>NC_138234.1:38819549-40289049 GCF_964197995.2 Scardinius erythrophthalmus
TGGGTAGGTTTAGGGGTAGGGTTAGTGTAAGGGGACAGAATATACAGTTTGTACAGTATAAAAACCATTACGTCTATGGAGAGTCCTCACAAAGATAGTGCACCAGACATGTGTGTGTGTGTGTGTGTGTGTGTGTGTGTTATACTTATCCGTTTCAAGAACTACAATTACTCATTCCATATGAAAATTCCTGACTTTAAAAACAACTTAAGAAATTGTATGTTTAACACAATTAGCAGTTTACAAAGAAAGGGAAATCTGTTTTTCTCAGCATGCTTTGATTACAAACCGAGAGACATTCTATAATATAAACTACTCTGTGTGTGCCATGGCAGCCATAATGTCTCTGTTGTAAACACATGTATGTGCACTATAGTGGACTGCACTAACATGAGGATCATTCTGTGTGGCAGATGTGTGTGTGAGATTTACTTCAGCTTGAATATCTGGATGAAGATATTGTGCTGTTAAAGCAGTAGCTGGAATAAATGAACTCATGGATCAGTCAGGAAGTGGGATAATGTTCCCATCGCAATGGGAGGCATCTTTAAACGCTGATAAAGTGAGGAGGTAAATGCCAGAGGGGGGCATGTGAGCCAAGAGATGGAGAATTTAACCACAAAACTCCTGCCAAAGCAGAAAAACTGCTCCTTGTTGGACCTTTCTGCATGTAAATATAGTTTTCAATTTAGTTTTGTTGCAGGAGACTTGAAAAACCAAAACCACATGTTAAATAGTGGTTGATTGATTGATTTATATATATATATATATATATATATATATATATAAACCATAAATCACTGTATATATATATATATATATATATATAAATTAATTTTGAGTTTGGTTTTCCACTACAAAACTAATTCTACAAGTTTTTGTGTGAAGGTGCATTTACATGTTAAGTGTCAGAATAAAAAAAAAAAAAAAAGTTCAAGACCAATATCATTTTAAACGGTGAAACAATTTACTCAAAACAGCTGGGAAAGAAAAAAAAAATGTTGTTGTTTATTAACTGAGCAAATGTTTATGTTGAAAAGCTAAACCAAAAGAACAAAACCCCAATTGTATTTTGGAATAGATTATTAAACATTAAACGTTAAACGTTTTGTTCATCATGAAAATCTTCACAAATTAACACAACTTTTATGATTTTGATGCCTAAATACAATCACAGAAGTAAAAAGCTAAATGTAGGGTATAAACGAACTACACTGAGCTAAAAAGCTAATTTATTCTTAAATTGGCCAAATACTGGCAGATAAATTTGCCTGGCTGATATATCAGTCTGTCATTGTTATGTTAAATGCGTATTTTCTTAAAGTTGTCTTTAAACTGTGTTTAAGTTGCGCTGGTCTTTTCTCCTCTATTGTGTCGTATATCTGAGTGAAACGCTCCTGGAACAAGAACAAATGTGGGCGGGGCTTGATTTTGTCTGTGTGGAGTTGATTGGATGGTTGTGGTTTGCTATTGGCTGATCTCACGTGATTGACAGGTTATAGCCCCGCCCTCGTCATCAGAGAAGACAAGAGATGCTGCAAGAGGACGATATTCTGATTCAAGATTATGAGAAACATGAATTTAACAGAATAATGACGTGCACAGATAAATCATTTCTAATAAACACTGCGATATTCCATTCGAAAATAGGAATTGTCCATTTTGATTTCATGGTGACTTTATTAAGAATTCTTTCCATTTTAAAATGAACAAATATGAATGCTACAAGCTCAAATATTTGGAGAACCATGTGCAAAAAAAAGATTTTTCTCAGCAGCTTGTCACAATAGCCAGACAAAAGGGCATCACCAAATGCGGTCTGTGTGAACCGGGCCTTAAGGTCCAGTCACATGAGCAAAACTTGTCCTTTGTTCAGTATCAATAGCGCAGCAATGACGCTTTCAAACCAAACCACTTTCTGTTGGTCAGCGTCAACAATTTGAGCTTTTTCACCCTCACGTGAAACTCCCAATCGCATGGATTCCTATAGAGCGCTACAGTGAAGACTATTAGGCTGAGACTGATGTTAGTGAATAAGTTAGAATTAGTGTTAATCTTTTAACAACTCTTTCAGACTTCATATAATAAAACATTTTCCCTGAAAGTTTGAGTAATAATAGGTTGCAAGTGCGCAGTTACAAACACAACGAGGCTAGGAGATGAGTTCACCTGTTCGGCGTCATGACGTTTAATATTCCTGGCAGCCGAGTCCAGTTTAGACACTTGTTAGCAATCACGTTTTACAAGACAAGTAAGTGCTTTAAAAAAGGGGGTTTTAGTGACGTATTTTATGCTGTAGAATAAGACTTGAAAAAATCTTGAGCTTGTGTGACCCACAGACCTTATTTCAGGCATTTAACCAAAACCCCGTTCAAAAAACCATAGATTTGCTGAAGTGCTAACTCGTTTCTGGGTTTTGGCCTACAAAAATACGCCAACATTGCAGCACTCTATCGAAATGAATGGATTTGATTTCTCCAGTGAAAGTTCACCGAACAGCAGTAAATGTGAGCGCAGCTTTAGTCTGTCAGTGTGTAATGTCCATCTGTGCCAGTCTCTGCTACTGTAGTGTAAATCACCTGTGTGTCTGATGTCTTTTTCTTGTTTTCTCCCATCAGGCCGATGTTGCAGAGGAAGGAGTCATTTTCTCTCCTCTCTACATCAGAGAAGTGGCTCTTCAGAGGGGTGAGTTCAGAATATATGCTGTTTTTCTTGAGGTCCATCAACAGGAAGAGTGTTCTGCCTCTGTGCCCTTTTGAAATCAATGGATTTGCAGGTTTCGTGAACATAGTGTAGTGTGGTGTTCGCCAAATGATCCAAAATCACGTCCAGAATGTGCACTGTTGGCATATACCACGGCCAGCGTTGGAAAACCGTTCATCAGTAGTGTTTCCCAGCCCAGCCTGTTTCTGGAGGCACACCAACAGTACACATTTTGAGCATCTCCCTTATCTGACACATTCATTTCATGTCTTGGAGTCTCTTCTAATGAGCTGATGAGTTGAGTCAGGTGTGTTTGATTAGGAAGAGTTGGAAAATGTGTAGAAGTGCGATCAGATTGACAGGATCCCTACACAGTGTTCACATGGGATATATCCGTTGAAGTGGAATTCGCTGACAATAATCGCTCATCGTCATCAAAGAAAGGCAATGACGCACTCGCACAGATCACGATATAGCATAAATACTATAATTTACTTTACTTTCAAATTTAAAATCATATAATAGTCCTATACATATAAAAAACACATATTATGTATCTAATAAATATAATTAAAACATGTTAATCAGCTGCTTCTCAACACTTTTACTTTGTTTACAAAACTATTCATACTATAGAATATGCAAATGTAAAATTCATCACCATAACCATTCATAACTCTAGTGTTGGTGTGCCTCCAAGAACATGGGAAACACTGTACTAGTACATGTGCACCCTATACTTTAAAAACCTGAAAGTGACATTAACCAAATGAAATGAGTTTACTTCACTCAAATATTACTGAAAGTTGGCATACATGAGTGGGACAGCGGGCAAAATCAGTAGCTTGGCCTCCGGGTTTGAACATTTCACCCACTGTGCCCGATGGCCAGTCTAAGCCTGCCTTAAATTTAGCACAGTTATTAAAGGAGTAGTTCACTTTAAAATTAAAATTACCCCATGATTTACTCACCCTCAAGCCATCCTAGGTGTATATGACTTTCTTCTTTCAGACGAATACAATCTGAGTTATATTATTAGGCCTATATTATATACACTGAACAAAATTATAAACGCAACACTTTTGTTTTTGCCCCCATTTTTCATGAGCTGAACTCAAAGATCTAAGACTTTTTCTATGTACACAAAAGGCTTATTTCTCTCAAATATTGTTCACAAATCTGTCTAAATCTGTGTTAGTGAGCACTTCTCCTTTGCCGAGATCATCCATCCACCTCACAGGTGTGGCATATCAAGATGCTGATTAGACAGCATGATTATTGCACAGGTGTGCCTTAGGCTAGCCACAATATAAGGCCACTCTAAAATGTGCAGTTTTACTGTATTGGGGGGGGGGTCCGGAAAAAAGGTTGTTGATTGTGAAAGTAAAACTGCACATTTTAGAGTGGCCTTTTATTGTGGCCAGCCTAAGGCACACCTGTGCAAGTTCAGCTTGAGTTCAGCTCATGAAAAATGGGGGCAAAAACAAAAGTGTTGCGTTTATAATTTTGTTCAGTTTACAGTATATATATTATAGTTATATTACTATAATTTACTTTGTAATGTGTTAAATATGGATATTTTCTTACACAAACTCATCGCTTCGCTTCAGAAGGCCTTTATTAACCCCCCGGAGCCGTGTGGAGCACTTATATCATGGATAGATGCACTTTTGAACTGATGGTTGAGCTTTTGAGCTATTTTGAACTGATGGTTGCAATCCACTGCCATTATAAATCTCGGAAGCATCAGGGTGTTTTTTAATATAACTCTGATTGTATTCGTCTGAATAAAATAATAAAGTCATATACACCTAGGATGGCTTGAGGGTGAGTAAATCATGGGGTAATTTTCATTTTAAAGTGAACTACTCCTTTAACAATAAAAATTATGGCACTTGTTTTGCGGTGTGTACTTTGATCTTAACACTTTTAACCGTGAAACTTTTAAGCGTAAGGTGAGTCTGACCTAAATTATAAGCATTTTAAATCACTTTTCTTATATTACTTATTTGGTCAGAAGAGTTCTCTGTGGTATGTTCTTATCCAAAGTCTTAAAACACTATAAATCAAAGTCTCGGTAGGCAGTTTTTGTAATGAATTACATTTCTACTAATTGGTTACTTTTCTTTTTTAATAAACAAAAATGCAAAGGCAAATACAACTTTATCATTAAAGTATGAAGTACCATAATCCCACTTTGAATCAAAGGTGTAGTCAGCTCTGGGTTTATTCTCTTCAGCTCTGGGCTTCAGCTCTGGGCTTCTTGCCTTCAGCTCTGGGTTTCTTGCCTTCAGCTCTGGGTTTCTTGTCTTCAGCTCTGGGCTTCTTGTCCTCAGCTCTGGGCTTCTTGTCCTCAGCTCTGGGCTTCTTGTCCTCAGCTCTGGGCTTCTTGTCCTCAGCTCTGGGCTTCTTGTCCTCAGCTCTGGGCTTCTTGTCCTCAGCTCTGGGCTTCTTGCCTTCAGCTCTGGGCTTCTTGTCTTCAGCTCTGGGCTTCTTGTCCTCAGCTCTGGGCTTCTTGTCCTCAGCTCTGGGCTTCTTGTCCTCAGCTCTGGGTTTCTTGTCTTCAGCTCTGGGCTTCTTGTCCTCAGCTCTGGGTTTCTTGACTTCAGCTCTGGGCTTCTTGTCCTCAGCTCTGGGCTTCTTGTCCTCAGCTCTGGGTGTCTTGTCCTCAGCTCTGGGCTTCTTGTCTTCAGCTCTGGGCTTCTTGTCCTCAGCTCTGGGTTTCTTGTCTTCAGCTCTGGGCTTCTTGTCCTCAGCTCTGGGTTTCTTGTCTTCAGCTCTGGGTGTCTTGTCCTCAGCTCTGGGCTTCTTGTCTTCAGCTCTGGGCTTCTTGTCTTCAGCTCTGGGCTTCTTCTCTTCAGCTCTGGGTTTCTTGTCTTCAGCTCTGGGCTTCTTGTCTTCAGCTCTGGGCTTCTTGTCTTCAGCTCTGGGCTTCTTGTCTTCAGCTCTGGGCTTCTTGTCCTCAGCTCTGGGCTTCTTGTCTTCAGCTCTGGGTTTCTTGTCTTCAGCTCTGGGCTTCTTGTCTTCAGCTCTGGGCTTCTTCTCTTCAGCTCTGGGTTTCTTGTCTTCAGCTCTGGGCTTCAGCTCTGGGCTTCTTGTCTTCAGCTCTGGGCTTCTTGTCTTCAGCTCTGGGCTTCTTGTCCTCAGCTCTGGGCTTCTTGTCTTCAGCTCTGGGTTTCTTGTCTTCAGCTCTGGGCTTCTTGTCTTCAGCTCTGGGCTTCTTGTCTTCAGCTCTGGGTTTCTTGTCTTCAGCTCTGGGTGTCTTGTCCTCAGCTCTGGGCTTCTTGTCTTCAGCTCTGGGTTTCTTGTCTTCAGCTCTGGGTTTCTTGTCTTCAGCTCTGGGCTTCTTGTCTTCAGCTCTGGGCTTCTTGTCTTCAGCTCTGGGCTTCTTGTCTTCAGCTCTGGGCTTCTTGTCTTCAGCTCTGGGCTTCTTGTCTTCAGCTCTGGGCTTCTTCTCTTCAGCTCTGGGTTTCTTGTCTTCAGCTCTGGGCTTCTTGTCTTCAGCTCTGGGCTTCTTGTCCTCAGCTCTGGGCTTCTTGTCTTCAGCTCTGGGCTTCTTGTCTTCAGCTCTGGGTTTCTTGTCTTCAGCTCTGGGCTTCTTGTCTTCAGCTCTGGGCTTCTTGTCTTCAGCTCTGGGCTTCTTGTCTTCAGCTCTGGGCTTCTTGTCCTCAGCTCTGGGCTTCTTGTCTTCAGCTCTGGGCTTCTTGTCTTCAGCTCTGGGTTTCTTGTCTTCAGCTCTGGGTGTCTTGTCCTCAGCTCTGGGCTTCTTGTCTTCAGCTATGGGTTTCTTGTCTTCAGCTCTGGGCTTCTTGTCTTCAGCTCTGGGCTTCTTGTCTTCAGCTCTGGGCTTCTTGTCCTCAGCTCTGGGCTTCTTGTCCTCAGCTCTGGGCTTCAGCTCTTGGCTTTTTGTCTTCAGCTCTGGATTTCTTGTCTTCAGCTCTGGGTTTCTTGTCTTCAGCTCTGGGCTTCTTGTCCTCAGCTCTGGGCTTCAGCTCTGGGTTTCTTGTCTTCAGCTCTGGGCTTCTTGTCCTCAGCTCTGGGCTTCTTTCTTCAGCTCTGGGTTTCTTGTCTTCAGCTCTGGGTTTCTTGTCTTCAGCTCTGGGCTTCAGCTCTGGGCTTCTTGGCTTCAGCTCTGGGCTTCTTGTCCTCAGCTCTGGGTTTCTTGTCTTCAGCTCTGGGCTTCAGCTCTGGGCTTCTTGGCTTCAGCTCTGGGCTTCTTGGCTTCAGCTCTGGGCTTCTTGGCTTCAGCTCTGGGCTTCTTGTCTTCAGCTCTGGGTTTCTTGTCTTCAGCTCTGGGTTTCTTGTCTTCAGCTCTGGGCTTCAGCTCTGGGCTTCTTGTCTTCAGCTCTGGGCTTCTTGTCTTCAGCTCTGGGCTTCTTTTCCTCAGCTCTGGGCTTCAGCTCTGGGTTTCTTGTCTTAAGCTCTGGGCTTCTTGTCTTCAGCTCTGGGCTTCAGCTCTGGGTTTCTTGTCTTAAGCTCTGGGCTTCTTGTCTTCAGCTCTGGGCTTCTTGTCTTCAGCTCTGGGTTTCTTGTCTTCAACTTGGGGTTTCTTGTCCTCAGCTCTGGGTTTCTTGTTTTCAGCTCTGGGCTTCTTGTCTTCAGCTCTGGGCTTCTTGTCTTCAGCTCTGGGTTTCTTGTCTTCAGCCCCGGGGCTTCTTATATTCAGCTCTGGGCTTCTTCTCTTCAGCTCTGGGCTTCTTGTCCTCAGCTCTGGGCTTCTTGTCCTCAGCTCTTGGCTTCTTGTCTTCAGCTCTGGGCTTCTTGTCTTCAGCTCTGGGTTTCTTCTCTTCAGCTCTGGGCTTCTTGTCTTCAGCCCCGGGGCTTCTTATATTCAGCTCTGGGTTTCTTCTCTTCAGCTCTGGGCTTCTTGTCCTCAGCTCTGGGCTTCTTGTCTTCAGCTCTGGGTTTCTTGTCTTCAGCTCTGGGCTTCAGCTCTGGTTTCCAAGATTCTTCTCAAGGCTTTTTAGATGTAAGCTGTCTGCCTTTTCATGTCCTTGAACTCCAGTAAACTCAACCAAGATGGCTGATTTCCTTTTCTAGGAGATTCTAGGAGTAGAACCACAGTCTTTTGTGTCCTTGAGCAGACACACATAAACACACACACCTCTGCTACTTCTTCTGATGGGTAGGCACACACACATACATAACTAACAATTACTGTACATCTATGCCCATACAGTATAGGGCATTTCTTAAAAAAACAGCATTGTATTTAATACATTGTGTAACAAAAAGGCAATAAACTAGAAGGCAGGGTGATTGCATTTCCTTGATATTATACAATACTCTTCACATGAAAAAGGTCATCCTCTGTGTTTGCCTTTTAAACTATTAATCAACGTCCAAACAGAGATAGCCTGCTTGTAAAACAGTCTTAATCATGCTAATGGCCAGGCGCTGGTTTACAATGAAAGTCAATGGGCCTACTGTTTTATATTTCAAAATATCCTCCTGGTATTCCACCAAAGAAAGAGATATGCCCAAGTTTGAAATGACATGAGGGTTAGTAAATAACGACTTTGGACTTAACGTATTACTAAACGTATTTTTGGATAAACTATCCCTTTAGCCTAAAGTGTGTTTTTAAATGGATAGAAAACAAATATGCCCAGTTAAATGTAAAAAAAAAAAAAACTGAAATAAAATCAATTTCAGGATGCAAATATTGGCCATAAAACTAGTAATAATCATTTAATTTTCAACATTATATGTTAGTCTGTGAGGTGGCTGAAATATCTAATTTTCTCTTACTTGATGATGATGATGATGATGATGATGATGATGATGATATATTTTGTGTAGCAATGGAATTAGTAAAGTCACAACACCAACCAAATGTACCATTGATAACCTGGTGAAACAAATGGGTGCCTCTAGTATATGACAGAATGCAAGAAACAAAACAGATAACAGATAACTTCATTTCCTCATTTCCTGTGACTTGCCTTCTTAACCAGCAAAACTTCCTTGGTAAAAAAGCTTTATCTGAAAGTTCATGCAAAAGTTGAACAGCTAGACCAGCACCAAACCAAATCACAAAAGAGCATAAATCAACAAACCTCCATGAAAAATGCATGCTGGCTTTTCCAGCGATGTGCCTTTCAATAATAGTTTCACAAAGCTTTACCTCAATATATTTTTGAGTGTTTGACAGTGTTAGGCTGCTCATAAATAGCCAACAAATAACATAACAAATAACAAATAACATAAATTCTGAAAATATATCAAGGTTCATGGGACGTCTGATAATTGTGGGATCACACTCCCTTCAGAATGCCTCTGTCGGCCTTCCCTTGATCTGCAGTCGTGAGATAGTCCAAGGGCTGAGCCGTATCATTTCAGACTTCTTTTTGTATAAAACCACAAGGTCAGCAATGAATTCTGCCAATGTGATGAAGAAATGTTGGGTTTATGACTCCATATCACTTCAGATAATAACCATATAAAATGTTCTTGCAATTGTGACCTACATGTGATGTTCATAAAAGACCTTAGGTCACATTAACACATCGGCTTCATTCATTTCTGATTCCAGATTAGAGTTTAGAAGTGAATTCATCTTCTCTGCGACGAATCTTGTACTCTCTGTCAACACAATTAATCCTGCAGGAAAGAAAAATCGTCTATTAGACAGCAATTGATGATTACAGAGAAATCAAATGATTTTTGTCAAAAATATTCTGAGAAAAAGATCCCAGTAAAAGATCTCCATTAGACTTTAGACTTTCAAAAGAGATCTCAACATTAATGTCTTAAACTGTGCTCACATTTTGGCAAATGTCACATTTTGGCAAATTGTCATCAGATTCTTCCAAAACCATCTGATTCGAGCCACTGTATATTGTCCAAAATGCTTTTATAGCTCTGTACATGTCAGCAATGTTTCATTCACACAAATTCCATAATTCGATTAGATGTTGATTCACAAGCTTTCAATTTGATTACAGTCAGTGATTACAATTTGATCATATATATATACACACAGTATGAATTTCTTTAAAGCTGCTTGGATACAAAGTGTATTGTGAAAGGCAATTTACAAATAAAATTGGCTTGTCTTGCTTATCCAAAAACATCTTAGCAATGAAAAATAAAATAAAAAAATCCAGAAACGGATTCGATTTGAGGCAAACCTGATCCACTCTAATGATATAGTTAGATATAGCAGTTGAGTATGAATTTTTATGTTTTATTTTTTTTATTTCACCTTTATTTAACCAGGTTAATAGATTCAGAACAAATTCTCATTTGAATCTCAACATGAATGCCTGCTGCCAAAACCTACTAACAGGACTGTGATTTGGCAACCTCCAGCGATTTAATCACCCTGTGTGAGTGCACTTCAAAAACTGTGTATATACGAGACCAACATGTAATAATGTGGCTATGATGTCAACAATGTCATGCGGTTTTGCATTTAGGCCATAACTGCGTTCACTTGTGGTTCCAGTGGCCAATGTTGAGACCACGTTTAAAAGGTCATGTGAACAGCCTCACCGAAAATCCTACTTGTGCTGTCAATATTCACAATTAATCAACACCAATTATTTCCCATTTGAAAAGAAACTCCCAAAATCCATTGGGTAATTACAAAACTCCAGTGACATTCATGTAAACTCATCATGTAAGTATGATAATTTCAGCATCAGACACACAGCGCACTTCTTCAACAGGAAGTGCTTAAAGGAAGACCGCTTGTTTCCAGGAAGTGTGTTTAGCAGGGATTTTCTGGCTTCCTGTTGTTAACTGTTCTCTGAGTGTACACACATCTCCTAAACTGCGGCAGTGCAGGTACAGATCCAAGTCAATATATTATATAAGTAAATTAGTGCTGGGCAACGATTAATCACATCCAAAATAGAATTTTATGTTCACATAATAAAAGTGTGTACAGTACAGTTCAACATTGACAATAATCATAAATGTTTCTTGAGCAGCAAATCATCATATTATACTGATTTCTGAAGGACCATGTGACACTGAAGACTGGAGTAAAGATGCTTTAATCACAGAAATGACATTTTAACATATATTCACACAGAAAAACAGTTATTTTCAACTGTAAAAATAGTTCACAATATTACAGTTTCTACTGGGTTGTGCATCAACAATTAGGATGAAAATGAAACTTCATTATTCAGTTTGTATTCAAATTGATTAAAAAAGTCAACTTTCTTGTGTAAAGCGCATTAGCAGCGTTAGCTGATGTGTGCGAGGAGGGTGTAAACGCTTCTTCCCTGTAAGCGGAAGTTGTTTGACGCCACCGGCCTCAGACAAACACCAGCAGAGATGCAGTCTGAGAGCTTCGGCCCGATATAGCACCGACACACTTCCTCCAGAACATCCTGTTTGCTGCTCACACACACACTCACACTCATGGCTGAGGGTTAGACAGGTGACAGCGCTGCATGCTGGGGGATTGTGAAGGTGTTTCGGGGGGTGTTGTGTGTCTGAGGACCAGTGCTGTGAAGCCCAATGATGGGGTGCTGCCTTTTCATCCATCAGAAGGTGAGCCAACGTCTTATTAACTTATCAAATGAATGTGGAATAAGGCATACCTCAGATCATATGATCTTGGAAGAGTTTGGTTTTGATATCTGACTATATCTTGGCATTTCTAAGCACAGTCTGAAACACTGAAACTGAAGAGGATACTGGGGTCTTTTCAAAAGCCTCAGTTTGCTCTCCATTTCTTCTCATTGCTGTCCAGGAGAAACACAGATTTTTAACTTTCTACAGAACCATTTTTGGTTCCCCAAAGAACCTTTCAGTTCTTAAAAGAACCATTTTTATTAGTGTGAAGAACATTTTAGAAAATCTAAAGAAGCTTTTGTGAAATGTTACGGCTCCATCGATGCCAGTAAAGAAGCTCTTATGTAAGCCTGTGTTTACTCAGTGTTTCTCTCAAAATTCTTCTTGTTATAATTGTTTGAAATGATTAAGTGTTGTGAATGAGAGATAAAGTTGGGTGTGTGTGTGGATGTTAGGTTAGTCTTCATGTGAAAGTGGCTGTGATTGTGTCGCTATATTTCCAGATGCACTGTAACTCTCTCATGTATTTGCTGCGTTCAGAAGCTGTTTGTGATACATTAGGTGATTATGAATTGTTTTTCGGTGGCATAATGATGACTACAATGGGTTAAAGCAGCAATACTCTCCTTATAAATGTTCCTACATTTGGTTTGGCGAAGAAAAAGATGGATCATCCAAACGTGCTGCAATCCAGTCCATGAACTGTAACTTTGACACTGTTATTGAGCTTAATTGAATCAAGTAAATTGAACTGAATAATATCGTCTTTTTATTGCTGCTTTACAAATGAAACCGAAATTGATTTATTTAAGAATTTTGCAACGTTAATACTGTTATTTTCCTGTTTATTCCTGTGATCAAAGCTGAATGTTCAGCATCATTACTCCAGTCTTCAGAGTCACATGATCCTTCAGAAATCACTCTAATATGAGGATTCGATGATCAAGATACAAATCTCATTATTATTATCAGTGTTGAACACAGAACTGGAAACTGTGATACGTGTGCCCACTTTCAGCACACCCTCATGTTGTTCCTAACCCATCTGACTTTTTCTTTGCCGTAGGTCAAAATGTATTTTCTTTAATATTATAACTTATTACCATGAAACTTCAGTGAGTGGGAGCTGGGACTTTCAAACAACAAAAAAGACAAAAAAAACACCACAAAAGTGGCATTAATCTACCATAAAAGTATGATAGCTGTGTTTGAGGAACAGACTGAAATGTAATATTATAATAATATAATCATATCACGGTCATTCAGGCAAGGAGAGATGAAGCATGGATCTAATTGCAAGCAATTAATATTTATTAAATGCAAACAAACCAAAACACTAGAGACACTGCAAAGACTTTTTTCAACCAAATCATGTTATGTATTATGTGTATACTTTTGTGGTCCTTTTTAATAATTGCAATTACAGTACATTATCTAACAGTGACCAGTACATTATTAAAATAAATGCATTACTTTTGTTGAGGTCACAGAATAAATTAATTAATAAGGAACAACACAAGACAGAATAAAAAAAAAAAAAAATCCAAGTTCCTGTTTTTATTTTGTTACATACTATTTAAAAATATTAGTCAGTATACAAAATGTAATGCACCAGCAATATTCATTCTGAACATACAGACATACAGAATAATGACAAAGATGGCAATAGAGTTGACCATTCAAAAAACCGATAGAATGATTTATATAAACATTTTATTCACCATCTACAACAACAATTGGTCTAGAACTGGTCAAATGCATTTAAAGGGAACATATGAAAATCTGACTTGCTATAATCGGGTCCCCGGTGCTTCTACCAACCCTGAAAGCGTGAAAAGTGAAACCCAGTGAGTTTGTTTTGGTGAAACTTTCTCTGAAAGCAAGTAAAAAAAATAAGTCCATCAGATTTCGCTCCTCTTCTGAAGAGGATCTTATTATAATATTACCGGCCCTTAATCTGCATGTTTACACACACCAGCCGACATTTGCTTTCGCAAGCGACAACACTGACCAGTTCTAACGCACTGATGAAGATCCAGCAGAGCCTGAAGCTGTTCTGTGGTTGAGCACAGACGAGCACTGAACACTATTGACCAGAACATGTCACCGCTGTCTTATAAACACCTCAGGAACTGTGGACACTTGTGGAGAAGTTCAACATGATGATGAGATGATCAATGAAACTCCACAACAACCACATAAATGTCTCCACTAACATTCAGAAACGTCCAGGTGCGTCTAAAAGTTTTGATTCCTGAGTATCCTGAAATCCTTTGTTATTTTTAAGTGCAGAAATAAAAATTACTTTAGTTTATAAATTAGATCCTGCTCACATTGTTCATCATCTGCGTCAGCCAGCTGTGGCAGACACCATCACAGTGTCATTTAGTTAAAGTGCATTTTTATATTAGTCTAACTGAAAATCATAATTCTGGTTTAAACCTGTTTTGTTCAGTTTGTCTAAAAACAAATAGAAAAGATTAAAGAAACTATTTTGTTTGAATTATATTTTCACTTGAACATTTTCCCTTATGTTTAATGAAAATATATTGATTAAGTATTGTATGGTCTTTAAAATAAATATTTTTACTTTACTTTTTATTTGTTTTTTAGGAAAATAAAAGTAATATACTTGGCTGTAACCGATTAGAGTATTTATTCAGTGTATGCGCACCATGCTTTTAATACTGACATATGTTTCAAATGCTGAAAATATGGTGAACCTACAAGCTCTATATTGTGTTGCCGTGCGATAGTTATCTATATGTGACTTCTGCAGGACAATTTCAACAAAATAAAATCAGTGGTGTCTAAAACATGCCGGTGTTATGAAACATAAATCTGTATGCTAGAGATAAAGGAGCACTGAACTGATTATCACTCGTCTCTTTACAGAAGAAGAGGAAGCAGAGGAAGAGAGATGTGGACGCACTCAGTCTCTGCAGTTTGGACATCAATGTGAGTTACTTTAATGTGGATTGAGAATTATAACACTCATAATGCACTGAGCTTGTACAAACATACATTACTTATTTGTGTAGTTTTAGCACTTCTGGTTCCATCGGCCTGAATTTAATGGGTTTTTGGTTAAATGCCTGAAGTCTGTGCTCAAAACACAAGCTCAAAATATTTTCAACATCATAAAATGCATCAGGAAAACCCAATTTGCCATTAAAGCTTTTACTTGTCTCGCTAAATGGGACCACAGAGGATGCAGGCTTCAAAGTTGTGTTCATTTGTCAAGATTATCAAAATTATCATGATGGGAAATTTGTTTTTGCAAGAATCATAAGCTTTGCTGGTCGCAGAGCTTATTTTCTGCAATGATCCAAAAGCCAATGGAAAAGTCCTATTGGGTTTTTGTTGCGAACTTCTGTATATCTTCACTGCATTTCTCTACAGCGCCTTGGTACCGGAAAACTCGGCATGAAAACAGGGTTCAAATTCTTCAGACTGAGTCTATTCTGTTACTGTAATATGACATGAAAACATTGCAGCTTCTGCTGAGGTATTATCTGGGCATCAAGATTTATTTTCTTGCCAAAGCCTATTTGAGATAGTGAGCTAAAGGCCGTCAGTGCAACTGAACTGAAAAACATTCATCACGAAAGCTCTTTGCGTCGCCGTATGGCATGTGTGAAGAGGAAAATTATATTTTCTTAAAGGTCAGCCTGCGTCTCGCTTCCTAATGCACAAAAAGCCATGTAATTACCAGGCTTTACTGGAAGCGTATGATTGCATATTTTTGCTTTTGTGGTCAAACGGTGCTGTGTGTAGAGCTCCTGCGTGCCGTGAGGAACACAATGTCACGATCAGTGATCTGACTCAAAGTGAGAGCGCACATCTCTACACAATGTGCCAGTAATGTTGTGATATGGTTTACTCTTTACTGACGCTGAAGGATGTTCAGTCTGTGTAACTCTGCGTGGAACGGCCATTCAGAAATGTAGGAACAAGTGTTAACGTTTTTGCTTTAATGTCTTGCTCCCACTGTCTGGGTTGTTATTTCTGAATGTACTATTGCTCTTATGATTCTCCTGGTTGGTTTGTTTAGTTTTTTCGGGGAGACACATCTGTCTCATGATCGGACTGGAAACTGTCCAGCCGTGATTCATTTTTAAGACTAATAGTTTAGTGCAGATGAACTAGAACTGACATGAGCCGGTGTTTATATGTGCTATTCTCCAGATTCTCCAGGCACATTCCTTTCTTTCAATGGCATTTTTAATGGCAACATCTGTTTTACAGAAAATATAGTCCAACACTCCTTGACATACCTAACAGCATCAGCATTTTTTTTTTTTTTGAACTCAAAGATTATAATTTGATATAAATTTAGATGTCAGACTTGTTAGTTACTGGCAAAATGACAGCATGGAAAAACGTGCCTCTTCATACATTTCTGTAAAACTCCAAAAATGTGTGTGTATATATAATTTTAACTGCAGTTTCCAGCTGAAATTAACACTAGTGGCTGTAAAACACCAACAACTTTTCTTCCCTTTCACACAAATCACACTATTGTCTTCCCTTTCACTCAGATTATTGATTAATAAAGACTTATTTCTGTGTGGTTTCTTGCACGTTACTTATAGTGCACGATTTGTAAACTAATACATTTAGGCATTTGCATCTCATAATCAGCTCCGTGTGCAAAAAAAGGCACATTTTTCCAAAGTTGAGGGAACTTTACTAACTTTTTCTCTGAACTCCATTTGTCAAAACATTATTCTTTTGATTCCTAACAGAAGCATCCCCTATTTCTGTCTCATTTTTTCTGATGTTTGATTGATTTTAGAGGCTTTGAGGTTTCTTCAGAGGTCAAAGCACTGAATGAATGTAATAACTAATAGTTTTTCCAGCTGAATTGGACATAATTGCAGCTCTCCTGTGCTTTTATAGTTGAAGGGGTCTAATGGGTTTATTTCTGCAGACATTAGAGAGACAGCCCAGAATGCAGTGCTTTGAGAGACGATGTCAAGCAAACATCTCTAGTAGTGACGAATCCCGTTCCTTGAACTTGCGGTGGCTTACCCTGAGCAAGTCCGAACACTCCTGGAATCTGCTCGAGGCGTGTGTGTTCTGCCATCCCAGAATGCCTGTGTGAGCGCTGAACAACAGGAGCTGGCGTTCAGTGCGGGAGCTCTGGGTGGGCTCGTTTGGGAAGGGGGGTTTGTTACGGATGTGCTGTGATGTCAGTGTGGGGAAGTCTAACATGGCTAGCCATTGTTTTCATGTTTGGGCACTCCTCCCTTACTCGTACATGTGACTCAAGTCTTAAAATGATTCTTACTCAACAATTCATCGCTCCAGTCACTGATGGTAATCACTTTCCATATTTAAAGTTCCTAATGTGAATCGTGGGCTCTTATTAAGGCTTGGACCCTCCAAAGGAAGTTAAAACAAAGGTTTGACAGTCTTACAAGTATGGAAAAAGGAGCAAAACAAGCATGGAAATCCAGTTAAAAAAAGTATAATCTGTTGATTGATTGTATCAGGTCTGTCCTACAGCGTTCACACAATGTTTCAGACAACGTTTTAGTAACCAAAAAATGAAGACTTAAATCACTTTAAATAATGTGTCAAATCTAGTTTACAACTACTCAGTAAACCAGAGGACTATACAGTCAGTAAAAATACAGAAAATACAAACAACATAAAACATAACAATTAGCTCAAATAAAATACCGCTTCCAAAAATCAACAACTAAAAACCATAGAAAACAAATAAGATTTCAAACAAGATTAAAAGGGTTAGTTTATCCAAAAATGAAATTCTGTCAGTAATTACTCACCCTCATGTCGTTCCAAATCCGTAAGACCTTCGTTCATCTTAAGAACACAAGTGAAGATCTTTTTGATGCAATCCGAGAGCTTTCTGTCCCTCCATTAACACAACTACCACTTTCAAGGCCTATGCAGAAAGTAGTAAAGACATCGTTAAAATAGTCATACACACTACAGCGACTACATTGGTTCAACACTAATGTTAAAGTGACGAGAATACTTTTGTGCGCAAAAAACGGAATAAAAAATAACGACTTTATTCAACAATTTCTTCTCTTCCGTGTCAGTCTCTGACGTTGTAAACAGTGCTTCCAGGTTCAACGTCAGAACGCTGGCTCACTATTGGCCGGCTCCTGCATCAGCATCACACGCATGTGTCGTCAAAAATATCTTCATTTGTGTTAAGATGAACGAAGGTCATACGGGTTGGAACGTCATTGGAAGATCCAGATCTCCACAATCTCGGCCAACAACAGAAAAAGCCTGGTCCCCTTTAGTTTTCAGGCGTTGGGTTTGGGGATCGACATTAAAGGTCCCGTTCTATGCCCCTTTTCACAAGATGTAAAATAAGTCTCTGATGTCCCCAGAGTGTGTATGTGAAGTTTCAGCTCAAAATACCCAACAGATCATTTTTTACAGCATGTTTAAATTGACATTTTTTGGGGCTCAGAAAAACGAGCCGTTTCAGTGTGTCCCCTTTAAATGCAAATGAGGTGCTGCTGGACGGCACAGGGGGCGGAGCTTCATGAGCTCGTGCTCAGTCTGTCAGGACAATCTCATCTCACGGAATGATGATAATATCAGAAACTCTCAGTAACGGCGTTCATTTCGAGTCGGACAATAATGCCTACAGAGTCAGAGTGCTGTATAGAGATGAAACAGGTATGGTTTAGTAGTTTAATTACGGTTATTATAACGTATTTGTCATCTGCTTGTAGGCTATGTATCCATTATTTATTAATAGCCTACAAGTCTGCTGTCTGAACGATGATCAAACATATACTGATGAGTTTAATAAAGTTTATTGTACATCACACAAAAGATGAAGCGTCAGTTTTACTTCAGAAAATCACCGTAAGAGCTGAGTAAACGCAGTAGCCTAAGTTATAAGAAGTGCGCAAGTAGCCAGTAGAGTTGAGGGAGCATTCCTGTGGGCGGAGGTTAGTCAAGAAACGGTTCTGGTGATGTCACTAATGCAGGAAGTAGAGGGATGTAGTCCAATCGAGCCGTTTTTTGTAGTCAACTTCTGTTAAATAAAATATCTCGCTTGGCATTGAACTTTGAGCTTTATAATTTTACAGATATTATTTATGCTGTAACAGCAACATTACACACTAACTAAAGTTTGAAACATGGAATCGCATGCAACGGGACCTTTAAATGGCACTTTGCTGCTCTTTGAGGTCTACGTGAGTTCATGTGAATCAGTTTCAGAATATAACCTAGGGCCATTCCATGGACAGCTTTATAAACATGTAGCAACACCTTAGACTGAATCCGATATTTAACCAAGAGCCGATGCAAATTTTCCAAAACTGGTGTAATATGCTCCCTTTTCTTTAGGCCAGTAAGGAGCTTTGTGGCCGCGTCCTGGACCAATTGCAGTCTTGAAATAAGAGTATGGTTTTCTCCCAAATTAAGTGCATTACAGTAACCCAGGCGGGAGGAAATAGATCCATGAATCACTGTCTCAAGATGAGCATCTGACAAAAAAGATTACATTTTTGCAATAATCCTTAATTGGAAAAAGCAACTTTTCACCACATACTTGATCTGAGCATCAAATCTAAGTGCTGAATCAAAAATTACACCCAGATGTCTTATCTGGGACTGCACTTTCACTGACCAATCAACTTTTAAGTCACTAGCTACGTTTACATGGACACTTTTTGCTTCAATTTGAATGAATTTGTTCCGATTTATGAATCCGAACGCAGTGTTCACATGAACGCTAAAAAAGTGATCGGGTTGATGTGCGTGTTTATATGTTTTCTTTGTTTTAAAAAGCAGATTTAATATTTTTCTGTTTCGTGTCCTAATTATGCGACGGCAAGTTTCGGTTCTCAATCCGATCGAGTGTTTACATGGTCTCTCGAGTCTCAATCGGATTACAAAAGGAATAAACCACCCCTTACAATCCGAATTACATTTTAATCAGATCTGGCCAATTCATTCCGATTGACGTGGTTACATGTTACTTTTTATTACGATTGTGCTACTGGTCCGATTACAATCGGATTGTTAGGGTCTATGTAAACGCAGCTACTGTCAGCCCCGTTTGGCTCAAAAATTATAACTTCAGGTTTATATTATTCGATTTTTCTCCAGCAAAAATTTCACCTCCTCAAGACATAATAAAAAATACATTTGAGAACTCGTTCCTCCAGCTTTGAGAGGCAAGTAAATCTGAATGTCATCAGAATAAAGATGATAAGGCATCCCAAAAACCCATCAGACCCAGAGGCAGCATGAATAAAGAAAACAGAATAGTCCCCAAAACGGAGCCCTGTGGAACTCCACAGTCAATAGAAACTGTAGAGGAACACAATTCCCCAACCCTTACTGAAAAATATCTTTTCTTCAAATAGGAAAAAAACTATTTTAAAACAGTCCCTCTCAGACCCACAACATGCTGAGAATATCGTGATCTATTAAAGGACAAGTTCAGTCTTAGCATCTTTTGCAGCGATTTTTGTGTAAGCATATCAGTGAACACCCCTGACTACTCAGTGAGTTTCACATCTTTGTAAACGAAAGTTTAATGCGTTTTAGGAAGGATTGTTCCAGTGCACCTATGCAGCCATTGTGGAGGTGGGGGGGTGGGGGTGCTACCACAGAAACCGAAAATTCTCGGGCCAGCAGCATGTGTCCAAATTTCAATCTTAACCGTTCTATTTCATCAGAAACGATCTGAAAACAGAGCTTTAAGTGTAAAATACCGAACTTGTCCTTTTACATCAAAAGCTGCACTAAGATCCAGCATAATTTAAGCTCCTTGATTACCCAGGTCATCAAATATGTAACAAATCATTTGTATCCCATTGTAAAGCTGATTCAGTGCTATAACCCACCCTGAAACCAGACTGAAAAACATCCCGCACTTTATTCTTAGCCAAAAAGGAGCTACTTTCTCTAATATTATTGAAATACAAGGCAGCTTGGAAATATGTAATCATAGCAACAGTACACTGCTCGAGTGCTTTCCCTTTAGGATCAGTATCGAACAGTACATTGTGAAAACATAAAAACACAACATTTTTAATTAATTAATTACAAATATACCACAAAACCCTATTTACGATAGATGACAGTTAGATAACAGTGCTAGTGGTAAATAATTCACACCTTTTTAATTTGACACCTTTTTCCTAAAGACTCTGGCTTGTGTGTGTTTCAGAGCTCAGTAGTGCATTGGGTTGAGTCTGGGGTCAGGCGAGGCTGGGGCCACGTGCATGCCTGGCATGTGTTCATCTGAGCTACAATCTGCCAGTGCTACACAATAGATTGACTAATATATTGACTGAGCCTGCGGTCACTGGTACACTGCTACTGCTATTGTTTATCACGCAGCCACTTGCAGTTCCTCTAGTGTGGAAAACAAGATATTGATCTCTATCAAGGGCCTTTCCCAAATAGAGCGCAGCCATTGTGGTGGTTTCACCGCATGTATTGATATGGCTCACCATGGGCGCTCATCTGTTACTGGGTAATAGTGCTGCGAGGAAAGAGTCTGACGCACACAGTCCTATTTCAGCATGTTCTCCTTATTTAAAAAGAAAGTATTTAAGAGTCTTGTTTTTCCTTGACTTAGTTTGTGCATTCCTTTTGTTGGAAAGAAAAACACCTTATCACATTGCTAGCAATTTTAGCTTCGGTGCTCAAGTCTCACGGTTTGGTTTAGATTTAAAGACACACATGTCCTATCTGCCCCTGTCATCCCGTTTGAGTTGAATATCTCACATCTCCAACTTGCCTCAAAGAAATATAAAAGAACGCAACCCAAGTTGCACCCAGGTGGCTTTGTTCTTTTGCTGCAGCTTTTGCTTGTGTGTACACTAAGGGTAAAGAAAATATGCTGGCAAGAAAACATGTTTAGATATATTAGCTGATTTGGATTTTAACCTGGGGTCTACTGTTTTTGCAGGTGATAAAGCTTAATTTTGCTTGGGTTAGATGGGGTTACTCGTTTAGATATCAAATGCTTCTTCATTTACTCAGACTCAGAATAAGCCCACCAGGTAAGCTTAACTGTGGCACAATCATTTTTATTGACAGCTTCCATATGCTTGCAAATTCTGACCTACAGTAAATAGTGCTCATTAAGTAGCTTGTACTTCAGGCAAATGTTTAAATCTTTTGTTCTACAGAGTTTGTGCTGACTCACTCTGACAGTTTCTGAAACACCACAGATTGTAAAGATCTGTCATAAGGGCCTCTAAAAAGTGTTGATCAGTTATGATCCTGCTGTCATTGCAAGTCAGTAATCTTCATGATAAGAAATGCTTGCAAGTCCCAATTTATGTCCATTTAAGGAAAATTAGTTGAGTCAATTGTTTTTTTATAATAGCCCTGGTTGAAATAAATGGCATTTGGCATTGAGCAATTATGTTTGGCATGCCAAGTTTGGGCTTCAATAGAGGGGAAGATATTTGGGAAAGATATTTTTTGGTGTGCTCTTGTTGTTTGGCAATTATATGAATATTTAGTTAATGTCACTGGTGTCATTAACCTGAGTAACCTGGACACAGTGAAAGGGAGAGGAGAGTCTGGAGAAACCAGGGGTGCGTTTCCCGAAAGCATCGTTGGCCAACTATGGTCGCAAGTTCATCGCAATGTCCATTGAACTCTATTGGTAACGACGGAACTTGCGACCATAGTTGGCCAACGATGCTTTCGGGAAACGCACCCCAGGCTAGTAGTGAGTCCCCCAGGGTTCAGTATTGGGTCCTCTATTTATGTGCCCTACCTCCCTTCATCACAATAGCTGTTGTAAATAAATGTCATTTGTGCCTTTCAAAACCCAAGAGAGTCAGCTATTTCAATGAAATAGTGCAGGAGTATGACAATGATGAGTAAATTAGCCACATAAGAGGTAACCATAGACATTATATTATTTAATAGTATTATTTTCTGTAAGTTCACGTTCTGCCACCCTATAAATTGCTTCACCAAGGTTTAGAAAGGTTGATTATTTTAGGGTTCATTTTCCACTTTGCATAGTAGTTTCATTCCACAAGTAGTTCCGGTTTTAGCTTCCGATGTTAGTAATCTGGACAGAAAATGATTGTTGACTGGCTGTGTGGACAGCTATTTCAGGACAGGTGGGTGAGGAGCCCTGCGCAGTGCTATCCTGCTCCAGCGGAAGACTGAAATTAACTTCCATTATGTGACTAGCCCTTTAAATCCAGTAACCCTTCAGATCTATTCTGGAGGACACCCTACTGATATCCAGAGGAGAACTACAGGGTTATATGAGACTGGCCCCTAAACCTCCTCAAAATGTTTAATAAAACCAGTAGACTTGGCTGCTCTTCCTATTTACACCTTAACAGAGGCTTCTGTTTGCTTTGAGATTTAAAAAGGGAAAGCTTTCACAAAGAAAGAAGGAAACATAGAATAGTCTCTCCTGGCTTGTTCATCAGGGGAACCAGTGGTGCTGTGAAAAGTCTGTTAAAGACAAAAGATCACTTAAAACAATTGTATCTACACACTGGTAACCTGTACTAACTATAATGTGGTCATAATATGTTTTGTGCTTGCTTCCTTGAGAACAGACTGCTCATATAGTCAGTCCCTCCAAGACTTTGTGTATTCAACCACTGCAAATACATCGCAACACATTATGTAATAGCTTGCATTTTTGTCTTATTTCCACAATTTTTTCACAATTTTTTTTTACTTGAGTGGGGAGAAGCAATTTTAGTTAATCAAAATCCATAAATCTGACCCCAAACAAACTGCTCAATACTTGTTCAGCTGTTCTGTCTCTGTATTGCAGTGAATTCCATCGTAAATGGTTTCATTATGCTTCTGAACTGTGAGAGAGAGACAGCGGGGGAAAATGAAACATAGTCTCAGCGTTTAATCTAAGGAGGATGTTTTCTTGTATTTGAAAGATCACACTCCTCTTTAACTTTTAAAACATTCACTCTATCTAGACATGTTTTGTCTGAAAGTTTCCCATACAGCAGATGCGAACGTTGTTTAAGGGGTCATGAACTGCATTATTTTATTATTTTCTAATGTTTCCTGGGGTGCCCTTGTTAGTATGATTTTTACATTTAAACTTGTCATAATTTAGAAATAAAAGGCATTTTTGCTACCCTGATTTTAGCCTCTGATTTGAATGCTCTGTTTGAAGGGGCGAGACCTCAATGTAAACGCCCACTGCTGTGATTGGCTGTGAGACGTCAGAGTAAACGCCCACTGCTGTGATTGGCTGTGAGACGTCAGTGTAAATGCCCACTGCTGTGATTTGCTGTGAGACGTCAGTGTAAACGCCCACTGCTGTGATTGGCTGCTGTGAGACTTCAGTGTAAACGCCCACTGCTGTGATTGGCTGTGAGACTTCAGTGTAAACGCCCACTGCTGTGATTGGCTGCTGTGAGACTTCAGTGTAAACGCCCACTGCTGTGATTGGCTGTGAGACATCAGTGTAAATGCCCACTACTGTGATTGGCTGCTATGAGACTTCAGTGTAAACACCCACTGCTGTGATTGGCTGTGAGACGTCAGTGTAAACGCCCACTGCTGTGATTGGCTGTGAGACTTCAGTGTAAACGCCCACTGCTGTGATTGGCTGTGAGACGTCAGTGTAAACGCCCACTGCTGTGATTGGCTGCTGTGAGACTTCAGTGTAAACGCCCACTGCTGTGATTGGCTGTGAGACGTCAGTGTAAACGCCCACTGCTGTGATTGGCTGTGAGACGTCAGTGTAAACGCCCACTGCTGTGATTTGCTGTGAGACGTCAGTGTAAACGCCCACTGCTGTGATTGGCTGCTGTGAGACTTCAGTGTAAACACCCACTGCTGTGATTGGCTGCTGTGAGACTTCAGTGTAAACGCCCACTGCTGTGATTGGCTGTGAGACTTCAGTGTAAACGCCCACTGCTCTGATTGGCTGTGAGACGTCAGTGTAAACGCCCACTGCTGTGATTGGCTGTGAGACGTCAGTGTAAATGTCCACTGCTGTGATTGGCTGCTGTGAGACTTCAGTGTAAACACTCACTGCTGTGATTGGCTGTGAGACGTCAGTGTAAACGCCCACTGCTGTGATTGGCTGCTGTGAGACTTCAGTGTAAACACCCACTGCTGTGATTGACTGCTGTGAGACTTCAGTGTAAACACCCACTGCTGTGATTGGCTGTGAGACTTCAGTGTAAATGCCCACTGCTGTGATTGGCTGCTGTGAGACTTCAGTGTAAACGCCCACTGCTGTGATTGGCTGTGAGACTTCGGTGTAAACGCCCACTGCTGTGATTGGCTGCTGTGAGACTTCAGTGTAAACGCCCACTGCTGTGATTGGCTGACATCTTTGCATATGAAATAAGTATTACATGTGGAACTCCCTTGAAAACTTTTAGCACGCTTTTACCATTACAGCTCTCAAGGTTAACTTGATAAATGTGACATGTGTTGATTTATAGTATTGTGAAGTTATTATGAAATTTTCTGAAGCAGCCATGCCATATTATCTTGTTTTTTGTCTTTGAGCTCTTTTATCATACCTTGTGTTTTCTCTGGAAGTGCTGTACCAGGTGAGCGGCTGAGCAAGGTTACTTTTTATGTCAAGATACTTTTGCTTATTTCATGGTTAAAGCATGAATGCAAAATCACCTGCATGCAGCAAACTCTCCTTTGTCCAGTGCTGACATTACAGATCCAGCCTCATATGACATAACCTCTGGTTGTAAAACAACATCTGCTGACGTAGATTGAGAAACCCTCAGGTGACGTCTACAGAGGTGACATTCACAGCTCCCTTTGAAGGGCACTCTATAAAGCTGAACCCTTTCAGTGAAGGTTGTCGTCCTCTGACCACCAGCTGTGCCCTATTTCTCAGACAACATTCCAATAATCACGGACCAAACTCTGTTTCTATAGGATCCAGCTCCATTGAGACGTCTTCTTCCTGCACATTATGATCTATTTTTCTGCACAATGGTCCATCAGTAAAATGTCACAGGAAATTATGCACTTCCACCTGTCGCCATTAAACTCATTCTAAACCCGATCGATGTCAGACACTGAGAAAGCATGACTTTTATTTCTGTTGCTAATTGTTGGGTGTGGCTTAGTTTTAATTTATATAAACTACCAGTCAAAAGTATTGTTCATGCATAATTTCCATCCAGCAGCTTGGAAATTGAAGTTCGAGAGCAAATTGTATGCAAGTGTATCATGTTGGTGTTATTTCGCATTAGACACAGTGAGCATCAGAGCTTTTCAGTCTCTCACATCAAAGATGCTTGTCCATCAGACGTTCAAAGGACGGTAACTCTGGGGCATCGGGGTGGTGGTCATCTTTAGAGGGTCTTTAATGCCACAGGAATGGAGCGGTGATAGCTTGAGGTTTGACTCTGTCTTTGATCTGATTATAAAGTGCATGATGTTTTTTATGAAAACGTTACATTGCATCATATGCCTTTTCACGGGTGACCTACTTTTATGGTGCAATGATTTTATAGGAGGCTTCAATAAAAGCTGACTTGAATTTGACACACTGCCTATGCCAGTACAAATTCAACAAAAACTGAACTGAAATACAGCTTTATAACCTCTAATCCTGAGTTTTTCATTATTCGCTGTGTGGTATTTCTTTTGTAAATGACCATGTTCGTGGTTTTGATTTGGTGGACCAAAAACATTTGTGAAAAATCCCATAGAAATTAAAAGGACGGACCCCAGCTGCCATAAAGTACCGACTTCGGTACCATGTAAAATAACTAGTTATTTAACCCGAACCAAGTCGAGCGCTAATTTCATGTTTCAAGCTTAAAATTTAAAAGCAGGTGTCTATCAGCGGATCCCTAATATATCCACTGATAGACAGATCCGCTGATAGACACCTGCTTTTAAATGCTCCCGTGTGTATATGCAAGCGCTCGGTGAAGAGCTTCAAAGACAACGGGCCCTATTTTAACGATCTGAAACGTAAGTATCAAACGCAAAACGCAAGTAACTTTGTGGGCGGGTCTCGGGCGCTGTTGCTATTATACCGGCGGGATAAATGACTATTGCACCCAACACAAATCTAAAATGGGTTGGTCTGAAGACGCTTCATTATTCATAGGTGTGGTTTGGGCGTAACGTGAAATAAACCAATCAGAGCGACATCTCACATTCCCTTTAAGAGCAGGCACGCTTGTTCCATGGCGGATTGCTATTATAACGGTGGATTTGCCAGGCGCACGCCAGGAGCGGTTCACAGCCGAGGAGACCGACGTTCTCGTCAGGGCCGTAAAACACAGAGAAGTGACATTGGGGATGGAGAAACGCACTCAAATTAGCCTCGGTTAAACAGGCGTATAATAATTTGGGTAAATGTGTAAGCTAGATTTATGCCTATTTTTTCACATCTTCATGGACACAACAATGATTTCCCTCATGTGGTAATATTTTTCCTTGTAATAATGTATGATTTGCAAAAATGGCAACTGCTGCGTCTGTGTGTAGATGAGAGAAGCAAAGTGTATGCGCGTTGTGCACACGCTATATTGATTATGGCCAAGCATGCGCCCTTAAAATAGCATCTGATAACGCGCCACTGACTTTAGACTAGGTTTTTCCTGGTCTGTGGCGGAATTGTTTTCTGAAACTGCAAAATAGCACCAGGGAACGTTTGCGCTGGAACACGCCTCCTCTTTTCGCTGAATCGCCCCCGGGGAGCGCAAGTTCATTCCCTAATTTACAGATGTGCGTCTGTGGAGGGAGAAGTCCGCTGTGCGTCTGGTGCAAAAAAGGAATGATACATGCGTCGGTGTACAAAGTCAATTGCGCTGGGTGCAAGATAGGGCCCCTAATGTTTTTGAAGCGTTGATCATTGTAGCCAATCACAGACATATATGTTGAGCATGTGAACACAATGACCAATCAGAGGTGTTTAGGAATCCATTCAACAGCACTCAAAATGCTAGAGGGATCACAGGTATCGACACATTTTTCAAATTTTCAGTTCGGTACCAAGTCGGTACTTTTGACAACTTTGGTTCTGTTAGTTTCATTGTGTTTCAGGGTCCGTTTACGCGACAACGATGTATTAAAAATAGAAAAGTTTTTTTTACAGACGGCAATCAGAATGATCCCTGTTCACATAGATCCATAAAAACATCTAAAAACGCTGTATTACTCATATCAGGCCAGTAGAAGGCGATCTCCTGCATGACATCACTGTTTTCACAAATTCTCTTTTTTGTAGTTTACACGGAAACGATACCGTTATCGATAACATATTTTCAAAAGTTGCCGTTCTCAGGCCCCCAAGACGCCGTTGTCGTGTAAATGAACGGCCAAAACGCATAAAAAGTTTTTCGTTTTTAGATGAAAACGTTGTTTAAACGGCCCCTTAGTTTGGTTTTGTTCTGTTCCTGTTTGCCTGAGTTCCCTGCCATTGTTAGTTTCTATGGTTGTTAATGAGTTCCACACCTGTCCCTGTTCTGTTGATTATCCTACGTAAGCCTAGCCTGGAAATCCAGACCCAAATCTGAAAGATTAATGGTCTGGCGTCGACTAATGAAGATCGCCCAGCTCGAGGGGCGGCACCAAGCATGCACTTGAAAATCTCACTGCACGCAATTGGATAACACTACGACCAATCACAACAAGCCCCATACGCTTAGCTACCAGCGCAGCTAACTGGTAGATTAGACTCTTGCCGTATGCGGTCGGCAAAACAGCAAAAACGTCCTTCTTGCAAAGGAACGATTCGAGCGGCGTCTTTTGTTCCTGTTTTAGATAAAAAGCCAAGTCTAACTCGTTCATTGTAGCGGCCAAAGCCGTTTCAAACAACTGGTGTTCCTCTAATTGTAAATTTACTAATGACTTGGACGTCACAGCGCTGTCGTCATCTCGCCTCTGGCCCGCCTGTATCAGATAACCCGATGTGATTGGTGCAGCTCAGATCGAGGGGCATATTTAATGAGCATCATTACTCGACACCAGAGTAACTCGCTGAGCAAATTCAGCTCTTGCTCTAGAGAGAACTCTGGGTTTCCAGGATAACATAAGCCTTTAGTTCATTCAGTTTTTTGTTCAGTGTCGTTTATTTCTATGTGGATGTGGTTTTTGTGATTGATATTTTACCTCCTGTGTGTTCTTGGTTTATTGTAAAATAGAGTTGTATTCTCCTCGTCACAGTGCGCTCAACAGCGCATTGTGTCCTACCTGACCAGAGGACACAATACCAGAGATTCAGGAGGGGGCTTTTAATAGTAAGGATATAAACTGAGCTATAGACAAGCTTAATTCACACTGCCAAGTTTGCTGAGAGACCCTGCTGACCAAAAGTGTGTCATCTTACCCACACATTTAAACACACACCTCGCCTCGTCATCGGCTCTGCTGGAAAACAGTGGAAATGGAGCCGAAGCTAAAGCTTTATCAGCCGAAGCTAAAGGAGTGTGAAGATGAGTGTGTGTGTGATGTCATCGGGAGTCATTGTGTCAGGATCCTACCAGCAAACGTTACTCGAGCCGTTCAGCCGTTTTTGTTTACCAAATCAAAACCACAAGCATGGTCATCAACAGCAGAAATACCACACAGTGAGTAATGAAATACTCGGGATTAGAGGTTATGAAGCTGTATTTCAGTTCAGGTTTTGTTGAATTTGTACTGACATAGTCAAATTCAAGTCCGGACAATCATGAGTCTGTCAAACGCCTGGAGGAACTTAGGAAACGTTCAGATGAACAGGAACCACTTGAAAGATGGAAGATTTCTCTTGAACTCTCACCTCATGATGTTTTCTCTCTAATGCTGTGAGACATCTTGAAATCAATTTCAACTGTCATGACACATACAACTTAAAACTCCCTGTTTAAGGTTGCTTTAGCCCGTTCAAATCACGTTACACTCAGAATGTAGAACACAAGGCATACATTTACAAAGCTTTTATGGTGATTTTTTTATTTTTTTTACCTTCCTAGAACTAGACAGTCTCTGAAGGGAAAAGAGGTGTGTGTGCGTGTGTGTGCGTGTGTGTGTGTGTGTGTGTGTGTGTGTGTGTGTGTGTGTGTGTGTGTGTGTGTGTGTGTGTGTGTGTGTGTGGAGAAAGAAAGTCAGAGTTTTGGAATCCCTTACAAAAAAGATGTTTGCCTCAAGTAGTTATCAGTAGTTCATGTTTACTTTGTCATAATTAGGCTATATTCAAATCAATCTACTAGTAGCAAGTGTAAGTGTGCTGTACTTCTGATTAATCTATTAGTAGTGTACTTGTAAGTGCGCTGTACTTCTGATCAATCTATTAGTAGTTTACTTGTAAGTGTGCTGTACTTCTGATCAATCTATTAGTAGTGTAAGTGCGCTGTACTTCTGATCAATCTATTAGTAGCCTAGTGTACTTGTAAGTGTGCTGTACTTCTGATCAATCTATTAGTAGCCTAGTGTACTTGTAAGTGTGCTGTACTTCTGATCAATCTATTAGTAGTGTAAGTGCGCTGTACTTCTGATCAATCTATTAGTAGCCTAGTGTACTTGTAAGTGTGCTGTACTTCTGATCAATCTATTAGTAGCCTAGTGTACTTGTAAGTGTGCTGTACTTCTGATCAATCTATTAGTAGTGTAAGTGCGCTGTACTTCTGATCAATCTATTAGTAGCCTAGTGTACTTGTAAGTGTGCTGTACTTCTGATCAATCTATTAGTAGTGTAAGTGCGCTGTACTTCTGATCAATCTATTAGTAGCCTAGTGTACTTGTAAGTGTGCTGTACTTCTGATCAATCTATTAGTAGCCTAGTGTACTTGTAAGTGTGCTGTACTTCTGATCAATCTATTAGTAGTGTAAGTGCGCTGTACTTCTGATCAATCTATTAGTAGCCTAGTGTACTTGTAAGTGTGCTGTACTTCTGATCAATCTATTAGTAGCCTAGTGTACTTGTAAGTGTGCTGTACTTCTGATCAATCTATTAGTAGCCTAGTGTACTTGTAAGTGTGCTGTACTTCTGATTAATCTATTAGTAGTGTACTTGTAAGTGCGCTGTACTTCTGATCAATCTATTAGTAGTTTACTTGTAAGTGTGCTGTACTTCTGATCAATCTATTAGTAGTGTAAGTGCGCTGTACTTCTGATCAATCTATTAGTAGCCTAGTGTACTTGTAAGTGTGCTGTACTTCTGATCAATCTATTAGTAGCCTAGTGTACTTGTAAGTGTGCTGTACTTCTGATCAATCTATTAGTAGTGTAAGTGCGCTGTACTTCTGATCAATCTATTAGTAGCCTAGTGTACTTGTAAGTGTGCTGTACTTCTGATCAATCTATTAGTAGCCTAGTGTACTTGTAAGTGTGCTGTACTTCTGATCAATCTATTAGTAGTGTAAGTGCGCTGTACTTCTGATCAATCTATTAGTAGCCTAGTGTACTTGTAAGTGTGCTGTACTTCTGATCAATCTATTAGTAGTGTAAGTGCGCTGTACTTCTGATCAATCTATTAGTAGCCTAGTGTACTTGTAAGTGTGCTGTACTTCTGATCAATCTATTAGTAGCCTAGTGTACTTGTAAGTGTGCTGTACTTCTGATCAATCTATTAGTAGTGTAAGTGCGCTGTACTTCTGATCAATCTATTAGTAGCCTAGTGTACTTGTAAGTGTGCTGTACTTCTGATCAATCTATTAGTAGCCTAGTGTACTTGTAAGTGTGCTGTACTTCTGATCAATCTATTAGTAGTGTACTTGTAAGTGTGTGTGGCTTGATATGACTGTGTACAAAAAAAGATCATATTGTAAACAACAGATGATTGTTCCTGTAAGAAGTGCCAGTGAAATGTGATCTCGGCACAAACCTGAATCAGTGTTTTACGCAGGAGTTCACAGACAGTCTGAAGGATGATGGTAAATGATGCATTTATGATTTTTTTCAGGGTGGTTAGCGTTTCCTTTTATGAAACTTTTAATAAGACTAATTTCAGGAAGTAATAGTACTAAAATATTAAACCCTCAGCCTGTGGTTTTGTCTTGAGTTAGGTCTGCAGAAACTGTACTTCATTTATGGCCACACAATGAAGCTTTAGTTCTCGAGCACGTTCAGTCCTTCAGTCTCCTGGGTTGTGGAGCAATGAACTGCACATGTCCCGAGGTCAGGAGGAGGAGGTGTTTGGGTTATTTGAGTGGCACCTCATTGAGTGAACGTTAAAGGCGTGTGTGTGTGTGTGTGTGTGTGTGTGTGTGTGTGTGTGTGTGTGTGTGTGTGTTTACCATCAGTGCTCTGGCTACAGTTCAGCTGAGCGCTTTCTGCATCTCCTCATGACTGACAGCAGCACAATCACAGGAACCCAACCAAACCTGTGGATCCGGGCCTGTTTTCCTGCTCATGCTCACTGAAACAGACTTACTGCATCCTACAGCACACTGGCCCCAGATCAGGCTCAGAGACAGCTCAAACTGAACCTGAAACAGGGCGTTTATGGGGGATTCCCTTACCCTTCAAGATGCCACAGATATTATCATCCTAAACATTAAAAAAAGTTTACATTTAAAATATAAAGTGTGTAAATGTCCCAGGCCACTGACCTCAGCATTCAAAAAATATAGCAGCCAATAACAATTATAATATTTACATGCAGCATTATGGTTGGTTTATTAATTATCTAGTTTATATAGAAAAGTCTCACTCAAGTGCCTGCTGCCTTATACCATAGTTACCTATCCCATCTATCTATTGTTTGCAGTTGACGTTAATGGAGAAAAATATAAATTCCCAGGGGTTTATTGAGCTGCTTTTTGACCAGTAGTTAGTTGATCATCAGATCCCGGATGCGGTTTGAGTGAGAGATCGTTCTCACCGTGCGCGTTCACGCTGCGCGCAGCTGGAGTGGAACTTTACCAGCTCGCGCAGATGACAGACACACACACACGCACACACACAGATGCAGGAGACTCTTTCGCTCGGGGATACCGCTGTAGTCCGCTCTCCGCAGAGCGGGCGTGCATCGCGTGCGACTCTCCGCGGGGCGTCAGCATGGTGGCGAAGGATGACCCGATACACCTGATGATCAGACGCGCGACCTCGACCTGCAGCGTGGACGAGCCGAGCGCCCGCGGCCGGGGCGCGCGCAGAGAGCTGGAGGTACAGTTATTAAACGCTGTGAATGACGCTAATTATTGTTGTAAATATGAATTCAGAGTAATTAGTATTTATAACCCTAATCATAATAATGCGAATGTAGCCTACATTATTCATGAGCAAGCATTTTTATTCATGGTCAATAATACAACTTTACCAGTAACTTAGTTCGCTACTTTGCATTGTTGTGGCTTCTTAAAATTTGTATTTGTTTACATGCTCTTCTTTAAGATCATTATGTGAATTGTTTTGGTTATTGCTGAATAGTCTTAAAATGATCTTGGTTATGTGACTGCTTGAGAAAACATAAAGGGAACTGTCCATCATTTTGCAAACATTATGGGAGAAATACTTGTGTAATAATGTTCTCTGAACGTTCTTTAAAAAGTAGTAATGTTAGACTAACAACATATAAAGTTAGACTAACATACAATTAAAATGTATCAGAAAATCATTCATGAATGATGTAGTATTGTATAAATAACGTTTTTGTGCTAACATTTTGAGAATGTTATTAAGACCATGATAACTTTAAAAGTATGTAATTAATATGCCATACATTTGTTGATATTGTTGAGAGAACCTTGTCAAAATCCCCTGTTTGCTGGGTCCCTTCTTATCTGTTCATGATCACATTGACCTGACTGAAGTGCCCTGGTGTTTGATGTTTGAAGTTAATTCTGAGAGACGTCTGTGTGTGTCTGCATCTTCTTCTGCATCTGTTGGTCAATTCTGCTCATGCTTTTGCTGTGTTGTGTGTCCTGAAGCAAACTGCATGCCTATCGATTCGAGACATCACAATGTGCTGTGCTAATATATCTTTATCTTCCTCTCCTGTTGTTTGTGGTTTGTTTTTGAGTTATACAAACTTTACTTTTAGTGTGAAGTCAGCTAAACCGCTATAGTGACCCAAAGAGCTGATAGAGAGTCTGGTTGTGATAAGAATGACTGGACAAAAAACATGAAATTAAAAAAATGACCGGAAAGCCATGGTCTGTGGTGTTTTGGGCATGTGATGATTATGAAAGTAATCTTTCTGTTGCCCTGCTGACTGCACATACAGCGCAATGTGCTCAATTTGTGTGATTTTTGTTGTTGTTTTTAAATAAATATTTCAAGTTGTGAATCAGACTGTCTTGCAGTCTTTGGTTTGAAGCATAGTCTGAATCAGTCAATCAGACTCATTCGCTCTGTGAATCAGTGCAGGTGACTCATTCGCTCACTGAATCAGTGCAGGTGACTCTTTCGCTCACTGAATCATTGCACATGACTCATTCGTCACTGAATCGGTTCAGGTGACTCATTCACTCACTGAATCAGTTCAGGTGACTCATTCGCTCACTGAATCATTGCAGGTGACTCATTCGCTCACTGAATCATTGCACATGACTCATTCGCTCTCTGAATCAGTGCAGGTGACTCATTCGCTCACAGAATCATTGCACCATGACTCAATCGCTCTCTGAATCAGTGCAGGTGACTCATTCGCTCACTGAATTGCAGGTGACTCATTCACTCACTGAATCAGTGCAGGTGACTCATTCGCTCACGGAATCATTGCACATGACTCAATCGCTCTCTGAATCAGTGCAGGTGACTCATTCACTCACTGAATCAGTGCAGGTGACTCATTCACTCACTGAATCAGTGCAGGTGACTTATTCACTCACTGAAACCGGTTATCATCACAACCGAAAGGTGGGCATTCTTATAACAATGTGACCTCACATGAACATGTGAATAGAGCTGGTAAGTCCCGCCCCCTCCGCTAACCCCACTGGACCTCTAGGTTGAGAAATCGTCAATGCAAGTGAATGGGAGAAAATAATTATTTTCTGGTCCCGTTTGAATTGTGCCATGAATTTTTTATATAATCTTTCGTGTGAAGAATGCTACAATTTAGCGGGTAGAAGTTTGATACGGTTAGACTTTGTGTGAGAGCACTTTGTGGACTACAACTCTTCGCTGCTTTCGACGCGTTTGAAACATCAACACCACTAGCACACACGGACACTAGCTCACGGATCCCGCTAAACATGGCTGTGTCTTTGGTGCACTTCACCGCCTTCTTTCAGGGAGAGGACAAAATCGTTGAGGTTGGCGAAAACCACGGGTAAGTCAACTTTATGGGGTGACGTCACATAGGCGACATGTAGTCTTTCTCGTTAAGTCTTTTCCACAACTGCTAGCCGAAGAATCATACCATATACTGTCAAACTTGTAACATGAAAGACAACATTTGTTCACATTCTTGCCACAATTCAAACGGGACCAGAAAATATTTATTTTCTCCCATTCACTTTCATTGACGATTTTTCAACCTAGAGGTCCAGCAGGGTTTTACGGAAGGGGCGGGACTTACCAGCTCTATAGGCTTAATAAACACGTGTTATCGGTGGTCAATGACCCATGCTGCAAAAACAAAGTGCCATATAGAAAACATTGGGATATGAAATTCTTGATCTTTGCATATTGACTTAATGGATTACATTGGCTCTTTTATCCTGAGTTTTACAGATCAATCTCTATACAGGAGTGTCAGCTCCGGATCATTTTACACAATGAACTGCATTGAGTTTGTAATGAGGCTTTAAAATATTCATTTTAAAATTGATTTTCACATGATTGTACTGCACGTATCAGAAGATTATTACGGAAGACTTCGATTGAGGAATTTGCAGCTTTACTCGCAAACTACAATTCCTGTTCATCAATGAGGTGACAACCAGACCTGTATAAGCCTAAATTTACTCAATTTAATTAATTGAAAAGGGTTCTGTCCAAGTAGTGATAGAAGATGTCTGCTGTCGTAATGATGACAGTAGATAATGGTAGCTGTTCCCTGCTCCGGCGCAGTTAGTGATCACACTACATGCGTATGCGTACGCGCCCGCGCCCGCGCCCGAGCTCTGGACGGTTAAACGAACGCGGTACAGAGCGATCACACTAGTCAAACAAACCAGACTTTGGGAGTCAAACGTGCTCAGGCATGGTTCAGATCGCCTAGCGTGAGTACACCAGTGCCCCAATTATGCTATTTTAAAGGTTCCTAATTCTACTCTGATTGGCCAGACAGCTTAGTCTGTTGTGATTGGTCTACCACTTACAGTGCGCTTTGGAAACAAAACTCCCATGACCATACTTGAACTTCAGCTCCGGAGGCTTCCTACAGCTCAGCGATTGCACGCACTGTAAAGACAGTTAACGATGGCTTTAATTTTACCATGTGAATCTGAGCACGAGTCCGAAGATGAAACATTAGATGAACTAGTTATTCAACCCGAACCTCCATCGCAAAGACGACTGGAGCGGGAAGTTTCTCAGTGATACGCTACTTAGTTTGAGGTTGTCGTGGAAATTCTTAATACGCATACAATCTAGTAAATCTGACTTCTTCACTACGGACAATTTAAACAATTTCCAGTTGTAAATAATAATAACCACACAGTATCTCAAGGTAATTCCCTGAATTCTAACCGTATAATCTTTAGTACTTCTATTCCTCAGCTCAATCACACATAGATCTTCTGCTGTTGTCTTTTGAGCGTAGGATCTGTTCCTCAGCTGCGCACCATATTCCTGACACGACTCCCAGGTTGCTCTTTGTAGAAATGAAGTTTTATTCACGGCCGGGAGATCACTGGCCACAACAACCTAGTGAGTCTCCTGATACATGTCTATTTAAATCATACAGTTGAGTAAAAATCAATGTCACTCTGGTCTTCCTCACTGTGATTTGTTCTGGTGATTGGTTTTTAATGATCTGAGCTAATCATATGACTGTTCTGTGTGTTAAGCACTTTTTGGGTAAGTATATATGGCCTTTGACCTGAGCATCCTTAGTCTGCGTTTCTCTGTACATTTAATGTTGAAAATGCCTATTACTTCAAATATTTCTATCTCAAGGTGTTGCAACTGTAATTCCTCACCATTAGCATTAACAAGAGTATGTTTATCAGCAAACCCTTGTGCATATTTCTAATTTATTGCAGTGAACATGCGGAAACCGTATGAAAAACAGCGCATTAGCCGAGCTCTAGAATAAAGTTATTGTCCAGCTAAATCGTGGACAGTTGTGCTGCCGCTTTGGCTTTGTGGGTGCTCAATAATCATTTTATAGACATAAGGAAATAAAATTCATAGGAAATAAGTCAACATAAGGAAAAAACAGCACAGAATAATGAATAAATGAACGAGTATGTGTAAATGTGTCCCACTTTCAGTTGTGAGGTTGAAATGAAATATCCTCTGCCCTTTAAGCTGTCGTCTCTGGGATCGCTTGTGCTTTTCAATATGATGATTGGCCAAACTCACAGCCAAAACATTTCATAGAGAAAACAATCCCTAGAAAAACAGATAATGTCCTGGCAGAAAAGTTTATGGGCATTTCCTTCTACCTTAAAACACAGTCAAATAAATGTGAGGCGTTCTTCAAAAATGCGTGTAAAACACATGTGAAAACTCAGAAAATTACTTTATATCAAATTATTTTAACACAGAACTTTGAGCGCTTTTTACAGACTTTTTTTTGAGAATTACATTTTAAGTCATCAATATTGTTATGAATGCTTAAAAATTACAGTACAAACTCTTAAAAAATTCACAGAGCAGGATTTCTCGTAGGACATCCTTGACTTTTGGGTCACCCAGGGAATAATTTGAGTGTTGGTGGTGTTGGACCCTGATCAGTGAGTGGCGCTTGCTTTCACACAGACGCGCGTCCCTCTCCCAGAACACATCAGACGACGGGTGTCGAACACCACTCCTCATGCTTTCATCTTAATTACAGGAGCTCCTGTGAGCATATCTGCAGCTTCTCTTTGATTGAGTCTGGAACCCATTCCATGATGGGCTTGTCTGATCTTCTGGCATCCATGAGAACTGCTTTTAGTTTAATGGATGCAGTGATAATATTTGTTCTTTAAGTCATTTACTTTGTTCTAAAACCGAGTGATCTGCCCTCCTAGAGAGCGTTCTGCGGCATCACACGGACATGAAAGCTGTTCCCAAACGAAAGCGAGGTATTCTGCCTTCTAAGACTTCTAAAGTCTAAAGATGTGAGGCACGATATATCAGCCATCATATCGGTATCGGCCGATATATATTCATTTTTAATGTTATCATTAACGGCCCAATAAAAAAAAACTGGCACACCAGCTTATTCATAACCTTAAGGCTAACATATTCATACTAAGAGCTAAAAAACTTAAATTTTGATTTCAGGGGGCCTTTGAGACAGCATTTTAATCCTTGCTGAGAAATCAATCCCAGAATGCATCACAGTAAGCTCACTGATGTTTAATTACAGAATAAATCAAGAGAAATAATGACATATTTCCTTTATTAGCAAAATTGGCTAAGTCACTCAATCTTACTATACTACCCAATATTTGGGTAAATAGACAGTATACAGCAAGGCATCTGTCTAGGGTTTGTTCCCATTCCATTTGGATCCGGTTGGTTTGGTTCGTAGTTTTGAACACTTAATTTGATAAGAGATAATTATTTCCGGACTCAAGATGGCTGAAAATGTGGGTGATCGCTGTTCCACAGTTGTTGATTTGTCAGTGTTGTACATCAAGTGTTTGTGTTGGTTTTAACAGAATGTAGTAGTAGTAGTCTTATTTGAAGTATTGTATAGCCTATTGTAGAGACTTATGGAAAACTTTGATGTGGTGATGATTTTTAAGGGTCATTTTGTTGAATGTGATTGGCTGAATGGGGTGGTTTGGTGTTATGTAAGATCTATTTTGGGAAATCTGTGTGTTTTGCTGGCCAACAGTGAGATAGGAGACTGGAAGCACATGCTATGAGTCAAATGTCATGATTTAACAAAGAATCGGTGCATAAGCAGTAATCTGAGCAGTTTGTTAGGTTAAAAGGATTCATGTTACAGCATAGAATATATTACTTACTAGGGGAAAAGCTAATCACCTAATGTAGCGGGACACATGGACATTGATCCTGGACAAATCCAGCACACACGTCTGGGAGGCATGATCAGATCTGCATTAAAATTGATTGAAGATTGAGCTATCGTATGCTGGTGTTGATTTATACATTTGGTGCATATAGAAAGTATAAAATATTATAGTGCAGGGATGCACCAGTACTGAAGGTTTGTGCGTGCTAGTGTGCGAGTGTGTTTGAGTTTGCGAGTGAGTGAGAGTGCGAGTGTGTGAGTGTGCGAGTGAGTGTGCGAGTGAGTGTGCGAGTGAGTGTGCGAGAGAGTGAGTGAGTGAGTGAGTGAGTGAGTGAGTGAGTGAGTGAGTGAGTGAGTGAGTGAGTGAGTGAGTGAGTGAGTGAGTGAGTGAGTGAGTGAGCGAGTGAGTGAGTGAGCGAGTGAGTGTGCGAGTGAGTGAGCGAGTGAGCGTGCGAGTGAGCGTGCGAGTGAGCGTGCGAGTGAGCGTGCGAGTGAGCGTGCGAGTGAGTGAGCGAGTGTGCGAGTGAGTGAGTGAGTGTGCGAGTGAGTGAGTGTGAGTGAGTGTGCGAGTGAGCAAGTGAGTGTGCGAGTCAAGTCAAGTCATCTTCATTTATATAGCGCTTTTAACAATGTAGGTTGTTTCAAAGCAGCTTTACAGAGATAAGCGTATAATTTAAGGTATCAGAGATTGTTTTGGCTTTATAGCGGTTCTTTAATAAAGTTATTTTCCATCTAAAGTTAGTTTTGATTGATTTGCTTCCGTCGCAACGATCATTTGTTATTAAATTAGGGGCCGCTAAGACGACACCATTCTCTCTACACAGACTTTAAGCGCGAACCTGTGAGAAACGCTGATGGCGTTCACATGCGCATTTAGAACGGGTTCTATAGTTATGTGCGTTTAAATATACGCAGGTTTGGAATTCCCTACAAGCCAAGCCTAAACAAAGTACTTGTCTTTCCTTATAAATTTTGATAAAGAATTTTATATTATTTTGTTGCTTTGGGGTAGGAACGCGAAACGAATTTTCCCGACAACGCCTTATCTGTAGAGTGGTAGTGGGATCCTCCATAGGGAGAGACTAGTTGGCACTTCAGCACTGCATTGTCATCGGCTCCAGGCGAAGGTCCTTCGTCAGATCTGGATACGGCCTGGATCCGGCAGGTGGCGGGAAAACCTCGGGATAAACACAGACACTAAAATTAGCGTAGATGCCATTCTTCTCATGATGTAACGAGTATATCAGGATTTATGGGAAGTGTTCCCGGTTCCGGCTGACCTAATCTATGCAGCATAACATTAAATAATAAAAGTCTATAATGTATTATGTGAATGCTAGGTCAAAGAGATGTGTCTTTAGTCTAGCTTTGAACTGACAGAGTGTGTCTGCTTCCCGGACAATGGTAGGAAGACTGTTCCAGAGTTTTGGTGCTAAATAGGAAAAGGATCTACTACCAAAAGTCGATTTTGATATTCTAGGTATTAGTAACTGGCCGGAATTTTGAGATCGTAATAGACGTGACGGACTATAATGCGTTAAGAGCTCGCTCAAGTACTGCGGAGCTAAACCATTTAGTGCTTTGTAAGTGATCAGCAATATTTTAAAATTTATGCGATGTTTAATAGGGAGCCAGTGCAGTTTTGACAGAACCGGGCTAATATGGTCATACTTCCTGGTTCTGGTAAGAACTCGAGCTGCTGCGTTTTGGACCAGCTGTAGTTTGTTTATTAAGCGTGCAGGGCAACCACCCAGTAGAGCATTACAATAATCTAGCCTTGAGGTCATGAACGCATGAACTAATTGTTCCGCATTTGTCAATGAGAGCATATGGCGTAATTTAGATATATTTTTAAGATGGAAAAATGCAGTTTTACAGATACTAGAGCGAGTGCGAGTGAGTGAGTGTGCGAGTGAGTGAGTGAGTGTGCGAGTGAGTGAGTGAGTTTGCGAGTGAGTGAGTGTGTGTGAGTGAGAGTGAGTGAGTGAGTGTGCGAGTGAGTGAGTGTGTGTGAGTGTGCGAGTGAGTGTGCGAGTGAGTGTGCGAGTGAGTGTGTGAGTGTGCGAGAGAGTGAGTGTGCGAGAGAGTGAGTGAGTGTGCGAGTGAGCGTGTGAGTGTGCGTGTGAGTGTGCGTGTGAGTGAGTGTGCGTGTGAGTGAGTGTGCGAGTGTGCGAGTGAGTGAGTGAGTGAGTGAGTGAGTGAGTGAGTGAGTGAGTGAGTGAGTGAGTGAGTGAGTGAGTGAGTGAGTGAGTGAGTGAGTGAGTGAGTGAGCGAGTGAGTGAGTGAGAGAGTGCGAGTGAGTGAGTGAGAGTGTGCGAGTGTGTGTGTGTGTGTGTGTGTGTGTGTGTGTGTGTGTGTGAGAGCGAGTGCGAGTGAGTGAGTGTGCGAGTGAGTGAGTGAGTTTGCGAGTGAGTGAGTGTGTGTGAGTGAGAGTGAGTGAGTGAGTGTGCGAATGAGTGAGTATGTGTGAGTGTGCGAGTGAGTGTGCGAGTGAGTGTGCGAGAGAGTGAGTGAGTGTGCGTGTGAGTGTGCGTGTGAGTGTGCGAGTGAGTGAGAGTGAGTGAGTGAGTGAGAGAGTGCGTGTGAGAGTGCGAGTGAGTGAGTGAGTGAGAGAGTGTGAGTGAGTGAGTGTGCGGGTGTGTGAGTGAGTGTGCGAGTGAGCGTGCGAGTGAGTGAGCGTGCGAGTGAGTGTGCGAGTGACTGAGCGAGGTGAGTGAGCGAGTGTGCGAGTGAGCGTGTGTGTGTGTGTGTGTGTGTGTGTGTGTGTGTGTGTGTGCGAGTGAGTGAGTGTGCGAGTGAGTGAGTGTGCGAGTGAGTGAGTGTGCGAGTGAGCGAGTGAGTGAGCGAGTGTGTGAGTGAGTGTGAGTGTGAGTGTGTGTGTGTGTGTGTGTGTGTGTGTGTGTGTGTGTGCTTGTGTGTGTGTGTGTGTGTGTGTGTGTGTGTGTGTGTGCGAGTGAGCGAGTGTGTGTGTGTGTGTGTGTGTGTGTGAGTGAGCGAGTGTGTGTGTGTGTGTGTGTGTGTGTGTGTGTGTGTGTGTGTGTGTGTGTTCTCCAGACTCTGATATGACCTATACAGATATGATAAAGCACAGTGCTGATTGTGTTGGATTGTCAATGAAGACACACTGAAAACTTTGAAATGATAACAGTGTTGCTTGTCTTCATGTTTTGCATGTTCTACATAATTTCAGTCCAGAATCTTGATAGTTGTCTCGTAGTCTTGTTAGTGCCAGAAGAGTTGAGATTGTAAGGAATGAACATTGGGCTGAAACCACCAGTTGTTTTTGACCTTTTGTGTCATAAAGCGTTGTGGTTATATGGACATGTACAGAAAGCTCAACATCTCAGCTCGAGGGTCCGATAGCTCCTCGAAACAAACACTGATCTAAACTATCACTCCACACGTGTTACACAAACACTGGCAGTGTTCAGTTAACACTGGGGTTTTGCTGATTTCAAGGTACATGAACATATATAACATATTTTGCACATTCTTGTTTCTTAGACTTGAAACTTCAAATGTAAGGATCAAGATTGTTACAAATTAAAATTTTGGGTCAGACTATTATGATTGTACTTTTTTAGGGGGTCCCTGTGTAGGTAGTGTAGTGTGCATGCAGAATATTTCCGGGTTTGGTCTTCTGACAGTGTGTGAGAGAGTTCAAGCCCCCTTAGATTGGGCCTGATTATCTCTGGTGAGGGACAAGCTGATTCCTCACAGATATGAGTCCTCTATGACAGAATCCTGTTGAAAGGCCTACTTTATTTGTGCGTTTTGAAAATGCAAATGTATTTTACAGTTTCTGTTTAATAGTTTATGCTTACTGGTGAGGTTTAAAACAGTGATTCTCGATCAGGACTTGTGGATTGTGGCTGAAGGCGAGGAACTCTGAGCTCAAACGCGTACACACATGACTGATGGACGTTTTTATGCTATATCATTATCACAGACAGGCAGATAATCGTGTTTCCGTAGCTAAAAGCATTTATTTCGCACACTTGCACAGACAGAGTTAGTTTCACCCCTAACATGTATCTTAACGCTGATGTCAGAGTGAATCAGAGACGTCTCCGCAAGGCAAAGACTCGCAGAAACCTTTCCATCCCAGTGTTGACAGCTCTGCCTCTCATCACATGATGATCCAGAGAGACAGACTGAAGCCTCAGGGCTGTGTGTGTGTGTGCAGGAGCCCAGCACAGGTGTGAGGTATTCATGTGTGTGTGTGTGTGTGTGTGTGTGTGTGTGTGTGTGTGTGTGTGTGTGTGTGTGTGTGTGTGTGTGTGTGTGTGTGTGTGTGTGTGTGTGTGTGTGTGTGTGTGTGTGTGTGTGTGTGTGTGTGTGTGTGTGTGTGTGTGTGTGTGTGTGTGTGTGCAGGAGCCCAGCACAGGTGTGAGGTATTCATCTGTGTGTGTGTGTGTGTGTGTGTGTGTGTGTGTGTGTGTGTGTGCAGGAGCCCAGCACGAAGCGTGTGAGGTATTCATATGTGTGTGTGTGTGTGTGTGTGCAGGAGCCCAGCACAGGTGTGAGTTATTCATCTGTGTGTGTGTGTGTGTGTGTGTGCAGGAGCCCAGCACGAAGCGTGTGAAGCCTCTGTCCCGAGTGACGTCTCTGGCGAGTCTCATTCCTCCAGTGAAAGCGGCTCCGCTCAAGCGCATCGGACAGACCCTGCAGGTACTGATCCACTGCACTCACTCTGAGCTTCATCAGTTATTAATGCTTCATCTTCGAAGGCTCTTTAGGATATGTGCTATTGTAATAAAAATAAATAAAATACTACATGATGTCAGTTTAATGTTGTATTTTTTTTACATGTTTATTGCAGCTCAGAGGTGCTTCACTTTGAGTTGTGCTTTCAAATGTTTGATGATTGATTCAAATAAAACTCAATATAAAATATGACAAGGATTTGGGGGTGAGCATTTCGATATTTTCTGAGATTTTGTGGATAATTAGATGATATTGTGCGTGTTTTTGTGCTGGTTTAGGCCTGTCATGAACAACTGACTCCCAAAACGTTTCATATTCTTCATATGCTGTGCAGTGACTGAAGTTAACTTTTCCACTACAAGGCAATATTTGCCCCATGGTTTCACACCCACTGTGTGTTTTGTTTGATTTTTTGCAAAGCCAGTGACCTACTCGATAATGTCAGCTTCCACAACGCTAAAACAATAATTACAATATTATCGTAGATGATACATATGGCACACCTAGGCAAGTAATAGAACATAAAAACAACACAACAATGGGGCTTTTCATGCTTGAACTAGTTAACCCTGGGTCGTTCTAAACCCTGGGTCGTTCTAAACCCTGGGTCATTCTAAACCCTGTGCCGTTCTAAACCCCGGGTCGCTCTAAACCCGTGTCCTTCTAAACCCCGTGCCGCTCTAAACCCTGGGTTGTTCTAAACCCTGTGCCATTCTAAACCACAGGTCGTTCTAAACCCCGGGTCGTTGTAAACCCCGGGTCGTTCTGAACTCTGGGTCGTTCTAAACCCTGGGTCATTCTAAACCCCGTGCCGTTCTAAACCACAGGAAGTTCTAAACCCCGGGTCGTTCTAAACCACAGGTCGTTCTAAACCCTGGGTCGTTCTAAACCACAGGTCGTTCTAAACCCTGGGTCGTTCTAAACCTTGGGTCGTTCTAAACCCCGTGCCGTTCTAAACCCCGTGCCGTTCTAAACCCCGTGCTGTTCTAAACCCTGTGCTGTTCTAAACCCCGGGTCGCTCTAAACCTCGGGTCGTTCTAAACCCCGTGCCATTCTAAACCACAGGTCATTCTAAACCCTGGGTCGTTCTAAACCACAGGTCGTTCTAAACCCTGGGTCATTCTAAACCCTGGGTCATTCTAAACCCTGGGTCATTCTAAACCACGGGTAGTTCTAAACCCCGGGTAGTTCTAAACCCCGGGTTGTTCTAAACCACAGGTCGTTCTAAACCACAGGTCGTTCTAAACCCTGGGTCGTTCTAAACCACAGGTCGTTCTAAACCCCGGGTCGTTCTAAACCCTGGGTAGTTCTAAACCCCGGGTTGTTCTAAACCACAGGTCGTTCTAAACCATAGGTCGTTCTAAACCATAGGTCGTTCTAAACCATAGGTCGTTCTAAACCACAGGTCGTTCTAAACCCTGGGTCATTCTAAACCCCGTGCCGTTCTAAACTGCGGTTCATTCTAAACCCCGTGCTGTTCTAAACCCCGGGTCGTTCTAAACCCCGGGTCGTTCTAAACCACAGGTCGTTCTAAACCACAGGTCGTTCTAAACCACAGGTCGTTCTAAACCCTGGGTCGTTCTAAACCCTGGGTCGTTCTAAACCCCGTGCTGTTCTAAACCCCGTGCTGTTCTAAACCACGGGTCGTTCTAAACCACGGGTCGTTCTAAACCCCATGCTGTTGTAAACCACTGGTCGTTCTAAACCCTGGGTCGTTCTAAACCACAGGTCGTTCTAAAACCTGGGTCGTTCTAAAACATGGGTCGTTCTAAACCCTGGGTCGTTCTAAACCACAGGTCGTTCTAAACCCCGGGTCGTTCTAAATCCCGTGCCGTTCTAAACCATAGGTCGTTCTAAACCCTGGGTCGTTCTAAACCACAGGTCGTTCTAAACCACAGGTCGTTCTAAACTCTGGGTTGTTCTAAACCACAGGTCGTTCTAAACCCTGGGTCGTTCTAAACCACAGGTCGTTCTAAACCCCGGGTCGTTCTAAACCCTGGGTAGTTCTAAACCCTGGGTCGTTCTAAACCACAGGTCGTTCTAAACCCTGGGTCGTTCTAAACCCTGGGTCGTTCTAAACCACAGGTCGTTCTAAACCACAGGTCGTTCTAAACCCTGGGTCGTTCTAAACCCCGGGTCGTTCTAAACCCCGGGTCGTTCTAAACCCCGGGTCGTTCTAAACCCCGTGCCGTTCTAAACCCCGTGCCGTTCTAAACCCTGGGTCGTTCTAAACCCTGGGTCGTTCTAAACCCCGGGTCGTTCTAAACCATAGGTCGTTCTAAACCATAGGTCGTTCTAAACCACAGGTCGTTCTAAACCCTGGGTCATTCTAAACCCCGTGCCGTTCTAAACTGCGGTTCATTCTAAACCCCGTGCTGTTCTAAACCCCGTGCTGTTCTAAACCCCGGGTCGTTCTAAACCCCGTGCCGTTCTAAACCACAGGTCGTTCTAAACCACAGGTCGTTCTAAACCACAGGTCGTTCTAAACCCTGGGTCGTTCTAAACCCCGTGCTGTTCTAAACCACGGGTCGTTCTAAACCACGGGTCGTTCTAAACCCCATGCTGTTGTAAACCACTGGTCGTTCTAAACCCTGGGTCGTTCTAAACCCTGGGTCGTTCTAAACCACAGGTCGTTCTAAACCCTGGGTCGTTCTAAAACATGGGTCGTTCTAAACCCTGGGTCGTTCTGAACCCTGGGTCGTTCTGAACCCTGGGTCGTTCTAAACCCTGGGTCGTTCTAAACCCCGTGCCGTTCTAAACCACAGGTCGTTCTAAACCCCGGGTCGTTCTAAACCACAGGTCGTTCTAAACCCTGGGTCGTTCTAAACCCTGGGTCGTTCTAAACCCTGGGTCGTTCTAAACCCTGGGTCGTTCTAAACCACAGGTCGTTCTAAACCCTGGGTCGTTCTAAACCTTGGGTCGTTCTAAACCCCGTGCCGTTCTAAACCCCGTGCCGTTCTAAACCCTGTGCTGTTCTAAACCCCGGGTCGCTCTAAACCTCGGGTCGTTCTAAACCACAGGTCGTTCTAAACCACAGTTCGTTCTAAACCCTGGGTCATTCTAAACCACAGGTCGTTCTAAACCCCGGGTAGTTCTAAACCCCGGGTCGTTCTAAACCACAGGTCGTTTTAAACCACAGGTCGTTCTAAACCCTGGGTCGTTCTAAACCACAGGTCGTTCTAAAACACAGGTCGTTCTAAACCCTGGGTCGTTCTAAACCATAGGTCGTTCTAAACCATAGGTCGTTCTAAACCACAGGTCGTTCTAAATCCTGGGTCGTTCTAAACCCTGGGTCGTTCTAAACCCTGGGTCGTTCTAAACCCCGTGCTGTTCTGAACCACGGGTCGTTCTAAACCCTGGGTCGTTCTAAACCCTGGTTCGTTCTAAACCACAGGTCGTTCTAAACTCTGGGTCGTTCTAAACCACAGGTCGTTCTAAACCCCGGGTCGTTCTAAACCCCGTGCCGTTCTAAACCCTGGGTCGTTCTAAACCCCGTGCCGTTCTAAACCCTGGGTCGTTCTAAACCCTGGGTCGTTCTAAACCACAGGTCGTTCTAAACCCTGGGTCGTTCTAAACCCTGGGTCGTTCTAAACCACAGGTCGTTCTAAACCACAGGTCGTTCTAAACCCTGGGTCGTTCTAAACCCCGGGTCGTTCTAAACCCCGGGTCGTTCTAAACCCCGGGTCGTTCTAAACCCCGTGCCGTTCTAAACCCCGTGCCGTTCTAAACCCTGGGTCGTTCTAAACCCTGGGTCGTTCTAAACCCCGGGTCGTTCTAAACCACAGGTCGTTCTAAACCACAGGTCGTTCTAAACCACAGGTCGTTCTAAACCACAGGTCGTTCTAAACCCCGGGTCGTTCTAAACCCTGTGCCGTTCTAAACCACAGGTCGTTCTAAACCACAGGTCGTTCTAAACCCTGGGTCGTTCTAAACCCTGGGTCGTTCTAAACCCTGGGTCGTTCTAAACCCTGGGTCGTTGTAAACCCCGGGTCGTTCTAAACCACAGGTCGTTCTAAACCACAGGTCGTTCTAAACCCTGGGTCGTTCTAAACCCTGTGCCGTTCTAAACCCTGTGCCGTTCTAAACCACAGGTCGTTCTAAACCACAGGTCGTTCTAAACCCTGGGTCGTTCTAAACCCTGGGTCGTTCTAAACCCTGGGTCGTTCTAAACCCTGGGTCGTTCTAAACCCTGGGTCGTTGTAAACCCCGGGTCGTTCTAAACCACAGGTCGTTCTAAACCCCGGGTCGTTCTAAACCCTGTGCCGTTCTAAACCACAGGTCGTTCTAAACCCCTGGGTCGTTCTAAACCCTGGGTCGTTCTAAACCACAGGTCGTTCTAAACCACAGGTCGTTCTAAACCCCGGGTCGTTCTAAAACCTGTGCCGTTCTAAACCACAGGTCGTTCTAAACCACAGGTCGTTCTAAACCACAGGTCGTTCTAAACCCTGGGTCGTTCTAAACCCTGGGTCGTTCTAAACCACAGGTCATTCTAAACCCTGGGTCGTTCTAAACCCCGGGTCGTTCTAAACCCTGTGCCGTTCTAAACCCCGGGTCATCTAAACCCCGTGCCGTTCTAAACCCTGGGTCGTTCTAAACCCCGGGTCGTTCTAAACCCCGGGTCGTTCTAAACCCCGTGCCGTTCTAAACCCCGTGCCGTTCTAAACCCTGTGCCGTTCTAAACCCTGGGTCGTTCTAAACCACAGGTCGTTCTAAACCCCGTGCCGTTCTAAACCCCGTGCCGTTCTAAACCCTGTGCCGTTCTAAACCCTGGGTCGTTCTAAACCCTGGGTCGTTCTAAACCACAGGTCGTTCTAAACCCTGGGTCGTTCTAAACCCTGGGTCGTTGTAAACCACCGGTCGTTCTAAACCACGGGTCGTTCTAAACCCCGGGTCGTTCTAAACCCTGGGTCGTTCTAAACCACAGGTCGTTCTAAACCCCGGGTCGTTCTAAACCCTGTGCCGTTCTAAACCACGGGTCGTTCTAAACCACGGGTCGTTCTAAACCACAGGTCGTTTTAAACCACGGGTCATTCTAAACCCCGGGTCGTTCTAAACCCTGGGTCGTTGTAAACCACAGGTCGTTCTAAACCCTGGGTCGTTCTAAACCACAGGTCGTTCTAAACCCCGGGTCGTTCTAAACCCTGTGCCGTTCTAAACCACAGGTCGTTCTAAACCACGGGTCGTTCTAAACCCTGGGTCGTTCTAAACCACAGGTCGTTCTAAACCACGGGTCGTTCTAAACCACGGGTCGTTCTAAACCCTGGGTCGTTCTAAACCACAGGTCGTTCTAAACCACGGGTCGTTCTAAACCCTGGGTCGTTCTAAACCACGGGTCGTTCTAAACCCTGTGCCGTTCTAAACCACAGGTCGTTCTAAACCACGGGTCGTTCTAAACCACAGGTCGTTGTAAACCACGGGTCATTCTAAACCCCGGGTTGTTCTAAACCACAGGTCGTTCTAAACCACGGGTCATTCTAAACCCCGGGTTGTTCTAAACCACAGGTCGTTCTAAACCACGGGTCATTCTAAACCCCGGGTCGTTCTAAACTCTGGGTAAATGGAATCCTGGTTATCTTGCTTCACGTTTCACATCTTATAAGTTACCCAAGGTTAACCTCAGGATAACAAGGATTCCGTTTACCCGGGGTTTAGAATCCTGGGTTTTCATAAGCTGACGTTCATCCCTAATTCCCAGTTTTCCCGTTCTCCTCCCGGTTCAGCGCTCCATCAGTTTCCGCAGTGACTGCAGACCGGAGATCATGGCCCCGCGGCAGATCCCGCCAGCCGTCACCAAACGCCGTGACAGCAAGCTGTGGAGCGAGACGTTTGATCTAGGCCTGGGACACATGCTGTCCTCTAAAGACATCAAGAGACAAGAGGTGACCTCAGCACACTCCAAACTTATACTCTACTCTGATCGGTCAGGGCTGGATTTTGATATACTGTATTTCTCATCGTATTTGAGCTAAAAGACTGGTTTAGAAAACCATATTCAGTCTAAAGGCTGATTTATACTTCTGCGTCGGACCTACGCCGGAGCCTCTACGCTGTAGGCAACGCGTTGGTTTTCATTTATACTTCTGCGTCGTTGTCTGCGTTCACGTGTGCAGAGGGAGCATGTGAAACCCGAGGGAGCGGTCCTAGCAGACCAATCACAGCGCTTGCGTCCGCGTAGAGTTGACGCGTTGTTACATTTTTGGAGAGGTGCACGTCAGGGTACGACGAAAGTTACGCGCGCTACACACAGCCTACGACGTAGCTATGGCGTAAGTTCGACGCAGAAGTATAAATTGGGCTTAAGAAGAAACTCTTGAATGTTGAATGTACCTCATTACAGGCTCTCTGTACTCTACAATATTTCACAATTCTTGTTACACAGTCCTTTACATAGAAGTTAATATAAATATCAACAAATTAATTTAAAACAATTGCATTTAATAACGAAAATAAAATGTCAAGCAACATAACAAATTAAAACAACATAGCATAGATACTAATAAAGTAAACAGAGCTTTTCCTGATATACAGTAGTCAACATTTGATGTGGATCAAAACCTTAATAAATTACGATAGAACAATGAAATGAACAGTGAAAGTTACACAAGACATTTTAACAAGCATAATTAAGCATGAAATGACTTTATTTATGAATAACCAGAATGCCTTTCGCTGAAGTTCCTCTTTCTGTTGTTGTTTCTTTCCTGTCATGTGTTTGTCAGTCCATCTTTGAGCTGTCTCAGGGAGAACAGGACTTGATTGAGGACTTGAAGCTGGCCAAGAAGGTACACTCTGCTTTTCCCATCACTTTATACAGCATGAAGACTCTCTTTAGGCTCCAGTTTCACCCCTGGCTCTTCGGTTCTCCAGCACAGGGGTTCCCAAACTTTTTTTTTCTCAGCTCAGCACCTTTGACATAAAATATTTCTCCTACCTAATATTTCCTTAATTTAACACATTCTACATTTCATTATTTGAATGATAGTTAGCTTTTAATCAACTCACAAACTCTCGTTTGGGAAGCCCTGCTCTAGCATATGAGATCATGTGGTGTTTGTTTTGGGTTTAGCATTACACTTTTCAGTAAGATTTCCACATATTTCCTCAGTTTTGCCGAGTAGATCTGAATGTTTGAGCGTCTGATTGTGTTATTTCATCACAGGCGTATCGTGACCCCATGCTGAAGCTGTCGATTATGACGGAGCATGAACTCAATCAGATCTTCGGCACGCTGGACTCCCTCATTCCCCTGCATGAAGGTGAGCAGAAGAGGATGCGCTCCATCGTGTGTGTGTCTGTGTGTGTCTGTGTGTGTGTGTGTGTGTGTGTGTGTGTGTGTGTGTGTGTGTGTGTGTGTGTGTGTCATAACCAGGCACAATGCCATACATTAACAGCTGGATCCGTTTATCCAAAGTGAATAAGAAAAGCTGTGCGATCTGACCCAATAACAGCAAATCAGAACACAAGTAATGGAAATCGTACAGTAAGCCAATCATGATACCACTTATTACATGACAAGATGGGATATTATTTATAATTTAAGTTTAAATTATGTTATTATGTGAGAAGACAGCACAGAAGAGCACACAAATAAATGCCAGAGCATCTAAAATCAGTTTCCATCGTAGTTTATGCACGTTTTCTTATCGGATAAAAAGTTTATCCAACTCAGTTAAGCGCATAGGTTTTGATGCACATTTTTAGAATTTATGCTCATCCAGCTTTTTTTTCTATGCAATATCCTATGATGTGCAAAAAATAGGTGGATGGAAAGATAGCTAATGAGGCACACTAGCTCTTTCCAGAACCTTCTGCTCCTCTCTGGTGAATGAGCTGTTATCCTCCACCTGAACTGCTCAAACCATCACAACTTTCAAGAAGCAGCTAAACACATAAATGTTGATCAAATCTAATTGATTAATCGACATGAATAGAGACTGTGTCCTTTCCCTGAATGACTAGAATCAATACTTTGATTGAAATATGAAAACATGTGCTATAGACCTGCTGTCCTGTAGAGTTTTGCATCAACCCTGATCAAACTCTCCTGCCTGAAGCCTTCTAGTGACCCTGAAGACATTGACTGGCTTGTTCAGGTGTGTTTGATTAGAGATGGAGCTACACTCTGCAGGACAGTGGCCCTCCAGGACCTGAGATAGACCAGTCCTTTCTCAATGTCATAGGTCATGTCATGTGGTGGCAACAAGACTCAAGCTGTTACTCTCTGATCTTGTAGATTTGCTGAGTCGGCTGCGAGAGGCCAGGAAGCCGGATGGCTCGACCGATCGTGTGGGCCATATTCTGGTGGACTGGGTAAGATCATCTCACTGCCATTCTGTGTTTCAGCCCTGTGTGAAGCTCTCCGTCTGATGAACACACCATGATAAAAACTCTTCAGCTGAAGGCTGGAATACACTACACAAGTCTAGATGAGTCTACACAAGTCTAGATGAGTCTACACACGTCTAGATGAGTCTACACAAGTCTAGATGAGTCTACACAAGTCTAGATGAGTCTACACACGTCTAGATGAGTCTACACAAGTCTAGATGAGTCTACACAAGTCTAGATGAGTCTACACACGTCTAGATGAGTCTACACAAGTCTAGATGAGTCTACACACGTCTAGATGAGTCTACACAAGTCTAGATGAGTCTACACAAGTCTAGATGAGTCTACACACGTCTAGATGAGTCTACACAAGTCTAGATGAGTCTACACACGTCTAGATGAGTCTACACACGTCTAGATGAGTCTACACACGTCTAGATGAGTCTACACAAGTCTAGATGAGTCTACACACGTCTAGATGAGTCTACACACGTCTAGATGAGTCTACACACGTCTAGATGAGTCTACACAAGTCTAGATGAGTCTACACAAGTCTAGATGAGTCTACACACGTCTAGATGAGTCTACACAAGTCTAGATGAGTCTACACAAGTCTAGATGAGTCTACACACGTCTAGATGAGTCTACACAAGTCTAGATGAGTCTACACACGTCTAGATGAGTCTACACACGTCTAGATGAGTCTACACAAGTCTAGATGAGTCTACACACGTCTAGATGAGTCTACACAAGTCTAGATGAGTCTACACACGTCTAGATGAGTCTACACACGTCTAGATGAGTCTACACACGTCTAGATGAGTCTACACAAGTCTAGATGAGTCTACACACGTCTAGATGAGTCTACACAAGTCTAGATGAGTCTACACAAGTCTAGATGAGTCTACACACGTCTAGACAAGTCTAGATCAGTCTACACAAGTCTAGATGAGTCTACACAAGTCTAGATACGTCTACATAAGTCTAGATGAGTCTACACAAGTCTAGATGAGTCTACACACGTCTAGACAAGTCTAGATCAGTCTACACAAGCCTAGATGAGTCTACACAAGCCTAGATGAGTCTACACACGTCTAGATGAGTCTACACAAGTCTAGATGAGTCTACACAATGAGTCTACACAAGTCTAGATGAGTGTACACAAGTCTAGATGAGTCTACACAAGTCTAGATGGGTCTACATAAGTCTAGATGGGTCTACATAAGCCTAGATGAGTCTACACAAGTCTATATGAGTCTACACAAGTCTATATGAGTCTACACAAGTCTAGATGAGTCTACACAAGTCTAGATGAGTCTACACAAGTCTAGATGAGTCTACACAAGTCTAGATGGGTCTACACAAGTCTAGATGGGTCTACATAAGCCTAGATGAGTCTACACAAGTCTAGATGAGTCTACACAAGTCTAGATGAGTCTACACAAGTCTAGATGAGTGTACACAAGGCTAGATGAGTGTACACAAGTCTAGATGAGTCTACACACGTCTAGATGAGTCTACACACGTCTAGATGGGTCTACATAAGCCTAGATGAGTCTACACAAGTCTAGATGAGTCTACACAAGTCTAGATGAGTCTACACAATGAATCTGCACAAGTCTAGATGAGTCTACACAAGCCTAGATGAGTCTACACAAGTCTAGATGAGTCTGCACAAGCCTAGATGGGTCTACATAAGCCTAGATGAGTCTACACAAGTCTAGATGGGTCTACATAAGCCTAGATGAGTCTACACAAGTCTAGATGAGTCTACACAAGTCTAGATGAGTCTACACACGTCTAGATGAGTCTACACACGTCTAGATGAGTCTACACACATCTAGATGAGTCTACACAAGTCTAGATGGGTCTACACACGTCTAGATGAGTCTACACACGTCTAGATGAGTCTACACACGTCTAGATGAGTCTACACAAGGCTAGATGAGTGTACACAAGTCTAGATGAGTCTACACACGTCTAGATGAGTCTACACATGTCTAGATGAGTCTAGATGAGTCTACACAAAGCTAAATGAGTCTACACAAGTCTAGATGAGTCTACACAAGTCTAGATGAGTGTACACAAGTCTAGATGAGTCTACACACGTCTAGATGAGTCTACACACGTGTAGATGAGTCTACACAAGTCTAGATGAGATGAGTCTACACAAGTCTAGATGAGTCTACACAATGAGTCTACACAAGTCTAGATGATGAGTCTACACAAGTCTAGATGATGAGTCTACACAAGGCTAGATGAGTGTACACAAGTCTAGATGAGTCTACACACGTCTAGATGAGTCTACAGAAGTCTAGATGAGTCTGCACAAGTCTAGATGAGTCTACACAAGTCTAGATGAGTCTACACACGTCTAGATGAGTCTACACAAGTCTAGATGAGTCTACACATGTCTAGATGAGTCTACACATGTCTAGATGAGTCTAGACAAGTCTAGATGAGTCTACACAAGTCTAGATGAGTCTACACAAGTCTAGATGAGTCTACACACGTCTAGATGAGTCTACACAAGTCTAGATGAGTCTACACACGTCTAGATGAGTCTACACACGTCTAGATGAGTCTACACAAGTCTAGATGAGATGAGTCTATACAAGTCTAGATGAGTCTACACAAGTCTAGATGAGTCTACACAAGTCTAGATGAGATGAGTCTATACAAGTCTAGATGAGTCTACACAAGTCTAGATGAGTCTACACAAGTCTAGATGAGTCTACACAATGGCCCTCATTTATCAAAAGTGCGTACACCAAATTTCCAGCGTACACCTGGCGTACACCCAAAACCATGGTGACTTTGAGATTTATCAATATGGACGTTGGCGTACGGCACGCTCAAATCCTACGCCAGCTCAGGAGGTGGTGTACGCACGTTTTGAGTGCGGGAATGCGCAGAAAAACAATTCCTAACACCACAAAACGCACTGACAAACTAAAAGATATAATATATTATGACCCACTGTAAAAAACAACAACAACATAGTAATTATAAACTTCAGTGTTTATTTTTGTGCAACATGGACTTCAATGTTTAATTTGTGTGAATTTGCCAAAGCATTTCAATTGTAGGCATATGTATTCCTTCAGTTGCGAGCCTGTGCGCTTTACCTGACGTTTCAAGCCTTGTTTATACTTTCGCCTGGCTCCGCAGCGCGAGTCTCCGCAGACTGCGCGCGCACCTCCCCAAACGGACGAGGCGTTTATACTCGACGCGCTCGCCGTTGCACTATTCTTTGAAACGATGGTTAGGCCAGGGTTAGGCCCGGCAGGTGTGCACGGACTGGGTTTAGTAATGAAAGGCTTTCAATGACCAAAAAAATAATTCAGACTGACAAAATAATAAAAATACCATTCTTCTTATTTTAAATAATAATAATAATAATACAAATAATAATAATAACGAAATTCTTCTTCTAAATAACAATAAGCGTCATTAATAATAAAAATCTAGAAATCAATTTTGTTTCTTTCCACTTCCCTGGTTTCGCTTTCTCTTTCTCAAAGAAGTTTCTCTTCTTTGCCGTCTTCCGTGTGTCCATGGCGTAAAATGAGGGCGTGGGGGGAGCGGAGACTTGAATATATAGGGGCGTGTTATTCTAATGACGATCGATTTCAGCCGCGGCATTTATCAACAGCAGGTATGGCGTACACCAGAATTTCAAAGGTACGCACAGCTTCATAAATCAGGCGATGAGAAGAGTGTAAGCATAATCTTACGCCAATATATACGCCCATTTCTACGCAAGATTGATAAATGAGGGCCAATGAGTCTACACAAGTCTAGATGATGAGTCTACACAAGTCTAGATGAGTGTACACAAGTCTAGATGAGTCTACACACGTCTAGATGAGTCTACACAAGTCTAGATGATGAGTCTACACAAGTCTAGATGAGTGTACACAAGTCTAGATGAGTCTACACACGTCTAGATGAGTCTACACACGTCTAGATGAGTCTACACAAGTCTAGATGAGTCTACACAAGTCTAGATGAGTCTACACACGTCTAGATGAGTCTACACAAGTCTAGATTAGTCTACACAAGTCTAGATGAGTCTACACACGTCTAGATGAGTCTATACAAGTCTAGATGAGTCTACACAAGTCTAGATGAGTCTACACAAGTCTAGATGAGATGAGTCTATACAAGTCTAGATGAGTCTACACAAGTCTAGATGAGTCTACACAATGAGTCTACACAAGTCTAGATGATGAGTCTACACAAGTCTAGATGAGTCTACACAAGTCTAGATGAGATGAGTCTACACAAGTCTAGATGAGTCTACACAAGTCTAGATGAGTCTACACAATGAGTCTACACAAGTCTAGATGATGAGTCTACACAAGTCTAGATGAGTGTACACAAGTCTAGATGAGTCTACACACGTCTAGATGAGTCTAGACAAGTCTAGATGATGAGTCTACACAAGTCTAGATGAGTCTACACACGTCTAGATGAGTCTACACAAGTCTAGATGAGTCTACACACGTCTAGATGAGTCTACACACGTCTAGATGAGTGTACACACGTCTAGATGAGTGTACACACGTCTAGATGAGTGTACACACGTCTAGATGAGTGTACACAAGGCTAGATGAGTCTACACAAGTCTAGATGAGTCTACACAACGAGTCTACACATGTCTAGATGAGTCTACACAATGAGTCTACACATGTCTAGATGAGTCTACACACGTCTAGATGAGTGTACACAAGGCTAGATGAGTCTACACAATGAGTCTACACAAGTCTAGATGAGTCTACACAATGAGTCTACACATGTCTAGATGAGTCTACACACGTCTAGATGAGTGTACACAAGGCTAGATGAGTCTACACAAGTCTAGATGAGTCTACACAATGAGTCTACACAATTCTGGATGAGTCTACACAATGAGTCTACACAATTCTGGATGAGTCTACACACGTCTAGATGAGTCTACACACGTCTAGATGAGTCTACACAAGTCTAGATGAGTCTACACAAGTCTAGATGAGTCTACACAAGTCTAGATGAGTCTACACAATGAGTCTACACAATTCTGGATGAGTCTACACAATGAGTCTACACAATTCTGGATGAGTCTACACACGTCTAGATGAGTCTACACACGTCTAGATGAGTCTACACACGTCTAGATGAGTGTACACAAGGCTAGATGAGTCTACACAAGTCTAGATGAGTCTACACAATGAGTCTACACAATTCTGGATGAGTCTACACAATGAGTCTACACAATTCTGGATGAGTCTACACACGTCTAGATGAGTCTACACAAGTCTAGATGAGTCTACACAAAAAAGCATTTTGATTTTCTTGGAGTTTTTTTTTTTTTTTTAGCATTTAGTTGAGTAAACAGAAAAACCCTTGGTTACACAATCTATCTATGCTATGCGTTTGCTGAGGGAAATGTTTGGATCAGACGCGAGCAGGACCGTGTTCTTCAGAAGCTCATTGGTCTCTGTCTTGACCTTACCTGGCTCTGATATTGTCAGACAGAACGTTAGTTCATTTCTAGTCATTAGACCATGAACTCAGTGGGAAGTTGGGTTAACATGGTTGTTAATGTTCCCTGCTGAGAGACACCGATGTGCTCACTATAAGTTTACATGTGCTAGTTTTCAGATTCTGAAATTTCTGTTTATATGAACCCTATTATTTCAGGTTTACGCCACGCTTTCAATCTGGTCAAAAATAAATCAGATTGAGCTCAATCAGGTCTTTACATGAAGGATTTTGAGGCATCAGTCCCACTATAACCTAATTATCTGGGTCCATGTAAATGTAGCTAATGACTCCCAGCTATGTGAATGAGGCTAACAACTGCTAGTCGGCCGGAGAATTGGCTAACTAGTCTGACGCCAGCACTAAGTGTGCAGCCAGTCTGAGTGCATCGACTCTCTGTATCGTTTGGGAAGTTGTAAGTTAAACTTAAGTCAAGCTAGCTTGTGAAATGGTTACACTGCCTGTTAGTAACATAAAGCTAACTACATTGAATTGAATAAACTGTAATTTATTTTAGCATCAACACCTCAGAGATGAACAGGCTCCAGGCGCAGGATTGGACGCCGTTCATGAAAATGTCTCTTTCTGTCTCTCTGTAGCTGCCTTGTCTTGACACCTACAACAGCTACTGCAGTAACCAGGTGGCGGCCAAAGCCCTGCTGGACCATAAGAAGCAGGACCCTCGGGTGCAGGACTTCCTCCAGCGCTGCCTGGAGTCGCCCTTCAGCCGCAAACTGGACCTGTGGAGCTTCCTGGACGTCCCGCGCAGTCGACTGGTGAAGTACCCGCTGCTGCTCCGAGAGATCCTCAAGCACACACCCAACGCCCACCCCGACCAGCAGCACCTGGAGGAAGCTGTGAGTTACTGCAGAGTCCTCTTACACACTAACTCTGTAAAGGTGCACTGTGTACGTTTTAGCGGCATCTAGTGGTGAGGTTGTGAACTGCACCCAACAGAAGTTACGGTGGGTGACAGGAAGTGATGTCGTCGTCTGAGACAGCAGAGAGTAGCCAGTTAAGCAATGAGGTTTCTTTACAAAGATCAAGTAAGAAATTAGGAGAATACTAAATGGGTCAATTCAAGATATTTAAAGGCACGAAGAAACTTTTTTCAAGGAAAAAATGTTTAAATATGTAATTTTGGTGATCAAAGATGAGTTTTAAAGGATACAATTATTGACTACAGGGGGACTGTAGGGGCCACAGCTGTGAGATGCTCAACCTAATGGTCTCTTTTCTGTTTTGCTCTTTGGCTTTCATAGATTAACATGATCCAGAGCATCGTGGCCGATATTAACACACAGACGGGAGAGTCGGAGTGCCGCTTCTACAAGGAACGCTTGCTGTATCTGGAAAGTGGCCAGAAAGATCTATTGATCGACAGCTCGCGGATCCTCAGCTGCCACGGGGAACTCAAGAACAACAGAGGAGCCGTAAGAACTAGCATTGTTTTAGTCATCTGTCATTCAGGTGATTTGTGGAAAAAACACCCCCAAAATCTTTGTCTTTACATTCCTGAAGAGCCGCATTTTTCCAGGATAGTGGCATCAAATCTAAAAAGTATTATAAAACGTATATGTATTATAAACTTATCTTTGGTTTGATTTGTAAACTAGATAGTGTATAAAAAAAAATATTCCATGGCGTAAATAGGCTTTCGTAGAAGAAGTGACCCTTTTAAGACCTCTCAAAGTTTTGATCATTTTCTTAGGGATATCTGAAGAGCCTTCAAATAAAGTGGGTTTCAAATCAAAGATTATTCTCTCATGTAAAGGCTTGTGTTATGTTTTGACAAAGTTCATTAGCTTTATTTGATGGAAAACCTGAAAAATTTGGAGTGGTACATTTCTATCTTTTAAGACTCCATGCTTTTTAAATACTTCATATTTCATTAAATGAAGCTATTTAATAAATGTTTAACTGGCCTAACTAAATGAAGAACTGCAGAATCAACTGGACAGTTTTAGTATCTGACCTTTTTCAACATCCAACAATAATCAAACATAACTGATCAGTCATAACTTTTGATCTGGGTGTTTCTAGATCTGACCTTAAGGAAGTTTGTTCCCACAATGAAAATATTGAAGAATTAAAGGACATGTTCTAAGCACAGTTAATTCAGTTAATAATATTTTATATGAGTTTCAGTAGATTTGTTGATTAGTTAGCCTATTAGAAACAATAGGGCTAAATGGAGCTGATATTTATAGAATATAATTACAGTCTGAGCATTAAAACTTTATATTGTTATTGCTTAAAATATTAAAAGCAGCATATGCTATCCACGCTAGCTAGGATGATTTTGATAGTAAGAAAATATTTTAACCATTAATGATTAATCTATACATTTTCAAAAATCTATCAAAAGTTGCTAGTTTCATCGACATATTCTAAAAATAAGCATAAGATCGGCTTCAACTAATTAAAAAAATGTATGTTAATGCAAATGTGTATTTGAGGTGAAACCAATATTTTCTCATGTTTTCTTTACTTATTTATTTCAAGATAAAAAGGGGCTTATATGGTGCATATTAGTGTCGTTTCCTAAACCTGCCTAGAGAAGTCATTTCACTGCTAAACTAAACAGCTAAACTTCACCTTTAAGGGTTATTTCACCCAAAAATCTAAATTCTGTCATCATTTACTCACTCTCATGTCGTTCCAAACCCGTAAGACTTTTGTTCATTTTCGAATCACAAATGGAGATATTTTAATGAACTCTGAGACATTTCTGACCCTCCGTTGAAAGCTACGCAACTACCACTTTGACACAAAGGACCAGTGAGGTTCATTCTCGTGTTACGCAGCACGTTTGTGCTTCCGCAAAAAAACACATATCTTCATTTGTGTTCCGAAGATAAATGAAAGTCTTATGGGTTCTGAAGGACAATTTTAAAATTGAGTGAACTAACCCTTAGCGATTAACCGTGTATCAAACATTATTAAAGAATTGTTCTCTGTAACAAACCAAAGTTTCTCTCACTCTCTCGTTCTGCAGAAGCTGCATGTGTTCCTGTTTCAGGACGTGTTGGTGATCACACGGGCCGTTACCCAGAATGAGCAGCTGTGGTATCAGCTCTACCGGCAGCCGATCCCTGTGAGAGAGCTGGAGTGGGAAGACCTGCAGGACGGAGAGATGCGCCTGGGCGGCTCCATCAGAGGGGCCTTCAGCAACCATGAGCGGAGTGAGTCAGAAATTCATCACATTTCATCAAAAGTGACAAAAAATGCCAGGTACTCTACCAGTCAAAAGTTTTGGATCGGTGAGATTTTGAATCTTTTTAAAAGAAGCCTCTTCTGCTCAGCAAGGCTGCATTTATTTGATTAAAAATACTAAAGAAAACAGTAATATTGTGAAATATTATGACAATTTAAAATAACTGTTTTCTATTTTAATGTATTTTAAAATGTAATTTATTCCTGTGATCAAAGCTGAATCATTACTCCAGTCTTCAGTGTCACATGATCCTTCAGAAATCATTCTAATATGCGTATTTGATACTTTGTTTTTTAGCAGCAAATCATCATATTAGAGTGATTTCTGAAGGATCATGTGACACTGAAGACTGGAGTAATGATGCTGAAAATTCAGCTTTGATCACAGGAATACATTACACTTTAATATATATACACATAGAAAACAATTATTCTAAATCGTAATAATATTTCACGATATTACTGTTTTTTTTTTTTGGTATTTTTAATCAAATAAATGCAGCCTGAGCAGAAGAGACTTCTTTTAAAAACATTAAAAATCTTACAGATCAAAAACTTTTGACTGGTAGTGTATACAAAAATTGTGAGTGAAAAGCTATACACGCCTGCCACATTACATAGAGTTATACAACATGTCAAACTCTGTTTGTCCTCGTCCAGCCAAGAACTTTTTCCGGGTGGTGTTTCGTAGTGGAGGACAACTGCAGTCGCACTCGTTCCAGGCCAGCGACGCCTTCAACAAACAGCAGTGGCTCAACTGCATTCGCCAGGCCAAGGAAGCTGTGGGATGTGCAGGAGCGCGGCGGTGTGCGCCACCTAGAGGCTGTTTGGACTGCAGCATGATGGACACCACTGAGGCGAGCCTGGGTCTGAGCACTGAACGCCCACAGACGTAGACACGTAACCGAGTGTGAACATAAACCTGCTTCACCAGCGATCCTCTTCAGTATTGTGTTGCGGAGATGCCACCATTCGCAGGAAGCACTTCTCTGGAATTGACACTACCTTTGTTTCTCAATGTTCCTCAACTTATATGTTATGCTTGTGCCTTTCTTTCACTGTGCTGTTGTTAGCTGACAGTTTGTCCACGAGGATGAGCTTTCTGCCACTCCACATGCTGTAACACTGGACCGTTTCACAGTAAAGCGCACTAAAATGCACTACTGTCTGTGCATGAGGACAGTCACATTGGGTTATAGGTGAAATGTTCATCCAGTGATCACCCTTAAAAAAGACCAGTCGAATGTTCTCGCAACAAAGGGCGATCATAGTGTTTGTGCGCGCTGCTCTCTTCATCTCAAATGTCACAGCACTGTACGATTAAAGCATTTGAACATCGATGTCAGAGCCAGAAACAGCTGTTTTCTTGATCCACTTGAGAGCAAGGATGAATATTATTACTTGTATAGAAGAACCGACTGCAGTTTGGGGGAAAAACCTATTCTCTGAAGCACTTGGATTTAGAAAGTAGTTGGAGACCGCTTTAGTCAGGGTTATTTCCTGAACCTGTGATTGACATTGTGGCAGAAATATCGATCTTACACATGCATTCTTCTTAAACAAGTATTCTGTTGGACTATATGTAGCATAAACTGGAACTGAACGTCTCTTGTGCCATGTAGGTCAGCTCAATCTTTATCATAGTGATGTTGTGCTGTAAAGAAAACAAGCTTTGCCAGAGCGTGTTTGGTGCTTGTAATTGTGTTCGGGTTTACTCACCAGGCCTTGTTTTGTGTTTCAGATGTGCAACTTTCAAACTATCCAAAAATATGTTTCTTTTACATTCATTTTCCCTCAAGTATTGTATTGAAATGTATTATGTAAGATGTTTATTTATAATTTGTTTTTCACCTGATTTACTGTTTTGGTTGTTGTTGGATTAAAAGGAATCGATTGGACGGGGTTTGGAGAGAGTGTGTGTTCTGGGAATGAGAAAGCGCGCCGGGTCAGTGGAAGAGGGGAAGGTTTGATCAATGGGAGAGATCGATTGATGGACATGTGTAACAAAATGAAGAAAATCAAATAAACATTTTAGAAAACCTTATTTCTCATTTTTAGATATTGGCTGTGATTTTGAGAATAGTATTTGTTATTTGTGAAGCTCTGAAGCGCTTTAGGAAATATTTTGATGTGAACGTGTGATGTTTGAGCTTTGAATGTTTACCATCTTTACACACAGGAAAATAATGAGTCCCTCTAGTGCAGTGTGTCACATGTTCATAATGAGGACCGCAGGGAGCTAACTGTTAAAAACATCATTTACGTCCCTCTGACGTGACAGTCACAATCAGTGTATTCACAATCAGTTCAATTCACATTTATTTCTATAGTGCTTTTCACAATACATATCGTTTCAAAGCAGCTTTACAGAAAATCTCCATGTGTCAGAAATGTACAGTTCTAAGATTATACAAATATGCCGGTTTTCAAAAGGAACATTTATTTGATATATACCGTGCAACGTCTTCACTGTCACTTTTGATCAATTTAAATGCATCCTTGCTGAATAAATGTATTTTATTTCTTTTAATAGTTTTAATATTTTAAGGACAGAATGATGACCCCACATGATCTTCTGCTGATGATGATGCAACCTCAGATCTGACATCTGTCTGATGTCCCTGAAGGTCACACTCATCTCCGGTGTGTGTCAGTCTGCGTCCCCCTGACACTCACACACCCTTCCTCACATGATCATCACGCTCGTGTGTGTGTACGGGTAATTATTACACACACATTCATGAGGCTGGAGAACAATAACACGAAAGGCAGTGTAGCAGTTCTCTAATACCATCTGCCTCTCTTGTTTAAATAGTACACTAACATTTTTAAGAATACGTATCCATAAGATTTTTATGCACAGATTCATAATTCAGTTTACTTTGTAAGCTTAGAGTTTTTTTCTTAGTCTACATTCATTTTAAAGGTAAACCATTGATGGACGTTCATGTTAAAGGAGTAGTTCACTTTAAAATGAAAATTAGCCCATCATTTACTCAACCTCAAGTCATCCTAGGTGTTTATGACTTTCTTCTTTCAGACAAATACAATCTGAGTTATATTAATAAATGTCCTGGCTCTTCCAAGCTTTATAATGCCAGTGGATTGCAACCAATAGATTGAAGCTCATAAAAGTGCATCTATTCATGATTAAAGTGCATCTATCCATCATAAAAGTGCATCTATCCATGATAAAAGTGCATCTATCCATCATAAAAGTGCATCTATCCATCATAAAAGTGCATCTATCCATGATAAAAGTGCATCTATCCATCATAAAAGTGCATCTATCCATCATAAAAGTGCATCTATCCATCATAAAAGTGCATCTATCCATCATAAAAGTGCATCTATCCATCATAAAAGTGCATCTATCCATCATAAAAGTGCATCTATCCATCATAAAAGTGCATCTATCCATCATAAAAGTGCATCTATCCATCATAAAAGTGCATCTATCCATGATAAAAGTGCATCTATCCATGATAAAAGTGATGAGTTTGTGTAAGAAAAATATGCATATTTAAAACCTTATAAACTATAATCACTAGCTTTCGGCCAAACGGCCATACGCAGTCTCTACTTACGCCTCAAGCACAACTTACGCAACTTGTGACGTCAGAAGTAGAGTGGCGTCATGGCCTAGCGGAAATGTCAGCAATGCGTCACATTTCCCGCGTAAGTTGCGTTTTAGTCTTAAGTGGAATCCGTATGTTTGACTCAGAGCCATATAGAGATATAGAGATATATGGAATATATATAGAGGCTCTGGTTTGACTTAAGGCGAGAGGGTGGGGCAACCTGTCAATCACATGAGATATACAAACTGCAAACTGCAACCATTCAATCAATTCATCATGGACAAAGTCAAGCTCCGCCCACATATTTTCTTGTTCAAGAAGCCATTTCACTCAGATTAATGTCGAACAATTGAGAAGAAAAGACTATGGCAAGTTTAGTTTCGACTATGGCGAGTTTAAATTCTGGGAAATTGTCAGGCCAACTGTGACACTGTGGTATTGAGTTCTGCAAGCACTACACACATCTTTCAGATAGTGTTTTATGTACTATTCACACACACACATATATATATATTCAGTGCTATGCATAAGTTTAGACACACATGCTAAAGTTGACTAAAAAGAGGAATAAAAAATCATCTTTTGGAAACTGAACTTAATGCTTTAATTTAAAAAATTAGGAAAAATCCAACCTTTAAGGACACCAATTTTCTTTGTGAATGAATAATGTATCGTAAATAAATAAATGTTCTTCCTTAAAATACAGGGTGCATAAGTCTGGACACCCCTATGTTAAATTCCCATAGAGGCAGGCAGATTTTTATTTTTAAAGGCCAGTTACTTCATGGATCCAGGATACTATGCATCCTGATAAAGTTCCCTTGGCCTTTGGAATTAAAATAGCCCCACATCATCACATAGCCTTCACCATACCTAGAGATTGGCATGGTTTTATTTCAGTTCGCCTAATAGCTGGTTTGATTTGCATTGAGAGATGATCTTATGGGAAGTACCCCATGCCAATCTCTAGGTATGGTGAAGGCTATGTGATGATGTGGGGCTATTTTAATTCCAAAGGCCAAGGGAACTTTATCAGGATGCATAGTATCCTGGATCCATGAAGTAACTGGCCTTTAAAAATAAAAATCTGCCTGCCTCTATGGGAATTTAACATAGGGGTGTCCAAACTTATGCACCCTGTATTTTAAAGGAAGAACATTTATTTATTTACGATACATTATTCATTCACAAAGAAAATTGGTGTCTTAAAGGTTGGAGTTTTCCTAATTTTTTAAATTAAGGCAATAAGTTCAATTTCAAAAAGATGATTTTTTTATTCCTCTTTTTAGTCAACTTTAGCATGGGTGTCTAAACTTATGCATAGCACTGTATATATATACGTATTCTATAATATTATTAATATTATATTCTATAATACATATATGTATTCTAAATTTATATAATAATATTTTGAATTTATACAAGGTCAAAGTTTATTTATATAGCACCTTTTACCAATACGAATGTTGACCAAAACCCACACATAAAACAGAACATAAAAAATGAAAGCAGAAAATTGATAATAAGCGAAAGATAGTCATAACCTGGAACATCACAAAAACTGCAACCCCATAGCATTTAAAAAATGCATACTAAATTACTAGTGTGCCTGAGAAAAAAAAAGTAGGTTTTAAATGATGCTTTAAAAACGTTATTCTGTGTATTAGTCCAGTCATTTTATGAAAAAAGGTTGGATAAATTGCAACAGAAGCAAACTCAACTGATTTTGTATCCTCAATATGTCCTGAGTAAGGAAAAAAGCCCCGAAGAATCCCATTAGGGGAAAGTTATGAAAAAGACAAAAATATACAGTCTTTTTCTCACGTGAATATGGGTAAACATTTTAACCTTTAGATATCACCATGAAAATTACCAAGTTGATTACTTGCATCAAGACAAACAAAATTACATATGTGCTAATTTGCATAAATACCACAACAGATCTAAACATTGGGTATCGCCAGGTGAAAATGTCTTGTTCAATCTTGTTGACATGTAGCAGTAAAATACTTAAATGCTAATGTCTGAATGGAACCCATTTACCCATGAACATTAATACACAGAGGCAGGAAGAAGTACTTTATTAATTATTATTGCAGAGCTTATTTCCCCAATAATAGTCGTACCACAGCTCAACACACATCCAGATGTTTCCAATTAATAGTTGATCACCAGGTATACATGTAGGTTGAATAATCCATGTAGGATAAACAAGAGGAAATCGTGAGAGCTTAGTGACAGATGATTGACAGTTGAGTGGACCTTGAATGAATGACTGAATCTCTGCCCCTTATGGAGACATGTGTTTGCCTCTATATTCTTTTACTGTAAGATGTCAACAAGATTCTACGGACATTTTCACCTGCTATATCCAATGTTTAGACTTTGTGTTATTTATGCAAATTAGCGCATACATTATTATGCACCGTTTGCTCATGTTACCAAAACATTTAAAAAAACTTGTCGGCCTAATACATTTGTTGTTTGTCTTAATGTACTGTAAGTAACTGACTATATATAGTCTTTTTCGAAACTTTCTAAACTTCCCACTAATGGGATTATTTGGGTCTTTTTTCCCCTCACTCGGGACATATTGAGGATACAAAATCAGTTGAGTTTGCTTCTGTTGCGATTTGTCCTAGGTTGACCCCATAGACTGTAAAAAATAGGTTGACCCCCATTTTGGCTTAAAATGACTGGACTATATATGTGCTGTTGTTTTAACATGATAGGATATATCGTTAACATGTCTCTTTGTTGTTGATAAACTGAAGGTGTAGTTCAGCACTGAACCTGCAGGAGGCGCGCAGAGTGTGTTGATGGAGCCCCAATCTTTTGTTTATATTTGATTTAATTTGTTTAATTATTATACTTGCCCGATACTATATACATAAAGTCAAAAGGAATGATTTTGAACAATTTAAAATTGATGTTCAAATATATTTAGAAAGATTATCCAAAAGTAAAAACTACACAGCTGTTAAATAGGTACGTTGTTTCTGTAAAATGCCTTTCTTCCTTTTTTTTCTCTCTTTCTTTCTTCTCTCGCTTTCGTTTACTCCTAACATGTATGGTTGTTATTATTATGTAGCCTACTCCTGTATGTAAATATATGTTTTGTTTTTATTATAATTAAGATGGAGCCCGCTGGGAGGCGCTGCTGCGATCCGGCCACACTCACACACACATTGCGGCTATGAGTGGGCATGTACATGTGTGTGTGTTTATGTGTGTTGTGAGGCACATTCAGCAGACAGAAACCCCGCACTGCCTCCAGCCTTCAGCGCTGCGAGGAGAACACACTCATGTCTGGAGCTCGTGAATAAAGCCGCCATGGAGCATCGAGGAGGGAAATCCAGCGACAAAGAAAAGCACGATCCTGCTGCGCCTTCATGGAGCCAAAATGGCGGCCCGGAGGAAGAGTGTGGATGCCCGGACGGTCCCGATGAAGAGAAGCGGCTCAGGAGAGTCTCGTGGGCCGCGAAACCAGCCGAAGAGCAGCCGCGACTGAACTTCCACATCCCCCTGAAGAGCAGAGAGAAGAGAGGTGCGCTGTCCCGCTTTCTTTCTCTTGTACCGTTACTGGGACTGGAGACACCCAGTGTGTGTGTAGTTAAAGCGAGCTCTCACCATAGACATCAGCACAGGCGCGTTAGGTGTGCAGATCAGTCATGACAGGAGACGTGGACATCCTGTGTATCAGCCCATAATATAGGACATACTATAAAATATATGTGTGTGTGTGTGTGTGTGTGTGTGTGTGTGTGTGTGTGTGTGTGTGTGTATGTGTATGTGTGTGTACACACACACACACACACACACCCTCCCTCAGGTAACAGGTTGCTCTGCCACACCCGTGTGTCACTGGGGAACAGTGGGGAGCACTACATATCTTTCTGTTTTATGAATTAAAAGACAAATAAATAACATTGTACTTTAGAAGTTAATAGAATTGAGGATTTTATTTAAACTAAAAAAAAAAATGTTCTCAAGTCTTTCTGTTTTCATTCATATTCTGTTTTGACACTACAGAGATTTCTGTGCAGTCAATTTAAAACTTGAATATTCTGTTCATGCATTTAAATATTCTTTTCAAACAGTTTTATTCAGGAAAAGACTCTTTTCAAACATTTTAAGCATAGGGATTTTAAGTAATTGAATTATTTTTTTACATTCAGTACTTTTGAGTAAACTTTTCTTTATAGTTATTGTGTTATATAACTGTTATACTGTATATCACACTATAGGGTATAGGCCTATTACCAATAAACATATAGGCTATTAAAAAACAGCCCACTACATTATTACATTATTTTACTCACCAGATCTTTTACATGGAATGCCAGAACAATGCACATAAAAAAAGACATAAATATCTAAAATATAAACTTCAAGCACTATTAAAGTCGAGTCAACAGTCTTTAATGAACTAAGAACCAATAATTAAAACTACAAGCAACAGCACAAATAAACAATAGAACAGGTGCAAATGAAATAAACAGCGCTTTTCAGGTTTCACAGGTAAACCTAGCATTACAGATGAGGTAGATTAGGTACAGTAGTTGAATAAAGTAGCCTAATCAAATGTAAAATAATACTGCTATAAGATCCAATACACTGATACTGTTGATTATAACTGATACACACTTTTCTTTCTCCACTGTTTACGTTCACTTAAGACATAACGGACTATGTTTTCCAGGATACTAGCCAAGACGGACATTTTGATATAATTTTGTTTGAAATTGTCGGTTCATGCGCAATAAGACGTGAAAGACAGCAGAATTCAGTATTCACTTGCTAGGCTTCGGATGTGCAGTTTGCGCACACAAAAGTTTCTATCCAACTCTGCTCTGATTGGTCAGATGGCCCAGTCTGTTGTGATTGGTCTACTCTGCTCTGATTGGTCAGATGGCCCAGTCTGCTGTGATTGGTCTACTCTGCTCTGATTGGTCAGATGGCCCAGTCTGTTGTGATTGGTCAGATGACCCAGTCTGCTGTGATTGGTCTACTCTGCTCTGATTGGTCAGATTGTCCAGTCTGTTGTGATTGGTCTACTCTGCTCTGATTGGTCAGATGATCCAGTCTGTTGTGATTGGTCTACTCTGCTCTGATTGGTCAGATGGTCCAGTCTGTTGTGATTGGTCAGATGACCCAGTCTGCTGTGATTGGTCTACTCTGCTCTGATTGGTCAGATGGTCCAGTCTGTTGTGATTGGTCAGATGACCCAGTCTGCTGTGATTGGTCTACTCTGCTCTGATTGGTCAGATGGTCCAGTCTGTTGTGATTGGTCTACTCTGCTCTGATTGGTCAGATGGTCCAGTCTGTTGTGATTGGTCTACTCTGCTCTGATTGGTCAAATGACCCAGTCTGTTGTGATTGGTCTACTCTGCTCTGATTGGTCAGATGACCCAGTCTGTTGTGATTGGTCTACTCTGCTCTGATTGGTCAGATGGCTCAGTCTGTTGTGATTGGTCTACTCTGCTCTGATTGGTCAGATGACCCAGTCTGTTGTGATTGGTCTACTCTGCTCTGATTGGTCAGATGGCTCAGTCTGTTGTGATTGGTCTACTCTGCTCTGATTGGTCAGATGACCCAGTCTGTTGTGATTGGTCTACTCTGCTCTGATTGGTCAGATGACCCAGTCTGTTGTGATTGGTCTACTCTGCTCTGATTGGTCAGATGGCCCAGTCTGCTGTGATTGGTCTACTCTGCTCTGATTGGTCAGATGGTCCAGTCTGTTGTGATTGGTCTACTCTGCTCTGATTGGTCAGATGATCCAGTCTGTTGTGACTGGTCTACTCTGCTCTGATTGGTCAGATGACCCAGTCTGTTGTGATTGGTCTACTCTGCTCTGATTGGTCAGATGACCCAGTCTGTTGTGATTGGTCTACTCTGCTGTGATTGGTCAGACGGTCCAGTCTGTTGTGATTGGTCTACTCTGCTCTGATTGGTCAGACGACAGATGACCCAGTCTGTTGTGATTGGTCTACTCTGCTGTGATTGGTCAGACGGTCCAGTCTGTTGTGATTGGTCTACTCTGCTCTGATTGGTCAGACGACAGATGACCCAGTCTGTTGTGATTGGTCTGGTCTGCTCTGCTCTGATTGGTCAGACGACAGATGACCCAGTCTGTTGTGATTGGTCTGGTCTGCTCTGCTCTGATTGGTCAGATGGCTCACTCTGTTGTGATTGGTCTACTCTGCTCTGATTGGTCAGATGACCCAGTCTGTTGTGATTGGTCTACTCTGCTCTGATTGGTCAGATGACCCAGTCTGTTGTGATTGGCCTACATTGAGACTTTGAGAGCGCTGTAATTGTTGTAGTCTCGCTGGACGAAGACTCAGAATGTAGTGTGTGTGCTAATGTCTCTTTCCTCACAGACTGGAGACACAGATCTAGAGCTGCACGATTCTGGATAAATTGAGAACCATAATTCTCATCAAACACTCATCGCCACCTCTTAGCGTAAAAGATAAGCAATTCAATACATAGGCCTACGCTTGTCAAAATACTTTCAAAAGATGAATTTCTCCTATTTTCTCCTATCTGTGTTTATATACCCAAACTATGAAGTTGTATACTAGTACACTTTTATCCCCTGTTATTTAGGCATGTTTGTAACACATAAATAACGATAATGTGTGGTTGAAAAGACTTCATAGGCTACTGTACACATTTACATGGCGGATCAGCGGCAGCGCGGACACAGATCTAAGTGTTGCAGTGGCTGATCGTACTTTCAAAGGTTAACCAAGGTCCCTAAAGTCTTTGATTTAAACAGTCTCACATCGCAAGTGTCAGGGGAGCATGAGCTAGGGATGCACTGATAAACAAAGTTCAGAGCCGATCCGATACCAAAAACTCTGAGTATCTGCCGACACTGATCCGATATCAGCAGGGTTTTTAAATCAATGTAGAATTTCTACACCTCTGTGTGTTGAACTGATAAACATCATTATAAAGAAAAACAACAAATGAAAAAATTATATAATGATAATATATGACAAAATGCACATTCACGTGATTGTATCTGCTGTTGCCTGACAAGCTGGTCTGGTGATGTCTCTTCCTCCTAAGGCCAGAGATTCAGGACACTGTCTCATCCTTGCAGCCGGAGACTCAGTGTTTCTGTGTTCTCCTTAAAGGACTGAGACTCGTTACTGTGTCACCGGATCAGTGGAAGCAAAGTGAGAATGCATTGGTAAGTCTCAGTTCCAGCTGTGTCTTTAAAGACTTACCAATGCATTCTCACTTTCCAAATCCCCAGCAGAATCCCTTTGGCAATGTTCTGAACACACTCCAAACAGGATAAGGATAAAGACTGAGCTGTCATGCATGCATTTGTACATTAACAGCTGAATTTGTGTTAGATGTTAATTTATACAGTGAGAAGACTCATTTCTCTGAATAAGTATGAAATGGATGTGTTGTATTTACATCAGTTGTAAGGTTTCCAAGCATGGTTATGAATGGATGTGGACGGACCCGCCACTGCTGATGCTCCTAAAGTCCTAAAGAATGTTTATGGCGGTTGGATTAACCCTTATGGCAGGAACGGCCTGTGGACCAATGAGAAGTCCTGTGCATCCCACGCTCGAGGTGTCTGTCAGGTGTCCCAGCATCCTTATCTGATGTTGTTGACAGCAGTGTTTGTGGTAGTCCACCAAGATCCAGTCAAACTGCAGCAAACCTTCCTCCACTGTTGGGTCAGAGCGGCCCTGCCCTGGAACGTGCCGTTCACTTCAGGGAATTGAAACAAAAATAACTCTTTTACTAAATTGCATTATATTTTATTGAAACGCTTTACCGTGATTCATCTTGCTCGGAGCGACAGAGTAAATGCTTGGAAATAAAGCTTCAAGTCTTTAAATCCATTCACAGTCACCGTCAGTGTGTTATCCCCCGATGTCTTTTAGTCAACAACATCCACTTCACACTCGTGAAGATCTGAGTCCTGAACATTTCTGAACATTTCCAGACTCGCAGGAAATCTTAATGTTAATTTCAACATTTACTAACAAATCATTATTAAAATTTGTAATATTTAATGGACTTGTTTTTACATGAACTCACAATGAACAGCTGTGTTTTATTAACTTACATTAACAGAATCATAACTACTGTGTCAAATGTAGGCTAGCTAAGCTAGTTAATGCATTAACCAATCAATGGGTCCTTATTATAAAGTATTGCCTATGGTTCTTCTGTTTGAAACATTTGTTTGCTTTATACATTTTTTTGTTTAGTGTTTTATTTTCTATAAATAGTTATTTTTATAGTAAGAAAAAAGTTATTAAACCTGTTAGGAGGACAACACTTTATTCTGACCCAATTCAATACATGATAATACATATACCAAGATAAAAGCTTCAGCAAATATCAAGATATGAACATTTGATACCGTCACACATACCTATATATATATATATATATATATATATATATATATATAATATATATATATACACATACAGTTTAAAGTAGGACTATAAATAATTACATAATTAATAAATACAGTTTGTAACTAAAATATTTGGAAATCTTGTCGTTTTGTATTCTAATATCTTCGTTCTGCTTGTAAATGTCTCCATGTATCCATTCATTAAGGGAAACGCATTATTTAATACATTTGCATTGCACCCCTAAAGTGCAGCCTGACACAGAGATGGCTGTTAAAGTTCAACCAAGTAAATACAAAACCCTGATCAGATAATCAGCAGAATGAGAAGGGTTCATTTGACCCAGTGAGGTGTTCTGCTAACAGCTGCACTAGCGAAGCCGATCGCCTCACACACACACAGGTGTGTTTGAGCAGTTTAGCTGTGTTGTGACGCCTCTGTTCCCGCTCCAGCTCTGTTTCAGCATGTGTCCGTGGACTCCCGGGAGTTCTCCGAGATCCTGCAGATCCTCAGCTCCAGCTATAAGGACTGCTCCTCCGCCGGGACCTTCCAGTACTCCAAGCCTCGCCTCGTGCACAGCGACCCGCTGGAGAAAGACGTGAGCACGCACTCACACCTATATAAAGAATAATCATGTAGATTGTGTGTCAGGAATCAGTAACGTCTGACAGAAGACACTCAGAGTGATACACTCTCCAGGTTTGGTGAGAAAACAAAGCCTGTCTAGCGATGTTTCTGTTCCACGCTCAAGGTCATCCTAACAAAAGGAAATACCACACAAGACTCAACAAATAAGATGTTCTGCTAGGCCAGTGGTTCAGATCTTTGCTTCCAGCAAACATAACCTTTTGTGCAGTTTATAGATAAGCAGTTTATAGGTGCTGACCTGCCTCCAGCTGTCTGAGAATCAAAGCCATTTGTGTAGCCAAGTTGTATTTAAAGTTTAAAGTTGAAATCAGTAAAATTGAGACCGTTAAAAGGTTTTAAAGGACCGTTTCCTGACCAATTTGAAAAAGAATGAATTTTGAGTGTTTAAGCTTTTGAATGATAACTAATTCATGATCATTAAATATGTGGAAGGGAAAAAAGGCAATAAAGTACGCCAAATGTCACTGACAGTTAACAGGCTATGTATAGTGATAAACACTGAATATACTTAATTTTTTTTTTAAAGACAAACTATTCGTCATAAAAAAAACCTTTAATGCAGTGTTTCCTGTGCTGCTATTCCACGGCTCGCTTTACATCTGCCATTAAAAGGAAAAGTTCACTCGAATATTAACATTTCCTGATTATAAGCTCACCCCAAGGCCATCCAAGATGTGGCTGTCTTTCCTCAGCCGAAGAGAAATTAAGGTTTTGGAGAAAATTTAACATTCCAGGATCTAATGCGAGTGAATGGTGCCCAATAGAGACCATTTCTGACGGTCTAAAATCCATATTTCTGCAGCTTCAAAGGCTCCATGTGACCCCAGCTGACAAATATAGGTCTTCTCTAGTGAAACAATCAGTCATTTTCAGAAAACAAATGATATACTACTAAACAACAGATGCGGACCGTTTTCCAGCCCAGTGAAGCTCGTTCACCAGACTCGCAGAGCTGGAATAATTGGTTGTTAAAATGTGTATGATTTATGGATTCATTTATTTAATTTCTCTTCGGCTGAGGAAAGAGAGTCATATACATCTTGGATGGTCTTGGGGTGAGCAAACAATCAGGAAATGTTCATTTTTAGCTGAACTATTCACATTGACATAATTTCCAAGCGGATTGCCTGCCTGTGAGCACATTATAAAGCATGTGTACATAATATACATTATCTAGTGACTGTATTGTGGTCAGATCCCTGAAACCACACTCAGAGGTGGTCAGAGACGCGTCACGTGACACACGTTCTGTCCAGGGCTTAGAAACAACCTTTTCCCACACATGCCAGTGTTGTAATATTGCACCGTAACGTCAGTCATACACTCTCATCCTTCGGTCCCTCTGAACAGAGATGCAGCCGTGTGGATTGTTTGAACAGTAATACTTCACCTTGTCTGGATATATGTGTGTTTATGTTGTGATGTTGAATGTGCAGTTCATGGAGAAGCGCCGGGAGCTGAAGCTGGACGGCCGCACGGAGAAAGAGCTGTCTGAATCCTTCTGCTTCCTCATGTGTGACGCTCCGAAGGTAAACCTCCGTCCTCCTCAGGTGACTGCCTGCGCTGGGCTTTCTGCTGTAACCGTGTGTGTGTGTGTGTGTGTGCAGATCTCAGCGGTGTGTGAGAGAGGCCTGTCTGTGGGCAGCAGCTGGATGAACATGCTGGGGAATCCAGCCAAAGGTCAAACTCACACTACATCTACACTCACAACACACACACTCAGAGTTATGACACGTCTCGTCAGAAACACGCGATGAGGAGAATCATTCATAAATCTGTCATCGGCCAATGAGAAGCTTTAGGTCATGCAGTTTTACCTTATTATTGTGAAATTGTTCCATAAAAATAATTATAAATATTAAGTTTTATTTTACAGTACAATAGTATTATTACTGTAGTAATGTTTCTTTACTGATTTAATTATAAAATTAAATTATCTTTTATAATTTAATAAAAATTACAAACAATATTTAAATAATAGTAATAATAATTAGTGATGCACCGAATTTTTTTTTTTCACCAAAACACCAAAATTAAAGTATTAATTTAGCCAAAAACTGAAAATTAAAATAAACTTTATTTAATAATCAATTAATAAATAGAATTTAAAAAAAATTGAAACAGAGTTGTATACAAAAAATTAATGCGCATAAGGGAGTTTTTATATCAAATTTATTATACTTCTAACAATCTTTCTACTCCAATTCGTTGTTGAAATATAAACATTTAAACAGAGACTGTTATAAAAGACTTGCTCTCATGAAAGATTTGATCACACATTAAATGAAACACTGAGCGATTACATGAGGTGTGATGCATTTCTGTACGCTCCCAGCATGCACTGTAACTCCCAGCATTCCTCCTGATGTTCACACGTGTGTATCTGCTGAAGAGATGATCGGTTCACATGCGCTGAGCCAGCGATTCAATTCAATTCAAATTTATTTGTATAGCGCTTTTCACAATACATATTGTTTCAAAGCAACTTTACAGAAAGTGCATTTCAGAAATGTACATAGAGAAATACAGTTAGTTAATCATGTATTGATTTAGGGCATAAACATATCGCCAGCATTGAGTCGTCTCTTCACAGGCGCCGAGTCGTCTCTGCACGGGTGTTGGAGAATCTGTAGTTTCCATGAGAGGCTGGATACAAACTGGAGCTGACGATCTGTATTTACCTCGGGACTAGCGTCCCGAGATGACAACAGAAAAGCATATGGGAAATAATTAGCGTAGCTGCTGTTCGCAATATTAATGCATTCAATCTGATTCAACTGTAGTATAAAAGGTAAGTATTATGTGAATGCCTGGCTGAAGAGATGCGTCTTTAATCTAGTTTTAAACTGGGACAGCGAGTCTGAGCCTCGAACAATATCAGGAAGGCCATTCCAGAGTTTAGGAGCTAAATGTGAAAACGCTCTCCCTCCTTTAGTGGACTTAGATATCCTAGGAATGACCAGAAGCCTTGAATTTAGTGATCTTAAAGAGCGCGATGGATTGTAGGGCGATAGAAGTTCCGTTAAATACACGGGAGCTAAACCATTTAGGGCTTTATAGGTCAGTAGCAATACTTTGTAATTGATACGGGACTTTATAGGTAACCAATGTAGAGACGACAGAATTGGTGTTATATGATCATATTTTCTTGATCTAGTAAGAACTCTAGCGGCGGCATTTTGGACTAACTGTAGCTTGTTTATTGAGGATGCAGGACAACCAGCTAATAAAGCATTACAGTAATCTAGTCTCGAGGTCATGAACGCATGAACTAACTTTTCTGCATCAGAAACTGATAGCATGTTATGTAGCTTAGCAATGTTTCTAAGGTGGAAAAAGGCTGTTCTTGTAACATATGAAATATGATTTTCAAAAGACAAGTTGCGGTCTAATATAACACCCAGGTCTTTTACTGTAGAGGATAAGGTAAGAGGACACCCTACTATGTTAAAGTTGTATTGTGAGAGGTTTTGTGGGCAGTTTTTTGGTCTAATAAGTAATACCTCCGTTTTATCTGAATTTAATAGCAGAAAATTACATGTCATCCAGTATTTTATATCTTTAACACACTCTGTTAATTTAGATAATTTAGCGTTTTCATCTGCTCGTGATGAAATATATAATTGAGTGTCATCAGCATAAGTGGAAATTAATTCCATGTTTTCTTATAATATTACCAAGTGGCAGCATATATATTGAGAATAGCAGAGGGCCTAACACAGATCCTTGCGGTACACCGTAGTTTACTGACGTTATCTTCGATTTTTCCCCATTTACGCAGACAAAATGGTAACGGTCTGATAAGTATGATCTGAACCAGCTTCTCTCACCGCACATTACAGAGCTTCATTATTGTTTCAATTTCATGACAAAACTGACAGAAAATGAAAGCTGAGACTTAGTTTCATGTCAGAAGTAGTTAGTTGTTACAGAGAGTTTAGTGAAGTCCTGTTCATATATCAAAAATAAATCCGACTAAAAAAATATATTTGGGGTTTTAAGTATCGATATCAGTACATCAAAATGAACAGATTACAATCAAGTAATCAGAATTGATGTTACGCGTAGATTGTGTGAACAAGACAGACACTTGACACACTCATGAAGCTCTAATGAAATAAGAAATAACTGATTTCCTAATGAAATAACCAGTAAGTGCAGACTGTGTGTGTGTGTGTGTGGTTCAGCTTGAGGGCCGTGTCGTGCGCTGTTGTTCTGCTACTGCCGTCACTGATCGCTGCATATGTTGATATTGCAGGTGTTTACCTGTGTCAGTTTTCTGATCTACTGCAAATCAGCCCCATCGAGCCTGGATCCACGGGGAACATCATCATATTCAAAGTTATAAAGGTACATCACAGCTTGAGCCATCTGTCATTTTCAAGCGAAGCTCGTCATGTTATTGAGTCTGAGATATGTTCGGTCTTGTGTCCTTCAGGGGAAAGTCAAGAGTGTGCATGATTCAATGTCCAGATGTATAGATCCCACTCCTAAGTTCGACAGCCATTTCTCCAAGAACTCGACTCGAGTGACGTCCCTGCAGGCGTACAGGTCTTTCGAGTATACTCAGGTGAACGAGCTGCGTGTGTCACTGGAGGACCAACACTGATCGGGAACACTTTACAATAACGTTCATTAGTTAACATGAATAAGAATGAACAGTATATTATTTATTCATTAGTTAATGCACTGTGAACTAACATGAACAGCTGTATTTTTACTAGCTAACATTTACAAAGATGAACTAATACAGTAACACATGTATTGCTCATGGTTAGTTCTTGTTAGTTAATACGTAAACTAATGAACATTTATTGTAAAGTTTTACGGCTTGATCAAATGATCACAAGCGCGTGTGTGTTCTTTGTTCACAGCAATACTTCTACGAGTATGTGGACTTCGAGATCTCGTCCAGGCCGAGGCACGTGTGTCCGTACGCTGTGGTCTCGTATCACTTCAAGAACAGAGAGACTTCGACGGCTGTGCCCAAACCTCTCGCTCCCCTCAGGTACTGCTCCCCTGCACTCTTACTGTGAGACTCAGACTGCAGTGTAACAGAGACTGTGTGTGAGACTCTCAGACTGCAGTGTAACAGAGACTGTGTGTGAGACACTCAGACTGCAGTGTAACAGAGACTGTGTGTGTGAGACTCTCAGACTGCAGTGTAACAGAGACTGTGTGTGTGAGACTCTCAGACTGCAGTGTAACGGAGACTGTGTGAGACTCTCAGACTGCAGTGTAACGGAGACTGTGTGTGAGACACTCAGACTGCAGTGTAACAGACTGTGTGTGTGAGACTCTCAGACTGCAGTGTAACAGAGACTGTGTGTGAGACTCAGACTGCAGTGTAACAGAGACTGTGTGTGAGACTCAGACTGCAGTGTAACAGAGACTGTGTGTGAGACTCAGACTGCAGTGTAACAGAGACTGTGTGTGAGACTCAGACTGCAGTGTAACAGAGACTGTGTGTGAGACTCAGACTGCAGTGTAACAGAGACTGTGTGTGAGACTCAGACTGCAGTGTAACAGAGACTGTGTGTGAGACTCAGACTGCAGTGTAACAGAGACTGTGTGTGAGACTCTCAGACTGCAGTGTAACAGAGACTGTGTGTGAGACTCAGACTGCAGTGTAACAGAGACTGTGTGAGACTCTCAGACTGCAGTGTAACAGAGACTGTGTGTGAGACTCTCAGACTGCAGTGTAACGGAGACTGTGTGTGAGACTCAGACTGCGGTGTAACAGAGACTGTGTGAGACTCTCAGACTGCAGTGTAACAGACTGTGTGTGTGAGACTCTCAGACTGCAGTGTAACAGACTGTGTGTGTGAGACTCTCAGACTGCAGTGTAACGGAGACTGTGTGTGTGAGACTCAGACTGCAGTGTAACAGAGACTGTGTGTGAGACTGTCAGACTGCAGTGTAACAGAGACTGTGTGTGTGAGACTCTCAGACTGCAGTGTAACAGAGACTGTGTGTGTGAGACTCTCAGACTGCAGTGTAACAGACTGTGTGTGTGAGACTCTCAGACTGCAGTGTAACAGACTGTGTGTGTGAGACTCTCAGACTGCAGTGTAACGGAGACTGTGTGTGTGAGACTCAGACTGCAGTGTAACAGACTGTGTGTGTGAGACTCTCAGACTGCAGTGTAACAGACTGTGTGTGTGAGACTCTCAGACTGCAGTGTAACAGAGACTGTGTGTGTGAGACTCTCAGACTGCAGTGTAACAGAGACTGTGTGTGTGAGACTCAGACTGCAGTGTAACAGAGACTGTGTGTGTGAGACTCTCAGACTGCAGTGTAACAGAGACTGTGTGTGTGAGACTCTCAGACTGCGGTGTAACAGAGACTGTGTGTGAGACTCTCAGACTGCAGTGTAACAGAGACTGTGTGTGTGAGACTCTCAGACTGCAGTGTAACAGAGACTGTGTGTGTGAGACTCTCAGACTGCGGTGTAACAGAGACTGTGTGTGAGACTCTCAGACTGCGGTGTAACAGAGACTGTGTGTGAGACTCTCAGACTGCAGTGTAACAGAGACTGTGTGTGAGACTCTCAGACTGCAGTGTAACAGAGACTGTGTGTGTGAGACTCAGACTGCAGTGTAACAGAGACTGTGTGTGTGAGACACTCAGACTGCAGTGTAACGGAGACTGTGTGAGACTCAGACTGCAGTGTAACAGAGACTGTGTGAGACTCTCAGACTGCAGTGTAACAGAGACTGTGTGAGACTCAGACTGCAGTGTAACAGAGACTGTGTGAGACTCTCAGACTGCAGTGTAACAGAGACTGTGTGTGAGACTCTCAGACTGCAGTGTAACGGAGACTGTGTGTGAGACTCTCAGACTGCAGTGTAACGGAGACTGTGTGAGACTCAGACTGCAGTGTAACAGAGACTGTGTGAGACTCTCAGACTGCAGTGTAACAGAGACTGTGTGTGAGACTCTCAGACTGCAGTGTAACGGAGACTGTGTGTGAGACTCTCAGACTGCAGTGTAACAGAGACTGTGTGAGACTCTCAGACTGCAGTGTAACAGAGACTGTGTGTGTGAGACTCTCAGACTGCAGTGTAACAGACTGTGTGTGTGAGACTCTCAGACTGCAGTGTAACAGACTGTGTGTGTGAGACTCTCAGACTGCAGTGTAACGGAGACTGTGTGTGTGAGACTCAGACTGCAGTGTAACAGAGACTGTGTGTGAGACTGTCAGACTGCAGTGTAACAGAGACTGTGTGTGTGAGACTCTCAGACTGCAGTGTAACAGAGACTGTGTGTGTGAGACTCAGACTGCAGTGTAACAGAGACTGTGTGTGTGAGACTCTCAGACTGCAGTGTAACAGAGACTGTGTGTGTGAGACTCTCAGACTGCGGTGTAACAGAGACTGTGTGTGAGACTCTCAGACTGCAGTGTAACAGAGACTGTGTGTGTGAGACTCTCAGACTGCAGTGTAACAGAGACTGTGTGTGTGAGACTCTCAGACTGCGGTGTAACAGAGACTGTGTGTGAGACTCTCAGACTGCGGTGTAACAGAGACTGTGTGTGAGACTCTCAGACTGCAGTGTAACAGAGACTGTGTGTGAGACTCTCAGACTGCAGTGTAACAGAGACTGTGTGTGTGAGACTCAGACTGCAGTGTAACAGAGACTGTGTGTGTGAGACACTCAGACTGCAGTGTAACGGAGACTGTGTGAGACTCTCAGACTGCGGTGTAACAGAGACTGTGTGTGAGACTCTCAGACTGCAGTGTAACAGAGACTGTGTGTGAGACTCTCAGACTGCGGTGTAACAGAGACTGTATGAGAGACTCTCAGACTGCAGTGTAACAGAGACTGTGTGTGTGAGACACTCAGACTGCAGTGTAACAGAGACTGTGTGTGAGACTCTCAGACTGCGGTGTAACAGAGACTGTATGAGAGACTCTCAGACTGCAGTGTAACAGAGACTGTGTGTGTGAGACTCTCAGACTGCAGTGTAACAGAGACTGTGTGTGTGAGACTCAGACTGCAGTGTAACAGAGACTGTGTGTGTGAGACACTCAGACTGCAGTGTAACAGAGACTGTGTGTGTGAGACTCTCAGACTGCAGTGTAACAGACTGTGTGTGTGAGACTCTCAGACTGCAGTGTAACGGAGACTGTGTGTGAGACACTCGGACTGCAGTGTAACAGACTGTGTGTGTGAGACTCTCAGACTGCAGTGTAACAGAGACTGTGTGTGTGAGACTCTCAGACTGCAGTGTAACAGAGACTGTGTGTGTGAGACTCTCAGACTGCAGTGTAACAGAGACTGTGTGTGAGACTCAGACTGCAGTGTAACAGAGACTGTGTGTGAGACTCTCAGACTGCAGTGTAACAGAGACTGTGTGTGAGACTCTCAGACTGCGGTGTAACAGAGACTGTATGAGAGACTCTCAGACTGCAGTGTAACAGAGACTGTGTGTGTGAGACACTCAGACTGCAGTGTAACAGAGACTGTGTGTGAGACTCTCAGACTGCGGTGTAACAGAGACTGTATGAGAGACTCTCAGACTGCAGTGTAACAGAGACTGTGTGTGAGACTCTCAGACTGCAGTGTAACAGAGACTGTGTGTGAGACTCTCAGACTGCGGTGTAACAGAGACTGTATGAGAGACTCTCAGACTGCAGTGTAACAGAGACTGTGTGTGTGAGACACTCAGACTGCAGTGTAACAGAGACTGTGTGTGAGACTCTCAGACTGCGGTGTAACAGAGACTGTATGAGAGACTCTCAGACTGCAGTGTAACAGAGACTGTGTGTGTGAGACTCTCAGACTGCAGTGTAACAGAGACTGTGTGTGTGAGACTCAGACTGCAGTGTAACAGAGACTGTGTGTGTGAGACTCTCAGACTGCAGTGTAACAGAGACTGTGTGTGAGACTCAGACTGCAGTGTAACAGAGACTGTGTGTGAGACTCTCAGACTGCAGTGTAACAGAGACTGTGTGTGAGACTCTCAGACTGCGGTGTAACAGAGACTGTATGAGAGACTCTCAGACTGCAGTGTAACAGAGACTGTGTGTGTGAGACACTCAGACTGCAGTGTAACAGAGACTGTGTGTGAGACTCTCAGACTGCGGTGTAACAGAGACTGTATGAGAGACTCTCAGACTGCGGTGTAACAGAGACTGTGTGTGTGAGACTCTCAGACTGCAGTGTAACAGAGACTGTGTGTGAGACTCTCAGACTGCGGTGTAACAGAGACTGTATGAGAGACTCTCAGACTGCAGTGTAACAGAGACTGTGTGTGTGAGACACTCAGACTGCAGTGTAACAGAGACTGTGTGTGAGACTCTCAGACTGCGGTGTAACAGAGACTGTATGAGAGACTCTCAGACTGCAGTGTAACAGAGACTGTGTGTGTGAGACTCTCAGACTGCAGTGTAACAGAGACTGTGTGTGTGAGACTCAGACTGCAGTGTAACAGAGACTGTGTGTGTGAGACACTCAGACTGCAGTGTAACAGAGACTGTGTGTGAGACTCTCAGACTGCAGTGTAACAGACTGTGTGTGTGAGACTCTCAGACTGCAGTGTAACGGAGACTGTGTGTGAGACACTCGGACTGCAGTGTAACAGACTGTGTGTGTGAGACTCTCAGACTGCAGTGTAACAGAGACTGTGTGTGTGAGACTCTCAGACTGCAGTGTAACAGAGACTGTGTGTGTGAGACTCTCAGACTGCAGTGTAACAGAGACTGTGTGTGAGACTCAGACTGCAGTGTAACAGAGACTGTGTGTGTGAGACTCTCAGACTGCAGTGTAACAGAGACTGTGTGTGAGACTCAGACTGCAGTGTAACAGAGACTGTGTGAGACTCTCAGACTGCTGTGTAACAGAGACTGTGTGTGTGAGACTCTCAGACTGCAGTGTAACAGACTGTGTGTGAGACTCTCAGACTGCAGTGTAACAGACTGTGTGTGTGAGACTCTCAGACTGCAGTGTAACAGAGACTGTGTGTGTGAGACTCTCAGACTGCAGTGTAACGGAGACTGTGTGTGAGACTCAGACTGCAGTGTAACGGAGACTGTGTGTGTGAGACTCAGACTGCAGTGTAACAGAGACTGTGTGTGAGACTGTCAGACTGCAGTGTAACAGAGACTGTGTGTGAGACTCTCAGACTGCAGTGTAACAGAGACTGTGTGTGAGACTCTCAGACTGCAGTGTAACAGAGACTGTGTGTGTGAGACTCAGACTGCAGTGTAACAGAGACTGTGTGTGAGACTCTCAGACTGCAGTGTAACAGAGACTGTGTGTGAGACTCTCAGACTGCAGTCTAACAGAGACTGTGTGTGAGACTCTCAGACTGCAGTGTAACAGAGACTGTGTGTGTGAGACTCAGACTGCAGTGTAACAGAGACTGTGTGTGAGACTCAGACTGCAGTGTAACAGAGACTGTGTGTGTGAGACTCTCAGACTGCAGTGTAACAGAGACTGTGTGTGTGAGACTCTCAGACTGCAGTGTAACAGAGACTGTGTGTGAGACTCAGACTGCAGTGTAACAGAGACTGTGTGTGTGAGACTCTCAGACTGCAGTGTAACAGAGACTGTGTGAGACTCTCAGACTGCAGTGTAACAGAGACTGTGTGTGTGAGACTCTCAGACTGCAGTGTAACAGAGACTGTGTGTGAGACACTCGGACTGCAGTGTAACAGACTGTGTGTGTGAGACTCTCAGACTGCAGTGTAACAGAGACTGTGTGTGTGAGACTCTCAGACTGCAGTGTAACAGAGACTGTGTGTGAGACTCTCAGACTGCAGTGTAACAGAGACTGTGTGTGAGACTCTCAGACTGCAGTGTAACAGAGACTGTGTGTGAGACTCTCAGACTGCAGTGTAACAGAGACTGTGTGTGTGAGACTCTCAGACTGCAGTGTAACAGAGACTGTGTGAGACTCTCAGACTGCAGTGTAACAGAGACTGTGTGTGTGAGACTCTCAGACTGCAGTGTAACAGAGACTGTGTGAGACTCTCAGACTGCAGTGTAACAGAGACTGTGTGTGAGACTCAGACTGCGGTGTAACAGAGACTGTGTGTGAGACTCTCAGACTGCAGTGTAACAGAGACTGTGTGTGTGAGACTCTCAGACTGCAGTGTAACAGAGACTGTGTGTGAGACTCAGACTGCAGTGTAACAGAGACTGTGTGAGACTCTCAGACTGCAGTGTAACAGAGACTGTGTGTGTGAGACTCTCAGACTGCAGTGTAACAGACTGTGTGTGAGACTCTCAGACTGCAGTGTAACAGACTGTGTGTGTGAGACTCTCAGACTGCAGTGTAACAGAGACTGTGTGTGTGAGACTCTCAGACTGCAGTGTAACGGAGACTGTGTGTGAGACTCAGACTGCAGTGTAACGGAGACTGTGTGTGTGAGACTCAGACTGCAGTGTAACAGAGACTGTGTGTGAGACTGTCAGACTGCAGTGTAACAGAGACTGTGTGTGAGACTCTCAGACTGCAGTGTAACAGAGACTGTGTGTGAGACTCTCAGACTGCAGTGTAACAGAGACTGTGTGTGTGAGACTCAGACTGCAGTGTAACAGAGACTGTGTGTGAGACTCTCAGACTGCAGTGTAACAGAGACTGTGTGTGAGACTCTCAGACTGCAGTGTAACAGAGACTGTGTGTGTGAGACTCAGACTGCAGTGTAACAGAGACTGTGTGTGAGACTCAGACTGCAGTGTAACAGAGACTGTGTGTGTGAGACTCTCAGACTGCAGTGTAACGGAGACTGTGTGTGTGAGACTCAGACTGCAGTGTAACAGAGACTGTGTGTGTGAGACTCAGACTGCAGTGTAACAGAGACTGTGTGTGTGAGACTCTCAGACTGCAGTGTAACAGAGACTGTGTGTGTGAGACTCTCAGACTGCAGTGTAACAGAGACTGTGTGAGACTCTCAGACTGCAGTGTAACAGAGACTGTGTGTGAGACTCAGACTGCGGTGTAACAGAGACTGTGTGTGAGACTCTCAGACTGCAGTGTAACAGAGACTGTGTGTGTGAGACTCTCAGACTGCAGTGTAACAGAGACTGTGTGTGAGACTCAGACTGCAGTGTAACAGAGACTGTGTGAGACTCTCAGACTGCAGTGTAACAGAGACTGTGTGTGTGAGACTCTCAGACTGCAGTGTAACAGACTGTGTGTGAGACTCTCAGACTGCAGTGTAACAGACTGTGTGTGTGAGACTCTCAGACTGCAGTGTAACAGAGACTGTGTGTGTGAGACTCTCAGACTGCAGTGTAACGGAGACTGTGTGTGAGACTCAGACTGCAGTGTAACGGAGACTGTGTGTGTGAGACTCAGACTGCAGTGTAACAGAGACTGTGTGTGAGACTCTCAGACTGCAGTGTAACAGAGACTGTGTGTGAGACTGTCAGACTGCAGTGTAACAGAGACTGTGTGTGAGACTGTCAGACTGCAGTGTAACAGAGACTGTGTGTGAGACTCTCAGACTGCAGTGTAACAGAGACTGTGTGTGAGACTCAGACTGCAGTGTAACAGAGACTGTGTGTGTGAGACTCAGACTGCAGTGTAACAGAGACTGTGTGTGAGACTCTCAGACTGCAGTGTAACAGAGACTGTGTGTGAGACTCTCAGACTGCAGTGTAACAGAGACTGTGTGTGTGAGACTCAGACTGCAGTGTAACAGAGACTGTGTGTGAGACTCAGACTGCAGTGTAACAGAGACTGTGTGTGTGAGACTCTCAGACTGCAGTGTAACGGAGACTGTGTGTGTGAGACTCAGACTGCAGTGTAACAGAGACTGTGTGTGTGAGACTCAGACTGCAGTGTAACAGAGACTGTGTGTGTGAGACTCTCAGACTGCAGTGTAACAGAGACTGTGTGTGTGAGACTCTCAGACTGCAGTGTAACAGAGACTGTGTGTGTGAGACTCAGACTGCAGTGTAACAGAGACTGTGTGTGTGAGACTCAGACTGCAGTGTAACAGAGACTGTGTGTGAGACTCTCAGACTGCAGTGTAACAGAGACTGTGTGTGAGACTCTCAGACTGCAGTGTAACAGAGACTGTGTGTGAGACTCAGACTGCAGTGTAACAGAGACTGTGTGTGTGAGACTCTCAGACTGCAGTGTAACAGAGACTGTGTGTGAGACTCTCAGACTGCAGTGTAACAGAGACTGTGTGTGTGAGACTCTCAGACTGCAGTGTAACAGAGACTGTGTGTGTGAGACTCTCAGACTGCAGTGTAACAGAGACTGTGTGTGTGAGACTCAGACTGCAGTGTAACAGAGACTGTGTGTGTGAGACTCTCAGACTGCAGTGTAACAGAGACTGTGTGTGAGACTCAGACTGCAGTGTAACAGAGACTGTGTGAGAGACTCTCAGACTGCAGTGTAACAGAGACTGTGTGTGAGACTCTCAGACTGCAGTGTAACAGAGACTGTGTGTGTGAGACTCAGACTGCAGTGTAACAGAGACTGTGTGTGTGAGACTCTCAGACTGCAGTGTAACAGAGACTGTGTGTGAGACTCAGACTGCAGTGTAACAGAGACTGTGTGTGTGAGACTCTCAGACTGCAGTGTAACGGAGACTGTGTGTGTGAGACTCAGACTGCAGTGTAACAGAGACTGTGTGTGTGAGACTCTCAGACTGCAGTGTAACAGAGACTGTGTGTGTGAGACTCTCAGACTGCAGTGTAACAGAGACTGTGTGTGTGAGACTCAGACTGCAGTGTAACAGAGACTGTGTGTGTGAGACTCTCAGACTGCAGTGTAACAGAGACTGTGTGAGACTCTCAGACTGCAGTGTAACAGAGACTGTGTGTGTGAGACTCAGACTGCAGTGTAACAGAGACTGTGTGTGTGAGACTCTCAGACTGCAGTGTAACGGAGACTGTGTGTGTGAGACTCAGACTGCAGTGTAACAGAGACTGTGTGTGAGACTCTCAGACTGCAGTGTAACGGAGACTGTGTGTGTGAGACTCAGACTGCAGTGTAACAGAGACTGTGTGTGTGAGACTCAGACTGCAGTGTAACAGAGACTGTGTGTGTGAGACTCTCAGACTGCAGTGTAACGGAGACTGTGTGTGTGAGACTCAGACTGCAGTGTAACAGAGACTGTGTGTGAGACTCAGACTGCAGTGTAACAGAGACTGTGTGTGTGAGACTCTCAGACTGCAGTGTAACAGAGACTGTGTGTGAGACTCTCAGACTGCAGTGTAACGGAGACTGTGTGTGTGAGACTCAGACTGCAGTGTAACAGAGACTGTGTGTGTGAGACTCTCAGACTGCAGTGTAACAGAGACTGTGTGTGTGAGACTCTCAGACTGCAGTGTAACAGAGACTGTGTGTGAGACTCTCAGACTGCAGTGTAACAGAGACTGTGTGTGAGACTCTCAGACTGCAGTGTAACAGAGACTGTGTGTGTGAGACTCTCAGACTGCAGTGTAACAGAGACTGTGTGTGTGAGACTCTCAGACTGCAGTGTAACAGAGACTGTGTGTGTGAGACTCAGACTGCAGTGTAACAGAGACTGTGTGTGAGACTCAGACTGCAGTGTAACAGAGACTGTGTGTGTGAGACTCTCAGACTGCGGTGTAACAGAGACTGTGTGTGAGACTCAGACTGCAGTGTAACAGAGACTGTGTGTGTGAGACTCTCAGACTGCAGTGTAACAGAGACTGTGTGTGAGACTCAGACTGCAGTGTAACAGAGACTGTGTGTGAGACTCTCAGACTGCAGTGTAACAGAGACTGTGTGTGAGACTCTCAGACTGCAGTGTAACAGAGACTGTGTGAGTGAGACTCTCAGACTGCAGTGTAACAGAGACTGTGTGTGTGAGACTCTCAGACTGCAGTGTAACAGAGACTGTGTGTGAGACTCTCAGACTGCAGTGTAACAGAGACTGTGTGTGAGACACTCAGACTGCAGTGTAACGGAGACTGTGTGTGAGACTCTCAGACTGCAGTGTAACAGAGACTGTGTGTGTGAGACACTCAGACTGCAGTGTAACGGAGACTGTGTGAGACTCTCAGACTGCAGTGTAACGAAGACTGTGTGTGAGACTCTCAGACTGCAGTGTAACAGACTGTGTGTGAGACTCTCAGACTGCAGTGTAACAGAGACTGTGTGTGAGACTCTCAGACTGTAGTGTAACGGAGACTGTGTGAGACTCTCAGACTGCAGTGTAACAGAGACTGTGTGTGTGAGACTCTCTGACTGCTGTGTAACAGAGACTGTGTGTGTGAGACACTCAGACTGCAGTGTAACGGAGACTGTGTGAGACTCTCAGACTGCAGTGTAACGGAGACTGTGTGTGAGACTCTCAGACTGCAGTGTAACAGAGACTGTGTGTGAGACTCTCAGACTGCAGTGTAACAGAGACTGTGTGTGTGAGACTCAGACTGCAGTGTAACAGAGACTGTGTGTGAGACTCTCAGACTGCAGTGTAACAGAGACTGTGTGTGAGACTCAGACTGCAGTGTAACAGAGACTGTGTGTGAGACTCTCAGACTGCAGTGTAACAGAGACTGTGTGTGAGACTCTCAGACTGTAGTGTAACAGAGACTGTGTGTGAGACTCTCAGACTGCAGTGTAACAGAGACTGTGTGTGAGACTCTCAGACTGCAGTGTAACAGAGACTGTGTTTGAGACTCTCAGACTGCAGTGTAACAGAGACTGTGTGTGAGACTCTCAGACTGCAGTGTAACAGAGACTGTGTGTGAGACTCTCAGACTGTAGTGTAACAGAGACTGTGTGAGACTCTCAGACTGCAGTGTAACAGAGACTGTGTGTGAGACTCTCAGACTGCAGTGTAACAGAGACTGTGTGTGAGACTCTCAGACTGCAGTGTAACAGAGACTGTGTGTGAGACTCTCAGACTGCAGTGTAACAGAGACTGTGTGAGACTCTCAGACTGCAGTGTAACAGAGACTGTGTGTGAGACTCTCAGACTGCAGTGTAACAGAGACTGTGTGTGAGACTCTCAGACTGCAGTGTAACAGAGACTGTGTGTGAGACTCTCAGACTGCAGTGTAACAGACTGTGTGTGAGACTCTCAGACTGCAGTGTAACAGAGACTGTGTGTGAGACTGTCAGACTGCAGTGTAACAGACTGTGTGTAACGGAGACTGTGTGTGAGACTCAGACTGCAGTGTAACAGAGACTGTGTGTGAGACTGTCAGACTGCAGTGTAACAGACTGTGTGTGAGACTCTCAGACTGCAGTGTAACAGAGACTGTGTGTGAGACTGTCAGACTGCAGTGTAACGGAGACTGTGTGTGAGACACTCAGACTGCAGTGTAACAGAGACTGTGTGTGAGACTGTCAGACTGCAGTGTAACAGACTGTGTGTGAGACTGTCAGACTGCAGTGTAACAGAGACTGTGTGAGACTCTCAGACTGCAGTGTAACAGAGACTGTGTGTGAGACTCTCAGACTGCAGTGTAACAGACTGTGTGTGAGACTCTCAGACTGCAGTGTAACAGAGACTGTGTGTGAGACTGTCAGACTGCAGTGTAACAGAGACTGTGTGAGACTCTCAGACTGCAGTGTAACAGACTGTGTGTGAGACTCTCAGACTGCAGTGTAACAGAGACTGTGTGTGAGACTGTCAGACTGCAGTGTAACAGAGACTGTGTGAGACTCTCAGACTGCAGTGTAACAGAGACTGTGTGTGAGACTGTCAGACTGCAGTGTAACAGACTGTGTGTGAGACTCTCAGACTGCAGTGTAACAGAGACTGTGTGTGAGACTGTCAGACTGCAGTGTAACAGAGACTGTGTGAGACTCTCAGACTGCAGTGTAACAGAGACTGTGTGTGAGACTCTCAGACTGCAGTGTAACAGACTGTGTGTAATGGAGACTGTGTGTAACGGAGACTGTGTGTGAGACTCTCAGACTGCAGTGTAACGGAGACTGTGTGTGAGACTGTCAGACTGCAGTGTAACAGAGACTGTGTGTGAGACTCTCAGACTGCAGTGTAACACACTGTGTGTAACGGAGACTGTGTGTGTAACAGAGACTGTGTGTAACGGAGACTGTGTGAGACTCTCAGACTGCAGTGTAACAGAGACTGTGAGACTCTCAGACTGCAGTGTAACAGACTGTGTGAGACTCTCAGACTGTGTGTAACGGAGACTGTGTGTGAGACTCTCAGACTGCAGTGTAACAGAGACTGTGTGTGAGACTGTCAGACTGCAGTGTAACAGAGACTGTGTGTGAGACTCTCAGACTGCAGTGTAACAGAGACTGTGTGTGAGACTCTCAGACTGCAGTGTAACAGAGACTGTGTGTGAGACTCAGACTGCAGTGTAACACACTGTGTGTAACGGAGACTGTGTAACGGAGACTGTGTGTGAGACTCTCAGACTGCAGTGTAACAGAGACTGTGTGTGAGACTCTGACTGCAGTGTAACAGAGACTGTGTGTGAGACTCTCAGACTGCAGTGTAACAGAGACTGTGTGTGAGACTCAGACTGCAGTGTAACAGAGACTGTGTGTGTGAGACTCTCAGACTGCAGTGTAACAGACTGTGTGTAACGGAGACTGTGTGTGTAACAGAGACTGTGTGTGAGACTCTCAGACTGCAGTGTAACAGAGACTGTGTGTGAGACTCAGACTGCAGTGTAACAGAGACTGTGTGTGTGAGACTCTCAGACTGCAGTGTAACAGACTGTGTGTGTAACAGAGACTGTGTGTGAGACTCTCAGACTGCAGTGTAACAGAGACTGTGTGTGAGACTCAGACTGCAGTGTAACGGAGACTGTGTGTGAGACTCTCAGACTGCAGTGTAACAGAGACTGTGTGTGAGACTCTGACTGCAGTGTAACAGAGACTGTGTGTGAGACTCTCAGACTGCAGTGTAACAGAGACTGTGTGTGAGACTCAGACTGCAGTGTAACAGAGACTGTGTGTGAGACTCAGACTGCAGTGTAACAGAGACTGTGTGTTTGAGACTCTCAGACTGCAGTGTAACAGACTGTGTGTAACGGAGACTGTGTTTGTAACAGAGACTGTGTGTGAGACTCTCAGACTGCAGTGTAACGGAGACTGTGTGTGTAACAGAGACTGTGTGTGTAACGGAGACTGTGTGTGTAACGGAGACTGTGTGTGTAACGGAGACTGTGTGTGTAACGGAGACTGTGTGTGTAACGGAGACTGTGTGTGTAACGGAGACTGTGTGTGTAACGGAGACTGTGTGTGTAACGGAGACTGTGTGTGTAACGGAGACTGTGTGAGACTCTCAGACTGCAGTGTAATGGAGACTGTGTAACAAAGAGTGTGTGTGAGACTCGCAGACTGCAGTGTAACAGAGACTGTGTGTGAGACTCAGACTGCAGTGTAATGGAGACTGTGTGTGTAACAAATAGTGTGTGTGAGACTCTCAGACTGCAGTGTAACAGACTGTGTGTAACGGAGACAGTGTGTGTGTAACGGAGACAGTGTGTGTAACGGAGACTGTGTGTGTAACGGAGACTGTGTGTGTAACGGAGACTGTGTGTGTAACGGAGACTGTGTGTGTAACGGAGACTGTGTGTGTAACGGAGACTGTGTGTGAGACTCTCAGACTGCAGTGTAACAGAGACTGTGTGTGTGAGACTCTGACTGCAGTGTAACAGAGACTGTGTGTGAGACTCTGACTGCAGTGTAACAGAGACTGTGTGTGCGAGACTCTCAGACTGCGGTGTAACGGAGACTGTGTGTGTGAGACTCTCAGACTGCAGTGTAACAGAGACTGTGTGTGAGACTCAGACTGCGGTGTAACAGAGACTGTGTGTGAGACTCAGACTGCGGTGTAACAGAGACTGTGTGTGAGACTCAGACTGCGGTGTAACAGAGACTGTGTGTGAGAGACTCAGACTGCGGTGTAACAGAGACTGTGTGTGAGACTCTCAGACTGCAGTGTAACAGAGACTGTGTGTGAGACTCTCAGACTGCGGTGTAACAGAGACTGTGTGTGAGACTCAGACTGCGGTGTAACAGAGACTGTGTGTGAGACTGTCAGACTGCGGTGTAACAGAGACTGTGTGTGAGACTCAGACTGCGGTGTAACAGAGACTGTGTGTGAGACTCAGACTGCGGTGTAACAGAGACTGTGTTTGAGACTCTCAGACTGCAGTGTAACAGAGACTGTGTGTGAGACTCTCAGACTGCAGTGTAACGGAGACTGTGTGTGAGACTCTCAGACTGTAGTGTAACAGAGACTGTGTGTGAGACACTCAGACTGCAGTGTAACAGAGACTGTGTGAGACTCTCAGACTGCAGTGTAACGGAGACTGTGTGTGAGACTCTCAGACTGTAGTGTAACAGAGACTGTGTGTGAGACTCTCAGACTGCAGTGTAACGGAGACTGTGTGAGACTCTCAGACTGCAGTGTAACAGAGACTGTGTGTGAGACTCTCAGACTGCAGTGTAACAGAGACTGTGTGTGAGACTCTCAGACTGCAGTGTAACGGAGACTGTGTGTGTGAGACTCTCAGACTCCAGTGTAACAGAGACTCTGTGTGTAATGGAGACTGTGTGTGTAACGGAGACTGTGTGTAACAGAGACTGTGTGTGTAATGGAGACTGTGTGTGTAACAGAGACTGTGTGTGAGACTCTCAGACTGCAGTGTAACAGAGACTGTGTGTGAGACTCTCAGACTGCAGTGTAACAGAGACTGTGTGTGAGACTCTTAGACTGCAGTGTAACAGAGACTGTGTGTGTGAGACTCAGACTGCAGTGTAACAGAGACTGTGTGTGAGACTCAGACTGCAGTGTAACAGAGACTGTGTGTGAGACTCAGACTGCAGTGTAACAGACTGTGTGTAACGGAGACTGTGTGTGTAACGGAGACTGTGTGTGTAACGGAGACTGTGTGTGTAACGGAGACTGTGTGTGTAACGGAGACTGTGTGTGTAACGGAGACTGTATGTGTAACGGAGACTGTGTGTGAGACTCTCAGACTGCAGTGTAATGGAGACTGTGTAACAAAGAGTGTGCGTGAGACTCGCAGACTGCAGTGTAACAGAGACTGTGTGTGAGACTCAGACTGCAGTGTAACAGAGACTGTGTGAGAGACTCTCAGACTGCAGTGTAACAGAGACTGTGTGTGAGACTCAGACTGCAGTGTAATGGAGACTGTGTGTGTAACAAATAGTGTGTGTGAGACTCTCAGACTGCAGTGTAACAGACTGTGTGTAACGGAGACAGTGTGTGTGTAACGGAGACTGTGTGTGTAACGGAGACTGTGTGTGTAACGGAGACTGTGTGTGTAACGGAGACTGTGTGTGTAACGGAGACTGTGTGTGTAACGGAGACTGTGTGTGTAACGGAGACTGTGTGTGAGACTCTCAGACTGCAGTGTAACAGAGACTGTGTGTGTGAGACTCTGACTGCAGTGTAACAGAGACTGTGTGTGTGAGACTCTCAGACTGCAGTGTAACAGAGACTGTGTGTGAGACTCAGACTGCAGTGTAACAGAGACTGTGTGTGAGACTCAGACTGCGGTGTAACAGAGACTGTGTGTGAGACTCAGACTGCGGTGTAACAGAGACTGTGTGTGAGACTCAGACTGCGGTGTAACAGAGACTGTGTGTGAGACTCTCATACTGCAGTGTAACAGAGACTGTGTGAGAGACTCTCAGACTGCAGTGTAACAGAGACTGTGTTTGAGACTCTCAGACTGCAGTGTAACAGAGACTGTGTGTGAGACTCTCAGACTGCAGTGTAACAGAGACTGTGTGTGTGAGACTCAGACTGCAGTGTAACAGAGACTGTGTGTGTGAGACTCAGACTGCGGTGTAACAGAGACTGTGTGTGAGACTCTCAGACTGCAGTGTAACAGAGACTGTGTGTGAGACTCTCAGACTGCAGTGTAACAGAGACTGTGTGTGAGACTCTCAGACTGCAGTGTAACAGAGACTGTGTGTGAGACTCTCAGACTGTAGTGTAACGGAGAATGTGTGAGACTCTCAGACTGCAGTGTAACAGAGACTGTGTGTGAGACTGTCAGACTGCAGTGTAACAGAGACTGTGTGTGAGACTCAGACTGCAGTGTAACAGAGACTGTGTGAGAGACTCTCAGACTGCAGTGTAACAGAGACTGTGTGTGAGACTCAGACTGCAGTGTAACAGAGACTGTGTGTGAGACTCTCAGACTGCAGTGTAACAGACTGTGTGTGAGACTCAGACTGCAGTGTAACAGAGACTGTGTGTGAGACTCTCAGACTGCAGTGTAACAGAGACTGTGTGTGAGACTCTCAGACTGCAGTGTAACAGAGACTGTGTGTGAGACTCTCAGACTGCAGTGTAACAGAGACTGTGTGTGAGACTGTCAGACTGCAGTGTAACAGAGACTGTGTGTGAGACTCAGACTGCAGTGTAACAGAGACTGTGTGAGACTCTCAGACTGCAGTGTAACAGAGACTGTGTGTGTGAGACTCTCAGACTGCAGTGTAACAGAGACTGTGTGTGAGACTCTCAGACTGCAGTGTAACGGAGACTGTGTGTGAGACTCAGACTGCGGTGTAACAGAGACTGTGTGTGAGACTCTCAGACTGCAGTGTAACAGAGACTGTGTGTGAGACTCAGACTGCAGTGTAACAGAGACTGTGTGTGAGACTCTCAGACTGCAGTGTAACAGAGACTGTGTGTGAGACTGTCAGACTGCAGTGTAACAGAGACTGTGTGTGAGACTCAGACTGCGGTGTAACAGAGACTGTGTGTGAGACTCTCAGACTGCAGTGTAACACAGACTGTGTGTGAGACTCAGACTGCAGTGTAACAGAGACTGTGTGTGTGAGACTCTCAGACTGCAGTGTAACAGAGACTGTGTGTGAGACTCTCAGACTGCAGTGTAACGGAGACTGTGTGTGTGAGACTCTCAGACTGTAGTGTAACAGAGACTGTGTGTGAGACTCAGACTGCGGTGTAACAGAGACTGTGTGTGAGACACTCAGACTGCAGTGTAACGGAGACTGTGTGTGAGACTCTCAGACTGCAGTGTAACGGAGACTGTGTGTGAGACTCTCAGACTGTAGTGTAACAGAGACTGTGTGTGAGACTCTCAGACTGCAGTGTAACGGAGACTGTGTGAGACTCTCAGACTGCAGTGTAACAGAGACTGTGTGTGAGACTCTCAGACTGCAGTGTAACAGAGACTGTGTTTGAGACTCTCAGACTGCAGTGTAACGGAGACTGTGTGTGTGAGACTCTCAGACTCCAGTGTAACAGAGACTCTGTGTGTAATGGAGACTGTGTGTGTAACGGAGACTGTGTGTAACAGAGACTGTGTGTGTAATGGAGACTGTGTGTGTAACAGAGACTGTGTGTGAGACTCTCAGACTGCAGTGTAACAGAGACTGTGTGTGAGACTCTCAGACTGCAGTGTAACAGAGACTGTGTGAGACTCTCAGACTGCAGTGTAACAGAGACTGTGTGTGAGACTCTCAGACTGCAGTGTAACAGAGACTGTGTGTGAGACTCTCAGACTGCAGTGTAACAGAGACTGTGTGTGAGACTCTCAGACTGCAGTGTAACAGAGACTGTGTGTGAGACTCTTAGACTGCAGTGTAACAGAGACTGTGTGTGTGAGACTCAGACTGCAGTGTAACAGAGACTGTGTGTGAGACTCAGACTGCAGTGTAACAGAGACTGTGTGTGTGAGACTCAGACTGCAGTGTAACAGACTGTGTGTAACGGAGACTGTGTGTGTAACGGAGACTGTGTGTGTAACGGAGACTGTGTGTGTAACGGAGACTGTGTGTGTAACGGAGACTGTATGTGTAACGGAGACTGTGTGTGAGACTCTCAGACTGCAGTGTAACAGAGACTGTGTGTGAGACTCAGACTGCAGTGTAACAGAGACTGTGTGAGAGACTCTCAGACTGCAGTGTAACAGAGACTGTGTGTGAGACTCAGACTGCAGTGTAATGGAGACTGTGTGTGTAACAAATAGTGTGTGTGAGACTCTCAGACTGCAGTGTAACAGACTGTGTGTAACGGAGACAGTGTGTGTGTAACGGAGACAGTGTGTGTAACGGAGACTGTGTGTGTAACGGAGACTGTGTGTGTGTAACGGAGACTGTGTGTGTAACGGAGACTGTGTGTGTAACGGAGACTGTGTGTGTAACGGAGACTGTGTGTGAGACTCTCAGACTGCAGTGTAACAGAGACTGTGTGTGTGAGACTCTGACTGCAGTGTAACAGAGACTGTGTGTGTGAGACTCTCAGACTGCAGTGTAACAGAGACTGTGTGTGAGACTCAGACTGCAGTGTAACAGAGACTGTGTGTGAGACTCAGACTGCGGTGTAACAGAGACTGTGTGTGAGACTCAGACTGCGGTGTAACAGAGACTGTGTGTGAGACTCTCAGACTGCAGTGTAACAGAGACTGTGTGAGAGACTCTCAGACTGCAGTGTAACAGAGACTGTGTGTGAGACTCTCAGACTGCAGTGTAACAGAGACTGTGTGTGAGACTCTCAGACTGCAGTGTAACAGAGACTGTGTGTGTGAGACTCAGACTGCAGTGTAACAGAGACTGTGTGTGTGAGACTCTGACTGCAGTGTAACAGAGACTGTGTGTGAGACTCTCAGACTGCAGTGTAACAGAGACTGTGTGTGAGACTCAGACTGCAGTGTAACAGAGACTGTGTGTGAGACTCAGACTGCGGTGTAACAGAGACTGTGTGTGAGACTCAGACTGCGGTGTAACAGAGACTGTGTGTGAGACTCAGACTGCGGTGTAACAGAGACTGTGTGTGAGACTCTCAGACTGCAGTGTAACAGAGACTGTGTGAGAGACTCTCAGACTGCAGTGTAACAGAGACTGTGTGTGAGACTCTCAGACTGCAGTGTAACAGAGACTGTGTGTGAGACTCTCAGACTGCAGTGTAACAGAGACTGTGTGTGTGAGACTCAGACTGCAGTGTAACAGAGACTGTGTGTGTGAGACTCAGACTGCAGTGTAACAGAGACTGTGTGTGTGAGACTCAGACTGCGGTGTAACAGAGACTGTGTGTGAGACTCTCAGACTGCAGTGTAACAGAGACTGTGTGTGAGACTCTCAGACTGCAGTGTAACAGAGACTGTGTGTGAGACTCTCAGACTGCAGTGTAACAGAGACTGTGTGTGAGACTCTCAGACTGTAGTGTAACGGAGAATGTGTGAGACTCTCAGACTGCAGTGTAACAGAGACTGTGTGTGAGACTGTCAGACTGCAGTGTAACAGAGACTGTGTGTGAGACTCAGACTGCAGTGTAACAGAGACTGTGTGAGAGACTCTCAGACTGCAGTGTAACAGAGACTGTGTGTGAGACTCAGACTGCAGTGTAACAGAGACTGTGTGTGAGACTCTCAGACTGCAGTGTAACAGAGACTGTGTGAGACTCTCAGACTGCAGTGTAACAGACTGTGTGTGAGACTCAGACTGCAGTGTAACAGAGACTGTGTGTGAGACTCTCAGACTGCAGTGTAACAGAGACTGTGTGTGAGACTCTCAGACTGCAGTGTAACAGAGACTGTGTGTGAGACTCTCAGACTGCAGTGTAACAGAGACTGTGTGTGAGACTGTCAGACTGCAGTGTAACAGAGACTGTGTGTGAGACTCAGACTGCAGTGTAACAGAGACTGTGTGTGAGACTCAGACTGCAGTGTAACAGAGACTGTGTGAGACTCTCAGACTGCAGTGTAACAGAGACTGTGTGTGTGAGACTCTCAGACTGCAGTGTAACAGAGACTGTGTGTGAGACTCTCAGACTGCAGTGTAACAGAGACTGTGTGTGTGAGACTCTCAGACTGCAGTGTAACAGAGACTGTGTGTGAGACTCTCAGACTGCAGTGTAACGGAGACTGTGTGTGTGAGACTCTCAGACTGTAGTGTAACAGAGACTGTGTGTGAGACTCAGACTGCGGTGTAACAGAGACTGTGTGTGAGACTCTCAGACTGCAGTGTAACAGAGACTGTGTGTGAGACTCTCAGACTGCAGTGTAACGGAGACTGTGTGTGTGAGACTCTCAGACTGTAGTGTAACAGAGACTGTGTGTGAGACTCTCAGACTGCAGTGTAACAGAGACTGTGTGTGAGACTCTCAGACTGCAGTGTAACAGAGACTGTGTGTGAGACTCTCAGACTGCAGTGTAACAGAGACTGTGTGTGAGACTGTCAGACTGCAGTGTAACAGAGACTGTGTGTGAGACTCTCAGACTGCAGTGTAACAGAGACTGTGTGTGAGACTCTCAGACTGCAGTGTAACAGAGACTGTGTGTGAGACTCTCAGACTGCAGTGTAACGGAGACTGTGTGTGTGAGACTCTCAGACTGTAGTGTAACAGAGACTGTGTGTGAGACTCTCAGACTGCAGTGTAACAGAGACTGTGTGTGAGACTCTCAGACTGCAGTGTAACAGAGACTGTGTGTGAGACTCAGACTGCAGTGTAACAGAGACTGTGTGAGACTCTCAGACTGCAGTGTAACAGAGACTGTGTGTGTGAGACTCTCAGACTGCAGTGTAACAGAGACTGTGTGTGAGACTCTCAGACTGCAGTGTAACAGAGACTGTGTGTGTGAGACTCTCAGACTGCAGTGTAACAGAGACTGTGTGTGAGACTCTCAGACTGCAGTGTAACGGAGACTGTGTGTGTGAGACTCTCAGACTGTAGTGTAACAGAGACTGTGTGTGAGACTCAGACTGCGGTGTAACAGAGACTGTGTGTGAGACTCTCAGACTGCAGTGTAACAGAGACTGTGTGTGAGACTCAGACTGCAGTGTAACAGAGACTGTGTGTGAGACTCTCAGACTGCAGTGTAACAGAGACTGTGTGTGAGACTCTCAGACTGCAGTGTAACAGAGACTGTGTGTGAGACTCTCAGACTGCAGTGTAACAGAGACTGTGTGTGAGACTCTCAGACTGCAGTGTAACAGAGACTGTGTGTGAGACTGTCAGACTGCAGTGTAACAGAGACTGTGTGTGAGACTCAGACTGCGGTGTAACAGAGACTGTGTGTGAGACTCTCAGACTGCAGTGTAACAGAGACTGTGTGTGAGACTCTCAGACTGCAGTGTAACGGAGACTGTGTGAGACTCTCAGACTGCAGTGTAACAGAGACTGTGTGTGTGAGACTCAGACTGCAGTGTAACAGAGACTGTGTGTGAGACTCAGACTGCGGTGTAACAGAGACTGTGTGTGAGACTCTCAGACTGCAGTGTAACAGAGACTGTGTGTGAGACTCTCAGACTGCAGTGTAACGGAGACTGTGTGTGTGAGACTCTCAGACTGCAGTGTAACAGAGACTGTGTGTGTAACGGAGACTGTGTGTAACAGAGACTGTGTGTGTAATGGAGACTGTGTGTGTAACAGAGACTGTGTGTGAGACTCTCAGACTGCAGTGTAACAGAGACTGTGTGTGAGACTCTCAGACTGCAGTGTAACAGAGACTGTGTGTGTGTTCCTCAGGTCCAACAGCCAGCCGTCAGCGACGAGCAGAGGTGAGATCCAGCAGCATCTCCTGTACAACAGTTTATCTACAGTTTATTTATAACAAACACCTTCATCTCTGCGGAAATGATCATTATATATCTGTTTTAGGGCATCATCAACATATGTTTAAACCAATGAGTAAAAAACAGCAACCTAAGCACCTTTTGTGACTTTATATAAACACACAAAAACTCAAACAACATTTAAAACGGTATTGAAAAGCAAACAGCACAAATATATATGTGTGTATGGTTCTGTATATGAGTTGAACTTCCAGCAATTCACGATTCAGTCTTTGTAAGGTTCGCTGTTGTAGGAGTTAATGTGATTGTGAAAGTCAGATGCAGTGCTGCCAAATGATGATGTATAGGAGATTAGGGCTGAAACGATTAGTCGACATTGTCGACAAATATCTTTGTTGTCGAGTAGTCGTTTGATCCCACGTGACCTAATGTAAGGGCCTGCAATATCGCGATTTGACCGCTACGGGGCTGTAGCGCTAGAGTGTAATGCAGCCGTTATAATGCTATTGCGGTAGAAGAAAACCGCGCGAATTATGACGGAGTCAGAGCCCGTCAGTTCAGAAGCCGGAAGTGTACTGAGAGTGAAACTTCTCGCCATATTAGACATTCTCTGACGGAGTGCAAACGAATCCGATCTAGCAAGGTCTGTGAAAGTTTCACAAAACTTCAAACCAAGAATACTGTCGTGTGCAATACATGCAAGGCGGAACTTGCTTTTCACGGGAGCACAACATGCATGTTAAAGCACTTAAAGAGGAAAAACCCGGCACGAGACGAGCTGGTGAGAGGTGAATGTTCTCCAGCTGAAGCTAAATAACTAGCAGTAAATCTCTTTTTAGAGAATGCAGTATTACTAATAATAGCAATAATATTTACAATAATAATATAATTACAGTAATGTGATGATTATTTTTGTATAGAATAAAGCTTGATCGAGCTTAGGAGTCAGGGCTGTTTTTATTATTGTAACTCTATTAGTTATTACAGTCTTATCACTTGCCTGTATTTTGTTCCATATTCATGAAGACTTACAAAAGGAGATGTTATGAAGAATATCATGTCAAGTATTTTTTTATACTGTAAATTAAAAGGTGAATGAGAATGTCTCTGTCTGCTCAGCTGTCATTTTTTTTAAATTGTGTTCTTATAATAATTGTTTGCAGTTTAAGTTTGTCTGTAATGCAGCTGATAATTTTTCTTGTTTATTTTTTTCTATTGAAAGAGAACCGAATATTTAACCAATGCTTTTTGCATTTGTGTGTGATTTGAGTTGGACAGAAATCTGAAAACTTAAAGAGAATGACCTGTTTAGTTGGCTCAAAGTTCATTAAACCAACCATTTCAAAAGCTGAAGTGATTATTTTCTTTTTTTATATTATAGTTAGAATATGTATAACTCAGTGTTTTAACTAATTGAAAAGGCTGAATAATCGTTCCAAACTTACTGATTAGTCTGTGAAATAATCGACGATTAGTCGATTAATTGTTCTAATAATCGTTAGATTAATCGATTATCAAAATAATCGTTTGTTTCAGCCCTCTATAGGAGAAAGTGTCCCGCCTTCCAAATGAAAGAGCCAATCGGTGATTGTTAAAGTCGTGTCACTGCAGCTGAAGCTACTTTTATGAGACAGTTGCTGTCAGATTTCATTGGTGATTTCAAATATGAGGTTTAACCGTAAGCTCAGTGAACAGCTCATTCAGAGAGACAGGCGCTGCCCGAGAGGCGGGTCAAAGATGGCCGCCGAGGGGAATGACTAGCCTTAAGGGGATCTTAATGAACTGTTGTATGGAAGAAATCTTCAAATTCACCTTTGGTGGAATGGGGAAACATAAGAGCATGCGTGTCTGGAGTGCTTGTGTTGCTCATCTCCTTCTCCTTCTCCTCGGTGTGGTGACAGGCCGGCGCTGCTACACGGTGTGGAGAGGGCACTTCGTGAACGAGGGGAGAGACGTGTACCAGGCCTGCCTTCGCTCGCTGTCTCAGCCCTTCCTGCCGTACAAACTGTGAGTCCCTCGCCTGTGTGTGGTAACTGTGTGCCTGTGCCGTCACTGATCAGCTGTTGTTGTCTCAGGCCGGAGAAGATCGAGATTGGTAAAGTGATGAGTCTGCAGCAGGTGAAGCAGAAGATCCCGTCCGCACTCTTCTCCTGGAGCATCTACACCGGCAGCCATGAAGGTTCAGCCTTGTTCATAATGTTCATAAATCTTCACAATTATTACCATTTATTTTATATTGAATTGGTCAAAAACTGTGTGAATGTGCCCTATGTGAACTCCGGTAAAGAGATTGGAGATTGGTGTTCGTTATTGTAGAGTACACCATTTCCCAAATCTTTCAGCCCTGGAAGGATTACGGACGCACAGATATGAACATTTTGGCTGATACCATTAATTCTTTACCATTAATTCTATATAACTATTCAAGTCATCTGGTGAACATTCCTGTATTTTCATGTATCGCTATGCATTTAGACACTGCGATGCAATATAGTGCGGCCCTAATGTCGACAATTTCAAAAATGCCAACTTGTCAAAGTGAGGTAGAGCGCCAGGGATATTCTTTATTCTTTTATTTTGGATAGCCCCTTGAGATGTACCATCTCATTTTCAAGCGGGTCCTTTCAATCACCAATTGAAAATAACACCAAGAGCCACACATGCTCAAAACTTAACAATACACAATAACACATGTAAAAAGAAAAACAGCACAAAAAGAAAGACCAAACTCAACAGGACATCATTCACAGCATTTCCCCCCATAAGACCCACCTCCTCCTCAAATTATACAATAAATTACATGGTTTACATTGACAAAACAATAAATAAAAAAAAATAATAATAATAAGGCCTAATAATAATAATGAATGTTCACATGACATTACAGCATTCTAATGTGCCCAAGATTTACTATAGTATGAACTGAGAAAAGGAATCCTCAATTAAAACATGTACATGGTGTCTTTAAATATGAAAATAGAGCTGATTTAAATAAATGTAAAGATGTAATAGATTTCAGTGACAGTGGGAGGTTATTCCAGTCCATAGGAGCTTTATGACAAAATGCTCTTCTCCCAATTTCCCGTCGGATTCTTGGTGTAGCAAAAAATGGATGTAGCAAATGTCGAATGGGATAGGCTGAGATGTGTCTGACAAAGTATTGTTGAAGATAAGGGGGACATTTATTGGCATAATTAGTGCAATTAAAAATAAACATATACCAGTGATACATTCTTCAGTGATATGTGTCACGATATGCAGTCGAGTTTTCAGCACATGTGATTATTTAGTGATGTGTGGGTTTATTTGTTTGGTTTTGTACATGTATTGTAGGGATGTTAAAGTTGCATTGAGTAGAGGAAGGATAATATTCTGTGAATAATGTCTGTGGTTTGTTTTGGCAGTGTCCAAGAGTGGCATGTTCTGCAGTCTGTTCGACGTGGTGGAGAAGGACAAGTCCCCGAAGAGTCTGAGCGCTCTGCTGCAGAAGCTGGAGGAGCAGGGTCTGGTGAGCGGCCTCCACTCCTGCTGATGATGTTCACGAGCGCCGTCTCGCGCTGATGATGTGGCTGTCGTTCACGAGCTGACTGGTCTCTGTCTCTGCAGGTGCTGGTGAACATGGTGAAGGACCGAGGCTTTCTCTTCCTGCTCTCTGCCAGTCAGATGGCCAACTCAAGCGGTATGATCTAATGATGGCGAGACGGCAGTGTAAAACTAGTCGATCTCTGAAATATTTCAAATGTCTTTGATTTTACAGAGCGACGAGGCGGCTGGAAAATGTCGTGCATACAAGCACTTTTTATTTACCGAGAGAAGCGCGAGCTGTTGAAGAGCAGTGAGTATCTGGAGACACCGTTAAACTGACATGAACCTTCGTAAAGCCAGAAACATGTTTAATGCAAACACAGACCAAAATATTGCCAGCACATTCTTTAACATATTTCATTAACTGGAAGTGATCGTATTAACTTCAAATGTCTGTGCTGTTAAACTGGTGTTATCAATCATGTGTCTAGTCATAAGCATACACTGTTTATCTTATTTTAGCTGATGTGGTTAGTGAGCTTCTCTTCAAACTACTGTCATAATGATACCAATACCAATATCCATGTTTCCATCCAGTTGTGAATTTAACAGAAATGGCATAAAACATTTGATGTGTTCAAGAGAACAAAATCATCACTTCCTGGGAAATTGGAACTTTATCAGTAGTAAAGCTGTGAGTTTCTGCAGTCGGTTGTTTCCCTCCATCATAAACGAGTGTGTCTCAGAGCGTCAGTCGAAACTCAGTAACCGCTGTCATGATCTCTAGCGTTGGGATGCTGGTGTTTGTGAACACACTCGTGTGAGACGCTTCTGGAGGGACCAACCAACCGACATCTGAGATGCTGCGATGTGATTGGTCCGCTGGTTAGTCCAGTTATCCAATCACAGCCTCTGCTGAGAGAAAGTCACCTGAGTTTATTGTTGCGTATCGAGAGATTTACTCTGTAAATGTGTTTCCTTCGTAGTCTTCTTATCGGATAAAAAGTGTTTCCAGCTCAATTGTTTGCACATTTTTAGAATCTCTATAGATGATCATTTTGGATATTTCAAGAAAACATGAATTATTATTGCCTTTCGTCTTACATTTGATGAGGATAAAAGAGCCAGTGTCTTCCCTGATTTCAGCAACGCCCTTTTTATTTATTTTTACAGAATCTCCCAGTAATTGACAGCTTTGTTCTCTTGAACACATGACAGAAACGCTGCTTCATTAGCAAATGTTTTATGCCATATTCCAACCCTGCATAAGTTTCACAACTTTAAATGGAAACATGGCATTCACACACACTGTACGAAAAGCTGTCTGCGTTCTCATATTTGCAGTAGAGTATGTTTCAGGCTGAAGTCTCGCTAATCTTATTTCTCATTTTAATAGTTTGTGTTTGTGTTTGTGAAGCGTCTGCTCCCTGCAGGCCCGTGTCCTCCGAGCGCTGGGGTCCCGTCATGCCCCAGCACGAGTCGTTCGTGTCCGCCCTTCACTCGGCCCTGAGCAAGGCTCGCGCCGACCCCCCCGCTGACCCCAGCGCCTACGTACAGCAGACGGTGTGCGAGTACCTCACCAACCTGCGCCTGGGCAAACCCGTGCAGCGCGTCAGGACCGACTACGACCCCAAGCTGGACGTGCGGGAGAAGCTGTTCCCCGCTCCCCGGCAGAAGACCAACTGGGAGCCCTTCCTGCGGCCCTACATCTACAGCCCGGGCCTGTTCACGCTGGCCCACGGCAGCCTGAAGACGGCGGTGGAGGAGCTGGGGGGCGCCGGGAGCGCTCAGGAGAACCCAGAGAGAGTGAAGGAGCTGCTGGAGCTCATCCAGCTCAACAAGAAGAGTTCGCAGGGGAGCGCAGGGGCGGCCGAGGCCGCGGAGAAGAGGAAGGGGGAGCCCCACGCTCCTGAAGGACCCGCAAAACGCCAGAGGAACAAACCCAGCGGCGAACTCGGGGAAGGTGAGGAGATTCTGGGTAATCTGGGGGAGTAGATGAAGGATGAAGATGCAGAGTTTACATTCATCAGTGCAAAGGTTCATTTCTGAATCGTGTCTGCACTGTATAGTTAAAGTTCACATTTATTTGTATAGCACATTTAAAAGCGACCAAAGTGCTTAACAATGTCAGGATACACACACAAATAGACAGAGAACAGAGAATGTCACAGTATCAGAACTCATGTCGAGAGGTTAGAGAGCACAGCTGGGTCTAAAGCATCGACGTGAGCCGTCCGAGCTGCAGACTCCTCCAGAGATCAGGAGCGGCCACTGAGAGGCTTCGACAGCATTAGATTCGCTTTTGGCTGTACGTTTGACTTGTGTACCTGCCAGGGTCAGACATCTTCATAAAGGAGAAATATTTGCCCTTGGAATTGATTCCCATGTACCTTCTTAGGGGCAATTTTTTATTTTTTAATTGCCTTATTAGATGTGTCTGTTGTTAGGGCTGCCCTATCCAAAGATTCTCCTGGTAATGATTCGCGTAAGCCATTAGTCGACTAGTCGCATGTTTATGATATTAATTTAATTACTTTAATGTATTGGGGGGAGGGGGTGAGTTGGTTTCAGAACTGAATATTATAATATTATATGTAACAATAACATATTAACATTGTTCTGTGATACAGTAGATACTAAACCATAATAATGAGCCTTTAATCTTTAGCCAAATCACGAGCCAACTTGGCGTGTTACTTATTGTTTACTCACTTTGCTGGGGAAGTTCATGTAAGACAAATCTGTCATTTAGCGCAATTAATTAGTTAATATCAAACCCTGTACACACACACACACACACACACACACATATATATGTTTTATTGTACAGTGTCATTCCTTGTCTTGATTTTAGAGCCTGTTATTTGCGAGGCTGGTCACAGGTGTCAGTCATTAATGCTCTCTCTCTCTCTCTCTCTCTCTCTCTCTCTCTCTCTCTCTCTCTCTCTCTCTCTCTCTCTCTCTCTCTCTCTCTCTCTCTCTCTCTCTCTCTCTCTCTCTCTCTCTCTCTCTCTCTCTCTCTCTCTCTCTCTCTCTCTCTCTCTCTCTCTCTCTCTCTCTCTCTCTCTCTCGCGCTCTCTCTCTCGCGCTCTCTCTCTGTCTCTCTCTCTCTCTCTCTCTCTCTCTCTCTCTCTGTCTGTCTCCCCCCCCCCCCCCCTTCTCTCCGTCAGCGGACGAGAGGCAGTCCACTCCTCATCTCTCTGATGTCCTGAGCACTTGTGGTCTTCAGGACACGGACCTGAGGAAGGACAAGTCTCAGAGTGCGCTGAAGGTCATGCAGATGCTGGACAGCTTCGGGAAGGGCAGTCTCGACACAGACCTGCGCAAAGACAAGACCCACGGGGCGCTCGAGGTCATCAAGCTGATCGACAACCTGACCCGAGTGTCCTCCGAGTCGCCTGCGGACTCCGAGATGAAGGACGGCGAGGACATCTCTGACGCCGCTCTGTTCGACAGCATGCTGAGACTCGGCCTCCCCACGGACCGAGACATCGACCTGAGGAAGAGGTTCATCAACGAGGAGGAGCCCGAGAGGACAGACGGTCTCGAGGTAGATCAGGGTGCTCAACAACTCAGCGTTTACACCTTCACTGTTCACGTGTGTACTTTGATCTTAACTCTATTTATGTATTATTCTCAGGTTAGGTTAAGTAAGTCTGGCCTATATTAAAAGCCATTGTTCTGGTGAATGTGGAGCAATAAGTAATCGGTTTTTACACCAGCAAACATTTAATAAATATAAAGATGAAAAACAGGAGCAGATGTCTGAATACTTCTTTACTTACAACAGCTGCTAGTTTGACATCTAGCCAAAGTATTGTTTCTTTTTACGATAGTCGGCATTTCTCCAGTGATGTGGTTTAAAAGCCGGTCTGGATGCTGATGCTGAGTTTGCGTTTCAGGAGGAGACGGCCGGAAGCCTGAGCAGTTTAGAAGCGTTCAGCCCGTGTTCAGACTCAGGCGGACAGCAGCGCGGCGTTAACCTGCTCGGGGAGAAGACCATCCCATGGGTGCTGATCCCCATCACAGGTACAGGCACTGAGGAAGAGGTCTCAGAATGACCTTGCAAGTTCATATCAGCAAAAACGTTTGTTTTTTACAGTCGGTATTATTATGTTATGCATTTTAAGTTAGCAAGGCCAATGCGTTAGTCTCGCGTAACCAACCTTCAGGCTGACGGTAGAAGCTCAGGACTCTTTCGCAGCTTTTCTTCAAGATTCAGCCAAGACGATGTTTGACTGACATGTAACGCATTCATTTTGTTTTGCGTCACGTTTAGGGGCGTGAAAATGTATTGTCAATGCCGAAACACAGTCCTGACAGTCTTCTGAGTGGCAGAAGAGCTGCTGTGTGACTGGAGTTAACAGGGGAAACTGTGGAAACGCCAGTAAAGCAGACGATTATCAGTTTAAACTAAAGGTTGGACTCGATATAGTGTTCCTCACAACTTACCAAAGATCCAGTGATCCATGGATATTGACATGCAGCCAGGAAATAAATAAATCAAATTTGCATGTGAACGCTTTAAATAAATACAATATCTTTAGGTCTAAATCCGGGTGATCACTCATATCAATGTTATTTATATGTAGCACTAAAACTTGTATAGTTTTTGTCAGTGTTTATTTAAAAACATCCAATTAGGCGGTATATACGATGGTAAAAACTGTATTTAATTGATGAGTTGGCAATACAATATATAACATATTTATGTTACATATTGTATTGACAACTCCTCAGTTAAATACTTACAATATGTACAATAATAGGGTATGATTTTACCCCTAAATTCATCATATTGACACAAACTGATAACTGCAAATCCACGTTTCTCTGTCTGGATCCAGTTGTTTCTGTGAGTTAAAGCGATCCATTTGCTTCTCTGTTCTGTAGCTTTCAGAAGTCTGTAAAAATACACCTCAGATTTCTTGTCAAATTCACTTGTACAGTCGATCTCACAGCTCTTTCCCGTTTTAGAAATGTCGCTGTGTTTCTGACACTCAGTGTGCGTGACCGAAGTCATGGTTTCGTCACACACTCTACAAGTCCTGACCTAATGAAATATGAAAGACCGTAAAGGCCCTGATATACGGGGAAGTTCTGTGTCACTCTTTCCAGAAAGATTGCTTTTTTCAAGCTGTTTCAAACTACCAAAACGAACTCCAAACAAACTTCACTTTGGCATGATTTTGTTCGAAGTGACGTCACTCCAGTTTGTTCTTTGATTTAGTATCAGGGCCGTAAGAGAACTACCTTTGTTTGAACCATGTGGACGATTTTTCGTGATTTTTCAGCACATTTCCACTTAGGGCTGACTTCTAATAGTCGAGGATTCGACGATTCGATTCGGAGAGGTCTGATTCGACTATGAACCTCATAGTCGAATACATGGGCGTCAGTTTGGTTTGAAATGTGCTGGGGACAGAGACGCATTCGCATTTTCAGAAGGGCTGGGTACCATTTTTATTTAATTTTTTCAGGTCATGTTTTGAAAGACGATGTCCTGTAGCTTACTAATGTAAATAAATAAAAATGTATTCAAAAATCTGCTTCACATTTTCAGCAGGGCTGCGGAGCGGCTGTGAGTTGACTCCACACGGTTCTCATGTGCGTTAAAAGCTTTACATGGTTTAATGTACCTAAACAATGATTACCAAATTCCCCTCTCATGTTGCTCCACATAACCACTTAAAATGATAAAAAAAAATCGAACCCAGAGTCCAATTATTATGGACGTTATCTGATATTAAGCGTTTCTGCTTCACATTTTCAGCAGGGCTGCGGAGCGGCTGTGAGTTGACTCCACACGGTTCTCATGTGTTAAAAAGTTGACTCCACACGGTTCTCATGTGTTAAAAAGCTGACTCCACACGGTTCTCATGTGCGTTAAAAAGTTGACTCCACACGGTTCTCATGTGTTAAAAAGCTGACTCCACACGGTTCTCATGTGCGTTAAAAAGCTTTACGTTGTTTAATGTACCTAAACAACGATTACCAAATTTCCCTCTCATATTGCTCCTCATAACCACTGAAAATGGTCAAAAAATCGAACCCAGAGTCCAATTATTATGGACGTTATCTGATATTAAGCGTTTCTGCTTCACATTTTCAGCAGGGCAGCGGAGCGGCTGTGAGTTGACTCCACGCGGTTCTCATGGGCGTGGAAAAGCTTTACGTGATTTAATGTACCTAAACAACCATCACCAAATTTCTCTCTCATATTGCTCCTCATGTTTATGAAATGTTATGATATATGTGTGATATATATGTGTTTTTTAGCTCTTTTGTTTGAAATGGAAAAAAACTAGCTGCTATCTAAAAAAAAAAAAGAAAAAAAAAAAAGGTTCGACTATCAGTCGACTACGGCAAAATCTAACGAATCAGATTCGACTATGAAAATCCTTAGTCGAAAACAGCCCTATTTCCACTTGAAAGACACATTTACAGCTAGAGATTTGGGGGGAGTCTTAATTTGACTTCATGCTGACTTAAGAAACAATCTGTATTGTAAAAAGCACTATATAAATAAAGGTGACTTGACTTCTTGACATCTTCTTTGCTGAGGATTACATTTTATAGTTTATCAATTCATGTACGTTGTTTACAGTTTTCAGAATGTTAATTTTCTAAATTGCTCACTTAGGTCTGAAAACAGAGAGATATTCCCAGAGACAGATGGACTATCCTGAAGACCCCCGCTTCCTCCAGAGCCCGGTTGTGTCCACACACACCACGCCGGACAAGAAGGACCTGTCCCCCGCCTACCAGCCCGACAGCAGCAACACCGCGGAGGACCCGGAGGATCAGACCGGAGCAGCGGACGAGGACGAGCCCGTCCCTCCGGCGGAGGCCCCTGAGAGCAACACTCCTGGTGACGGAGCCCCTGCGCTGGGTTCGAGCAGTGGTGTCGACCTCATAGTGGACGAGCAGATCTCCGGCTTCTCCAGTGAGGTCGAGAAGCTCTTGAGGAACAGACACATTTATTACGTGTCTTGTTTGAGCACTCAGGGCTCGCGAGGAGCGCCCAAGACTCCAGTTCTGCCACTTTCTGATTACGTCTCAAAGTTCAACACACCCTTCCCTGTCACCAACTACATCAGCTCTTTCCGGGACAGCCTGAAGATGTTCATAGACTCCCGGAGTGCCAGTGAACCGCGTTCAGCTCAAGAAGACGTGTCTTCGTCCACTTCTGTTACTTCATATGTCCCTGATACGTCCTCCAGCATTAATCCTTGTGCTTCCTCGCCTTCGACCACTAAACCGGACACTTTTGAGTCGTCTCTGAGGCCGTGTTCCCCTTCTAGTGCCCTGCCGGACTCAGTGACACCTCACCACTCAAGTGTGCCTGACCCTGATGTCCACGAACCTCCCCGAACGCTGTGGCCATCAGAGCAGGACTCGGAGAACCAGCAGACCCGGGAAGCCAGCAGCACTAGCACTCTTCCTCAGGGCTCACCGGAGATGAACGGTGGTTCGCTGGCTGAGACTACGGAGACTGTGGAGGGTCAGATGGCACACACACACGCTGAAGACGTCCCGATGGCCCACACATACACACACACTGAAGACGTCCCGATGGCCTACACACACCCTAAAGACTTCCCCATGGCCCACACACACACACACGCTGAAGACGTCCCGATGGAGCACGCGCTCAGCTCCATCATCCATCAGCTGCAGCCAGAGGTCATCAGTAACCTGGTGGAGATCCTCAAAGGAGTTCAGAAGAACTCGGTTCACTTCTACATCCATTCCACCAATGAGGAGGAGGAGAGCGACGTCTGCTGGGAAATAAAGGTACGTGTGTGTCCAGTGTGTGAGGAAATGTGTTTAGTTCCCTCCAACTGTGTTTAGTGCCCTCCGCCTGTGTTTAGTGCCCTCCGCCTGTGTTTAGTGCCCTCCGCCTGTGTTTAGTGCCCTCCGCCTGTGTTTAGTTCCCTCCAACTGTGTTTAGTCCCCGCCGCCTGTGTTTAGTGCCCTCCGCCTGTGTTTAGTGCCCTCCGCCTGTGTTTAGTGCCCTCCGCCTGTGTTTAGTGCCCTCCGCCTGTGTTTAGTGCCCTCCAACTGTGTTTAGTCCCCGCCGCCTGTGTATAGTGCCCTCCGCCTGTGTTTAGTGCCCTCCGCCTGTGTTTAGTGCCCTCCGCCTGTGTTTAGTGCCCTCCGCCTGTGTTTAGTCCCCTCCGCCTGTGTTTAGTGCCCCCTCCGCCTGTGTTTAGTGCCCCCTCCGCCTGTGTTTAGTGCCCCCTCCGCCTGTGTTTAGTGCCCTCCGCCTGTGTTTAGTGCCCTCCGCCTGTGTTTAGTGCCCCTCCACCTGTGTTTAGTGCCCTCCGCCTGTGTTTAGTGCCCTCCGCCTGTGTATAGTGCCCTCCGCCTGTGTTTAGTGCCCCTCCACCTGTGTTTAGTGCCCTCCGCCTGTGTTTAGTGCCCTCCGCCTGTGTATAGTGCCCTCCGCCTGTGTTTAGTGCCCTCCGCCTGTGTTTAGTGCCCTCCGCCTGTGTTTAGTGCCCCTCCGCCTGTGTTTAGTGCCCCTCCGCCTGTGTTTAGTGCCCCTCCGCCTGTGTATAGTGCCCTCCGCCTGTGTTTAGTGCCCTCCGCCTGTGTTTAGTGCCCTCCGCCTGTGTTTAGTGCCCCTCCACCTGTGTTTAGTGCCCTCCGCCTGTGTTTAGTGCCCTCCACCTGTGTATAGTGCCCTCCGCCTGTGTTTAGTGCCCTCCGCCTGTGTATAGTGCCCCTCCGCCTGTGTATAGTGCCCTCCGCCTGTGTATAGTGCCCTCCGCCTGTGTTTAGTGCCCTCCGCCTGTGTATAGTGCCCTCCGCCTGTGTTTAGTGCCCTCCGCCTGTGTATAGTGCCCTCCGCCTGTGTTTAGTGCCCTCCGCCTGTGTTTAGTGCCCCTCCGCCTGTGTATAGTGCCCTCCGCCTGTGTTTAGTGCCCCTCCACCTGTGTTTAGTGCCCTCCGCCTGTGTATAGTGCCCTCCGCCTGTGTTTAGTGCCCTCCGCCTGTTTAGTGCCCTCCGCCTGTGTTTAGTGCCCTCCGCCTGTGTTTAGTGCCCCCTCCACCTGTGTTTAGTGCCCTCCGCCTGTGTATAGTGCCCTCCGCCTGTGTTTAGTGCCCTCCGCCTGTGTTTAGTGCCCCTCCGCCTGTGTATAGTGCCCTCCGCCTGTGTTTAGTGCCCCTCCACCTGTGTTTAGTGCCCTCCGCCTGTGTATAGTGCCCTCCGCCTGTGTTTAGTGCCCTCCGCCTGTGTTTAGTGCCCCTCCGCCTGTGTATAGTGCCCTCCGCCTGTGTTTAGTGCCCTCCGCCTGTGTATAGTGCCCCTCCGCCTGTGTATAGTGCCCTCCGCCTGTGTTTAGTGCCCTCCGCCTGTGTTTAGTGCCCTCCGCCTGTGTTTAGTGCCCTCCGCCTGTGTATAGTGCCCTCCGCCTGTGTTTAGTGCCCTCCGCCTGTGTATAGTGCCCTCCACCTGAAGTCGGATGCTAATAGCAGGTGTAAACATGGCTAATTAGGCTACGTTCACACTGTCAGTCCAAATCCGATTGGAATCTGATCTAAAAGTTTACAAGTTTACAGAGTTTTAGTGCCAGTACTACATTAAACTACTATATATAATGTTGAATATAATGTATAATAATGCAGTGGGGGAATACCCTCATGTCACGATACTGAACTCGCGATATGATATTATTGCGATCCTCCAAGACATATACAGTAATAAAAGTTTAACAAAAAATGTACTGTTGATTAAAATGGCAAATTTGGTATTACATTGTGTGTGTAAATGAATATGATTGGACCAAAACACAGGACAATAGAGACACCAGCATAAAAATATTCATGATTCTGAAGATGAAAATACAGAATTATTTTAGACGAATATGTTTGCACTCTGTCACTGACTAGATATATTTATAATAATGTCGGCCACTTTTTACAGGTAACAGACAGTTGGCATTATCAGGACACACAAATATTCCCCTATTGCATTATTATATATTATATTCAACATTATATACAGTAGTTTAATGTAGAACTGACACAAACGTAATTTTTTTCTCTCACAGTTTTGGGTGAATTATACACAATACAGAGTCACTATCCACGAGACTTATTGTTGCATTTTTGTATCGTGATATACACAATATATTGTTACACCCCTACAAACCACACATCACATTTCATGTGACTTTTGGCCATTCTTACTAGCTAAATCTGATCGGATTTCAATCAATAATGCACAAAAATCGGATTTGGACTGACAGTCTGAACGTAGCCTTTTCACTTGAAAAAAGGTGGAATAGTAGCTTCAGTGTTGGTGAAACTGTCAAGTGTTAAACAAATCGAGATGGATGGACACTAACCTTGTACTGACGATTGTAACAGGAATATTTGAAAAAGTTGGGGGATTTGGAGTGTAACCCTCAGGGTTTCCTTGAAAAAAGCAACAGTCAAGATAAACTACTGGTCATCATCCCAAATATGGACATCGCCACTCAGGTTCACAAGGTACGTCACAGCTCAGCACTCAAAACGGATTCGTTGAATGTGGGAACCATAAACTGAAACCACAGATGTTGTGTTTTATACCCATAGATCCCTTCTTTAGTGTCGTTGAAGAAGCATCCGTCTGTGAGCTTTGCTGGTGTAGACAACCTGAGTGATATCCAGAACCACACCTACAATGAGCTCTTTCAGTCCGGGGGTTTCATCGTGTCCGATGAGCATGTGTTGAATCCAGCCGTCATCACAGCAGGTAACGCTCGTTCAGCGTGTTCCCAGGCGTCCAAGCAAGTGCATAGCCGTGCATCCCAATTTGTCCCAGGAACTTTTTCCCCCCAGACCTGTTGCTGTCTGAGTCTGAAGTACTGTGAAGATTAGGCTCATTATTGAGATTAGGTTTGTTGAACTTGAGCAAGCTTTTCAGCAAAGCTGTTTGTCTGTTTTCAGAGAAGCTTCGGGATATCCTTGAGCACATCGAGCAGCTGAACTCTCCTCAGAGCCCCTGGAGGTGGAGGATACACTTCAAATCACACAAGAAGCTCAGAGAGCACAGCAGGTTCGACACCAGACCCGTTCACACAGTGCTGACACACGCTGCAGGATCTCACCATGACCTGTGCTGCTTCTCTGTCTCCAGGCTCAAAGCTGACGCCTTGAACCTGTACGAGATCCTCACTGCTTATGAGAAGAGACATATCGTGGAGATCCTGTCGTACCACGAGTGTGACACTCCGTCACGAAGAGCTCCGGACCTCGATTGTCTAGTGGATCTGCAAGCGAGATTCATCAAGCAACGACACCTGATATTTCTCACAGGTGCTCTTAGACCTTTTTGAGTGTACTGTGTGATTGTTCCTAAACCTAGTGAACTAGCTTTGCATTATAAGTAGGGCCGTGCCTGTCAGTATGAGTCCATCCTTCCAATGAGACAGTAAACCGGGTTTGACTCTCTGTGGTCATTAAAGGAGTAGTTCACTTCAGAATGAAAATGTCCTGATCATTTACTCTCCTCCACGTCATCCAAGATGTTCATGTCTTTCTTTCTTCAGTTGAAAAGAAATGAAGGTTGTCGTAGATTTTTCCCTAAACCTAACTATCTGGGGCGTCTCCAAATCGACACCCAATTGATCTTATTACCTGAGGCGTCTCCAAATCGACAACAATACCTTTATCTGGGGCGTCTACTAATCGACACCCAATACCTTTATACTCTAGCTCTTGCGTCTTCAGTCGACAACTGGCCGAGTCTTACTCTTAACTAACTTGCTTCCCTAAACTAACTTCCTTCCTAAACTAGCTTCCTGCACAGGAATAATCGACTCAAGCAAATGTCCTTTAAATGCTTTAATCACGGCCAGGAGAACTTCCCGATCAGTTCTCAGGGAATCTCTCCCAAGAAGCAAGGCCGGAGCATCTCTGACAAATTCCATTGAGAATCCCACCAGAAAACACGGATACAACAGTTTTTATAGAATCAAGAAAACAAATAAGACTAACGTCATCTTCAGTATGATTGGTTCAATTGGTTCAAAAGCCCCAACCTTTTCCTCTGTCACTGTCACAAGCAAACTCTGATTCTGTGATTACTTAACATACAAGGTTTGAGAACTAGTCATCTGTCTAGTTTCACTTCCCCTTTCTGTTATTTATACACACACACACACACACACATACTCAGTCACAAGTTTTCCCCAGAGTTTGGAAACATTTAAAAGCATATGAATGTCGTTCCTGCAAGAAAAACAAATGTTAGTTGATTAATTAAACTTGATTAATTAAAAAATCCATCACAAGGTTTTTGAGGAAAACACTCCAGGATGTTTCTCCATATAGTGTCTTCAATGGGGTCCAATGGGTTGAAGGTCCAAATGTGAGTTTCAGTGCAGCTTCAAAGTCTCGACACGATCCAGCCGAGGAATAAGAGTCTTATCTAGACAAACCAGCGGACATTTAGAACAAAATAAACATTTATACGCTTTTAACCACAAATGCTCTTCTTGAACGTCCACGACTTCACTCATTACGTAATCAGGTTGAAAGGTCACGCGTGTTCCGGTTTATAAATGTATCCGACATATTCAAAATCGTCCGACATTGTTGTTTTATCTTTTATTTATTTAAGAGTTAGTCTTTGCACGTTGGCTTTGTAAACACTAGATCTGTTCTTCCGCCTACGTCACGCTTGACCTGTAATGTGTGTCGCATCACAGCTACTGTAAGACCAGCATTTGTGGTTAAAAGCGTATAAATGTTTATTTTGTTATAAAATTTCCGCTGGTTTGTGTAGATAAGACTCTTATTCCTCGGCTGGATCGTGTCGAGACTTTGAAGCTGCACTGAAACTCACATTTGGACCCCATTGAAGACACTATACGTGGAAAAATCCTGGAATGTTTTCCTCAAAAACCTTCATTTCTTTTCCACTGAGGAAAGAAAGACATGAACATCTTGGATGACGTGGAGGGGGAGTAAATGATCAGGAAATGTAAACCCTGAAGTGAACTAATCCTTTAAAAATCCCATGACACTTCTCGTAGAAGAGTAGGGGTGTAACTGGTGTCCTGGACAAATTCCCTCCATCGGCCCTTATCCGTCATGGCCTCCTAATCCCCATCCAATGATGACACCACCTGGTTATTTTCTACACTCACATAATGTTCTGCGGTGTAACGTTTAGTGTGCTTTCAGAATAGTTCAGATTGTATTTGAGGGAGCCTCAGGAATCTTTTAAACCCGATGTTTTTCCATCACTCTGAATGGAAATAAATGCATTGATCTTGTTCATTTGTTTAACTATGGTGTTCTGACAGCATACATACATAATTAGTGTTCTAGGAACCAGAGGCTGCAGATAAATGCTTTATTAAAATGTTTTTATGTAGTGTGTTTATCAGTTGTTATCCAAAGGTAAATTCAAGCATGATTTATGGTTCTGGAATCAGTTACTTGCCTATTTATGACGAAAGTAATGTTTGTTTAATTCCTGTTCAACAGGCTTCCAGTTTGAGATGTTCCCGCACTACTCGAGCAGTGGCATCGTTATTGCCAATGTTGAAGACGTAAAGTTTGTAATAAGCAGTTTAGCCAGTGGAGAAAGCATGGCCAGCGCCCCGTCTGCTGAGACTTACCCCACTCCTGATCCAGCGTCATGTAAGTGATTCTGTGGTAAACCCATCTGACAACATCAAACTACACGTCTCTAAATGAGTTTCCCAGTCGGTCTGCGGCCACCGTGATCCACAGCGACCTTTATTATTCATCATAGAGGCGAGGCCAGCTAAAACACAATGACTCCAAGTCAAGGAAATGAACTGATGAACAATGAAAATAGAAAATGACAGGACAAAATGGTGTTTTCTGAAAGTTAAAAGAAGTACTGAACAAAAACAGCTCTCCATCACACAGTGGCATTATGTCGTGATAATAGAAGACGAGGCAGAGGGAAAGACATGGATGAACACCCAATAGAAATCTTGTTTTCCTTTGGGATCAACAGGTCTTTTGTATAAACTCACCACTGAATAAAACCATGAACCACACTAGCCAATGAATGTCACATTTTTAGTACCTTGAAACTGTATCATTTATTTTTTATCATTTTATATTTTTTGTCCCAATTAGAACGGGATTAAAATGTTTTCATACGAGATGAGCCAACAACAGAAATGTTAAGATGTTGTGAATTTCTTCCTAATATATTCATTTTGGTGTTTAAAGTGGCTATATGTAGAATTCAGAAACCGGCGTTATTAGCGCCACCGCTGGCCGTTAAGTGAACTGCGCTCACACTCGCGTAACGCACAAGAGACTGACTGTGATTCAAGGCCTCGATTATACTCACGGCCAAGTTATTTATCGTTCTTCACTTGAGAAGCCGCTCTCCCGCCACACGTCATGTTCTCACGCGGTTAAAAACCACAGCGTGGAGCAGAGAGGTAACCTCGAAGTAACCAAAAGTAACCTCTAAGTCTCTCTCGTCTTTTAGTGTGGTGTCAGTCTCAACTTTCAAATTTGGTCATTTTTAAAGAAATTGAAATAATAAATATGGTTTTGTGTCTGACAGATCGCTGTAGAGCCTCTTAAAGCTGCTCATGATCCAATCATCTCTTCCTTCTAGTTCATTTATAGCATCAAATGATGAATGAACATAAGAAGAAATGTTGTTTAAACAGTGGAAAAGTGGAGTGTACTGACGTCTTTCCACGAACGTTAATCTACTAACTCTCCTGACTGCTTTGTCGGACAAAATGGCGGATTGGTCAAATTGCCTGTCAATCAAAACTCCCTGCGAAGGGTTAGTTAAAATTACACGGTTACACTATAGATCTGGCTATGTGAAACTGTAGTTTAAATGAATCCTTTTCTTTGTGTCTGCATGACACAATGACTTTACAGTGCAAAGAGAACGACAAAGAGAAGCCCTCGGAGCGCACGTTTACTTTCTTATATTTTTATGTGAAAGACTTGACGGGAAAAAGCCAGGTTTCGTTACGAGCCGTTCACACATTGGCAACAAAAAAGCAATTAATACATAAACATTCTTAAATATAGCCTCTTTAGATATGAAGTGTTCACAGACTTCTGGAGGAGAACAAACACGGCATCCTAGATAAATCTGTGGCGATAGACTGATGTGTTCTTTAGTAGACCTTTTGCTTTGTTCTGAAATATAGAGACTTAAGCTGTTATCATGTGGCATTTTTTTCTTTGGTTTGGTTCACTTTCACAGGGCAACAACGAGGAGACTCGCATTAACACAGAGTTCACCTGTCAGTGTCCAGCCGTATAAACCGATAAACTGCGATCTCGAACTGATTATTGTGATGTGATTAACGAACCAAACTAAGGAAGAAAATGCGGCAGGTTTCAAAACCCTCTAAACAAGCCAGGTGTTTTTAACTTGTTTCGTTTGTCAGAAGCCAGTTTTGACTCTGTTTTGGCTCTTGAGTGTGTGTTTGTAACCCTTTGCAGGTGTGAAGACCGTTGTCTGAAGATTTTGATTAGTCAGATGTAAAAGTTTCTAGTGTGTTTAGTGTGTAAATACAGAAAAGTGTATTTGTATTTGTAACCAAAACTTTGTAACCGTTACAAGTTAACCAAAAACCCAAAACAGAAATGACCCCTAAACTATAGTGAACTGGCATTAATAATATCTTTTGTATCTGGTTAGCAAAAAACTCAAATGTGTATATACAATTCTTCCAATAAATGTATTTTGATAAAACTTTATCTCCATTTTTCTTTAAACTTGCTCTATGTATTTTATGGTAGATGAGAATAGCTAATTTACGAAGGCAGCAGAACTAAAGCAGAAGACGATGCTAACGCTTAGCACGATAACTCCTCTCTATAATGGACTTGTTTTAAACCAATTGAAATTCATTTTGTGGTTCGTAAAGTTATTGGCCTATAATTTTGAATCTGAATGTTATTTATTTTGTCCACCAACATGCTGGCAGCCATTTTGTTTTTTTTTTGTCATGTGTCCAAGTCGTTTTAACAAACTTGATCGTTGCTATTTTAGAGTCCCTCGAGTCTTTCAAGTGGCATCATATACGTGACCTCATGCTGTCCTGTGTTTAGAGCCTGTTGGCTGTTGAAAGGAGTCTTAATATGAAGTGTATGGGGTTTTTCTTGGCATTTTCAGTCACTTGATTTTATTCAATTTATGGAGATGCCGTAAGTCACATCATTGGTCAGTGTTTTGTCCAGGGCTGACCTGACTTCTGCCAGGAGAAACTCAGGGATTGAAGCCTCTGATTAACACACAAATAGACATTGAGGAGCCGACAGGACAGATAGGGATGTCTGTACTCGCACAGACCCATGTATTGAGTTTGGAGAATGATTAATAAATCATTAAAACTGTCAGTCAAGCCGGTACCAAAAGTGGTCATTGTGTACCAGAATCCTCATTTAATGCTATAATCTGTTCATCACACACTTATCAGGAATAAATGTCTGTAATAATCTGTTTTTAGAGGGTCATAATTTTGTAGAAGCGAATTGAAATATTTGATTAAAATGATGGTTCAAAACTAATTGACTGCCATTGAAATGTGTCTCCTGATGTGAAGTTCTGACTGTTGATGGCCTGTAACCTCTCTCTTGTCCCTGTAGTGAGAGATGATAGCATGTCCATGGACTCGGACCAGGACTCTTCAGATAACAGTGTAGCGGTCACAGCTATGTTGAGCCATGTTGTTACAGAGCAACAGCCGTCCCTCGCGGCGGATCCGCTCCCTCCCGTCTCCGAGCCCGCTCTTCAACACCGAGACCCCAGCGGGACGCCCAAAGAGTTAGACTTCAAAGCTCTCAGCGAAGCAATCTCTCAGTTCAAGGCTTCCAAGATGCTCGCCAAGTCCGACGCAGGCGAAGCTTTAGAAACTTCTTTCCGAGTCGATCCTCACCAAAGCTTCCTCGGCCTTGGCGATCTGTCAGATTCCTATCCTCAGTTCTCCTCGGACAGTTCAACGGCTCACCCGGAGAACTCCAACCAAACCGAACCGGCCGTCCCGACTCCTGGAAACGTGGCATCTGGTGTTGAAGCTAGTGGTGATGTGGACCATCGAGGAGGATCGGCGTGCGTCTTCAGACCAGCCTCACCGACGGCTGCACCAATCCCTGAGAGCGCCAGCAGTGTGATGAACAGTGCAGAGCCCTGGGAGCAAACCAGCCCGATCTCGGTCATAGACACACACTCAGGCCCGGCATCCAATGGGAGCAGTGTTTCGAGGATGGCGCCGCTCAGCACTGGTTCCTTGGAGCCGCTGGCCAAGAACCTGTGCGGTTTCCTCCCCACGCCTAGATATGGCATGGACAGTTTTTACCCAGGACTGCAGGGCTCTGGCTTCATGTCAGCCTCACATCAGCCCATGGGTCTGTCCGGGCCGAGGTTCGCGTTGCACAATGGTGCTGTCGGACTCCGACACCCGCTTCTGAACAGCCTGGGATTGCTGGGACCTCCAGGCTCGAGAGGGTTCTTGCCTAATAACGTGCAGATGGCGTGGAACAGCTCGACTCACGTGTCTGCGTCATCGGACCTGTGGGCGGCTCGCTTCGGCACCGGCGTCCAGCAGATCCAGAGCTCTCCGTTCCTCCAGAACTGGCAGAGAGACGCGTATCGCCCCGACAGGGGAGGCTTTGGGGGCTGGTGAACACCCCGTATATGTGTGTGTGTGTAGATAGTTTTCAACACGTTTACAACGGAACATCTCAGTTTGTCTTTTGTATAATACGAGAGAAATGAAACAGTTTCAGGTTTTTCACTGAAAGTGAATTAATAAGTGATTTCATATTTTTCAGAACACATTTGTATTTTGCTTTTGCATGTTGGTCGGGCTGAACATGTTGCTTTTTTTCCCCTTTTGTGAAAAAGCTCAAGGCCTTGGTTTTAGTATTATTTTTATAAAGCCGATTAACATTAAACAACTTTACAACCCATGTCTGTAAATGAATGCGTCCATGTTGCTGAGATATGTGGTTAGCTGGGATAGCACTGATTTCTTTTAACCAGGTTTGTTCAATAATGGACACAAGGTGAGCTTAATTTAAAGTTCAAGTTTAATTCATGAGATTTTAAATAAATGTAATTCACATTTAGAGGAAATTGTAAACATCACATTCAAGCCATAAAATCAACCCCGAAACCCAGAATCCAATGCAATACGGATGTATTACACATCTATAATAAGGGCGTCTAACACATACTCCACTCCATCGTTGCGGATATGAAGAGCTGGTCTTTGGCTCACACAGGTCTGAACGGGGAGAAGTGGTTTCGGTGTTGTGTTTGCAGGACTGGGGATAGACTGGTCTCTAGCTCTCTCTGTCTCTGCAGGAGCCCCTGAAATAACAAATCCACATTTCATACATGAACCTCAGAAGTGTAGCAGGAACCACTGCAATCCATATCACACAATCACACACACACATCGCTTCGGCTCAGTTCTCAAAGTTCAGTCTGGTTCCCATCAGATTGAGCAAATTGCATGCGTTTTGACACGGCTTTGATTCTCAGTGAAACTCTTCACAGCTTCTAAACACTCTTTCATCGTGTGAGGCGTCACATTCAAAACGATCCATTCATGAGCAAAATCTGTCGGACACTAAATTCCATAAATATTTATGACATGTATTGTTTCCTATATTGGCAAGCCGTTGTAATGAAACGGGAATCACAATCAACCAATCGAGTGTGAAACTGAGTTTGCTGACGGAACATCACAACTCTGATCAGCATCAGCTCTGTAGAAATACATTTCTATTTATACACTACACTTATTTTTGTAGAAATGTGTTGCATATAAACTGAAAATTCTTCTCGTGGGAGAGCAATAGGAAGATGTGTACTGTGTGTGTCAGAGAAAGACATAATAGAGTGTGTAAAAATGAACAAGCAATTGAGAATTGTCAGTTTACAGGTAACATTTCTGCAAACAAGTGTAGTGTTACTGTAGTACTACACACAATTTTAGTTTTTACCCACTATCTGTATTTAAAATGCTCAGTGTGATACACAGGAACTGTTTTCTATAATGTACGAGACTGTCAGTGTTGTCTGTCAACAACAAAATTAGGGAAAAAACATGAATTAATAATTATTTTGAAGCATGAATGAAATGTTGTGGGTGTGTGACTGTGTTTTGCAGACAGTTTAGAGAATGTTAACAGTTTTGAAATAATGTAAGATATCATTACAAAAAAAAAACTCTTGCAAATATGAGCTTAAACTGCAGAAAGAAGAGAAGAGCGGGGATGTTGAGCGTTACCTGTCGTAACTGGGACAGACCCTTCAGGATCGCCTTCTGTCGCTCCGTGCTTTCAGGAGCGCCGTCGTGCTGGACACACACACCTGTAGAGAGACACAACACACACCTGCAGAGATAAACAACACAATCACACACACACACACCTGCAGAGATAAACAACACAATCACACACACCTGCAGAGATAAACAACACAATCACACACACACACACACACCTGCAGAGACAGACAACACAATCACACACACACACACACACACACACCTGCAGAGATAAACAACACAATCACACACACACACACACACACACACACACCTGCAGAGACAGACAACACAATCACACACACACACACACCTGCAGAGATAAACAACACAATCACACACACACCTGCAGAGATAAACAACACAATCTCACACACACACACCTGCGGAGATAAACTGGTCTACAACAATCACTCTCGCACAAAAAGCTCCAGAAAGGACAATAAAGCAGCTTAAACGTTTCAGAAACTTCACTTCTGAACTAGATTCAAAAGTTACAAAATTGGTGGGACGAATTATGTCGTTGTTCACTAACAATTGTTTCCTCTGCCAAAAGGCAGAAATATCATGTATTCTCATTGAGACTCAAACTAGATCTTGTGAACAAACCGTGAAACTAGTTCAATTAATATGCAGAACCGATGATTATCTGTGAAGATTTTCTATGAATAATGACTCACAAACCCATTGTATTCCAGAAGACTACAGTGCACAGGTCATGTGATTTCCTTCATGATGCTTTTATGACTCTTTCTGTAGCCAGACAGATAGACAGACAGACAGACAGACGGATAGACAGACAGACGGATAGACAGACAGACAGACAGACAGACAGACAGACAGACGGATAGACAGACAGACAGATAGATAGATAGACTTTCGGCTGATATATCTGCTCTAAAACATCCCAACTCATCAACTTCATCATCCATGATGAATTAGTTTTGTCATAAAGACAACAGTCCTAGAGAATTGTGGGTAAGGCTGAGTATGGCATGCGTTGCTGACCTGTGTGGACTCTGTGCTGGGCTTCGTGTGTGTCGTGTCTGGAGAGCGGGTCCAGCGGATTCACCTCGTGTGTGTCGGGTCTGTGTGTGTCCAGCTGGTACACCTCGTGTGTGCGCACGTACGGCACATAGTCTGAGGACAGGGGGCGGCCCGTGTCCTGCGGCGTCTGGAGACCGCACTGATGAACACGAGTCTTCACCACAGGGGTGATCCCACTGCACACAAAACACATCAACCACAGTAAAAACACACTTTCAAAGGAAGTTCTAACCTTTTGAATGGTAATTCATAGCCTGTTTTCCAGCAGCCTTTATATATGTTCAATAATCTGTGAGAAATCATTCTAATGTACTGATCTGGTACTCAAAAAATATTTCTTGAAATGTTAAAAATGTAAATTGTGCAGCATAATGAGGTGTGGAAACTGTCTCTTTCCAGTTCGAAGTATTATACATGGATAAGTAGACATGAAGGATTTCTATTTACTGACCTAAAATGTGGACCTTGGGGATTTTGAGACTTTATTACGTATGACTTTATTAAATTGAATTCTTTTAATACCTTTAATACCATAAATATTCAATCCCTTACTTCAAAAGCACTTGATATGATTTCAGATAATAACCTAGATGTGCTGTGTTTGACAGAAACCTGGCTAAAACCAAACGATTACATTACTTTAAATGAGTCCACCCCGCAAGATTACTGTTATAAACATTAACCTCGTCTGAAACGCAAAGGTGTTGCTGTAATTTATAGTAATAGTTTCAGAATTACTGAGAAGTCTTGTTTTAAATATAATTCTTTTGAAGTGTTGCTGCTTAATATAGCAATATATAGTGTAAATGATAAATCATGTTTGAGATTTGTGCTGGCTACTGTATACAGGCCACCAGGGCACCAGACTTTATCTGCAGACAGTACTAACTCAGCAAATAGTCAGCAGAAAGTCAGCAAGTTTTTTGATAAAGTCCTAATTGTTGGTGATTTTAATATACATGTAGATAACGAAAAAGATGCATTGGGTTTGGCATTTAAAGACATTCTGAACTCTATTGGAGTTAGACAACACGTGTCAGGACCTACTCATCGTCGTAATCATACTCTAGATCTAATATTATCACACGGAATAGATGTGGATGCCGTTGAAATTCTGCAGCAGAGCGATGACATCTCAGATCATTATCTAGTCTCGTGTAAACTTCATTTAGCCAAGGCTGCAAAGCCGACTCCGTGTTTCAAATATGTGAGACCTATCACTTCTGCCACTAAAGATTGCTTTATTAATAATCTTCCTGATCAGTTTCATCATCTCAGCATCCCAGATAGCTTAGAAGAACTAGATATTACAACAGAAACGTTTAACTCTCTCTTTTCCAGCACTTTAGACACAGTTGCTCCGTTGCGCTTGAAGAAGATTAAAGAAAATAGTCCAACGCCGTGGTACAACGAGCACACTCGGGCCCTTAAGAGAGCATCCAGAGAGATGGAGCGCAACTGGAAGAAAACAAAACTAGAGGTATTTCGCATTTCATGGAAAGAGAGCTCGATTACTTACAGAGAGGCTTTAAAAGCTGCTAGATCTGCTTATTTTTCAACCCTATTAGAAGAAAATAAACATAATCCTAGGTATTTATTTGAAACAGTGGCTAAACTAAAGAAAAATAAAGCTTCAAGCACCGAAGTTTCCAAGCAACACAGCAGTAATGACTTTATGAACTTCTTCACTTATAAGATTGATAATATCAGGGACAAAATTATAACTATGCAACCGTCTACTACAGTATCGCATCAGGCAGTGCACTGTAGTCTCCCTGAGGAAAACTTCGATTCATTCATTGCTATAGGAGAGGAAGCCTACAACCCTGTTAGACCCTATACCAACTAAGCTCCTGAAAGAAATACCTCAAGAGGTCACAGATCCTCTTCTCAATATCATTAATTCAACTTTGTCTCTAGGATTACGTACCAAAAAACTTTAAGCTGGCTATGATTAAACCGCTTGTTAAAAAAAAACACAACTTGATCCTACAAAATTAGTCAATTACAGGCCGATCTCGAATCTACCTTTTGTCAAAGATATTAGAAAAGGCAGTATCTTCACAACAGTGTTCCTTTCTAGAAAGAAATGATATCTGCGAGGATTTCCAGTCCGGATTTAGACCGTACCACAGTACTGAGACAGCTCTCGTTAGAGTCACAAATGATTTGCTCTTATCATCCGATTGTGGTTGTATCTCTCTATTAGTGTTATTCGATCTTAGTGCTGCATTTGACACCATCGACCACAACATTCTTTTAAATAGACTCGAAAATTATGTTGGCATTAGAGGAATTGCATTAGCATGGTTTAAATCACAGTTATCTGACCGTTATCAGTTTGTAGCAGTAAATGATGAGATGTCTCATCGATCACAAGTTCAGTATGGCGTACCACAAGGCTCAGTACTAGGACCGCTGCTGTTCACTCTGTACATGCTACCATTAGGAGATATCATTAGGAAACATGGCATTAGCTTTCACTGTTATGCCGACGATACTCAGCTCTATATTTCTTCAAAACCTAACGAAACTTACCAGTTCACAAAATTAATGGAATGCATATCTGATATAAAAAAATTGGATGACTCGTAATTTCCTACTTCTAAATTCTGAAAAAACAGAGATTCTAATTATTGGACAAAAAACTTCCTCACGTAATAACCTAGAATACTGTCTAACACTTGATGGCTGCTCTGCTAAGTCTTCGTCGTCGGTTAGGAACCTGGGTGTGCTCTTTGATACCAATCTTTCATTTGAAAGTCACGTGTCTAGTATCTGTAAAACTGCATTTTCCATCTTAAAAAATATATCTAAATTACGCCATATGCTCTCATTGACAAATGCGGAACAATTAGTTCATGCGTTCATGACCTCAAGGCTAGATTATTGTAATGCTATTATGGGTGGTTGCCCTGCACGCTTAAAGGGATAGTTCACCCAAAAATGAAAATTTACTCTCCCTCAAGTTGTTCCAAACCTGTATGACTTTCTTTCTTCTGCTAAACACAAAAGAAGATATTTTGAAGAAAGTCGGTAACCAAACGACTGATGGACCCCATTGACTTCCATAGTAGGACAAAAAAAATACTATGGAAGTCAATGGGGACCAGCAACTGTTTAATTGCCAACCTTCTTTAAAATATCTTCTTTTGTGTTTAGCAGAAGAAAGGAAATCATACAGGTTTGGAACAACAGAGTAAATGATGGCAGAATTTTCATTTTTGGGTGAACTATCCCTTTAATAAATAAACTACAGCTGGTCCAAAACGCAGCAGCTTGAGTTCTTACCAGAACCAGGAAGTATGACCATATTAGCCCGGTTCTGTCAAAACTGCACTGGCTCCCTATTAAACATCAGCAATATTTTAAAATTTATCCGATCACTTACAAAGCACTAAATGGTTTAGCTCCGCAGTGCTTGAGCGAGCTCTTAACACATTATAGTCCTTCACGTCTATTGCGATCTCAAAATTCCGGCCAGTTGATAATACCTAGAATATCTAAATCCACTGCTGGCGGTAGATCCTTCTCCTATTTAGCACCAAAACTCTGGAACAGTCTTCCTACCATTGTCCGTGAAGCAGACACACTCTGTCAGTTCAAAGCTAGACTAAAAACACATCTCTTTGACCTAGCATACACATAACACATTATAAACTTCTATAATTCAATGTTAGGCTGCGTAGATTAGGTCAGCCGGAACCGGGAACACTTCCCATAAATCCTGATGTACTTGTTACATCATAAGAAGAATGGCATCTACGCTAATATTAGTGTCTCCCGAGGTTTATCCCGTATCCAGATCTGATGAAGGACCTGCGCCTGGACGCGATGACAACGCAGTCCCGAAGTGTCCACTAGTCTCTCCCCTGTGAAGGCCTCCCTCCCCTCCCTTTACCTCTCTACAGATAAAGCGTTGTCGGGATAATTCCGGTTTAAAATAAAAACAGCCATTAGTAACATTATAAATGTTAAAACAGTGTTTTTAGTTACATTTTTGCATCCTAGATATATAAAGGTATTGTTATCTTTCAAACTTTCGAATAGTAATGTATCATTATTACAATATTAATTACATTACATACAGTGCATTCAGAAAGTATTCAGACTCTTTAGATTCAGATATTTTTCAGATTATTGTTTTTCTTGTATTTTACTGTTTTTGATAAGCACCAACACAAATTCCTTGTACAAACCGATGGTACTTGGGGAATAATGTAAAAAAGCTTTAATATATTTTTCATATTTTTTTATATGAAATATATTTTTTTTATATATTTTTTATTTTTTAATATATCAGTCTACACCCCATACTATACCCTATACCCCATACTACACCGCAAAAACCAGATTCTTGATAACAGACCCTTTGAAATGTAGCTCAGGTTCCTCCCGTTTCTCTGAATCATCCTCATCTTTGAGATGTTTCTGAACTTTGACTGCAGAACACATGAGGCAATTTCAATTGACTGGACGGTATTTGGAAAAGCTCGGACACTGGAAGCTGGACACCGGCCTAACCGCTGAAACGTCAAGTCTGAGGAAGACTACAAACAACATCTCTGCTGTACTGAAGGTTCACCCTCCATCATTCACACTGGAAGAAGTTAGGAAGGGAGACGTTCGCTCGGCCAGACTGAGTCAGGATCTGTGGAGAAGAGGGCTGAGCAAGAACACAACCCAGAGATCATGTGTAGAAGAACCATCATCACTGACCAGACAGGCCTCTCAGTCCAAGACACACACAAGCCTCAAAGTAGCTCTCAGACTGAAAAAAACTGTCTGTCCTCAAATAAAAGGGTGGTGTCTGGAGGAAAGCAGGCATCGATCATCCCAGCGGTGGAGTGTCTCTCACAGGAGGAGTAGAAGAGCCCGGGCCAGAGCGTTTAGGACCTCACAATGCTCACTCGAATGAGACGCTTGTTAAAATGTGAGTATTACGCCTTCCTTAAAAGCCTGATGGATCATATTTAGTAGTTCATCTCTCAATCATCATTGCATTGCATTATGTTTTGAATCTATAGATCATAAAACTAAGCATTTAAATATCATCTAATAACACTAAGATGTATTATTGGCAGATATAGATTTATGACTGATATTTTATGTAAGTATCTGCTAGACTGTTATAAAGATCTCATTTAATCGCATAGCATCTTTGTGGCCATATAAACATCAGCAACTGCTTTAAACTGCATATTTTCACTCAGTTTGGGCCTCTAAACAAAACTGATGTCAATCGAGTATGAGATTCATATTCTGCTATATCATACTATACAGCCATAATAATCAACAAAAACACATTTGAAAACATTGACCCTAAACAGTCACTGTAGTCCATTACAGATTTACACATCTGTCCATTTACTAGATTTATTAAGAAGTAAAAAGAAATCTTGTTTTGTGATGTAAAAGTGAATAAGCCAGCTCAAACAGCGGCTGCATCTGTGACACACTCACCGTTCTACACTGAACACTGATGCTTCTGGGAGGTGGTTTTCACTCTGAAGAAAGAGAAGAAATAACATCACTCTGACATGAACACGTTTGCACTACACACATTTATAGGGACAGGAACTGAGGAACTTAAAGAAATCATTCTCTTCTAAATGAAAATCATTCATTAGTCATCATTTACTCTCCCTCACGCTGTTCCAAACCTGTATGAGTTTCTCTCTTCTGCTGAACACAAAAGAAGATATTTTGAAGAATGTAGCCGAACAGCTGATGGACTCATTGACTTATATAGTTTTTGTTTTTCTACTATGGAAGTCTATGGGGTCCATTAACTGTCTGGTCACCAACATTCTTCAAAATATCTTCTATTGTGTTCAGCAGAAGAGAGAAACTCATACAGGTTTGGGACAACTTGTGGGAGAGTAAATGATGAAGGAATTTTTATTTTGAAGTGAACTCTTCCTTTAACACTTTAATTAATACTTTAATTATTCTACCATTACATGTCAAGTAACTGATCTCTATTTTTTTTAATGTTCAGTTCCCAGTATTCCTGCACAGTGAGGTCAGTGAACTGTGTGAACAGTGTGAACAGTGAGGTCAGTGATCTGGCACCTGTGTTTGCGGCGAGCTCCTGTGTGTCTGCGCTGCAGGTCTGTGGTTCTGCGGTGTGTGTGTGGGCGGCAGCGGCTCTGGCTGAGGAGTGCGTGAGTGTGTGTTTCTCTCCATCAGTGTCATGAGCTGGATCTGCCTCAGTCTCCTGCTCTCCTGCCGGTGTCTCTTCAGGGCTTCAGGATACCTCTCTGACGCCGGCACGAAGGCTTTGCTGGGCCGCAGTGTGTTCCACTCGGGCCTCTTCTGCGGCCTGCGCGCGTACGCCTCGTACGGGTCGGCTCCGGCTTCTCTATGTGCGGTGCGCAGAGGATCCTTTACCTCGCTGTGATGGGATCTCTTCACACTGAGAGCTGTGTGTGTCACTGCAGCAGGAGAGCGTTTATCTGCATCTCCAGCTGAATCATTCTCAGGCTGATGACTGACCTCTGCGAAATCACACACTGAGATTACCATATACAATAACATGATTACCAATAACATTTCATTTTTTGAATTGTCAAAATGTTCTCCTCCACCAAAGTTCTGAAATGTGATTTAAATCAGAACAAGGTTCATGGCTAACAAATACGTTAGGCTTGTCGTCAGTAGCCATGTTTCCGTCTTGTGAATTTAACATGTGCGAAAATTTAAATATGGCATAAAACATTTGCGAATAAAGCATCCCATGTGTTCAAGAGAACAAAATCGTCACTTTCTGGAAAATTGGAACAAGATATCAGCAGTAAAGCTGTGAGTTTCTGCAATCAGCTCTTTTCCCTCCATCATAAACGAGTGTGTCTCAGAGCGTCAGTCGAAACTCAGTAACCGCTGTCATGATCTCTTGCGTTGGGATGCTGGTGTTTGTGAACACACTCGTGTGAGACGCTTCTGGAGGGAATTAAACCGAATCATTCTGATCACACACTTCGGCGTTTCAGAAACACCAAACCAACATCTGAGATGCTGCGATGTGATTGGTCCGCTGGTTCCTCCAGTTATCCAATCACAGCCTCTGCTGAGGCAAACTCACCTGAGTTTATCATTGTGCTTCTAGAGATTTATTCTGTAAATGTGTTTCCATCGTAGTTTATGAGCATGTCTTCTTATCGGATTTTAAAAAAGTATCCGCCTCAATTGAGCGCACGTGTTTTTTATGCACATTTTCAGAATTTAAGCTCATCTGGACGTTTCTATCCAGCATATCCCAAGATTCACATAACAATAGGTGGATGACAACAGCTACCGTCACGTCAGATCAAATGTGAAGAATAAGTCGTTAGATTTGAGAGCTTTTGCAGATATTTTCCATAATCTAAATTCTAGTCTATGAAGGCTTTAAATTTAGTGCATCATATATCGTATCATATTTAAATGTACTTTTATAATTTCTTTGTCCTTTTTGAAACTTGACAGACATTGTCGTTGATTGTCTACAAACGTTCTTTTTCTGAAAAACTGATGTGCAAAGATTCACAGGATGAGGAAAGGATGACAGAACTTCATTTCTGGGTGAACTATCCCATTAAAAGGCAAACCTGTCTGAACAGCGGTGTGTCTTCTGGGAGATGTTGTGGAAGGAGGTGTTGTCCTCTGGGTTTGACTCTTGGATGATGCCGCTGGTAAATCTGGACCACTGAGGGCTAAAACACTACTTTATAATCATGCATACAGAATGTTGCAAATACAAAGCAAACGTTTGCTTCCTCCCGTACCCTGTGAGGCCGAGTCTCCGTCCAGGCTGTGCAGGAGTTTGGACACGTCATGGCCTTTCTTGGCCAAGTCTTTGATTCTCTGGAGGTGTCTGTCTTTCACGGCCTCTTCTTGGGCTCTCTGAATGCTCAGATGCAGCTCCTCAGTTTTACGAGACTGCTTCTCCTGGAATACATACACAACTTTCATATTCAAAATACAATCTGAAACGGATCCTACCAATTTTCTTATTCTTTTGAAACATATGGTGTAATTATTTTACAACTAAAAATGCCAAACTAAGCGTGGTTCAACATGGTATGAGAAGGGCCAAGTAGACTTTGTGCTGTGCGAGGAAAACCTGTCAGTGACATCACTTATCAGTAGTAAAATCCAAACACACTGAAAGAGCCACAGTGCAAGTTGCAGCGGAAAAAAAGAAGGCCATGAACAGTCTCATTTGATATTTGAAACCATTTTTCACACACGATGTATGACATATTATATATAGATTTGATTTTGCATTGTTTGAAGATGGGCAAGATAAATTCAATTGATAAAAATTTATTTCGCAATAACAAATTCTGTACAGTCGGTTCTTAGATGCACATTACAGTACCCATAACCAGGTTAGTAACAGCTGAATGTACTGTTTAACACATGTGTCATCTAAGTTAGTCTCAGCCACTCTCCAAAACCACCAACATGTCAGAGCCCAAGAGTGTTTCTGATTGGCTAGTTTTCTCAGAACACTAATTTCAGTGATAGTAAAGACATTTCATATGTGCTACATGACCTTTAAAATAATAATATTAATAATAATAATAATAATAATAATAATAAATATAGCTGTAAGCAACACTTAACATTAAAGTTTTTAACATTTTTATATTGTAATAATTTCACATTTAATCTCCATGAAACAACACAGTTGCCTATATTTTAAATATGTTTAATGGCATCTTTTTTATAGAAGAACGCCAGTATCACCGATGTCAATACTGCTACTGATGTCTCTATGAAATTTACTTTTTTCTCAATTTTAGCCATCAATTATAGGCATTCATTATTACAGTATAATTGAAAGCTATCAATTTTAACAACTATTTGATGATTTGTACTTGCCCTGTCAGAATGCACAAAAAGTTTTTGTTTTCGTTGTTTTCGACCCATGGAACCTTGTAAACAGTGCTTTAAGATTTTCAGGTAGATCTAACAGGTTAGATATATACAGTCTTATACATACTTCAGTCAACATATACAAACTTCACAGTCTTCACTGCATAAATTATAAATTAAATATAGATTAATCCTTATTAAAGCTATTCAGTCAAGAGCAGTGAGTGATTTTCTCTTTTTCTTTTGTTTTTGATTAACATTGCATTAACACACTTTAAGAGCTGCCGCACATTTTCTCACAAGTCTTATGTTCATTTAAGACTTAATTTAACTCATTCCTTGCGAGGATACTCAACGAAATGTGCATTTTGGCATAATTTTGTTTTGTTTTTGTCTGTTCAAGTGCTGTCCGAAGCGGCTTTCTGTGCGCATTCTGTGTGTCACACAGACAGGAGATTCACAGATGCACGCCAGTACTGCACTGCATTCTCTTTTGTGCCTTATTGCGCTTGAATGGTTTAAAAGCATTTGCATGAATAAGAGCGTGGTCATATAATCTAACGTGATCCAAAGGATGACAGGAAAAAAACGAATGCTGCGTTAATAGCGTTAAATGTTTTTAATGCATTAAACTGTAAAAAATAATCGCTTGCATTATGCATAATGTGTTAATTTTGACAGCCCTGCTTATTACTTTTGACATATAGTCTGACACCAAATTGATGTGGTGTGGTCAGTGTTGGGTGACAATTACAAAATTTGGTGTCAATATGTCAAATCTTTCCAGAGAATCAGCCTCAGATGCAGCTCGGCATTATGCCATTAAAGTCGTTGTTGCGGTATACAAAAAAAAATATTTCGTCTGTCGGCACTAAATCCATAAGATTTGCTGGCATAGGCTGGATCTAGAAAGAGTTTGAAAAAGTAGGTTTTTAAAGAAAATCAAAATGGCGGACAGGAAGTTCAAGCGACAGGCGGCAATATTGGTATCCATGTACTCAGCATGACCCAAGGAATCTACTAAGACCAGTTTCAATTGGCAAAAGCTATTTACATTTTTTTCAATTTCATTAGAATTTTTGACCAGAAGGTGGCGCTGTCTCAAAACTTTTTGAGTACCTTCAGGCATGTTGCTGATGACAGTCACGCCAATGTGTAATTCAAAATGGCCGATATGGGAATACTGGGTTTTGTTTGACTCGACAAATCAAAAGAGACCAGTTTTACCAAACCATTCAGAAGTTATAAGCAAAAAGAGGCATTTTTCAGATTTCCTGACCACTTCGTCGAGTGATTTTAATGTGCAATCCGTGTATGTGATAGTTTTACCTCTTTGTGTCTCTGTCGCTCCGTGTCCGTGATATACTGCTGCTGGAGTCGCTCTCGATCTCTTTCAACCCTCCTCTCCTCTTCCTGTTCCTGTGCTCGTCGTCTGGCGTCCTCTTTCTCTTTCTGACGTCTGCGCTCCTCTACTTGAGCCTCAATTGCTCGCTACACATCAGAAATGTGTACATATTATAAAGGCACATGCAGTGATTTCCTGTCAGTTTGGTCAAGGGATGAATCCTACCTGGTGCTCCAGCTGCTTGAGTCTCCGGCGTTCCCGTTCCTCGATCTGAGCAGGGTCCAGCAAGGCCGTCATGGTGCGAAGATGACTAAACAACAAATCACAAGAGCATTTTGAGTTTCATAAAACCTTTGAAAAAGACAGAATATGTAGAATTTGTTTAGTTATTCCAACAAAGAATAAATCATTTTGGAGCATCATCATCATCATCATCACTAATCAACGTCCATTCTGTTAAGGCAGGCAGTGACCAATGAGATTCACACACAGCCTCACACACTGTAAACTAAAGAATCTGGGAAATTCCGGGTAAAAAGAAAGAACATCATGTACAAAACACCATCATGGTAACACACAACACTATAAACATTCATTTAACAACAACCATAGTGTACATAATTGATAAGGGTATTTCAATGAAAAACCATCAAATGTGAGCAGAGGATTCTGGGAATTTCCATTTCCACTGTAAATTATAAGATGACACTTCCTAAAACTGTACATTTAACAATATTTTAACCCCTTAAAACAGAAGTGTACCACTGGCGGTACACCCCAACCCCAAATAACTCGGAGTGCCGAGTTATTTGCTGATAAAAAAAAATAAAATAAAAAAAATGCATAATTTGTGAAAAACTTTTTTGTACTATGTACTGTAATATGTCAAACACATCATACAGCTCAGATTAGTCATATGTCTTTTGAAAGGTCTCATGGAGTAGAATACAACAAGCATAAACAGGAGGGAGTTTTCGTACAAGAAGGGCCATATGCAAATAATATACGGATGTTGCATTCATGTGGTGTGTTCAAGTAAAATTACATGAACAGTCTCATTAGATCTGTTCTTATTAGATCTGTTTTTCACCGCATGGAGTAAGGAACTAATCGTCTTTGTCTCCTCTTTCTGACACACCCATTTCAGGTTCTAGAGTTTCTTCTAATGAGCTGATGAGTTGAATCAGGTGTGTTTGATTAGGGAGACAAAGAAAACGTGCAGTGTTGGGAAACACTGGTCTAAAAGACTGTGTGCTCAGTATAGATGTGTGTTGTGTTCTCTGTCAGTGTGTCATGAAGCTGTCAGCTCTCAGACCTGGATCTCTGTTGCACTCCCCGAGTGGTGTCGACGCTGGCCCTGCCCAGACTGTCCACTCCACACACACTCACACCGTCCCGTGCAGTGGCCAGGGCTCCTGAGACGGGGCGATGAGGAGACGGACCGCTGCTCGGGTCAGGCACCGCTGAGGGCTGAACCAGAGTCTCAAAGTGAACTGCCCACCGCTCCATGTCCTCGGCCTGTGGAGACAGAATCACAGAAGACATCAACTAAAACCATTCTTCACACCAATGTTAGACTATCCTCTGACATACGAGTCTGTCTCAGTTGTCTGCACATGCTTTGCATTTATATATTCATTTAACACACTGTGCTGTGAAAAAGTCAAAAGTTAAAAGTGCATGAAAAATAAACAGTGATTTTGGTTCACACTGTGCGATTTTGGCCATGATTTGTTGGACATGTTTACCGACAGCCGATTAATGACCGTTGTGATCACATTTCACCTTAGATGTGATTCTGGCTGTCAGAAGATTTGACGCAGTGTGGCTTCTCCTATGCCAAACGCCAAATCAAAAACCAACGGGAGAGAAGAACCTGATGTATTAATGAGACAACAACAAACCACCACTTGCTCCTGTGAATTAACATAACTAACGTTTCTTTTTCTTGCAGGAATATGTTAAGTCCCCAACATTTAGGCCAAAGTTAGTGTCTTTTTCAGTCGATTTTGATATTCTAGGTATTATCAACTGGCCAGAATTTTGAGATCGCAATAGACGTGAAGGACTATAATGCGTTAAGAGCTCGCTCAAGCACTGCGGAGCTAAACCATTTAGTGCTTTGTAAGTAATCAGCAATATTTTAATATTTATACAATGTTTAATAGGGAGCCAGTGCAGTGTTGACAGAACTGGGCTAATATGGTCATACTTCCTGGTTCTGGTAAGAACTCGAGCTGCTGCGTTTTGGACCAGCTGTAGTTTGTTTATTAAGCGTGCAGGGCAACCACCCAGTAGAGCATTACAATAATCTAGCCTTGAGGTCATGAACGCATGAACTAACTGTTCCGCATTTGTCAATGAGAGCATATGACGTAATTTAGATATATTTTTAAGATGGAAGAATGCGGTTTTACAAATGCTAGACACGTGACTTTCAAATGAAAGATTGGTATCAAAGAGCACACCCAGGTTCCTAACCGACGACGAAGACTTAGCAGAGCAGCCATCAAGTGTTAGACAGTATTCTAGGTTATTACGTGTGGAAGTTTTTTGCCCAATAATTTTGCCCAACAGTTTTTTTATATCAGCTATACATTCCGTTAATTTTGTGAACTGGAAAGTTTCGTCAGGGCGTGAAGAAATATACAGCTGAGAATCATCGGCATAACAGTGAAAGCTAATGCCATGTTTCCTAATGATATCTCCTAAGGGTAGCATGTACAGAGTGAACAGCAGCGGTCCTAGTACTGAGCCTTGTGGTACGCCATACTGAACTTGTGATCGATGAGACATCTCTTCATTTACTGCTACAAACTGATAACGGTCAGATAAGTATGATTAAAACCATGCTAGTGCAATTCCACTAATGCCAACATAATTTTCGAGTCTATTTAAAAGAATGTTGTGTCGATAGTGTCAAATGCAGCACTAAGATCGAGTAACACTAATAGCGAGATACAACCACAATCGGATGATAAGAGCAAATCATTAGTGACTCTAACGAGAGCTGTCTCGGTACTATGGTACAGTCTAAATCCGGACTGGAAATCCTCGCAGATATCATTTCTTTCTAGAAAGGAACACTGTTGTGAAGACACTGCCTTTTCTAATATCTTTGACAAAAGGTAGATTCGAGATCGGCCTGTAATTGACTAATTCTGTAGGATCAAGTTGTGTGTTTTTTTACAAGCGGTTTAATCATAGCCAGCTTACAAGTTTTTGGTACGTATCCTAGAGACAAAGACGAATTAATGATATTAAGAAGAGGATCTGTGACCTCTGGAAGCATCTCTTTCAGTAGCTTAGTCGGTATAGGGTCTAACATACATGTTGTAGATTTAGATGATTTAACGAGTTTAGTAAATTCTTCCTCTTCTATAGCAACGAATGAATCGAAGTTTTCCTCAGGGAGACTACAGTGCACTGCCTGATGCGATACTGTAGTAGACGGTTGCATAGTTATAATTTTGTCCCTGATATTATCAATCTTGTAAGTGAAGAAGTTCATAAAGTCATTACTGCTGTGCTGCTTGGAAACTTCTGGGCTTGAAGCTTTATTTATCGTTAGTTTAGCCACTGTTTCAAATAAATACCTAGGATTATGTTTATTTTCTTCTAATAGGGTTGAAAAATAAGCAGATCTAGCAGCTTTTAAAGCCTCTCTGTATGCAATCGAGCTCTCTTTCCATGAAATGCGAAATACCTCTAGTTTTGTTTTTTTCCAGTTACGCTCCATTTTTCTGGCTGCTCTCTTAAGTGTGCTCGTTGTACCACGGCGTTGGACTATTTTCTTTAATCTTCTTTAAGCGCAACGTGTCTGAAGTGCTGGAAAAGAGAGAGTCAAGTCACCTTCATTTGTATAGCGCGTTTAACAACATAGATTGTTTCAAAGCAGCTTTACAGTGATAATAGGGTCAAAAGTTTCTGTTGCAATATCTAGTTCTTCTAAGCTATCTGAGATGCTGAGATGATGAAACTGATCAGGAAGATTATTAATAAAGCAATCTTTAGTGGCAGAAGTGATAGGTCTCACATATTTGTAACACGGAGTCGGCTTTGCAGCCTTGGCTAAATGAAGTTTACACGAGACTAGATAATGATCTGAGATGTCATCGCTCTGCTGCAGAATTTCAACGGCATCAACATCTATTCCATGTGATAATATTAGATCTAGAGTATGATTACGACAATGAGTAGGTCCTGACACGTGTTGTCTAACTCCAATAGAGTTCAGAATGTCTTTAAATGCCAATCCCAATGCATCTTTTTCATTATCGATGTGTATATTAAAATCACCAACAATTAGTACTTTATCTGCAGCCAGTACTAACGCTGATAGAAAGTCTGCAAATTCTTTGATAAAGTCTGTATGGTGCCCTGGTGGCCTGCATACAGTAGCCAGCACAAATCTCAAACATGATTTAGCATTTATACTATATATTTTTACATTAAGTACTAACACTTCAAAAGAATTAGATTTGAAACTAGACTTCTTAGTAATTCTGAAGATATTACTATATATAACAACAACTCCTCCCCCTTTGCGTTTCAGACGAGGTTAATGTTATAACAGTAATCTTGCGGGGTGGACTCATTTAAAGTAATGTAATCGTTTGGTTTTAGCCAGGTTTCTGTCAAACACAGCACATCTAGGTTATAGTCTTTAATCACTTTGAAGCCATTTGTATTGTTTAAAGAGCTATGCAAATAACCTTGACCTGTCTCGACTGGAAGCCCTGTGGGATGAGTTCACCTGGCTGTTCATTTCTTTGTCTCGTTGTCGCCGTAGTTTGTCCTCTTTTCTCTGCTGGTCCAGTTCCTGTATCCATCGCCTCTGCTGTTCCTCTCTCTGAGCGTTGAACATGTCCTCCACAGGACCTGCTTCCTGTTCACATCAAACATCATTCATCAACCAATCTATCGTAGAGTCATTACGGTGGACACGTGTTCTGAGTGAGTAACTGCTGAAACACACCCCGACTCTGAAGGCCGAGCGGATGGCAGCAGGGAGCTCTCGCTGGGACTGAGCCCTGTGCTTTGAGCTCTCCGCAGTCTGTGTGCCCATCCCATCCTGCACCGGGAGACACACACAGCTCAGTTACACAGACAAACACACCTGCTGTTTTAATCCATCCACTTTCAAACACTTCTGTCCTGATTTCTTCAAGGGGAGGGTCTATGGGCGGGTAAATGTATGGGGTTTTACAGAACTTTCAATCTAATAGACGAAATAAGCTCACGTAATTTACATATCAATTACGGTGGTTTCAGCCAAACGCTGTGAGTGTGTGTTAGATATCAGGAATGGTGAGAGAACATTGTGCTTGGTATATTTTTCATCTTCAAACCAAACTTGTGTCTTCAGTCGACAAAGTTTAAATCTCGTCTGGCTCGAGCTCTTCCCATAACGTTAGGGTTATGATACCGTCTACTGTCAGGACAAGCTCAAAACGTTTTAGACCCCGTTTACACCTGTATTTAGTGACGTCCACTTCACATCTGATCCAATAAAAACACATGGTATAAATAAATCTTAATACCAGGTGTAAACAGAGCCCCAGATACACACAGATAGATTCATTTCAACCCCAAAAGGTTATTTAATGATAATCATCAGAATTGTCATGTTGCACTGTCATGGAATGATTCTTTATTGTTTATTAAGGTGCGGTCACATTTACGAATTGTTCAACACATTTTTACAGGCGAAATCCAGAACTTTTAATGGGATTTCACATGGAGATGAAAGATTTCCCAGCACAGGTTTAAGTTGTTCATGCGAGTTTGCCGCATTGACCAACAGAAAATGTGACTTTGCTGTGAGTTGTGCTTCATACATCATTGACCATAGACTTTTTTTGCCTGTGAAATTTCGCTAATGTGATCGCACATTCATGAATATGCCTTCTTTAGTCATCTTCATCACACGTGTGTGAGAGCTTTTAGCCAATCTAAGATTTTAGCAAAGCCTCACCTCAGCTGTGAAGAGACATCAGAAACAGACTGGGTCATTGTTACACTGTTTTAAGGGGAGATTATTCTTCTATTTCCAGGGCAGTTTTGGGGCTTTCTAATCTAATGAAAGTAGCAGTTCATTTTTCATACTATAGCCTAGTAACTGCTGTACTATAGCAACTACAGTATAATGCGTCTCAGTTTATTTCCTCAAGATTTATTTTTGGCGTTCTTACCTTCATAGTGATAGGATAGTATAGAGAAGACAGGAAGAGAAGCTAGAGAGAGAGGGGGACAGGATCGGGAAAGGTCTACAAGCCGTGTTTTCCCCAATTCTTACCCCGCCAGATTATTGAACTTGAAATTTGTTACACACTAGTCAGAATATGTAAGTTATAAGGACAAAAAGTCTAAGACACTTAATAATCAACAATAATATTGATCTGCCTGCACTGACACCATTATACAAGAACTGAACTGAGCTGGACGATGGCATCACGGTTTTCTCCAGAGCGGCTAGATATATATATATATATATATATATGAACTAAATTAATAACTGTTTTACACCAGAAATGAACCACCACTGAGCTTACTTAAGCTGGACTGTGATGCTATTTTCTTCAAGAAACAAACTCTGTTGCATCATTTTCCTGTTATCTCTGTAAAGCTGCTTTGATACAATCTGTATTGTAAAATATAAAATATATAAATAAAGATGACTTGACTTGACAAAAGAAACTGTGTAAAAATAAACACTGGAACTGGTCTGAGAGTCTAGGTTAAATCTTTTTGACTTTATAATGCTCTTTAATTTCAAACGAAATGCATTTTTATTAACAGTCAGGTTGGTTCTTCACAAACATTATAACACAGTGCAGTATAATTGATTTTGATTTGATTTGTTACACCCACAACAAATAACATGGATTGTTCTTATTGTGTTCATATTATTTAACCATAATATTTAACTGAAAATCTGAATTTCATTTCTATTTCCACAGCCCTGAAGGCATAGCAGACTCTGTATGGTTTGACAGTACTGACGGACTGAGAGTTATGAACGATTATCAACAGCAAGCTCAAACCATTAGTGTAGCAGATTAAATATTCACATTAGTGTAAAGCTTGACCACCACGACACAGAAATGGCAAACAATGGCAACATGTTATACGAGCTGCAGAGTATGTACTGTTTACTCACTGTGTCAGGCGGGGGTTTCAGTCTCACGTTAGATGGTTCATCAAGAGCCTTCATATCTTTGAGACTGGCTTTTTGCTGCCTTTTTAGAGCTATCTGCTCATCTGCAAAGTAACACACTGATCAGCCACACATTAATTCAACACACTCTCGTCGCAATTCATAACTGTGTTAAGTTTTGTATGAATTTGTACAATCTCATTTGCATGATCTGCTTACTGATGGTTATCTTTAGGGTTGGGCCTTCATGCGTGCGTTTTTTCTCTCTCTAAAAACCTTATGTTTCTCTACATTTCAACTCAAGCCAAGTCGCCTTTATTTATATAGTGCTTTATACAATACAGATTGTTTCAAAGCAGCTTTACAGAGATAACAGGAAAATTATGTATTTGGGATGTTGTTCAGCTTAAGTCAGTCCAGTGTTGATTCAGTTCTGTTGTAAAGATCATCAATTACTGAATTAGTTCATTTCATCTATAAAGCAGTTCTCTCTCTTCCACCACTTTACACACAGTTGCTCCTTTGCTCTTAAAGACGATTAAAGAGAGCACTTCATGAGAAAAGGGAGCGCAGCTGGAAGAAAACAAGACTAGAGGTATTTCGCATTTAATGGAAGGAAAGTGTATTTGCATTCAGAAAGGCCTTAAAATCACATCGTACAAATTCATACAAAATCACCAGTTAGTAAGATAGTTGTTTTCTCATGAGATTGGGTTCATTACATTAATGTCATTTAATGAAATTAATTTGTCCATCATATTCCTAGACTTTCTATGCCACCCTCATTCATATTTTAACTCTTGATACTTATAGTGTCTGACTGCACAACATTACCCAGCTCTCTCCTCCATTGAGCTTTCTTGGCTTCCAGTTTTTCTCTCCCCCTTTCCCTCTCTCCAAACGTGCTGAAAAACCCTAACTGCTGCCCGTCTGATAGAGGCCTGAGTCAAAACAAAACAGAGCAAAATAACTGTTTATCATGGTCAAAACCTATTCATCAATTACCTTAATGAATGAATCTCACCAAACCTAGAGTCAAAAGCATGCCATATTTCACATATTTCACGCACTGGTCATATTTCCCCTTAAAGGCCCTGATATACTTCAAGCGAAGTCAAAGCTCAAACTGGTGTGACGTCATTTTGAACTGAATCAGGCCAATCGACGTGTGTTTCTGGAGTTCGAAGCGGCTCGCCGAAGCAAACTCTCATTCGTGGTGATGATGTAATAGGGGGGTGTGGCTCTGAGGCTCCGCCTTCTTTGACGTGGGAAATCTTCTCTGGTTCGTTTCTTCTGTTCAGTCCGTCGAGATCAGACACGAGTGCAAATATGAAACACCGGAGAGCTGCTAAATTTATGATAGATATTTAAGTTGTAGTTCTAATTGAAAGGAAACAGAGGAAAGCGCAGGACATTTTACATTTTCATCTGAACCTCGCTCTCAGCAGCGTGGACGGCGTCGGCAAGTTCACAAACTGTACATCACTGAATAGGCATTTCCAGCTTCTTTTTACCCCAAAGTGAAGAACGAAAATGAACTCTGCAGTGAGTATAACAGGGCCTAAAAAAGTTTTCATAAAATGACCTTTCATTCTCTATTACAACTAAGCACATTTAAAAAGATTCCCCTCATCAGATCCAGCTGATCCTAACACAAGTAACTTTTCTTACTCTCTGTCTGTCTTTCCCAGTGAATCTCTATGTTTATGATGATGTGGATCTGGGACGAGCTCTTCAGCTGCTTCTGTAATTCCACCGCAGTTTTCCTCTGAGCTGGCCACCGTTTCTGCTGACAAGAAAATACATGTTGTACTGAAGAATGTTAAGGATGAAGTTATTAAAATGTATATTTTCGCTCACCTGTGTGTGTGTTGGGATGATGTGCAGTGGATGAGCTGTTGATGGTGCTCAGTATCTGCTGAAGCTGCTCCTGAGTCAAACACACTGCGCTCTCTCTCTGCTGTGTGTGTGTGTTGGGATGATGTGTGTGTGTGTTGGGATGATGCGCAGTGGATGAGCTGTTGATGGTGCTCAGCATCTGCTGAAGCTGCTCCTGTGTTAAACACACTGCGCTCTCTCTCTGCTGTGTGTCTGTGTTGGGATCAGTCCCGCTGCGCTCCGACTGGACTCGCACTGCCTCGCTGGACCTGCTGTGCTTGGCGTGGGTCGCTCTGTGTCCGTGTGGGACATTCTGCCCTACAGAACCAACAGTTTTGCTCTTTCTGCCCTGTTCGGCCTTGCCTGGTTGAGGAGGACCTTGTTTTGAGTTGATGATTTTCTGGGGGTTTTTCCTTGGAGGAATCTGAACACAAAGGAGAGAGATCACACAAAAGTAACCAGTGTTGGGTAACATATTATAATCAACATAAGCTACGTAATCAGATTACTTACGCAAGTAAAGTAACACATTACTTCTGAATTTACAAAAACAATATTGAGTAATTGAGAGAAATCGTGAGTAAGTGCAGAGGTGTTGTGTGAACGTGATGCTCATTGTAGTTCTAGAGTAAATGTGAGCATTTACCCATCCCACAGATTAAGTATTCCTCAAAATTAATAACAACAGTGAAATGCAAGCTCAGAATATTATGCAAATCTGCAATAATCAAATATGTTAAATAACACAATACTTTATGCATTTAACCTCACTTTATTAAACAATGTATTTGCTGCCATGAATCAATTCAACCATACTAATAAGCAAATATGGCATCACAATTCACATCACATTAATCATTAATCATACAAGTTAATTTCAACAATACATCACTAAAATCAAAAGCTCATGCATTTAATTAATGCATTAACTAACATTAACTAATGGGACCATATTGTAAAGTGTCGCCTATTGTTCGATATAATTCTTTTGCACTGTAATTTTTTGTGTATTGATTTAGTGTATTTATATGTTCAGAGTTCTTTTTGTTATCAGAAAAAGTTATTAAACATGTTATAGCATGACAAAAAAATTTTGCTACTTATTTCAATATCGTGATAATACCGTATACCATGATAAAAGCTTCAGCAATTATCGCAACATGAAGATATTATACCGTCACACCTACATTTACCGAAAATACAACTTATTAATAAACAAGCTAGCCAAGCCCAGGTGAGAAAAAGTAATGCATTAATGCATATATAAGTTATAACTTTCCATTAAAAACTAAGTAATGCAATTAGTTACTTTTTTAGGGAGTAACGCAATATTGTAACATTACTTTTTAAAAGTAATTTTCCAACAAACAGTTCAAAACAACATTCATGTTTGAAAAGCTCTAGAACTTGAATGTTAAAACACACTTATTTTATCTTTATTTTTTTGTTCTTGCACAAAGGTTGCATGGATGTTTACTTACCCGAGTAGAGCTCTTCTTATTAGAAGATTCAGCGCCTGTATAAGACGAGATCATCAGCTCAAATACAGACCGTCTGAATATGCCTAATTCACAACTACACCGTATGATAAACGCAGTACGTCAAATGATTAGTAGTGGTGATATGCAGTGCTCAAACATTAGGTGGAAAACAGCCTGATGACCTGAAGAACACCACAACTCTGAAGTGTGCATTTAATGGACACTTTACTATCCCATGAGGCCACAGGAGAGGAGTCATCATAGACATACTTCAAAATATTCAGATTATGAACAATTAACAACAAGAAGCAGTCCTGACACTGAAAAGTGGAAAATACACACTTTTAAATAGGCAATATGACCATATTAGATTTGTGAATGTCTCCACGATCTGCCTTCACAGAGAGCACAGCGGGTGATGTCTTCAGTCAACGTAAACAGTTGGAGGAAAATCAGATGGGTTTCAGGATAATAGATCCCTGGATAAAGTCTTAAAATGACAGCAGCCTAACATATACTGCTGATGTTTGTGTCATTAAAGGAGTAGTTCACTTTACTGATAATTTGAAACTGCATGTGTACTGGATCAAAGTTACTGGATTACATTCAAGGACAATGAAGTGATTAAGATCGTGTTCTTACCATACTTAGCCAACACAAGCCTGGGCTTGCCATTCTCCAACTCAAACAACAGACCATCCCTGCAAAACAACAATACACCGGACCGTATTAGCACAACACACTCAATCTAACAGGTTAAAAGGTTAAAACCATGATTATTATTGCAATAAATGAGTGCTCTGGTTTGTATATGAAAGTGCCATGATATAACCATCATATACCACCAGTGTCTCTAATACCGCGACTGTACTTTATTGCAAAGGTCAATGCAAAATAAAAAAGATTATAGTCGAATTACCCGATATCTTTGCATGTCATAAAATATCGCATCCTTAAATCACCCGTGCAGCGTCAAACGCATAACATGGTGAAAGAGAGCAGTTTATGAATCTATCAAATCATGTGACGTACATTAAGATTACACTCACCCCAAATTCATCATTTAAACAACACACTCACCCCAAATTCATCATTTTGAGCCCCCGATGTTTTGGTGCCACTGCGTTCTGTTGAAAAGCGTGTCCGTTGCTGCTCACGACCAGTAAGCGCCCCTCTGATTGGCTGAGGCGGAGCAGCAGAGCAGCAAACACCAGTCAGCGCTCCTCTGATTGGCTGAGGCGGACAGCTTCTTCTGCAGCAGGGCAGCAAACACGAGGACGCGCTTCAGCGCTACTCCTCAGGAGTATTTTTTACAGTCTGTGCTCAGGAGGCGCGCGGAACTGTTCACGGGCGCTGTCGATGTCATTTTTGGAAAATTTGTAATTGTGTTTTTTTTTTAACGCAGCTTAAATGGATAAGCATGGAATAATTTTGACATCATAATAATAATAATTAAGAAAATAACTTAGAAATTGCATATGGAGAACATTAATTTATTATTACTGCTATTATTATTATTATTACTATAAACCTCATACAGTCAAATTCAGATGTTGATCTAAAATGTAGATGGGGGGGGGGCGGTCATCAACACAGTAAAACAGATGAAAGATAGACATTTTTTTTTCAAAATAGGCTATTTTCTATAATTAATAAATAATTAAATAAATTAGCGTTATTGCATTTCGTTTTTTCCCTAAACATACACGAATGAATGAATGTCTTTGTGCCACACACAGTTTCATTGCCCTTTCTTGTCTTGATACTCAAGAAAACATTGTTTGGAGGAAATATATTTAATGGTATTATAGATTTTGGAAGATTTTATATTTAAATATATCTGAAAAGTCATTGAAAGTAAAAATACTAAAAATAAATAAAATCTTCCCATCTAGAGGAAGCCGTTTCCAGCTCTAATTATTAGTATGGTTAAATTGGATCATCATGGTTGACATTGGTTAATAAAGTAAGATTAAATACATAGTGTTATTTGACATATTTAACTATTGCAGGTTTGTGTAATATTCTGAGTTTGCATTTCATGGTTCTATTCATTTTGAGTAACACTGAATCTGTTTTTGTGAAAGTGAGTCTTTTGGTCTAAGAACTACAAAGGCCATCATGTTCACACTCAACGCCTCTGTATATAAATCATACAACTTTAAAGAGTTACCTGGATGCCTTAAAAGATTAAAATGTTGCTAATACAATGAAGGACATTGGTTTAATAAAGAAACTCAAAATATCATGTTATCTGAACCACATTCATTATCAAGGTTGATTTGACAAAAGGTAAAAGTTGTGATGACAAATCATGAAAAAGTTTTCTTACAGAGAACTGTGTCAGTCTACACACTTGGAAAAGCAAAGTAAATTGTTTTACTTTCGAAAAATTTGTTGTAATTTATTATATTGAAAGTATTATATCACTACAAGGATATAGATCTGCCATTGCTCCACTTTACAGGGTGTTTGGTTCTTGGTCCACTACTGTTCATCATTTATATGGCATTTATATATCATCATTTATATATATATATCCTCTCTTCCCCTGGTCCGGAGAACCCTCTGAGGTTCCAGCTGTCAACTACTGATAACACAATTTACGCAATTTGCTCAATCTTCCAGCGTCCTCATGGATCCCTTCTCAAACCTCACACTGAACCTCTGTCCTCTTCCCACCTCCTCCTCCAGATGTCGCTGACGAGGACCTAGTGGACCTCCACACCATCCTCGACTGAGACATTGGGTACCTGATCGACTGGGAGGGGTACGGCCCAGAAGAACACTCCTGGGTTGCCCACGAATATCCTCCTGACCGTCCCGCTCCCAGAGGTCGAGGTCCCGGTACTGTCACAGAGTCAGCCACACCATCTCAGCACCAATCATCACCCAATCCCTGTGATGCGCCCACTCGTTATGATTTGACTTTTCTAACTTTAGTTAGTGTGTAATGTTGCTGTTTGAGCATAAACAACATCTGCAAAGTTACAACGCTCAAAGTACAAAGCAAAGGGAGATATGGTAGAGACTACATGACATTCCTCCCAGGTTAGTGACATCACCAACCCTACAATTTACATAACCCCGCCCCCTGAACAGAATATGCTAATCACTGACTAGAAGATAACTACACATAAGCTACATAAATTCATCAACTAACCATTCAGAAATGTCCTGTTGCTTCTACATGTTGTCACTTCTTCTCGAGTCTCTCCATCTTTGTCTGACTCCGGTTTGAATATAAAAGGCTAAAAGTTTTTGAAATGTTCAGTGCATGTGTGTGTAAGTAAGGTAAAAGGACAAAAGCTGTTGAAGCTCCGCCCCCTGTGCCGGGAGCAGCAGCTCATTTGCATTTAAAGGAACAGACACAAAAACGGTGCGTTTTTGCTCAACCCTCAAAAAGTGACAATTTTAACATGCTATATAAAAATATCTGTGGGGTATTTGAGCTAAAACATCACACACACAACTTTTTTTTCACTCCCATTTCTTCTGCAAACAATAAGCGATCTGCTGTCAGAGAGAGAAAGAGTGCAAATTAGGAAATTATTAGAATGTTGCGCATCAATTGTAAAAGATTGAACACACTCTAAACAGACTCTCAAAAATGTTTGATTAAATCACTGGATAAAAGTAACATCCTGGCAAAGTAAATATGAATGTAATGGGTCACACACACCTCAGCACAGTGACAGATCGTGGGCTAAGAGTTCAGACTCATCATAACACAGACAGAGGAAGACTGCTGTGTGATCAGTGATCACACCCTAAATTACACCTCAGGTTTTATATAGAAACATGTGAAAGGGACTGTGATTACACACATATTAAGGAGAACTGCTTCCCCCACGTCACATGATTTTGTCTCTTGAGCACCCTATTGTTTTACTCATCTTAGTTATCTTATTACTATTCATTTATTGTGCGTGTGTATGTCTGTAAACATGTATGTGTAAATATTTACGATGACGATGGCAATTCTAAAGTTTTGATCTTGCCAGAGGTGGTTGTGTGTCAGTAGATGGCAGTATATGATGCAAGTCAGTTAGTGTGTGTGTGTGTGTGTGTGTGTGTGTGTGTGTGTGTGTGTGTGTGTGTTCTGCTATTTCAGTCTCTCAGGCGCTGCACACACTCACTGCGTGTTTGAGCTAGAAAAAGGCTTAACGTGCGAATAACGCATTAGATAGTCGGAAATATTAATTAGTTAGTGTTTATAAGACGATATTGCACCTTTATTTGATGAGGTTTATTATAATTGAATAGAAAAAAAGAGTCCCTTAAATATTAATATATAAATTATTTGTAAGTGACAGATAAAGCAGGGTATGATAAAGATTAAGGGGCAAATCGATATTTTTATTTTTTTTATTTGCTAGATGAAATATTTAATTTCTCAGGATTAGCCATCAGAGCTGCACGGACGAGATGAGATCATAACCGCTAACGTTATACATATCTGGCAATTTATTCAGCATTTAAACTTAACTAAATAAGCCAGTTAATGTTTTCTCAGCTCCTTATTTCAAGTATTATTATTTTTTAAATATACTGTTTATTTTTTTAACAGGTTTGTGAGCTATTTTTGTGTGTGTGCTAGCATCAGCTTTAGCATCCACACACTAGACGAGTGAAAAAGGGTTTAGCGGAAAAAATAGTAAAACTGTACTTGAAATCTTAACATTGTTATCAGGCATGTATTTATTGTTTTGAAATACAGATGGTCAGTGGACAGTGTAGTCAGATCATTATAAATCGGTGTTGTTGATCACATCTGAAGACATTAGCCGTTGTGCTAACACGAAGGACATCAGGAGGATTTTAAACCAAAACATTTAGCCTAACGTCACCTATATATTTACTCGTGTATTCATAAGGAAATATATCAAATCGTCGTGAAAGAAGGAAGAGGTAACTTATAAACAAGAGGGCTTTCCTTTCCTTGAGGTGAAATTGACATCAGGTATGTACATAAATATAATGACCTCATGCTCGTTTCCTGTCATTATCTGTTTTTAAAGGTTTATAATTGCAGTTGTCGATTTTTGAGGAGGCTAGGTAAATTACTTATTTATGGATGTAATGCGCGATAAGCACATGTATGATGATGTTATTACATGATGTTTGTTAAAGGTCACTGCCATAATAACATACAACGGTTTTGAGTTTATTTTTGGATATAGCCTATTTTTTTTATATGTCGTTTTGTTATATGTCATCATCATTGTGTCTATAATAATAGATGATTATGTTGATGATGGGCATATGAGCACTAACGTTAGATGGATCATTACATAAGCCTCACATTGGAGTAGAAACGTGACTTCATCTCTGCGTGTAAAGTTGCGTGTGTGTTTATGCGTGTCAGTGTGTGTTTTGATGTCATGTTTGTCTAAAATATAAGGTTGTTAAATGCACATTGAGCTGGGATTTGCTTGATGGTCGTTTTTAACGGTCGACACACACTTAATTGCCGATTAATGGTTGCTATTTTGAGAGCAATGCCTTGGAGATGTTTGTTTTGAATTTTTCTGTTTTGCAGTCTTTCAAGGACATTTCAGTGATTGACTGATGATTTCCTAAAGCACATAAGACCTTCAAACTGGTGCTGATGTTGACACCTTGCATTATTGTTTTACCTGAAATAATGTCACTATTGGACAGTTACATTTGAGTTTTATTAAAACTGAACGTAATAGCCACATATTTACATGATGCTCAGAAATCGAGATCTTATGTAGTCAGTTAAAAGCACGTCAGATGAAACAAGCCAGTTTCTATCATTGGTCCTGCATTATTGATCCTATACAAGACAATCAGTCAAATATCTAGAAATCTGATATGTGGAGTGTAAAATTCTAAACCTTCAGGTCATGACATGGCCAGCATCACCTGTGTAACCTGAGTTGTGGCTCGTCTAGTTGAGGTGAGGCTAGTTTAGTCATTTTTTTGTGCATGTAAACGTACAGTAGGTGATGTGCTGGTCAGGGTCTGGTTAGTATGACTAAATCCCATCGGATCTCACAGAACCTTTATCACAGTACAGCATACAGCATGATATACTAATGGTCAAAACATTGTAATAGGCCTAATTCATATTTTTGAAAGTATCTGCTCATCCAAGGCTGCATTTAGGCTTTTTGGTCAAATAATACAGTAATATCGTGAAATATTATCACAATTGAAAAGAACTGTAATTTAGGCCTAATATATTAAGCTGTAAGTTATTCCTGTGATCAAAGCTGACTTTTCAGCATCATTACTCCAGTGTCACATGATCCTTCAAATATCTTTCTAATATGCTGATTTGCTGCTCAACATTTGCATTTAAGCATTTAGCAGACTAAGAACAAAGCATTCATCAAGGAGTCAACAATCGCGGTAGCCCGGTTTATTACACAGCCGATTTAAGGCTGGTCTGTGCTCATAATTCAGTGTAAAGACGCAGTGCCGGATAAAAGCCAGACTAAACTAGGCTTGCTCTGACCCACCTCAGCCCCTAGTATATCAAGTTATACTGTTTTTGCTGTATAAATGCATAATTGAGCAGCGTTAAACAATCTTTAGACAACTAGATCACCAGGTAGTGAGGAGAAGAAATGCAGAGTGTGTGTGTGTGTGTGTGTGTGTGTGTGTGTGTGTGTGTGTGTGTGTGTGTGTGTGTGTGTGTGTGTGTGTGTGTGTGCTGTAAGTGCATTGTTTTGCGAGGGTGAGGTCATTAAGTGCTTGTGGAGGAGGTGCTCCTTCAGCTGCTTCTTGACAGATGTGATGTTCTCAGCGGTTCTTGTGGAGGTTGGCAGCTCGTTCACCGGAGAGGAACAGAGAGAGTGAAGGTTCTGGAGAGAGAGACATTAGCAGTGGGTTGAGGGAGGGAGGAGCTGTTCCAGTGGTGGTCCTGAAAGCCAGCCTTAAAACTTTACATTTCTGTCCACAACTGGGAGGCAGTGGAGTGAGATCAGCAGGGGTGAGGTTAAGGCCCGGTCACACCAAGGACAATTACTATAAAGATAACGATAAAGAGACAGTTCGAAAAATCTTTCTCAATATTAAAGGGGTGGTTGATTATGATTTGACTTTTCTAACTTTAGTTAGTGTGTAATGTTGCTGTTAGATCATTAACAACATCTGCAAAGTTACAACGCTCAAAGTTCAAAGCAAAGGGAGATATTTGCCTTTAAAGAAATCACTTTTTAAGGACTACAACAAACAGCTGGTAGGGACTACACCACATTCCTCCTGGGTTAGTGACATCACCAACTCTAGAATTTACATAAACCCCGCCCCCGGAACACGAAGTCCATGTTGAGAAGAGGAAGAGTTGTTGTAGTCGAGCACATTTGTGAGTCAGCTCAAACTGTAGCATCTGTCTTTTCACATGCAATCTGTTCCTATACGAGCGATTTATAGATTATCATGACAGAATATGCTAATTGAAAACTCCACATCAGCAACATAAATTCATCCACTAACCATTCAGAGACATCCTGTTGCATTGTACATGTTGTCACTTCTTCTTGAGTCTCTCCATCTTTATCTGACTTCGGTTTGAACATAAAAGGCAGAACAGTTTCTGTCATTATAGTCTGTGTGAGGTAATCGGAGCTGCTAACACACATGAGCTGTTGAAACTCCGCCCTCTGCGCCGGGAGCAGCAGCTCATTTGCATTTAAAGGGCCAGACACAAAACGGTGCGTTTTTGCTCACCCTCAAAAAGTGACAACTTTAACATGCTATATAAAAATATCAATGGGGTATTTTGAGCTAAAACTTCACACACACACTCTGGGGACATCAGAGACTTATTTTACATCTTGTGAAAAGGGCATTATACCACCCCTTTAAAGAATAACAGAGTCCACACCACAGCTATAACAATAACGATATAGAGAAACTATATCGTTGGGATCACTTTTGGAAAGATTTTTTTCCCAGCTGTTGAACGATAAAACACTGACAGCCAATCAGAATCCATTCTAATTTAAGGGCTCGCACATTCAGAATGGCAGTCGACATTGCGGAGAAGTTAATCGCATAGTTATCGCTCTTGGTGCACGTCCTGGATCATCTGCAAAGGTTTGGTCCTGCTGGGTGGAAGGCCCTCCCGTAGAGCATTGCAGTACCTTCAGCCCACATGTTTGTGTCGACCTGTGAATAGATGTTGGAAGCCAGCGCATTACACAGTGTCGTATTTTCCATGAGCGTGATGTTTGATTATCTGCTTAATCCGTTGTGCCCCTGAAATCAAACGACCAATGCGTCTGCATCAGATGGACAAGCATTCAGATATTCAAGACTTGCATTCTCTCTGCTTAATTGTGTTTTATGGCTCGGCTCCAGAGCCATCTGGAGTGTGTGTTTGCAGGCACTCGTCCCACAGGTCATTACATCAGGGTTTCAGTAATCGCTGCCACTGCCTGTAGCCGCTTTTACAGAGTTGCCCAATTGAAGTAGGCTAGTACACCGCCAGCGACTTTATCGCTGTATGTTGCTAGTCTCAGTTCTGCGAGTCGCTTGTGAGCATTCGTGCTGTCGCTCTCATGTTATTGGTATGACTGCATGACTGGCCATGTCTATACAAAATACTTTTCCATACACCTATATCATTTTAATTTGACTAGGAATTAGGCTCAAAAGAATTAAAAGTAACATTATGCTGATGGGAGAGTGTTTTTATATTACCACGGTGTTCAGTGGATTAAATCATTTACTAGATTAACGATCGATCAATCAACAAATTAAACTCACTCATACTGTCATAAATCACTAAAACGTCATTCAGATTTGACAAATAATCCATTTTCTTGTCCCTAATAGTCAACATAATGCAGGGGAAACTGTAAAATGAACTGCAGCAGTGCTCAACTTGCATCATAAAATTACAACACTCAAACTATAAATGTATGAATTAAACTGTAAATGTAAACCATGTATGTGGTTACAGTCAAATCATATCGAACTCTTCTTGCCTGCACTCGAGACGGTGACGTGAGCTCCACTGAAAGTCTTCTTTCCTATTTGTTGTCGCTCATAAAAATCGCTTCTCATTTGCATAAAGTTGAAATTTCTGAACTTTTGTCGTGTCTCGGGTTGCTTGACACGCCCACATTCTGTCGCCAACGGTCACTGTCGCTCGTGTCGCAGGAAGTCGCCAGCGCTCCATTGAAAACGGGGCTTAAGGATTAAGGGTTTGCGATATTTATTCTCTGTGATAATATCGTAATCGTTGGGTTAACGATGTGCAATCTAACATTATCAAGTATGTCCCTCACTTTGCAAAAACCAAACAAAAACACACCTAGTGAGTGTCATACACTGTGTGATGTAAGCTTCTTGGTTTAGGCTAGGCTACTGCGCGTGGCACCCTAAGCACTCGCGGAGTCGCGGTCTTCCTATGAGTGCGCACTTTCGTGATGTAACACTGCTTTGCCTGTCGGGAAGAAGTCTGCTGCGCTCAGGACAGTCACCCTACGGTCTCATGGACTTATGTGCACGCGGCAGCCACTGTAAGTCCGATTCTCTACTGGTGTATGATCGCCAAGCACCTCTCAACATCAGATCTGCCATAGAAAATATGGTAATCTATGATTTGGACGGACAGAAAACTTCGCCCCCTCCTCCAGTTCTGCATGGATTACCTGCTTACCTCTGTCGGACGCTGTGCTCATCTCTTGGAGGTAAACGTGACGGCCTCGTCCAGCAGTGTTCCCCTACGCTGGTCTTCGTGTTCTGCGTTCTCTGGGTCCTGTGTATACCCGGTTGGTACTGGTGGTCGGCTCGGATGAGGAGTTCCAGGTTCCCCGCTCTCGGTCACCTCGCCTTCCGAAAGGTTGGAGTGATTGCTTCTTGCATTCGGACACTGGACCAGGAGCCCTCGACAGTAAAAGACCCGGTTCCAGTCAGGATAGCCATAGTAAACGCTGGATCGCTAGCCAACAAAACGTTTATTTGAACGACTTTTTCACCTCCAATAGCCCGGATCTACTATGTGTGACTGAAACCTGGATGAGTGTTGGTGAGTCAAGCTCTTTTTCAGAGGTTTTACTGCTGGACTGTACTTGTTTTAGTTCTCCGAGATCTACTGGGCGAGGAGGAGGAGTCGCGACTTTCTTCAGAGAGCAATTAAACTGCCGGCATTGGATCGACTTTATCCAGTGGTGTGATTTATCTTCCACCCTTAAAGATTTTAAAGATTCCATTTTTTTTGGCTGGAATTATGCCAAAATATGATAGGGTTTTGATTTGTTGTCCCTCTAAGCCATTGGTCAAAGATTTTTTAGATCTCGTTGAGCCTTTTAACTTGGTACAGTTTGTACTAGCCCTACACATGAGCATGGACACACATTAGATCTGGTTTTATAATGTGGACTAGGCTACCTGTTTGTAATATTGAAGGATTTCTCTGACCACATGCCTGTATTATTAAGTTTATCTTTCTTGTAATCCTAAACCAAGTGGCCCAGCACGTCATTGTCGTTACTTTAGCCCTTTAACTGTTGAACTGTTTTCTAATGCTTTTAATAGTATTGATGAGGATTACTCAGTGTCCTCGTCTCGTCTTAATACTGAGGAGTTAACTTCATTATTTAATTCTACCTGCCATAACATTCTGTTGCTCCGCTTAGGATTATTCGTGGTAAATCAAAAGCTGAATGACAACACTCGTGCTGTAAGACGTGAGTGTAGGAGAGCTGAAAGATAGGTCACAGGTATCTTTTGACATTTTAAAAGAAAGCTTGCTCAAATATCAAAAGACTGTTAAAATTGAAAAGTCTGAGTACTTCTCAGATATTATTTCTAACAACTTGCACACGCCTTGTGTTCTTTTAGTTCTGCTTTAAACACTCCTCAATCAACTTGTCTGGGGTTTTCTGTTGAGATGTGTGAAAACTCCTTAACAATTTTTTGTTGACAAGATTTCTGCTGTTAGAGCATCACGCATCTCACTTTCCTCTGCAGATCCATCTATCAGCACTGTGTGCTCAGCTGTTTTAACCAGTTTGAGTCTCTTTTTTAAGATATCATTGTTAAAATGAAATCATCTGCCTGCTGCATAGACATCGTTTCTCCTCATTTAAAAAAAAAAAGGTTTTTGAAACCCTTGACCCCAAAATTTAAGAAATTATAAATAGTCTTGCCTCAGGAGTTTTACCTCAAAATGTAAACATGCAATAGTTGAACCATTGATCAATCTAATTTGGATACCTCTACTCTTGCTAATTTCAGACCCATCTCAAAACTTACGTTCCTTTCCAAAATATTAGAGAAAGTTATTTTTACACAGTTGCAATCATTTTTAAATCAACATGGTTTGCAAAAAAGTGTTTCAATCTGGTTTTAAATCACTTCATAGCACAGACACAGCCCTGTTAAAAGAAGTTTTTAATGACCTGTTACTAGCCACTGACTCAGGCGATTGTGTTGTTCATGCTCCTGGATCTTACGCCTGCATTTGACACTGTAGGCCGTAACATCCTGATTTCTCCTTTGGAGCATTGTGTTGGCATTAAGTTTGGGGTGGTTTAGATCTTACCTGTCTGACAGACGTTTATCGGTCCGCCTTGGGGTTTTGTGTCATCCTCGGCATCTCTGTCATATTATGGAGTCCCTCAGGGTTGTATTCTTGGGCCTATTCTATTCTCATTATATGCTACTACCTTTAGGGTCTATTTTTAGGAAATATGGCATCTCGTTTCAACTTTATCTGCCTTTGAAACGGAAAGATTCAATCCCCATAGCACCACTGTTGGACTGCTTGAGGATGTTAGAGCCTGGATGGCCTCACATTTTTAAAGTTCAATGAAGGGAAACAGAAGTCATGGTATTTGGACCTGGCAACGCCTGTGAGCCCCTTATTTGGATCTGGGTGCTATAAAATCACATGTGAAGCCCAGTGTTGAAAACCTGGGTGTTATAATGGACAGTGACTTTAAACTGAATATTACTGGACTCAGTATAACATGGACTCATGTTGTTTAAAATCTGCTCCAGTCATTGGAAACCCTCTGTAAACTTGTGTTCAGTTCAGTCTTAAAATGTGTCAGCTAATGCCGGGGACTATCTGAAACACTCTGAGACTGAACTGAACACACTAACACTGTTTCCAACGACATTTGGTATACATTTTTGTCAGTATAGCAAGTATTTACACTTATTTCTGCACTTACACCTGGTCTTAATCATTAAGACAGGCACATTACTGACAGAATCAAAAACAGGCAGTCAGACGGAGCTTGAAACACCATTTTTCAAACATGTTACATAAATGCATTATTGTTGACAGCCCTAATTTAAATGTACCATCAGGTACAAAAAGTGCATTCTGTCATCTTCTTTAGAGCTAAGTAGGCTAACTCATTTACTACATTGTACACTCCACAACTAATGTAGGTTAAGAGTGTTTCCCACAGGATTCTGTCAGACTATTGGGGATGGACCTTGTTAAATGCAATCAATCTGGTGCACTTTGAAAGCAAAATGAAGAGCTTCCAGCCCTCCAGTCTTTGCATTGACTTTTACCTAAACTTTAAAATGGTTTTAAACCTCTTTTTATATGTGATAGTGTCTCAGTCCACATCACATGCAGTTTTCCACCAAAAGAAAAAGCTTGAGGGTTTAACAAGAGTTAAAACTGTCAAGCTTTCACTTTGGTGGAAAAGTTTGCAAAGCATTGACTTTGCATATAATAATACAAGTTAAATATTAAAATGCATGTGGCACCTACACCCGCAAATTCTTTACAAAACACTCCTGACCTGCATCCTGTGTAATTTGGCCTTAAGATAGCAATATGTCAATGACACATAGGGCTATTTTTACACACACTCAAATGCAGGGCAAACTGCCTTCTTAAGAGGTACTAGAGATTCCACTACCGACTGCATTCCTCAAAACTAGCATGAGTTCAGATAGATACTACTTTAGGTTGGGGTGTTTTGGGAAATGCTCCCCTGGGGCCGGCCGGATGTGTAAAAGTTGGATGTAAGCTCCACACTCCCTCCAGCCTTCTGATTAAAATGCACACCTGTTGCACCTACTAAAACTACCAGCAGGTGCAATTGCGGCCAGCCTGGGTGATGCACGTCCACGCTGACACGCTCTACCGCTGCTATATTTAAGCTGCCTGTCACAATGCTTGCAAACTTTGCTAATAATAAAGAACTGAGTTTCTCATGACATCATGTGAAGTGAAGCCATCTGATTTCAATTCGTAAACGTTACAAGTCTGCGTTTTTTATAACTGAACTCTTTACATTCTTACAACACAAGCATGTAAATAGTATTTATTGTCCCTGCTTATTAAAAGTGTGAGCGAGCTACAAATAAGCCTATTGCAAATTACAGATTCTTATTCTGAAATCTTAATATGTTGCATAAATTAACCATAAACATTGGAGTTCATGTCTACATTAATTCAAAATAAATTCACAGATATAAAACTAATCTTGTCCGAACAAGTCAAGACTTTCACTTTACACTACCTTTGATTAAAGGTATAGCGGAGGATCTTTCCAAATTTTAGATAAGACCCGCCCTCTCCACTTTTTGAAAAGTTTGGTTGATTCACCAGAATGATTGACAATTAGGAGGACCAATAGTTTACACTACCCACCAGGAAGTAAAACATCCTCCGCTATACCTTTAAGTGCAAGATTTAGTCTCAGATGGTGCAACCGACCCCTGGTGTGCTGCAATAACCTTATGTTGGGCTCTATGATTTCCGCAATGCATCCTAATGAGATTAATCATATATTTGTACAACATAAACGTAATATTACAACTTATATCTGCACAAAATGATGCGAATGCACAAGTGAACTTGAACTAAGCTGCGTGCGAGTCAGAATGTGTAACTCCTGTCGTGGATGCGCTCTTGCCGTAAAAACACATTGAAACGCAGAAACTAAACCAAAGAATTCACAATGTATTATATAGTGTTCTCTTTATAATGTTATGTTTTCTGACCGTCCCAATCATAGTTATAATTGTTGCGCATGTTGTGCACAACTTGCTAAAACAGGCACACAAGTAATTCACAACAGTCTTTTACTGTAATGTTCTCTTATAATTTATGTGGCCTTGATGACGGACTTGAGCTAAACATGTTGCACTGAACCATATTTTCCTTTTCAAAGTGATTCATTCCAATCATATTTCAAGCAATTAAAAACCATCATGTTGAACAGTGCGCATCTGAAGGAAATAATCCAGTACTTATTGGCTTATATTATCCACGCATTTAGTAGAGCGTAAGCTGTAACTTTGTGCTCCTTCACATCAAATCTAGGCTAAGTTGTAACTTGCACACAGTTGGTCCAACTGGCCCATTCAGTGATCCTTAACATTAAACACCAGATCTTTGCATGGTAATTGTGGCTTCTTTGGCATCATATTTCCCAAACGGAGCTGCATGCTATTGGTGTGAACGCTAGAAAAACATCTCGAGTGGATCTGATCCCTAATGCCTCCTTTAGCGCCATAATAATCTTCCCAGCCTTTGATGGCAACCCTGATTCATACTTTGTCCTTGTAATCCAGTCATGTCGAGGGCTAAAATTAACCGTATAATGGCATGCAGTCGGTGTAAGGCTCTAATCTGCCCAGCCCTGCCTCAAACACCCAGGTGGACATTCAAAGGAGATTAGGAGGGTCACCTGTCTTTCCTTGTGTCTGTCTCACACTTTCATTCTGTCTCAATCGACTCCCCATTGAGCGTCCTCATCCTGAACCACTCCCACCGTTGTGTCAAAACAGATCCGACCTTGAGATGTCTTTTTTCCAGACACTGAACGGCTGCTGTGTGTTTGGGAATGAGATGTACTGTAATATGTTTGTCTGAAATATCCCATTGCGACTTGTCCGGCTCTAACAACACACATTCAGGCGTGCAGGAAGATGCATGCGTGGGTGAAACTGGACTCAGATCCTAAATGGACACAACTGCACCCTCAGTTTTTCTTCTGGATCTAGTCCCATATTCAGTAAGTAGAAGCTATAACGAACAATAGTGGCTGACTATGTTATTAATACTCCCTGAGATTGTCTAGTGTTATACTTGCGTGATCGGATGTGATTGGAGAACACCTAATGTTGTTCATTGGCAGACAGGGCTGTGTTCTGGAAACTGGTTTGAAACCCTTTTGGTGGTGCTGAAGATTTATAGTTCATCTTTAAGGTTGTTTAATTCTGTGTAAAATGCCCTCATAAAAGCCATCTCAAATATTTAAATATAAATAGAATAAGCAAGTATAAGCGGCCATTCAAATATGCCATTTAAAAATGCGAGACGCAGTTCAGTGAAGCAAAAAAACAACAAGACACATTTCTTAAAAGTTGAACTTATTTTAAAAAGACACAAGCGCAATGGTCAAACGCATCTGTCTAGTGCATTGAAAAACGATGGGAAAAGTAGCGCAGTGGAATGGAAAAGCACGTTCTGTGTGAACCGGGCCTAAAAACAAAGGAACAATATAACACAACTCACTTTATGAGCAGACATGACTAATAAGAATATCACGAGGACTTTGTGGCTAATGTGCTGGATAAAAGATTGTTGGTCTAAATGTTTAGTTTTATTTTTAGTTCAAAGCTAAATTCTTACATTACTTGCCACTGGTGAAAAAGGCAAAAGAAACATCATGTCAAGTCACATTTATGTGCAGTGCTTTATCCAATACCAGTTAAAGCAGCTTCACGGTAATAAAGGGAAATAACTGTGTTATAATGTTCTACAACAGAGAAGAGTTCAGCAGCTTATATCTGCTGGATATAGCATATACACTACCGTTCAAAAGTTTGGGGTCAGTAAGATTTTTTAATGTTTTTAAAAGAAGTATCTTCTGCTCACCAAGGCTGCATTTATTTGATAAAAAATAGTAAAAAAAAAAACAGTAATATTGCGAAATATTATGACAATTTAAAATTACTGTTTTCTATTTTAATATATTTTTAACTGTAATTTATTGCTGTGATCAAAGCTGAATGTTCAGCATCATTACTCCAGTCTTCAGTGTCACATGATCCTTCAGAAATCATTCTAATATGATGATTTGATGCTCAAGAAACATTCATTATTATTTTCAATGTCGTGTACAAATTTTTTTCAAAATTCTTTGATGAATAGAAAGTTCAAAAGAACAACATTTTTTAAAAATAGAATATTTTCTAACATTATAAATGTCTTTACTGTAACTTTTGATCAGTTTAACTCATCCTTGATGAATAAAAGTATTGATTTATTTTATTTATTTCCCCCAAAAATAAAAATAAAATTCTTACTGACCCCAAACTTTTGAACGGTAGTGTTTAATGTTACAAAAGCTGTAGAGATCAGGTAAATGCTGTTTTTTTATACTTTCTATTCATCATAGCATCATGAAATAAAAATGTACATAACTGTTTTCAACATTGATAATAATAATGAATGTTTCATGAGCATCAAATCATCATTTTAGAATGATTTCTGAAGTCATCTTCATTTATATAGTGCTTTTAACAATGTAGATTGTTTCAAGGATCATGAAGGATCATGTGACACTGAAGACTGGAGTAATGATGCTGAAAATTCAGCTTTGATCACAGGAATAAATTACACTTTACTGTATATATTCACACAGAAAATAGCTGATTTACATTGGAATAATATTTCACAATATTACTGTCTTTGTTTGTATTTTTTATCAAATAAATGCAGCCTTGGTGAGCAGAAGACACTTCTTTTAAAAACATTAAAAATCTTACTGACCCCAAACTTTTGAACGGTAGTGTATATACTGTATATGAATACAGAAGACGTGTCATTATACAGCTCACTTCAGTTTGGTTGTCCTCGTATGATGTCAGTTCAGTCAAATCGATAATATTTCTCATTACTTGTGTCGTGTGTCAATTTTATTTCACTAAATAAAGGAAATATCTCTTCACTAAGACTGAATTGCGCTTTTGTTTGCAGACGCTCTCTGTTTTAGTGCCCGATTCACTACTGGATGCAAATCGGGGAACCAACATCACCAGAAATGTGTGCTGAATTTTGCATGACACATTACCCACCCCATCCTGTAGACTTTGGTCAGGTCTGGTGCAACTTTACCAGCAAGGTGTGTGTAAGCAGATAGTGCATCAGTTCATTGAATCTGTACAGCATCAGATCTCCACTGCACGCTGAATCTGCTCTTTGCATTGTGTGTCTGGTTATAAAGCTCTACAAACATCTCTTTTAAACAAACAAACAAAAATAGTTTCCCTCTCTTCATTTTTGTGAAAATAACAGAATTGATTGCATCAGGCAAATAGCTAGAGCTAATAGCAATGAGCAGTTTTACCACTGTGCAAATTGCGCTTGACTTGTTTAGAGTTTATTCAAGCAAAAACACATTAAAAGTTAATAGTACAAAGTCCTTGAATATGAAAAGCAATACAATGAGTCAATTTCCCACAAAGATAAATGCATCATCATATGTCCCGCGCCGAGCTTTGGGATGGGTGGGGGGAGATCAGGGACGGTGGTTTTGCAGCTTGTACTTGTTTTGAACAGTCTATACTTGATATCCGATCAATGTCTAGGTCTAATAATCTCTTAATTAGGGTATAATTGACCATTGTGCTTTTATATTAATGCAATGTTTTGCTGATTTAAAAAATTGTGCACAGCCCTTGAAACGTCAGGTTTTGGCTAATAAAGCAGAAGATGAGAGTTCAGTCCTAAAATAGCCACTAAAGCTGATGCTTGTGTACTGATGCAGAGACGAGTGATGTAAGCGGACGAGACACACAAATCTCATTTACTGCGGGACAGCCCACACTCAAGCACGTCGCTCGTCTTAAGAGCAGATTAATGTTGTTTGTGAGTCTCTTTCCAAACAACATGTGGCAGATCAGCCATTGACAAGGAGAGTTCCCTTGTACTGAAAGAAACATATTGCTGAGTTTGGTTCACCCAAAAATGTAAATTCTGAATGAATTATAATGTGCCATGTTGAACTGCAGGTTTGGGAAGTTTCCAGCCATGCCTATGTTTACAAGCCTAATCTTAGTGAGTTTACTGAATTGTAGAGAGCATTTGATTGGACAGGAAAGCTGACGTCACCTAGATGTTCGATCCGTGTTGGAGGGATCTCTCTGTACAGTTTGAATGCACATCTTCTAAAAGGGAGTTTTGTCATCGTTTAGGAGCACACTTGCTTAAAAATAATGTGGGATTGCAAATATGTTCTAAGATCTGCTGATCCTACATCCTTACGTAAACTCACTTGAAAATCTAAGGTGAAATAGATTGAATTGGGCATTGAATTTGATCATGATGCCAGAGCGGGGGTTTTGGCAGTCTTTGAGTCAAACTGTGTGTAAATCTTGTAGTTCTGGTGACCTGGTGGTACTTCTACAGAATCCAGGCATGCTGGCATGCACAAGGCTTTAGGTCATTTGATGGATATAAGGTCTGTTGGATCTCACAGTTGGCGGTCTCTTCTCTCAGCTGTTCCACCTCTGGCTGTAAGGCCAGTAAGGTCAAGGACTGCCCACTGAATGCCTATGACACACTATGTTTGTCTGCCGTAGCCAGACACCAAACAACGTTCTCAATCAAGAATCCTGTTGAAGATACAGCACATCCAAGTCTCCTGGTCTTCGCTTCTGAGATTTCCAGCAATAACCTTAAAACCCAAATTATACTTCAGTTTGGACGCGAACACTTAGTGTACAGTATGCGAATGCACAGCCTTTCAAAGTATACTACATTTCATAGTGCGCACGAATATCACTGTTATCACTGTGAAAATGCCTTTGCGCTCGTTCCAAGAATCTCTTAATCCTCTCACACAAGTGCTCCTCAACGCTGGTGTCTGCTGTTGTTGTGTCTCCAGTAGTTTGTTGTTGTTTTTGTTCTGGATCAGTGTTGCCACCTTGTGGACCAAATAATTAGTGCAACAACAAAAACCCCTCAAAGTGTGCGAGCTGAGCTTACATTGCACATCTGACTGCACTCTATCATCTCTCCTTTCCACCTTCTCTTTCTCTTCCGTCCTGCGTGAAATAATATATTAATTTCGATATTAGCTTATGATTTTATCGATTATGATACAAACCTTTGTTTAATCTTAAGCCTAGCCTACTATGTCTTAAAGTCGTTTTCTCTTGGCTCCAGAGAAATAAATCACATGGGATGCAACTTAAAACGACTGAGCGCCTGTGAACAGCCAACTTGTTTCAAATCGGGATGTGATGGCTATCTAAAGGTATTATAGACCTCCTTTGACCCTGAAATATTTAACTAGTGAGTGCAACCCCTAGTACTGCACCTTGTAAGTTTGGTAACACTTGATTATTCTCTATTAAAGGGATGGTTCAGAGTAAAATCAACCTAGGGTCCTTTGCACCATGACCTCGAGCCAAAACACCCCCCACAAGCCTTTTTCCCCTTAGTTGAACATTATTAAAGTTAGAGCTTATCTAGAGATATCAGCCGAATGCCTTAGTGCAGGCGCTAATGGATCCAAGGATGTATCTCGTAAATTACCCCACTAATAATGCCCAGAATGGCACCAAACCAATCAGAGTCTCATCTCCCATTCCTTTTAAAAGCCAGTTGTGCTCGCGCCACGGCGGATTCGCTATTTACATGACGGAATTTGCAAACAGGTCTGCTCGTGTGCGCGGTTAAAGCTGTGTGTGTGTGTGTGTGTGAGGTTAAAGCTCAAGCAGACCATCTACGGGACAAGCCGGATTCCACCATATCTTTATGTACACAATATTAATCTTTTACATTGTAATCCTTTTATTTTTAATATTTGGCTAGTTTGTGTGTTGCTGCGCATCCCTGTGTGTGTAATAAGCAGAGTGTGTGTGTAATAAGCAGAGAGTGTGTGTAATAAGCAGAGAGTGTGTGTAATAAGCAGAGTATGTGTAATAAGCAGAGAGTGTGTGTAATAAGCAGAGAGTGTGTGTAATAAGCAGAGAGTGTGTGTAATAAGCAGAGAGTGTGTGTAATACCGGTAAGCAGACTGTTCACCCGTTGTGGAGCCGCCTATAGGCTCATATTACTAATGCTCCCTTTAAATAACATAAAAAATATTGTGCCAATGACTTTAGAGCAGGTTTCAGTTGGTCAATGGCTCAGTCTATATCAGTTGCTCATTATAGCAACGGTCCAGCAATGTGCCTTAACACACACCTGGTTTTCAGACCAGCAGCCCATGGGGCAATTTTTTTTTGCTATTTAAAGGAACACTCCGACTTTTTGGGACTTTTGCTTATTCACAGTATCCCCCACACTGTAAAAAAAAATCCTGTAAAAAAACGGTAAATCTCTGGCAGCAAAGTTTCCAGACGGGTTCTGTTAAATTACAGCAAATAACCATTTCACAAAATTACAGGCAAAAACCGTAAAAATACAGAATTGACTTTACAGTCAAAAATAATTAAATTACAGTACATTACTGTTAATAATGGCTAATTAAACCGTGGAAAAACAGATAAATTATGTCAAATTACATAAAAAGAACATTTAACTTTAAGGTTAAACTGTAAATTTAGGGTTTTATAAAGTTATTTTATAATAATGCTCTGTCTATCTACAGTAATTATCTTTTAATATATAGTTTTTCTGTGTAAAATAACTATGAAGTTATGTATAAAAATGTAATAAGTACATAAATTCAAATACAAAGTTTGTATATTTACAGTTTTAATTTTTTGCAGATCCAGTTTCACAACTTTGACCAATCTCTAATTCAGTACTTAATAATAGCAAATGTACATTCAATTTCTGTTAAATTAACTAAACATACAAGGACGGAATACCTGCACATTTACAGTATTACTCATTAAACAAACACTGAACATCAAGATACGTGAATGATAGGAAATACAGGCTTAGTATATCATTTAGAACATGTAAAAATATCCACATTAAAAGACAATTGCTGTATGCCTTTATACTCTAATATAACTTATTTCAAACATTTACAATTACATTTTATCCAAAGTGACTTAAAATTAAGAGAACAATAGAAGCAACAAGTGCAGTGACAAGTCCCAATTAGTGTAGCACAGTGCACAATTTTTTTTTTTTTAATTAAAACAAAGATTTAGTAGGCTATTATTGGGTCAAGTGTTTATGAAAAGATGGATCTTTAGCAGTTTCTTGAAAATGTGTTGAGTTGGGCAGGTCATCCCACCAGCAGGGAACAGTCCAGGGAAAGGTCAGTGAAAGTGATTTTGTGTCTCTTTGGGATGATGGCACCACAAGGCGCCGTACACTAGCAGAACACAAGCTTCTGGAGACACATAGATCTGAAGCAGTGAGTTTAGGTCTTGCTGCAGCATCTGGATCAGTTGCAGAGGTTTGACTGATGCTGGAAGAGCTGCCAGGAGAGCATTACAATAGTCCAGTCTGGATAGAACAAGAGCTTAGACAAGGAGTTGTGTGGCTCCGATAGGAAGGGCCGGATCTTTCTTATGTTGTATAAGGCAAATTAGCAGGATCACACAGCAAGGATGGTTTGGCTGAAACCATAAGCAGTTCTGTCTTGGCAAGGTTGAGTTGAAGGTGAAGGTCATTCATCCAGCAAGAATTTTCCATCAGGTAGGCTGAGATGCGAGCAGCAACCGTCAGATCCTCTGGCTGGAATTAAAGGTAAAGATATGTGTCATTAAGTGATAGGAAAAGTCATGTTTCTAAATGACAGAGCCTAGTTACAATACAAAAAATAAATAAATAAATAGAAGGGTGGAATCTAACACAATCGTGGTCTTACTGTAGTAAAACCAAACCTTGTGCAGCTACAGTGGCCTCACAAGGATCAAATGAATATTCACATGGGAAAATACAGTATAAAACAAATTAAATGTTCTGCCACTTTTAGTGCAATCATATGACTCAGCCATTACAATATTTTAAATTACTTCTTCCCATACCTTGTTTGCCATGATCATTCTGCTTTCCACTTGACCTGAAATCACAAAAAAAAAAAAAATAAATAAAATAAAATATTGTTTTAACAACTCAGTATTACATTTACACATGTCAGAAGAATATGTTCCACTGGGACAATGCAAAACCTCAAACGACTATGATCTGGAAGCTGAGCAGGAAAGGCTAACAGTGATGTTTTAAGCTGAGACACCTAACGTTAGGGGTGTAACTGTCTGTTCATCTGGATCAATGCAATTTTCATAACCAATGATCAAAAGTATCCTATGAAGCATCCAAAATGTAGATAAGTTCATTTCTTCATCAGAACACAAACATTCTATCAACTTTTATTTTATAAGCCTAATATATGCACATGTATGTATTCTATAGCTAACGTTACGTGTTGGCAAGCAGATGCAGCCAGAATATGCAATTTATCATGTTGTGTTCATATTCTAGTCAACTATCGCGTATTAACGAATATTTTATATACAATTAAACGGACTTGTAAACAGATATGTATAACATGTCTACGAAAGCTCGTTTTAGGTCTTTTGAGGTGTAGGTTCAACTGATCTTTCTTAAAACAGATGGAAAATGTAAAGACGCATGCTACATTTTCAGTGTTTTGCCCTCCAGCTCTCGCCTGTTAACTGAACATCATTTAAGAATGCTAACGTTAGCTTGAAAACTATAAACTTAACACAAATGTAATATAAAATATCGTTCACATGTAACTTACTATAATGAGACTCTTACCTCAGCCGGTGATCCGTTGGTATGATGTCCGCTCGCTGTGACGAACAAGGCTCACTGAAAAGGGCGTTATTTCCGAAGAATCAAAACGAACTGACTGAAAACAGAGCTCCTGCTCACGGCTGCTCGCCTCTTGACGAATACGATTGCTTTGAACCACTGTTGATCTCTCAATCCACTTCACGAGAGTAGACTGAATTCAAATCTCCCGCTTGCCCAAACTCGACTGATCAGCTAACGCTAACCGTTGAGGGCGGGAGTAAACAGCGGAAATGAATTTGAATCTGTGTCATCGCGCGCGCGCACTCAAACACACACACACACACACACACACACACACACACACACACACACACACACACACACACACACACACACACACAAAGCCCTAAATGTGAAGCAACTGAGATTTGAAAAAATATTCATAAAATATACATGAAATTATGGGAGAATAAGACAATGAAATAATGATCAAAATGAGTATAAAATAAAATGTGAAATAAAAAATAATTCAGGCCTACTGTAGCCTATGTAGGGTACTGTATGTACAAATCACAGTCTATGGTACAAATACTTTTATTTAACCTTAAAAAAAAAACTCACTTTAACCTCCACATGCTTAATAATCTGTAAGGAAAACACATTGAATAGATGCAGATTTCCGCAGTTATACCTTCTTTTCTTTGTTTTCTAATTTCACAGAAAAAATCTGTAAAATATTACTTAATAATTTCTGTAAAATTACACATAACTCTGTAAAAATACAGACAAGTTCCTTTTAAAAAACGTAAAATTGCTGTAAAACCAAAATACAAGCAATTACCTGTAAATTTAACAATGGACCTTTAAATTACAGCAAATGCCTTTTATTTTACAGATATTTGCCGTATAATGACAAAACGGTAAAATTCTGTAAAAAAATACAGACAATTACCTGTAAAATTACACTTTTTTTTTACAGTGCAGAGTTAGATAAGTCCATGCATACCTTTTTCATTTCTGTGCGTTCTGTAAGTGTTATTTGACGCACCCACCGCTAGCCTAGCTTAGCACAAAGACTGGATGTAAATGGATAAGGTAGCATACTAATCCCAAAATAATGCAAACATTTTCCTATTTACATGTTGTGATCTGTATAGTCACAACGTGTACAAATAACAAGGCTATATGAGACAGAGACCATTTTAATCGTATAAATACTGGGAACTATATTCTCACTAGGCGTAGGAGCACAGCTAACGTTACTTGGGCGGAGTGATTAGAGCAGCACACGAGACGCCCTGTGGTGAGGAGCAGAGAGTTCGCTCAGAGTTGGAGTAATAGAGTCAGCATTTACTAGATAGTAAATTTATAGTTTACAATCATGGGTGCTGTATCTTGTCTTACAGCTTCCAAAGTTTGTAACTCCTCGTCTGTGTATTCTGGCTCAAAACTATATGGTTCTGGATCTTGGTTTGATACCCAGTAAAATTCCTCTGACAATTCCTCAAAGTCAGCCATGATCACGAGTCACGTTCGCTACTAGCTAGTTAGTCACGTTTGTTTTGTTTACGGAACCATCAACAGGGCGTCTCGTGTGCTGCGCTAATCACTCCGCCCAAGTAGCTGTGCTCCTACGCCTAGTGAGAATATAGTTCCCAGTATTTATACGATTAAAAATGGTCTCTGTCTCATATAGCCTTGTTATTTGTACACGCTGTGACTATACAGATCACAACATGTAAATAGGAAAATGTTTGCATTATTTTGTCACTTATTGGGATTAGTATGCTACCTTATCCATTTACATCCAGTCTTTGTGCTAAGCTAGGCTAGCGGTGGGTGCGTCAAATAACACTTACAGAACGCACAGAAATGAAAAAGGTATGTATGGACTTATCTAACTCTGGGGAATACTGTGAATAAGCTAAAATCCCCAAAAGTCGGAGTGTTCATTTAAACAACGTGGCATAAGACTTGAAAATGATAACTGCGTCGGGCTGAAACTAGCAGAGCACACATGCGTCACGCCTGGCGCCACATTGCACCGGGTGTGTGATAGGGCCCAATCAGACTTTTTACCAGAGTGTTTGGTAAGTCTATCCATAGTAGACTGGTGGAAATGGCCTTGGACGCCCTCATGCCCAGTGCATTATGGGTGTTTAAGTTTTCCTACCTATTTGGCAAGTGGGAAGACAGCAGCTTTATTCCTCTGTTTTCTCTAGGAGGTGCGTTTTCTACTGCATAGGGAGCCAAGTTTTAATGAAAGCCCACTTTGCCAGCGGTGAAGTCCCCCAAAGACATAAACAGCTGTGTTTATAAGGAGACTCGCCAGGAGGAGATGTAGCCTCTAAGCACAAGATATGTTATCAAACCAAAGCTTTACACTGCATGTTTTGATCATGAATCTGGCTAGCAGATGCATTAGCCTAGTCATGTGAGAAAAGTCAGATTGAAACAGCACATGGCTCAAGATGATATGTGTTTCTCTGACAGATCAGGTTTGTAGTTGTCGTCCTCAGTTTGTGTGGCAGCCAGACAAAGGTATTATAAATTGGGTTTATTCTCTCCCTTATGTCCTGTTGAGATGCCTGAGGCGTCGGCCAGCATTGTTCTACTTTTCTTGCATGGCTTCAGTCAGTAATGAGTACTAGCAATTCCAATTAGCAGCTTATTAGTAGGCCAGCAAGAAACAGCTCTATTCCTGGAGTCTCTGTTTTATGATAATACTGTTGTTTTGAGCATGCTTTTAGTTTTGCTGTTGGAATTGTTGGAGTGTTCTTATTGTTATTTAATTATCAAACAAATAATTTTTCTTAATTATCGATATTGATCAATACTAGTATCACTCAGCAGCATTGATATATGAACTTCCACTCTGGTTCTTTAACTCTTTATAAGACAACACTTTCCCGCCATCCATGTTTTTCCATGTTTTCACTGTTATATGGGAAGGGGCGCTATTACACATACAGAATCTCCTGATCAAAACACAGGAGAGGAAGCAGAAACAAGTGATAGAAGCATTGCTTATGCACATGAAAGCTAACGCAATCATCAAACAGCTGCCTAATGTTACCGAATCAAATGTCGAACTTGCAAAGAGGTAACGACTATGAAGCTTTGGGTTGATGGATCCTTCACTGGAGACTGAAAGTAGCTCACTCCTGCTAAACGTAAACTCTTTGAATCCTTGCACCTGGAAACAATACAAGTCAACACCAGTATGACTAAAAGTTTGCTAAGAAGTAAACTTCCTACTAAAGCAAGGTGGTGTTTGACTCTAGTGAGTGTATCCATGGCCTTGGACGGCAGCATGGCCAGGGCATTATGGGTGTTGAAGTTTTCCTACCTATTTGGAAAAGGGAAGACAGCAACCTTCTCTAGTCAGGTTTTTTACAATATAGGAAGCCAGGTTTTATTGAAAGCCATTTTGCCAGCGGTGAAGTACCTTTATGTCATATTGAACGTCTCTAGAAGGTGCAAGAAAATTGTCCTCCACTTCCAAAATGATACTGGGAATTCACACTCGAATATGTCCAGCAAGGTTTTATCGCTAATGCCTGGAATGCATTTTTGTGTTTTGCTGGGTCAATCCTTCAGTTGAGGATCGTTTAACTTGACTTAGTTCAGAAGGCATTCGGGAATGAAGCCGTCGATGGCAGCTCAGCCTTCCTGAGACATCAGACTCTTTCCATCAAGACTTCAAAGACATTTTCAAACGGGCATGTGAAGCATTCATGTGTCTGTCGTTGTAATGAGAGCTGGACGTGTGTGCTGCGGCATGTTGGGTTGTTGAGGATTAGATTGGACACATTGTCGGAGATGGATGCCGCTCTGTGTTTGTCTATGCGCTGATGGGAGGCTAATGTAATAAAGGCAGATGCCAGCTGTGTTTGTAGGGTTACACGGCATGCTGGGAAACGCTCTCAAGGTGCAGTAATGGAAGGTTATAAACCTCGGTTGTTTTCTTTTCAGCTGGTTGACTGGTGTGCGGTTTGATTCATATTCAAAAAATGTATGCAGTTCCCTGTCTACTAAAAGATTAGATAAGATAAGAAGTAGTGATCGATCGATATATTGGCAAGACTGATATATCGGCCAATTTTTTTTTTTTTTTTTTTTACTGTTTTTTACAATCACTTTGTTACTATTTTCAGAACCTTGATGTCATTTTTCACAACTCTAGACACAAAACTCACAACCAATGATCAAAATGCACATTTTTCAAAACTCTAACCCTTTTCTCAATTGCTTGGATACAATACACATACAACTTAGATCATTTGTTCATTCAACAAAAATCACCTGTTCAATATGACACAACTTAACATCAAAGTATTACTATTTCAAAAGGCAATTCACACATTACATTTCAAATGAGTGTCTATTCATTTCCTTACAATGATCTTACTATCAATTGATACAACTGCTCAAAATGATAAGTAACTGTTGCATTACTCTTAATGCATAGCTGTATGGAAACAGACAAACAATCTTCCATGTTTAAATCATGAAAGTTTCAAGATAACGATCCATGGATATTGTAGTCTAATTGGTCCATGCTCCACGCTAATTGAGCATGAACCAATTAGACTACAATATCCATGGATGTTGCCTAAAATTTTATCATAATGCTTCATCATCAGTCTATGGTCCCAAATACTGTACCACCTTTTCAGACTATTTACAGTATTGACAGCACTGCACTGTATAGATAATCACTCCTTTTGTTTCTTACAAGCAAGCAAGTTGAGGAACACTGCATTTGATGTTTTACAGAACTGTCTTCTCTTTTCTATTTCATAGCTAATTATTTTTGCTTTGATTCAAATAAACCTATGTTGTGATTGTAGTGTAGTGTTTTCCATCAATATATGACAAACTTTGTTCAATGATTCCACTGTGTCTGTAGTATTCTCTCTACTACTGCAGTACTTTTACAGAGATGTATTTACTGTACATGTAGTACCATAATGAAACCTGTATCACCTATTTTGTTCTACAATATTTAATGATTGTACGAACAATGACACAGTGAAACTATCGGTTGCTTGTGTGTGGGTGATCTATAGTTATGTTTCAATGGTATTTCACAGTAAATTTGTTTTTTGAAACAATGATTGTGCAAGTGCAAGATTTCCTTAAAGATGTGAATGCACAATGCAATGTTTTGAACATTAGACAGCCTGTGTTACAAGTGATAACCGTTTTGAGTTTTGAAAAATGACATCAAGATTCTGAAAATAGTAGCAAAGTGATTGTAAAAAACTGTAACTTGTTAACTTACTTGCATCATCTTTTTTATTTTGATATATTGCGCAGCCCTACTATAGTAGGATTACAGAATCAAGTTATCATCTAAAGTATGATTCTGTTTATTTTACAGAATTGTTTTAAGTTCAATCAGTTTTTTTTTTCATATAATTTAGTTTTTAAATGACTTATTTCTAATTTTGTAAATATAATGTAAAATAAATATAAATTTAATTTCAACGATTGTTATGGATGTGTTATTGCTACATTTAAATTAAATAGTGTGCTATCATATATTTCATATTGGCTTTATATATTGGCCATCAACTAACTCGATATCAGTCGACCGCTAAGCAGAAGGTTTTCATGCGAGCACATTTAATCTTGACAGGAACCAGTGAGGTCTGATCTAGCACATCAAGCAAGTCCCGTTCACCATGATGATTCCACCAGTATGTTTGGCACAGTGTTTATTTCGTTCTTCCTCTTTCTGTCCCCCAGAAGGCCGCGTGGAGGACTGCTCCGAGCGCTCCTGAGGCGGGATCTGTCGGCAGGTGTGTCAGCGGGCTGGCTCCTCCCCCTCCCGGCGGCAGCCTGCGCTCTCAGCCGCCCCCTTGCACCCCCCGCTCGCCAGGCCTGCGCGCCCGAGCCCATGCCCCCAGCTCAAACGCCATGTGTGTCCCGCACACGATGGAGGCGGGCAAGCACAGCGCTAGCCAGGGGCCGGGCAGCCGCGATGGGGTTCCCCTGGAGCCCTTCATACACCAGGTGGGCGGCCACACCAGCATGATGCGTTATGATGACCACACCGTCTGCAAGCCACTCATCGCCCGCGAGCAGCGGTTTTACGAGTCCCTGCCACCGGAGATGAAGGAGTTCACCCCGGAGTACAAAGGTAAGATGGAGGATTAGTGCGCAATGCACTCTCTTAGATTGAGTGTTTTTTATTGTTGGTTTTAGTGAGCTGAAACTGTGACACAGTAACTGTTTAAATAGCACACTGAACACAACATGCTAAATTCCTCTGTGCACCTCCGCTTAAAGGTACATTGTCATTTCTTTTTCTGAAATTAACAAAATTGAAATAATGATTCAAAATTGGGCTGATATATTAAAGGGTTAGTTCACCCAAAAATGAAAATTCTGTCAGTAATTACTCACCCTCATATTGTTCCAACCGCGTAAGACCTTCGTTCATCTTCGGAACACAAATTAAGATATTTTTGATGAAATCTGAGCCATATCTGAATCCTCCATAGGCTGCTATTGTGTCCGAAACTTGCTGGCCCAGAAAAGTTATTAAAGAGATCGTTAATATAGTCCAAGTGACTCCAGTGGCTCAATCTTAAGTATATCAAGCGACTAGAATACTTTTTGTGCGCAAAAACAAACAAAAATAACGACTTTATTCCACTTTTCATTTCCTTCTCTCTGGGCCTCTAGTTGGTTCGCGTAGTCTTTTTGCGCTGCGCGTCTGTGTTACACGTCACCACGTAGGCTCACTATTGGCCGACGCCGGTCATGTGTGTGATGCGTGATGACGTGCAACACAGACGCACAGCGCAAAAACACTACGAGGCCCAGAGAGAAGGAAATGAAAAGTGGAATAAAGTCGTTATTTTTGTTTGTTTTTGCGCACAAAAAGTATTCTCGTCGCTTGATATACTTAAGATTGAGCCACTGGAGTCACTTGGACTATATTAACGATCTCTTTAATGACTTTTCTGGGCCAGCAAGTTTCAGTCACATAGCAGCCTATGGAGGAGTGAGACATAGCTCAGATTTCATCAAAAATATCTTAATTTGTGTTCCGAAGATGAACGAAGGTCTTACGGGGTTGGAACAACACGAGGGTGAGTAATTACTGACAGAATTTTCATTTTTGGGTGAACTAACCCTTTAAAGCTGATAAAGTCCTTCAGCTGAGACACTTCAGATGCAAACTGATGTTTTGAATCACTTTGAAAAGGAAAATACGGTTCAGTGCAACATGTGCAGCGCAAGTCTGTCATAGGCTACATAAAATTATAATGAGAACATCATTATAATTATGTGTATAGGACATGGATTTTAATGGTGAGACTTTTGTTTTTGTAATCAGGCTCTCAAAAAGTATTTAAAAAAAATCTGGATTTAGATTTATTGGCCAATATATCGGTTATCGGCTTTCAAATATAAAGAATGATCAGTTATCGTATTTCATATCGGTGCATCCCTAATCACTGTATATTTATTTGTGAGTCTCAATCTATTTATTTGGAATATTGCAACAATTCTAACCCCATACCAGCCATTATGTCAAGACAGTGTCTTAAGATCTATTATGAGCCACTAGAACATTTCAGCTTTGTGGATGCTAGAGCTGGGTTGACAATATGGATTTTAATCGATCTGCATTTTGATGAACCAAGATCTTTTAGTCTATGCTGTTTTCAGTTGATAGTATAACAGAATGTATTATGGCCACGTTCACACAGCAGCAGAATACAGTCAGTCCTGTATTTGAGCCCTTAATTCAGTAACGTTTACACACAGTTCAGTTATTTACGGGAGTGACAACCGCATTCTGTAACTGAACTCACTCCTGTAAGTGTTCAGGACTCACACAACCGTAATCTCGGAAACCTGCACTGTGTGAACGGTGAAAACCCTGCCTAGTGTGAGTACAGATTTACATTGGTTTTGCTGTTTCACAGAGCCAAGATATGCTGTTGTTGTGATGTTAGCTCTAGTAACAGGACAGTTTTGACTGCCATCGTTTGCCTGACTGTTTCTATTGGAGATCTATAAATTGGTATACTTAAAGTCTGTTAAATTGGAACAACTAATTTTGTACTAAATGCATTTTAGTTGTCCAAAAGTAACGCTGAAGCTCAACTAAAGTTGTATTTTGTATACTTGTTTGTGCTAAACTGGAACTATTCTGAGTACACTTTAAATATACTCTTGTATTTAAGTGTTGAAATGCATAATTCGCTCAGCATAAACTTCAAATGTATTTTGGTGACATTACAATTGCAATTAAATTACACTGTAAAAGTGTAAACATACATTAATATTACACTGATAATAAACTTTTAGTGATTTTAAAACACATTGCAATGGCATTTCAAGTAAACTTGAAGTGTGCCAATGGCATCATTATAGTGTGCTTCAAATAGGCTACAATAAAGTAATCTTTATAAATAATGGCACAGCTTTAGAAAGAGTACTTAAAAAGTGTTTAGCAAAAGTACAGCAAATCCGATCGTTGGTGAGTGTGACACTTTAAATATCTTGCACTTTAGTTGAACTGCAGCACTATTTCTGGATTACTAAAGTACATTTTGTTCAAAAATAGTTGTTTCAATTTAGCAGACTTTAAGTATATCAGTATAGGATACCAACAGTACAATTGCAGGGTATTTACATCAAGTACATAAATATGTAAATGTATTTGTAGTGTACTTAGCATAAAATAAATGTATTTAAAATACATTTTAGTATTTTTATTTTTCACCAGGGCATCTTTAAACCATCAGACTTCTCATTTCCTGTTTTGTCATCCGTATGTTCCTGTGGCCTGTATCACGTACAGCTCTGACTCTCAGTCTGTTCTCACTTGTTCAGTGTAACAGCTGTTTGCTGTCAGATGGTGAGGTCTGTCTGCTGTACAGAACCCGGTCTGAGACGGGATGTGAACTGTCATGAGAGACAGCTCCTTTTTCTTAATATCATAATATTTGAGTTGCTCTGATGAAAGCAGGTGCAGTGAAGTGTGATGTTATGACATCCAGTGTCATGTCAGAGGAAAGCCAGAGTCCAGCCTGGCTAGAGTTCTGTTCCAGTCTGTCTTCTCTTGAGATGTCCAGCTTTAAGAAGTCCTCTCTGATCACATCATCCTCTTTGACTGGCTCATGCACATTCGCCATTCGCAGAAAGTGCTGCAGATTTCCACACCCAAGGTTTATCTAGACGAAAATCTAGACGAAGATGAAGAATAAAGTTCCAATGTGAAGTTTAATAAGGGTAACACACATAATACTCAGACAGGCAGGGCAACACACACTAAATGTAACGTAGACCGAACACTGAAGGACTGTGAGGGAAGAACTTAACCCTCTATGGTATGCATTATGTTGTAACCATGAACTATTTTTTCAAATCAGTTTTTATTACATGGTCAAAAAAGTAGTTTTTCTATAAATTTCTGATTTTCTTTTCTGTTTAATTGCACATTTCTTTTAGAAATTGATAGATATATACACTTGGAACTCATGCAAACCAAAAATAAGTAGATCCCTATCATTGCCAATCATTTGGCCAACTCATCCTCACTCTCATCCCATGGAAGAGCTAACTCTGCACTCTTCCTGTTGCCCTTCCCGTTAAATATTGCTGTATTCATTTTCTGGAAAGAAGAAATCAATTTATGTATACATAAATACAACTATACTACAATAAAAGCTTCAAATAATTAAATAACTGCAATCTTATTGTTGATGCTACTATCTACAAAAAATCCCAATAGGGAAATATATTACTGCAATTCCACTGTGGTACAGCGTTGCCTTATGGAAACATGGATATTTTCTCAATTTACAGTAAAGCTTTGTTAGACAAAGCTGATTTGTGAATAAAAATATCTAATTTACTTATCAAAGATGCTGCAAAAAATCCCGCTTGAGAAGAGTTGTTTGGAAATGAGGTTAATAGAGCAATTTCTGGAGCACCTCAACTTCAGTGTGAGGGTGATAGAGGGAAAGGAGAGTTCTGGAGGACATTCAAATGTCATGTGACTTAAAAACAGCACATCCTTGGCTACCTTAAGGCCTGCCCTTTTAATGTCAATAGTGCAATATATTGTATTTTTTCTGAATAACAAGGAAATTAGTAAAAAATAATTGTTGCCATATGGCAACGCCGTACCATGAAGGATTAAATAGTGACTCAAACAAGATAATTGATGACATGCACCTGAACAGAATGAACTAATAACAGTAACCATAGAAACAAAGGAGTGGCGGGAAAATCAAACAAAGGAACACATGATGTGAATGAAAACTAACTAAAAGTCCATGTAAGACAAACTGAACATAACTGTGACAATATGTTTGTTTTTTGATCATTTGGCACTTACATTTTACTCGGTTCATCATGGAAGTGGATTGTATCGCTTGGATTGAATCACAGGAGGTGTATGTCTTATCAAGTTTGGGTAACTGTATTGGGGAATGCACAATGGAGTGAACTAAGACAGAGTTTAAAAACACAAGCCAAACGAATCAACTAAATGAATGACAGGTGCACATGATCATCAAATCAAAGAGAAACCATGGAAACAAAACTGAAACAAAGGAAACTGAACTAAAACATGACAAATCCACCCAAAACAGAAACTGACACAGACTGACCCTTAACACGCACATTGTTATCGTTGTTATTATTTAACTCACGCCTTTTGGACGTATAATATAATATAATATGTTTCAGTAAGTTGTACTGTATCTTTCAACATACCTTCAGATGTTCATGTTTATTCTTTAACTAGTATTAAAGAGGAAGGGATGATCGCGTTCACGTAATGTAATGTGTACTTAACTAAATTGAGTGGAAAAAAGCCAAAGAAGTGCAGATTTCCCAAAACAAAGCAATGAAAGTGCCTTAGTCAAGTTTTAATACTCCTGCCAGCACATGAATACACTCCTGACTCTCATGTCTTTTATCATCTGTCCTGTGTTCCCCATCACCAAAACATCTCACATTCTAGATTCACAGCATACCTTCCACATGAACCCTGCGATGGGCTAAACGCATGCCATACATCTGTACCATCCACTGACTATTCCAGGCCATGCTAGAGAAACACTGAGGCTTGTTATTTCCCTCATAGAGTCACAGCAGGGGTTATAAATAGGCCTGTCCTTATGAATCACATGGCATTGTTTTCAAATGTCAACACACCAGAGTGGGATGAGTGTTATAAATTACACTGGCGCAGGGTAGTTTTACTGAAGTTTTAGGGCTTACAAAATCAAATCACCTCTTTAGCTGGCAAACAAATAGATTTACAGAAGGCAACATGTTTTCCACTCGTTTCACTATTAACCATTTGTCTTCCAAGCAAAGTGCAAATGCGTGTGTGTGTCAGATTTGTGTTTGTCTATAATTGTGACCATCAATGCTGAAATCCAGGTCATTTCAAAATAAAACCTTTTCTTACAACTGTAATTAGTGAAACGCTGTGAAATCAGGTTTATTTTCCCCCAAATTCCATGTTTCCTGTTTTAATTTTTCTGGATTGCATTGGTTTAATTACATTTTATTAATCAAAAAGCTTGTCTAATAAATTCATAACACTTTTTTAACAATTTAATGATTTATTTAAAGTTTTACAATAACAGGCTTTTCAAATATTCTGTGTTGTCTGTTTTAATTCTTCTGGATTTATGATTTAATACAAATTTATTATCAAAAATGGTGGTGATCAAATAAAGGCATAAAATATTAACAATTTAATTCATCTTTTAATATGTCTTTTTTTTGTATTTGTAAATCTAGCGAATGTATTTTTTATATTTTCATTTATTAAAAAAATGACCATTTTTCTAATTCGATTTACTAAGACTAAGACTTTTCTAAGACAATTTACTGACACACAGCCAACTAAACACACTCTTAACTTCAGCCTAACAGTTCAACTTTACTGCCCACTATATGGTATAACTTCAGATAGTCTTGGGCGCTGTTGCTATTATACCAGTGGGATAAATGACTCTTGCGCCCGACGCAAATCTAAAATGGGTTGGTCTGAAGACGCTTCATTACTCATAGGTGTGGTTTGGGCGTAACGTGAAATAAACCAATCAGAGCGACATCTCACATTCCCTTTAAGAGCAGGAGCGCTTGTTCCATGGCGGATCGCTATTATAATGTAATAATGTATGATTTGCAAAAATGGCAACTGCTGCTTCTGTGTAGATGAGAGAATCAAAGTGTGTGTGCGTTGTGCACACGCTACATTGATTATGGCCAAGCATGCGCCCTTAAAATAGCATCTGAATAACATGCGCAACGCGCCACTGACTTTAGTTTTTTCCTGGTCAGTGGTGGAATTGTTTTCTAAAACTGCAAAATAGCATGAGGGAACGTTTGCGCCGGAACACGCCTCCTCTTTTCGCTGAACCGCCCAGGGAGAGCAAGTTCATTCCCTAATTTACCGACGTGCGTCTGTGGAGGGAAAAGTCCGCTGTGCGTCGGGTGCAAAATAGGAATGATACATGCGTCGGTGTACAAAGTCAATTGCGCTGGGTGCAGATAGGGCCCACAATATCAGATTTCTTGTCTCGTCCATTGCTACGGTTATTACTGTCAATCATCACATTTTCCGATTCAGTCCCGCATTTAATTATTGTTTCAATCCAGAAACTTTGCAGTGTGTAGCTAGTAGCATGAGAAATAAAACTGTTCTTCCACTCCAGCTCCGCAGCCCTAGCCTGTGTCGTGTGTTGGGAAGACAATGAAATTAAAAGATGCTTACTGTGTTTATGCTGATTTAAAGTACCCAGTCTTTTTATCTCATCGCAGATGTCACATCCCAGGCACAGTAGCAGCCGCACACGTAATGTCTGTCAGTGACCAGCGTCTGACGGGGGTTTCGTAGAAACACAATGTGATTTTCTTGTCTGACTGCACTGTATCACTGTCACAGATCAATCGCTTCTGCCTGAACAAAACATCTTTGGAAGCAGCCAGATAATGACCTAATTATGCAAAATATGAATGGCTGGAGTCTGTGGATCTTATATCAGAGAGGATGACACTAGATCAGCAGGTCTTCCGCTAAACAAGCTGTTAAACAGTTCCTCCTGAATGAGCTCCTCGTCTCAGTCTCCTGTCGCTGAGGACGATCACAGAGCTAAAGATGAGCTTCACGACTGAGGCATGCTGGGATTATTCAGACTCACTCTGTACATCTATCTCAGCTCCTTTATTCATCATACCACACTAACTCACACTCCTTTGAGCTTCTTCATTACATTAGCGGTTCTTTGCGTGGCATTTCTGTAAACTCGTTCAATTTTCAAAATCATCAATGTTTATACGTCTGGACTTTCTCTTTAGTTACTCAGAAATTGATATCCTTCTTGCCCTTAATAAACTATCATCAAATCTGTGAATGTGTCAGTGGGTGCCGTGGTTTCTGATTGGCTGAACCTCAGAAGAGCTGTCAGTGTGACATCACTGCATTCACACACTCTTAGTTCTGAACGCTGTGCCATTTTTATGTAAATTCGGTTGTCGCTACATGAATTTTCCGGGCCTAAATTTGAAGCTTGTACTTGAATTTGTACAGAATGTAACTATATTTAATAACTGTCCTATATTTAACTAAGTGTGTACATGAACAAAGTAGAAATGTACAATTACATTTTTGCTACCAGCTGAATTATATCAGCAGTAACTGCGTGTTGATGTGTCATAAAATCGCATGACTGTGGCTTCAGACTTGAATAAAATGTGTCCTCTTTTGCTTGTTGCATTTAGCAAGTGTTTATTAATGGAGAATCACCTTTGAAACATTGATTTAGTCCAAACCCTGCTATAATTGGAGTCATAATGTGTGATTTCTTCTTGATTGTATTCCTAGTAGTTGACCTGTGAGTGTTGTGTTGTCCAGGTGTGGTGCTGGTGTGTTTCGAGGGCGACTCTGACGGCTACATTAATCTGGTGGCGTACCCGTATGAAGAGAGCGAGGGTCTGGATCACGAGGAGCTGTCGGAGAGAGATCAGCCTCGCCGGAAACACTCTCGCCGGAGCCTCCACCGCTCCAGCAGCGAGATTAAAGAGGACCGGCCCGCGCACGACAGCGACGGCAACGACAGGTACACAAACATACAACACCACACACAAACACAGCTTCAGGGAGGAGATGTTACATATTAAGACAGGTTTCTGTATTTTCCAACCTGAGACGTTTGAAATTTCAGGAATCCATGGGGAAAATTGCTGGGTTTTCAAGTACATTTAATATATATTTAATTCATGTATGTATACGGTAGCTTCCAACAGAAGCTTTTATGTGTGTGTGGATCATCCAGGTAACACTCGCCAAGAGCCAAATGTGAGACTTGCCAATTGGCTGATAACTTTGAAAAAATTCTAACCATGCATGGATGCGTGAATGTGATCATCAACGGCTCAGATGTAATAATAATATACATATAGTCTGATGCATGACATGTTTCAGAGTATTCTTTACATGCATCTTGAAGCATCTCGGTTCACAGTAAACGCGCTGAAAACACAACGCACACCTTTAATGAGAATCGTTTATGAATCTGTTGTCAAATGAGTAGCTTTAAGTTCTCTGTGGTTTTCCACCGAAATACAAGCTCTATCGCAAAGAAACGAAGACACTCATAAATATTAGTATTGTAATTTTACTGTTGTTCTGTACATAAAACTATCGTATAGTCATGTTAATATCCTTTAAATTTAGCCAATATTTCTTCATGTCATATTTATTTGGTCAATTTTGCTCTGATTTAAAGTTTATTTTAGTCAACAAAAAAACATATACATATTTGAAAATAAGTGGAAATACTATTTAAACATTTTGTAATTTAATTTAAATATTTTAACATTAATTATGAACTAGGGATGTCATAATGAGGAAATGTTCAAAGCAGTATGACCTTATTTACCGGTATCATGTTTTCCAATCTTTTTATTTTGAACAATTGAAATTGGAAACGAGATCTCTGTGGTAATAACACGGTTCTTCCTATAAAGTAGATCTGTGTTAATCAACAAACTTAACAAGCAAACAGTCCCATGTAAAATATATTAATTCTAAGAGAAAACATGCTCAAGTGTCCCTCTTGCATTGCATTGTGGGTAACAGTGTGTGTGTGTGTGTGTGCAGTCTGCAGGAGTTGAAGAGTCCTCTTCTGGATCTCCAGATGCATTCGGATGTGCCGTTCCAGATGCTGGACAGCAACAGTGGCCTGAGCTCCGAGAAGATCAGCCACAACCCCTGGAGTCTGCGCTGCCACCGACAGCAGCTCAGCCGCATGCGCTCCGAGTCCAAGGACAGGAGGCTCTACAGTATCCTCACACCAACTACACTTACAGCTCTCCATTCGTATGACATACGAAGTTGATCAATAAAAGTACTGTTTCCATTAGCAGAGGAGAAATGAAAGGGCCGGTGTAAAACTGCTCTTTACAGGGAGGTGTTCTGAAAAGCTTTATGTAGGGTTAATACTTTACTCGAAAGTAGGCCCTCTGTGAATCATGAACCTATTTATCTATCAGTGTAAATCATGTTCTAATCCTCTACAGCTTGTTTGCATTCATTCCTACGGAGCCCCTAAAGGGACCTTTGCAAAAATAAAAATATACAGACGTTCACGTGCTCACGAGAAACGTATCTTGTGAGCATGTGAAAGTCTGTATATTTTTATTTTTGCAAAGGTCCCTTTAGGGGCTCCGTACATTTCTTATACATTATATTTTAAATTATCACTTTATAAATGAGGTCAAACGTATCTGCTAGTTTAAACATTTAGGACATGAGCTGCTTGGAAAAATTTGAGACTTTATTTTGTGCCTGATTTCCCCCATTGATGGCCATGACGGAAACTCTCGACTCTCCTGTTGACCACTGTACCGCCACACCAACAGACAGGAACAAGTCTGTCTCTGGCTTTATTCACAAATCACAAGCGAATTAAAGTCAAAATCATTTCTATGTAAACTTGCATTCAATTCAATGAACACAAAACTCCATGCATCAACACTAAAAATCATTTTGCGGTTAGCAGTCGCTGTTCTGTTGTCATGCTTCCTTGAGGTGCATTGTCTAAGACTATGTGCCATAATTACCCCCCCCCCCCCCAAACAATAGGCAAACATTATCCCAAAACAGTAAGTTTTCTGTAAGTTAACAGTAAGCAGAAACATCAAAGAGAAGGAGGAAAGTGCTGTAAAAACAGCTTTCTGCCACGGCCCTCTTCATTTCCTCAAGCTGAGCTGTAGGAAGCAGATGCTCTTCTCTCTCTGACACTCATTTAAAATGCTCCAGAAATCATCATTAATCACCAGTGATTCAGATCGGGTGCTAAGAGGAGAGAACTAGTTTCTGAGAGAGGCAGAATATTGTTAATGGAATGATGGGAAACACAATCCAGAGCTAAACCATTTTAACACACATTCCAGCCAATCAGAATGGAGTATTCAGACGGGCCGTGGTAAACCCACTGTGTGCATGTGTGTGTGTTTCCTCCTGTCACGCTCCTTGACCTGAGCCTCCTCCAGAGTTCCTGCTGCTGGAGAACGTGGTCCACCACTTCAGCTGCCCCTGTATCCTGGACCTGAAGATGGGCACGCGGCAGCACGGGGACGACGCCTCCGAGGAGAAGGCCGCCCGCCAGATGAAGAAGTGCGAGCAGAGCACGTCTGCCACGCTAGGAGTGCGTGTGTGTGGCATGCAGGTGCGTACGGCTCTGACCCGACACACGTGTCACATTAGGGGCCCTATCTTGCACCCAGCGCAATTGACTTTGTACACCGTCATATATGTATCAATGTAATAATATATGACATGTATCATTCCTATTTTGCACCCGACGCACAGCGGACATCTTCCTCCACAGACGCACACCTGTAAATTAGGGAATGAACTTGCTCTCCCGGGGGCGGTTCAGCGCAAAGAGGAGGCGTGTTCCGGCGCAAACGTTCCCTGGTGCTATTTTGCAGTTTCAGAAAACAATTCCACCACAGACCAGGAGAAACTTAGTCTAAAGTCAGAGGCGCATTTTCAGTGGCACGTTCATATGCTATTTTAAGGGCGCATGCTTGGCCATAATGTAGCGTGCTCAACGCGCATACACTTTGCTTCTCTCATCTACACACAGACCCGAGATCTCTCATCTCTGACCCGACGCGTGTGTCACATTAGGAGTGTGTGTGTGTGTGGCATGCAGGTGTGTACGGCTCTGACCCGACGCGTGTGTCACATTAGGAGTGTGTGTGTGGCATGCAGGTGTGTACAGCTCTGACCCGACGCGCGTGTCACATTAGGAGTGTGTGTGTGTGGCATGCAGGTGTGTACAGCTCTGACCCGACGCGCGTGTCACATTAGGAGTGTGTGTGTGTGGCATGCAGGTGTGTACAGCTCTGACCCGACGCGCGTGTCACATTAGGAGTGTGTGTGTGTGTGTGTGGCATGCAGGTGTGTACGGCTCTGACCCGACGCGTGTGTCACATTAGGAGTGTGTGTGTGTGGCATGCAGGTGTGTACGGCTCTGACCCGACGCGTGTGTCACATTAGGAGTGTGTGTGTGGCATGCAGGTGTGTACGGCTCTGACCCGACGCACGTGTCAAGGAGTGTGTGTGTGTGGCATGCAGGTGTGTACGGCTCTGACCCGACGCGTGTGTCACATTAGGAGTGTGTGTGGCATGCAGGTGTGTACGGCTCTGACCCGACGCGCGTGTCAAGGAGTGTGTGTGTGTGGCATGCAGGTGTGTACGGCTCTGACCCGACGCACGTGTCAAGGAGTGTGTGTGTGTGGCATGCAGGTGTGTACGGCTCTGACCCGACGCGTGTGTCACATTAGGAGTGTGTGTGGCATGCAGGTGTGTACGGCTCTGACCCGACGCGCATGTCACATTAGGAGTGTGTGTGTGTGTGTGTGTGTGTGTGGCATGCAGGTGTGTACGGCTCTGACCCGACGCGTGTGTCACATTAGGAGTGTGTGTGTGTGGCATGCAGGTGTGTACGGCTCTGACCCGACGCACGTGTCAAGGAGTGTGTGTGTGTGGCATGCAGGTGTGTACAGCTCTGACCCGAGGCGTGTGTCACATTAGGAGTGTGTGTGGCATGCAGGTGTGTACGGCTCTGACCCGACACGCGTGTCACATTAGGAGTGTGTGTGTGTGTGGCATGCAGGTGTGTACGGCTCTGACCCGACGCGTGTCACATTAGGAATTTGTTTGTGGCATGCAGGTGTGTACGGCTCTGACCTGACACGTGTCACATTAGGAATTTGTGTGTGGCATGCAGGTGTGTACGGCTCTGACTCGACGCGTGTGTCACATTAGGAGTGTGTGTGTGTGGCATGCAGGTGTGTACGGCTCTGACTCGACGCGTGTGTCACATTAGGAGTGTGTGTGTGTGGCATGCAGGTGTGTACGGCTCTGACTCGACGCGTGTGTCACATTAGGAGTGTGTGTGTGTGGCATGCAGGTGTGTACGGCTCTGACCCGACGCGTGTGTCACATTAGGAGTGTGTGTGGCATGCAGGTGTGTACGGCTCTGACCCGATGCACGTGTCAAGGAGTGTGTGTGTGTGGCATGCAGGTGTGTACGGCTCTGACCCGACGCGTGTGTCACATTAGGAGTGTGTGCGTGTGGCATGCAGGTGTGTACGGCTCTGACCCGACACGTGTGTCACATTAGGAGTGTGTGTGTGTGGCATGCAGGTGTGTACGGCTCTGACCCGAGGCGTGTGTCACATTAGGAGTGTGTGTGTGTGGCATGCAGGTGTGTACGGCTCTGACCCGACGCGCGTGTCACATTAGGAGTGTGTGTGTGTGTGTGTGTGTGTGTGTGTGTGTGTGTGTGTGGCATGCAGGTGCGTACGGCTCTGACCCGACATGCGTCACATTAGGAGTGTGTGTGTGTGTGTGGCATGCAGGTGTGTGTGGCATGCAGGTGCGTACGGCTCTGACCCGACGCGTCACATTAGGAGTGTGTGTGTGTGTGGCATGCAGGTGCGTACGGCTCTGACCCGACACGCGTGTCACATTAGGAGTGTGTGTGTGTGTGTGTGTGGCATGCAGGTGCGTACGGTTCTGACCCGACGCGCGTCACATTAGGAGTGTGTGTGTGGCATGTAGGTGCGTACGGTTCTGACCCGACGCGCGTGTCACATTAGGAGTGTGTGTGTGGCATGCAGGTGCGTACGGTTCTGACCCGACGCGCGTGTCACATTAGGAGTGTGTGTGTGGCATGCAGGTGCGTACGGTTCTGACCCGACGCGCGTGTCACATTAGGAGTGTGTGTGTGGCATGCAGGTGCGTACGGCTCTGACCCGACCCGCGTCACATTAGGAGTGTGTGTGTGTGGCATGCAGGTGTGTACGGCTCTGACCCGACACGCGTCACATTAGGAGTGTGTGTGTGTGTGTGTGGCATGCAGGTGCGTACGGCTCTGACCCGACACGCGTCACATTAGGAGTGTGTGTGTGTGTGTGTGGCATGCAGGTGTGTACGGCTCTGACCCGACACGCGTCACATTAGGAGTGTGTGTGTGTGTGTGGCATGCAGGTGTGTACGGCTCTGACCCGACACGCGTCACATTAGGAGTGTGTGTGTGTGTGTGTGTGTGTGTGGCATGCAGGTGCGTACGGCTCTGACCCGACACGCGTGTCACATTAGGAGTGTGTGTGTGTGTGTGTGGCATGCAGGTGCGTACGGCTCTGACCCGACGCGCGTGTCACATTAGGAGTGTGTGTGTGGCAAGCAGGTGCGTACGGTTCTGACCCGACGCGCGTGTCACATTAGGAGTGTGTGTGTGGCATGCAGGTGCGTACGGCTCTGACCCGACACGCGTCACATTAGGAGTGTGTGTGTGTGGCATGCAGGTGTGTACGGCTCTGACCCGACACGCGTCACATTAGGAGTGTGTGTGTGTGTGTGTGGCATGCAGGTGCGTACGGCTCTGACCCGACACGCGTCACATTAGGAGTGTGTGTGTGTGTGTGTGGCATGCAGGTGTGTACGGCTCTGACCCGACATGCGTCACATTAGGAGTGTGTGTGTGTGTGTGTGGCATGCAGGTGCGTACGGCTCTGACCCGACGCGCGTGTCACATTAGGAGTGTGTGTGTGGCATGCAGGTGCGTACGGTTCTGACCCGACGCGCGTGTCACATTAGGAGTGTGTGTGTGGCATGCAGGTGCGTACGGTTCTGACCCGACGCGCGTGTCACATTAGGAGTGTGTGTGTGGCATGCAGGTGCGTACGGCTCTGACCCGACCCGCGTCACATTTGGAGTGTGTGTGTGTGGCATGCAGGTGTGTACGGCTCTGACCCGACACGCGTCACATTAGGAGTGTGTGTGTGTGTGTGTGGCATGCAGGTGCGTACGGCTCTGACCCGACACGCGTCACATTAGGAGTGTGTGTGTGTGTGTGTGGCATGCAGGTGTGTACGGCTCTGACCCGACATGCGTCACATTAGGAGTGTGTGTGTGTGTGGCATGCAGGTGTGTACGGCTCTGACCCGACACGCGTCACATTAGGAGTGTGTGTGTGTGTGTGTGGCATGCAGGTGCGTACGGCTCTGACCCGACACGCGTGTCACATTAGGAGTGTGTGTGTGTGGCATGCAGGTGCGTACGGCTCTGACCCGACACGCGTCACATTAGGAGTGTGTGTGTGTGTGGCATGCAGGTGTGTACGGCTCTGACCCGACACGCGTCACATTAGGAGTGTGTGTGTGTGTGTGTGGCATGCAGGTGCGTACGGCTCTGACCCGACACGCGTGTCACATTAGGAGTGTGTGTGTGTGGCATGCAGGTGCGTACGGCTCTGACCCGACGCGCGTGTCACATTAGGAGTGTGTGTGTGTGTCTGTTCTGACAGATGTGATCTTGGAGCTTTATACAGCACATGGCACTGTAAAGAGTGTAAGGGTGCTCTCACACCTGAGAGTTTGTTCCGAATCCTGGTGTGTTTTCTCCCTTGGTTTGGTTTGTTTAGGCATACGAACAAGGCAAGAGCTCTGAGATCACCTGATCAAGGTGTTCTCGGACCGATTGCAAATGAACTCTGGGACGGTTGACTCGAGGTGTGAAAGCAATCCAACCTAACGGACCAACGAATCAATTCAAACGGAAAATGCGCTTTATAAATAGCAGTAGTGTCTGATTCTGTGAGTGAGCACATTAGTTATCACAGCTGAAAAGCAAAAGAGCAGCTCTTCATCTTAAAATGTTGTGTGTATGCTCTTCTGTGTGTGAGAATGCAGTACTGATGAAGCCTTGATTCCTGCTCTAGCTGCATTATAACACTCAACACTTGACACAGAGGAAACTCTGACCAATAAGGACAGATGTTGACCAATAAGGACAGTTGTACTCACATGTGACTTGAGTGAACACAGTTTGGTGCGCTTTGAAAGGTTTCCTTGTGAAAGCAAACCGAACCAAGAAAATGCAACATTGTAACAAATTAAGTCCGTGTTTCGGAACAAAAAAAAACAACGATCTATTGGTGTGAAAGTCTGTCCCTCACAGCCTCATTTTTATCCGTGTAAAATTCAGAATGGCTTCTACCCTGACTAAGGCAATAATATAGCAATAATTGTTGCGTTTAAGTAACGGGAAATGTTAATGGGGTTTTAAGACAATGCAGTGGTGCTGATTTGAATTAGTTCGAGATTAAACTCTAGTAGTTGACACATTGAGTCATGGTACTCGTACAATGGCACCCAAGTTTGAATCTCAAGATGGCACAGAAGCTGGAGAGCAGATGTCACTGTAGTAATTTGTAAATATGAATATGTATGTGTATATTCCAGTCAGACTGAAGCAGCTGACCCAGCTGAAGAACAGTTACTGATCGACCTATGAGAACCAACTCTGGTTCTTTAGAGAGCATGTGATATTTGACTTAGGGTCTGATTACACGACACTGTGTCCAATTAAAAATGGAGAAAAAAAAAATCAGTTTTTTGTCTGTTCATTTGCACGACAATGGCGTTGAAAACGGGTTTCAGTGTGCACGTTTTTGAAACCGATGCCGTTATCGTCTCCATGTAAACTACAAAAACATGAATTTGTGAAAACGGTGATGTCATGCGTATTACATGTTCAGTCTATAGACGCGTAGTGTTTCTTTACAAAGTGACATCTACTGGCCTGACATGAATAACACAGCTTTTTCAGTTATTTTAACGGATCGGTTGTGAACGAGGTTCGTTTTGACAACGCTGTCTGTACGTGACAAATGCAATTGAAAAATCTTCTGTTCCCTTTTTGCTTGTAGACTCTACAGTCTTCATTTATATATATATAGGTTTATCCAAGTGTATCTGAGTTATAAGACATGGTTTGGAAGGTTTTTGCACTCTCTCATTAATAACATTTTTATTATTTTCTTGTTAAAAAAAGTCCCATATTGTATCTTAGAACGTTGGCCTGACCAGAGAACACAGTGGTTGAAGGCAAAAGCCAATGGAAGACCGTATAATCAAGCCTTGACCGAATATAACGTATAAATCACAGGCCACATTGACTATGATAGCCTGACCCACCTGTCCTTGTCTCCTGTGCTCATTCTGCAGGTGTACCAAATGGACACGGGTCACTATCTATGCAGGAACAAGTACTACGGCCGGGGCCTTTCCACCGAGGGCTTTCGACACGCACTCTTTCAGTTCATGCACAACGGGACGCAGCTGCGCAAAGACCTTTTTGAGCCCATCCTGAGCAAACTGTGCAGCCTGAAGAGTGTGCTGGAGCGCCAGGCCTCGTACCGCTTCTACTCCAGCTCTCTGCTCATCATCTACGAGGGCAAGGACCCGGAGTGTGCGGACCCCTCGGAGGAGAGCCAGGCCTCTCAGGACAAGCCTCAGGCGCTGAGTGTGGACGTGCGCATGATAGACTTCGCCCACAGCACCTTCAAGGGTTTCCGGGATGACCAAACCGTCCACGACGGCCCGGACCGCGGATACGTGCTCGGACTCGAGAGCCTCGTCAACATTTTGCAGCAGATCCGCGAGGAGAACCAGTAGCCAACCAGTCGGTCCTTCAGTTGCAGTCCGACATGCAAAGCTACTCCCTCCAGACTGTTGACATTTTCTTAGAAAAGCAACGATGTTTATAAAGATTGCACATAACGCAAACCTAAAGGTGTGTTTTCTGTTTCTCAGTTAGTATTTGAGCCATGAGGGATTCATGTCCACCAGAAATGGAGGCAGGTTCTTGACTCTGCTGTCACGAGAGAGACGGCCTCTCCTCGACAGGAGATCCATCATGTGACCGGCTGAAGAACTGCAGTCATGATCCAGGAGCTCAGGGCACGTCCGCTGTCAGGGTCTCTCTTAAAGTGTGTGTGGGTGTGAGTGTGTGTGTGTGTGTGTGTGTGTGGTGAATCACAAGATGAAATGCCCAGGTCACATTTTACCCAAAGTTCACAAGAAATCATGAAGCCTATTTTAGGACCTTTAAGTTTTTTGTGCTATTATTTTCATGATAAATTAAGCATGAGAGCATTTCTACCCAAATCTTCCAGAAACACTGATTTTGTTTTCCATTTATTAATATATTATAACTATGCTTAATTATGAAAATAATGTCACAATGCAAACAAAATCTTACTGGTTTTAAAAATATCTTCATGCAGTAATGTTATTTTCTTGTGGTGTTTTTGGGGTGAAATATGAGCTGTAGTTCCCAGCATTTCTCCAAGAGTTTTAAAGGGAGGCGTTTAGCTCAGAGTCGCTGGTTAAAGCTTTATTGTAGGAGTTGGTGGTTTTAAACCACTCTTCTCTGATGACAGGATGATGGATCTGGCCTTATGGCAATAGTTGAATGGACAGCTTAGTTATGTTCGTCTATTTAACCAGTCAGGTGATGTTTTTTTTTTTTTGGTAGCTATCTTACTCTGTACATTTAGAGCAATCATTAAATTTGACAGTTTTTACATATTTGTTGGGATAGTATATTTGTAGTCTTGAATTTAGATTACCCTTGTGTTACAAAGTCCTTCCCTGTCAGCAACGAGGTTATCAGTACAGAAGAAAACCTCACTGCAAAAAACATAATTTTCTTAATCTGTCGAAATTTTTAAACATCCTTAAAACATTGAAAAGCAAAATTGTGTAAGATTCGATTACAGAAAAAATTCTCAAATTAATTTCTCACCACATTGGCAAATCTTGATTTAATCGAAAAAAAAATAATTCTTCTTTAATATTTGAAACTGTTTTGCTTCTTCTCCATTTATTGTTTCAGGCATTTTTCGATATTTTTGCTGAAAAACAGACGGCTGATTAAGAAACTTATCTTCGCTTTAGTTAGTGCTCACTAACATCTGCACTGTAAATTATTATAAACCATTACAAGAGCATGTCTTTTCATTTGTTTTGTTTTGGATTCATTTTGAAGGGTTGTCTTTTAACTACACCGATACACAGTGACCATTTGCCATCAGCAAATGTAGCAAGATTCGTCCCTTGGTTGGTCCTCGTCAGAATGACACGTTCAGCATGTTCTCTGTCTAGATGAATCATTTATTGCACTATAGTGTCAACCTTTTGCTGAAACATGGACACTTTTCTGCATTCTCTGGGAAACAGACATCACATCCGCCTGTAGTAGCAGTTGAGCAAATATACTGTAATAACTGTTCGTTCGTTCGTCTTGTCCTACATTTATTGACTTTGGTCACATGTGGTGTGTAAATTATAAATCAACATGGCATCTATGCGGAGTTGTGCCGTAGGGATGTGTCTGTATTTAGACGTGTGATTTTGGTCAATAGCCATAACTGGGACGTCCAGGAGTGTATCGCGTACATTAATGTTTAACAGAGTCATCGCAGCACATCAGGTCATTTCTGTAATCGTTGAAGGGAAACGTTTGAAGAACAAATGCCACATGCGTGATGTGATGTGTTCTCTCACAATAAATTAGCAATTTAGAATACATCATTGCTAACATGATTAAAGTGTAGCTGGTTTGTGTATCTAAACCTTTCTTTTGTGCCGAACCATGAGAGAGGAACACAGATTCATAGATTTGGCATAAAAAGAAAGAATATTATTACCCCTCATCCTGAAAACGATCCTTTTATCTTTATTGTTGTTGCATGGATGGGTATTTTTTTAAGAAAAAATTATATGACAACTTTGAATGTGAGATATAAATTGTTTATTTAAGTAAAGTTGTCTTGTCTCTTTAATATTTTGTTGCTGTTTTGATTTGAGCAAAAAAAGCAGAACAATCATTTCTAGAAGCAAAATAACCAAATAATGAAACCCACTAAAAACACCAATAGTTTCAAGCCAGCATAGGGTACATTTCACATCAGCAAAAAGTTGTAAAAACAATATGCTTTCTCAATAAAACAACTATTGGTTTGAGTTTATATATTTTATCAGTGTAACATATTTGCTAGTGTCATATTGCTAGTTGATATTGCAACAAAAAGTTTGTCAACTGTTATGGACAACTACATACTGACACTGTCACTACATACACTGATTAAGTGACTCAAATATTTAATGTTTCGTTTTTCTGCCATATGTATAGTGACTATTCTAAAAGACCTCTAAGAATTTTATATTTTGAAGATTTGTGTAAAATTCTCAGCATGGACACTAAGGACAAGAACATTTTTATCATGAATCTGCTTTAAAGATCACTTAAAGGTCATGCAAAAGTCCATGTGGATGTAAACTACACCCTGAAATAATATTAAAAGCTTATTTAAAATGTAAAAAGAAAAAATCTGTCAAAACAAAGTTGACAATGACAATGACAGTAACAGTTGACGCAAGTAACAGTTGACAGTGACAGCAACAGTTGACAATGACAGCAACAGGTGACAGTGACAGTAACAGTTGACAGTGACAGTAACAGTTGACGCAAGTGACAGTTGACAGTGAGTTAAGTTGACAGTGACAGTAACAGTTGACAGTAACAGTTGACAATGACAGTAACAGTTGACAGTGACAGTAACAGTTGACGCAAGTGACAGTTGACAGTGAGTTAAGTTGACAGTGATAGTAACAGTTGACAGTGACAGTAACATTTGACAGTGATAGTAACAGTTAACAATGACAGCAACAGTTGACAGTGACAGTAACAGTTGACAGTGACAGTAACAGTTGACAGTGACAGTGGACAATGACAGTAACAATTGACGCAAGTAAGTTGACAGTGACAGTAACAGTTGACGCAAGTAACAGTTGACAGTGAGTTAAGTTGACAGTGACAGTAACAGTTGATAGTAATAGTTGACAGTGAGTTAAGTTGACAGTGACAGTAACAGTTGACGCAAGTAAGTTGACAGTGACAGTAACATTTGATAGTAACAGTTGACTGAGTTAAGTTGACAGTGACAGTACAGTTGACAGTGACAGCAACAGTTGACAGTGACAGTAACAGTTGACAATGACAGTAAAAGTTGACGCAAGTAACAGTTGACAATGACAGTAACAATTGACGCAAGTAAGTTGACAGTGACAGTAACAGTTGACAGAGACAGTAACGATGCAAGTAACAGTTGACAATGACAGTAACAATTGACGCAAGTAAGTTGACAGTGACAGTAACAGTTGACGCAAGTAACAGTTGACAGTGAGTTAAGTTGACAGTGACAGTAACAGTTGATAGTAAAAGTTGACAGTGAGTTAAGTTGACAGTGACAGTAACAGTTGATAGTAATAGTTGACAGTGAGTTAAGTTGACAGTGACAGTAACAGTTGACGCAAGTAAGTTGACAGTGACAGTAACATTTGATAGTAACAGTTGACTGAGTTAAGTTGACAGTGACAGTACAGTTGACAGTGACAGCAACAGTTGACAGTGACAGTAACAGTTGACAATGACAGTAAAAGTTGACGCAAGTAACAGTTGACAATGACAGTAACAATTGACGCAAGTAAGTTGACAGTGACAGTAACAGTTGACAGAGACAGTAACGATGCAAGTAACAGTTGACAATGACAGTAACAATTGACGCAAGTAAGTTGACAGTGACAGTAACAGTTGACGCAAGTAACAGTTGACAGTGAGTTAAGTTGACAGTGACAGTAACAGTTGATAGTAAAAGTTGACAGTGAGTTAAGTTGACAGTGACAGTAACAGTTGACAATGACAGTAACAGTTGACAGTGACAGTAACAGTTGACGCAAGTAACAGATGACAGTAACAGTTGACAATGACAGTAACAGTTGACAATGACAGCAACAGTTGACAGTGACAGTAACAGTTGACGCAAGTAACAGATGACAGTAACAGTTGACAATGACAGTAACAGTTGACAATGACAGCAACAGTTGACAGTGACAGTAACAGTTGACAGTGACAGTAACAGTTGACAGTAACAGTTGACAGTGACAGTAACAGCTGACAGTGACAGCAACAGTTGACAGTGACAGTAACAGTTGACAGTGACAGTAACAGTTGACAGTAACAGTTGACAATGACAGTAACAGTTGACAGTGACAGTAACAGTTGACGCAAGTAACAGTTGACAATGACAGTAACAGTAACAGTTGACGCAAGTAACAGTTGACAATGACAGCAACAGTTGACGCAAGTAACAGTTGACAGTAACAGTTGACAGTGACAGTAACAGTTGACAATGACAGTAACAGTTGACAGTGACAGTAACAGTTGACGCAAGTAACAGTTGACAATGACAGCAACAGTTGACGCAAGTAACAGTTGACAGTGACAGTAACAGTTGACAGTGACAGTAACAGTTGACAGTGACAGTAACAGTAACAGTTGACGCAAGTAACAGTTGACAATGACAGCAACAGTTGACGCAAGTAACAGTTGACAGTAACAGTTGACAGTGACAGTAACAGTTGACAATGACAGCAACAGTTGACAGTGACAGTAACAGTTGACGCAAGTAACAGTTGACAATGACAGCAACAGTTGACGCAAGTAACAGTTGACAGTAACAGTTGACAGTGACAGTAACAGTTGACAATGACAGTAACAGTTGACAGTGACAGTAACAGTTGACGCAAGTAACAGTTGACAATGACAGCAACAGTTGACGCAAGTAACAGTTGACAGTGACAGTAACAGTTGACAGTGACAGTAACAGTTGACAATGACAGTAACAGTAACAGTTGACGCAAGTAACAGTTGACAATGACAGCAACAGTTGACGCAAGTAACAGTTGACAGTAACAGTTGACAGTGACAGTAACAGTTGACAATGACAGCAACAGTTGACAGTGACAGTAACAGTTGACGCAAGTAACAGTTGACAATGACAGCAACAGTTGACGCAAGTAACAGTTGACAGTGACAGTAACAGTTGACAATGACAGTAACAGTTGACAATGACAGCAACAGTTGACAGTAACAGTTGACAGTAACAGTTGACAATGACAGTAACAGTTGACAATGACAGTAACAGTTGACAGTAACAGTTGACAGTGACAGTAACAGTTGACAATGACAGTAACAGTTGACAGTGACAGTAACAGTTGACAGTAACAGTTGACAATGACAGTAACAGTTGACAATGACAGCAACAGTTGACAGTAACAGTTGACAGTAACAGTTGACAATGACAGTAACAGTTGACAATGACAGTAACAGTTGACAGTAACAGTTGACAGTGACAGTAACAGTTGACAATGACAGTAACAGTTGACAGTGACAGTAACAGTTGACAGTAACAGTTGACAGTAACAGTTGACAATGACAGTAACAGTTGACAATGACAGTAACAGTTGACAGTAACAGTTGACAGTGACAGTAACAGTTGACAATGACAGTAACAGTTGACAGTGACAGTAACAGTTGACGCAAGTAACAGTTGACAATGACAGCAACAGTTGACGCAAGTAACAGTTGACAGTGACAGTAACAGTTGACAATGACAGTAACAGTTGACAATGACAGCAACAGTTGACAGTGACAGTAACAGTTGACGCAAGTAACAGATGACAGTAACAGTTGACAATGACAGTAACAGTTGACAATGACAGCAACAGTTGACAGTGACAGTAACAGTTGACAGTGACAGTAACAGTTGACAGTAACAGTTGACAGTGACAGTAACAGTTGACAGTGACAGCAACAGTTGACAGTGACAGCAACAGTTGACAGTGACAGTAACAGTTGACAGTAACAGTTGACAGTGACAGTAACAGTTGACAGTGACAGTAACAGTTGACAGTGACAGTAACAGTTGACAGTGACAGTAACAGTTGACAGTAACAGTTGACAGTGACAGTAACAGTTGACAATGACAGTAACAGTTGACAGTGACAGTAACAGTTGACGCAAGTAACAGTTGACAATGACAGTAACAGTTGACAGTGACAGTAACAGTTGACGCAAGTAACAGTTGACAATGACAGTAACAGTTGACGCAAGTAACAGTTGACAGTGACAGTAACAGTTGACAGTGACAGTAACAGTTGACAATGACAGTAACAGTTGACAGTGACAGTAACAGTTGACGCAAGTAACAGTTGACGCAAGTAACAGTTGACAATGACAGTAACAGTTGACAGTGACAGTAACAGTTGACGCAAGTAACAGTTGACAATGACAGTAATAGTTGACAATGACAGTAACAGTTGACTGACAGTAACAGTTGACAATGACAGCAACAGTTGACAGTGACAGTAACAGTTGACAGTGACAGTAACAGTTGACAGTGACAGTAACAGTTGACAATGACAGCAACAGTTGACAGTAACAGTAACAGTTGACAATGACAGTAACAGTTGACAGTAACAGTTGACAGTAACAGTTGACAATGACAGTAACAGTTGACAGTGACAGTAACAGTTGACAGTAACAGTTGACAATGACAGTAACAGTTGACAGTAACAGTTGACAGTAACAGTTGACAATGACAGTAACAGTTGACAGTGACAGTAACAGTTGACAGTAACAGTTGACAGTGACAGTAACAGTTGACAGTAACAGTTGACAATGACAGTAACAGTTGACAGTAACAGTTGACAGTAACAGTTGACAATGACAGTAACAGTTGACAGTGACAGTAACAGTTGACAGTAACAGTTGACAATGACAGCAACAGTTGACAGTGACAGTAACAGTTGACAGTGACAGTAACAGTTGACAGTAACAGTTGACAATGACAGTTGACAATGACAGTAACAGTTGACAGTGACAGTAACAGTTGACAGTAACAGTTGACAATGACAGTAACAGTTGACAGTGATAGTAACAGTTAACAGTGACAGTAACAGTTGACAATGACAGTAACAGTTGACAATGACAGTAACAGTTGACAGTGACAGTAACAGTTGACAGTAACAGTTGACAGTGACAGTAACAGTTGACAGTGATAGTAACAGTTAACAATGACAGCAACAGTTGACAGTAACAGTTGACAATGACAGCAACAGTTGACAGTGACAGTAACAGTTGACAATGACAGTAACAGTTGACAATGACAGTAACAGTTGACAGTGACAGTAACAGTTGACAGTAACAGTTGACAGTGACAGTAACAGTTGACAGTGATAGTAACAGTTAACAATGACAGCAACAGTTGACAGTAACAGTTGACAATGACAGCAACAGTTGACAGTGACAGTAACAGTTGACAGTGACAGTAACAGTTGACAATGACAGTAACAGTTGACAGTAACAGTTGACAATGACAGCAACAGTTGACAGTGACAGTAACAGTTGACAGTGACAGCAACAGTTGACAGTGACAGTAACAGTTGACAGTAACAGTTGACAATGACAGTAACAGTTGACAATGACAGTAACAGTTGACAGTGACAGTAACAGTTGACAGTGATAGTAACAGTTGACAGTGACAGTAACAGTTAACAATGACAGTAACAGTTGACAGTAACAGTTGACAGTGACAGTAACAGTTGACAGTGACAGTAACAGTTAACAATGACAGCAACAGTTGACAGTGACAGTAACAGTTGACAGTGACAGTAACAGTTGACAGTAACAGTTAACAATGACAGCAACAGTTGACAGTGACAGTAACAGTTGACAGTGACAGTAACAGTTGACAGTGACAGTAACAGTTAACAATGACAGCAACAGTTGACAGTGACAGTAACAGTTAACAATGACAGCAACAGTTGACAGTGACAGTAACAGTTGACGCAAGTAACAGTTGACAGTGAGTTAAGTTGACAGTGAGAGTAACAGTTGATAGTAATAGTTGACAGTGAGTTAAATTGACGGTGACAGTAACAGTTGATAGTAACAGTTGACAGTGACAGTAACAGTTGACAGTGACAGTAACAGTTGACGCAAGTAAGTTGACAGTGACAGTAACATTTGATAGTAACAGTTGACTGAGTTAAGTTGACCGTGACAGTAACAGTTGACAGTGACAGTAACAGTTGACAGTAACAGTTGACGCAAGTAAGTTGACAGTGACTAACATTTGATAGTAACAGTTGACAGTGAGTTAAGTTGACAGTGACAGTAACAGTTGATAGTAATAGTTGACAGTGACAGTAACAGTTGACAATGACAGTAAAAGTTGACGCAAGTAACAGTTGACAATGACAGTAACAATTGACGCAAGTAAGTTGACAGTGACAGTAACAGTTGACTGATAGTAACAGTTGACAGAGACAGTAACGGTGCAAGTAACAGTTGACAGTAACAGTTGACTGTTGACTGTAACAGTAACAGTTGACAATGACAGTAACAATTGACGCAAGTAAGTTGACAGTGACAGTAACAGTTGACGCAAGTAACAGTTGACAGTGAGTTAAGTTGACAGTGACAGTAACAGTTGATAGTAAAAGTTGACAGTGAGTTAAGTTGACAATGACAGTAACAGTTGACAATAACAGTTGACAATGACAGTAACAGTTGACAATGACAGTAACAGTTGACAATAACAGCAACAGTTGACAATGACAGTAACAGTTGACAATGACAGTAACAGTTGACAATAACAGCAACAGTTGACAATGACAGTAACAGTTGACAATGACAGTAACAGTTGACAATGACAGTAACAGTTGACAACAGCAACAGTTGACCGTGACAGTAACAGTTGACAATGACAGTAACAGTTGACAATGACAGTAACAGTTGACAGTGACAGTAACAGTTGACAATGACAGTAACAGTTGACAATGACAGTAACAGTTGACAGTGACAGTAACAGTTGACAATAACAGCAACAGTTGACAGTGACAGTTGACAATGACAGTGACAGTTGACAATGACAGTAACAGTTGACAATGACAGTAACAGTTGACAATAACAGCAACAGTTGACAATGACAGTAACAGTTGACAATGACAGTAACAGTTGACAATGACAGTAACAGTTGACAGTGACAGTAACAGTTGACAATGACAGTAACAGTTGACAGTGACAGTAACAGTTGACAGTGACAGTAACAGTTGACAATAACAGCAACAGTTGACAGTGACAGTTGACAATGACAGTGACAGTTGACAATGACAGTAACAGTTGACAATGACAGTAACAGTTGACAATAACAGCAACAGTTGACAATGACAGTAACAGTTGACAATGACAGTAACAGTTGACAATGACAGTAACAGTTGACAATGAAAGCAACAGTTGACCGTGACAGTAACAGTTGACAGTGACAGTAACAGTTGACAGTAACAGTAACAGTTGACAATGACAGTAACAATTGACGCAAGTAAGTTGACAGTGACAGTAACAGTTGACAATGACAGTAACAGTTGACAATGACAGTAACAGTTGACAATACAGTTGACAATGACAGTAACAGTTGACAATGACAGCAACAGTTGACCGTGACAGTAACAGTTGACAATAACAGCAACAGTTGACAGTGACAGTAACAGTTGACAGTGACAGTAACAGTTGACAGTAACAGTAACAGTTGACAATGACAGTAACAATTGACGCAAGTAAGTTGACAGTGACAGTAACAGTTGACGCAAGTAACAGTTGACAGTGAGTTAAGCTGACAGTGACAGTAACAGTTGACAGTAACAGTTGACAATGACAGCAACAGTTGACCGTGACAGTAACAGTTGACAATGACAGTAACAGTTGACAATGACAGTAACAGTTGACAATAACAGCAACAGTTGACAGTGACAGTAACAGTTGACAGTGACAGTTGACAGTGACAGTAACAGTTGACAATAACAGCAACAGTTGACAGTGACAGTAACAGTTGACAGTGACAGTTGACAGTAACAGTTGACAACTAGATGGTAAAGTTCGTAGACAAACTTTAAGTTGGCTTGAAAAAGCCTAGCCAGAAAGTTTGAAAAAGTTTTACCATGATTTACCATGATTTACCATGTTTCTAGTATGGGTTACCACATTGCTAGCATGATTTACCATGTTTTAACATGACCATGGGTGGTTGGATGGATAGATCAAGATAAGAAGATTTCAAAGAAAGAAAGAAAGAAAGAAAGAAAGAAAGAAAGAAAGAAAGATAGAAAGATAGAAAGAAAGATGGTAAGAAAGAAAGAAAAAAGAAAGATGTTAGAAAGAAAGAAAAAGAAAGAAAGAAAGAAAGGTGAGAAAGAAAGAAAGAAAGATGGTTAGAAAGAAAGAAAGATGGTAAGAAAGAAAGAAAGAAAGAAAAAGAAAGAAAGAAAGAAGAAAGGTAAGAAAGATGGTAAGAAAGAAAGAAAGAAAGAAAGAAAGAAAGAAAGAAAGAAAGAAAGATGGTTAGAAAGAAAGAAAGATGGTAAGAAAGAAAGAAAGGAAAGAAAGAAAGAAAGAAAGAAAGATGGTAAGAAAGAAGGAAAGAAAGAAAGAAAGAAAGAAAGAAAGATGAAAGAAAGAAAGAAAGAAAGAGAAAGAAAGAAAAAAGAAAGAAAGATGGTAAGAAAGAAGGAAAGAAAGAAGGTAAGAAAGAAAGAAAAAAATAAAGATGGCAAGAAAAGGAAAGAAAGAAAGATGGTTAGAAAGAAAGAAAGAAAGAAAGAAAGAAAGAAAGAAAGAAAGAAAGAAAGAAAGAAAGAAAGAAAGAAAGAAAGAAGGAAAGAAATATGGTAAGAAAGAAAGAAAGAAGGAAAGAAAGAACGAAAGAAGGAAAGAAAGAAAGATGGTAAGAAAGAAAGAAATAAGGAAAGAAAGAAGGAAAAAGAAAGATGGTAAGAAAGAAAAAGAAAGAAAGAAAGATGGTAAGAAAGAATGAAAGAAAGACAGAAATAAAGAAAGAAGGTGAGAAAGAAAGATGGTTAGAAAGAAAGAAAGAAGGAAAGAAATATGGTAAGAAAGAAAGAAAGAAAGAAAGAAAGAAAGATGGTTAGAAAGAAAGAAAGATGGTAAGAAAGAAAGAAAGAAGGAAAGAAAGATGGTAAGAGAAAGAAAGAAAGATGGTAAGAGAAAGAAAGAAAGATGGTAAGAGAAAGAAAGAAAGAAAGGAAGGAAGGAAGGAAGGAAGGAAGGAAGGAAGGAAGGAAGGAAGGAAGGAAAGAAAGAAAGAAAGAAAGAAAAAAGAAGGAAAGAAAGATGGTAAGAAAGAAGGAAAGAAAGATGGTAAGAAAGAAGGAAGGAAATAAATAAATAAAGAAAGAAAGAAAGAAAGAAAGAAAGAAAAAAGAAGGAAAGAAAGATGGTAAGAAAGAAGGAAAGAAAGATGGTAAGAAAGATGGTAAGAAAGAAAGAAAGAAAGAAAGAAAGAAAGAAAGAAAGAAAGAAGGAAAGAAAGAAAGAAGGGAAAAAGAAGGAAAGAAAGATGGTAAGAAAAAATGAAAAAGAAAGAAAGAAAAAAAGAAGGAAAGAAAGATGGTAAGAAAGAAGGAAGGAAAGAAAGAAAGAAAGAAAGAAAGAAAGAAAGAAAGAAAGAAAGAAAGAGAAAGAAAGAAAGAAAGAAAGAAAGAAAGAAAGAAAGAAAGAAAGAGAAAGAAAGAAAGAAGGAAGGACAGAAAGAACGAAAGAAAAAGATGGTTAGAAAGAAAGAAAGAAAGAAAGAAAGAAAGAAAGAAAGAAAGAAAAAAGAAAGAAAGAAACATGGTAAGAAAGAAGGAAGGAAAGAAAGAAAGAAAGAAGGAAGGAAAGAAAGAAAGAAGGATAGAAAGAAAGACAGAAAGAAAGAAAGAAAGAAAGAAAGAAAGAAAGAAAGAAAGAAAGAAAGAAAGAAAGAAAGAAGGAAAGAAAGATGGTAAGAGAAAGAAGGAAAGAAAGAAAGAAAGAAAGAAGGAAATAAAAAGATGGTAAGTAAGAAAGAAAGAAAGATGGTAAGAGAAAGAAAGAAAGAAAGAAAGAAAGAAAGAAAGAAAGAAAGAAAGAAAGAAAGAAAGATGGTAAGAGAAAGAAGGAAAGAAGGAAAGAAAAAGATGGTAAGTAAGAAAGAAAGAAAGAAAGAAGGAAAGAAAAAGATGGTAAGTAAGAAAGAAAGAAAGAAAGATGGTAAGAGAAAGAAAGAAAGAAAGAAAGAAAAAAAGAAGGAAAGAAGGAAAGAAAGAAAGAAAGAAAGAAAGAAGGAAGGAAGGAAGGAAAGAAAGATGGTAAGAAAGAAAGAAAGAAAGATGGTAAGAAAGAAAGAAAGAAAGATGGTAAGAAAGAAAGATGGTAAGAAAGAAAGAAAGAAAAAGAAAGAAAGAAAGAAAGAAAGATGGTAAGAAAGAAAGAAAGATGGTAAGAAAGAAAGAAAGAAAGATGGTAAGAAAGAAAGATGGTTAGAAAGAAAGAAAGAAAGAAAGAAAGAAAGAAAGAAAGAAAGAAAGAAAGAAAGAAAGAAAGAAAGAAAGAAGGAAAGAAATATGGATAGATAGATAGATAGATAGATAGATAGATAGATAGATAGATAGATAGATAGATAGATAGATAGATAGATAGATAGATAGATAGATAGATAGATAGATAGATAGATAGATAGATTAGTTAAAAAGAAAGAAAAAAGATAGATTAGTGAAAAGAAAGATAGATTAGTTAGAAAGAAAGTTAGATTAGTCAGAAAGATATATTAGTTAAAAAGAAAGAAAGAAAGAAAGAAAGAAAGAAAGAAAGAAAGAAAGATTAGTTAGAAAGAAAGTTAGATTAGTCAGAAAGATATATTAGTTAAAAAGAGAAAGAAAGATTAGTTAGAAAGAAAGATAGATTAGAAAGATAGATAGATTAGTTAGAAAGTAAAAGAAAAAAGAGATTAGTTAGTAAGAGAGATAGATAGATAGATAGATAGATAGATAGATAGATAGATAGATAGATAGATAGATAGATAGATAGATAGATAGATTAGTGAAAAATAAAGAAAGATAGATTAGTTAGAAAGAAAGAAAGTTAGATTAGTCAGAAAGATAGATTAGTTAAATAGAAAGAAAGAAAGATTAGTTAGAAAGAAAGATAGATAGATTAGTTAGAAAGAAAAAGAAAAAAGAGATTAGATAGTAAGAATGAAAGATAGATAGATTAGTTAGAAAGAAAGATAGATAGATAGATAGATAGATAGATAGATAGATAGATAGATAGATAGTTAGATAGATAGATAGATAGATAGATAGATAGATAGATAGATAGATAGATAGATAGATAGATAGATAGATAGATAGATAGATAGATAGATAGATAGATTAGTACATTATTAGTACATAGAATAGTAGTTTAATTGAGTCTAGGGCTTCAGGGAGTTTAGATTTGAGTTTTTGGCTGGTACACTAATGGGCCACCGTAGTCTTGGCTCAATTTGAACAGTCTGCAATGTAAGTCTATGGGATTTTTATGGTATTTAATATTAATTTTTAAGAAAACAAACTCAAATCTGTCTGAAAAGATATAGCACACCAAGTCAGAACAGTATGAAGGTATGACCCGAGTTTGGTGGTCGTAGCTTTAACGGTCTAGGAGGAGATGCAGTCTAAAATTTGGCTCAGAAGAAGAAGAATAATAATAATAAAAAGTTTAAGTACAATATCAGTAAGTTGGCTTTTCCAAGCCAACTTAATGACAGTAACAATTGACGCAAGTAAGTTGACAGTGACAGTAACAGTTGACGCAAGTAACAGTTGACAGTGAGTTAACCCTTAATCGCTGTTAAAAAAGGACAACATTTAAGCTGTTTGGGGTCATTTTGACCCCAAACTTTTAAAGAGCAATTGCATAAGGAAATATACATTTTTTATATGGAAAACTATATATCATTTTTTTTATTTACTTCTCAACTATACATTTATGCTGTGTTTTTGTGGAAATTTTGAAGTTTTTTACCTATTTACTGCACAATTACATAACTAGGCCATAAATTGGCTCATGAAAAATGATTTTTTAAAGAAAAAATCACTTAAATGATGATCTTAATTAAATCTAAATAGTTTTTGGACATTGCTCTATGTGTTAGAGATAGAATACTGACATCTGCTAGTTTGTGGAAAAATTTTAGAAATTATAATTAAAGAAAGAAAGTGCAATGACCACATATATCCAATAGAGGGCCATAGAGACTCATTCATTTTCACTTTATTGTTTGTGATGCTTCAACTTCTCCTCACAACTTTGATATATATATTTTGTGAATATTTATTTAAACATTTTGAAATACATAAAAAAATCTGTATTTTTGTCAGAGTTAGAATTTGTTGTTGTTTTCTGATATATTTTGAATTATCTGCTTTTGCAAATTATTATACATACATTTGCAGAACCATTACAAGTCACCACTATGACATGACTGTGGTGTGTGTGTGTGTGTGTGTGTGTGTGTGTGTGTGTGTGTGTGTGTGTGTGTGTGTGTGTGTGTGTGTGTGTGAACAAGCTTGTTCCATGTTGCATATGTGACATTTTTCAGATTTATGCCAGTTTAGTTGATTTTATTTGCCAATTTCTATAAAAATGCTCTCTGTTGCAGTGACATAGATGTGTGTGTTTGTGTGTGTGTGTGTGTATGAGATAGAAAGTTCGTTCCACTTTGGGTTTATGCTCTAGGACCAGACCTTGATTTAAATGTAATTTTTTTTTAGATTTATGCCAGTTTTGTTTATTTTATTTGCCAATTTCTATAAAAATGCACTCTGTTGCAGGGACATACACGTGTGTGTTTGTGTGTGTTTGTGTGTGTGTGTGTGTGTGTGTGTATGAGATAGAAAGTTTGTTCCACTTTGGGTTTATGCTCTAGGACCAGACCTTGATTTAAATGTAATTTTTTTTTTAGATTTATGCCAGTTTTATTTATTTTATTTGCCAATTTCTATAAAAATGCTCTCTGTTGCAGTGACATACATGTGTGTTTGTGTGTGTTTGTGTGTGTTTGTGTGTGTGTGTGTATGAGATAGAAAGTTCGTTCCACTTTGGGTTTATGCGCTAGGACCAGACCTTGATTTAAATGTAAATTTTTTTAGATTTATGCCAGTTTTGTTTATTTTATTTACCAATTTCTGTAAAAATGCTCTCTGTTGCAAACACATACATTTGTGTGTTTGTTTATGTGTTTGTGTGTGTCTGTGTGTGTGTGTGTATGAGATAGAAAGTTCGTTCTACTTTTTATTTATGCTCTAGGACCAGACCTTGGTTTATATGTATAAATTTTCAGATTTATAATGGATTTAATTTTATTTTTTTGACAAACAAAATAAAAAAAAGTCATTTTTTTCATTTTCCCATTCATTTTCAATGTGGGGTCATTTTGACCCCAAACAGCTTAAACGGTAAATTTTTTTTTACACACCTTTAGAACAACCAAATCAAGCCCAGTTTTTTTGTGCATGTTTAGATAGGTTATTTAGGAAAAGTCCCAGAGTTTCATGCCTCTGATATGAAGGTAACATTTTTAAAAAATGAAAGAAAAGTCCAGTGGGGTCATAATGACCCCAAACAGCGATTAAGGGTTAAGCTGACAGTGACAGTAACAGTTGATAGTAAAAGTTGACAGTGAGTTAAGTTGACAGTGACAGTAACAGTTGACAATGACAGTAACAGTTGACGCAAGAAACAGTTGACAATGACAGTAACAGTTGACAATGACAGTAACAGTTGACAATGACAGTAACAGTTGACTGTGACAGTAACAGTTGACAATGACAGTAACAGTTGACAGTGACAGTAACAGTTGACAATGACAGTAACAGTTGACAATAACAGCAACAGTTGACAGTGACAGTAACAGTTGACAGTGACAGTAACAGTTGACGCAAGAAACAGTTGACAGTGACAGTAACAGTTGATGCAAGTAACAGTTGACAATGACAGCAACAGTTGACAGTAACAGTTGACAATGACAGTAACATTTGACAGTAACAGTTGACAGTAACATTTGACAGTAACAGTTGACAATGACAGTAACAGTTGACAATGACAGTAACAGTTGACTGTGACAGTAACAGTTGACAATGACAGTAACAGTTGACAGTGACAGTAACAGTTGACAATGACAGTAACAGTTGACAATGACAGTAACAGTTGACTGTGACAGTAACAGTTGACAATAACAGCAACAGTTGACAGTGACAGTAACAGTTGACAGTGACAGCAACAGTTGACGCAAGAAACAGTTGACAGTGACAGTAACAGTTGATGCAAGTAACAGTTGACAATGACAGCAACAGTTGACAGTAACAGTTGACAGTAACAGTAACATTTGACAGTAACAGTTGACAGTGACAGTAACAGTAACAGTTGACAGTGACAGTAACAGTTGACAGTGACAGTAACAATTGACAATGACAGTAACAGTTGACGCAAGAAACAGTTGACAATGACAGTAACAGTTGACAATGACAGTAACAGTTGACTGTGACAGTAACAGTTGACAATGACAGTAACAGTTGACAGTGACAGTAACAGTTGACAATGACAGTAACAGTTGACAATAACAGCAACAGTTGACAGTGACAGTAACAGTTGACAGTGACAGTAACAGTTGACAGTGACAGTAACAGTTGACAATAACAGCAACAGTTGACAGTGACAGTAACAGTTGACAGTGACAGTAACAGTTGACAGTGACAGTAACAGTTGACAATGACAGCAACAGTTGACGCAAGAAACAGTTGACAGTGACAGTAACAGTTGATGCAAGTAACAGTTGACAATGACAGCAACAGTTGACAGTAACAGTTGACAATGACAGTAACATTTGACAGTAACAGTTGACAGTGACAGTAACAGTTGACAGTGACAGTAACAGTTGACAGTAACAGTTGACAATGACAGTAACATTTGACAGTAACAGTTGACAGTGACAGTAACAGTTGACAGTAACAGTTGACAGTGACAGTAACAGTTTACAATGACAGTAACAGTTGACAGTAACAGTAACAGTTGACAGTGACATTTGACAGTAACAGTTGACAGTGACAGTAACACTTAATGCAAGTAACAGTTGACAATGACAGTTGACAGTAACATTTGACAGTAACAGTTGACAGTGACATTTGACAGTAACAGTTGACAGTGACAGTAACAGTTGACAATGACAGTAACATTTGATGAAAGTAACAGTTGACAGTAACAGTTGACAGTGATAAAACGATTAAAGATTAAAGAAAATAGTCCAACGGCGTGGTACAACGAGCACACTCGGGCCCTTATGAGAACAGCCAGAAAAATGGAGCGCAACTGGAAAAAAACAAAACTAGAGGTATTTCGCATTTCATGGAAAGAGAGCTCGATTGCATACAGAGAGGCTTAAAAAGCTGCTAGATCTGCTTATTTTACAACCCTATTAGAAGAAAATAAACAAAACCCTAGGTATTGTTGACAATGACAGTAACAGTTGACAATGACAGTAACAGTTGACAGTGACAGTAACAGTTGACGCAAGTAACAGTTGACAATGACAGTAACAGTTGACAGTGACAGTAACAGTTGACAGTGACAGTAACAGTTGACGCAAGTAACAGTTGACAATGACAGTAACAGTTGACAGTGACAGTAACAGTTGACGCAAGTCACAGTTGACAATGACAGTAACAGTTGACAGTGACAGTAACAGTTGACGCAAGTAACAGTTGACAATGACAGTAACAGTTGACAGTGACAGTAACAGTTGACGCAAGTAACAGTTGACAATGACAGTAACAGTTGACAATGACAGTAACAGTTGACAGTGACAGTAACAGATGACAGTAACAGTTGACAGTGACAGTAACAGTTGACAGTGACAGTAACAGTTGACGCAAGTAACAGTTGACAATGACAGTAACAGTTGACAGTGACAGTAACAGTTGACGCAAGTAACAGTTGACAATGACAGTAACAGTTGACAGTGACAGTAACAGTTGACGCAAGTAACAGATGACAGTAACAGTTGACAATGACAGTAACAGTTGACAGTGACAGTAACAGTTGACAATGACAGTAACAGTTGACAGTGACAGTAACAGTTGACAGTGACAGTAACAGTTGACAATGACAGTAACAGTTGACAATGACAGTAACAGTTGACAGTGACAGTAACAGTTGACAATGACAGCAACAGCTGATGCAAGTAACAGTTGACAGTAACAGTTGACAGTAACATTTGACAGTAACAGTTGACAATGACAGTAAGAGTAACAGTTGACAGTGACAGTAACAGTTGACAGTAACAGTTGACAGTGACAGTAACAGTTTACAATGACAGTAACAGTTGACAGTAACAGTAACAGTTGACAGTGACATTTGACAGTAACAGTTGACAGTGACAGTAACAGTTGACAGTGACAGTAACACTTGATGCAAGTAACAGTTGACAATGACAGTTGACAGTAACATTTGACAGTAACAGTTGACAGTGACATTTGACAGTAACAGTTGACAGTGACAGTAACAGTTGACAATGACAGTAACAGTTGACAGTGACAGTAACAGTTGACAGTGACAGTAACAGTTGACAATGACAGCAACAGTTGACAGTAACATTTGACAGTAACAGTTGACAATGACAGTAACAGTTGACAATGACAGTAACAGTTGACAATGACAGTAACAGTTAACAGTGACAGTAACAGTTGACAATGAGAGTAACAGTTGACAGTGACAGTAACAGTTGACAATGACAGCAACAGTTGACAGTAACATTTGACAGTAACAGTTGACAATGACAGTAACAGTTGACAGTGACAGTAACAGTTGACAGTAACAGTTGACAGTGACAGTAACAGTTGACAATGAGAGTAACAGTTGACAGTGACAGTAACAGTTGACAATGACAGCAACAGTTGACAGTAACATTTGACAGTAACAGTTGACAGTGACAGTAACAGTTGACAGTGACAGTAACAGTTGACAGTAACAGTTGACAGTGACAGTAACAGTTGACAGTGACAGTAACAGTTGGCAGTAACAGTTGACAGTGACAGTAACAGTTGACAATGACAGTAACAGTTGACAGTAACAGTTGACAGTGACAGTAACACTTGATGCAAGTAACAGTTGACAATGACAGTTGACAGTAACATTTGACAGTAACAGTTGACAGTGACATTTGACAGTAACAGTTGACAGTGACAGTAACAGTTTACAATGACAGTAACAGTTGATGCAAGTAACAGTTGACAGTAACAGTTGACAGTGATAAAACGATTAAAGATTAAAGAAAATAGTCCAACGCCGTGGTACAACGAGCACACTCGGGCCCTTATGAGAGCAGCCAGAAAAATGGAGCGCAACTGGAAGAAAACAAAACTAGAGGTATTTCGCATTTTATGGAAAGAGAGCTCGATTGCATACAGAGAGGCTTAAAAAGCTGCTAGATCTGCTTATTTTACAACCCTATTAGAAGAAAATAAACAAAACCCAAGGTATTTATTTGAAACAGTGGCTAAACTAAAGAAAAATAAAGCTTCAAGCCCAGAAGTTTCCAAGCAGCACAGCAGTAATGACTTTATGAACTTCTTCACTTATAAGATTGATAATATCAGGGACAAAATTATAACTATGCAACCATCTACTTACTACAGTATCACATCAGGCAGTGCACTGTAGTCTCCCTGAGGAAAAATTTAATTCTTTTGTTTATTCTAAAAATTTGATTCATTCATTGCTATAGGAGAGGAAGAATTTACTAAACTTGTTAAATAATCTAAATCGACAACATGTATGTTAGACCCTATACCGACTAAGCTACTGAAAGAGATGCTCCCAGAGGTCATAGACCCTCTTCTTAATATCATTCATTCATCTTTGTCATTAGGATTACGTACCAAAAACCTTTAAGCTGGCTATGATTAAACCGCTTGTTAAAATAATGCAACTTGATCCTACAGAATTAGTCAATTACAGGCCGATCTCGAATCTACCTTTTGTCAAAGATATTAGAAAAGGCAGTATCCTCACAACAGTGTTCCTTTCTAGAAAGAAATGATATCTGTGAGGATTTCCAGTCCGGATTTAGACCGTACCACAGTACTGAGACAGCTCTCGTTAGAGTCACAAATGATTTGCTCTTATCATCCGATTGTGGTTGTATCTCTCTATTAGTGTTATTCGATCTTAGTGCTGCATTTGACACCATTGACCACAACATTCTTTTAAATAGACTCGAAAATGATGTTGGCATTAGTGGAATTGCATTAGCATGGTTTAAATCACAGTTATCTGACTGTTATCAGTTTGTAGCAGTAAATGAAGAGATGTCTCATCGATCACAAGTTCAGTATGGCGTACCACAAGGCTCAGTACTAGGACCACTGCTGTTCACTCTGTACATGCTACCATTAGGAGATATCATTAGGAAACATGGAATTAGCTTTCACTGTTATGCTGATGATACTCAGCTGTATATTTCTTCAAAACCTAAGTCGGTACTTACCAATTCACAAAATTAACGGAATGCATAGCTGATATAAAAAATTGGATGACTAGTAATTTCCTACTACTTAACTCTGAAAAAAAACAGAGATTCTAATTATTGGACAAAAAACTTCCACACGTAATAACCTAGAATACTGTCTAACACTTGATGGCTGCTCTGTCAAGTCCTCGTCGTCGGTTAGGAACCTGGGTGTGCTCTTTGATACCAATCTTTCATTTGAAAGTCACGTGTCCAGGGCTTGACATTAACACCCGCCAACCCGCCAAATGCGGGTGGATTTTGCTCGTGGCGGGTAACACAGTCACTCCAACTAGCCACTTTGGCGGGTTGAATAATTGTAGTCTTTTCAAAAGGCATCTGAAATAAGTGTGACACTACGACACTACAACACTACAACTCCCGTGAGTATTAGGGCTGTCAACGAATATTCTAAATTCGAATACTTTAAAAAAAAAAAGAATTTCGAAGGTGAAAATGAATATTCGAATGTGGAAAACGCCCGCGGTAGCAGAGGCGCGGCTGTCTGCTTTGCGAGTGGGCGCGCTGCCTGAGGGATCAGGGACAGGTAACAGGAAGAAGCGTTGACACATTAAACAGAAACATTACTAAAGTGTAGGCTACTGTACTGACTGAATAGATATTGCATGAATAAGGTACGTTAGATACAGCAGTTTCATGCACTGCAGGCTTCCACTGGTTTGATTATTTACCGTTTCATGTCAAGGAAAAGTTCCATGTTTACCACAGCACAGCTCGCTCGGAGCGTTCAATGTAGGTTCTATATACTGTGAAACTTCAATTAATGTTAATAATATTTGTTTCAATCACTGAATGAAGCCTGCGACCTTTAAGTCGCGACCTTAAATTGCTTGCACAAAACTCTTGATCAGCACTCAACATTTGCTTATTGTTGTTTATCCTTTAAACCGTTATGTGCAGAGAGCGTGACGCCTCATTCGCGCCGCAAGACCTCCAGACGCGCATAAACGCGTCTTGAAATCACTCGCGCCTGACGCGCTATTCGTGTCCGGCGTGAACGCAGCAGGATGAGGGCGAGCGAGAGAAAGTTGATTTACTTTTTTGTGTGTAGGTAATACGTTGTCAAATATGTTTAAACTTAAATAAACTACCTATACAAGTAGTTATGTCTCTTTCTATTAATTTGTCCTGTTATTGACGTAAGCGCGCGTCATTGACAAAATGCGCAACCAGATGTTCGAATAGTTCGAATAGGCAATAGGCTTGGCTATGTGTTTAGCCTATTGCCCACTAATGTGTGGGTTTTTTTTAGAGGGAATATTCGAACGTCATTTTTGAGCAATTTTGACAGCCCTAATGAGTATTACATGCACACAGTGTTGCCTTGCGCGCTAGTGACCGACAACACAGAAACGAAGAGACAGCTAGCTGCCCTGCTGGAGTTAGTCGTATGCCGGTGTGGAGCTATGTGGCGACATATAATAGGCCTACATAATACATGGTTTTATTTTAAAGAAGGAGCTTTACACACAACCTTATCAGAGCTAATGATAATGACCTGTATTGTTATATATTTATGTAGTCTTGATTTGGGTGTGTACAGTGGTTTTACATTTAAAAGGGTTGCAAATCTAGTTCAAGTAAATTTTAGCACGCCATAGTCAACTTTTATCAGGTAATTTCACAACAACAAAAATGTGGCTAGTAAAAATGCTGTGTGGCTAGTAACTTTGGAAAACCACTAGCCACATTGGCTAGTGAGCAAAAAAGTTAATGTCAAGCCCTGCACGTGTCTAGTATCTGTTAAACCGCATTTTTCCATCTTAAAAATATATCTAAATTACGACATAAGCTTTCATTGACAAATGTGGAACAGTTAGTTGATGCGTTCATGACCTCAAGGCTAGATTATTGTAATGCTCTACTGGGTGGTTGCCCTGCACGCTTAATAAACAAACTACAGCTGGTTCAAAACGCAGCAGCTCGAGTTCTTACCAGAACCAGGAAGTATGACCATATTAGCCCGGTTCTGTCAAAACTGCACTGGCTCCCTATTAAACATTGTATAAATTTTAAAATATTGCTGATCACTTACAAAGCACTAAATGGTTTAGCTCCGCAGTGCTTGAGCGAGCTCTTAACGCATTATAGTCCGTCACGTCTATTGCGATCTCAAAATTCCGGCCAGTTGATAATACCTAGAATATCAAAATCGACTGCTGGCGGTAGATCCTTCTCCTATTTAGCACCAAAACTCTGGAACAGTCTTCCTACCATTGTCCGGGAAGCAGACACACTCTGTCAGTTCAAAGCCAGATTAAAGACACATCTCTCTAACATACACATAACACATTATAGACTTCTATAATTCAATGTTAGGCTGCATAGATCAGGTCAGCCGGAACCGGGAACACTTCCCATAAATCCTGATGTACTCGTTACATCATAAGAAGGATGGCGTCTACGCCAATATTAGTCTCTCTGTTTATCCGAGGTTTACCGCAGTCCGCCGGATCCAGGCCGTATCCAGATCAGATGGTGGACCTGCACCTGGACCCATCCATGATGCATCCCTGAAGTGCCAGCCTCATCAGTCCTGTGAAGGCCTCATCGACACGACAGCCATCGGCACTGATCCTCAACAAACCCGTCTCCATACCGGCGGGATGACTCCGACTTTCAACCAGATGATCTGGATAAATATTCTGAATGTTCTGATCCAATCTGACTTCTGACCTGTAATGCTGCCTGGATCATAATCATACACTGTTCACTCGTTGGCCAGAGGAGAACTGAGCGACTGAGTCTGGGTTCTCCCAAGGTTTATTTCTCCATTCTGTCACTGATGGAGTTCGGGTTCCTGCCACTGTTGCTCTGGCTTTTGTCTTGCTTAGTTGGGGACATTTAATATTCAACAATATTATTGATTTGCCTTACTTAAATTGGACTATGATGCAATTTTCTTCTAGAAACAAACTTTGTTGTATTATTTTTTTCATGTTATCACGGTGAAGCTGCTTTGATACCTGTCTGTATTGTAAATGTACTGTATTGTATATGTATTGTATAAAGCGCTATATAAATAAGGGTGACTTGACTTGACTTCAATCCTGAGCAGGACATCTGTAATGCTGTACTGTAGATCACCGGTCACAAACCTGTTCTCCGCTTCCCAGTAGGGTTGCCAACTTTCTGAAATGTAAATAAGGAACAGTGGGTGGGGGGGAATATAAAGGCTATCGTGGTAATTTTGTCAACAATGAACCATGGATTTGTTTAGTTTATAATACGTTTTATTTTTAATTTAAACAAATACAACATATAACATTCAAAACTCATCGGCTTAGACTGCATTTGAAGAAAAATAAACACAACAGTTTTCTGTAGTCTTGTGCGAACTTAGTCAATAGAATTAGACTTCTAGAATGTTCTTTCCCGTGCAAAGAAATCATATTTTTTTATTTAATTAGACAACATTTTAAGGAAGTGTAGTGCAAATATCTTTATATAATTATACTTCCATTATAGTTAACTTTTCTTTTCACACACTCCGCCGTGACAAACAGAAAAAACGCGACAGCATATGGTACAATACTACTATGGTAGCTGCTAGTCATTTTCCCATTCAATTCTATATTTTTGTGCTCTTTTCTTTTTCGCCGGCTGCTCGGAGGTAGTCATTTATTTTTACATTTCCCGCTGTTGTCATTTGTCGTCATCGTTGCTACGATACGTGACTCACAATGACTGAAACGACCAATTAAAAGGGCATTCTCTGATGATGTTCCAAGCTATTAAAAACGTTTTTTTTTTTTTATTATCATCGCCTACAAATGTCTTTGTATAGTCTGACATATATTAGAAGCTATGTGTCTGTCTTCGATTTGCACTGAATTGATTCTCAAAAATACGGAACAAAGTGCGTTCCGTATTCAACAAGAGTTTTATGTGTCAAATACGGGACGATTCCGTATTATACGGTTGGCAACCCGTTCCCACTGAAACTGCCATAAGGCTACCTTATTCTCCTGTAATTGTTTATCACCCTTTAAAAATGCTTGTTATTTGGCTAGAGTCACAGGTGTAACCAGAGTAATGAACATATTAATATAATTTCCACATATCTCAAAAATGTATGTCCCAGTCTGGGACTTTAAAATGATCCCTTTAGTTTCTGTGGGTTAAAAATCCTCTACCAAGACAAGCCATCTTTCGGTAGCCTACATTTCCATACGTGTCCATCGCAGTGTTGTGTCCAGTGATGGATGAAGAGTCTGCAGAAACAGGGCAGCTGCTGATCTCTGACTCTGATCAGGGACATCATGAGCTAGAATACAAGAAACCATTTTATGTTATATTTGCTGTCGGCCATAGATTATAACACACTTTGGAACACTTTTCTTATTACTTCAAATCTCATAATTTCGGATATGAATGCCATAAGTTCGACTTAATATGTCATAATTATAATTGAACATGTCAAAACTTCTACATTTTGTAATGTCATAATTATGACTTTTTATGCCATCATTTGTGTCAGAATTTTGACTTAATTGTGTTGTGTCATAATTTCAATTTTGTAGGTTGCCCACTGAAACACACATGCCAAATTAAACATAAAGACACGCATAAAAACAAATACCTAATAGTGCGATATATAATATTTAACAGTTTATCTGGTTTAGATTGTTTTTTAGTATTGTGTCTGTGTTGCAATGACACCTAGTGGCGTAGATGCAACATCGACCAAAAGAAAAAGTTTTCAGTGATTAAATAGTGATTAAAATACGCCGTCAGATATAATTAAATTACTATGATTACATGTGAATACATGATTAAATTAGGACATCACTGTGCCCTACTCACAAAAGTCTTGAAATCTTTACAGAATTTAAAATATGGAGCGTGTAATTTATATATAAAATCACATATATATATATATATATATATATATATATATATATATATATATATATATATATATATATATATATATATATATCCCAAACAAATTTTATGTGTTATTATTTTTCTTCTGGCTCTTATTCACTTATGCGCCACGTTGTTATGAAATGATTGGTCCATGAGGCCGCGCGTGCCATTTCAATGGGGGATACTATAGCCAATTTAAGCTGTTTATCCATTATTTTGTTTATAATCACTTTTATAACGTATTCTGTCATAAAATAAATGAATTCGAAATACTCTTCAATGATTTAAATGATGTTGGTACGTCGTAAAATCTACCTTACTAAACGGAAAACGTCCAGAGATTCCTTCGCAGTAAACTGGTACGGTCCATTGACCCGTGACGTCACGCCGTAGTGCCAGCTCTGGCCCCGCCCTCACGCTGCCTCGTCATCACTGACTACGGAACTCAACTCACTTCATCACAGAATATTATAGAGCCGTAAACCTGTCAGATAGACGCACAATTACAGAGTAATAGAGTTTATTTGTGGAAATGAGTTTAAAATACATGTACTGAGCGTAATCGTCAAGTAAGAGCAGCAAGGTGAATCGTTTATTTGGGTGAGTTTATGATTCAATCAAATGAAACATGAGCTGTACAGTTTTACTGTGTAGTAATAATAATAATGAAAATTGTATTATTGTATTATTGTAAATTGTATTATTTATATGTTATCATTTTTTTAAATAGGTAAATATTAAGTGCTTAGAAATTCGTTTTTCAGACAAAATATTATCATCAACATTTCTGAAATGAATGAGTTGCGGTGGCTAAGCACATAAACAGCACAAAAGTGTCCAGCATACATGTGAACTCCTTCAGTACTGTTAAAAAACAGACTTTACTATTATTAAAAACTGTGGAAATATTAATAATAAAGAATGACTTGGTGTGTCCAGGCTTGACTGGTTGGCAAGCTCTTTGTAGTGTAAGATAGATGATATTCAGGTATTACAGGTGTGCTGCGTCACGTGGGTGTGTTGTGTTCATACAGGTGTCAAATACTTTCAGTGAACACTAGTGTCCGGGTGCCTTTATAAATATTGATATAATGAGGACCTGTTAGAGCTTATAGTTCCTGATGTTTGTGTCTTTGTTTCTCAGGTATTTCTCCCACATGATTGCTCCTGTCTGCTTGGACTGATCCCTGTTCTGCTGACCCATAATGAAAGCCCTGATTCTCGTCGGCGGCTACGGCACAAGGTTACGCCCGCTCACGCTCACCGTGCCCAAACCACTGGTGGAGTTCTGCAACAAACCCATCCTGCTCCATCAGGTGGAGGCGCTAGTCAAGGTACAGCCGACACACACTCCTCCATACAGGCGGACTGAGCCTTCTATGAAGCGTTGCATTCATATGATGTTGATTGCGGGTGTGTTTGTGTTCAGGCCGGAGTCCGTCATGTCATTCTGGCTGTGAGCTACATGTCTGATCTATTGGAGCGAGAGATGAGAGCTCAGGAGCAAAGGGTATTTGATGAACATTCGTGTTTATGATAGCCTGTTACATGTGGAGAATATCAAAGTAACACAATCTCATTTGTGATTTTGACAGCTTGGAATAAAAATCTCGCTTTCACATGAGAAGGAACCTCTAGGCACTGGTAGGTGAACCTCTTCTCATCGCTGTACGGCGCAGTCCTCAGCCGACGTGACCCTGTGACTCTGTGTCTGTGCTTTCAGCTGGTCCTCTGGCTTTGGCTCGAGAGCTGCTGACCGACAGCGAGGAGCCTTTCTTCGTTCTCAACAGCGACGTCATCTGTGATTTCCCCTTCGAGGACATGCTGAAGTTCCACCAACAGCGTGGCAGAGAGGGCACGATTGTTGTAAGGAATCGATTTCATTTGCAAACCTCAAATGTTGTGTAAAACATGGGGCCGATCACACACCCGGCGCAACGTGTTTTCTGCTAGTTTCAGCCCGACGCAGTTATCATTTTAACGTCCTACGCCACGTTGTTTAATAGCAAATGCATTTGTGCCCATCTGTGCCCCATGGGTTGCTGGTGCATTGCTGGACCGTTGCTATAATGAGCAACTGATATAGACTGAGCCATTGACCAACTGAAACCTGCTCTAAAGTCAATGGCACAATATTTTTTATGTTATTTAAAGGGAGCATTAGTAATATGAGCCTATAGGCGGCTCCACAACGGGTGAACAGTCTGCTTATTACACACACTCTCTGCTTATTACACACACTCTCTGCTTATTACACACACACACTCTGCTTATGTAAATGTACTCTGATATCACACACACTCTGCTTATTACACACACTCTGCTTATTATTACTCACACACTCTGCTTATTACACACACACTCTGCTTATTACACACACAGGGATGCGCAGCAGCAGACAAACATGCAGAATATTAAAAATGAAAGGATCACAATGTAAAAGATTAATATTGTGTACATAAAGATAGGAATCCGACTTGTCCCGTAGATGGTCTGCTTGCTCTTTAACCTCACACACACACACACACACACACAGCTTTAACCTCGCGCACAAGCAACTCCGTTTGCGTTCAGTCTTTCCACTTGCAAATTTCGTCACGTAAATAGCGAATCCGCTGTGGCGCAAGCATTTAAAGGGAATGGGAGATGAGACTCTGATTGGTTTATTCCACGTTATGCCCAAAACACACCCATTACTCATTAAGAGAATAGGGACAACACTTTTAGACCATGCGCCGGGAGAGCCGAAAATTTTTCCCGTCGTTAAAGTAGCAAAAGTGGATGCAGACACTGTGCGTTTTAGACCCTGTGCTTAGATCCTTAAAATAGGGCCCATGGTCTCACTGTCAGAGATCTGAATATGACTTAAACCTGTATGAGAAGTTTCAGAGATTCTTTCAATGAACAACTACATTTTTAGATCCTAACGTGATATACATTTCTATCTCTCTGAATTCTTGCCTCATACATCGTACATCTGTAAAGGAGTATAAAGGACATTTCTCTCCTGACTCTCTGTCACTCACCCACATTAACATCTGGCTGACGTTTCAGGTGACGAAAGTGGAGGAACCGTCTAAGTATGGCGTGGTTGTTTATGAAGGGGACACCGGGCGAATACATCGCTTCGTTGAGAAACCGCAAGTGTTTGTCTCCAACAAGATCAACGCAGGGATGTACATCTTCAGCCCTGCCATGCTGAGGAGGATCCAGGTCAGGGCCGACTCACTGCACCATCATCAGTTTAAATGGGCTTTTCAAAAACATTTAGTTTTTATTAGTAAAAACTGCGATCAATATATGTACATACTGCTTAAAGTAAATGAAGCATATTTTTAGTACTGTAAACTACATTATTTTGCATTGTTGTGACAATTTCATGGCAATTAGGCACAATTTCATTACCAACTCATTGTACTGCCTTTCATTTATAATGTGCACAAAAGTCTCTGAGTAAGGATTAAGTAAAGGCTCTAAACATGACATGAAAGCATTTAACTACAGTAAAATACTTTTCTTGATCGAAGATCGAGTTATGATCATTATAAAAAATTGCAAGGTCAAAAAAAGGTTTGAAATGAAACGCATACATGGATAAATTATTCAAAATAAGATCAATAACATGCATTTAGAAAATGCATTAATAGGGGTGAATTTGTATTAATCTGTCTAAATACATCAAATGCCACTTCAGATGCAGCTTTTCTGCCTCTACTGCAGCGCAAAAGTGGGTTTTGTTGATACAGATTTCACAATTGCCCTAATTTACTGATTAACTGAAGAATTTGATATAAATGATGAGACATTTAATAAGGTTAGAAAAAATGATCCATATAAAGATAAAAATGCCACTGGAAATCAATTTAAGGGGCAAATATCACCCCTGAAAAGTAAACTTCTGAACTGAATATGAAGAACATGGAAAGCTTTGGCTTAAAGGTGCATTAAGCAAATTTTCATGTTAAAAATACCCGTTTTTCTAACCCATACATGCTTAAACAATTGCCTGATGGGCTGAATGAGCCCTTCTATGATCTCTGCGATTGCCTCTATAATCCTGTACAGTAAAATAAATAAGAGGGATTCGGGACGGAATCGACTGGGCGTGACGTCATGCGCGTTCACGCTCACCTGGCTATGTCTGGCAGGTTTGTGTATTCGCCGCCATTATCCGCATCAGCGAAGACAACTCAAGCGACTTTGGCAAAAGAAGAAGATGGATTCAAAGAGACCGGCTTCTAGTTCATCCCAAACCCCAACGCAAACTCCACGTAACCGCGTGCACAACTCTGGTTGCAGTTTCGTGTGTCGCCAGAAGGGGGCATAGTTCTGCAAAAACTCAGAGACTTGCGCAATGCACCTTTAAACCAGCCAATTATTGACAATATCAAGATTGTTCATCAATACATATATTTTAAAATACTAGGGTGAAATGTGACATGTTTTGTGTGATGTGCTCTAGAATTTCAGGGTTTAATAGCAGGACTATCACAATTCATAACTTTGCATTGCAACTTTACATTGTAGTAAGCTATTAAATGTAGTGATTTAAAGGTGCGTTAAACAAGGTAATGTAATCCTCGGCTCTCTCCAGCAATGAAGAGCTCATATGATTTACAGTATTTACATGAATGTGTTTGGAAGAATCATTTATCCAAAAACAACACACACCGCATTCAAGGTAACTGTTTTTATCAGTTCATGCATTCCCTGGGAAATGATCCCATAGCCATCGCGAGCCCCATGTCCTGCTGTTTGAGCTAAAGGAACACGGCAGTAACACACTAGCTTTTAATGTGGATCGGTTGCTGTGTGTGGTGACCAAGCACTTGTGAAGGAGAAGTGCTGTCCCCAGCACATAACTTTCTTTATTCTTTATTCTGTAAATCCATCCATCCATTCTCAAAGCGCTTGTCCTCCGTGGGATCTGTAGGCGGGGTGCTGGAGCTTTTCCCAGTGAACTATTGGCAGGGAAACACCCTGAATGGATGGCCAGTCCATCGCAGGACACAAGCGCAATAATGTAGACCAACGTTTTTTTATCAAAAATGTTGTCTAGGTCAAATTTTTGCAAGAAATGATATTTTTGTAAATGTAATTAGGTACCTAGCTAGATAGCTAACCAGTTTGCAGTCTTGACATACAGGAAAAAGGCTAGTACTTTTTAAGTACAGATTAAATATTTGGATTAAATATATATTGTAGAAATATTACGTATTTGGGTAATTAATAGTTTTGAGATTAAATTAAAAATGAATTGCTGATCCTCAAAACCTTGAATAGGGCTGATTGATTTACTTGGGAACCAAAGTTGCCAGTCCTGTTATTTTCCTCTATTCCTGTTAAGACGTGTGACTGTAAGCCATTGTTGACCAATGAGAAATCATAAACATTTCACACTTCTCAAGTTCATCTAGCATACATCAGTGTAGCTCAAACAGTGCTTCTGTTTGAATTAAAATTATTTTTCTTACCCCATGGACAGATAATTTTGCTTGTTTTAAGCAAACTCACTTAATTTTGATTAATTCCCCCGGAGAACAAGACATAATATCTTATCTAATTTTACTTATCTAGTAAATGCATCATGATTTAAGAGTTTTTTTTATATTTGTACTGGAAACCAGACACAAATACTAAGTAAGAAAAGCATTTTCTGCAGTTATTTCAGGGAATATGATTCTTTTCTAATAATAATAAAAACTTGTTTTAATTTATTGCTGAAGTTTCCAACATTTTCCTGTATTTTGTACTTCAGTTGCGACCCACCTCCATTGAGAAGGAGATATTTCCAGTCATGGCAGAGGAAGGACAACTGTACGCCATGGAGCTGCAAGGTAAAGGATCACACACACGCTTAATTAGAGCCATTCATAAAGCATATATAATGATACATTTAAAGGCACAATATGTACGTTTTGAGGCTAGTTTTGCAGCTGATGGAGAGCAATCCGACGGGACTCGGGCAGAAATCATGTTCATGGATGAGCTTATGTATTAAAGTTTTCTGAACATTACTGTGGTATGAAGCAGGGCGAGCCGAGAGTCTGGGATATTTTCCGTTGCTGACTTTATTATGCTTATATGCCACAGTCGCCGCAGTCCCAGTCCTGTCGTTTTGTTGTTTACGCATATTTTATGATTAAAGATTAATGTTTAATGTCCACCTCCTTCCCTGAACTTGAACTTTGCTACCCTTAATCTGTTTAATTCACATTATTTTATTTTATTCTAATGAAATAGTCGCAACTACTCATAGAGGTCACTTTATTTGATGAATTAAAACAAGAGATTCAAACAATAAAAGAAAACCTTGGGAAACCCCAGAAATAAACCTTGGGAGAACCCAGACTCAGTCGCTCAGTTCTCCTCTGGCCGACGAGAGAACAGTGTATGATTATGATCCAGGAGCATTACAGGTCAGAAGTCAGATTGGATCAGAACATTCTGAATATTATCCAGTTCATCTGGTTGATATGATTTGCACCTCGGCACCACCGACTTAGAATGTCCAACAAAATGTCAGAATAATCGAAAACCAGAAAAATATTGTCTCTAAAAATAATGTTGCCTAATGTTCACTAGTTTGTCTTTGGAAGAACAAACAAACAAAAACAGCAGAAGAATGGAGAGCCAAGGTGGCGCCAGAACGGTTTTGTTGCTAACTAAGCTAACCGTCTGTGTTCCAGGTTTCTGGATGGACATCGGCCAGCCCAAAGACTTCCTGACAGGCATGTGCATGTTCCTGCAGTCGGTCCGGCAGCAGGCGCCTGAGAGGCTGCGCACGGGCCCGGGCTTCCTCGGGAACGTCCTCGTGGTGCGACAAATCACTGACACATGCATAATTGACATGTTCATATTAATTATGTAGTCTGTGTCCACAAAATAATCTCACTTTACACACTTGTAATATTTTATAGTTTCCATTTAAAGCAAGTCAGTTCACTTGACATCCATATTTGTAACACACCCTGGCAAATATTCTCACCAAACAGAGCTTCTTTAATGAGGAAAGACATCAATCTACTTAACTGTTTGTTAAAATGATGTTTTATTAACATTAAATCAAGAATAAACTCGGACAACAGTAACATAATAACAGTATAATTAGGCTTGTGAGACTTTCAAAAGAATGGAAAGGTTATGGGATGCTCACACAAAATATATATAAAAAAATATAAGCTCTTTAAAAAAAATCTTCTTGAATCTTTTTGTTAGTATGGATTAAATGAAGGTCAAGGACTGAGGACATCTATTCCGGTAAACAATTCAGTCTGAGTTTTCAGAAAAAATGGTCACAGTGGAGATCCATAACTACACACAATATGTCCAATGAACTAACAACATGAGTAAAGAAAGAGGTTGCTCAGATTTTTGCTCACTTTAAAAAATGGACGTTTAAAGCCGCAATAAACAAAGAATTTTCATTTTGAAGTGAACTATTCTTTTAAGTATATTGCTAGGCAGGGGTGTCCAGTCCGGCTCCTGCAGAGTTCAGCTCAGCTACACACACCCGAACAGCTCATCAAGCTCTTCCAGGCAGGAGCAGCACTGGACGCAGAACATGCAGTGCATGTACTAAACATATATGCCATTAACCTCCACCCAGGACCCAACGGCTGTGATCGGGGACAACTGCACCATCGGGCCTAACGTGACGATCGGCGCTGGGGTGGTTCTGGAGGACGGGGTGCGAGTGAAGCGCTGTACGGTTCTGAAGGGGGCGCACATACGCTCACACTCCTGGCTGGAGTCCAGCATAGTGGGCTGGAGCTCATCGGTGGGACAGTGGGTGAGTTCACTCTTTCAGCAAGAGAGCCAACAACTGGTTTGATTCAACCATTGGTTTTCTCCATAGCAATTTCAAAGGAATCCTTCTATAAAGAATTTGAAGTCAAGAACTGAGCAAACTCCAAGATGAATAACAATATTAAAGACTTTAATTCAAAGCACAAAAGAAAAAAACAATTCAAGTCAGCTTCATTTCTATACTTTATACAATGCAGATAATTTCAAAGCAGCTTTACAGTGATAACAGTAAAATAATGATTCAGCGACGCGAAGAGAATTGCATTATGCTGTAAAGCAGCTCTAAAAAGACAATAGGAAACAGTCATTTATTCAGTTTGGTTGTGCCATCAATTGCCATCCATTATACTTCGATTAATGGAAAGAAAATAAGTTCATATTCATTTTTAAACAACACAATACTAATGTTTACTAATGTAAGGAGTGGCATAAAGTCACCCAACATCAATGTGAAGACTGGTGGAGAGCATGAAGACGCATGAAAGCTGTGATTGAAAATCAGGGTTATTCCACCAAATATTGATTTCTGTACTCTTCCTAAGTTAAAACACTCTAGTATTGTGTTGTTTAAAAATGAATATGAACTTATTTTCTTTCCATAATTCGAGGTCTGACAACACTGCATCTTTTTTGTTATTTTGACCAGTTTCTGCAAATAAATGCTCAAAATGAGATTTTTATTTGCAATTTGGGAGAAATGTTGTCAGTAGTTTTTAGAATAAAACAAAAATGTTCATTTTACCCAAACACATATTGATGGCAACAACGGTGGAAAAAGGCGGCAGTGGCAGGAACCAAAATATCATTTCTTTCTAGAAAGGAACACTGTTGTGAGGATACCGCCTTTTCTAGTATCTTTGACAGAAAAGGTAGATTCGAGATCGGCCTGTAATTGACTAATTCTGCAGGATCAAGTTGCATTTTTTTAACAAGCAGTTTAATCATAGCCAGCTTAAAAGTTTTTGGTACGTAATCCTAGAGACAAAGATGAATGAATGATATTTTCGAAGAGGATCTATGACCTCTGGGAGCATCTCTTTCAGTAGCTTAGTCGGTATAGGGTCTAACATACATGTTGTACATTTAGATGATTTAACGAGTTTAGTAAATTCTTCCTCTCCTATAGCAACGAATGAATCGAAGTTTTCCTCAGGGAGACTACAATGCACTGCCTGATGCGATACTGTAGTAGAGGGTGGCATGATTATAATTTTCTCCCTGATATTATCAATGTTATAATTGAAGAAGTTCATAAAGTCATTACTGCTGTGCTGCTTGGAAACTTCTGGGTTAAAGATTTATTTCTTGTTAGTTTAGCCACTGTTTCAAATAAATACCTAGGGTTGTGTATGATTTCTTCTAAGAGAGTGGAAAAATAAGCAGATTTAGCAGCTTTTATGTTTTCTTTTGTGTACAATACCCCAACTAAGCGAAGCCAGAGGCAACAGTGGCAATAACCCAAACTCATCAGTGACAGAACAGAGGAAAAAACCTTGGGAGAAACCAGGATCAGTTGCTCAGTTCTCCTCTGGCCAATAATCACTACTCATCTCATAAAACATTGTGAATGATGTAATGGGAAAGAAGAATGAGGGAAACAAGTATAGACAATACATAGTCTATAAGCAATACTTTTAAGGATCAGATAAATGTATTATAAACATATTATAATAAACACAAACATGGGAATGGGTGGTTATTACTGAGATGTTTTGAACCCTACTCTTGTTTTCAATAATCTGTTGTACAGTAAGTAGATTTTGTGTGTGATTTGTATGATGAGGTTTGGTTCTGTTCTAGGTGCGGATGGAGAACGTCACAGTTCTAGGCGAGGATGTGATCGTGAACGATGAACTCTACATCAACGGTGCCAATGTTCTGCCTCATAAATCCATCACAGACTCTGTTCCTGAACCGCGAATCATCATGTGAAACACCTTTCACACCCCTCACGAAGTGCCCGAGTGTGTGTGTGAGGTTCAGGCTGAGAATGAGCATGAGGTGTTGATTGTATCTGGATATCTGAAGTGTGCAGTAACTGATTGTGCTGTTTCTGCAGGTAAATCACATCTATAGTAGATGTTCTCCAACTAAAGGCTGCATCCACACATTAATGACCCGTGAAGTGCTGCTGTTATCTCCCTCTGCATTGTGTTCTGTGTTACTGACAATAAGACCAGGACTCCCCTTCCTTTGGTTCATCTTGTTGATTTTGAGATGTCATTAGGCTGTCTAGTAATTATGTTGGTATTCATTTTCAGTGTTTTTTGTTTTTGTTTAGTTTTTTTTTATAAAGGGAGCCATTTATTGCTTTCTGGAGAAAACTGTGCCTGTAGAAAGAATGACAAGTATGTTTGTGTATCAGATAACGCAGTGTCTGATGACTGTGAAGACTTTCACACCTGTAGTATGCACTAAATTATGCAAATCACATTTTATTCATCACTCAAGGTCACGCAGAAATGTGATGGATTATTCCTGTGCAGATGAACAAAGATGAAACAGACTCGTGAAGTCATGTCTCTGTACACAGATTAAGATTTTTGATGTCTTTTCTATCAAAAGAAAATTATATAAACCCATGAAACATCTTTTTGGTGTTTTCTTTTGAGTTGTTTTTATTTGAAAGCAGTTTAAACCCTTTTAACTTTTAAATGTTTGTAGTTGCTGCAGCTTTTGGGAATGTAAACGGAAATAAGACGGCAGTGATTCATGCACATGAAATGTAGATAAACCATATGGAGATGTCTTGAATGTCCTAGCAACATAAAGGGCATTAAAATCATGTGGAAATCATTAAAGCGTTCAGTTGAAACTATTATAAGATAAGAATTATTTACTATAAAATTGTGAAATACCAAAACAATGTCAAGTCATCTTCATTTATACAGCGCTTTTAACAATATAGATTGTTTCAAAGCAGGTTTACAGTGATAATAGGAAATTACAGTAACAGAGATTGTTTTGGCTTTACAGCAGCTCTAGAATAAAGTGATTGTCCAGATAAAGTTAGTTTTGATTGATTCACTTCCATTGCAAAGATCATTAGTTATTAACTTACACGACAACGCGCTCCAGCCGCTCATCCGCACAACAACAGTGCCTGCATTGTAAAAAAATTTAAAAAGTTTATCTCTGCGCAAACCTGTGAAAACGCTGACGGCGTGCACATGCGTAATAACATGCTTAGTATGCGCTTTTGAATATATATGTGCGCAGGCGACAGGTGTGTAGTCTTTCTTTACAACTTGACCTCAACAAATTACTTGTCTGGTCTTAAAAATTTCAAATACAGAATTATTTATTGCTTCCACGTAGCCATGCGAACCAAAATCATTTTGACAACGCTTTATCTGTACAGAGTTAAAGGGAGGGGAGGGAGGCCTTCACAGGGGAGAGTCTAGTTGACACTTCAGGACTGCGTTGTCGTCGTGTTCAGGCGCAGGTCCTTCATCAGATCTGGATACGGCGGACTGTGGTAAACCTCGGGATAAACAGATAGACTAATATTAGCGTAGACGCCATCCTTCTTATGATGTTAGGAAGACTGTTCCAGAGTTTTGTTGCTGAATAGGAAAAGGATCTAAGGAAATAGGACACCAGTATTATACAGTAATAATACAGTTTAAAAGAATAACATTAAGCATGTATGTGCACATCAAAGTTCACAAAAAGTTGCTCATTCTTTTAAAAAGATTCCCTAGAACTTGTTTTCAGGTCGATGCATTTGCCTTTTTGGCTGTTTCTACAATTAAATGCAGTATTTGGAGTAAATCTCAGTATTTTGAGTGTTAATCATGAGGTATCATTCCTGCACGAGAGATCACGGGCATTTCTAGTAGTTTAAAGCGTCTGAAATAAATCTGAAGCACGCACACACAGACAGAAGAACGCCAGGCGATGAAGTCCATCTTCCTGACACTGAATGGACATGTGCGCGAGTGACCAGAAGGCAAGTTAATCTATTGCATTTGACATTATAGGAACTCTTGAGTAGCCTACTGAAAAACTGTATGTCATTTTATTAACGTGGATTTATTGCAATTGCCACAATGGATGCTGTGCAACGACACGTTTATAAGGAGAGGTACATCACACGAGCCAGAGTGCTGTTATATATCAGCACATTTCTTCTAATCACATCAGCTCTGTAAACAAAGAGTTGACACAGAGTACCGTTTTAGACTCAGTTCAGTTAGTTTCGTGTAATCTCACATTCACGGGTGATGTAATGTCTCATATTCCTGCATAGAGGAAGCGGCCAGTCAGTCAGACAGACAGAGGCTCTCAGTTCGTCAAACACACACACACACACACACACACACACACACACCTCACCAAACACTGACTGAACTCAGCGCTACTCCACAGAACTGGACTGAACTCAGCTCTACTCCACAGAACTTAAGGCTTAAATAAATAAGACTTATTTTCTAGCACGATGGATATGATCGCGAGGGATCAGAAGGTACGTTATCTGACTCACTCTCAAACAATTCAGCTCAACTCGTCAAGCGCGTTGAGGTTTTAACTGTACAAAATGGTGTTTATTTCATTGATGAATTCACATTTGTTGAATTGCTAACACCACATTTAAAACTTGAGCTTTCTGTTTTGACCTTTATAAAGTGAAAAGAAACGCGTTTGCGCAGTAATTATGTTTGTTTTGGCCTCATACACTGGGTGGGGGCTTTTTGATTTGAGTGTTGATTCCCGTGTACAGTAACAGCCATACGAAAACAATAATGCGCCGGGTGTGAAGTTTCGATAAAATTTGATTTACTCATAGTTTAGCATTAGGAACTACTGTAAACATCCCGTTTTTGGAATTAATTTTCCGCCAAAACGAGACGGCTGGCAACCCTGGAGCTGAGGTCCGAGATCAACTGGGAATGATTAATCATATTCATAATCATAACACATGCTTTTGTAGATTTTTATTTGCCGCTGAACAATTGTTTAGTTCTTGAGTTAATTGGCATCTGTAGTCCAGGACACTCACAAACTCTTTGAAAATGTATTGAATACTAGCCAGTGTTGGCTGGGATACATGAATGTGAATACATGAATGCATTAGGTACATGAATGACTGGGATATACTGTATCATCCTTTTTAATACCAGAGCTAAAGTAGGAGTGCAGCAAAAGTGTGAATGTCATGACCCTCTTAGAGACCTGGGAGAAGGAGGTGTTCAAATTTTCTTTCCTTAACAGGAGGAATGTCAGAAGAACAACTAATGTTGAAATGTATTTTATTTCCCTCCATCAAATCAATTGCACAGATAATGCCAATTTATATATTTATTTATTACAAAGTTTGCATGCCTGTAACTCAAGAAGTATTAAAGATATCTCAATATCCTTTTACATTCTGGTTCTTAACAAACTTTTTTTTTTTGGGCATCTTAATTTGTAAGCCCCTATATGGTCTAATCCTAGAGATATGGGGATCTAATGTTGCTTCATGAGTAAATTGCTGAAATATGCATACAGAAAACCACTTTTCATGCAGCTAATATTTACTTTTTAAAGTAACGTTTTTAAAGAGGAATGTCTGAAGAAAAGAAGAAATATGTTGAAACTAGAAATGAACCTTTATTGACTAATGTAAATGTCTTGATTTTTGATTAAGATATTTTGTCTATAGATTTTTATTAATTATAAAGAAAACATGCCAATTTAGCTGGTACAATAACTTTATTTCTGTTTTAGATTTCACAAAGGTAGATATATAAAGCTCCGGAAAGTTAATGCTAATAACGATAATGAAATAAGATATCCCAGAATTCCATTTACCCAAGGTTTAGAATGACCAAGGATTAACTTATGTAGCTTATAAATTATGTAGTTATGTAAACACTTTGGTGCTTTTTAGTCATTTTTGACCAAAACATTTTATGTTTTTTTTTTTTTTTCGAAATAAATTTGGTAAAGATTTTGTCACTTGCTATTGAACACGCACAAAATCATGGACATTGAGCTGAAAAAAAATGGACGCTAATTGGAAATTAATGGAAAACGAATTTCACGATTTTCCCACAGTTTGAGTAAAATATGTTTTGTAAACTATATATTTCATATAAAAAATTTTACTTCAACTTCACCTTTTTTTTTTCACTTCAGCAATAATCTGCCAAGTGCTGTCTTCAGAAAGAGACCAAACTTCACTCTGTGCCACAAAGCATTCAAGATATATCACAGTTTTAGTTTGAACTGTAATTTTCAGGTCTATGCTCAAAAAGTTAATAAATGGATCATAACTATTCCATAAATATAATTTAGAGCCATAAAATCCCTTAAAAACACCAAATATTAAACTAAAAACATTGAACTAAAATATAGTACATTCATTTTATTGAAATATTTTTTTTTTACCTTTATTTGACACTTTATCCTTGAAACCGATTCAAATATAGGATGTTTTGAATGCAGCAAGTTAATGCGCTTGACCATTTCAGTGTATTTTTGGCACTTGGGTATGGTTCAGTGTAGTTGTTTTGCAAAGTGACCTACATTTGGGGTTTGGCCACTGAAAATGTGTACAATTTAACAATTCATGCATGGAGCCACGTTGAGATCTCCATATAGGGCTTTAAAAATGAAGATTATAAAAGAAATCTAAAAGGATATTAAGATATATGTAATACCTCTTAAGTTACAGGCATGCAAACTCTGGGGGAAAAACAACATTTTCCCATTTTTTTGAACTGTCTCCATTGGCCAGAATATGAACAAAATCAGAAATGTTATTCTGCTTTATTCAATGCTCTATTTCCACCAGTCTCTAAATCCAGAGTCAAGGCCGACTTTCTGCTTGACCTGCACTTCACAACAACACAACCACTTCCAGCAGGTGTCCTACAACAACACCTGACATGTTTATGTTTGATGTGCCATGAGTTAATGACACAAGCAAAAAAGCTAGTGTACTTTCTACTATTAATGACTGTAGTTGAACTATTTTGAAATAGTTTACCAAGCTACAAACTACTAGCTAGCATTGAATCAACTAGTAGGCCTAACTAGTTGATTCAGTGATCTGTAGCTTCACCAGAACTTGAACTTTATCAACTTGGTCATTCAAGGCCAAGTTCAAGTTCTGGTGAAGCTAAAGATCATTGAATCATGACTAGTTTGAATCATTGAATCATAGTATAATGCAGCCTCGGTTGATTCGGATGACCATACATCCTCTTTTTCCCATACTTTTCCTTATATTTGGACATTAAAAACCATTCGACTGGGATTTCTAAAGGACTTTGGGCTTTCACCCCAGCAGTGTATTTCGGACACGTGGGGCACGGTTCACATGAAACATTACTGTTGTGAAAGCTTCATGCAGAGCTGGCCAACCCGAGACTGGAGGAGGTGTCCTGAGTTCAATTGCACTCGAACTGTGGAGCGATTCATGTGAATGTGAAAGCAACACGGACACTCGTTCAGGAAACAAAAGCAAACTTGCATACACGTTTTGGCCGATGACGTTGTATTTAGTGATAGAGATGATAGATGATTTATCTTGGATACAAGCGAGAGTGAGCCTGCAGTTTTTATTATTTAAATGAGGAATATTGTGACGTGTTTGTTCCCGGAAGAAACTCAAGACTGGCACTGATATAGAGAAGAACTCCCGCTGGAGGGACTCTGGAACTAATTAATGTTAACCTTGATAAATAGTATATTTATACCTAGATTAATGATAGCTAATGCATTAACTAAAGGTCGCAAATTTTTCCATTAAAAGTAAACGTGTAAACGTACTCGCCAATGTCCTCGATATGGTCACAAGGTCAAAAGGTTTTAAAGGGCTTTAACGCCATGGTTGCATGCTTTGTTGTGGTCTGTTTATCTCTGTGTGCTGTTATTTTGGTCATATTAAGCTCTGTGATGAAAGATAAGCCCTCTGTATCGAGTGAGAATTGTGGAGGACAGCTTGTTATTATGGATTGTGTTTCAAGCTATTGTTGAGTGATTTAAAGTGAATGGATGTGGTGTTTGTCATCACCTGATCAGAGTTTCTGCTGATTTCTCATCGATAGACAAACACAGCTCACCCTTTTATTCATGCCATCACTATAAAAATGCCATTTTACTGTATTACAGTAAAAAAAAAAAGTGTAATAGTGTTTTATTTAAATCAGCACAAAGCATTTTTTATATATATTTTAAGTAGTAAGAATTTGCTCTTGACATGTCCTGACCCAAAAGTGTACCCAAATTATTCATTTTCATCATCAGACATGTATATGTTTTGTATATTGTCTTTTTTCGCTAATTATTTGATTCTTTCATTTTTAAAAAAAAATGTTTTTTGTTATTTGGATAGCTAGTTTGCTGAATACATGAATCGGTAATGTTGTATCAGTAGTCTTTATTTCATGTTGTGTGAGAAATGTGATATGATTGACAAAATTGTTTCATATGTTTGACAAGCATTAGCCTCACCGAATACAGTGGATAAAATAGTCTACGCACCCCTGTTAAAACAGCTGGCTTGTGTCATGTAAAGAATTAAACAAGTATAAATCAGAACTTTTGCACATTTAATGTAAAAACATTCTATGCAATGCAACTGAAAACCAAAGTGACACATTTAATAGAAAAACTTGAAATAACTATAACTGCATAAATGTGAACTACTGTACTTAGCTAAGTATTTAATGTATAGCACTCAGTCTGTGTGGACAGGAGTGTTTCTCGACTCTTCTTTGCTCAAAGCCTCCAGATGTGTATGATAGCGAGAGCATCTCCTCTTCAGGCCCTCACACACTCTCTACAGGATCAGTTCTGGCCTCAGGTGGAGCTGGTCAACATTCATCTTTAGCTGATTGAGATGTTCTGGATCGTTGTGAAGCTGAAAGGTGAAGGTTCTGGTTCTTGAAGCACTAAAGCCCGAGTCCCGGCTGAAGAAAAGCAGCCTGAAGTGTGATGATGCTCCTCCACAGATCTGCTGTTCTTCTACTTATGAGCCAAACGCACCTTTCACAGATTTGGGCAAAATATCTCATCAGACCGCAACACAGTTTTACACATGGTTTTGAAAGACTGGATATATGTTTCTGCTAAGTTTACCCAGGTTTTTTTTAGTCAGAAAGGTTTGCGTCTTCCCACAGGCCCCATAGCCCAGACAGATGGAGGATATGGGTCCTGATATTTGATATCTGTCCTGTACGAAGCAATCAGCCGACCATGTTTCCTGTTGACAGCGTCCCTGACCAGTTTTCTCTTTGGTACATCAAATGCCTTTCGAATTTTTAGTAGCCTTCACCTTTGAGTGACACCTTTCAACAGTGACGTTGATGCTTTGCAAGCTCTTTGTTGTCTATGGCTCTTGTAGTAGCAGCAACAAGATGTCAGACATATCTCACAAGAATTCAGCTGAAGACTGGTGTGCACTGTTTTAGATGAGCTTGACGATTAGTTCATTCTGAACACAACCACAAACCTATTATTAAACGGTGCACACTTATGCATTTAGATTGGTTTAAGTTTTTATTTTTATATGTGGTTTTAATGTCTACATTAAAAGTGCAAAATTTCTAATATGATTTTTCTTTGTTTAGTTTTATTTTGTTATATCATGTTTTATGTCCACTGGACATTGTTATGTTTTTCTTTTACTATTTCAATACACATGCTGCAAGAGTGAGAGTAACTAGATTTGCTTAGTTTATTTGGGCAGTTCTAACCAGCCAAACAGGATCATTTGTTTGGCCGACCAATGGAAAATGGGGGAAGCTTTGAGTAATCCTGCTTAAAAACATTGTTCTGTCTAGGGCTACAACTAACGATTATTTTGAGAATTGATTAGTTGGCTGATTATATATTTGGTTAAATTGGTTAACTGCATTTAAAAAAAGTTTTTTTTAAGGTTTTTCTTTTTTTCTTTTATTGACAAAACACACTATTCCATATCCTGCCCAATGCTGTCCTTCAAATAAACATGGCAACTGAATGCTATGAAAACATCAGATTTGGACAAAAATTGTTTTAAGCAGAAGTTTTTTTTGATTGTTTTAAGTATCAGGAAATCCTGGGAGAAAACATCATGCCGTCAGTGAGGAAGATGAAGCTAGGCCGTCATTGGACCTTCCAACAGGACAACGATCCTAGCATACCTCAAACTCCACCAAGGCTTGGTTGCAGAAGATGTCCTGGAAGAGTCTACAGTGGCATCACAGTCCCCTGACTTGAACCTCATAGAAAATCTCTGGTGGGATTTGAAGAAGGCGGTTGCAGAACGCAAACCGAAGAATGTTACTGAACTGGTCTGGAGGCCATTGCTCATGAGGAATGAGCTGAGATACCTCAGAAACGCTGCCAGAAGCTGGTGTCTGGTTATACATCTCGTTTGCAGCAGCTCATAACAGCAAAATGATGTTCTACTAAGTACAAAAGATGCTTGCCATGAAGGGGTTGAATAATTTTGAGACTGCAGAAATCATTAAAAGCATCTTTTTCAGTTGAATTTGGGGAAACCACTTGAAACATTTGTTGTGTTGAGCTATTTCAATTGACTTTTGTTTGATTTATTCATTGCAAATAGCTAAAAGTCTGTAAATTATGAAATTGCGCAGAGGAAACACATCACACATTAAACAGCACACACATCTGTCAACGCACCTGACAGGCAAGCCATGTTAAACATGACGCTTGAAGCTTAAATTAAAGAATTCTCATGTTTTGGGCAGCGTGGATCACGTACCTTTCCCGCATCAGCTCACTCGGTTTCCGGTTTACTGTAAGTATTGAGACAGACCCTCACACAGGTTTGGCCAGGGGACTGGATTATATCACCTGAAATATATCTACTTTTATGTTGATATAGCCCCTGTTAGTCACCTTGTCTTTTTGCAAGAGTACTTGGACTGTATGCTATAGCATGACACCATCATATTTATATTCGCCCGACAGAATGGCTTGGCAATAGAAATTTCAAGTAGCACAAGAAGGCCGATCAGCTCTCGCCCCTCTACATGATCAAATCACGCTGAGCACTCTGGTCAGTTCTGTGATTTGAATGTTTCCTCACATACATTGCGAGTTTGCCTTTGCAAGAGGATTATATCTACAACTTTAGATAAAAATTATATCAGTTGTTGACGCCCCTGCGAAGCGGTGTTCAACCAGGTCGTTTAGCCAGTCAGAGCCTGTTGTTACAGACGCAGACGCTGCTGCAGTGCTGCCCTTCATAGGTCATATTTATGTGCATTGCTGTTGTACACATTTATTGTGCAATATGCACAGATGGGAATCCGTCATTGTTTTGTTGCCCACACAGGTTTGACCTATGCCGGGTGGGTTATGTATGAGGCACCTATGCATGTTGCTATATACGTGTTATTATAACCTGAAAGTTATTTGCAACGCATGTATTGTCCGTGCAGGAATCAAGCTAGCTGAAATCAAGCTAAGGCTTGCCACCTGCATTATGCAACAGTGACGCTTTCATTATTTCGTTACCAGCTCGCTGTGATGGCGCTGGTGCTCACACTGTGGTCCTCATAGCAACATCTCTGATGATGCAGCATTTAGAGACCGACTCGAAAAGGAACGTCTCCGGTAGCGTAACCTCGGTTCCCTGAGAGGAGGGAACGAGACACTGAGCACGCTGTCTTGTTGCTTCAGTCCAAAGACTCTGAGGCAATGGTGCTCAGTGCCGCTTTATAGTGTAGGGAAGCCCGCCTCTATTTCACGCTTGAAGGGCCATTGGAGGGCGAATCCCCCCCCCCCCCACGAGATTTCATAAGGCTTCAGTATATTCAAGCAAGGAGGGGACAACCCCCATAGCGAAATCTTCGTTGACGCAGTGTCGAAAGGCAGATTCTCAGGGAACCGAGATTACGTTAGGTAACCGGAGACGTTTTCTGTGCACGTCGGGCAGACGCTACTAATCGATAATGACATTTGTTGTCAATTTTCATTATTGATTATTATGGATTAATTGCTGAAGCCCTAGTTCTGGCTAATGGCACAGAAATTACACAATTTTTTAAACAAATTAAATTGAAAAACCTCAAAATTACATTTACATTTTAATTAATCTGCGTTTCATGAGATGTCTCTGCAGTGAGTTAAGTAATTTGCTATTCTGTGAATAACTGCTATTCTGTGAATACTTTGTCCTTTTCCTCTGACCTCTCTCTCTCTCTTCTTTTTTCCCAGATGTTGGTGGGGCCACTGCCAGCAGGAAAGGGTGCAGCATGTCTGACATGTAAAGGGATCTGCTCTGGATTCCAGCCACATTCCTGGAGGTAATTTATTCTCTTGACTAAAGATGAAAAAAGAGAGGAAAGGGCTTCCACGCCTGCCTCAGTTCTCTGGATGTGTATGTGGAAAACTGGATTAATGAGTGTGAGTTGTGAGTGCTTCTGTATGAATTTCCATGGGCTCAATATTTTCAGAATGTCACGACTTTGGTGTTTGCCTAATTAATCTGTCTATATTAATTATATGATGAATATGTAATACTATAAACACTGTCATTTTTTAAATCAAAAAAACAAAATCTACTGTACTGCTATGGGGGGATTTCCCTGGGGCCTGTACCAGTGACTAGCTGAACAAAACCATGGTTGCAAGATTGGTTTTGATTTGACAAAACCAAACACATCCAAGCCGGCTTAAGTGATACTACTACAACTGCCGCTACTACAAAATTGTCCCGGTTAACTCAGGATTTGGCTTTTTCATCAAAGAGCTTCATCACATGACCACTGTCGGCCAATAGGAGTGTGAGAACGCTGAGCGCGTCTGGCTCACGCTGAGCGCTAACTGTTGTTTTGTCCTTTTTTGTTTGAGTTTCTTCTGCTTCGTTATTTTAATAATTTTTTTATACTTTTTGGCCAGTGGAGATTTCATCCTGCTTTCCAACCATTGGGATTCTCCGGTAACCTTGTCACTCTTCATCTCACCTGCCTTTGCTGTGTCTGCTGGGTTATGGTCTGCCAGTTGTCTGCCTCTTTACTGTTGGTGAATGAGTCTCTGCTGACTGTGACAGTGCAGACCCTCTGAACGTCCGACACCTCTGGCTGAGTCAGTCTCCACTCTCTCTGCTGACTGTGATAGTGGTAGTGCAGACCCTCTGAATGTCCGACACCTCTGGCTGAGTCAGTCTCCACTCTCTCTGCTGACTGTGACAGTGGTAGTGCAGACCCTCTGAACGTCTGACACCTCTGGCTGAGTCGGTCTCCACTCTCTCTGCTGACTGTGACAGTGGTAGTGCAGACCCTCTGAACGTCTGACACCTCTGGCTGAGTCGGTCTCCACTCTCTCTGCTGACTGTGACAGTGGTAGTGCAGACCCTCTGAACGTCTCCACTCTCTCTCTCTGCTGACTGTGACAGTGGTAGTGCAGACCCTCTGAATGTCCGACACCTCTGGCTGAGTCGGTCTCCACTCTCTCTGCTGACTGTGACAGTGGTAGTGCAGACCCTCTGAATGTCTGACACCTCTGGCTGAGTCGGTCTCCACTCTCTCTGCTGACTGTGACAGTGGTAGTGCAGACCCTCTGAACGTCCGACACCTCTGGCTGAGTCGGTCTCCACTCTCTCTGCTGACTGTGACAGTGGTAGTGCAGACCCTCTGAACGTCTCCACTCTCTCTCTCTGCTGACTGTGACAGTGACAGTGCAGACCCTCTGAACGTCCGACACCTCTGGCTGAGTCAGTCTCCACTCTCTCTGCTGACTGTGACAGTGGTAGTGCAGACCCTCTGAACGTCCGACACCTCTGGCTGAGTCAGTCTCCACTCTCTCTGCTGACTGTGACAGTGATAGTGCAGACCCTCTGAACGTCTGACACCTCTGGCTGAGTCGGTCTCCACTCTCTCTGCTGACTGTGACAGTGATAGTGCAGACCCTCTGAACGTCTGACACCTCTGGCTGAGTCGGTCTCCACTCTCTCTGCTGACTGTGACAGTGGTAGTGCAGACCCTCTGAACGTCCGACACCTCTGGCTGAGTCGGTCTCCACTCTCTCTGCTGACTGTGACAGTGGTAGTGCAGACCCTCTGAACGTCCGACACCTCTGGCTGAGTCGGTCTCCACTCTCTCTGCTGACTGTGACAGTGGTAGTGCAGACCCTCTGAACGTCTCCACTCTCTCTCTCTGCTGACTGTGACAGTGGTAGTGCAGACCCTCTGAATGTCCGACACCTCTGGCTGAGTCGGTCTCCACTCTCTCTGCTGACTGTGACAGTGGTAGTGCAGACCCTCTGAATGTCTGACACCTCTGGCTGAGTCAGTCTCCACTCTCTCTGCTGACTGTGACAGTGGTAGTGCAGACCCTCTGAACGTCCGACACCTCTGGCTGAGTCAGTCTCCACTCTCTCTGCTGACTGTGACAGTGGTAGTGCAGACCCTCTGAACGTCCGACACCTCTGGCTGAGTCAGTCTCCACTCTCTCTGCTGACTGTGACAGTGGTAGTGCAGACCCTCTGAACGTCCGACACCTCTGGCTGAGTCGGTCTCCACTCTCTCTGCTGACTGTGACAGTGGTAGTGCAGACCCTCTGAACGTCCGACACCTCTGGCTGAGTCGGTCTCCACTCTCTCTGCTGACTGTGACAGTGACAGTGCAGACCCTCTGAACATCCGACACCTCTGGCTGAGTCAGTCTCCACTCTCTCTGCTGACTGTGACAGTGGTAGTGCAGACCCTCTGAACGTCCGACACCTCTGGCTGAGTCAGTCTCCACTCTCTCTGCTGACTGTGACAGTGATAGTGCAGACCCTCTGAACGTCTGACACCTCTGGCTGAGTCGGTCTCCACTCTCTCTGCTGACTGTGACAGTGGTAGTGCAGACCCTCTGAACGTCCGACACCTCTGGCTGAGTCAGTCTCCACTCTCTCTGCTGACTGTGACAGTGATAGTGCAGACCCTCTGAACGTCTGACACCTCTGGCTGAGTCGGTCTCCACTCTCTCTGCTGACTGTGACAGTGATAGTGCAGACCCTCTGAACGTCTGACACCTCTGGCTGAGTCGGTCTCCACTCTCTCTGCTGACTGTGACAGTGGTAGTGCAGACCCTCTGAACGTCCGACACCTCTGGCTGAGTCGGTCTCCACTCTCTCTGCTGACTGTGACAGTGGTAGTGCAGACCCTCTGAACGTCCGACACCTCTGGCTGAGTCGGTCTCCACTCTCTCTGCTGACTGTGACAGTGGTAGTGCAGACCCTCTGAACGTCTCCACTCTCTCTCTCTGCTGACTGTGACAGTGGTAGTGCAGACCCTCTGAACGTCCGACACCTCTGGCTGAGTCGGTCTCCACTCTCTCTGCTGACTGTGACAGTGGTAGTGCAGACCCTCTGAACGTCTGACACCTCTGGCTGAGTCAGTCTCCACTCTCTCTGCTGACTGTGACAGTGGTAGTGCAGACCCTCTGAACGTCCGACACCTCTGGCTGAGTCAGTCTCCACTCTCTCTGCTGACTGTGACAGTGGTAGTGCAGACCCTCTGAACGTCCGACACCTCTGGCTGAGTCAGTCTCCACTCTCTCTGCTGACTGTGACAGTGGTAGTGCAGACCCTCTGAACGTCCGACACCTCTGGCTGAGTCAGTCTCCACTCTCTCTGCTGACTGTGACAGTGGTAGTGCAGACCCTCTGAACGTCTCCACTCTCTCTCTCTGCTGACTGTGACAGTGGTAGTGCAGACCCTCTGAACGTCTCCACTCTCTCTCTCTGCTGACTGTGACAGTGACAGTGCAGACCCTCTGAACGTCTGACACCTCTGGCTGAGTCAGTCTCCACTCTCTCTGCTGACTGTGACAGTGGTAGTGCAGACCCTCTGAACGTCTCCACTCTCTCTCTCTGCTGACTGCGACAGTGGTAGTGCAGACCCTCTGAATGTCTCCACTCTCTCTCTCTGCTGACTGTGACAGTGGTAGTGCAGACCCTCTGAATGTCCGACACCTCTGGCTGAGTCGGTCTCCACTCTCTCTGCTGACTGTGACAGTGGTAGTGCAGACCCTCTGAATGTCCGACACCTCTGGCTGAGTCAGTCTCCACTCTCTCTGCTGACTGTGACGGTAGAGCAGACCCTCTGAAATACAAGTCTGATCTTAATGCCACACGTACAGCATACTACTACTCCATAATTGACACTGCTATAAGTCAACATAATTTTCAACTGTTAACAAACTTATTAACCCTTCAACGCATCTTATTACTGGCTCAATTGACCTTTGCAACTCCTTCCTCCACTTTTTTTGAAAATAAAATCAAACCTATTTATAAAACCTTTTCATCAAACTCATCATTCAGAAGTTTCCTATAACTGGTTCTTACCCAAGCACATCCTCTAGCTTTACTCTCACCAGCCCATCTTCTGTTAGTAATTGCTCAAACTAGCTCATCTACTTGTCAGTTAGATCCAGCACCTACCTCACTTCTTAAAAGCTGCCTGTCTGTTATCTCATCTCCTATTGCTCATTTGATCAACTGTTCTATTTCTTCCGGTCTGTCCCACTATCTTTAAAACGGCTGCTGTCGCTCCTATTTTAAAGAAACCAGGGCTAGATTCTTCTGTTATGAATAATTTCAGACCTATATCTAATCTTCCTTTCATTTTTAAGCTGCTTGAAAAAGTAGTTACCTCGCAGTTACAGGCTCATCTCTATGCTGACAATCTTCTTGATCCCTATCAATCTGCCGTTTGGTCAGGCCACAGCACTGAAACGGCATTGTTAAAATTTACTAATGACCTCCTAATATCTGCTGATTCTGGTTGTCTTACTGTTCTTGTAATGCTTGACATAACAGCAGCTTTTGACACTGTAGGTAGTGCTTTATCTTAGTTTATATCATATCTTACTGATAGACATTTTTTTATTACAGTCCAAATCTTCTGTGTGTTCTCTCTCTCAAGGTGTCCCTCAAGGCTCTGTTCTTGGACCACTTCTGTTCAATATTTATTTGTTACCTCTTGGTCACATTGTCCGTAGTCATGGTCTCAGTTATGTTCCATCTCTGCTTGGCCACGGCTCGCTCCATCTCTGCTGTTCCTCTGGACATACTGAATACCTGTATTGCAGAAATTAAAATATGGTTCTATATCCAAGACGGCGTTCTACCACCTTTGCAATATTACCCGACTGCTACTGTACCTGCTCTGAGCACTAAAGATACTGAAACGAATTCATGCTTTGATAACCTTGTCTCGACTACTGTAACTCACTTCTTGGGCTGCTTGCCTGCTAAACAATCCCTAGACAACAATATGTTCATAATTCTGCTGCCAGAATCATCAATCAAGTCAAGAAATCTGATCACATTACCCCTCTGCTCTATAGTCTTTAGGTTACCTGTTCCTCTCCGCATTCAGTATAAAATTATCTTGTTAACTTTTAAATGTCTTCATGGACTTGCTCCCATTTATTTATCTGAACTTCTGCACTATTATTCACCTCCTCACTCTCTCTTATCCTCTTCTCATCATCTGACTTAAAACTTACTGTACCTCGTTTTTGTCTTTCAATCCTTCAGTGATGTGGCTCTGAAACTCTGGAATTCTCTTCCTCTAACTTTATGTGACACTTCTACTATATCCTCATTTAAATCTCAACTAAAATCTTTTCTTACCGTATTTCCAACCTTCCTCTGTTTAGTGTTCTGCTGTTTTGGTAATGTATATTTGTATATGTACTATTGATGCATACTAATGCTGTGTTTTTTTTATCTTCTTGAACAGCGACCTTGAGCTTGGGAAAGGCGCTTTATAAATAAAACATTATTATTATTGTATTGTATTATTATAATAATATGTATTATTATTGACGAGACACTGCCTCTACTGATAAGCCGTAGCTGGTACAGTGCCTAATAAACAACAATTTAATCTTAATTTTTGCAGAAAAGCTTGCACACAGTGCCACTGTGGTCAGGAGGAGCATGTGTCCAGCTCCGACAGCGAAGACGACCTCAAGGTGGGGAGATTGCTGGCAGAGTCCCGCTATGCCCATCTCACAGCTAAGGTTAAGGGAGGAGACGGCATGAGGGTCTATAAACGCAACCGCATGATTGTCACCAACCCAGTGGTCTCCCGTAAAGACCCAACATTCAACACAGTCACCTATGACTGGGTCCCACCAGGCCTCACCCAGAAACTGGTAAGAGAACCATAAAAGCTCAAACAAATCAATGCATCCTTTATATTTAGTAGTTTATCATGGTTGCGGTCAGGCGGTGTTACTAGCTGTAATGTGAAATGAACGTAGTTCATTGTTCTGGTGACATGCTCCTGGTGAATACAGACGAGCTGCTGATGGTACCAGTAATGAGCAAGACAACCAGGGTTTAGTTGGTAAATATTCCTGGTGGTGCTATTTCTCCAGCTTCTAAAATGTCTAAGTCCTGAACCACAAGGTGAAAAACAAAAATCACAAGGTATGCTTTAGTTTTGTGTCTTGTGAGGATAAAATGTGGCTCCTGGAATTACCATGAAATCAGAATCTTTAACTTTTTCAGAGAACAGCACAACAGTATATACCACAGTTAACTCAACTCCCCCTATCTGATTTACTGAAGACACGCATTGAAAAATTAGTGCTGAAAAGGCATGGACACATTATATATATATGTTTTGTTGTTATTGCATATGCGTTTGTTGGCGTTTCCCCTTCAGACGGAAAATTTATGGGAGGAGCGTTTTTAATATACCACTCAATGTGATTTACTAAGGTTTGTGCTAGTCAATTTACGGGTATTTGCACCATTATTTAAAATCAGAAAAAAGCAGTCTTAGCCCATTTTGTGCTTGTCATGCTGTGATGGTTGCTGTAGGAGGACGCACCGAAGACGAGTGTAGAAGGGAGAGATGTTTCTCCACTCATTCTCATTTATTAGGAATGCCTCTGCTTATCTGCGACCCTATGCTAATTTGCACTGCTCTTGCTTTGGCCAAAATGGACATTAGCTGGCATTCCTGAGGCCTCCCTTGGTGTTTTTATCTGGAAAAAAAAATCTTCTGGAAAAAATTGATTGCTGGCAATTATGTGGTGCCGACCTTGATCACAAAGTACCACTATCAGTAAGCATGACATCTGATCTTAATTAAATAATGTATATTTGAGTGAGTTTGTCAACTGACCAGTCTGAAGGATTTGAGAGATACTGATAACTTGTAGAGCCTCTTGCTGTATTATCAACACAGGGAATTTGATTAACAAAAAATAAATGAACTAACAAAACTACTAAAAGAATACTATATGAATGTAAAGTAAAGAGCATATTTTAAATTTAAGTTTCCTGAATTCATTTGAATGTTACTATATAGTGTTACATTATCTTAAGAAATATAAACCGCTGATTCTCAAAGACTAGTAAACCTTATAACCTATCTTCCTCTGAGTTGGTTCAATGTGGTCCAGCACAACCAATCATTTGGTTTTTCAGTCCGTATAAGTAGTGGTCGACCAACAGTATTTTTCACAAATAATGAAGTTCTTCAAAACATGAATAAAAAATAATTAAACACTATAACCAACAGTGCTAAAACATGCCACTTTTATAAAATATCCTTTCCTAATTATTTTACTGTGGTAGACAGGGGTGAAAAGAGTAAAAAAAAAAAAGTGAAAGTAATAACGTACCATTACTTTCCAAAAAATGTAGTGTGAGTAGAGTAAAAACTACTTGAGTAATAGTCAAAGATTAGCTTATTTGAAAGTACTCATGAGTAGTGAGCTGCAGATTATTCCCCCTATAATAAACACTGTACACTACAATTCAAAACATTTGAAAACTGTATAAAAATGTTATACTGTAACTCACATTATATTTTGTTGTTTGTCAAAGAATATCTATCATCCAACAGTTTTAATTTTGACTGCCAACTTTTTAAAATACATCAAAGCAACACAGATAGTCTATTACAGAGATGAAAATATGAAATTGCAGCACACTCATCACCATTTAAATCATAATGTATGAACAAAAATAGATTTAAAATCAGTTGTAAGGCCTTAAACACTGAGCGATCAATTGTTGCACATAAAATATCAATGTTCTGAACAGTACAGAGAGTATAAAAACCTTTAGAAACTCACACAACATTACACACCAGAGATGGGTTAAAAAGAGATTAAAAAGAGCCAATCTCTCTCTTTAGTGTTTAGTGATCACCAATATTATCAAACCGTTTACCTCACCTAGTGCACTGAAATAGGTTAAGATCGCTATCTTATCGCTAGCTAACATGAACTACATTGTAATCCAATTCCATTGAATATGTTACAATTTAAATGTAAATGCACATAGGTAAAGGGGGGGCATCATCCCCTACCTTTTACACAGCTACATTTACTCAAGTTGCTATGCTGATAATATAATTTGTAAGGAAAATGTGCATTAAATATGGAAGTATTTCTGGGGAAACTTCAAAAGAAAAGAAAAATACACAAAAGCACATCTCTTTGCAGGGCCGCGGCGCTCTCGGCAAAGAAACTGCTATATTGGAAGCATTCACAACTTACTGGAACAAAACATTTTGCTGACTGAAAAATATTTTTGTGCAAGTGCAGATTGTATGAAATGAATCAAACAAAAAACAGTGTTTATTAACAAGCTGTAGTTTTATCACCACGCATGGGTCATCAGTAAGGTGCATACTGAATTTGGTCCTCCAATTAAAGTACATTTAGTCATGATAAGCTATTTTTCTTTTTTTATTAAGACTTTTAGAAGGTGACAGTGCAGTGCAGTGCAGATCGCACCTCTCTCTATATGTTCGTCTAAGCAGACATCCGAAGTCTTTATTTACCCGACTATCTGTGTTTCTCTCCATCTCGGATCGCGTGCATAGAAAGTCGACAGTCATGCTACATGATTTTACTGATTTTGATGTTACGTAGAAAGGGCGACAGCGCACCGCTCCAAAGTAAAGCAACGGAATGCATCATCATGTTTTCTCAATCGCTTTCTGTAAGACAGAATCCGAAACTTAAACTAAAACACAGCCCTAGTCATTAAAACATTTTGAGAGCCCCTGGTGGTTCGGGGGCCCTACGCAACTTGCGTGCTTTGTGTATAGGGAGGACAGGCACTGATTGTACTCAATAGCCGCAACCTCGCACCAAATTTTAGGCCCTGTAGATATAGCCTATAGATCTGGTAAGCAGAACCTGCCGGTTTAGATCCAAACCTAAACCTGTGGTTAAGGTTTTTTGTATGTGCAATAGATTTGACAGGAGTCAGGAGACCGATTACTTTCTCCCTATCCAATTTATTATTCATTAACACGTTTATGCATATAAACAAAATTGTACATAAAATGTGCTCTAGTAAAAGTAAAAATACACAATTTTAAACTATTTAAAAAGTACTCTTTCTGATTTAAAAAAAAAGAACTACTTAGATTAACAGGAGTGTTTGTAATCCATTACTGCACACCCCTGGTGGTAAAGTGTATTGATTTTAAATAAGTGAAAGACTTTGATGAAGTATCATGAAACTAATGCGATCAAGACCTGGAACTACTTTGCAGGAGTGCAGTTAAACAACAATCCTCCACTATCTCGAAAGTTATTTATTCTAAGCATAGCATTTCTTGTCAAATGTCAGTCTGATGTTTAACAGGAATTTGGCTGGTGTTTGGTGAAACATCCCATGTTAAAAATAACCCTCTCCATGAGCTAAAGGTATGGAACAGCCTTGCTTTATCATCTCACTGGGCACATACCTCACATTTGACTTAATGGAAAGGGCTGCATATAAATTTGTCCCACTGATCTCACATGCATTTAAGGGGATCATTTCAATCGCAAGGTACTGTAGGAGGGGTGGAATGAAGGATGCCAGACTAGGTCGGGATTTGTACGTTTATTTTGATAGCAGAATGCGCTGGCATTTTGCACCACCTCCAGGCAGCCCTCGCTAAATCATAGTACATGCAATGATAAAATCAATCTGGGCAATGAACAAATTTACATCAGTTGCACGCGTGCGATACAGCTTTTGCATGTGTGCCGTTTGTTTGTGTGTGAGGTTAATCTAGGACTGCATGATCAACTGAAATTAAACTGAGACAATTTTAAATTTGCAATTTCAAGATAATTTGCAAACTATTAGTTTATAGTTAATTCATAGTTAATGTATTGTAGTCTCTATAGTTTTAATATATTAATAGGCTATATACAAATAGTGAGTTATTCAATCATTGTGCTTTAACAACTAATTAACTGTTAATAGTTCTCGCTTTAGATTAGGCAAGCCCGTAGACGGGGGGGGGGGGGGGGGTTTCGGGTAGTTAGATTATGGTTAGAATATACCCCCCCCCTCCCCCTCACTGCCAAGGTCAAGGTCCAGAATTTAAGTCGGTTTTTTTCTTTTCTTTTTTTATGTGATTATTGTCATCATTGTTTTAATCAATGCTTGTGACAAATATTCTGGGTTGCTGTTTCAAATTAATATGATTATTGTAGCTGGACGTGTGTGTGCCGCGTGTGCAGTTCAGAGAGAGTTCTCGCCATACACTTTTCAAAGCAACGGTGAAGCATAGCCTCTGAATGATTGGGGGTGAGGGGTTATATATATATATATTTTTTTTTTATTAAAAGGATTTCTATATTTTATCCACTCAATAGTCTACAATATAATAGCCATATAAATGTAGCGTAACTATAATAATAAAACATAGTGGGATATTCAATGATATTGGCTGTGCGATATCAACTTTTGTGATTGGCCAATACCGGCAGACTGGAGCCAATTGAAATGCTTCGTCTTATTCCTCTGAGAACTTCAAAGCAGACCGCTTGAGGTAAATTATCTGGAATGATTAGTATATTAATTGATTTACGATGCCTAGTATGTGAGAGTGTTATGTCTGTAGCGTCTGTAGCGAGTGTTTTTTTATGTGTGTCATGTTATCCTTTATTTATTAACTGTTATGAGTTTATTTTGCACCGATTCACTGATAGTGTGAGGATGTAATAAGCTATACCAAGACAAATTAGTGCATAAAAGGTCACCAAAATGAAGTATTTGAACCTCATAATTAAATGCAAAAGGAGGAGAAAACTGCAAAAAGGTCCACTTTTTGAAAAAAAGAACCCCCCTTTCAACCCCCCGGCTGGCTACGGACCTGTTAGGTCATATAAAATGTGAAAATGTCATTGATTAAGTGGCTTAAAACAACCTTTATTAGACTAGAATTGCATAAGTGTGCACTTTTCTAACAGAAAACCCATAACGCGCTCTGGTCGCTCATTTGCACAACAACAGTGCCTGGTGGCTTGAGAACGTAAACCTTGAAATGGGTTCCAAGGTGCAAGCATTGAATTTTTTTTCAAAATGTTATCATCTCTGCGTAAACTTAAATCTGTGAAAACGCTGACGGCGTGCACATGCAAATTGCGTGTTCAGTGTATAGGTATGCACGTTTGAAAATATACTGATGCGCAGGTGCGTAGTCTTTCTTTACAAATTGACCTCACCAAATTACTTGTCTGTACAGAGGTAAAGGGAAGGAATGGGGCCTTCACAGGGGAGAGACTAGTTGACACTTCAGGACTGCGTTGTCATCATGTTCAGGTGCAGGTCTTTCATCAGATCTGGATACGGCCTGGATCCGGCAGACTGCGGTAAACCTTGGGATAAACAGAGACTAATATTAGCGTAGACACTATTCTTCTTATGATGTAATGAGTACATCAGGATTTATGGGAAGTGTTCCTGGTTCCGGCTGACCTAATCTATGCAGCCTAACATTGAATTATAGAAGTTTATAATGTGTTATGTGTATGCTAGGTCAAAGAGATGTGTTTTTAGTCTAGATTTGAACTGACAGAGTGTTTCTGCTTCACGGACAATGGTAGGAAGACTGTTCCAAAGTTTTGGTGCTAAATAGGAAAAGGATCTACCGCCAGCAGTCGATTTTGATATTCTAGGTATTATTAACTGGACAGAATTTTAAGATCGCAATAGTGAAGGACTATAAATGCGTTAAGAGCTCGCTCAAGGACTGCGGAGCTAAACCATTTAGTGCTTTGTAAGTAATCAGCAATATTTAAAAAATTATATGATGTTTAATAGGGAGCCAATGCAGTGTTGACAGAACTGGGCTAATATGGTCATACTTCCTGGTTCTGGTGAGAACTGCTGCATTTTGGACCAGCTGTAGTTTGTTTATTATGCGAGCAGGGCAACCACCCAGTAGAGCATTACTGTAATCTAGCCTGAATTGTGCTATGAACTAACTGTTCTGCATCTGCCATTGAAAGCATATGTCGTAATTTAGAAAATATATTTTAAGATGGAAGAAAGCGATTTTACAGATACTAGAAACGTGGCTTTCAAATGAAAGATTGGTATCAAAGAGCACACCCAGGTTCCTAACCGATGACGAGGACTTGACAGAGCAGCCATGAAGTGTTAGACAGTATTCTAGGTTATTACGTGAGGACGTTTTTTTGTCCAATAATTAGAATCTTTGTTTTTTCTGAATTTAGTAGTAGGAAATTACTAGTCATCCAGCTGCAAATTATATCAGCTATGCATTCCGTTAATTTTGTGAATTGGTAAGTTTCATCAGGGCGTGAAGAAATATAGAGCTTCGTATCATCAGCATAACAGTGAAAACTAATGCCATGTTTCCTAATGATATCTCCTAATGGTAGCATGTACAGAGTGAACAGCAACAGTCCTAGTACTGAGCCTTGTGGTACGCCATACTGAACTTGTGATCGATGAGACATCTCTTCATTTACTACTACAGTCTGTTAATGTTTGGATAAGTAAGATCGAGTAACACAAATAGAGATACAACCACGATCGGATGATAAGAGCAAATCATTTGTGACTCTAATGAGAGCAGTCTCAGTACTATGGGACGGTCTAAATCCTGACTAGAAATCCTTGCAGAAATAATTTCTTTCTAAAAAAAAGGAACAGAGAATACTGTGAGAATACTGCCTTTTCTAGTATCTTTGACAGAAAAGGTAGATTCGAGATCGGCCTGTAATTGACTAATTCTGTAGGATCAAGTTGCAGTTTAACAAGCGGTTTAATCATAGCCATCTTAAAAGTTTTTGGTACGTAAAGATGAATTAATGATATTAAGAAGAGTTCAGGGAACAGACACAGCCTCTATGATATCATGTAGGTGAAAGAGTCTCTATGTGATGGGATTTATCTGACTTCTGTGATGTGAGACCGCTAACAGACGGTCGGTTTAGCCAGTATGTCTGTTTCCTGACCTGAGCCCTAGTTTGTCATGTTTGAGCTCTAAGACAGACTATATGGCATATTACTAGAGAGAAGAGCAGCACCATCCCAGGAGGGATAAATGTCATCTCTTTTCAACAGGTCAGGTTTGCCCCAAAAACTTTTCCAATAGTCTATGAACCCTATATTATTTTGCGGACACCACTTAGACAGCCAGCCATTGAGTGAGGATAGTCTATTAAAGGTCCTGTTCTATGCCCCTTTTCACAAGATGTAAAATAAGTCTCTGATGTCCCCAGAGTGTGTATGTGAAGTTTGAGCTCAAAATACCCAACAGATCATTTTTTACAGCATGTTTAAATTGATATTTTTTGGGGCTCAGAAAAACGAGCCGTTTCAGTGTGTCCCCTTTAAATGCAAATGAGGTGCTGCTGGACGACACAGAGGGCGGAGCTTCATGTGCTCGCGCTCAGTCTGTCAGGAAAAATTCATCTCACGGAATGATGATAATATCAGAAACTCTCAGTAACAGCGTTCATTTCGAGTCGGACAATAATGCCTACAGAGTCAGAGTGCTGTATAGAGATGAAACAGGTATAGTTTAGTAGTTTAATTACGGTTATAACGTATTTGTCATCTGCTTGTAGGCTATGTATCCATTATTTATTAATAGCCTACAAGTCTGCTGTCTGAATGATGATCAAACATATACTGATGAGTTTAATAAAGTTTATTGTACATCACACAAAAGATGAAGCGTCAGTTTTACTTCAGAAAATCACCGTAAGAGCTGAGTAAACACAGTAGGCTAAGTTATAAGAAGTGCGCAAGTAGCCAGTAGAGTTGAGGGAGCATTCCTGTGGGCGGAGGTTAGTCAAAAAACGGTTCTGGTGATGTCACTAATGCAGGATGTAGAGGGGTGTAGTCCAATCGAGCCGTTTTTTGTAGTCAACTTCTGTTAAATAAAATATCTCGCTTGGCATTGAACTTTGAGCTTTATAATTTTACAGATATTTATGCTCTAACAGCAACATTACACACTAACTAAAGTTTGAAACATGGAATCGCATGCAACGGGACCTTTAAGTATCCCATCACTCCTGCGAACAGGAAGGGGGCCAGAGCAAATTACAGTGTCTGATAGTGTATTACAGTGTATGTATATATGTACAGGTGCTGGTCATAAAATTAGAATATCATCAAAAATTTGATTTATTTCAAGAATTCAACTTAACAGGTGAAACTAATATATAGACTCATTACATGCAAAGTGAGATATTTCAAGCTTTTATTTGTTATAATTTTGATGATTATGGCTTACAGATTATGAAACCCACGAAATCAAAATCCCAGAAAATTAGAATATTACATGAAATCACACAGTAATCGCACAGTGATACCATGGTCATTGAACCAGGTTTTGGTTCTTTTGGCAGTGTGGGCAAGTGCAAATCCTGCTGGAAAATGAGGTCAGCATCTCCATAAAGCTTGTCTGCTGAAGGAAGCATGAAGTGCTCTGAAAATGTCCTGGTAGACGGCTGCGTTGAGTGGACAGCACAGTGGACCAACACCAGCCGATGACATGGCTCCCCAAACCAACACAGACTGTGGAAACTTCACACTGGACTTCAAGCATCTTGGATTGTGTGCCTCTCCATTCTCCATTCATCCTCCAGACTCTGAGACCTTGGTTTCCAAATGAGATGCAAAATTTGCTCTCATCAGAAAAGAGGACTTAGGTCCACTGTGCTTTATTAAATCCAGAGTCAACGCAGCCGTCTACCAGGACATTTTCAGAGCACTTCATGCTTCCTTCATTTTCCAGCAGGATTTGCACCTGCCCACACTGCCAAAAGAACCAAAACCTGGTTCAATGAACATGGTATTACTGTGTAATTACTGTGTGATTTCATGTAATATTCAAATTTTCTGGGATTTTGATTTTGTGGGTTTCATAAGCTGTAAGCCATAATCATCAAAATTATAACAAATAAAGGCTTGAAATATCTCACTTTGCATGTAATGAGTCTATGTCTGTATTAGTTTCTGGACATGGACAGTATACCGTACATACATTTTCAATGGAGGGACAGAAAGCTCTTGGACTAAATCTAAAATATCTTAAACTGTGTTCCGAAGATTAACGGAGGTTTTACGGGCTTGGAACGACATGAGGGTGAGTCATTAATGACATAAATTTCATTTTTGGGTGAACTAACCCTTTAAGACAGTATAAACAGATTAATGACGAGTTGTGTGAGTTAATAGATGAAGATGATAAGAAAGCGGTTCAAGATGCTTATGAGAACAAATATTCGGAATTTAAGTGGTTTATAGAAGACACAAACTAATGGATTGCAGATGTCTTAAAAGATGAGGAAGATGATATTAGGCCACATGATAGTGTGTCCAAAGCTAACTCCGTGGTAAGCGCTATTGGCAAGAGCTTCAGCAATGAAAAAGAGAGAAGCAATAGAACAGGAAGAAATTCGCTTGAGAATTAGAAAAGAGCAATTGGAGCTTGAAACTGAACTTGCTGCTTCAGATGCCAAATTAAAGGTGTATGAAGAATTTGAAGATGCTCATGAGTTTAGCTATGATTAATTAGAGCCACCTTCAGGACCCAGATTTGAACCCCTGATGCGTAGACAAGAAAAACACAATGTGTATCGTGTATGAATATGTGTATCGTGGAGCTGGTAAGCCATCCCTTACATTCAATCCAAAGCCAGCCACTCAAGTTGGTGCTTCAGATAGAAGAAAGTCATCATCAAGGTTTGATGCTGTCAGCAGCACGCCGCATCTTAATCATTATGATCGCACTGATTCTTCTACAGATAGCCTGCACGAAGTGCTACAGCGTCAAAAAGTCACCGAGATGCTCGTTAAACAACAGAGTTGGTCTCAACTGCCTCAAAGAGATATACCCACGTTTACAGGAGATCCTCTGACTTACAGATCTTTCGTAAGGGCATTCGAGCATGCTATGGACAGTAAAACAGACATCAAGTCATCAAGACTGGCTGTACTACCTCAATCAGTTCGCAAGTGGAGAGCCACTTGATCTCATTCGGAGCTGTGAGCACATGAGACCAGACTTCCATTCAAACTGAAAGAAAGATGGAGAAGTTATGCTTATGACATTCAAGAAAGAATAAGAAAAAGAGCCAGTTTCCTGATTTAGTGGAATTTGTGTACCACCAAGCGAAGGCTGCCAATGACCCACTGTTTTGAGATATCCTGAGCTCCACGTCAAGTAATCAGAACAACTCAAAGAAGCAACCAAGCATCAGAAAAAGTGAGTCTAAAAGAATGTGTCTGCTATCAAAAATAATGTCAGTAAAAGCCAACCTGAGAAGAAACCTTTTGCAGTCAAGTCAGCAAGTGTCTTTCAAAGTCCCTGTCTTTACTGTCAGAAGAACCATGCACTGAATTTGTGCAACAAGATTGGAGAACACCTCTGAAAGAAAGAATTCAGTTCTTGAAAACGAATGGCCTTTGTTTTGGGTGTCTGACAGCAGGTCATATGTCCAAGGACTGTAAAAAAAGGGCCTCTTGTCCAGATTGTTCACTCAAGCACCCAGCTATCTTGCACGTTGTTAAGGAAGATGCTTCATCAAAGAACAGCAGTGCAGATGACAGCTCACAAAACACAAGAGAAGTCACAAGTGCTTTCGTGTCTGCAGGGTGCAGAAGAGGTGAAACGCATTGAGAAGAACAGCAGAAGATGCAGAATCAAAGAGTACCCCAGAAGCCACACAGACAGTCCTCAAAAACTTCTATGTGGACGACTGTTTGAAGTCGGTAGCCACAGAAGACAAAGCCATTGCTCTTGTGAGGGAGCTGATGACATTGTGTGCCAGTGATGGTTTCCATTTGACCAAGTGGGTCAGCAACAGCAGAGCCCTGCTGAGCTCCATTCCTGACCATGAACGAGCGGCTGAAGTCAAAGATCTCGATTTGGAGCATGATGAGTTACCAGTGGAACGGGCATTAGGTGTGCAGTGGTGCACAAGTTCTGACAGCTTCAGGTTCAAAATACACCTGCCAGACAAGCCATGCACAAGACGGGGCATTTTATCTGTAGTCAGTTCGGTGTATGACCCAATGGGTTTTTTGGCACCACTCCTACTACCTGTCAAGCTCATTTTAAGAGATCTCTGTCAAGAGAAGAAAGGTTGGGATTAAGAGATCCAGGAAAAGTCATGCCAGACATGGATGAAGTGGCTGACAGACTTAGACAAGCTTTCAGAACTCAGTTTGAACAGAGGTTTCAAACCACCTGCATTTGGGCCTACAAATTCTGCTCAAATTTACAATTTCTCAGACGCCAGTCAAGATGGATATGGTGTTGTGTTGGATCTCTTGCTGAAAAATGACCGGGATGAGAAACATGTATCGTTCTTGATGGGAAAGTCCGGAGTCACTCCACTCAAACAGATCACGATCCCGAGAATGGAGTTGACAGCAGCGACGGTTGCAGTCAAGATCGATCGGATGTTGAAAGAAGAACTTGAAGTTGTTCTAAAGAAGAACCTGATGGAGTCGGTCTTCTGGACGGATAGTACAACAGTACTAAAGTACATTAAAAACGATGCCCTTCGTTTCAAGACATTTGTGGCAAACCGTGTCTCTTTCATTAGAGAAGCGACTACATCTTCTCAGTGGAAGTATGTCAGCACCTCACAAAACCCAGCAGATCAGGCTTCAAGAGGTTTGATCCAGAGCTTCATGGAAAGTAAGAGCTGGTTTCAGGGGCCTAGTTTCCTGAGAAAAGAAGTTGAATGGCCGGAACAACCTGAACAGTGTACTTACCTGACTGAAGATGATGTTGAGGTGAAGACATCCGCTGCAGTGTCATGTACAAACTCAAACGAGTGCACAGATCCATTGAACCAGCTCGTTGAGTATTACTCCAGTTGGCATAAGCTAAAAAAGGCGGCAGCCTGGATTTTGCAGCACTTGAGAAGGACGTTGCGGCACCTGAGCGAGAGGAGAAAAGAGTTTGAGCAGAACATACAGCAGAATGAGAATGATCCAGAGAAATGCAGATCCATAGTTGAACAGCAAATGGTGATATGCAAGAAGAACCTGGAAAAAAGAACACCTACTGTGGAAGATCTATCCAGAGCTGAAATGGAACTGATTAAATACAGTCAGAGACAAGCTTACACAGAGGAGATACAAGCCTTGCAACTGGGAGGCTCCCGTGTGAAAAAGAACAGTTCTATCTTCAAACTGGATACTTGCAAGATGATGTGTTGAGTAGGAGGGCGTCTGAACAGATCGGCGATGCCTGAGGAGGCCAAGCATCCTGGCATTCTGCATAAACAGCACAGAATAGCTTACCTCATTCTCCACCACATCCATCAAGAGTGTGGACATGGAGGTAGGAACCACGTCTTAGCCATATTGCGACAATGTTATTGGATACCAAGAGCCAATGCAGCAGCAAGAAAAGTGATTTCAGAGTGCAACCTTTGCAGAAGACTGTATGCAAAGGCAGGAGAGCAGAAAATGGCGGATCTGCCAGAAGACCGTCTGCTCCCTGACAAACCACCCTTCACCAACACGGGTGTGGATTATTTTGGACCTTTCGAGGTCAGAAGAGGAAGGTCAAAGGTTAAGCGTTATGGAGTGCTCTTCACATGTTTAACTGTCAGGGCAGTGCATATAGAAGTAGCCCATTCTCTTGACACCAATTCCTGTATTAATGCCATACGGCTTTTTCAAGCCAGAAGAGGCCAAGTGTCAATCATTCGTTCCGACAATGGCACAAACTTTGTCGGTGCTGAACGAGAGCTGCGTGAGGCATTGGCAGAGCTGGATCAGTCTCGTATCAATGAAGTCATGTTGAGAAAGGGTGTGCAATGGATTTTTAACCCGCCTGCTGCGTCCCACCACGGCGGTATCTGGAAACGTCAAATCCGCACAGTGAGAAAAGTGCTGAACTTTGTTGTGAAGCAACAGCTCTTAGAAGATGCGGGACTACACACTATCCTATGCGAAGTTGAGAGCATCATCAATGGGAGACCCTTAACCACCGAACACAGATCACCCCAATGACCTCGAGCCGCTGATGCCGAATCATTTGCTCGCATTGAAAACAGCGCCTAGTTTTCCACCTGGTGTGTTCACTCTAAGGATAATGTCTATGTTAAGGCCTAGTCAATTAGGGGCTGGGATATGTTGAAGCCATTTCTATGTAAATAATAATATTTTGAGTTTATTTTGTAAAACCTGAGAAAACCTGTGTTGCACATGGAATGTAGAAATTGGAATGCAAACAGTTTACCAGTGATCTAGTATAATGTAATTTGATTGGCTGTTAGATTTAGTATGAAAGAAATAGAACACTGCGAAACAGCCAGAAGCCACTGGACTTTTGGAGCAATAGTCTTTTGACCTACACAGAACTGCACAGTTAATTTGTAAGAAAAGTAAAGATCCTAAGTTTTTATTTTTTATGTTTTGAAATTCACAATTAAACAGTCAAACGAAGAACTTATTTACTGACGTTTTGTGTTGAGTACAAAAGTACTTTGAAGTCCTAAGCTAGTCAGTCAACTTGCTGCACTCACAACCTTCTTTAGTGTCGACAGGAGGAGGAGGCACGTCATCAGCACCAGAACCTGTGGGAGAGGGAGTGAGCGGATTACTGTATGGTTTGAGCAAGGAGACATGGAAAGATGGTGATATTCGAAAAACACCATCTTTTCTTTTTTTTCAACTCTATTTTAATTTAACTATTTAAAAAAAAAAAAAAACAAGAACAATACAGAACTTTTTCCCACCCCAACATATACAGAAACTTAAAAATATAATTTACAATTAAAAATGAATCAATAATAACAACTAAAGTAAATAAATGAAAATAGATAACATGTTCAATTATTTGTGTACACATACACATACATATAAATATAAATATATACATACCAATACATGTATATACACATACAGCAACCAAACATATAAAATAACAATAATGATAAAAGTAATAATAATAGTAAAAGTTGAAAAAATTATATTACATAAAATTACGGGGAAAAGAATTCATCACATCAGAAATTTACTCAGTTATTATATTTGCCATTACACTTTATCTATTTGTTAACAAATTGTATAAAGGGGATCCATATTTTATTGAATACATGTAACCTGTCTCTATGTTAGTTTTTCCAAAGCAAGGTTGATAGACATCTCTTTGATCCATTGTGAGAAGCAGGATCTTTGAGTACTTTTCCACGCAAAGGCAATGACCTGTTTGACTTGTATTAAACTGAAATCTATAAGCTTACATTGGCTTGCATTTAGAACTGCATTTACAGGGTAGATATGTAACAAACACAATTTAGCTTCCAAGGGAATACTCTCTCCAATTAGTTCACAAATCACATCAAAAACCTCCTTCCAGAACACCTGCAATGCTCTACATTCCCAAACAGTGAAAGAGCATACCTATTTCCTCATTACATTTTGTGCTGGGATATTATGATATGCAATTTAACTGGAGTTATATATGTCCTGAGGAGCCATTTATATTGAAGCAGTCTGCACCTACTATTGATAGATTCAGTTTGAGACAGGATTTCTCCCATTCTTCTATGGAGATTTCCACTTGTAGATCTTTCTTCCATGCTAAAAGATACAACTGAGAATTTTCTTTTGATCCAACCAATAGCGTTTTATAGAATAGGGAAAGAGTTCTCCTTTCATATGCTTTAAAAAGTGGGGGTTCCAAATACGTTCTTATACAAGAATATACATAATTCCTGATTTGCAAATATTTGAAAAAAGTATGTCTGTGACGTAGTGATTCTAGATAGGCCTGTAACCCCAATCACGCTTCACAGAACAATACAAATACCAAAATAAGCTCACTTTTACAATTGAAAACATTCTTTTTTAATTTAACTCAAAATGGGGACTCGTTTGCTTTTTCCTACATCTTGCTTATTCAAAGCATATCAAAGTGCAAAAACAATTACGAGAACAAAAAAAACATTTTATCTTATGACATAATCATCAAATGAACAATCATTAGATCACAATCATCTTTCAGAGCAGATAGAAGAATTTACGAGTCTTCAAAGATAAATGACCTGAACAGATCTAAACAATGTCGATCAATATTCAGACACAATGCTTGTGAAGTTTATCAAGTCATTTTCAGTTCATAAGGGAAGCAAACTAAACAAAATGCATTGGAAAGTTTTGTCCTTAAGCAAAGCGTTCAAGAGAAGGATGTTTGATGTTTGTGGGCTTGTGTAGATGTGTGTGAATGTGCTGTGTAAAGTATGGGATAAAAGTCCGCTAAACCCATCTTTTCCAAGAGTCAGCTGTGATTTAAGGCTCCATTTCGGAGTGAGGATGAACTGTTCAAGGCCTACCTGAAGTCCAACGTGCAAACAGAATATCTGAGGCCTGTCCAAAACTAGATGAAATTCACTCACGGTCACAGCATTCCAACCCCACGCAGTTCAAACACAGCCGATAAACGAATGGCATCGTGAACATCCGAACACTCGTTCACTGTGTAGCTGACGCAAGTCTTGTGACACGAAAACTTTCAGTCTCGTTGGTTCATGATCGGCATCATACTTCACAGTGCTTACTGTCTGTTGATTAAGAAGTGCAGCAACAAAGCTTTTAAAACACAGTAATCTCAAGTCTTGACTAAATTCTGGCACATTTTAGAGGTCTAAAGACTCCAGGCAGTTCAAATTGCTTCAACTTTGGCTCTTGGTGTAGTGGGAAAAAGCCTTCAACCACATGCACACACACCTGCATCTAAATTAACCTGATTCCATTTCCTTCTGGCTACTGACTCCTGACTCCTCCTACTTGTTGCAGTGCATTATGGGTTCTGTAGTTTTTTTTCCGTCACACTCCCCCTCCATTGGACAAAACATCTCATGGTTCCTTATGAGATGTTGAAACATTAAAATCCTAAGAATTCTTCATCCTCATCAGAGGATTCTTGAAAGAGGTCGACAAGCTTTTGTCTGTTTTGTGCTTCTAATTCAGTGGATGTTGGATAACAGGGTTTTAAATTACAAACATGAACAACACGAACATCTTCGCCTGTAGACTCCAGTGCTATTCTGTAATTTACTGGCCCCATTTGTTGGATTACCCTGTAGGGTCCTTTCCATTTTGGTGCAAGTTTGGCTGTGAAATTGTCCTGAAATTGTCCTTTGCACTGGACTGTGGAATGTATTTAATGTATGCAGCCCTTTCAGCATCCAGTTTTTAAACCCCATATCATTCCTTCTTGGTATAAAATCTTTATTCCCCCAAATTGGTTAAAATACTGAAGTTGTTATTGTCTCCTCCAAAAAAGAATGAGCCTCATACCAAACTTGCATGGTGTTTCTAAGAAAGGGGTTAAGAGTTTCTTTAAGTGTTTTGATTTGCACTGAATATACATATATGAGTATAATGAGAGCGGTAATCCTTTTCCAATATCAATCCAGGCTGGATTATTTGTTTTTGAAAAATAAAACATGGATGTTTGCAGCTGTGTTGCCCAGTAATAGAATTTAATATTTGGCAATTGAAGCTCCTGCTCCTATCCTGGCCATAACAGTAATAAACTACTCTTACTATGATTAACTTTACACCCAGAGAACCTACCAAATCTACCCAGAATACTAGTCAATGTGGTGATGGATTTTTTTAGGTTTGTTAGAAATAGAACTAAAGTATGTCATCTGCAAACAATGCCATACGGTGCTCTCTCTCTCCAATTTTTATTACCTCTGATCTTTTTCGACTGATCACAGCTAGGGGTTCAATCGCAAATAAAAACAATGAAGGAGACATTGGGCATCCCTGCCACATACCTCTCCCCAAACTAAATTCGGGATCTTATTATTTGTTAACTTGAGCTGATGGATCACTGTACTGTCATTTCAACCATTTTAAATACCCATCTCCCAATCCAAAGTGTCTCAAACAGGTAGGGCCACTCAATCCTGTCGAAATGCCTTTTTGGCATCCAAGGACAGAATCGCATGGTCTTTTGCATTATGTTTCTTATGTATTACGTTTAATACTCTGGGAGTACTATGAAAGGCTTGCCTTTCCACAACAAATCCATTCTGATCATTCATAATGATTTTTGGAATATAGACTTCAATCCTCCCAGCTAGAGCCTTGCAAAGTATTTTTGTATCACAGGACACCAATGAAATAGGGCGATATGATGCTCTGTCTATAGGAGGTTTACCCGGTTTCAGCACAAGAGTAATTATTGATGGGGGCAGAATCCCAGTTTTATACGATTTCATTAAACATTTCCAAAAGGTGTGGTTGTAGCTTCTTAGAACATTTCTAATAAATTTCTACAGGTATTCCATCTGGGCCTGGAGCCTTTAAATAGGAATTATTGGAAGCTGTACAATGTATGAATATTGGATTCATACTGTCAGGCTCTCTCAGGGTGGATGAAGGAGGAGACGAACTCACAGATAACTTCCAAGGTTTTAATTCACAAACTTCACAAATACAAACAAAAAGGGAGCGTGTGCTCAGAATAAAAGATCCTTGGCAATAGACAACCTAACCATAAACATTAACCGACCAAAGACAAGTGAAGGACAGGAACTTAAATACACAGAAGATTATGAGGGAAGACAGGTGACGGTGATGATGATGATGAGGATGATGAGGACCAGGTGCAGGTGATGACGACTGAGGACTCTGGGAAGTGTAGTGCACACACAGACGAAGACAGAAGAACGTGACCGTGACATTACTCCCCCCTCCCGCAAGGCGCGTCCCGCGCCGAAGAAGGCAGCATACGGGAGGGGGGGTGGGCATCCTGGAGTCCGTGACGGGAAGGTGGACCAGGTTCTGAAGTACGGACTCCAGGATGGTGGCAGGACAGACAGAGGAGGTGATCAAGACGGTGCAGGCTGAACAGGGGACCATGGAGGAACAGGCTGATCAGGTGGCCACGGCGGTGCGGACCCTTCCGGTGGCCACGGCGGTGCGGACCCTTCCGGTGGCCACGGCGGTGCGGACCCTTCCGGAGGCCACGGCGGTGCGGACCCTTCCGGTGGCCACGGCGGAGAAGCCCCCTCGGGTGTCCACGGCGGAGAAGCCCCCTCGGGTGGCCACGGCGGAGAAGCCCCCTCGGGTGGCCACGGCGGAGAAGCCCCCTCGGGTGGCCACGGCGGAGAAGCCCCCTCGGGTGGCCACGGCGGAGAAGCCCCCTCGGGTGGCCACGGCGGAGAAGCCCCCTCGGGTGGCCACGGCGGAGAAGCCCCCTCGGGTGGCCACGGCGGAGAAGCCCCCTCGGGTGGCCACGGCGGAGAAGCCCCCTCGGGTGGCCACGGCGGAGAAGCCCCCTCGGGTGGCCACGGCGGAGAAGCCCCCTCGGGTGGCCACGGCGGAGAAGCCCCCTCGGGTGGCCACGGCGGAGAAGCCCCCTCGGGTGGCCACGGCGGAGAAGCCCCCTCGGGTGGCCACGGCGGAGAAACCCCTTCGGGTGGCCGTGGCCCCTCGAGTGGCCAGGACGGAGCTCTATGGCCCCCCCCCAAAAAATACTTGGGGAAAGTCCCGGGTTTTAGAGAGGGCAGCGATGAGGGCTCGGTGCTGGGCAGATCCAGCGATGAGGGCTCGGTGCTGGGCAGATCCAGCGATGAGGGCTCGGTGCTGGGCAGATCCAGCGATGAGGGCTCGGTGCTGGGCAGATCCAGCGATGAGGGCTCGGTGCTGGGCAGATCCAGCGATGAGGGCTCGGTGCTGGGCAGATCCAGCGATGAGGGCTCGGTGCTGGGCAGATCCAGCGATGAGGGCTCGGTGCTGGGCAGATCCAGCGATGAGGGCTCGGTGCTGGGCAGATCCAGCGATGAGGGCTCGGTGCTGGGCAGATCCAGCGATGAGGGCTCGGTGCTGGGCAGATCCAGCGATGAGGGCTCGGTGCTGGGCAGATCCAGCGATGAGGGCTCGGTGCTGGGCAGATCCAGCGATGAGGGCTCGGTGCTGGGCAGATCCAGCGATGAGGGCTCGGTGCTGGGCAGATCCAGCGATGAGGGCTCGGTGCTGGGCAGATCCAGCGATGAGGGCTCGGTGCTGGGCAGATCCAGCGATGAGGGCTCGGTGCTGGGCAGATCCAGCGATGAGGGCTCGGTGCTGGGCAGATCCAGCGATGAGGGCTCGGTGCTGGGCAGATCCAGCGATGAGGGCTCGGTGCTGGGCAGATCCAGCGATGAGGGCTCGGTGCTGGGCAGATCCAGCGATGAGGGCTCGGTGCTGGGCAGATCCAGCGATGAGGGCTCGGTGCTGGGCAGATCCAGCGATGAGGGCTCGGTGCTGGGCAGATCCAGCGATGAGGGCTCGGTGCTGGGCAGATCCAGCGATGAGGGCTCGGTGCTGGGCAGATCCAGCGATGAGGGCTCGGTGCTGGGCAGATCCAGCGATGAGGGCTCGGTGCTGGGCAGATCCAGCGATGAGGGCTCGGTGCTGGGCAGATCCAGCGATGAGGGCTCGGTGCTGGGCAGATCCAGCGATGAGGGCTCGGTGCTGGGCAGATCCAGCGATGAGGGCTCGGTGCTGGGCAGATCCAGCGATGAGGGCTCGGTGCTGGGCAGATCCAGCGATGAGGGCTCGGTGCTGGGCAGATCCAGCGATGAGGGCTCGGTGCTGGGCAGATCCAGCGATGAGGGCTCGGTGCTGGGCAGATCCAGCGATGAGGGCTCGGTGCTGGGCAGATCCAGCGATGAGGGCTCGGTGCTGGGCAGATCCAGCGATGAGGGCTCGGTGCTGGGCAGATCCAGCGATGAGGGCTCGGTGCTGGGCAGATCCAGCGATGAGGGCTCGGTGCTGGGCAGATCCAGCGATGAGGGCTCGGTGCTGGGCAGATCCAGCGATGAGGGCTCGGTGCTGGGCAGATCCAGCGATGAGGGCTCGGTGCTGGGCAGATCCAGCGATGAGGGCTCGGTGCTGGGCAGATCCAGCGATGAGGGCTCGGTGCTGGGCAGATCCAGCGATGAGGGCTCGGTGCTGGGCAGATCCAGCGATGAGGGCTCGGTGCTGGGCAGATCCAGCGATGAGGGCTCGGTGCTGGGCAGATCCAGCGATGAGGGCTCGGTGCTGGGCAGATCCAGCGATGAGGGCTCGGTGCTGGGCAGATCCAGCGATGAGGGCTCGGTGCTGGGCAGATCCAGCGATGAGGGCTCGGTGCTGGGCAGATCCAGCGATGAGGGCTCGGTGCTGGGCAGATCCAGCGATGAGGGCTCGGTGCTGGGCAGATCCAGCGATGAGGGCTCGGTGCTGGGCAGATCCAGCGATGAGGGCTCGGTGCTGGGCAGATCCAGCGATGAGGGCTCGGTGCTGGGCAGATCCAGCGATGAAGTAGGCTCTGTGCTGGACGGGACCAGCGGTGAAGGCTCGGTGCTGGACGGGACCAGCGGTGAAGGCTCGGTGCTGGACGGGACCAGCGGTGAAGGCTCGGTGCTGGACGGGACCAGCGGTGAAGGCTCGGTGCTGGACGGGACCAGCGGTGAAGGCTCGGTGCTGGACGGGACCAGCGGTGAAGAAGGCTCAGTGCTGGACGGGACCAGCGGTGAAGAGGGCTTTGCAAACTCTGGCACTGACTCAGGCTTTGGCGGGCAGGCGACAGGCTCTGGCGGGCAGGCGACTGGCTCTGGCGGGCAGGCGACTGGCTCTGGCGGGCAGGCGACTGGCTCTGGCGGGCAGGCGACTGGCTCTGGCGGGCAGGCGACGGCTGGACGAAACTCTGGAGGAGCTGCCATCTTGGCAGATCGCACTGACATCAGCGGAGGATCTGCCAGGCTCGATAGCAGTTTGTGAAAAACCGATCTAGTGTCAGGCCTGATGTGAAGAGACCCAGACCTGGCAGACATGACACTTGCTGTCCCAGACACGGCAGGCATGACACTCACAGTCTCAGGGGCGGCGGGCATGACGCATACTACTTTGGTCTCAGCAGATTTGGCGTGAAGTGCGGGCTCGGCTGGACTGGCGTGAAGTGCAGGCTCGATTGGACTGGCGTGATGTGCAGGCTCGGCTGGATCGGGATCGGCTGGTGTTAGGGTGAGAGAGGACCCACAAACCCAAAGAGCTTTGTCCATAAATTTAATAAAGGGTAGGTGCAGGTACTCATTCAGCAGAATCTGGGCGAGTGGATCTTCTAACCCGCACCAGAAACGCTGCTTTAAAAATTCCTCCTCCCAGTAAACATCCTGATGCAGATGCAGGTACACTTCAACAAACTCCTCCAATGTACTCCCATTCTGATTAAATAAAAAAGCCTCAAATTCGTCTTCCTCCATATTCCTTCTTAGGTCGGTTAATCTGTCAGGCTCTCTCAGGGTGGATGAAGGAGGAGACGAACTCACAGATAACTTCCAAGGTTTTAATTCACAAACTTCACAAATACAAACAAAAAGGGAGCGTGTGCTCAGAATAAAAGATCCTTGGCAACAGACAACCTAACCATAAACATTAACCGACCAAAGACAAGTGAAGGACAGGAACTTAAATACACAGAAGATTATGAGGGAAGACAGGTGACGGTGATGATGATGATGAGGATGATGAGGACCAGGTGCAGGTGATGACGACTGAGGACTCTGGGAAGTGTAGTGCACACACAGACGAAGACAGAAGAACGTGACCGTGACACATACATTGTACAGCTTCCAATAATTCATTTATATGTGTATATTTATATTTATAATTCATAATTTATTTTTGCATCATCAGTCAATTGGGGGAATTCAAGTTCATCTAGAAGTATCCAAGCATTCAGAACTATTTCATTTTTCATATGTATAATTTAAAAGCATTATTAGGATCAGTCAAAGTTTGTCCATTATCATACGTTATAGAGTGTATAGTTCTGTTCATTGTTATATTTTTTTTATTCTCCATGCCAATCATTTCCCAGGTTTTTCACCTTGATCATAGTATGACTGTTTTAACCACATAATTTTTTTGGCTATTTTATTACTAGTGTCTGTTTGTTATATTGAGCTTTTAATTAAACAAGTTCTCTTTGTTTCCCGGGTTTGTCTCTGGTAAAGAGTAGTTGTCAAGTTTTCCCAACTGTTTATAGTATTCTTTGGATTTAAATCTTGCGTAGCTCATTATTTCACCTCTTATATAGGCCTTAAGGGCTTCCCACCTAACTGAAGCACTTTTCTGGTCTGTATTAAACTGAAAATACTCGTACATTTTCTTATCTAAAAATTCTACAAAATCTGAATTTTGAAGCCAACTTGCTTGAAATCTAAATCTAAATGGAGCGGGGTTTAAACTACTTATTTGTAATATAAGCATTATTGGAGCATGATCAGACAGCAAAATGCTATCATATACCAACATCTTCCAATTTTGGATATCAAGCTACTAGAGATTAGGAAGTAGTCAATCCTTGAATACGTTTTATGGGTATTCGAAATCTCCAAATCTCAGTTAAATTTAGCTCATTATACCTTTTATAATTATTTTCCTTGACTGGTGGTGAGTATTATCTATACCTGTGGAGCGATCAAGCTGAATGTCCAATACAAAGTTAAAGTCACCTCCAATTGTATACTGTCCAGGATATGATGAAAATGTATAAAATTCATATTGATAGAAAGAGTGATCATCTTCATTGGGAGAATATAAACTTGTTAAATTAATTTAATTCACAATCAAACCATTAAGGATTATAAATCTACCCCGTGGATCTATGCATCTGAAATGGGGCTGAATTGTGAATGAATATCATAACACCCCTAGCATATGAGGTGTAGGGGGAGGGAAAAACCTGCCCCGGCCACCTCTTTGAAACTCGGTTAGTGTCATCTTTTAGCAGATGAGTCTCCTGTAGAAATATTATGTTAGCTTTCATTTGTTCAAGCCTACCATTACCTGTTTGAGTTTAACAAGTTTATTCAATCCCCTTACATTCCAACTACAAATCTTCAACTCTAACATATTAGTTTACATCTAATGGTTGATGTGGATTGAGGAGTTCCTTGATGTGTGAACAGATGATGTGACAGTTCTTTTGAGCTGAAGGAAAAAACAAACTAACAAAAAAACACCAACCCCATTAATATACACAACAATGCATTTCCCCAAACGAAATGCATGAGAGTAACCCAAATTACAAACTTCGGTTATGAAAAAAAACGTTGATCCACATTATATGGAGCAACATGTTAACATTAATCCATTTCAAACGCGCTACAAATTGTACAAATAAACCATAATTCTACCCAAATATGAGAAGGAAGAGAATTTATTTATTTGAGCATCTGAATTTCACTTAAATACCATATATAGGTATTTACATTAACTGTAGAATGTCATATTCATAGATCATCCTAGTTCAGGTTTCTATGCACTGGCAAAAGGACGAGATAGTATATCATATAAGAGATTTACCTTCTTTTAAGTGTGAAAAAAAACCCCAGCCCATTAGAACAAGCTTATAGTTCAGAAACTTCATGACAATTGTTCTGGGAGCAGAAGGACGGTTCGGATTGATCTGGCCCACCTGATGGGCACATTCAATGATAGGAGCGACAGAAAAGGTGTCAGCCAAAACTTTGGGAAGCCAGTCCTCCAGAAAATCATATCAGTGGATTTAGCCAAATCACCCTTTAGCGATTGAATGGGCGAAAGAATAGCATCTGTAGCCACATTCCCAAACTCTGCTCTCTAGCCGCTTGTTTGCTAGCTTGATCCGTGGGTTGAGTCATTTTGAGATTGTGATTTCAATTGTTGCCCTGATTTTATATTCTTTGGTGGCATAATCTCTCGTAGATCACATTCCTTAACTTTAAACACCAATGGGTAGGCCTTCTTTTATTTCAGGGTTCTTTTTGAGAGAAAATTAGCGAAAGCAGTGCGGCTTATCGTCTACACGTCATAACCACTTGCAAAATCACCATCTTTCCATGTCTCCTTGCTAGTGTTGTGGAAGATAGTGAATCAAGAGATGTAGCAGGGACTCAGCTTTTTACAGGGCAGTCGAAGACGGATGTCCCTGGTGGAGAGCCAGACCTTTTGTACCACATGGTACTGGGGTGTAGCAGTTCTTCTTGCAATCGGCCTGGCTCTCATGTCTCCGAACTGCCCACTAAAGATAAACATGAGCTGAGTCCCAGACCCTCTCACTTTCTTCAAACCAATGGTTTACAGCTGGAACTTCATAAGGCTCACCTGACCAGGGAAACAGGGGGCAGTTGATAACCGAGTATGCATTGAAATGGTGTTAATCCAGTTGTAGCTTGTCTCAGAGAGTTCTGAGCATACTCGGTACAAGGAAGGAATTTGCTCCAGCCGTGTTGGTGTTGGTGGCAATATGACCGCAGATATTTCCCAATCTCCTGAATCTTCCGCTCAGTCTGGCCGTTGGACAGAGTTGTACCCAGATGTCAGACTCACTGAGACTCCCAAGTGCTGAAAGGCGGCACGCCATACCCATGAGAATGAATCAAACCGACACGATATCCTCAGGAATTCCGAAGTGACGGAAAATGTGTTGGAACAGCGCCTCAGGCTGTTAGTAGACTCCTTAGTGGGGTCAGTTTACAAGCTTTCGAGAAGCGATCAACCGACTACCAGGATGCAGGTGTAGGTGTCCAGATTGAGGGAGATCTGAAAAAAAGTCCACTCCCAAATGTGACCAGCGCCTCCGTGGTATGGGTACCAGTTTCCCTTCAGGCAGGTGGTGCGGAACCTTTGACATGGCACAGACTGAGCATCCTCTGGCGTATTGGGAGACATCCTTGGTCATACTAGGCCACCAGTAACGATTACTGAGGAGCGAGAGGGTCTGTTGGCTGCCTGGGTGTCCAGAGCCCGGAGAGGTATAGATTGAGTCCATGAGGGGCAGATGAATGGCACGTAGATCCACTGCTCGGACTTCCAGGGCAGAGCTGGTTTGTTGCAAGTAGTTTCTGCAATATCAATTTCTTTGAAAAAAGGCACATTGACGGAGTCTCGGAGGTTCCCCCTGCCGCTGAGATAGTACAGCTCCTACCTGTGCACCTGTGAGTGGATAAATCCTTCCTTTAGTTGGAGTAGAACCAGGCAGCAGATCGATGGCACAGTCCCATGGCCAATGAGACGGTAATTTGGTTGCCAACTGAAGACATCCTGGAACTCAGGACGTATTTCTTGCTGTGTTACCTCTGAACTCTCAACAGTTGTGGAATTAAGACAGGTTCTGAAGATGTGGTGCCTTTCTTGATGACTGGTTTCTTGACAGGTTTAATACAGTTCTTTAAACAGCTATCTCCCCATTTCAGGATTTCTCCCCTGGTCCAGAATACCGTAGGTGAGTGTTGAAGCATCCAAGGGCGTCCCAGGATGACGTCAGCAGTGGATCCTTCCAGCACCAGAAAGAGATCTTTTCTTCATGAAGATTTTCTATGCGGAGCGTTACTCCGCATTGGACAGATGGACAGTGTCGACTTGCATGGGTTCTGGTGCTGGAGTTGCGACAGGTGGTGAAGCGGACGAATGTGAGTGAGCGGGTTGATCCAGCAAACAGGTATACAGGTGAAATGTGGATTGAGCATTGAATAAAGCTTTCCAGACCAATGATGTCATCATAAATGGCCATTTGTTGACAAATGGTGGAATTAAGTCCTTTACATTAAGCTGTTATTTACCATCTGGGGTCTGAGCTGTTTTCTGGGCCCTGGAGGTGTTCTGACATACTCTGACATTTGTGCTTATTTCTGTTACTTGTGACATTTTCAAGTCTAATTACACTGTATTCAGCACAAACTCTGCTACAATAATATATCAGCAGCATGTGTGTAAAAGTTTGATGTTTTGAGATAATGACATTTTTGCGTGGTTTGTGAAAATACACAAAAAAAATTCTCACTGAAATAAGGTCATGAAACCCATACTGATTATTTCTTCACAAGACTTTTAAAAATTGTATGACGTAGCCTAGAATATATGTAAAACTAAAACTATGTGAAAATCACCCTGACTGCTCATTCAGATAAGACAATATATTGATTTAAAAATTTTACGACGTGTTTTGTGTGAAAAAGCTTTATGCGGGAGCTCATTAATATGTAAGCTTTCACACCTGAGAAAGACAAAGACCCTCCCCTAACGGCCCTATTAGGAGCTATCAGGCCCTATCATTCTAAGCAACCTTGCAGACCTTTGTGCCATTCCTAAAAACATTGTACATACCTTTAATTTCCAAGGTGTTTGATTTTCACTTTACCATGTTCATGTACAGAGACTCATGTGAATGCTGAAGTCAGCAGGACTCAGTGGCATCTGGGCCCTGAAAGAAAAAAAAGTGAACATACTGATATCAAGAGAAAGGCCTGCACGATTTTGGGAATAAATTTTAGATTTTTCTGGTTAAAATTGCTTTTTAAAATTCACAAAATACACACACACACACACACACACACACACACACACACACATAAATGTTTCCAACAATATATAATATAATGAACACCAGGTTTGTTGTGCCTTGTAGGAATAGGCTATGCGCAGTGCTGCATAAAATAATAATAACAATAACCTATAGCAGCCTATAAATCTTCCACTGTTTTAGTAACAACTAAGCTAGAGAAAAATATATTGATTATCATGTTACTTCAAATGTTTCCATTCGTTATGATGATATGAAATGAGATAATAGTAAACACATGAAGCCGTTTGGTGCTTTTCAAACGTGATCGCGATCCAAAATATGATACATTCAAACGCGATCGCGCTCAAATATAAAACATTATGGTTACCATATACATTTCTACATTTAAGCAGATATCCACAAACACAGTAACAGTAAACACTGGTCTAAATATTATAATATTCACCATATATCTAGCAACAGTTCAACTGCAATGTGAAATTTATGCAACAATAACAAACTAATATGTAAGAATTTCTTACCTTACATCTTTCTTGTCTTCAAATCGCGTTCTTCTTCTGAGGTAGCCTAAATCCAATGTAAGCTCACGTCGCGTCTTTCAAACTCGACGAAAAGCAGAGACTTGTGAAGTGTTTTGGTGTTTTGTTTTTGAGGAAATGAGCGCGTTCGCGTTCCATGTGGAGATTTGCATGTCAATCTCTTTTGCGCGAGTGGGCGTGGTCGAATTAAAAATAATTAGGAAGCGTTTGAGAAGCTGGATATCTTGTTGGTTTTATACAAATTACTTAAACAGAGAATATTTGTTTTCAGTTTGAATCCGATCATTTAAAAGTACACACTTAAATGTTTATAAAGGTATATGGCTCATAAATGTGTGACAAGTAGTCGCTGAGTTTTGTTTCAGTTTATAGACGTGCTCAAGAAAAAAAAGTTCACAGCGACGGAGAGGCAGAACACACACCCTGTTTATTTTCTTTATTTTACAAAAGCACAATGTTTCGATTTGATTGTAAGTGGACACATACAAAAGTAAAGATATCACAGATTCTTTTTTTTATATTTCTTTTTTCTGTATGACCATAAATGACGGAGTAATTTAAGTTTATAGTGCTGCAATGTGAAGAAAATCCAGCAAAACGCGCCGGCGCGTTTGCCGACCTCAGAGGGTTAATGCAGCTTCATTCCAACCACCTGTCGCTGCTAATGTGCGGAATTTCAAAGCATAATCTGCAACAGGAAGTTTACCTTGATGTAAACTGAAAAGTTGATCATGCACTGACAATGGGCTCACCGTTTGGCCAAACACCTCCTTGAACTGGTTGGTAAATGCTGTCAAGGAATTCATCATGGGTCCACTTGCTTCCCAGATGGAATTAGCCCATTGCAACGCTCTGCCGGACAGACATGAGATGATGTATGCTATCTTTACTTGATCCTTTGGATATAACTGTGGTTGCATCTCAAAGAAGAGTGAGCAATGGAGTAGACACCCACTGCACTCATCCACCTTGCAGAGGCAGACAATGAAGGTGATGTGACTAATGGTAGAAGTGTTTGTCTGACCACTTTGTACCAAATCAGAGAATAGGTCAGGAGATGGATTCTGGACATCACTAGCTTCTGCTACTTGTTGCATTGTTATGTCAAGTCTTCTGTCCCAATAACAGATACTCCCTTTTTGTTTTTTTGTCTGGTGTCATCTATGTATAGTGGTTGTTTTCCTGTTCTCCTGTTCCTGTTCTTGAGTTTCTATGCCCTGTGATCGTTTTCATTGTTGGATTTATATTATCCTGCTTTGTGTGATTTGTGCATATTGTGACATAACTATATTGCCACTGTTTTTTATCAGTGTTCCAATATTACCATCTTAAAGAGAAAAGTCTTCATGCTGTTGTAAAGTTTTTCTTTCTTCAAAGCAGAGACCAGTGAGACAGTCGGGATCGCGTTCAACTGAAGTTATTCTTTATTGAGAACTCCTCTGTACGCAGCTGTAGAAACTTCCAACATGATCTGATCTAACATAACTTTACATGTTATCTTATAGGCATTTTAGGAGGAGGGACTTTTGGGGGTGGAGACAAATTCAAACAAAGCATGTAAATGAGTATACAGGTTAAGGTAACAAAAGGTGGGATTCTCAGTGAATCATTCGTGTGCTAATCCCATCAGTCTGAGTGAAACTGGGGCTCGAAGAGCCATTAAAGAAAACAGGAATTACAACTTTGCTGAGATCTTAACCTTAAAAGCTAAAATCAGTATTCTTCACTGTGATGTTATGTAAGGAAGCATATCTGAAATAGATTCTTAAATTTTAACCCTTCAGTCCCCTCTTTGAGAGTTCTTAAAAAACTCTCACAAAAATACAAATTTAGACACATAAGGTTAATTCTTGTAACTGGTGTAAGTTACAGGCATATCGCATATGTTCATTCTTGTAACTTGTGTAAGTTACAGGCACATATAACTTGCTCTGTGTTGTTCATCTGTAATTGCATGTTGACACAGAAACAAACATGCACTTAGGGTCCGTGAAATCTTACGGTGTGCTGGACGTGAGTCATTTGTTGGTTGACACACTTGATACTAACAGGTTTCCGAACCATGAAAAGTTATCTTCAGTCATATTAACCAGGTGCAGCACTCAGATAATGGTGCAGGCTTGTAGTCTTGATCATATCGATGGATGACTGAAGGTTCTTTATCTCTGCGTTGTGTATTTTTTTCTTTTTCTTTTGTGATTGGCTCGTTCAGCAGTGGGTGTAGTTGTCTTCTTGAGGTTGTGGCTTCATATGCAGGTGAGACGTCGTTGCATATGGATTTTTTTGGAACAGCCATCAAGTGTTTATCTGCACAGAGGACGAAAGAAAACAAAAGACGACAGAGCAGTATTTGTCCAAACACTAGGGTTGTAGCAGTATTTGTTTAAACACTAGGGTTGTAGCGTCTGCTGCGGTTGTTTCATTCTTTCCCTATTTCTTAATTGATTTGACACCTATGGACCAGTGAGGTGGGGATAAGAGGGGGGATGAGGAAATCTTCACCACATGGCTGACCCCCGAGGCCTGTTGCACATCGGTTCTTCCATTGGCTCCGCCCTGGTCTGTGTGTCCTATTCTGTCCCTGTTGTGTGCACACTGTACAGTGTGTGAGAAAAATTGGCACATTTCCATTCTCCAGTGAAACATCAGTCCTAATAAACATCATTAACAGAGGATGGTTGTCTAACTGCAATATTCTGTGGTATAACATTTTAAGGCTGTGAGTTTTCTGAATGTCCCCCAAACAAAAGACTGTGACAGTCACTTTCCTTTTGTTCTATTAAACAAAAATAAGTCTTTCATCTTTGTTGTAAGTTACTGGGGAGATTAAGCAATCACAGCCTAAATGGTTAACACCGTATCAAGTTGCCCCACAAGTTTAACGAGGAGGGGAGGGGCTGCTTCAGAATATCAAGCAGGCTAAGCAGAAGCTGGTTAACCTTGTTAACTTGTCTTAAGTTATTTTTGTTTTTTTCTACATTCTTTTCCAAAATGTCTGTGCTTGCCACAGTAAGAACAACTGGCTTCTCTAGGACTTTTGCGTTTCTTTGGCTTCTCTGAGTTGACCTTAACAGAAACTGCTGCAATTCTTAATCTCTTTGACATTAGAATCTCTTTCCCAAATCGCTAAACTTTCTAGGTTACTTCTGAGAGTTCTTTTAGCCCACGTAATATCTAGGAATGGCAAGGCTGTTCTGTACTCAGCTACAAGACCATCTGCCCAAATTCGGATTAGAGCTCCTTTGTCAGCTAACACACTTTCGGAATCATCCACTATTCCACTGTACGTTACCGCTACCTGACAGAACCTCTCAGTATATTCACTCACAGTTTCTTCTTTCTCTTGTACACAGGTAGTAACTCTCGACCAATCGATTTTGGGTCCTAAGATATTCTTTAGGATTTTCAAAACACCTTCTCTCAAATCGCCTTTACTGACATGTTGCAGTTTGGAAGTAACAGCAGACTCAAAATTGTTGAATTCAGATTCAGTTAGAATTTGTGACATCAGCTGTGTGACTTCCGGCAACGACATGTCGTAAAGATGCATTTTACTGAACAATGCTCTCCTAAACTCAGAAAAATTTGTGTGTGCTGAGGGTAAACTCTGGGAGAGTCTATCTATATCCTTAGGACCTAAAGATGTTTTGGCAACCGTTTGTATTTGGACAACAGAAGAGTTCGTAGTAACACTTTTAGTTCCCTGAGATCTTCTCCTAGCCCCACAAACCTGCACTGAATCTACAGGCTGATCAGTTACTGATTGGATGGCTACATTTGTTTCAAAGAAAGCTTTTAAGTCAGGATAATTGTTATCAGGCTGACTAACTTCTTCCACATCAGTTTTTTCTGCATCTTTGTTGCGGTTTACTTTCTTAGTCAACGAAGATATTCTAGCACGGAGCTCTTTGATCTGTTTCTCTAGCTCGAAGTTGCGCTTAGACTGTTCTGTAGCTAGGGTCAAACCGAATTCTCTGTGACAACAGATAAAACTTTTCACACTGTTCTTGCGAATACTTTCTCCTAGTACCTTCTTACAATCTTCGATTGACCAAACTTTGCCTGGATCAATGCCAAATTTCTTTGTTAAATTCAATCTGACTTCCTCAGTCACGATTGAGTCCATGTGCTCTGATAACAAAGACTTGAATTCACTATCTGTCCAAAAAGGTGTAATCTGTCTAGTACTTTTCCTAAACATTTTGTGAATTTTTGTTACCACAAACAAACACTAAAAAAACTTCTCTCTACTGTCTTGCAAACAGAGGGTACAATCTTATTAGCACATGAGGCTAAATCTAATTCTAAAGCTAATTCTCTAGCTTACAGATAGGTCTTCTCTAGCAAGAGCATACACACAATATTAACTGTTAATCTTCCCTGCCAACAACAGAGGGTAAATTTCATCTCTAAAAGAAAAACTTTTTAGAGGCTTATCTTTAGTTAACCAAACTCTACAGCTGTTTGTTAACTACTTCTCTGAATGGCGCAGAGGAAAACATTTGTACTGGTCTGCATTGGTTCTTTTAATGGAGTGAAACTCACAGAGTCTTTCATTTGTAGAGAAAGATTCCGTCTGGAAAAATTCAGTCTTTGAGATCTTTTTGGAGCTTGAAGTTTTCAATCTGGATTCAGAAGATTCAGTCTGGAACTCAGTCAGCTTTGTTGAGATCTTTGAGCTTGAAGTTTCAAGATGCAGTTCTTTGAGCTTAAAATTCTTTGAGTTTCCTTCTTCTCCATCCGGGTCACGGCACCATCTGTTGTAAAGTTTTTCTTTCTTCAAAGCAGAGACCAGTGAGACAGTCGGGATCGCGTTCAACTGAAGTTATTCTTTATTGAGAACTCCTCTGTACGCGGCTGTAGAAACTTCCAACATGATCTGATCTAACATAACTTTACATGTTATCTTATAGGCATTTTAGGAGGAGGGACTTTTGGGGGTGGAGACAAATTCAAACAAAGCATGTAAATGAGTATTCAGGTTAAGGTAACAAAAGGTGGGATTCTCAGTGAATCATTCGTGTGCTAATCCCATCAGTCTGAGTGAAACTGGGGCTCGAAGAGCCATTAAAGGGGTCATATAATGGTACATGCACTTTTACAAGTTGATTGCACTGAAATGTCTGTTGGCAGTGCCTGTACACAACCATCCTATCATGATAAAAATCCATCCAGTGGTTTTGTTTTAATCTCCTTATATGTTTGACCCTCTCTGAAATCAAGCCGTTCGATATTGTGACGTCATAAGATCGTACGCCCCACCCGCTATTGTGATTGATAGCCGTGTTTCAACACAAGACCCGCCCTGAGCGAGCTGTGTCAGCTGTCGTCATAGTAGTCCGCCATTGTTGTTATGCTGGAGCAGAATGGCGTCTAAGCGATAGTGGTGTTCAGTTCTTAGATGTAATAAGGAACACAGCAGTCATTTGGATGTTCCTAAATCCGAGCCGTTGACGATGCAGTGGCTGAGTTTTGTTTTTGAAGCGATATGCCCAAAGGATTGACGCGGGGATTCCCTCACGGGGATTCCCCACGATCGTCCATGCTTTCATGTTTGCGCGAATCATTTCAGACCAGACAGCTTTACAAACGAGAAAAAACGGATCGGTACCAACGTGTTCCTGCTGAACCTCCAGAAGATGTGAGTGTAATGTTTTATTAACCTTTATATTAGTATTTATATTAATCTTTGCGAAATTTGCAAACCTTGCTGCAGGCTTCACGATGAATGCTAAGGTTTACACTCAGGGTACATTACGGCATGTTTTCTATGTACGACGTTCTCAATATAATTCATAATCCCACGTTTATAATGAACAACGCGTGGTTATTGTGTTAGAAACGGTGTACGCACAGAACAGAGGGGCGGGGTCAGCAAAGCTCATTATCATTTAAAGACGCATGCACTGAAACGGCGTGCTGAAAACAGAGCTGTTTTTGACCAGGTAAAATGAGTGTTTTCTTACAATACTAATGAGAATTTTTAATTAAAGTATATTACAAACTTTTAATTTAGACCCTAAAGAATCATATTAGCTTGTACAAAAATGGCATTATATGACCCCTTTAAAGAAAACAGGAATTACATTGCTGAGATCTTAACCTTAAAAGCTAAAATCAGTATTCTTCACTGTGATGTTATGTAAGGAAGCATATCTGAAATAGATTCTTAAATTTTAACCCTTCAATGCATTTAACTATTTTAACTATTACATGTCTCATATCAAACCCTCAGACACACCGCCTGCACACAGAAGGTAGGAAGATAAGTTGGGCACTCAATTATTTGAAAATGTAGGGTTTTACACCATTCCTTGCATTGTTTTTCGTTTATTTGATTTAGAAACACTATACCCTAGTAAAATAAGATTATATGGACCTAATTGTTAATTTGAAATAATTAAATAATTAGACAGTATTTACATTTTTTACTTTTTCACTGTTCTCTGTGAACAACTTTTCACCAAACATTTAGGAACTAGTTTATTAGGAATGAAAAAAATTATTGTTCAACCATTACTGAATATTGAACATTTTATGATGGGGGACAGTAAATGGGGACAAAAGGTGCCCTATAATATTCTCTGAAGAGTCTTGGCTCATTTGAACATTCTGTCAATCTAAGTCAAGGGAAATTTGGGAGTTTTGATTGTCCGTTTTAGGAAAACCATCAAGCCCGATCAGTTAGAAAATCAAAGAGCAGTATGTTGACTTCCTCAAGCCAGCACAGCATCGTATAGGATGTAACACTGCTACCGTTTCACACTTTTCCTCAGTGTGATACTAAAAAAAATGCCACCGGTCACTTTTCTTTTGATAATTCTCTATAAATAAATGAGTACATATAAGATATTTAATGTTTTTCCCTTTTTTTTGCTATTCTCTTACATAATTCTGTCTTTCTGTCAGGCGATGCAGTACATGGAGCTTCTCCCTGAAGAAAGACGACCCGTGGCTGGCACAGAAGGATCGTTATATCGTCACAAGCAACTGTTCAGACAGCTACCTTCCTATGATCACGACCCTGCATACTGCCACAGCCTGTCCGAGATGGAGCTGAAAGCTATGGCTCAGTTTGTGAAACACTATAAGGACGAATCCTTAGGAGTGGGAGAAGTTGCCTTGCCTGGAGAAAAAGGTACAGCCAAGAAGAATGAAAATGCCCCCGAGGAACAGCCAGATGATGAGAGCACTAATGGAACAGCACAGTCTCCCCTCAGTGAATATGTAAGTTAGTGAAGGATTTGCAGATGGTTAACAGGGTAAACTAACCGGAGACATCAGTAGTGCCAACATTAATAACAATCTTACAGTATTTACGTTTAGCATTAGCCAGCACTTTTAAATTTGGTAATGAGCCGTTTAATGTCAACTGAGGCTAGGGCACCCTTACAAAAAATAAGTATTCTTCAAGTTAATTTTAAGTATTCTTGTAGTACACTTACACCGTGTCCTAACCAGTGTTGTGTGTAACGCGTTACAGTAACGTAACTACTTTTTCGGGTAAAAAGTAGTGTAACGCGTTACTACTAAAAATTTGGTAACGAAACGTAGTTCCTTTTTCAATTCGGCACAACGTTACTTTTCCCATGGATATATTTGACAGCGACACTGCCTCAGCTGCACGCTTGAGAGAAGAGAACGGTTGAGAACTGAAGAAAACGATTTAGTTTCATATTTATGTTTAAATTAAATAAAATAACAATTTTGTGTGGAGACATGATTTTGACCACTTTATTAAGTTTGCTTTTGTAGAAAACCTGTATTTAAAGTGAATTTCGTTTTGTATTAATTGTATCTTAATTTTAATCAATGTTTTATCAATCAATTGCCTGAATTTAATAAGTAAATTAAAGAAAACTATTTAGTTTCATATTTATGTTTAAATAAACTAAATAAATAAATAATTTAATCTATGTTGATTATATGAAAAGTGAAAAGCATGAGTAAGATCATAATTTTGTGCAATATATCGGGAGATAAATGGAGTGGGCAGACATGATTTAGACCACTTTATTAAGTTTGTTTTTGTAGAAAGACTTTCTTTAAAACGAATTTCGTTGTGTGTTAATTGTATCTTAATTTTAATCAATGTTTTACCAACCAATTAATTGCCTGAATTTAATAAATAGTAAATATGGCATGCGAAATAATCATGACGGCACCAGCGCGTGAACTGGAGCTCGTCTCCATACTGTAAATGAACCGAAACTCAGATAAGCTATAATTGTCTCACATACCTGAGAAATATATAGAAAGCTTGAATATGTGTACTTTTAAACAAAATATATTTTTTTCTCTCAAAATCTCTTTTTTCTCCTACTACCTTAGAGTGAGTCGTATGTCTGAAAACTAAGCTTATGTCTTCTATATCATTTTGTCCTATGCTATCAAGACGCGATTCGCACCGGTGTTAGAGAGCAGGAGCGCTTTATTGGCTGTTGCCGAAATTTAAAGTTCGGTGGATAGGGGGAGCGGAGCGGAGAGAAGTGGTGCGAGCGCGCTGCTCATCGCGGAGTGTCGCACTCTACCCCATGATGCAGAGCCGGCTGAGAATAAAAGTTGCCCCACACAGCAGCGCCAATGAGAAGGACTTTTTTTCTTTCGAAATTGATACTATTTTTTATAATAAAGAGCACAAAATAATTACCTGTTATGTCCTCCATTGTATAACTTTATGTCTACATATTTAGGAACAGATATTGGGTTCTACCCAAAGTCAAGCAACATAAAAGTAACGTAATAGTAACGAGTAACGTAAACAGTTACTTTCCAAATGGGGTAACTAAGTAAAGTAACGGATTACTTTTTTTAAAAGTAACGTGTACTGGCTTCGTTCCCAGCAAGCTAAACACATCCACTCAATAAACAGTCTTGACACCGGAGTCGTCGTTCAAATTTACTGAATAAATGTGTAAAACTGTAAAACAATATGAAAACAAAAGAATACATAAATAGACTGTCACATCACATGATAAATGTCAAGTCATGTACCACAGGAGAAACCAACAGAAAATACTTACACAAAGTAATGCAGAACTAACAAAACAATTACTTTTATATACATACAAAAGGTCATAATCAAGAATAATCAAACTCCACTTACAAGCAGTGCCTCGTTTAAGAGCTGTTGTTGCTATGGATCGATGGAGAATTCAACATGCGTTACCATGTGCTGTGTTATTCTTTTGAGCCTAACCCCGGAAACTGAATAAAACCAATTCAAAGTGCAAAATACAACAAAACCAGCAGGGGGAGCAAAAACGCTAAGATAGGCAAAGCCAGAACACTCCCCGTCTGGTATCTCAAAGATACCATTTACACTAACTGTTACTGAACTAAACGGCCTGATCTGAAGACAGGAGGTATACCAATTCAGATATTGGTCTGTAATAGGTTTTGTTTGTCCCATGTTGAACAGTTTTCAGTTTTCCACTCATTTCTTTTGACTTGTTTGTCTTTGATCAGTACAATGTCGCCTTCTTTGATGTTCGGGTGCTTGTGAACCCACTTGCAACGGCTCTGAAGTGTTCCGAGATATTCCTTTCTCCACCTATTCCAGAACGTTTCTGCCAAGGCTTGAACCCGTTTCCACTGAGATTGGAGCATGTCTTTCTTGCTGAAATCTTCTTGTGGAGTTGACAGATTACCAGCTTTTTGTGTCAGAAGCATAGATGGAGTTAGGATGAAGGGGAATTCAGGATCTGTGGAGACTGGGACTAGTGGCCGTGCATTAATGATGGCTGTGACCTCAGACAGAAATGTCACTAAGACTTCGTGAGTAAGCTGTGAATACCTGTTTTCAAGGAGCATTGAATCTAGGATACGCCTTGTTACCCCAATCATACGTTCCCAGGCACCACCCATGTGAGAAGAGTGTGGCGGATTAAAGACCCAGGAACATCTTTGCTCAAGCAGGTATTCTCTCACCTCTGATTGTTCATTCTCACTCATTTTAAGCTCTCTAGAGGCACCAACGAAGTTCGTCCCACAGTCGGAGCGCAACTGCTTGGCAGGACCTCTAATAGAAAAGAATCTTCTGAGAGCATTAATGAGACTTGAGGAAGTCATTGACTCAATCACCTCTGTGTGAACCCCTCTGGTACACATGCAAGTAAACAACACTGCCCACCTCTTGCTATTTGCTAGACCACCCCTTGTGCGCCGTGAGCTCACCTCCCAAGGCCCAAACACATCTAAGCCGACAAAGGAAAAGGGTGGATCCATTTGCAACCTTTCTGCTGGCAGATCAGCCATCTGTTGTTCCTCCATCCTGCCTCTTAGCTTACGACAAGTAACACACTTTTGAATAATACTGCTAATGCATCGTTTGGCCCCAGTTATCCAAAAGCCATTGGATCTTATGGTGCCTTCCGTGAGGTGTCTACCCTGATGCTGCACACGTTCATGAAAATGTCTGACCAGTAAGGCTGTGATATGATGGTGAGCCGGGATGATGAGGGGATTCTTTTCTTTATCTTCTAGCTTTGCTTGTCTGATGCGTCCACCAACTCTTAGCAAACCATTGCTGTCAATGATTGGATTCAACTTTAAAAGTGGACTACGTGAGGGAATTTCACCTGTGGAAGTGATGCTTTTCAACTCCTCTGAATACACTTCATGTTGTACACTGCTGATGATGATTTCCTCTGCTTTCAAGAGATCGCTTACAGATAAGCCATTTGAGCAGAAATGCCAACCAGTGCACTGACTATTATCACTTGGTTCTGTGAAACAGTGAGCAATGTGGTGCAGCCGCGCCACAGCTCTGACGACTGTTCTCCAGTCTGAGAATTGCTCAAATCTTTTGGTACCTAACTGATCCACTTTGATGTGAGTAGACAAGACTTTGACCTCTGATCGAATTTCAACATCTTTCTCTGCATCAACAAGGTCGTATGAGCTTGGATTGTCAGGGAGTTGCTCAGATGGATGGTACAAAAATGAAGGTCCTGTGAGCCAAGTTGTGGCCTCAAGTTTCGCAGATGAAACAGAACGAGATCCGTGATCGGCAGGATTTTGCTCAGAGGCAACGTACTTCCATTGTTCAGGCTGAGTAGACTGTCTGATGCGCTGCACTCTGTTGCTCACATAAACATGGAACCGTCTTGACTCATTATAGATGTAGCCTAACACTACTCTGCTATCTGTGTAGAACCTTATTCCATCCGGTTTCAAATTAATCTCTTCTGTAATGAGTTCAGTCAATTCAACAGCTAGGACAGCAGCACATAGTTCCAACCTAGGTACAGAAAGATCCGGTTTTGGAGCCAACCTTGCCTTGCCAAGAATAAAGCCAACCTCTGTATTGCCATTCTGATTCGAGACTCTCAAATACGCAACAGCTGAGATAGCCTTGATGGAAGCATCTGAGAAGACACATATTTCAGTGTGTTTGGCTTCAGATAAGGGGATGGACACATACATGCGTGGAATATTCAGACTTCTCAAGTCCTGCAGCGAATGACACCACCGCGTCCATTCTTCATGTTTGTTTTCAGGTAGTGGTGCATCCCACTCATGTGTCTGTGACGAGAGTTCTCTTAAAAGTAAACGGCCCTGAATTGTGACTGGTGCCAGGAATCCGAGAGGATCGAATAAGCTGTTCACTGTTGAAAGGACTCCTCTACGCGTGTATGGCTTTTCAGTGTCTGGCACTTGGAAGGAGAAGGTATCCGACTGTAGATTCCACTGTACCCCCAAGCTTCGTTGATCGGGTAAGTCATCCGTTGAGAGGTCAAGGCATTTGATGTCCTTGGCTAAATCATCGTTTGGAAAGGCATCCATTACTCTGGCTCTGTTTGCGGCAATTTTATGAAGCCTGAGATTTGAGGCAGCTAGTGCCTCTTGTGCTCTTTTAAGCAAATCGATGGCCTCTTCCTCAGTAGGAAATGACTTCAAGGCATCATCTACATAGAAATCTTGTTCAATGAATTTACTCACATCACTGCCATACTCTTTTTCCTCTTCCTTGGCAGCTCGGCGAATTCCATAAATAGCCACTGCCGGTGAAGGGCTATTCCCAAATACATGAACTCGCATTCTATAGTCTACAACCTCCTTAGTCAGATCACTGTCACGATGCCATAGAAAGCGTAAAACATCACGACAGTCCTCTCGAACCAAGAAGCAATGAAACATCTGCTGTATGTCGGCTGTGATGGCGACAGGATCTTTTCGAAATCTTATGAGGACCCCTAACAGGCTATTGTTAAGGTCAGGGCCAGACAGCAGTACATCATTGAGAGATACTCCATCAAACTGTGCACTAGAGTCGAATACAACTCGTATTTGACCTGGTTTTTTTGGATGGTACACGCCGAATGATGGAAGATACCAGCTTTCTTGGCCATCTTGCAAAGGAGGGGCTAGCTCTGCATGGTCGTTGTTGAGTATTCTTTGCATGAACTCTGTGAAGTCACTTCTCATCTCTGGTCGTTTGTCAAGATTGCGACGGAGAGACATGAAACGTCTTTTAGCATACTCTCTGTTGTTAGGCAAGCGTCTCCTAGGCTCACGAAACGGCAATGGTGCTACCCAGCTGTTACTTGAGTCCTTGAAGAATTCTTTTTCCATGATGTTCAGAAACAACTGATCCTCAACTGAAGGTGCAAATTTATTGTCATCTTTGGTCTGCTGAAAGACTGACTGGCCAAGTCTGCAGCTCGATAGACTTTCTTGACAGTATGACAAGTGAGGTGGTTTTTGGATCTGTTTTTTCTCATTGAATGTCTCTTTCAGTACAATGTGATTATTGCATGGGTTGAAGTAGCTTGGTCGGCCATTCTCTAAGATGTGTGTCCTCATACAATTCACCGGAGAGGGCTTGTGACATTTTCCCAGACAAACATCTCCCACAATGACCCAACCAAGGTCCAATTCTTGGGCATAGGGAGCATCAAGAGGACCGTTGATTTGCTTGCGGACTTTATGTGCTCTTATTATGTCTCTTCCCAGCAGGAGCAGTATTTTAGCATTTGGATCGATAGGTGGTATTTTTCCTGCTATTCCTTTTAGGTGACTATGATGCAGGGCAGCAACAGCGCTTGGTATTTCATCTCTGTTATCTGGCATACTATTACATTCGATTAGAGTAGGAAGTGGAAAATGAACCTCACCATCTGGAGATTCAATGATGAACCCGTGAGCTCTTCTTCCAGATGCTTGCACTACTCCTGCACACGTCTTTAATGTGTATGGTCCAGAGGTTCCTTGCACACTGAACATGTAAAAAAACTCAGATCTGGCCAGAGATCTATTGCTCTGCTCATCTATTATGGCATAGATCCGCTTGCTTTGGTTGGGGTCACCGACAGGATAAACATTAACAAGGCAAATTTTGGAACATGACTTATCGCTAACTCCTTTGCCACAGACCATGGTGCATTTTGATGACACATCTCCACCATTAGACTCCTCTTCCTCCCCGCCATGCGGTGAAAGAGGTGTAAAACCAGAACGCCACGGTGCTGGGCCCGGGTGAAGAGCAGCCAGGTGCTTGTCACTCTCACATTCTGAGCATTTGACTGACACATCACAATTCTTAGCCAGATGTTTGCTTGATGAGCAGCATTTAAAACAGATGGACAACTCTTTTAAAATCGTTTTTCTCTCTGCCAGTGGCTTCTCTCTGAAGGCTCTGCATTTCTTGAGAGGATGAGGTTTATGATGTATTGGACATTGCTTATCTATCTCACTGGTCGCTCTCTGAAGACTCCTTTCATAGGAAAGATTAAAGGAGGGCATCACATCTGTTTTATGGACTGCAACAGGTTTATGAACATGGGTGCGGCTTTCACTATACCGGTTCAATCCACCAGGGTTTATGGAGAGGGAAGAAAAATTGAAGCTTGGATCATTGCGTGCTCTTGCTTCTGTACACACGAACTCAACAAAGAAGGAGAATGGTGGGAAAGAAACTCCATATGTATACTTGTAGTGTGAACCCTGCATCATCCACTTTTCTTGTAGTCCAAAGGGCAACTTTTGCACAATTGGATTAACCCCTCTGGCTGTATCAAGATAAGTTAGCCCAGATAAATCACCCCCGCTCTTTGCAGCTTGTATCTCCAAAAGCAAGTCTCCTAATTCGCAAAGCTTATGATGGTCTTTATTTGTTATCTTTGGAAAAGTTTCTATTTTTGTGAAGAGAGCCTTTTCGATAGCTTCTGGAGATCCATAAGTCATATCTAGTCTTTCCCAAATTAGTTCAAGACCAGCAGGTAAATTCCTTACATTTACAGACTTAATGCGACGGGCATGATCTGCTGAATCTCTCCCCAGCCACCTAATCAGTAAATCAAATTCCTCACCTGCAGTAAGATCAAGGTCATTGATAGCATTGAGAAATGATGATTTCCAGGCCAGATAATTTTCAGGACGATCATCGAATTTGTTGAGCCCGGATGTCACTAGCTGATTTCGTGCTAGAAACTTAGCTAAGTCAAACGTGGCTGCATCATAACCAGAGTGTTGCATAGGATTTGTGTTTCTTCTGGGATTGTGCGTTGGAGCAGCTGGGTTCTTTGCATGGAGTGGAGCATTACACTGCTCTTCATTTTCACTGCCACTGTATTGACTGGCATGCCACGAGGACAGTACTCGATACACAGGTGAAGAAGGCTTTTTCTCATCCTCACGATTTTGATGTAATTCAGTTTTTGAATTGCCTTTGATTGATTCAGTATCATTAAGTTCACTATTTTGTTTTACATACTCTTCAGTACGCTCCTTTGGACTTTGCTGCGGAAGGTGAATAGTTAAACTATGATGTGAACTTTTCACCTCTAGATCTGCGACTGCAGCTTCCATGACTGCTGCTTCTGCCATTGCAGCTTCCGCCTCTCTCTCTTTTTAACTAATGTTGCTTCGAGGCGAGCCTTCTCTATTTTAATTTCCATTTCCCTTTTTGCAAATGAGGCCCTTGCCTGTGCAGCTTCTGCCTTTGCTCTTGCTTTAGCAGCTGCCATGCTAGCTGTGGACTTGCTGGAAGTCACAGAACGTCGAGATGAAGCTGACTGACTTTTGTTATCTTCCATGGCTGATCGAAAATTCAAGGTTGCTTTAATTCACACCGTGGATATTCTGCAGTTGTCGTGTTAGCCTCTATGCTGTAGATGACAATAGCAGGTGAAATCCGTTTCCATGATAAACGGCTCTTGTATGAAGCTTGCTTTTTTACTGTACTGGCTTCGTTCCCAGCAAGCTAAACACATCCACTCAATAAACAGTCTTGACACCGGAGTCGTCGTTCAAATTTACTGAATAAATGTGTAAAACTGTAAAACAATATGAAAACAAAAGAATACATAAATAGACTGTCACATCACATGATAAATGTCAAGTCATGTACCACAGGAGAAACCAACAGAAAATACTTACACAAAGTAATGCAGAACTAACAAAACAATTACTTTTATATACATACAAAAGGTCATAATCAAGAATAATCAAACTCCACTTACAAGCAGTGCCTCGTTTAAGAGCTGTTGTTGCTATGGATCGATGGAGAATTCAACATGCGTTACCATGTGCTGTGTTATTCTTTTGAGCCTAACCCCGGAAACTGAATAAAACCAATTCGAAGTGCAAAATACAACAAAACCAGCAGGGGGAGCAAAAACGCTAAGATAGGCAAAGCCAGAACATAACGAGTAACGAGCAAACACTACTTTTTAAAAGTAACTTCCCCAAAACTGGTCCTAACTACACGCGACACGCGATAAAAGGTTCTTTTCCACGAGTGTTTGTCCTAACCAGCCGCGACGGCAACACGCGGCGATTCTATTTTAGAAACAGTTTCTATTTTTCTGCGACGTCACGGCTGGAACAAAGTGCGGCAATGATAATATCAGGTACTGCGTGTAATGTGTGTAATGTGACTTTGAATATCATTTAGTGCTCCAGCTTTGTAGCCGTAAAAGCAACAATAAATAATTCACCTCAGATCTTGAAATTAAACAACTGGAAACAAGAACGTTCAAACTGTGAACAAACAAGTGTATTCTTTGACAAAGATTGTTTTAGTAACTCAGTATGTTTTTTTTAAATAATGTTTTGGTGTAATATTTGTGAATTTAATCATGTACTTATCCATTTTCTAGCGAGTGCCGTTAAGATTACTCTCTGGTGCTGTGCACTCACAGCGAGAGCCCGCCCACTCGCTGTTCTGATTGGCTGACTCCGCCCACACACTGATCTGATTGGCTGACTCCGCCCACACACTGTTCTGATTGGCTGTGGGTTTTGATTGTTGCGTCACTTCTGGTGTGGATGGGCAAATTGCTGGTCGCTGGAATCTTATCGCGTTGTATCTGGTCAGGACACGGTGTTATACTAATATCATTGTACTAGAAGTATTTACAAGTCAAATACTTGTAGCACATTTTTTTTTGTTTATGAAAGAACACTTTGAAGTATACTCTCAGTTAACTACTAGTTTAGTAGTTTTATACTGCAAGTATACTTGTAAGTTTTCTTTAAGTTAATTTAACATCATACTTAGTTTACTATTTATATGTTATTTTGCACTTTAAGTGTACTACCTTGTTCCTATTTTGGTAGGTATATTTTTTTAACTTGAAATATACCTTTAACTGTTCTTTAACACTTTCCCTGCCAGTGTTTTTTTTATTATTGCCAGCCACTGCTAGCATTTTTTATTATTTCCTGCCACTGCTAGCATTTTTGATAATTTTCAAAAGTTTCATGGCCCCCAGAATATTTTGTTGTATGCATATCTGAACATGCAATTTATCAAAAGAAAGTATAGACCCACTGCTTTTGAATTCTAGCGTAATGCTTTCCTTTTTTTATCAACATTTGAATGTGGGTAAGTATCATTAAAAATCAACCTTTTGAACAAAAAGCTGAGCAAATTTAAGTTTTGTCAAAGACAACGTCTTGATTGGATTACGAACGATGGTCAAAATAAAGATGGAGAAGATCGAGTCCATTAACACCTACAAAGCTTCACAATCATTTCCTCTTACTGGGTTCGACATTTCATTCAGTGATGTGTGATCGTGTTATTTCACGTGTATAAGCAATGAATGCTTCTTCGCCTGTGTTTTGAACCAGAGATTCTGTACTAGAAGATGCGTAATAGCGCCCCCTAATGTATAACAGTGAAAACATTGATAACCTGAAAATTCAGTCAGTGGTGGAGAAAGAGTAACGTAGATTTAAAGTTAATTCCAATGTACACTAGGACTAGCCTACACCCGCTAGCCTATTCAGATACTCTAAACATATCAGGTTTCTTTATAAATCAATATTTTCAAACAATGTAAGTTTATAAGACAGTATGTAATGTGAAAAAAGTATTTAATTGGAAACTCAATAAAAAAAATTAAACTCAACTACAAAGCCAAGTAAACTTAGAATACTTAATTGATTATCTCGATCAAAAGATTAAGTACAAGTATAGGCCAAAAATACTTCTAAAAAGTACATAAAAAGTAGACTGAAAGAATACTTTCTTCTTTTTAGTTTAAAAGTAGCATACTAATATCATACTGTCAAACTTCTTTTTTGTAAGGGCAGGGTTGTCCAACCCTTGTCCTGGAGGGCCAATGTCCTGCAGAGTTTAGCTCCAACAATCCCAACAAGATTCTGATTTTCCAGAAGCCCTCCAGGAGTAAGACTGGACACCCCTGGGCGAGGAGATTGTGGAAATCTGCAGCATAAAGGCCCTGAGATTCTCATGGCAAAGTTATTTTTGGTCTTCGCTTTGGGGTAAAAAGCAGTTTGAAATATGTGAGCAGGGTTAACTGTTAGCGAAGATCCTGACGTCACCCACGCTGCTGAGAGTGACGTTTAGATGAAAGTGTAAATCAAAAAATGAGTTAAAGGTCCCATGACATGCTACTTTTTGTAGGCTTTAATATAGGCCTTAATGGTCCCTAGTACGGTATCTGAAATCTCTTTCCAAAAATACAGCCTCGGTGCAGAATTATAGCCACTACAAGCCAGTCCCAGAATGAGCTTCCTTCAGACAGGCCGTTTCGGTGTCTGTAGCTTTAAATACTAATAAGGAGGAGAAAGGCGGCGCAAGGTGGAGGCTGGGTGTGGCCTTGACCATCTTGCGCAACGGTACCGTGGCGTGCATGTTTACGTTGGATATAGCAATGGCACGAAGACACGCAGTCTTTCAAGCATTTCAGTTTGACCCAGAATCTGATCCGGATGGAGAAGCAACGGATGAAGAAGTTGCAACTCAGCGGCTCCAGCAGGACGTTTCCGAATGGTTAGTTTAAAATATTATGTCTGGATATGATACTTTATTCGGATGGTTAACAGTTATTATCATGTAGCTAACGCGAACCTACTGTTGCCTTTTCATGAGAGATCTGTAACATCTGTAATTTATCTTATTACAATTACATCATCAAGCTCTGCGATCTTGAAATGCGGATATCGTGCGCGCCGTATAACCAACAGGAATCCAAATAACAAAGAAGTGTACAACACTCGCGTTACAGTGTGTGTATTCACACACATAAACTGCATAGCTGCATAGCTAATGTTACAGCCACATTCTACTTGTAACAATCTAGGTAACCATAAACAGTAAAGCAACACACTTGTATATCATTAGTTGACTTACTTGTCCGAGGTGTGTAGCTGAGCCAAAGAGAGTGATCCAGACTTCAGTTTCAGACGTTCAGCAAGCCCAGCTCTGTATTAACCCTTCGGTGTTCATTTGTACATCCAATTATTGAGCAATTGTTATGCTTCGCTCGCTCAAAAGCCATGTTATCTCTTGTAGACAAACTAAAATCGCGCGCGCGCGTTCCTACTTCCTATCGCATTTTCTCATGGGCGGAAAATATTCTCTGGGCGCCTGGGCGGGCAAAGCAGAGAAAGGGGAGGTAACATTCCTCCTTATAACGTCACAAGGAGGAGATTCAAGATCAGCGCGATTGAGCTTCCATTTTCTCAAAGGCAGAGAAATATAGCAAAAGCTCGATTTACACCGATTGAAATTTCTAGAAAATTGGGGACCATATACAGGCTAGGGGAACTCATATTAATGTTAAAAAACCTCAGAAAGTGAAAATTTCATGTCATGGGACCTTTAAGAAAGCACCAGATCACAGTGATGTGGATTTACCAGCCAGTGTGAACTTCTCCGGAAAATGTCAAAATCCCAAAACAAACATAAAACAAATGTTGTTTTGGCCTGATTTTGTTTTAAATGACTTCACACCAGTTTGTTCTTTGATTTTGCTTGAAGTATATCAGGGCCCAAAGGTTTCTTCAGCTGCATAATGAAGTTCCCAAAAACCTGAAAGTCACACATCCAATTCCCTTAGAAAGTTTCCCAGCTGACCTCAAGGGAGATGTATTACAAGAACATTAAGCTGTTTGGGAATTGTGACAGTAATTGCATAAAATCCAAAGGAATTATTGTTGCACAGAAAAGTTAATACTTCAAGCTATTAGAAATTAGCTGTTCTCTCATCAGCCTAACTGCTCGTGGAAGTTGTTGGAGAGAGCAGTAAGTGTTGTCCTCTGAACCCTTGTATCAGTCAAGCTTAAGATGCCCAGCTGTGTGGCTGGTGAAGGCTGGAATAAAATCTACTTTGTTTACAGCTGACCTGCAATTTCATAGTCCCACAGAAAGAGAGAGAGGAGTGCTAGAAGAGGTGTAGTCAGGAAGCAGATTAGTTGGATTGCGTCGAATTCTGTGTCTGATGTTTGAGTGTTGTAGCCTGGAAATCCAGACCCAAATCTGAAAGATTAATGGTCTGGCGTCGACTAATGAAGATCGCCCAGCTCGAGGGGCGGCACCAAGCATGCATTTGAAAATCTCACTGCACGCAATTGGATAACACTACGACCAATCACAACAAGCCCCATACGCTTAGCTACCAGCGCAGCTAACTGGTAGATTATACTCTTGCCGTATCCGGTCGGCAAAACAGCAAAAACTGTTCTGTTCCTCTTTTAGAGAAAAAGCCAAGTCTAACTCGTTCATTGTAGTGGCCAAAGCCATTTCAAACAACTGGTGTTCCTCCATAGCCATCTTGCAATGTTTACTAATGACTTCGACGTCACAGCGCTGTCGTCATCTCGCCTCTGGCCCGCCTATATCAGATAACCCGATGTGATTGGTGCAGCTCAGATCGAGGGGCATATTTAATGAGCGTCATTACTCTACGCCAGAGTAACTCGCTGAGCAAATTCAGCTCTTGCTCTCGCGAGAACTCTGGGTTTCCAGGGTAGGAGTGTTGTAGGAATTTATTGAGAACACAAGCTAAGAGAGGAAGAAAGAGGTAGAATTGAAAAAAAATTGGGTCTCCTTCACTAATAATTGTGTGGATTATTTCGGATTTGTACGAACAAGATTCACAACATGTGCGCATGCACATTCAATTTTTTATTAATCTCATTTTATTGTTAATGAGTTTGTAGTATTGTAAATGAGCGGCCGTGTGCGTGCACAAGGGGTTGTGGTTGTCTCCGGAGGCAGTGAAGGAAGTGCGTACAGCCACAGATCTAGCCCTCCACGGCACTGAACAGATGGCCCACACTATTGGCCATTCAATGGCTACAATGGTGGCGACGAAGAGGCATCTGTGGCTGAAATTACTGGGAATTAAGGAGAAAGTCAAACTTTCTGTTTGATGCCCCGGACGGTCTCGCCCTCTGGACTCTTTTTTAACTGTCTGTGAGAGGGTTAAGATGCTTCCACGCCAATTGGAAACCCTTCCAACAGAGCTTCGAGGTGTACCTGTTAGCGACGGGCTGGAGAGGGATAATGACCGCCGGAAAATTGCACTGCTTCTCACAGTGGCGGGCCGATCCGCGATCAATGTCTTCAACACGTTCCAGTTCTCTGTGGAGGAGTAAGATAAGTACGATGTCTAAGACTACTGTACATCGAAGAAAAAGGTTTTTCGTAATAGGATGCAGAAAGAAGGAGAGACTATTGAATAGTACATGACAGATTTACGTCTGAAAAGCAAGTTGTGCAATTGTGTCTGATTTGATGATCAGGGATCAAATTGGCATTCTGGATGAGAAAATAAGAAGACTGTATCTGCCAAGCGTCAGAGAGCAAATTTGCAACTCAAAGCAGCAAGGAAAAACACTGCAAACCGAGACGAATGGACATTAAGGACTATAACAGATGTGGTAACAACCATGCACTACAGAAATGCCTGGCAAAGACTGTCACAAGTGTGGTGGAAAAAAATAATTTAGCAAGATTCTGCTTGACTAAAAAGAAAGTTTGAGTTGTAGAAAGAGCAAAAGACAACAGTGAGGATGAGCAGTTCTTTGTGGAGGCTGTGGTGGATGAAGTGAGAACCAAGCACGAGTGGAGGGCTAATTTAGATGAGCCTTTAAACTGAACACGGGGGAGCAGGCGAACCTTCTGCCAACAAAAGGCTTCTACAAGACAGAAAGATAAGAATACTTATAATGATGAGCCGAATCCTACAAAATGGGTATGTGGGTTCACACTGACAGCAGAAAGAGGACAGTCTGTGATTGTGACGATGCTTCGATATGTCGTAACTGAAGTCTTTATGGGTTTTAACTAATCTCTGATCAGTTTTATACATTTGTAGATGTTTTAATGAGACATTTGTATAATTAAAAGGAAAAATAGTAGTTATTGGTAACTTTTTTTTCGGTTTAGCTGAGCCATCTGTAAAACAAACAAAACAAGGCCTGAAAATTTATAAAAGAATACATTACACCGACACTTGATTGTTAAAGGGATGGTTCGGTGTAAAATCAACCTAGGGTCCTTTGCACCATGACCTCGAGCCAAACACCCCAGAGAAGCCTTTTTTCCCTTGGTTGAACATTATTAAAGTTAGAGCTCATTCAGAGATATCATCCGGATGGCTTAAGTGCAGGCGCTAATGGATCCAAGGCTGTATCTGGTAAATTACCCCACTAATAATGCGAGAATGGTACCAAACTTATACAGTAGTACAAATAGGTTCTTCTGTACTCATAAAACGAGGCATTGGAAAGTTTGTAAGTACATCAGGGTAGGGTTGCACCAGCCGTTTTTAAGTTCTCTCTTAAATTGGAACGTAATGTCCACACTAGAGGCTTAGTAACTACTAGCTAGTTTGTAACTAACTCTGAACTTTATTCCGTTGCACCATTTGTTCGTAAGGCAGAGGAGTGGCTAGTAGGTCGTAAGCTCTCGGTAAAGTAATGCGTAGTCGCATAATATGACGTTTAGCCTCGATGATCCAATAGCAGCCTTCAAATACGTGAGCAGATGTTGTGTTGAGATGCTGTGAATTTCAGTTTATCCTTTATTCTTTTGCCTCACGTTACTAACATTTCCATTAAATACGATACTTGATCATGAATAGCATAAGTGTTTTTATATGTAAATAACATTCAGAAACTGTATTTGAAATGAAATGAATAAGGATCAATAAATAAATATTGATACAAAAAACATAAGAAATTACGTTTATTGATTATGACTGATATTTGACATGCACAACATGGACCGATGCACGCAGTGGCCTGCTGTTTAGGATTGGTTCGTGTTAAAGAGACGCTAACAAAGTAATCTTTTCACATAATGTTCTCTCTCTTAAAATATAAGCGAGTGTAAATGTGAGCATAAATAATCATATATGTCTAAAGAATTGAAGTCTGTCAGCTAAAAGATGAGCTGCAGTTCAGTCTGTCTGATATTTTATTCCATCCGTTACTCCTGATCGTAGGCTGCCGTAAATATTTAGTTTATGAGTTACGCTTCAACTAAGTTTAATGGTGCAACGCAAAAATATTTAGAAGTGCGCAAGTCGTAACTTAGTGTCCATTTACGTCAAAACTAGGCAAAGTTATAACTTACACACAGCTGGTGCAACCGGCCCCAGGAATGTATTTAAATAACACTTGCCTGATGGCTCATGCTACCGCTAACCCGGACATCGACGTCATTTCAGTGATTTGGGAAAAGCACATAAAGTCCTGAAAAAGCGATGCATAAGGATGTAGTAATGACAAATTATTCTTTTTTCTGAAGTGTTGACAACTTAGTGTTAACTAATAATTGTTGCAAACTGGTACTACCAACAAAATATTAGTGCATTCCTGGAACTGGGCGTCGTTACACTACATCCTTATGCATCGCTTTCTGTCAGGACTTTAACGTGCTTTTCCCAAACCACTGAAGTGACGTCGATGTCCGGGTTAGCAGTAGCATTAGCCATAGGATCACTAAGCCATCCGGCTGATATCTCTAAATGAGCTCTAAGTTTAATAATGTTCAACCAAGGGGAAAAAAGGCTTGTGGGGGGGGGGGGGGTGTTTGGCTCGAGGTCATGGTGCAAAGGACTTTAGGTTGATTTTACTCCGAACCATCCCTTTAATTTTATTAGATGATTAGTGAATTGCATTTAATATATTATACTTTTAATGAAAAATTTGCAATGGGTGTTTTTATGCATGTTTTGCCTGAGTTTTTGTTGTTTTTAACCTTTACGCCCACTTGAATGTAAAGATTTGGTGCGAGTAAGATGTGATGGTGAATGGGGACCAAAAGCAAAGGTTCTGAAAGAGATCGTCCTTAGATCTTATGAAGTACTCAGTGATTACGCAAACCTGCGTATTTTCAAACGCACATAACTATAGAACCCATTCTAAATGCGCATGTGAACGCCATCAGCGTTTCTCACAGGTTCGCGTTTAAAGTCTGTGTAGAGGGAATGGTGTCGTCTTAGCGGCCCCTAATTTAATAACGAATGATCGTTGCGACGGAAGCAAATCAATCAAAACTAACTTTAGATGGAAAATAACTTAACTCTGCTATAAAGCCAAAACAATCTCTGTTACCTTAAATTATACGCTTATCTCTGTAAAGCTGCTTTGAAACAATCTACATTGTTAAAAGCGCTATATAAATGAAGATGACTTGACTTGACTTGACTTGATTATGGTGAGACTCTTCGCAGAAACAGGAGGGATTAGTTGAAAATTCCAGAAACAGAATTCAATGAGAACGTTGATTAAACTGTGGCTCCAAGAGAACATTGCAATAAGAGTGATGCTGAGCAAACGAGTATCCCAAAGAAAACCCCTACAGATTGTGTGTATGCAAAACCAAACCACAGAAGAAGAAGAAAAAGAGAACAAATAAACGTTATGTGATATTGTTAAATAGTTAAGAATGTTGTGGTAATGTTAAAAGAAGAAAAAAAGACAGACAGCTTTGGGGAAATGTATACAGTGTATACATGTGTATGGCCCCGACTACACTGCTTAGCGGAATCAATTTCTTTTGTAAATTAAACCAGTGTTTCTCAACCAGTGGGTTGCGAGACTTTCTCTGTGTTACACTGCTACTGACATCGATGCCTTGATTGGACTCATTTAATAAAGATTTTTGGATGTTGTTATCTTTGATTTGCACTTTATTTACTATAGATACAAGAATGGAAAAGGTTGGTTATTGATTAATACAGTAGCGGCTTGAATACTGCATATAAGTTGTTGTATGAACCAGACTGCGATTAGATATGGTTGTCAAAACACCAACTGTGTAAACCGATGACTTTCAGATCCAAAGATTTGATCAGTTTCCGATGTCTATAGGATTTTTGACATTATACCCAATCCCTTCAGTCATACAGTACACCTCTCCTCAATAAGCAACACAATGTGTAATCATTTAGGCCAATTTTTTTCAGAAGAAGAAAAGGTTGTGAAGTTATAAAAGTGATAGACTTGCAAATATGGAAGTAAAATAATGACAAATGTTTTTGAAACAAAAAAGCCTGTTGAATTGCACTACCTAAAAAAATACACATTGCATTAACCCTGCTTGCATTTTAATGCATTGTATTTTTAGGTCTTGCATTTTTATGGTTGTATATGTCAGCTGGTTGTATATGTCAGCTGTTAATATTTAAATTCAAAACATTTCACACACATTTTTATTATTAAAAATTCAATAAACCATATTCAACATTCAGATTTCACTACCTAATATTCATTATGTTTAAAAATACAACCTATCACGGGTGGATAGGGTTTGATGGACTTCCAAAAAAAGATATCCATTGACTCCCATTATAAAGCTGGGAAGAGCCAGGACATTTTTCAAATGTCATATACACCTAGGATGGCTTCAGGGTGAGTAAATCATGGGCTAATTTTCATTTTTGGGTGAACTATCCCTTTAAGTGTCCTGACCACAGGGAAATCCTGGAGAATGAGGTATTGAGGGAATCCCCAGTTCTGCAGCACAGCACCATGATATACTGTAAAGTTAAGAAAACTAAACAACTGAGAGAAATATGTCAACTACCTCAGATTAAAGTTTTATCTGAACATCGGGCCCAATTATATGAAGCTGCAGACTCGGAGCCTGGATCTAGAGTCCCGCACCCAGAGTCCCGCATTCTCAGACCCCTCGTTTTTCGAGACAGCGCCTCCTACTGTTTCGAAGATCGTATAACACCCTTATCCAAATGCCATTGAAAACAATAGGATGCAATATTACGGTCTCATTTAATTTGCGTTCCCTGCTTAATGCATGTGCCAAAAAAAAAAAACTCATTGTGTTCTCTGACTAACAAATTACCCAGTAGTTATTTTTTGAGCGTGGGTGTAATTGAAAGAAAATTACTGATGGAAGGGATACAATTACAGATTGAACTATCTTCTGAAAAATATTGTGATATTATATTGCCTATACAAATTGTCTAATTAACATTATACCATGCTAACATTACAAAACCTGTTTTTTGATATTTTGAATGCAAAGCAAAACTCAAATTAGAATAGACAAAACACCAATAATAAACAATTCTGTACTTTATTTAACGATCACCTAAACATCATCTTGCTGTAAACAGGACAAAGCAAAGAAAAAAGGAAGAAAGAAATGTGTTAGTGACTTTACTTTTCGTCTTCAATTGCATTAAAAAAACTCTTCATTTATAAGTTGCTTTGGACAAAAGCATCTGCTAAATGAATAAATGTAAAATGTAATGTAAATGCATAAGGTAAAATAATTACTTTCTGGTAGGCGAATGTTTCTTCTTTTTTCATTCTTTTTGCAATTGCTCTGTCAAATTCCTCGACTTCACTAAAATAAAAGATGAATGCCATTGTCAAAAATATTGTGTAAAAATAATACCATAGACTGGTTAATACATAGTGAAGGCATAGTAAATTTGATTATTAGACAATTGTATGAGTTGTAAATGGCTGGCAACAACTTCATATCACAGTTAAATTAATTCAATTTATAGTTTTAGGAGAAAAGGTCCGGTAATTAAAAAAAGGTAAATCTGATTAAATAATTGATGATGACATTCTTTGATATTAACACACTTAATGTATTTAATCTGTCTACTTTAATGTCAACTCATTTTAATAAATTTTTTACAATGGCTTGTCTACAAAAAGTCCAAGGTTAAAGGCTAACGTTAGCTATCAAAATATTTTCGGGGAAAAAAGGCGAAAAAACATACATTAACGGCTCAAATTTTGTTACAAACTATCTTTACAAATATTAAATGGACTATTCATATGTTGGTGTATCATGAGCTATAAAGTAGTTTGATTAAAAAAATAAATCGAATGAGTATGATTCGCTAAATAAAATTGACGATACTCACGTTTCAAATGTTTATCCGATCCAATTTGATAGGAGGCGCTGTCTCGAAAAACAAGGGGTCTGAGAATGCGGGACTCTGGGTGCGGGACTGTAGGTGCAGGCTCCGAGTCTGCAGCTTCATACTACTCGCATCGGGGGATAACATTATAATCTCGTTCACGGTAGAGAAAGCTGCTTACATGTGCAAAACTAACTGTGAAGACTTAAATGTGTAAACAGCTTTTGTGTCTTTATCAGCTTTTCTATAGATATACTGGTCCTGATAATCATCATCACACAAACACACACTTATCGCTTGCTCCATTTCTGTAAACCCATTTTTATGAGCGAATGACTCTCTCACTATAGTTTTCTTCGTCAACAGCCGCTTGCGCCCCCTGCTGGTGAGGTCGACTAACAGCAGATATTCCTGTCGTTCCCGGATGTCAAATGGTGAATTTTCTGTCGAATTTGAACCCCTGAATTTGTGGAAGCGAATCTGTAAAGCGAAATAAAATGGACCGAAAATTGCCTGTCGAATATTATAGGTTGTATTTTTAAACAGAATGAATATTATGGAAGTGAAATCTGAAAGGTGAATATGGATTATTGAATTTTTAATAATAAAAATGTGTGTGAAATGTTTTGAATTGAAATATATACAGCTTAAATATACAACCATGTTGAATTTCAGCCCATTAAAATACAATGCATTAAAATGCAAACAGGGTTAATGCAATGCATAGTTTTTCAAGTAGTGCAATTCAACAAGCTTTTTTGTTTCAAAAACACTTGTCATTATTTTCCTTCCATTTGCAAAAAACACTTAAAAAATAACAATGGGCATTAAAAGCTGATAAAGGGCATTTTACAAGGTATGTGTAGGCGACAAGCTTTCTGTTTTTAACGGCTTTCATGTGTGCACAAATTTGGTAACCACCAATGATGACCACTTGCTATAGTGAGTGAACACTTTTTGTATCGGAGACAATTGCTGTATAAATATTCAGTGTTGTAAGTGAAAGCTAATAAACTGACATTTATCAACTGTGACCGTTTTCTTGGTCATCATCTGTGTTAGCAAGTAAATAACTAGTAAATTTTGGTTACCTTTTGACTAGTAACCAAAAGTCCAAATCATAGTCTCTGCTGCACCAATTTAACTGATATAAATACTAGTGTAGAACATTGCATAGAAACTGTGTCTATTCCTCGTTTAGTCAGATCAAATAATAAATCTACTGCAGGATCTAGGAAAAATCTAATTGTTATTAAAACAGAAAATGTTGCTATTAGTAAACAAAAAACATTTCTAAAACTAGGTCTTCTAAACATTAGATCACTCACACCTAAGGCAGTTATTGTAAATGAAATAGTCACAGATAATAGCTTCTATGTACTTTGCCTTACTGAAACCTGGCTTAAACCAAATGATTATTTCGGTCTAAATGAGTCTACTCCATCAGGATTCTCCTATAAACATGAGCCCTGTCCGATTGGTCGTGGCGGCGGTGTTGCAACAATCTATAGAGATATTCTCAATGTTACTCAGAAAACGGGTTATAAGTTTATTTCGTTTGAAGTACTAGTACTAAATGTTATGCCCTCAGATGTAAGAAAAACATCCCTATTATCTCTAGCCTTGGCTACCGTATATAGACCGCCTGGGCCTTACGCTGATTTCCTAAAAGAGTTTGCGGATTTTCTCTCAGACCAATTAGTCAATGTCGATAAAGCATTAATTGTTGGAGATTTTAACATACACGTAGATAATCCAAATGATGCGTTAGGGGCTGGGTTTACAGAATTATTAAATTCCTTTTGTCAAGCAAAACGTTACCGGACCGTTTTAATCACACACTCGATTGTCGGAGCAATTGTCTCCGATACAAAAAGTGTTCACTCACTATAGCAAGTGGTCATCATTGTTGGTTACCAAATTTGTGCATGGAACCGATCCAACCGATATAGATATGATTCCACAAAGTGATGATGTCACTGACCATTACATGGTAACTTGCATATTACGTACCCCTGTAATATATCATGCTGCGCCGCGTTATCGACCAGGCAGAACAATCCTTCCATCCACCATAGATAATTTTTCAAATTGTTAATCTGATCTGTCTCAGCTGCTCAGTGAACCCAAACAAACAGATGAACTAGAGGAATTAACTAGCACTATGAGTACCATTCTCTCTGGAAAATTGGATATTGTTGCACCTATTAGATTAAAAAAGGTCAGAGAGAAAAGTAAAGCACCATGGTACAACAATACTACGCATGTTCTAAAGAGAGAAACCCGTAATTTAGAGCGTAAACGGAAACAAACTAATTTAGAGGTCTTTAGAATCGCATGGAAAGACAGTATGTCACATTATAAAAAGGCCCTAAAAGCAGCCAGGGCTGAGCACCTCCGCAAACTAATAGAAAACAACCAAAATAATCCAAGGTTTTTATTTAACACCGTGGCTAGACTAACAAGTAAACAAGCGTCACCGGAACAAAATATCCCATTACAGTTTAGTAGTAATGATTTCATGAACTTCACTGAGAAAATAGAAAGCATCAGAACCACAATTGTAAACATTCAATCCTCAATCGCGCCTTATAATTTAGCCTCAATTATCACCCCGCAAGAACAATTACAGTGCTTTACAACTATAGAACAAAAAGAGTTAAATAAACTTATCACCTCATCTAAAACAACAACATGTTTATTAGACCCTATACCAACTAAACTACTGAAAGAAGTGTTACCTATAGTGGAAGAGCCTCTCCTCAATATTATTAACTCATCTTTAACTTTAGGTCATGTTCCAAGAACATTTAAACTGGCAGTTATAAAACCTCTCATTAAGAAACCACAATTAGACCCACATAATCTAGCAATTTATAGACCCATTTCAAATCTTCCTTTTATGTCTAAAATACTAGAAAAAGTTGTGTCCGCCCAACTGGGCTCTTTCTTGCAAGAAAATGACATCTATGAAAAGTTTCAGTCTGGATTCAGGCCGCACCATAGCACTGAAACTGTGCTCGTTAAAATCACAAATGATTACTATTAGCTTCTGAACAAGGCTGTATCTCAATACTAGTTTTACTTGATCTTAGTGCTGTGTTCGATACTATAGATCACACAATACTCTTACCCCTCATTTACACTGCACACATCTGCGGCGCATTACGGCTGCGACACGGCTACCGGAGCTGATCGCGCCCATTCTAGTCAATGCTTGTGTTTACACCGGCCGCAACGCGGCGCATTTCAGAAGCTTCCCAGAAGCGGCTCTCCGCGCCGCTTTGCTAAATATAGGCGCCTAGTCAATTTTTGTCGCCAAGTCACACCGGGAATACAAAATAAAAGTCAAAAAAACATTGTCAAATTCAAAATAAACACCCTGTGCAAACTCCCAAACGTATTACACACCATATCCTTGGTAGAAACCATAGACTGTATGGTAGAAACTCAAAAATCAAGAAAAACCACGTCGGACAGGCAAATCACGTGGTCTTGCGCATCCAGTTGCTCCGCTTCTGAAATGCTCCTGGTGTGAGTTGGCACCGGGGGAGGACGGAATAAAACCTTGTCGCAGACGTAATGCACCGCTGACGTTTGCAGTATAAATGAGGGGTGACATCGACTACAAAATTATACTGGTGTTCAAGGACAAGCATTAAACTGGTTCAGATCATACTTATCTGACCGCTACCATTTTGTCTATTTAAATGGAGAAAAATCTATCATAACTTCAGTAAACTATGGAGTGCCGCAAGGATCTGTGTTAGGCCCTCTGTTATTCTCAATATATATGCTGCCACTTGGAAATATTATAAGGAAACATGGAATTAGTTTCCATTGTTATGCTGATGACACTCAAATCTATATTTCATCACGGCCAGATGAAAACGCTAAATTATCCAAACTGACAGAGTGTGTTAAAGATATAAAAGATTGGATGACGCGCAATTTTCTTTTATTAAATCCAGACAAGACAGAGGTACTAATCATCGGTTCAAAAAACCACCCACAAAACCTCTCACAATACAACTTTAACATAGTAGGATGTCCTGTTACTTTATCATCTACAGTAAAAGACCTGGGTGTTATATTAGACTGCAACCTGTCTTTCGAAAATCATATTTCATATGTTACAAGAACAGCCTTTTTCCACCTTAGAAACATTGCTAAGCTACATAACATGCTATCAGTTTCTGATGCAGAAAAGTTAGTTCATGCATTCATGACCTCGAGACTAGATTACTGTAATGCTTTATTAGCTGGTTGTCCTGCATCCTCAATAAACAAGCTACAGTTAGTCCAAAATGCAGCCGCTAGAGTTCTTACTAGATCAAGAAAATATGATCATATAACACCAATTTAATCATCACTACATTGGTTACCTATAAAGTTCCGTATTAATTACAAGGTATTGCTACTGACTTATAAAGCCCTAAACGGCTTAGCTCCAGTCTATTTAACGGATCTTCTATCGCCCTATAATCCATCGCGCTCTTTAAGATCACTAAATTCGAGGCGTTTGGTCATACCTAGGATATCTAGGTCCACCAAAGGAGGGAGAGCATTTTCACATTTAGCTCCAAAACTCTGGAATAGTCTTCCGGATACTGTTCGTTGCTCAGACTCGCTCTCCCAGTTTAAAACTAGATTAAAGACGCATCTCTTCAGCCAGGCATTCATATAATATTTTTAATCTTACAGTTAAATCCGGTCTCTAGTTCATAAACGCCAGAGGAGAACTGGCCCCCGACTGAGCCTGGGTTCTCCCAAGGTTGTTTTTTTTCTCCATTAGGTCACCTGATTGTTATGATGATGAGGAAGGAGAACCCAGGCGCAGACAAAGTACACTAAACACGATTTATTATAGGCAAAAAGGGGAAAATAAAGCCCACAATGGGGTAAAACAAGACAAGACTGAGGATACTAACTAGACTATAAACTTGACAGAAGTCTAGACACTAACTAACAGCAAATACACAAACAGGATCTTCACAGGACTCGTAACGAAGACAGGATACTCACAGGAACTATTTTGCAATGACTCACATGAAATAATAGCACAGCCAAGATTCACAGAGTTAACATCACAGCAGTATTCACAATGAACCGACACAGGACAGAAAACACAAGGGGATTAAATAGGGAGAAACTAATGAGGGAAACAGGTGACGGCAATGATACAATAATGATAACAAGATGAGATAACAAGGGGGCGGGGTTACATGACGAGACAACGCAAGCACACAGCCAAACAAATGGCCATGTGCTTACACACAAAACATGGGCCTGTCATGATCCTGCCTCAAGACCAGGGAAAATCAGAGACAAGGCAGAATCATGACAGAACCCCTCCCTTAAGGAGCGGCTTCCAGACGCTCCCTAAGGGAACACTAAACACGTGACATGACGGACTGAGACATGGACACAAACCAACAAAACATGACAAAAACCAACAACGGCAAACATGAATAAACAATAGCAGGGTTGGGGTGAAAAATCAAAAACAACAGACAAGGCAGAGGAGGTGGAGACAACACAGAGTTCATGGGGGAATGTCCAGGGTGGGTGGGTGGGACTGTGGTCTTGGGTGGACAGGACGATGGCTGAGGACGAGGGGTCCGGGCAGACTTGGATGGGGAAACACGAGGAACAGTCTTAGGGGAAACAGACCGGGGTGAAGTGGTGACAGGGGTGTCCGGGGAAACAAACAGAGGTCGGGTGACAGCTGGTACAGGGCTGGACACAGACATCCTCCAGTCAGTTGGTACAGGGCTGGACACAGACATCCTCCAGTCAGTTGGGACAGGGCTGGACACAGACATCCTCCTATTAGTTGGGACAGGACTGGACACATCCGCTGGGACAGGACTGGACACATCCGCTGGGACAGGACTGGACACATCCGCTGGGACAGGACTGGACACATCCGCTGGGACAGGACTAGACACATCCGCTGGGACAGGACTGGACACATCCGCTGGGACAGGACTGGACACATCCGCTGGGACAGGACTGGACACATCCGCTGGGACAGGACTGGACACATCCGCTGGGACAGGACTGGACACATCCGCTGGGACAGGACTGGACACATCCGCTGGGACAGGACTGGACACATCCGCTGGGACAGGACTGGACACATCCGCTGGGACAGGACTGGACACATCCGCTGGGACAGGACTGGACACATCCGCTGGGACAGGACTGGACACATCCGCTGGGACAGGACTGGACACATCCGCTGGGACAGGACTGGACACATTAGCAGGAACAGTGCAAGCGGTGGCTGACTTAGGAACAGCGCTCTGGGTGGCTGGCCTCAGATCAACACTGGCTGCAGCTGACTCAGGAACCGGATCTCTTGCAGCTGTGGATTCCGGACTAGAGGACTTGACAGGACAGACAGGGACATCAAGGATCTTGACAAGAGCGGTAAGATAGTCAGATACGGCTCGAGCAGCTAAGACGACAGGCATTGTCTTAGGGGTAGAAACAGCTTGAAGAATCTCTTTAGCTGCTAAGTCGGCCGCAACTCTCTCAGCAGATCCGGGAATAGCACCTGCAGCAGTGGGCTCTGGGACGGCGCCTGGGACAGCGCTTGCAGCAGCGGGCTCTGGGACGGCGCCTGGGACAGCGCTTGCAGCAGCGGGCTCTGGGACGGCGCCTGGGACAGCGCTTGCAGCAGCGGGCTCTGGGACGGCGCCTGGGACAGCGCTTGCAGCAGCGGGCTCTGGGACGGCGCCTGGGACAGCGCTTGCAGCAGCGGGCTCTGGGACGGCGCCTGGGACAGCGCTTGCAGCAGCGGGCTCTGGGACGGCGCCTGGGACAGCGCTTGCAGCAGCGGGCTCTGGGACGGCGCCTGGGACAGCGCTTGCAGCAGCGGGCTCTGGGACGGCGCCTGGGACAGCGCTTGCAGCAGCGGGCTCTGGGACGGCGCCTGGGACAGCGCTTGCAGCAGCGGGCTCTGGGACGGCGCTTGCAGCAGCGGGCTCTGGGACGGCGCTTGCAGCAGCGGGCTCTGGGACGGCGCTTGCAGCAGCGGGCTCTGGGACGGCGCTTGCAGCAGCGGGCTCTGGGACGGCGCTTGCAGCAGCGGGCTCTGGGACGGCGCTTGCAGCAGCGGGCTCTGGGACGGCGCTTGCAGCAGCGGGCTCTGGGACGGCGCTTGCAGCAGCGGGCTCTGGGACGGCGCTTGCAGCAGCGGGCTCTGGGACGGCGCTTGCAGCAGCGGGCTCTGGGACGGCGCTTGCAGCAGCGGGCTCTGGGACGGCGCTTGCAGCAGCGGGCTCTGGGACGGCGCTTGCAGCAGCGGGCTCCGGGACGGCGCTTGCAGCAGCGGGCTCCGGGACGGCGCTTGCAGCAGCGGGCTCCGGGACGGCGCTTGCAGCAGCGGGCTCCGGGACGGCGCTTGCAGCAGCGGGCTCCGGGACGGCGCTTGCAGCAGCGGGCTCCGGGACGGCGCTTGCAGCAGCGGGCTCCGGGACGGCGCTTGCAGCAGCGGGCTCCGGGACGGCGCTTGCAGCAGCGGGCTCCGGGACGGCGCTTGCAGCAGCGGGCTCCGGAACGGCGCTTGCAGCAGCGGGCTCCGGAACGGCGCTTGCAGCAGCGGGCTCCGGAACGGCGCTTGCAGCAGCGGGCTCCGGAACGGCGCTTGCAGCAGCGGGCTCCGGAACGGCGCTTGCAGCAGCGGGCTCCGGAACGGCGCTTGCAGCAGCGGGCTCCGGAACGGCGCTTGCAGCAGCGGGCTCCGGAACGGCGCTTGCAGCAGCGGGCTCCGGAACGGCGCTTGCAGCAGCGGGCTCCGGAACGGCGCTTGCAGCAGCGGGCTCCGGAACGGCGCTTGCAGCAGCGGGCTCCGGAACGGCGCTTGCAGCAGCGGGCTCCGGAACGGCGCTTGCAGCAGCGGGCTCCGGAACGGCGCTTGCAGCAGCGGGCTCCGGAACGGCGCTTGCAGCAGCGGGCTCCGGAACGGCGCTTGCAGCAGCGGGCTCCGGAACGGCGCTTGCAGCAGCGGGCTCCGGAACGGCGCTTGCAGCAGCGGGCTCCGGAACAGCGCTTGCAGCAGCGGGCTCCGGAACAGCGCTTGCAGCAGCGGGCTCCGGAACAGCGCTTGCAGCAGCGGGCTCCGGAACAGCGCTTGCAGCAGCGGGCTCTGGAACAGCGCCTGGGACAGCTAGAGATGAAGAGCGAGAGGCTCCCTTTCTCCTCTTCTTTCTCTTTGAACGCGAAGCCGAATCTGTAGCTGGACTAACGACCAGTTGGAGATGTTCAGCTGGAACCGCAACAGGAGCAGGGATGGCGTTCTCGGGCAGCGCTGACTCGGTCGAGGAAGACTCAGACGGGGAATCCCAGGAAACTCGTCTCCCTCGTTTACCATGGAGGACAATGGGAGCAGAAGGGGCCTCAGGAGAGGTGGAACCAGCCGGATCACCAAGGGCAACAACGCCCAGGACACGACCCTCTGGGATCACAGGTAGCGAGGCAGATGGTGGAGACCTCGAGGAAGAAGCCTGCGGCTCCTCCCGGGAGAAACGATCCCAGAGTTGGGCATAATTCTTCAGGATCCACTCACCCTGGGACGAGAATGGGAGGTTGACCCTCTTTCTGTCGGTGGGAGCCGACAACCAGCATTGTTCACGGATCTCCATTTGTCGCTGGAGCTGGGAGGACATACTGTCTGCTGGGTTCTTCTTTGGTCGGTTCATTCTGTTATGATGATGAGGAAGGAGAACCCAGGCGCAGACAAAGTACACTAAACACGATTTATTATAGGCAAAAAGGGGAAAATAAAGCCCACAATGGGGTAAAACAAGACAAGACTGAGGATACTAACTAGACTATAAACTTGACAGAAGTCTAGACACTAACTAACAGCAAATACACAAACAGGATCTTCACAGGACTCGTAACGAAGACAGGATACTCACAGGAACTATTTTGCAATGACTCACATGAAATAATAGCACAGCCAAGATTTACAGAGTAACATCACAGCAGTATTCACAATGAACCGACACAGGACAGAAAACACAAGGGGATTAAATAGGGAGAAACTAATGAGGGAAACAGGTGACGGCAATGATACAATAATGATAACAAGATGAGATAACAAGGGGGAAACAGGGTTACATGACGAGACAACGCAAGCACACAGCCAAACAAATGGCCATGTGCTTACACACAAAACATGGGCCTGTCATGATCCTGCCTCAAGACCAGGGAAAATCAGAGACAAGAAGGCAGAATCATGACACTGATGGAGTTTTTCGGTTCCTTGCCACTGTTGCCTTTGGCTTGCTCAGTTGGGGATATTTGGGGATATTTAATTTTATTTAATTAATCAATCAACAATACTATTGATCAGCATTACCAAACGTGGACGTTTTCCACTAGAAACAAACATTGATGTATTATTTTAATTTAATACTGTGAAGCTGCTTTGATACAACCTGTGTTGTGAAAAGCGCTATATAAATAAACTTGACTTGACTTGACTAGTATTATTTTCCCCATTTTGACGTTCTTTGTTAACCTGTCTCCTTCATACCTGATGTTTACGCTGTGCGTGTGTCTCGCAGCACTGCAGTGGCTGTGGACAGCCGGCCGCTCGGGACAGGCCTGTGGTGTATGCGGACAGGGCAGGCTACACCAGACTCTGGCATCCCTCCTGCTTCATGTGCTGTGAGTGTGGAGAGCCGCTGGTGGACCTCATTTACTTCTGGAAGGAAGGAGCCCTGATGTGCGGACGCCATTACTGCCAGAGCATCAGACCTCGCTGCCTGGGCTGCGATGAGGTAAAACACTTTCATCTTAAAGAAAAATGCAATAAAAGAAAATAAGGAAACCTGAACATGATATATTCTTTAGCTTGAGATGCGTATGTGAAATAAGCACCTATGAATTCTCTCTCTGTCTGTCTCTTTCTTTCTTCTGCAGCTGATCTTCTCAGAAACGTTCCTTCAGGAGGCCAATGGCCATGCCTGGCATAAGGAGCACTTGTGCTGTTGGCTGTGTGGACAGAGTATCAGAGTTCAGTGCGGCTGTGACAAACGCTCATCAAAATAGTTCACAAAACAGTCAAATACTCCAAAATATCACCCTGGCAAATAGACAATGAACACTCACATCGAACAAGAAAAACCATCATCGATCATCAATATCAACAAAATATTATTTGATTAAAAGCCTCAAACCAATTAAAGGGGTCATGAACTGAGAAATCAAATCTTTTGACATAAAATTGTGCTATAACAGCATACTGTATGTTTTCCACATTGGTCCAAAAACAGCTTTTCTTGACACCAAGGTGCCATTTCAAGGTTGTATTACATAATGAACACACAGATCAAGCCCTAGTTCGTCATCATCTCCTCTTTGACCAACCCACTGGTGTGTTATATAGACAGAAAGAACAACAGGATCACTGGACTAAAAATAACATTACTGTACCTTCCAAAGGATTTTAATGTTAGGAAGGTGAGTAGAGCATTCGCATCAGTTAGAGCTTGGTTTGTTCAGATTCTTTGGTAAATGAGTTTGACGCAGGCTTTGCAGACAGACTTTATTGAAAGATTTGGACCCAACAGTAATGCTGCAACATGTGCGTTAGTTGTAATGTCTAATCTATCAGTGATTTCTGATCTCAGACTCCTGTTTAGTCAACCAAGCCAGTGACTGAAACGCCAACACTCCAGTTATAATGATGGGATGATTTTCTACACTGCATAATAAATCTCATTTGCATAGTTTGCACTCTGTAAATTATATTGAAAGCATTTCATGAAAGTGCAGAAATCGTGTTGACATTTGTGAGATTGCTGCATTTGTGCGCTCAACAGACTGACCGGCTACAATACAGCAACCTTTTGCAATAGGAGTAGATCTAAATATACAGTAATGCTATAATCAACACTTTTTAGTTATTAGTTATTTCAGAAGCTGTAAAAGTAAAAACGTAGTTTAAGTTTTCAAAAGAGTTCCACATGTATAATACTTATTATATATGCAAATATGTTATCCAGTCATAGCAGTGGACTTACATTGAAGGCATAAGAGACACCCATTTAAATAAGAGGGCTAAAATTAGGACTTTAACTTTTAAACAATGTCTTAATTATAACATATTTGATGTGAAAATCCTACTAACATTATAAGTGCACATCAGGGAAATAAAATATAATAATAATAAGAAATGCAGTTCATGACCCCTTTAATAGCACTAATCTACAAACTGATGGAGATTCATTAATAACTGACAAAGATTATTTGGCTGAATGACAAAGGACTAGTTTCTCAAAATATCTTGATAATTTCAATCTCCATGGCTAGTATCAGGCTGCCTTCCATGGCTAGCATTTGGCTATTTTTTTTACAAAGATATTATGCACCAGAAAACCGTAGAGTTTGATGGGATGCTTAGTCACTGATGTCAATTAGTACAAATCCCTAAGCTGATACAGCTGCTTATTTTGATATCCAAACTATGCACATTGATATGGTTACTTGCATTTTATTATTTGCATTTAGTATTAATGCGATTAGTATAATGGCAAATCTAAGATTTTGGGAATAGTCATTATTTTAGGAGATAATCTCATAGTAGGCCTTTTACAAGAATAAATAGTAATGTTTTGAGATTAGCTCAATGTTTTAAGATTAAATTTGACAATTTTACATGTAAATAAAAAGTGAAGTGCTGTCATCTGATGCTGTGGTAATTCAGATTTCTTTTGGCTACATATTCATTGTGCCACATCTTAAACAAGTAAATAGTTCAGTTTATTATTTAAAAGGAATAAAAAGATTACAGATTTTAAATCTGAACTCCTAGATGGGTCGCATCAGTCTCAGACATACTGTAGATCAGGGATGGACAAACTCGAACCTGGAGGGCCGCTGTCCAGCCCTGATCAAACTCACCCGCCTGTAGCTTTAGTGGTCCTGAAGACACTGGTTAACTGGTTCAGTGGCCCTCCAGGACCGAGTTTACCCATCCCTGCTGTAGATATTTGAGCATATATCTACATATCTGTTTAGATCAGGGGCTCTCAACTCTGGCCATTGACGTCCACTGTCCTGCAGAGTTTAGCTCCAATCAGTGTCTTCAGTACCACTAGAATGTTACAGGGTTGGAGATAAACTGCAGGAAAAGTGTATCTTGATGGCCGGAGTTGAGAATCCCTGGTCATGATGGTCAGTTTTATAGACTTTTTTTAATAGTCATAATTACTCAAGCTGGTTCAGGCATGTCTACACCAGACGTGACTAAAGACAATAGAGCCTATTATAATCAGTGATGCTGTCTACACTGGACGTGGTACAGTAACTCAACAAACCCGAAAATAAACTGATGTTTGTGACTAGCACAAATGGATTTGCAACGGTGGCCCATGACAACAGTTAATTGTGTCCAATGTAGACAGTCAAACGACATCTTTTTACTGTATAAGTTTTCACAACATGTTTTCACAACACTGATGATTTTAAGGACCGTGTCACCTCATTTCAGACATCATGAGAGATATTGTTGTCAGAAATGTGCAGTGCTGTGGCTCCTCAGGGTTTAGTTGGCATTCAGCGGTGATGATGATGATGTAACTGTTGCAAAGAAAAAAGAGGTTTGAGACAATGTCATTAAATAATCAAATACTCTGCTTTCCCCCAGACATTATACAACAGTATATCCCCAGAGTTGATTAATAATGTCAAACTATCACAAAATGGCTCCGTTTGCATGAACAGATGCACATTAATTGGAATGTGATTTTAACATTGGTACACATCCGATTGGTTTTATGACAAAACTATCTTTTATCGCTGTCACAACATATTTCAATATTTATTCATCGTCTGTTAGTTATCATAATTGAACAAATATGAACGATTACAGAAAAACAATGGAGGAACAAAACACTCACCGGAGTTCCTCGAAATAAAAGTATGAAAAATGTTTCTTTCCCGGATTTCACTGGGAAAATAACTTTAAAAAACTCTTTTCTTACACTCTTATTTCACTCTTTTATAATAGTTACGCTCTGAACCTAGCCTGGCTAACGTCAGACCAATGGCCAGTTGCATAAACTTTTAAGACTAGTCTTACAAGTTAGTCATCCAATTTTATTCTTTAAAACTATTAATAACTTTTTAAAGTCAGTAACATAAAAACGTAGATTGGTCTAATTTGACACCGAACAGTAAGACTGATTACCCCTAACTAACTTCTAGTTGATCATACTAGTTCTTAAGACACAGTCTTAACATAATGGCTATGTTTATGCAACTGGTCCCAAGTCTCATTTGAGACTTGGTCTGGGAACCACGTGTTCATTTTCTCGTATTTGAGGCGTGGTTTACGAATGCCCAGAGCCGTTTATTGGGCACTATGAATGTCTATCAAATGCGCCTGTATGTAGCTCATAGCCAATCGCTTCAATTATACCAGATGACGTATGTAGAGTGACAGAAATTCGACGAGGAAAAAGACGATGGGTCAAAGATTTATTTGTACACGATGGCGTTTAGCGAATATTACCGTTTGTGCAAGAAAAACATGAGGGTAGAAGATAACGTCGAGTCTGATGCCATGTTGGATCCATAGATATAAACAAACTGCTTCGGTGTCGTCATCGTCTTGCTGCTCCCTCCCCGTTCTGTGATTGGTTCCCTTTTTCAGGGGAAAATTTGGTCCATGGTGTCCAGACTGCCTAGCAGCGTGAATAAAATCGCGCTGCGAGCAAGGCAGTATGGGGAAACCCAGGCTACTCTGAATCAGTCTTTCCTCTGCTTTCTCTCTCTCTCCTTTGTAAAATAGCTGCTTCCTTATTCGCCCTCCTGTGGGGAATAGTAGGTACTACTACATCAAAGCTTTTTAGCATTTTGAAATGTAGAGTTTGTATTTATTAAACAAAATGGTTTTGGCAGAAAATTACATTTAAAACACTAAACCCCTTTCTCTGAACCAAATTCTCAATAGCCTAAGCCAATCTGTCGAATAAATCACTCTTTCTGTAAAACATTAAAGGGGGGGTGAAATGCTATTTCATGCATACTGAGTTTTTTACACTGTTAAAGAGTTGGATTCCCATGCTAAACATGGACAAAGTTTCAAAAATTAAATTGTACGTTTGAAGGAGTATTTCTGTGCTAAAAATTGTCCTTCCAGTTTGTCAAAAGTTTCGGAAAGTTTTTTTCGAGTATGGGCCTGTGTGACGTCAGCTGGGGCGGAATTTCCTTATATGGGTCCTAAGGGCACTTCTATCGGAAGAGCGCGGGCGCGTTCGCACTCGTAGACCAGAGCAAGAGAGTGAAAGCAGTACACCCATCAAAGCGCCCTGCTCGGCTTTAGGGAAGTCAATGTCACCAAAGAAGTGTGTTTTTGGTTGCCAGGGCAGGACAACCCTGCACAGTTTCCCAAAGAACCCAGCGTTAAGGGACCAGTGGATGGAGTTTGTTTTTCCTGAGCATAAACGGAGTTGTGTAGACTGTTTGTTCCCTGCATTTCGACGATGATTGTTTTATAAACAAAGCCCAGATCGACGGATTTGCAGATCGTATAATGCTTAAGGATCGAGCCGTCACAATGATAAAGGTTCGCGGTCGTGGTTGGAACCGGGCGGTGAGTAAAACTGCTTCAAATGTCTAGTGTGTGTTGTTAGCTCGGCGCGTTAGCACACAGCTAAGCTTCGCCCACACGGCCCGCCTCCAGCCGCTCGTTTTTTTCCGGAAAGACTCGGTACAGCCTATCTTTCTTTTATAAATATAATAAAACTAAAGACTTTTTGGAGATATGAAGGATGCAATACTACTCTATAGGTACTCAAGATTAACAGGAGATTGAGTGAAAATTAGCATTTAAACAAGCTTTAAACAAGTTCAGGTAGTTACAACACTGTTTGCAAATCTCATGCACTCTTTTAGCAAAACTCTAAACACATTCTCACTCACTAAAACACATTTTACACTGTGATGCACTTATGTTTCAAAATGCTTAACACAGGCAGGCTAAAGTTAAACACAACTACAACACAGTTGTCATCGTTTACACACAACGACTCTTTATTTCTTTATTTCTCACACTTATTATGACCGCCGCTAGCGTAGCTAGCGAAAGCGGTCATATAGGGATTGTCAAAGTTTTTTTTTTTTTTTTTTTCGTCACCTTACTGAATTTTTCGTCAACGATACCAGGGACACCGAAACACCGGGGAACGTGAAATTTGGTGAGCATGTAGCCCCACTAGACTTCTAAGGAAAAATTTCGTTTGGTCCCCGGGGGCCACTCCCCCCCCGCGCTGGGCCCCCCCAAACCCCAAAAAATGCAGTTTTTCCTAAATAACTACCTGAACCGTGGCACCGAGGATGAAGAAATTTTTATGGTATGTTGGTCTACTAGACTTTTACGGAAAAATTTCATTTGGTCCCCGGGGGCCACTTCCCCCCCCGCGCTGGGGCCCCTGTAAATTTTTCGTCAACGATACCAGGGACACCGAAGCACCGGGGAACATGAAATTTGGTGGGCATGTAGCCCCACTAGACTTCTAAGGAAAAATTTCGTTTGGTCCCCGGGGGCCACTCCCCCCCCGCACTGGGCCCCCCCAAACCCAAAAAATGCAGTTTTTCCTAAATAACTACCTGAACCGTGGCACCGAGGATGAAGAAATTTTTATGGTATGTTGGTCTACTAGACTTTTACAGAAAAATTTCGTTTGGTCCCCGGGGGCCACTTCCCCCCCCGCGCTGGGGCCCCCGTAAATTTTTCGTCAACGATACCAGGGACACCGAAGCACCGAGGAACATGAAATTTGGTGGGCATGTAGCCCCACTAGACTTCTAAGGAAAAATTTCGTTTGGTCCCCGGGGGCCACTCCCCCCCCCGCGCTGGGCCCCCCCAAACCCAAAAAAATGCAGTTTTTCCTAAATAACTACCTGAACCGTGGCACCGAGGATGAAGAAATTTTTATGGTATGTTGGTCTACTAGACTTTTACAGAAAAATTTCGTTTGGTCCCCGGGGGCCACTTCCCCCCCCGCGCTGGGGCCCCCGTAAATTTTTCGTCAACGATACCAGGGACACCGAAGCACCGGGGAACATGAAATTTGGTGGGCATGTAGCCCCACTAGACTTCTAAGGAAAAATTTAGTTTGGTCCCCGGGGGCCACTCCCCCCCCCCGCGCTGGGCCCCCCCAAACCCCAAAAAATGCAGTTTTTCCTAAATAACTACCTGAACCGTGGCACCGAGGATGAAGAAATTTTTATGGTATGTTGGTCTACTAGACTTTTACGGAAAAATTTCATTTGGTCCCCGGGGGCCACTTCCCCCCCCGCGCTGGGGCCCCCGTAAATTTTTCGTCAACGATACCAGGGACACCGAAGCACCGGGGAACATGAAATTTGGTGGGCATGTAGCCCCACTAGACTTCTAAGGAAAAATTTCGTTTGGTCCCCGGGGGCCACCCCCCCCCCCCCGCGCTGGGCCCCCTGAAACCCAAAACAATGCAGTTTTTCCTAAATAACTACCTGAACCGTGGCACCGAGGATGAAGAAATTTTTATGGTATGTTGGTCTACTAGACTTTTACAGAAAAATTTCGTTTGGTCCCCGGGGGCCACTTCCCCCCCCCCGCGCTGGGGCCCCCGTAAATTTTTTGTCAACGATACCAGGGACACCGAAGCACCGGGGAACATGAAATTTGGTGGGCATGTAGCCCCACTAGACTTCTAAGGAAAAATTTCGTTTGGTCCCCGGGGGCCACTCCCCCCCCGCGCTGGGCCCCCCCAAACCCAAAAAAATGCAGTTTTTCCTAAATAACTACCTGAACCGTGGCACCGAGGATGAAGAAATTTTTATGGTATGTTGGTCTACTAGACTTTTACAGAAAAATTTCGTTTGGTCCCCGGGGGCCACTTCCCCCCCCCCCCCTGGGGCCCCCGTAAATTTTTCGTCAACGATACCAGGGACACCGAAGCACCGGGGAACATGAAATTTGGTGGGCATGTAGCCCCACTAGACTTCTAAGGAAAAATTTCGTTTGGTCCCCGGGGGCCACTCCCCCCCCCCCCCCCCCCCCCGCGCTGGGCCCCCCCAAACCCAAAACAATGCAGTTTTTCCTAAATAACTACCTGAACCGTGGCACCGAGGATGAAGAAATTTTTATGGTATGTTGGTCTACTAGACTTTTAGGGAAAAATTTCGTTTGGTCCCCGGGGGCCACTTCCCCCCCCCGCGCTGGGGCCCCCGTAAATTTTTCGTCAACGATACCAGGGACACCGAAGCACCGGGGAACATGAAATTTGGTGGGCATGTAGCCCCACTAGACTTCTAAGGAAAAATTTCGTTTGGTCCCCGGGGGCCACTCCCCCCCCCGCGCTGGGCCCCCCCAAACCCAAAAAAAATGCAGTTTTTCCTAAATAACTACCTGAACCGTGGCACCGAGGATGAAGAAATTTTTATGGTATGTTGGTCTACTAGACTTTTAGGGAAAAATTTCGTTTGGTCCCCGGGGGCCATCCCCCCCCCCCCCCCCCCCGCGCTGGGGCCCCCGTAAATTTTTCGTCAACGATACCAGGGACACCGAAGCACCGGGGAACATGAAATTTGGTGGGCATGTAGCCCCACTAGACTTCTAAGGAAAAATTTCGTTTGGTCCCCGGGGGCCACTCCCCCCCCCCGCGCTGGGCCCCCCCAAACCCCAAAAAATGCAGTTTTTCCTAAATAACTACCTGAACCGTGGCACCGAGGATGAAGAAATTTTTATGGTATGTTGGTCTACTAGACTTTTACGGAAAAATTTCGTTTGGTCCCCGGGGGCCACTTCCCCCCCCGCGCTGGGGCCCCCGTAAATTTTTCGTCAACGATACCAGGGACACCGAAGCACCGGGGAACATGAAATTTGGTGGGCATTTAGCCCCACTAGACTTCTAAGGAAAAATTTCGTTTGGTCCCCGGGGGCCACTCCCCCCCCCGGGCTGGGCCCCCCAAACCCAGAAAAATGCAGTTTTTCCTAAATAACTACCTGAACCGTGGCACCGAGGATGAAGAAATTTTTATGGTATGTTGGTCTACTAGACTTTTAGGAAAAAATTTCGTTTGGTCCCCGGGGGCCACTTCAACCCCCCCCCCCCCCCCCCGCGCTGGGGCCCCCGTAAATTTTTTGTCAACGATACCAGGGACACTGAAGCACCGGGGAACATGAAATTTGGTGGGCATGTAGCCCCACTAGACTTCTAAGGAAAAATTTCGTTTGGTCCCCGGGGGCCACTCCCCCCCCGCGCTGGGCCCCCCCAAACCCAAAAAAATGCAGTTTTTCCTAAATAACTACCTGAACCGTGGCACCGAGGATGAAGAAATTTTTATGGTATGTTGGTCTACTAGACTTTTACAGAAAAATTTCGTTTGGTCCCCGGGGGCCACTTCCCCCCCTGAGCTGGGGCCCCCGTAAATTTTTCGTCAACGATACCAGGGACACCGAAGCACCGGGGAACATGAAATTTGGTGGGCATGTAGCCCCACTAGACTTCTACGGAAAAATTTCGTTTGGTCCCCGGGGGCCACTCCCCCCCCCGCGCTGGGCCCCCCCAAACCCAAAAAAATGCAGTTTTTCCTAAATAACTACCTGAACCGTGGCAACGAGGATGAAGAAATTTTTATGGTATGTTGCTCTTAAGGGCCCACATCAACCTAGCCCATAATCACTCATTTGTGATTTGCGCCCCTCCCATAAAAAATGAAAATGCAATATTATTCTGCTTTAATCGCCCCTATCTTCAGTGGAGATGTTCAGAACTGCACCATATTTCATGTGTATGATTAACTTGACATCCTCTGGGGGTATCCTCTGCTAAGTTTTGTAGAATTTCATCCATGGGGGGGTATAAAATAAATTCATTTATGTGCACATTTAGTGACTGTACACTCATCGGCCTGTAGATGGTGCTGTTGAGCGAAGGGTTGCTGGTTTAGGATGATACTGTCACACACACACATGCAGGAATACAAAGAAACGCAAGCATGCACACACACTGACATCCACACGCACAGACACACACCCATACACACACATACAAATCCACATGCACAGACACACACACACAAACACACACGTGCACACATGTACGCACACATACATACACGCACAGACACACACACACACACACACACACACACACACACACACAGACACACACATACACAAACACACACACACACACACACATACACACACACACACACACACACACACACACAGACAGACATGCACATACTATTACTTTTTTTAGGTATATACATAAACACGCAATACAGCCAAATTACTCCACGTCATTTATTTTTGTGGAAAGCCAGTGCAGGCCTGAGCGGCGGTCATATTTTGTACCGCGATGCGGTACATCTAGTTTCTAATGATGTGACCAAACCAGCTGTAATACATAATACAAGTCAGTTCAGAGTCCCAAAACTGACTCAAAATGTTGCAATGAATTTTGATACCAACAATATGAAACAATATATGAGGGAGAGGAGGAAGAGGACGAGGAAGAGCAGGTGTGTATAGTGTTGTCAAGGCTGCTTTGTCTGCAGAGACGACAGAGTCTGTGATGTGGAGAAACTCCTCGGCCGGACCAACATGAAGACATGATGCTGAAGCAGAATAAACCTCTCTCTGACCTTGAACTCTTCTGAGTGACTGTAACATGCTCTTCCTGTAGAGTTTGATACTGTTTTACTCTTAACACCTTTTACCTATTTATTTATTATTCTCAGGTAAGGTAAAGAAAGTCAAATCTGACCTAAACCATTAGCATTCAAAAGGTACTTACAATTTGGTCAGAAGACTCCTCTGTGGTATGTTCTCATTAAAAGTCTTCCAGTATCATAAATCTCAGTAGGCAGATTTTGTAATCAAATAAATTTCTTTTAATTGGTTACTTTTCTTTTTATAATAAACAAACATATAAAGCCAAATAAAACTTCATCGTTTAAGTATAAAATACAATAATCACGTTTTGAATCAAAGGTGTAGTAAGCTCTGGGCTTCTTATCTTTTGCTTGGGGTTTCTTGTCCTCAGCTCTAGCGTATCAGTATCCCAAGAGGCAGTCAGTTAATCAGTCTTTTATACTTCTGTTGTTTACAACAGGCGCTAGGTACTCCTCCAAAGTTTCCCAGATCCTTCTCCAGGCAGGTGCAAGCGGTCCACCTCTTCATGTCCTTGAACTCCAGTAAACTCAACTAAGATGGCTGAGTTCATTTAAAGTTCTAAGAGTCTTCTAGCGCACACACACATAATCACACTTTTCTCCTCCTCTCAATATGGGTTGGCACAGTCACATATACATACATAACCAATTACTGTACATCTATGCCAAAACAATATAAGCCATCTTTTACGAACAAAATAAATAACAACATTGAATGCAATGCATGCAACAAAAAGGCATCTACAATAAACAAGGAGGCAGGTAATTGCATTTCCTTGATATTACACAACAATACTCAAACCTTTTTGGCTGTTGCCGTTGGGTCACTGTATTGTCACAGTATATGCAAGTGCTGAATATACAGACATTCAATACTGTATAGAATATTCAGTACAACACTATACTTGCAGTGCATAAAGTATACAATTTATTCACCTACTACTGCAAGATGTCATTACTATACTTTTTTTCAAAATTTGTTTACTTTGTTTCAATATACTTTTTTTTCTGTAACGGTTTGCAATGGTTTCTGTTCTCCATTTTTTGATGCAGTGTCTATAATGAATGTTTATAATACTGACCGCATAAATTATTTTGAAATATAAAATCTTTGTGGAATATGTACAATGAAATATAATAATATTTACAATGAAATATAATCATATTTACAATTAAATATAATCATATTTACAATTAAATATAATAATATTTTTTCCAAACACGTACAACTAATTACAATTTCTGTGGAAAGCCGACCCAGGTGTCCTATTTTTTCTTCTTTTTTTTCTTTTGGTAAATCAGGATGTCTTCAGAATGATTTTGTTTGGAAACATGGATCAAGGAAGACACAGTGATGGGGAAAGAAGAGTGTCAGAGAGAGGGAGAACTAGATTCTCACAAAACTGAACATCCATACATCCATCTATTCCATACATATATTCCACACATCCATACATCTATACATCTATTCCATACATCAATGTATTCCATACATCCATACATCTATTCCATACATCCATACATCTATTCCATACATCCATACATCTATTCCACACATCCATACATCTATTCCATACATCCATCTATTCCACACATCCATCCATCTATTCCACACATCCATACATCTATTCCATACATCAATACATCTATTCCACACATCCATCCATCTATTCCACACATCCATCCATCTATTCCATACATCCATACATCTATTCCATACATCCATTACATACATCCATACATCTATTACATACATCCATACATCTATTCCATACATCAATACATCTATTACATACATCTATTCCACACATCAATACATCTATTCCATACATCAATTACATACATCTATTCCACACATCAATACATCTATTCCATACATCAATTACATACATCTATTCCACACATCAATACATCTATTCCATACATCCATACATCAATACATCTTTTCCATACATCACATCTATTCCATACATCAATAAATCTATTCCATACACTCTTAGAAGAAAAGGTTCTATATAGAACCTTAAAAGGTTCTATCAGGCGCTATGTATTTGGAACCCCTAAAAGGTTCTATACAGAACCCCTTTTAAGGGTTCAATCAAAAGAACCCTTTAGGGTTCTTTGTAACCAGGAAAAAGGTTCTATATGGAACCTTTTAGGGGTTCATTCATTATCATTTGTTTTGTCCTTTCCGGATTAAATATTTCATATTATTGACAAACATCAAGACCCTAAAATGTAAAAATGTAATTCACATAAAAGTCACCCATGAATACTGAAAAAAAGCACACCCAAAGTGCATAGAACTAGTAATTTATTTATATTAACAAAAATAATTACTATTACTGAAAGAATACTGCAGTAATTTCAAGTATTCAAGGCTTTAAATGTACACATCAACATTAAAACAACCATTTAAAAAAGAAATATCTCATAAATAATGAAAATAGAGTTTCACCTACATCTACATATTACAAAATAAGTCCATAGAATGTACAAAGTTACATTAATCTATCACTAGTAAATAATGCAAATATACAGATTCCTCTAAATCCCCATCAGTGTTAGAACAACATCAAGTTCTTCAAAACTACAGATCCATATTAATATAACTCACTATGGAAATATACAGATATAGAAGTACCTAAAAGTTCAAGTAGAAGAGTTCTAAGAATTCAAGCAATTTCTCGCCCGCCCAATAAAGACTTTTAAACTAATCGTTTCATCTTAAGCCCCGCCCACTTTCGGTTGCACCCGAATACATATACAGACCCCGTCCACTTTTCCAGCGGTGTTGAGATTTGTAGGCCCTTTGTATAGTTGATATTAAGATTCGTTTCGGTCGATCGGATCACTGGTGGGCGACACTAAATACAGGTGTAAACGGGGTTCAAATGTTTTGAGCTTGTCCACTTCTGACCCAAGTTTGGTTTGAAGATGAAAAACGTACCAAACACAATGTTCTCTCATCATTCCTGATTTCTAACACACACTCACAGCGTTTGGCTCCGGTCGTGTTCACATGTAAATTACACAAGCTTATTTCGTCCATTAGACTGAAAGATCTGAAGAAAACACTACATCCACCTGGCCATAGACCCTCCCCTCGAAGAAATCAGGACAGAAGTGGGTGAAAGTGGACAGAAGACGGATTAAAACACCAGGTTGTGTTAAAACACCCTGGGTCTACTTGTGATCAGATCCACCCAAACTCATCTTAGTAGCGAGTGTAAACAGGTCTGCAGATACCGGCTCCGCTGCACAGCCCTGTGTTCCAGTATACCCAGTGTCTTACTCCTGAAATACTGCGCGAGAGCCAGCAGAAGACCGACCGCCTGGTTGTTGCTGTGTCAAGGACTGCAGGGAGCGCTGATGACGAGAGCCTCTGTGCGAGGAGTTCGCAAGATCCCGTACACATTTGTGCCTCGAACCACCTGAACAAAACACACGGGAAAACAGGTTTTAGTCAATTATACCTCATTACTGAATCAAACTAAATGCTAAATGCCTATGTATTTAAAAAACAACAATATTCCCCCAAAACCAGCTTACACTCAGTACAGGTAATTTGCATTACATAAGGTTAAAAACGTGATGGACTCACATATCTTTCCTCGTTCTCATCGGGGAACGGCAGCTTGCGGGAGAAGCTCTGGGTGAACACCTCCAGTCCTCGAGCCTGCATCGGCTTCACTAACCAGTCCACCGGCATCCCACTGCACACACACACCAGGTACTCCTCACTCACTACACACACTACATCTGCTCTATAGTCAGCATGAAATCAAAAATGGTAAATTCTTCTTCTTCTTTTTTTATGCAATATTACAGTTTTTATTCTAAATCATTTATACCACAAAACCAGTCACATGGGTCAATAATTGTCAGTTGTTGTTTTGTTTTTTTTATTGAGATTCAGAAAGCTGAATAAATAAGCTTTTCTTTGTTAGGATAGGACAATATTTGGCCGAGATAAAAAAAACTCTTAACATTGAGAAAATCGCCTTTAGAGTTGTTCATTTATGTTGCCGATTGTGCTGCATTCACTCACACAAATACATGCTTTATATCTTTACGGTAGGAAATTTACAAAATATCTTCATGGAACATGATCTTTTCTTAATTTCCTAATAATTTTTGGCATAAAAGAAAAATCGATCATTTTGACCCACACAATGTATTTTTGGCTATTGCGACTCGTGACTTGTGTTGTGGTCCAGGGTCACATTTATGCACATCATTGTTTTAAATTCATGTTCCTGGTAATCCTGAATCAGAATAACAGCTCATCTCTTCTCTTCTCTGATGATGTAGGCGATGCAACCTGTCACTCACATGAGATCAGCCAATATCAAACCACAACCATCCAATCAATTCCCGACCGACAAAATCAAGCCCCCGCCCACATTTGTTCTTGTTCCAGAAGCGTTTCACTCGGTAATAGTACATCCCAATAGGGGAGAAAAGACTATCGCAACTTTCTTTCATGACGACTTTTAAGTAACAATACGTTTACATTCATCCAAGGTTATGTAAAATAAAAAAATAAAAAATTTAATATTCTCATAATATCCATTGCAGCATCACTTCTTTTCTCACAGTGTCTGAAACGATTCAATAAAGGATCTGGTCTCTCTAAAGTTTAAACCCTTTCTTCAGAGAGTTTCCTCTGCTCTGATTGGTCAGATGGTCCAGTCTGTTGTGATTGGTGTACGACTTAAAGGCACACTATGCAGTTTCCGTTTTTCTCAAACAGCGACCCCTAGAGTTGCTGTAGAGTACTTGTATTTCACGTTACTGTCGTAAACACCACTCACGCACCACTCACTCACTCTGCACACTTCCGACCGCGCTTTCTTCGTTTTCTTCGTCAACTCTGCCATGATTCACGTCTGAAATGCGTGCTAGTGTCTCTTCCATAGATGCTACTTCATATGTTGTTGATGTATGTGACGTTGTGCCTTAAAGCGAGTCGTGATTTGTCGGGGCGCCACCGGCTGGTTTTGCACATTTGACGAGACCTAAACACACCCTGATTGTACATCTTCAACAAATTTTCCTTTGAGAGCCCTTCAACTATGGTTTGGATCCTATCTCTAGGTATCTAAAGTTTTGTCAGTTCTTGGCTTACTTTTGCCATGTGCCATCCCGTGCTCATGTAAATCTTGGATTTCTTCTATTAATGCTGATATTGTGGTGGCTGGCAGGAGCACTTTTGCTTGCATTCTGAGGTAAAAGAGGGCCAAGTTAGTCATTAGCACATGTCCCTCTGCATGAGCCCTACAATCTCTGCAAACGTTACATTGTCAGACTCATCAGCAGCACATGACATACTGGTGTCAAGACCTACAGCACCGTCTGCACCACAGATATCACGCGCCGAATGTTTTCTGCTTATGTGAGAGAGAAAAGATGACCTAACCCTGAATTTTTTCTTGCAGCTTTGAAAAGGACATTTGACTGCCTTGCCGTCTCTAATGTGCCATTTTAAATGCTCACAAAGACAAGATACGGATGTGGAAGTGAAAGAACATCCCATAACCTGGCATTTCATATTAACACCACTGTGTGATTTGTCAGCATATGGTGTAACCCAGTGGTTCTCAAACGTTTTTGGTCGCACCCCCCTTTAACTCTAAAAGCGAAATCTCATTGGCTGATGTCAATTTCTGACAACGTGATTCGTTCAGATGCATTATGTGACGTGCTCTGACATTTTGATGTGTGTTTTTGACTGGGGTTCTGTTCAGTTGAAGGCCATAAATGCTGTGTTATAAGTTTTGATGTGTTTTAGGTGGTTTGTATTGTTTGTTGCTGATTTGATAAGATATTGTGTCTGTAAATAGTTGTTTCTACTAAAAAAGTATGATTTTTTACATTACAAATCTTTAAATGTTGTTTTCTCAAAATTAGTTGTTTGTCATTCTCCGGATCAACTTTTTTTTATAGTTTTATTAGTAATATCTATTATTTTAAAATGTTACCCTATATTCACCTGTAGTGTCTCGCCTTAAGTTAGTGGTGTGTTGTGTATAGCTTTATAGCCTTATAGGCTAGCCTACATTGTTTAGTTTAAATTAGTTGCTATTTTTTTGGCACAAAAGCTTAATTTCCACCATGCTGATTGCACTGTATATGGTTGATTTAACAGAAATTAGGGAGTGCGTTGTTATTTATTTTAAACCGTGCTCTGCTGATAGTTTTCATTATTTGAATTTCTTTTACTTTTAGCCTACTTTATTTTCGGATGAACTGTCTTTGCACTGCTGACTAGCATGAATAAAATAGACAGGTTATTGTCTATGCTGGTGGTTTGTCCAGCCTTTATTGAGCTCTGTTGGTTGAACATGATGATTAGACAGTGTTTTGTTATTGCCTTTGCTGAATATTGCAAAATAAAGGTGTTACTGTTTTTGCAGTTTGCCTATTCTTTTTTCTACTCTCTAAGGTTTAATTATTATTTGAGTAATTATTTTTTTTCTAGGAAAAACAATAGGCCCACTCACTTTTTCACTGGCCCGCCCAAAATACAATTTCTGCCTACGCCACTGCTCTAGCAGATCTAACTGATCTGAACAGTTATGGTTTTGTTCATGTGATATTTATTAATTGCAAGGTAGGTTTACAACTCCAAAATGCATGTTTTACTCTGTTACAATGTATATACTATGGCAGCAGTAGTGTTGTGCATTATGTACCTCCACAGTCGTGTAGGGTGAGGAGTGGAATATTCCTCGCCCGTTGTGGATGATGCAGGGGCGAAGGTGAGTAATCACCACCTCATCAACCACGTAGATGTCAGTCAGTGCCTCATCCCTCCACACTTCAAGGAACTTTCGTCCACACTGCAGCTGAATGTCCAGAACGGGGACATTAGTGCATGTCATCTTCACGCCACGCAACTGGAAAAATGAAATTCATGGGTGAGTATAATACAGTTCTGTTTCTTATTTTTGTTCCTGGATTTCCTCAACATTGCACATTTAGATTTTTTTTATTCAATTTGTTAATTACATGATTTGTTTTCCAAATAAGTGAAAAATCCAAAATTTGGAGTGTTGAGATTTCCTGAACGTGTGTTCAAATCACAGTGCCATAGTGACAGACAGATGAAGACGGTCAGATAGAACGATAGATAGTAAATCTGGAGGTGAAAAAGCGTATATGGTGTCAACAGTATTTCTGTATTGTCCTGTGAATTTTCTTATAACTTTGACCCATTAGATGCACAAACTATTTCAAAATAAATATAATACAATGTTGTAATGTATTTAGTATGTTTTTGAGACTATTCAGCTCAAATATACAAAATTAGCAATATAATTGAATTTGGCACATTGCAGAACACGGTTATTATCACTGTTTTTTCTAAAATTTCTGTTTTAGGCAACTTGGAACTGGATGATGAGGATGTAATGCTGTCAAGTTAGTAAATTGTATTAGGTTAAAAGCTTAAAGAATTAGTTTAACACTGCAAAATGTATTAGGCGGATAGAAAATTTACTCACTTCCATGATCTTCCCCTGGAGGCTGAGGTATCCACCCTTCGAGAATATGTGCTCTTCTTCGCCACTCATCACTAGAGAAGACGGACAAAGGGCATGTTTGGCCTGATTTTCCGCCTCCTTTGTGGTCTCCAGTGGAACAGTTTTAAATTTCAGGGTTCCAGGGCCAACAAACAAATGCATCTGTTCAAATGCATTGGTCAAGGTGTATTTTTGTAAAATATAGCTAACCCCCTCCTCGAACTCTGGGGTAAACCCATCTTTTTTATTTATATAGGTTTTTAACCCTACGCTTAAAGCACTCAAAGATTCTGTTTTTAAGCCTATTAATTGTAATCTTTCCTCCCTTTGAGAAGTTGAGGCCTCGCTGGTTCATCCTCGTTGTAACGCACTTGCAACGCAGCAATGCTGGCGGAGAAGATGGAGTTGCCATGCTGATGAGAAGAAAAAGCAGAGAAAGGTACATGTGAAAACTCTGGCAAATATTATTTACTTTTTGTTCATAAAATTAAAGTCAAAGCAATATTTTGAAGGAAACAAAATGAGTTTTGAAAGAATGGTTCACCCCAAAATAAAACCCTACCGATTATTTATTTGAAGTGGAAAAAATTACTTTAAAGGTTCCATATTGTACACCTTTCTGAAGTTTTATTTTAGGTTTTTTATTTCCTGGAGAATATATATTTGCTGTATAAGCACCAAAAACCATCTCAATATATATATATATTTTACAGCTCCTTTCTCAGGAGCTCTGCCAAGAACAGGTCGATTTTGCCCTGTCTACTTAATATTCATGAGCCTCTCTTCTGATTGGCCTGTTGTTCTCTGAGTGACCCACCATTGGTAGGGGTGGTGGTGATTGAGTAGTTATGACATCACATTTATATGGAAGTCACAATAGAGACAGAGCGCAACGCGTCATAATCTGAAGACCACGCCCACCAAGGGGGAAAACAAACCAACCGTCTCCATTTACTTTGCATTGCGAGAGGCTGCCTCCTTGTCATTTCTTGCTTCTAAGAAAAGACAGAATAATGTCTAAAAGCTGCTATGTGACAAGGTGTACAGCAAACAAGCTAAGAAACCCAGAAATAAGTTTTCATAAGCTGTCGACCCCAAAAAACGAGCGTTTGAGGACATAAAAGTGGATACAGGCTGGAACGAATGGGTAAATTGTGGGATCCTGACACTCAGAATGCACTAAAAATACACCGCGTGTGCAGTAAGTTAAACATTTGGTCACTGGTGAGTCAAATATCCAAATGTCAGATGCATATATTATATTTCTGTAAGATAAACTATCCTGTGTTGCCGATTACGGTCTCCTCCAGCGGGCGTACATTAGTTCTCTTACGAGAGGTCTCTCGTATTGCGTAAGGTTAGCTTACGCATCGGGAAAGTCTTCTTTCTTCGAGATCTGAAGCCAAAAAATTATCCTTAATTTTGTATTCATTGTCAACGCAGTGCAGCAGCCGACAGACCTAGGCAGGCTGTATAAGCGTGCTCATTGGCTGCTCGGTGGCAACTGCTTAAGCCTATCGGTGAGCGCTCTGAACGCGGCAACCAATGAGGGCGCTTCGCGCCCTCCACACCCTTCTAACCGTCAGAATGGGTGTGGCCAGCGTGTATATATTCAGCGCTCACAGGCTAAAATTCTGATTTTCTTGTCTTCAGCGACGCTCTTCGCATCGCTGGATCTTGAGAGCCGCCGCCGTTGAAACCAGCGACCAGCAAGCTTAGGACAGCGCCTGAGGAAGCCGGCCGTCTTCGCCACCTTCAGCCATCCGTGCCTGCTACGCTATCCGGCGACATATCCTTTACATTATTACTGTTACTGTGTGTATTCTAAAGAGCACGAGGCGTTTTTGTAAAAACGCCTCGTTTTTCCTGCGGCTCGTGCCGCGCCCCGCTCAGCAACGGAGACCGCCACCTCTCTGCGCTCTCCGCCTGGGCCGCGGGCACGCCGCCACCGCACTCTCCGAGTGCGAAGAGCTTTCAATGTCGACCCTGCGGGCTCGACTTGAAGCTTTCGACCAAGCTGTCGCTCCGCCTGTCCCTGCCGGGCCGCGCAATAAGAAGCGCCGCTCGCAGCGACCACCGGAGACTGTTGTGACTGAGGAGCTCGCCGGAACCTCTCCCTCGAGCTCTCTCTCGCCCTCACCCTCCCGGCCGCTCAACCGCCGGCTCTCGCCCGCGCCGCCGCCGCGTCAGGAGATGAGGCGAATGTGATAGATACCCGTACTCTCCCTCTGTTCGAGCCGTGCAACTACGCCGCTCACAAGGGATGGCAGAAGCGGACGGTCTCGGAGCGAGTTTCCTCTCCCTCTGTTCGAGCCGCACAAACTGCGCCGCTCACAAGGGATGGCAGGAGCGGACGGTCTTGGAGCTCTCTTTACGTTACAAGAAAGCTACTCCGTCCTCGCGCGTCACTCACCGGTGAAAGGGGAACAGAGTGTTTTCGTCCCGCTGTGGCCTGGACTATAACCTCCATTTCTCACACATTTCTCAGTCCCCTCTTAAGTTCAGGCGACTGGAATTGTTACTATTGCAGTATATCAGACATGATGACGCTGTGGTGGAATCCTAGACTGTCAAGCTAGAGACCCGGGTTCGGTCCCCGCTCTCGCGGCAGTTAAAAATTTATGCTGTTCGCTTCTCCGAGCTCGCGGCCAGTTTTTCTTACATACAGAAAGCAAGCCCGCTCTCTCCCTCGTTGGGCCGCGCAGATTGCGCCGTTCAAGGGATGACGAAGCGGACGGTCACGAGCAGCGTTCAGCGTGCGCGCCTCACTCACCGGCGAAAAGAGAAGAGAGTGTGTTAGTCTCGCTACGGCTGGACAACCGCCAATTCTCACACATTTCTCAGTCCCCTCTTAAGTTCAGGCGACTGGAAATATTACTATTGCAGTAAACGAGCCTGTTTTAAACACACGCACGCCTGCAAACAAACGCCGACGCGACACATGAGGTCGCTTTTTATATGCTCGCGCTAACTGAAAGCTAATGTGTTTGCCCCTGTGGCTCAGTGGCAGAATCATACGCTTTCGTGCGGGAGATCCGCGTTCGATCCCAGCTCTCGGGGGCAGATAAAAATTTATGCTGCTTGCTTCTCCGAGCTCGCGGCCAGTCTTTCTTACTTACAGAAAGCGAACCCGCCTCTCGCACCACACCTACTCAGGGTGCTCGAGTATTTATGAGCGTCTAAACACGAGAGAAGAAAAGACGGTTAAGCCCCGCAGCTCTGCGGCTGGACCACCGTCGAAGCTTCACGCACTGTCAGTCCCCGTTGCCACGGCTACTGCAGCTGTTTACCTCGCAGTCAACGAGCCGGTATATCTACCCGCTCGCCTGCGCGCATCCGCCGTTCTCACAGCAACCCAGAGAAATTTCAAAAGAGCATAATGTCTGGTTGCACGGCTGACGCCGTATGTGTTTCTAGTACAGTGAATGTGCCCACGTTTCTGTGCTCACCCCTGTACACAAGCACTATACATCCCGTGTCTCTCACAGAGCCCACTCTCATGAAGCAGGCAAAAGCCGCTTTAGTGTTAGAAGTAGGTCACGTGTCCACTTCTCCGTGCCCACACCTACTCACTGCCCGCTCTGTCACACGGCCTCGCACGACCGGTCATGTTTTGAATGTAAGTCCTGTGCCCGCCCTCGAGCGCTCACACATACTAACTAACATTTTCGCCCCGACATCGCGCCTCACAATATATGTTCCCCGTCCAAAGCCACCGGGACACTGTGTGTAAAACGGCCAGCTATCGCTGCGTGCGATACGCCGTATCTAAGCACCAAGAGCGCGCGCGCCCCTGAAATGTAAGTCCTGTGCCCGCCCTCGAGCGCTCACACATACTAACGAACATTTTCGCCGCGCCTCACACTATATGTTCCCCGTCTAAAGCCACCGGGACACTGTGTGTAAAACGGCCAGCTATCGCTGCGTGCGATCCGCCGTATCTAAGCACCAAGAGCGCGCGCGCCGTGCCCGCCCCTCCGTTTCGAGCTCTCGAGCCCGCGATGCGCGGCGATCGGAGCCCGGAGGCCATTCTGCCCCTGGCTGCACACGCAAAAGCGTGGGAAGCTATTCCAGGCGCATCAGAACGGGTGCTAAGCACAGTAAAACAGGGCTATACTCTGCAGTTCGCTTGCCGCCCTCCGCGCCGTATGTGTTTCTAGTACAGTGAATGTGCCCACGTTTCTGTGCTCACCCCTGTACACAAGCACTATACATCCCGTGTCTCTCACAGAGCCCACTCTCATGAAGCAGGCAAAAGCCGCTTTAGTGTTAGAAGTAGGTCACGTGTCCACTTCTCCGTGCCCACACCTACTCACTGCCCGCTCTGTCACACGGCCTCGCACGACCGGTCATGTTTTGAATGTAAGTCCTGTGCCCGCCCTCGAGCGCTCACACATACTAACTAACATTTTCGCCCCGACATCGCGCATCGCGCCTCACAATATATGTTCCCCGTCCAAAGCCACCGGGACACTGTGTGTAAAACGGCCAGCTATCGCTGCGTGCGATCCGCCGTATCTAAGCACCAAGAGCGCGCTGCATTCGATGCCTGGCCGCGTCCCTCCGGCCGGGCAGCACCGTACCTCTCAAAACATTTCAGAGGTTACTGGGTTGGATGGCCTCAGCCGCAGCAGTGCTTCGGCTGGGTCTTTTACGAATGCGCCCGCTACAACGCTGGCTGAATGCCCGAGTGCCTCACAGAGCATGGGCTTCCGGCGGTGTTCGCATCAGAGTGTCTCAGAGCTGCGTTTCAGCTCTGAAGCCCTGGTTAGCGGCCGACTGGTACCAGCGGGGAGTGACAATGGGAGCTATCTCACACCGCAAAGTTATCTCGACGGACGCTTCCACCTCAGGCTGGGGCGCTCTGTTCGAGGGCAAACCGGCTTTTGGCCTATGGTCAGACCGGGAAAAATGCCTCCACATAAACTGTTTGGAGATGATGGCGGTCGAGAACGCGCTCAGGCGCTTCCTCCCATTCATACGGGATCACCATGTGCTAGTCCGCTCGGACAACACGTCCGTGGTATCCTATGTGAACGGACAGGGCGGTGTCAGATCCAGGAATCTGTGCAGGCTGACAGAACGCCTTCTCGTGTGGGCTTACCGCTCGCTGCGCTCGCTGAGAGCCGCGCACATGCCGGGCCACCTGAATATCGGTCCAGACAGACTGTCCAGGGACAACATTCCCCCGGGAGAATGGTCTCTGCACCCCCAGACAGTCCAGTTTCTCTGGCGCCTATTCGGCAGAGCGGAAATCGACCTCTTTGCGTCGAAAGACTATGCTCAATGCCCAAAGTTTTATTCGAAGAGCGAGGACGCGCTGTCCCAGACATGGCCCAGCCTCCCGCTGTATGCTTTTCCTCCGATCTCCCTGTTGCCACAGGTCATTTCGAGGATCAGAGAAACGCACCACTCAGTGCTGCTTATAGCCCCGCGATGGGAAAACCAAACTTGGTACCCAGAGCTAGTGAGGCTGTCGCACTCACCCCCATGGCCGATCCCGGTGAGAAAGGATCTCCTCTCCCAAGCCGGTGGATCGATCTGGCATCCCCATCCAGAGCGCTGGTCGCTGCATGCATGGGTGATCAACGGATACCCGTTGACCTGTCAGAAGGGGTCGTGAACACGATCACACAGTCGAGAGCCCCTCCACGAGACGGCTCTACGCGTCTAAATGGTCGGTGTTTTCTAAATGGTGCGCTACTTAAAACTTGGATCCGCGCGCATGCGGGGTCCCGCGGGTGCTCTCCTTCTTACAAGAGCTGTTGGAAAAGGGCAGATCCCCTTCCACGCTCAAAGTATATGTGGCCGCTATTGCAGCGTTCGCTGAGACGACGCGCGGCCGGGCAATGGGAAGGAATGAGCTCATTATCCGCTTCCTCAGAGGAGCTAGACGGATGAATCCCCCGCGGCCCCCCTCGGTTCCCTCGTGGGATCTGTCCTTGGTCCTAGCGGCCCTAAAGGCTTTTCCCTTTGAACCGCTTGAATCCGCGGATCTAAAGTATCTGTCGCTTAAAAAACGTTTTTCTGATAGCTCTGTCTTCAGTCAAACGAGTGGGTGATCTGTTAGCCCTGCATGTCTTGAGTTCGGGCCGAATGACTCGAAAGTCATTCTCAGACCGAGACACGGTTACATCCCCAAAGCGATTGGAACCCCGTTTAGGGCACAAGTTATTTCCCTCTCGGCTCTGCCAGCATCCGATAGTGGGGACAGTGATAACCTCCTATGCCCTGTCCGGGCACTGAGAGTTTACATCACGCGCTCCGCCGCTTTCAGGCGTTCAGAGCAGCTCTTTGTTTCCTTCGGCGGACGCACCAAGGGTCTTGCCGCCTCGAAGCAGAGCTTGTCCAGGTGGATAGTGGACGCGATAGCAGCAGCTTATGCCTCCAGACACCTGCAGTGCCCTCTGGGCATCAGAGCCCACTCCACTAGAGGCATGGCCTCGTCGTGGGCCTGGTCCAGCGGAATTTCTATTCACGATATTTGTATGGCGGCGGGCTGGGCCTCCCCGTCAACATTCGTGAGGTTTTATAACCTGGAAGTTCCTGCCCTACAGGCAAAAATACTGTCAGTATAAGTGACATGTATGCTCTGCCCATTTCTCGTGTGCAGACTACGTTCATATGCTGGCGCTATTCTGGTACTATACTCAGGGTGAAGTGTTTGACTCAGACCGGCTGATCCGCTCTGTTTCCTATTTCCCGTTACGCGCTGTTGTCGGTGCTGGCCCCGCGCTGCTGGCCGCCCGTATTATTCTCGCGCGGGAATTTTTTCTCTTCATGTGAGACCGACTATGTCGTTTTTCTCCTACCCTTATGAGTGCTTATGTACTGTATGGGCTCGCTCTGCCGGCCCTACTGTTTGTACTGTTATATGTTTATAGACCGGCCGCGCCGTTCTATTTCATATGCTGCATGAAGTGGCTGTACTGTGCTGGCCCGTCTCTCCGACCGGCCACATTTCCCAGCAGAGTGTTTTCCCCGGTTTCCCTGGGATTCATGGGCTGGATGCTCGGCGCACACGGCGTTGACAAAGGGTTCCCGATGCGTAAGCTAACCTTACGCAATACGAGAGACCTCTCGTAAGAGAACGTACTCGGTTACTAATGTAACCTCGGTTCTCTCTAGAAGAGAACACGGTGTGGCCTGCCGTGTCGCGCCACGAGCTTTTGCGCTTCAGACTGCGAAAACCAGAATTTTAGCCTGTGAGCGCTGAATATATACACGCTGGCCACACCCATTCTGACGGTTAGAAGGGTGTGGAGGGCGCGAAGCGCCCTCATTGGTTGCCGCGTTCAGAGCGCTCACCGATAGGCTTAAGCAGTTGCCACCGAGCAGCCAATGAGCACGCTTATACAGCCTGCCTAGGTCTGTCGGCTGCTGCACTGCGTTGACAATGAATACAAAATTAAGGATAATTTTTTGGCTTCAGATCTCGAAGAAAGAAGACTTTCCCGATGCGTAAGCTAACCTTACGCAATACTCGTTCCCTCTTCTAGAGAGAACCGAGGTTACATTAGTAACCGAGTACGTTCTCAGAGTAATGAGACACGTCTCAACTGCCTGTATCCACTTTTATGTCCTAAACACTCATTTTTTGGGGTCGAGAGCTAATAAAAACGTAGTTCTGGGTTTTTTAGCTTGTTTGCTGTTCACCTTGTCACACAGCAGCTTTTAGGCATTTTTCTGTCTTTTGTTAGAAGCAAGAAATGACAAGCAGCCTCTCGCAATGCAAAGTCAATGGAGACGGTTGGATTGTTTTCCCCCTGGGTGTGGGTGTGGCCTAAATACGCTCTGTCTCTCTTTATGCAGACTGTGTGCATTTGTCTGTGGTTCGATTGTTTTGAAACTTGTATGGTAGTTGCATAGCCCCTAGAGCTCTGTTATCATGAAAAATTCAGTAAATTTCAATTTTGACAATATGGGACCTTTACAAAATAACTTGTTCAGTCAGAACCCCTTCTCTGAGGAGGTGACTGAACTTTATAAAAATCATGAATTTAATTCGAAAAAATTATTTTCTGAAGTAATTTATCCATTTATTTCAGTCAGAACACCTCCTCTGAGACCAAATCCTGTCAGAATATATTTTATTATACTGTCATTTCACCATAGCTTCAGAAAAATCATGAATTTAATTTGAAAAAGTGGAAAAATTACTTCAGAAAAAAAAAAAAAAAATCAGTCAGAACCCCTTCTCTGAGATCAAATCTTGTTTTGTAAATGTCATATAGGCCTTAATATTTACATTTTATTGTAATTAATTTAGTTTGTTGAAAAGTAAAAAGGGTCTCACCTGATGTGTAGTTGTTGTTGAGTGGTCAAGTAAGGAGGAGGACAGTGGTCTTGAACTTGGCACCAGTCCAATCAGCGAATCAAAAGATATCACCAAGGCACATGATGACAAGACAGACACCTTTGACCAATGGTTTTGTTTTCTCTTTTTTTCTCCCTCCTCCTCTTTTCTCCCTCTATTTCTCTCTCTATCTCTCTCTCTCTCTATCTCCCCCTCCCCCTGTGTGTGGACAGGAGAGACCAATAGACAAATCCGGCGAAACACTGAAGTAAAGCAGCGCCGCCATTACTGCGTGCCTTGCTGTTAAGGAAGTAGTGTTGGTCCCGTAGGCGGCTGTAGCAGATTTAGCTGTACGAAATGTTATTTTTATCTATTCATCTTTAATTTTGTACAGTCGCCCTGCTGTATGGCTACAACACTTCCCTCGGCCGGCCATGCAGTCACACACTACTTCGAGAACTTTGCAGTTTTCTCTCTATATTGTTACTGACACATCATGGTACGAGTTCACTGCCTGTGAAAACCGCACGACACCTTTTAATGTGAGCTCATCTGCGAAGGTATGCAGTATCTGGCCAATCCATCCGGAGCTCATGTAATTCTGACCTTCAATCAATGCCCTGTACTTTAGGTTCTGAAGCTCGCATGCCAGATGATTAATAAAATAATGTTGAATACCTGTAAGCTGCCAACTCTCACGCTTTCACCGTGAGACACACGCAATTGACACTTTTCACACGCTCTCACGCCACACATCCATTTTCTCACGCACATAAAAATCGAGAAGCAAAGAGGACACGGAGACCGACAGACTAGACAGAGCAGGTTAGTTATGATATAAAAAAAAGCTCAGCTCTCAGATTCTGTCAATTTTATTATGAAATTCAAACAATAAATATTTTGGCGTTTGTAAATGTGACGTGACAGATCCCTATGGCACGTGAACCGATCATAACTTAATAGTAAATAAACACGGATGAACAATGTTAAAAGAAACAGTAGCATAACCTACCGAAATGTATATTCATCATACATAATATCCATCAATCGGTGTCTTTTTTAACCGCGGAAAGGGTCAATAAAACAGCTGGAGAACAATTATGTCACATAACATTTACCTCAGGAAAGAAAAAAAGAGCTAAAGAGAGTATTTTGCTAAATATGTGTACTATATTACATATTTATTATATGTTTTCTTATATCATTAAATAAAGTTGTTATTATAATAAAAAAAACGCATTATATTTTATTTGAGTTATTTTTAACCTTAAATAATACTGCCAGCTGATAAGGCTCTCTGTATGTTTAACTTACAGCATTAGGTGAGAAATTTTTTTCTTGAAAAAAAAATAACGCCTATCTTGTGTACCTAATATTTATCCAAATTAGTCAATGTTAAAACAAATCACAAGAATTTAACTGAATTGAAATCCTGAAATTGTTTCAAGCAATATAAAAAAAACGTAGGCCTACCAGAAATTGTACCATATAATATAAACATTGCAACATGTTGTCACTAAACCTAATAAAATTCAGTTTAGTAACTAAAATGTTTTGACAATCACAATATTTAAGCCCCAGGATCCGCTTTCATTGAAATGTCATTAGAGGACACCGGCAAGTGTCACACCCTCACACTTCGCAGGCACGCAGTAATGGCGGCAGGCAAGATGGCGGCGCCCATAGAGTTCGCTGCATAGACAGTAAAAGAAAGGCCAGGCAACAGGCCAGGCGCCGACGTGACCTTTCAACGTGATGACATAGTTCCCTGTCCGTTTGTTGATCAGCTCAATCCGAACTATTGAAGGTAAAAAGTCTATAAATTATAATAAAAAAAAATGACCTATCGTTTCGCTAGATAACAACCTCTTCTTCAGCTGTGATCGCGTATAGCCCGTTTAAACACTTCAAAGACTTTTGAAACTGCATTGATTTGGACTTAAAATCGATGGTAACCAACGAAGTCCATTGTTAGACGAAAAATCCAGAAATGTTTTCCTCAAAAAACATAATTTCTCTTCCACTGAAGAAAGAAAGACATGGATATCTAGGATGGCATTGGGGTGAGTAAATTATTAGGAAATTTTCATTTTGGGGTGGTGAACTAATCCTTTAAAGTCACTTGCCACACTTACCTGGGTCACACTTGCCACAAAAAGACTTATATTGACCTTAAGAATTGATTGCACAATCTTGCCTCCAGTTGCTTTCTAAATTCTTTTTTTTTTTTTTTGCGAACAAGCCTTACCTAATGACATTCCCCCACAGATAACATAAGAAGAAAGTCAGAATAGCCATTTTAGTCATTAGTAACGTGGTGAGATTAAATTTTGGGCTGGTAGATTTACAAATGATTGGTATTGTTGGTAAGATTACGAGATTACAGGCAGAAGTCATTCTTACCAACTAAATGATTCACTCTCACACAGAAGACAGATGAAAAACCAGATAGACACACTTTCCAGACATTCCAGCTCTTTAAAATAATTTTGCCAGACACCAAAACTGCTTCTCTTTTTGTAGTTAGCAAGTATTTCAGACCAGTCGGGCCACACATCAGACTTCCACCGTTTGTAAAGTAGTTTTGCAGTGTTATGAGAAGCTAGCAACAGCAATATCTAGTTAGTTAAAGAAAATAATAATAATAATAATAATAAAATAAAATAAAAAACACCAAAAAGAAACCTCCCCTGTTGTTGCTACCTTGTCTTGGTGGTGAGGCTTGTGTGCCTCCGTGACCCTAAAGACTATACCGGCGGGGGTTATACCCCTGACAGGTACTACCAAGCCAGGCAGTTTTCAGGTTAGAGGCCAGTCTAAAAGCAGCATTGCCATCACCCATTGGCAGTAGGATGATTGGATGAAGATTGGGCCGATGTATTTGTCATACATATGAATGGTGTTTCTGCCTATGCAAATTAGGACATATTTAATAGGTGTGGCCCTCATGTGCATATTCTAATTCATTTCAAAATAAACTTGTAATACAAAAAAAGTTACTTTTCATGTATACTTTTACTATGTAAAGTTTTATTGTGTTAGGAGTAAAGGAAAAAATTAAGCCTATTTGGTTGTATTTTGGGCATATTCGATTAGTTTATAGCTCATTTGCATATTCAAATTCATTTTCAAAGAAACTTGTAATACAAAAAATGTTGCATTTCATGGGTACTTTCATTGTGTAAAGTTTCATTTTGATAGGAGTAAAGGAAAAAAATAGCCCCATTGGGGTGTATTGTTGCCTGGCCTTATTGGCACACATCTCGGATTGATGAGAATTTAAAATATTTCCTCAACTAGGATTTCTTAGGGCTTTTAGTATGTTGTTCTGGACACCTCATAGAAATGATCTATGCTGAAAAAAAATATTTTACAATTAGTCTGTCGTAAAACGTTACTTTGCCTGGACTATATCTCCTGAGCTGTTTGCTGGAGAAAAGAAAATGAAAAAGATGTTAGAGCATTCTATAAGGAAAGTTACTGTGGGTTAAAATACTTATTTTTTCACAAACAACATTGTGAAGTGAACACCATGTAGACCAATGCAGAAACATGAACACAATACTGTCAACAACCTCCTTAATAGATACTAAACAGCTGTGGAACTGAAATCAGATTGAAGAATCAGATAAAGAAACACAGTCTCTGTAGACAGCCCAGGCTCCACAAACTGCAACAAAAACAAACTGGGCTCACCCGCACCATGAAACCCAACAAAATGTTCCAGCCAATAACCAACAAGAAGGGTTTGGGGGGTTTGTGTGCAGATGAGGAGGGGGGAGGGTCTAGCTATAGCCTCCGTTTTGTTTGACAAAACTTTCAACGTCAACAAGAAGTGATGTCACCCAACATCACTTTGAGCACCTTTAAAAAAACACTTTGTTTTGCTCATTTCCCAGTATTGCTGAGATCATTGATGTTAACTGATAGGAGCAACACCATGTCCTGACCAGACATGACAAGATTCTAGCGACAAAAATTTGTCACAGTGGTAAAAATCACAGCTAATCAGAAGAGCGCGCGCTCGGCAAGCTCCAAGCACTCAACGAAATGGATAATTACACAAATGCATGAATATTACACCATTTTTAACATTATTAAAAATACATAGTTACTGAAACAATTGATGTCAGAATACACTTGTCTGTTAACAAACAGTTTGAGCGTTCTTGTTCACTTTTAAGATCTGAGGTGCGTTGCTTTCAGTACGGCTATAAAAGACAAAAAGAATGACTTTCAAACTCGCAGACGCTTGTAACATTAAATAAAGCACATATACAGTGCTATACCTGAAATGATCATACTTGTGTTGGTCTTAATGTTCATTCATTCATTCATTTTGTGTTTCTTTAGTTATTTGCAGTGCGTTAACGCCATCTACCGAACACTTGCGGTAACTGCAGGTTTGGTGTACAGTTTCTATTTCCTGTTGTATTCTCGTTTGGAACGAGATTAGTGTTCAGTTAGTACAAGACTTTTCCAGAGCGATTTGTACTTCGTGTTGTTTAAATTCTAGGGGTGTCACGATTCTCCAAATCCTCGATTCAATTACATTTTCGATTCTAAGGTCACGATTCGATTCGATTCTCGATTTTTACATTTATTTATTTATTTATTTATTATTTATTTTTTTAAGCACAGGTTGCTTAGGCTAGACTAGGTCTGGGCGGTATGACCAAAATCATTTTTTCATGATATGACTCATTTTATTTCACAGTAACAATATATTTCACAATATAGTTATGCTATTCTGGAGAAATTGACAGAAAGGGCTTTATGTATAAATAAACCCAAATAGCCTACTTTGATTTCCTTTTTCTTTTATTTGGTAAATGATTTATTTGGTAAACTATTTTGATAGCTAAATATATTAAACAGAACACAACCATCAACTTTTAGATGAACTGCCCCCAACTGATTGATATTAAATACAACTCGTATGTGCGATTAAACTTTAAAGAAAGTATTGCTGAATAACTTTTCAATCTCATGTTATTGTTTCACTTAATCATTCAGTTTATAATATCTGATATTTTATATTGAACTATTCTATTCATAATAAATTAGTTACTTCCTTTTAATTGTATAGGATATTAGTAATACTAGTGGTTTAGATGTGTTCCTTCCCCGGTAAAGTTTTGCCATGCTTATACTGCTTGTTTAGGGGCTTGTTTTGCTCTTTTTGTGATATCTGGCAACCCGTCACCTGGAGCTTAATCAATAAAAGTTCAGAAGTGACTAGAAGGAGAGCAGCAGTAATAAAAACCTTACAGCAGCTACTGTTAGCATTGACTAAGTAGTTTAAATTATACTCACCTTGAAACTGTGTCATTATTTTACCATAGCCCGGTGAACCGCGCTCCCTCTCAGTGCGTGTGCACGCGCGCGTCTTTTGTATCAGTAAAATACGATCGAGTTTGAGCGTCCTCAAGTTTTAATCACGTTTTGAATCAAATGAAGATTTTATCAGCTGGTTCAGTGGCCAATTGTTTGGATTTAGAAAATATAACGCGCGCTGTACATTTTGGCTCAGATACAGGATAATATTATACATTCGCTTTATATATATATATACAGTGAGGAAAATAAGTATTTGAACACCCTAGCAGGCTGTTCATTACCATGGCAACCGCTTGCGCGTCCTTTCTGAACGTAACTGTACACATAGACAGATAGATACATTATATAAGGTTATTTCTATTCGTTAGAAGAATATTGATATATGAACTTCTTGTAAAGTAGCCTAAGCCCCGTTGCGAGCATGTACGTCCCTCTAAACTTTCTGGGTGCTGCACTGCGCTCTAGTTGACTTCTGTTCTGCAAGCCGACCGCACCGGACGTGACATGGGGGCGTGGCAGTATCGACGATTCAATTTTTTAATTCGATGATCGAGGTTGTGGTTTAATTTCGATCGATTTCGATACAAAATCGAAATCGTGACACCCTAAATTCTGCTGCCAAGTTTCTTCAAACCCTGCACAGTTGTGTTTCCCTCGGGGGCAATGCCGGTGAGTAGCACTGTGTGTGATATAAGGTGTTTTATATTAGCCGTCTTCTTAAGAGAATGTGTAAGAAGAAAATTAACGTGTTGCCACGAAGTGTAGATTCCTCTGTTTCCCGTGTCATGGCGGCTCATGCTCAGTAGAAAACTATGAGTTGCATTTGGTTTTGGAAATGAGTGAAACAAGTAATAAAAACTCAGTGAGTGTTTTAGCGCAATTTTTTTTTTTTTTTTTTTTTGTGCGTTCCCGAGATTAGACCTTCCTTAACATAATGCCGAAAACCCGAAGTCTCTAGGTGGTCTGGTTGAGGAGGAGATAGAAGTGCAAGATTGGTGCGCACAGACAGAACAGAAATCATGAGTTAACAATCGCAATTTTGTCCGTTGGAAAATTGCGCTATAAAGGCAATTTAAGTTAATACGTACTTTTATTTGTGTTTACAGTTTTACAGCTTGTTTTTGCACTGCCGTGTGTAAAATAAAGGAGAGGAGAAAAAGACCTCGAGATAAAGCAGCATCTCTTTTCTTTGTTCACCTAACCTAGCTGTTTATACGCGCTGGATAGCTAAATACGCATACGTTTAGCGGGGCCAGTACAGTAAAACGGCAAACCCTCGCCTGTCGAGAAGAAGACAGAACTTCAACTGCTAAAAAAAAAGAAAAAATTATCGTTGCCCATCGAAACAACGCCATTAACCTGCGCTCACCAAGCCTGCATGTGACTTGCCCAGATTCCCCTGCTCCATAAGACATGGATTCTCCGTCCGAAATGCAACTTCCCACTGGTGTGACTGGCGCAGAAGCTGGTGAATGGGAGCTGAGATCAGAGCTATTTGCATCAAGCTCTGTTCGTGCACCATCTCAACACGGATCAACATGCAGCTCACGAAGGAGCACAGTGCTAGCAACCGCTAAAGCCAGAGCTCAGGCAGCAAGAACTAAAGCAGCCTATTCTGAAAAGGAAATGGCACTGAAACTTCAGAAAGCTGAAGCAGAACTACGAACTGCCAAAGCAGAAGCTGAATTGGAGGCATTGCGGTGTAGAAAAGAAATGGAGGCTGCAATAGCTGAAGCAGCAGTTCTTCAAGCAGAATTAGATGATGACAACAGCCTCGGGGAACCGGAGTCAGAACTGAACCAAAGGTATTTCACTGCGAACAGCGTGCCGCCGCAGAGAGATATAAAACGAGAAAGATATAATACTCCGCCCAGCCTGCACAGCCACCCACTTCCACCTGCATGTCCTCCAACGCAGCCAGCCATAAGACCTCCAGTACAGCATCCAGCAACTTCGCCTGCAGAGCTACCGACACACCCACCAGCAAAGTCCCTGAGACCGACACCAGCCCCAAGACGGCTGCCACCGCCGTCACAGGTACCACTACAGCCACAGCAGCCATCCATGTCACCTGCTAGTCCGTATTACAGCCCACAACAAGCCAGCAACCAAGCATGGCAGGGAGGAAAAGACTATGGGCTACCAAGTCCTGCTCCACGCCCTACCTCGCCTCGTCACATGTCTGCTCAAGATGGACACAGCTCCCCGACTGCTGACCTGGCAAAATTCATCGCTAGAAACCAAATCGTCTTCACAGGGCTGATGAAGTTCGACGATAAGGCAGAGAATTACTGGGCGTGGAAAGCTTCATTCTGCAATGTCATTGACAATATAGGCTTGTCAGTAGCAGAAGAGACTGACCTTCTGATAAAATGGCTCGGCAAAGAGTCGTCCGAACAAGCACGCAGGTTCAGAGCAGCCTACATCAGAGACCCCCAGGGTGGCCTCCGAGCTATCTGGCAGCGCATTGAAGAGTGCTATGGCACCCCCGAAGCTATTGAAGGGGCGCTATTTGCCATATTGGAAAGCTTCTCGAGAATCTCCAACAAAGAGCCAGCAAAGCTACGCGACTTAGCCGACCAGCTACAGGAACTGTACGCAGCAAAGCAGGATGGATTCCTTCCAGGACTAACTTACCTTGACACTGCTAGGGGAGTAGCCCCAATCATAGAAAAGCTCCCGTATAATCTACAGGAGAAGTGGATGTCCTACGGCTCTCAGATAAAGCTACAGCATCAGATTTCCTTTCTCCCATTCGGCGTGTTCGTCGACTTCATCCAGAACCAAGCCAAAGCGAGAAACGATCCCAGTTTCAGAGTCACCATGCCACATCTGCCTGCCACAAATAGAGACAAACCCAAAAGCATCCAGAGTAGAGTCAACCAGTCTGTTGCAGTCCACAAGACTCAAGTCGCCGAGTCCTGCCAGAAAGGTGAGCCTGAAGCTGACTCTCTAGATCTCACCAAGCAATGCCCAATCCACAAAAAGCCCCATTCATTAGGAGCATATAGGAGCTTTAGAGACAAACTGCTAGCCGACCGTAAACAATATCTCAAAGACAATTCCATCTGCTACCGCTGTTGTGCTTCAACCACACACATTGCAAAGAACTGTGACAAAACCATAACATGTGCAGAATGTCAGAGCATCAAACACGTCGAAGCCCTCCATCCAGGTCCATCACCATGGAAAGCAAAGCGACCCCCATCTATGTCAGAGAACGGCAGGGAGGGCAGTGAGAACCAGCAGCCTCCAGAGACGGTCTCCTCCAAGTGGACTGAGGTATGTGGTGAGGGTATGAGCGCTAGAGGTTGCTCCAAAATATGCTTACTTAGTGTCTACCCACAAGGCCAGAGAGAAGCAACAACTAGAGTGTATGCTATCATTGATGAGCAAAGTAATAAATCCCTTGCATGTACAGAATTCTTTGAGATATTCAGCGACAATAGCACTCCATCTTCGTACACGCTCAAGACGTGTGCGGGCAGCATAGTGACTTCTGGTAGGAGAGCTTGTGGCTACATGCTGGAGTCACTGGACGAAAAGACCTGCGTCCCTCTTCCTGTCCTCATTGAATGCAATGAACTCCCGAACAACAGGTCTGAAATCCCAACTCCCAGCGCAGTTTTACATCATCCTCACCTGAGATGTTTAGCCAGTGAGATTCCTCCATTAGACTCCAGTGCCCAGATACTGCTGTTGCTAGGGAGAGACATTTTGAGTATACACAAGATCAGAAAACAGATCAACGGCCCTGACAATGCCCCATTCGCTCAAAAGCTAGACCTAGGCTGGGTGGTGATCAGCGATGTGTGCCTCGGCACAGCACACCGTCCCTCCTCAGTCACTTCCCTCAAAACATGTGTCTTGGGAGATGGCCGCCCCAGCTACCTCACACCCTGCTCCAGCCACCTGCGTGTGAAAGACCCTCCACACAGCCACTCAGTCCTTCATGATCCTCCATCTCAGCAAGCCGCCGTTCACACTGCTTCTCTGCTGCACGGGGATGACCTGAAGTCCTCTGTCTTTCACTGCACCGACAAAGATCACCAACCTGCTCCGTCCATCGATGATCTCAACTTCCTGAAGATCATGGATACTGAGGTATGTCAAGATAGCACTCAAAACTGGGTCGCACCCCTGCCTTTTCGGACTCCAAGATAACGTCTGCCAAACAACAGAGACTATGCCATGAAAAGACTCAAGTCAATCTGCCACACACTAGAGAAGAAACCCGCCATGAAAGAACATTACATGCAGTTCATGCAAAAGATGATTGACAGTCAACATGCAGAGATTGCCCCCTTCCTCCAAGAAGGACAAGAAAGCTGGTATTTGCCATCCTTCGGCATCTACCATCCCAAGAAACCCGAACAGATTCGAATAGTGTTCGATTCAAGTGCTCAGTAGGAAGGGGTTTCACTGAACAGTGTCCTGCTCAAAGGCCCAGATCAGAACAATGACCTGTTAGGCGTCCTCATCAGGTTTAGAAAAGAGAAAATTGCTGTGACTGCAGATATTCAACACATGTTTTACTGTTTTGTAGTCAAAGAGGAGCACAGAGACTACCTGAGGTTTCTATGGTTCCGCGACAACAACTGGGACAGTGACATTGTAGACTACAGAATGCGTGTGCATGTGTTTGGCAACACACCGTCTCCTGCTGTAGCAATCTACTGCCTCAGGAGAGCGGCAAAAGAAGCAGAATCTGAATTCAGCTCTGATGTCAGAGCGTTCATCGAGAGAGACTTTTATGTTGACGATGCTCTGAAGTCGTTTGCAACAGAGTCCGAGGCCATCAACTTGGTGAAGAGGGCACAGGAGATGCTCTCCCACAACAGCCTCCGGTTGCACAAGATCACATCAAACAGTGCAGCTGTCGTGGCTGAATTCCCCCCTGAAGACCGGGCAAACAGCATTAAAGACCTGGACTTTGCCACGGATAACGTCCCTGTGCAGCGTAGCATGGGTATCAGCTGGAACATAGTCACAGACACATTAACCTTTCAAGTACAGCGAGACGACAAGCCTTTCACACGCAGAGGCGTGCTCTCAACCATAAACAGCATCTTCGATCCGCTCAGCTTTCTCTCACCTGTCACCATACAGGGGAGATCGTTGCTGAGAAAGCTGACCATGGAAAATGGTGAGTGGGACGCGCCATTACCTGGACATCTCCAAGCAGAGTGGGTTAGATGGAAGTCCTCCCTACAATGCCTTCAAGACATACAGATCTCCCAATGCTACACATCTCTCTCCACCTCTGCAGCAAGCACGAGAGAGTTGTGTGTGTTTGCGGATGCTTCAACCAAAGCAATCGCAGCGGTTGCCTACTTGAAGGTGACCGATGAAAATGGACGCTCCGAAGTCGGATTCGTGCTTGGCAAAGCAAAGCTGGCACCAGCGAAGGAGACTACAATCCCCAGACTCGAACTCTGTGCTGCAGTCCTTGCGGTTGAGATAGCTGAGACTGTTGTGAGTAACATGGACTCGCACATGAACTTTGTCACTTTCTATTCTGACAGCAAAGTTGTGTTAGGTTATATTAACAATGAGCAGAGAAGTTTCTATGTTTATGTAAGCAACAGGGTCCAACGCATCAGACAAGCAACGTCACCCCAACAGTGGAAGTATGTCCCCTCAGAGCTCAACCCGGCCGACCATGGCTCCAGATCCGTTGCTGCTGTATCATTGAGAGACACCAACTGGCTGACCGGACCCGCCTTCTTGTCTGGTAAGCCTCCAGCTGATCATCAGTCACTGTTTGATCTAGTTGACCCAGAATTAGACCCTGAGATCAGACCTCAGGTCGCAGCGCTAGTCACTGAAATCACACAGCCCATCTTAGGAACTGAGCGCTTCGAGCGCTTCTCGGAGTGGACTTCTGTGTTAAGAGCACTTGCGGTCTTGATTCACATAGCCTAGTGTTTCAGGCAAACGGACAAAGACAACACATGCAGAGGGTGGCATACCTGTAAGAAAGCAATCACGCCAGAGAACCTGAAAAAAGCAAAGAAACTACTGATCAAGAACATGCAGCAGGAAAGATATCCTAGTGAATTCAGTAACATTCAGAGTAAGTCAGACATTCCAAAACAGAGCAACATTGCAAAGCTGTGCCCAGTGGTTGACAGCTTTGGACTTCTCAGAGTGGGCGGACGCATCACTCAGTCTGGCCTTGAGATAAACCGCACCAATCCCCTCATCATCCCAGTTCAGCACCACCTAACGACTCTCCTTGTGCGCCACCACCACGAGCAGGTAAAACACCAGGGCAGACACTTCACGGAGGGGGCCATCAGGGACGCTGGACTGTGGCTGGTGGGTGGAAAAAGATGCATCAGAGGCACTCTGTCCCAATGTGTCACCTGCAGGAGACTGCGTGGCAAGCAAGAGCATCAGCTGATGGCAGATCTGCCTGCAGACCGGCTACAAGCTGCCCCACCGTTCACGTACGTCGGCTTGGACGTGTTTGGCCCATGGGAGGTTATCAGCCGTCGGACGAGAGGTGGACAAGCAAACAGCAAAAGGTGGGCAGTAATGTTCACCTGTCTGTGTGTGCGTGCTGTACACATTGAAGTGATAGAGACACTGAGTGCATCTAGTTTCATAAATGCTCTACGGAGATTTTTCTCCATCAGAGGCCCTGCCACACAGATTAGGTCTGACAGAGGCACTAACTTTACTGGTGCTTCAAAAGAACTGAATCTGGAAGATGACGCAGACATGCAACGTTACCTACAAGACCAACAATGCACATGGATTTTCAACCCCCCGCACGCCTCCCATATGGGAGGGGCCTGGGAGCGACTTATCGGGGTGGCCCGTCGCATCCTAGACTCCATGTTCCTGCAGCAACGCTTCTCTTCATTGACGCACGAGGTCCTCGTCACACTCATGGCAGAGGTTTTTGCAATTATGAATGCGCGACCTCTGCTGCCTGTTTAAACGACCCTGAGAACCCTCTCATACTCACCCCCTCCATGCTTCTGACACAAAAGACAGGAGCCCCGTCGTCGCCTCCACCTGACTTTGGCAAGGCAGAGATCATCCGTCACCAGTGGAAGCTGGTAGAACATCTCGCAGAGACATTTTGGCACAAATGGCAACGTGAATACCTGAGCACCCTGCAAAGTCGTGCCAAGTGGCAGGACAAAAGGCCTAACTTGCGTCGGAGACGTCGTTTTGATGAAAGACAATGCAGTGCCAAGGAACCATTGGCCAATGGCAGTGGTCATCAAAACTTTTCACAGCAGAGATAATGTTGTCAGGACTGTAGATATCAGAGTGATTCGCCACGGCACTCCTAAAGTGTTTAAAAGACCAGTAACTGAACTTGTCTTACTTTTCTCCCCTAAACAGGATGTTACTTGTGTTTAAGTAAAGTGTGTGCATTTAAAAGGTAATAGATGTGGTATCCTTAAGATACCAGGCAGGGAGTGTGTTGGTCTTAATGTTCATTCATTCATTTATTTTGTGTTTCTTTAGTTATTTGCAGTGCGTTAACGCCATCTACCGAACACTTGCGGTAACTGCAGGTTTGGTGTACAGTTTCTATTTCCTGTTGTATTCTCGTTTGGAACGAGATTAGTGTTCAGTTAGTACAAGACTTTTCCAGAGCGATTTGTACTTCGTGTTGTGTAAATTCTGCTGTCAAGTTTCTTCAAAACCTGCACAGTTGTGTTTCCCTCGGGGGCAATGCCGGTGAGTAGCACTGTGTGTGATATAAGGTGTTTTATATTAGCCGTTTTCTTAAGAGAATGTGTAAGAAGAAAATTAACGTGTTGCCACGAAGTGTAGATTCCTCTGTTTCCCGTGTAATGGCGGCTCATGCTCAGTAGAAAACTATGTATGTGTTGCATTTGCTTTTGGAAATGATTGAAAAAAGGCAATTTGAGTTAATATGTATTTTTATTTGTGTTTACAGTTTTACAGCTTGTTTTTGCACTGCCGTGTGTAAAATAAAGGAGAGGAGAAAAAGACCTCGAGATAAAGCAGCATCTCTTTTCTTTGTTCACCTCACCTAGCTGTTTATACGCGCTGGATAGCTAAATACGCATACGTTTAGCGAGGCCAGTACAATACTTTCTGTCGTTCCAGCGGCGATGTCGCAGAGATAGTCTGGTTAGGACACGGTGTTACACATATTCACTCATCTGAAAGAAGTAAATGAACATAGCCATTGTATTACATGTAACAATTGTGGTAATTACATGTATTCCCCCTTTACAGTTCCGGCTCATAAATACATGTGGAATATTAAAGCTACATTTCATATAAATATTTTAGTAAAACTTATGTTTTTGTCAGAATTACTGCACTCCCATCAACACACAGCCATCAAATGCAAGTTACACTGGAGAAACGCGTCTCAAGTCCTCACGCATCTGTCGACTGACAGGGCAAACCACGATAAACGACATGCTTGGGTATTAGAAGCACTTTCTCTGCACCTGTCAGCTTTGTGGCCTGTGCCTGACTCAAATAATACTATCTTCTCCAGTCATAAAAGCTGCTGCTAGTTCAGATTTGACAGATGAAGTTACGCTTTAATTGGACTCTTGTCGCCTCAATTGTGATACAACATTTTTTTAGTTGTATGGATGTCGCCATCTTTGTTACCTTACTCACCGTCGCTATAATTATAGGTGATGGTCACAAATAGAATACATGCTTGACTTTGCTTACTTGTTCATCCAGACAGCACTCAAAACACTACTGTAAAACAGAGCCTACCTATGAGTCATAACAGCTTTTCTTACTTTTTTTCATAATTATTGGGTTAAACTGGCTTCTGCTTTACAACTTGTTTATAAATGATGTTGATAGTGTAGGAAGGTTCTTACCCAAGGTTTGGCCTGCAATTTATAAAACAGTTAGTTCCAGTCCTTGATTCTGATTGGTCAATAGCTGTGTGTTATTCATGATAAAACACGGCCATGACCGCTTCACCCAACGGTTCTATGTATCACTACACAACACCCCTAGCAACCACTCTTAGTAACTTAAACACAAGTTTGATCTCATCGATATTGTTCATTGAAGCTAGAGTCAAGTATTTTGAGAGACCAAGAAAGCGAGTGTACGTCTGTGGTGCCCTTGGTCCCGCTTGCTCGGTCTCTGGAAGCCTGGTTAACGCTTCCCAGCCCGTCTCGCTGGCTCATCCGTACCATCAGACTCGGCTATGCGATTCAGTTCGCTCGGCGCCTCCCTGCTTTCAAGGGCATCCTGTTCGCCCGTGTTCTGGCGGACAATGCCCCCGTGCTCAGGGCGGAGATCGCAGTCCTACTGGCGAAGGACGCAATCGAGCCAGTCCCTCCAGCCGATATGAAGACCGGCTTCTACAGCCCGTACTTCATTGTACCCAAGAAAGGTGGTGGGTTACGACCAATCTTGGACCTGCGCGTCCTGAACCGGTCCCTTCACAGGCTACCGTTCAAGATGCTTACGCAGAAACGCATTTTCAAATGCATCCGTCCCCAAGATTGGTTTGCAGCGATCGACCTGAAGGACGCGTACTTTCATGTCTCGATTCTCCCTCGACACAGACCGTTTCTCCGCTTTGCGTTCAAGGGACGGGCATATCAGTACAAGGTCTTACCCTTCGGGCTGGCCCTGTCGCCCCGCGTCTTCACGAAAGTCGCGGAGGTGGCCATTGCTCCCATGTGCGAGCGTGGTGTTCGCATCCTCAACTACCTCGACGACTGGCTTATTCTGGCCCAGTCGAGAGAGCAGTTGTGCGAACACAGGGACATGGTGCTCAGTCACCTCAGCACGGATGCTCTGGCACACAGCTGGCCCCGGGGCCTACGCAAGTATGCATTTCCCCCAGTGAGCCTTCTTGCACAGACCTTGTGCAAAGTCAGGAAGGACGAGGAGCAGGTCTTGTTAGTTGCGCCGTATTGGCCCAACCGGACCTGGTTCCCGGAACTAGTGCTCCTCGCGACAGCCCCTCCCTGGCCCATTCCTCTGAGAGAAGACCTGCTCTCTCAGAGACGGGGCACCTTATGGCACCCGCGTCCAGACCTCTGGAAACTCCATGTCTGGTCCCTGGATGGGACGCGGAGGTTCTAGGTGACCTACCCCCTGCGGTAATTGACACCATCACTTCCGCTAGAGCCCCCTCTACGAGGCGCCTCTATGCGTTGAAGTGGAACCTGTTCGTTGACTGGTGCTCCTCTCACGAGGAGAACCCCCGATCTTGCTCGATCAGAGCCGTGCTTTCCTTCCTGCAAGAAGGGCTGGAGCGAAGGCTGTCTCCCTCCACCCTTAAAGTGTATGTTGCCGCTATTGCTGCACATCACGATGTTGTTGATGGTAAGTCTTTGGGAAAGCATGACCTGATCGTCAGGTTCCAGAGGGGAGCGAGGAGACTGAATCCTCCTCGCCCACTCTCTATACCCTCTTGGGATTTGTCTCTGGTCCTTTCGGCACTTCAGAGACCACCCTTTGAGCCTCTGCAATCAGCTGAGTTAAAAATTCTGTCCTGTAAGACAGTACTCCTGGTTGCATTGGCCTCTATCAAGAGGGTAGGGGACCTGCATGCATTTTCGGTCGACGAAACGTGCCTAAAATTTGGCCCGGATAACTCTCACGTCATCCTGAGACCCCGGCCCGGATACGTGACCAAGGTTCCTACCACTCCCTTCCGGGACCAGGTAGTGAACCTGCAAGCGCTGCTTCTACCCCAATTCTACCCCATAAGCAGGGTTGGGGTGTAACGGAGTACATGTAACGGCGTTATGTAATCAGGATACAAAAATCCAATAACTGTAATCCGTTACAGTTACGTCAAAAAACGTTGTAATCAGATTATAGTTACATTTTGAAAAAAGGGGGAATACTTTCAGGATTACAATGGTTTCATTTGAAACTAAATAAATAAATAAGTATTTTGGCATGATAACACTATATTAAGCGCTGCTTGATTATTCAACTACTATATCTATGAATACAGTAGTTCCTGGTTCTGTTGCCAGTAATGACTCGCGTGTGCCACGCGCTGGTGCATGCGCAAATAACAGCCTTCTACAATCTCCTCAGAGGCAGATTGAATCACTGCTGCTAGTAGAAACGATGCTGCCTGTGGGTAAAATCGCTTTTAATTCATGGAAATTCCACTGCTATTTTGTAGAAATTAAGAGAGTAGCTTTTTTAGTACCCAAAATGTCCTTTCTTAATCTTTTCTCACGTAACGGGATGTTCGCTGTCTAGGTAACGTAGGGGAACTCCCACTGAGACACCCCTCGCTGCAGACTGTAGCGCGGTTACGTCACGTATTCACGTCACGTATGTACGTCACGTATGTGTTACCACGCATGCGCAAAGTCTGTTTATAATACACACGTGCGCACGCGCAGTTTTTTTTCAATCACTTCCGGCGATGGATTCGATGACTTGGGTAAAGTTGGTCTTATATTCGCACATTCGGACTTCCGCGTTTAAACACTTTTTCAATAGTATGCGCAATAAAGCTACTTTTTGCAAATTCTAAGCAGCTACATGATCTTGACAACAAAGATGGTCAACTACTACATTTTCCACAATCGATAAAAATGGGCAAGTATTGTTTTAATGGCACACTTACTTGCGAATGTCCACTGAATGTCCAATGTAGTGTGGTGAACAAGATAGGGACCGTCTAAAAAGTTGAAAACATTTTTTTCATTGTGTGCAAACAGACAACTACATTTTAGCCAACTACAGATGTACCAGCAAATATCTCTAACATTATGAGTTCTAATGCTATAGAATGTCCTTTAGCAACAATAAAAACTGCATTATAATGATGGTGTTTAAAAAGGTGTTTAGGAAATAAGAAAGAATGAACATGTAAATGAACTGTAATTTGGTAACAATCCAGACTGTAGAACGTACAAAATCATGTGTAATCTCCTGAACATAGTTAATCACTTCATTTTACAACTGTTTATATTAATTTATTTGAAATCAAAATGAACAAGAACCGTGTTGGTGTTGGTTTTAATAATGACATATGATTTATTTCAATAGGTTTTGCAAGCATGGGCCGACTGTTCCACAGCAAGTTGGATCGTCTTATCTGGACCCTACAGAACATACTACAGCCCATGTCTTGCTGTTTTATGCACCTCTGTTTTTAAGTGTAATAAAGACTATACAGTGTAACAGTGTTCTCCAGGTGTTGAATAAAAAGAATGGCTAAACTATCTTTTATGTTTTCCTGTTGTATAGCATCTTCATTTAACATTAAACTCTCACGTCACAATAACACAATGTGCATTGATTGAAGTTTACAGTCCTGCAGAAATATCACTGTGGTACTGAATCCATCAGATTATTGACAAGTACTCAGAAAGCATGACAGCAAACATGATGTTTATTTTGGGTGTGAAGGGTGTGGATTTTGGAATAAACTGCTGCTTCAATGTATATGTAATGAGTGATTATAATCAAGGTTTTCTTTCTAAATATTACATGAGTTAATACTTGTGAGATTTTACTTTGTTTTAGAAGTTACCAGTGTGATTACTGAAATATTCTTTTCATGTATTCTCTAATGTCTGTATTTGATATCTGAATGCCGTAACAGTGCTTGCTCATTTAGCCCGGCTTCCAGAAATGAAATATGGAAAGATGTTTTGTTTTGTTAAGAAAGGCCTTCAACATGTGTCAATACATACATCTGGGAGTCACAGGGGTCATTGAAGTCTATCGTTTAAGGGAACTTTTCTCAGTTAAAGCCTTACTTTCTAGTTAGACTAAAGTGTAGTTCTTCTTGGAGAAAGAATGCATAATCCTGATGTTTTGAGAATACTCTCCTGTTTATAGTTAGAGCCTGGCCAAATCCAACCTTGAAAAAGCTGTGTGTCAGTGTGTGTGTTAGTCTTCTTGGTTACAGGTTAAGAAACCACTGGCAGAGTGTTGTTCGGGACATGCTGGCGCCCAGCAACCCAAATCTGAGACCTGGAAGATCACGACGTGCCTAACTTCAGGGTCCGAGTTTCAGCTGCATAATCGATGGAGATATGCTTCAGTTTATCTGTATATGTGTGGAAAATTGTTTAGATTTTATGTGTACTTAGCCAATCAGAAGTAGCTAACCTGTAAGCAATGATGTAATCAATGCCCTTGGAAATGGTAAATCTGCTGTGATCTTTGTAACCAAGCAGGGCGGCCTACGAACTCCTGTGTGAGTCAGTCTTGAAGCTGACATCTGCTGATGAAACTGAAAACTCTTCAGTAAATCTTTTCTTTAATTTATTATAATTCTGACTCCTGGTCTTCATTCATCATATCTGGTTCTGGGTCTCTGACAGTGCGCCCCTAACAGGTGAACATTTAAAAAACTTGCAAAACTCCTATGGGGTTCTATGGCACACCTTCCATCAAAAAATATTACATTATCTACATTTATTTATTACTGTAATGGCTGAAAACAGTAACTTCTTTACTTCATGGATGTATTTACAGAGGAATGATTTGCTTTAAAAAAACATTGAAACCATTATAAACAAAGCACAGTTTCACCGTATACATTCAATGTGTCTGTAATGGTTATTGAATCATTTTTAAGTTACATAGCACAACCCTACAAAGAAATACACTATCTCAAATTACAACCTCATTAAAGCAAAGACATTGACTTACTACGTGTGAGATTTTGCCAATACCTGCTTGACTGTACATACAGTACACAAATATTTTAGAATGAAACTACATTAATTCACCAAAGGGATTTTTTTTATTATCCAAAGAGTGTAGTGCTTTCCTAATGCTGACTTGCTCCAGGTTAAATTTCCACCATAACTCGCATACTGTACGTACAATTATCAAATGTTTATTAAAAAAATTACTGTAATTCCCCTGAAGTATTCTTTTCATGTTTCAAAGGGTGTAGTACTTTCCTAGTGACCTGACTGAAGTACTACAGGTGAAATTTTGACAATATCTCCCTTACTGTACGTACTATTGTCAATTGTTTATGAAAAAATTACTGTAATTCACCTAAAGTATTTTTTCGTCTTTCAAAGGGCGTAGTGCTTTCCTAATGACCAGTGTGACTTACTCCAGGTGAAATTTTGACAATATCTCCCTTACTGTACGCACTATTGTCAATTATGTTTATGAAAAAATTACTGTAATTCCCCTAAAGTATTCTTTTCCTGTTCCAAAGGGTGTAGTACTTTCCTAGTGACCTGACTGAAGTACTACAGGTGAAATTTTGACAATATCTCCCTTACTGTACGTACTATTGTCAATTATGTTTATGAAAAAATTACTGTAATTCACCTAAAGTATTTTTTCGTGTTCCAAAGGGTGTAGTGCTTTCCTAGTGACCTGACTGAAGTACTCCAGGTGAAATTTTGACAATATCTCCCTTACTGTACGTACTATTGTCAATTATGTTTATGAAAAAATTACTGTAATTCCCCTAAAGTATTCTTTTCATGTTTCAAAGGGTGTAGTGCTTTCCTAGTGACCTGACTGAAGTACTACAGGTGAAATTTCCACAATATCTCGCATACTGTACGTGCCATTGTCAAATATGTTTATGAAAAATTAACTGTAAATGACCGTAACTATTTTTCCGCGTTCCAAAGGGTGTAGTACTATCCTAGTGACTATTGTCAATTATGTTTATGAAAAAATTACTGTAATTGCCCTAAAGTATTCTTTTCATGTTTCAAAGGGTGTAGTGCTTTCCTAGTGACCTGACTGAAGTACTACAGGTAAAATTTCCACAATAACTCGCATACTGTACGTGCCATTGTCAAATATGTTTATGAAAAATTAACTGTAAATGACCGTAACTATTTTTCCGCGTTCCAAAGGGTGTAGTACTATCCTAGTGACCTTACTGACTTACTACAGGTGAAATTTCCACAATAACTCGCATACTGTACGTACTATTGTCAATTATGTTTATGAAAAAATTACTGTAATTCCCCTAAAGTATTCTTTTCATGTTTCAAAGGGTGTAGTACTTTCCTAATGACCTGACCGAAGTACTACAGGTAAAATTTTCACAATAAATCGCATACTGTACGTGACACTGTCAAATAGGTTTATGAAAAATTAACTGTAAATGACCGTAACTATTTTTCCGCGTTCCAAAGGGTGTAGTACTATCCTAGTGACCTTACTGACTTACTACAGGTGAAATTTCCATAATATCTCCCTTACTGAACGTACTATTGTCAATTATGTTTATGAAAAAATTACTGTAATTCCCCTAAAGTATTATTTTCATGTTCCAAAGGGTGTAGTGCTTTCCTAGTGACCTGACTGAAGTATTCCAGGTGAAATTTTGACAATAACTCCCTTACTGTATATACTATTATCAAATAGGTTTATGAAAAATTTACTGTAATTGACCGTAACTATTTTTCTGTGTTCCAAAGGGTGTAGTACTTTCCTAATGACCAGTGTGACTTACTACAGGTGAAATTTTGACAATATCTCCCTTACTGTACGTACAATTATCAAATGTTTATTTAAAAATTACTGTATTTCCCCTAAAGTATTCTTTTCATGTTTCAAAGGGTGTAGTACTTTCCTCGTGACCTGACTGAAGTACTACAGGTGAAATTTCCACAATAACTCGCATACTGTACGTGCCATTGTCAAATATGTTTATGAAAAATTAACTGTAAATAACCGTAACTATTTTTCCGCGTTCCAAAGGGTGTAGTACTTTCCTAGTGACCTGACTGACTTACTACAGGTGAAATTTCCGCAATAACTCGCATACTGTACGTACTATTGTCAATTATGTTTATGAAAAAATTACTGTAATTCACCTAAAGTATTTTTTCGTGTTCCAAAGGCTGTAGTGCTTTCCTAGTGACCACACTGACTTACTACAGGTGAAATTTTGACAATATCTCCCTTACTGTACGTACTATTGTCAATTATGTTCATGAAAAAATTACTGTAATTCCCCTAAAGTATTCTTTTCATGTTTCAAAGGGTGTAGTGCTTTCCTAGTGACCTGACTGAAGTACTCCAGGTGAAATTTTGACAATATCTCCCTTACTGTACGTACTATTGTCAATTATGTTTATGAAAAAATTACTGTAATTGCCCTAAAGTATTCTTTTCATGTTTCAAAGGGTGTAGTGCTTTCCTAGTGACCTGACTGAAGTACTCCAGGTGAAATTTTGACAATATCTCCCTTACTGTACGTACTATTGTCAATTATGTTCATGAAAAAATTACTGTAATTCCCCTAAAGTATTCTTTTCATGTTTCAAAGGGTGTAGTGCTTTCCTAGTGACCTGACTGAAGTACTCCAGGTGAAATTTTGACAATATCTCCCTTACTGTACGTACTATTGTCAATTATGTTTATGAAAAAATTACTGTAATTGCCCTAAAGTATTCTTTTCATGTTTCAAAGGGTGTAGTGCTTTCCTAGTGACCTGACTGAAGTACTCCAGGTGAAATTTTGACAATATCTCCCTTACTGTACGTACTATTGTCAATTATGTTCATGAAAAAATTACTGTAATTCCCCTAAAGTATTCTTTTCATGTTTCAAAGGGTGTAGTGCTTTCCTAGTGACCTGACTGAAGTACTAAAGGTGAAATTTCCAGTAGCACCTCAATGCAGTACACAAGATCCGGGGGGAGGAGTCGGATCTTGTATAAGGGGTGGAGATTGGTAGGTTTAGGGGTGGAGATGGGTAGGTTTAGGGGTGGGTTTAGGGATCAGGGGGTGGAGATTGGTAAGTTTAGGTATGTAAGGTGGGAGGAGTTGGATCTGGATCCGACTCCTCCCCGTGGATTTCATGTTCTGCATTGATGACCATCTCGAAATTTCCACAATAACTTGCATACTGTACATGCCATTGTCAAATATGTTTATCAAAAAAAATTAACTGTAAATGACCGTAACTATTTTTTCATGTTTCAAAGGCTGTAGTGCTTTCCTAGTGACCACACTGACTTACTACAGGTGAAATTTTGACAATACCTCCCTTACTGTACGTACAATAAACAAATAAGTTTAAGAAAAAAATACAGTAATTCCCCTAAAGTATTTTTTCATGTTCCAAAGGCTGTAGTGTTTTCCTAGTGACCACACTGACTTACTACAGGTGAAATTTTGACAATACCTCCCTTACTGTACGCACAATAAACAAATAAGTTTAAGAAAAAATTACAGTAATTCCCCTAAAGTATTTTTTCATGTTCCAAAGGCTGTAGTGTTTTCCTAGTGACCACACTGACTTACTACAGGTGAAATTTTGACAATACCTCCTTTACTGTACAATTATCAAATATTTTTAACATTATTACATGTGTTTATTACATATGTTTATGTAATAAACTGTAATTCACCTATAGTGTTTTTTATATATATATTCCAAAGATTGTAGTGCTTTCCTAGTGACCACACACTGACTTACTACAGGTGAAATTTTGACAATATATAATAATACTGTTTTACATAATAATATATATAATAACTGTAATTCACTAAAAGGGGTTTTCTTTGTTTAAGGTTGTAGTACATTAATAGGGGCTACATTATTATTAAAGTCCCCATGAAATCAAAATTGACCCTATTTACTTTGTTAGCGCATATTACTAGTCTTGTGGTGAACAATTAATCCGTGCAAGAAAATATTTTTAAAAAAAATTTTTTACCATGGTAATCTTTAATCAAAATCTGAAAATGCCCCTCCCCTCTGCATTGGAGGACCTTCTCCGATGACGTAGGTTTGAGGAATTGGTTTGGGCAACGCGTAACCACTCCCCTCAAACCGTTAGTCTGCTATGAGCAGAGATGGAGAGGAGGAGCGCTAGAGTAAAACCCTGCCCTCTGTTCAATATTCCGTTTCACTGGGAAATACGTCATAACACTGGAGAAAAGTCGTTTGCAACTTCCGGTTCACGGGGACTTTAACAGTAGTGAATGACTGTAGTGTAGTGACTGTACGCATTGGTGCAGCAAATCTGACAGATAATGAACAGCAAGATCATGGAGGCATTCAAGATACTGTACAGTGCACTGTTTTATTATCTTTATTGTTTCTATTATCTTTCTAATTGTTCCACTGGGATTATACATAAAAGTTGTAATTAATTCCTCGTGGTTAGAGTAATATTTCAATATCACCTCTTCAAAATTTTGCTGTTGTCGATCCTCTCTTTGTTTAAGTTGTTCTTATATTATCATAAACCCTTTAACTGATTTTTTTGTCAAGTACTTTTTACTTTACTATATTTTCTTTTAGTGAAGTGACGTAAAAGTTTAAGTAAAACAAATGTGTGTGTTTGAATACAATTTTTTCAAATGTTTTCAGTCAGGACTACTTTGGGTAAACAAAAATATTTAAGCAATTGAACTTGTTATTTAATATTTATTCATTGCATTATGTAATTGGTTAACACACATAACTATAACTGTTAGTGGTTTGTTACATAATTAATCCTTGTCATGTTTACCAATGTGAACAGTGCCAAAGATGGTACCAAATGCTGCATTGGACTATCACCAGACTAGTCTCGCGTAGCCAGACCTTCAGACTGACGGCTGAAGGTCTGGAATTCATAGCAGCTTTCTTTGGCCAAGGCCCGCCCATAAGGCCGTTTGACCGACATGTCAAACAACCAATTACAGTTCGTTTCGTTCAGCGTCACGTTTCGTTGCGTGGAAATGTCCCCACAACAACAGACCGGCGTGCAACAAGTCAGTCAGTATAGAAAATCAAAGAAGGAGAAGAAAACAAGCAGTAAGTCATTGATCTGTTCGTGCACGTATAACAACAATGGCGTCTGCATTACCACATCTGATCAAAACACCGAGTAAATCAGTAGGAAACGCAATTACACGTCTGCGCTTTGTTTCCCGGCGGACCGAAAATAAACGCGACACTCGCGCCCCCCGGAAATCCGATAAAATTCAACAAATCAGATGACGACTTTGACATTCCTGAAGTGTTTCCAGTTAAGTGTACCATATGCATCAGACGTTTAGCCAACGTTCCGTGGGCGTGACGTCTGAGGCTGAGACTATCACCAGACAAGCTACCTGAAAAAGATGCCCAATGGTTGTGCTCACTGTGTACCTTAAACAGTGGAACATCATTAAAGAATATCTGTTGAAACTTCTGCTTTATTGTCCTTGTTGCAATATGGATTACCATTATATATCTGTATTTTGGGACTTACAGTTAAAGACCCAAGGACCAGATAGGATTTATTATTAGAAGTGTAAAAGTGCAGTCAATTTAAGACAAGAGTCAGAATTATAATAAATTAAAGGAAATTTTACTGAAGATAGTTTGCAGTTTCATCAGGCAGAAGTCAGCTTCAAGAATCACAAGGAGTGATTACTCCAGTGATCAAAAGTAGGCCGCTTCCCCTTACATTTACAAAAATCACAGCAATTATACCCATCACCAAGGTCTAAGCTTTGTCATTGCTTCAGGTTGAATGATTCTGATTGGCTAATAAATAATCACACATTTTCTACACATAGATAGACTGAAGCATATCTCCATCAATTATGCAGCTGACATTCGGACCCTGAATTTAGGCACATCGTGACCTTCCACACTTGTAGTGATTGTAATGAATAGTAATTGGACCAATTTTTGAGTCTCCAGTCTAGGACCAACTCTATAGCGCCACCACCAGTTCAAAAATTCAACATTAAAAGGATTATAGCTTTTGAACCCTTTGATCTACACTCACCTAAAGGATTATTTGGAACACTTGTTCAATTTCTCATTAATGCAATTATCTAATCAACCAATCACATGGCAGTTGCTTCAATGCATTTAGGGGTGTGGTCCTGGTCAAGACAATCTCCTCAACTCCAAACTGAATGTCAGAATGGGAAAGAAAGGTGATTTAAGCAATTTTGAGCGTGGCATGGTTGTTGGTGCCAGACGGGCCGGTCTGAGTATTTCACAATCTGCTCAGTTACTGGGATTTTCACGCACAACCATTTCTACACTGTAAAAAAAAATCCTAATTTTACAGAAAATAACTGTGATTTTTTGACGATAATTTTCTTTAATTTGAAATTGTACTCAAAACTGTGCTCAAAATTCTCAAAATTGTACTTATTGTATTTTTCATACAGTATTTTTTCTGTTTTCTTAAATTACATAAAAATGTATGTAAAATTACAAATATAATCTGTAATTAAACAGTAACAAAACAGTTAAATGATAAAATGGTCAAATGACTGTCAGCTCCCCAAAAAACTGTAAAACATCCTAAATTAAATAAACTGAAAAACACTGTTATTTTACAGGTATTTCCTGAATAATCACGATCATAATACCTTCATTGTAAAAAAAAATCGTGAAAAAAGGGTCAAAAGACTGGTAGCTGCGGCTGCCAAACAAAAACCATAACATTAAAGTAAAATATTCTATTTTTAAATAAACCGAAAAAAACACTGTTATTTCACAGGTATTTCCTGCATTATTATGATCAAACACCTTCATTGTAAAAAAATCATAAAAAAAAGGGTCAAATGACTGGCAGCTGCGGCTGCCAAACAAAAACCATAAAATTAAAGTCAAATATTCTAATTTAAATAAAGTGTAAAAAACTTTAAAATAAATTTGATGTCACCATGATTGAGATCAGTGTCTGCTTTAGTTGGGCTCATGACCCTTGATTTTTACCTTTAATATTTCTCTGGCTGCCTTAACTGTGTATTTGATACACATTTGTTATAGCAATAAATGCAAGAGAAAATATCAGATGATCTTTGTCATCATATTGTGATCTGATTCACTGATTTGACAGTCAAACCTCTGAATATATTAGCTGAGCTAACATAATATATAGATGGAATTAAGCTTTTTACAAATTCTATGATTAATGTCATAATTTATCACATGATGAAATATAACAATCTGAAATTGAAAAAAAAATATATATATTATACAGAAAAAGTTTTGAGCTGGTTCATTTTTTTTATTTATTTTTTATTGTAATATAGACATCAAGAATCAACATATGAATCTCAACAATGGTGACAACCAACAAAGCCTTTTTGTGACTTTATAGTAGTACAGATTTTTTTTTCATTATCACCATTTTTGCGATTCATACGCTGATTCTTGATGTCTGAGTGAGTCTATATGACCCTGTCAAAACATTTTCTGTATAAGGACTTCATAAAATCTGAGAATCACAGCACTGCAGGATCTTCTATAGCAGTTTTGACATGCAAAAATTAACTAATATTTAACAACTTAATCAGATATAACACTTCGGATTGTATCAATGAAGCAAGCTTTTTATCACTAAAAAGTGACTAATATCATCTGATCTAAGATTCTCTTGAATAACAAATATGCATCAGTGACACACAGTTAAAGCAGTAAGAGAAAACTCAAGTTAAAAACTAAAAGGTCAAGAGCCCAACTAAAGCAAACACTGATCTCCATCATGGTGACATCAAACTTTATTATTTTCAATAAAGCTTCAACTTCTATACCTCTGTTAATTCACAATAAGAACTTTAGTATGAAAGAAATAAATTCTGGATTGTAATAAGTGAAGATGCTGAGATCCTGAGAGATCTGTTAGTGTTTAATGTTCTGTTGGGGTTTAAAGTGTTTCTGTATGGTGTGTTTCGTGTGTCACCATTGAAGAGTAGAGCCTGAGCTTCAGTCCAGGATGAGCAGAAAAACTCTGATGAAATGCTGCATGTTGCTGTATTTAACAGACAGTAACTGTGTAGTTGCTGATACAGTGACGTATAATCACAGCAAATCATGCCTGTAGTTAACTGCAAGTTTTTCAGTAAAAAATTCAGAAAATAAATGTGAAATAACTGTTTCTGTTCAATGAAGATTTTTGTAAAAGTATTTTGTATCCTATTTAAATTAGGATATTTTACATTAATTTTACGGTGTTTGTATGGCAGCCGTTGCTGACAGTCATTTGACTGTTTTTTTATGGGATTTTTCATAGTGAAGGTGTTTGATCGTAATAATTCAGGAAATAGCTGTAAAATAACAGTGTTTTTCTGTAAAACATTTAAGGAAAATTTCTGTAAAAGTTTTTTGCACCTCATTTAAATTAGGATATTTTATTTTATTTTTACAGTTTTTGTTTGGCAGCCGCAGCTGACAGTCATTGACCGTTTTTTTACGATTTTATTTTTTACAGTGTAGGGTTTACAAAGAATGGTGTGAAAAAGGAAAAACATCCAGTATGCGGCAGTCCTGTGGGCGAAAATGCCTTGTTGATGCTAGAAGTCAGAGGAGAATGGGCCGACTGATTCAAGCTGATAGAAGAGCAACTTTGTACACCTGATTCCACTCATTATGGTGATCACAATCAATATCTTACATTAAGACTCTGCCCATTACAGTAGTGGCCATTTTGAAAAGTACAGTGTTAAATGTTTTGTGCTACTCCTCATTCAAATTTTGTTAAATTTTTACAAAAATTGGCTCAGATGATCTTTGGACTGAGCCACACAGAAGTGACTGAACAGATTTTTTATTTTTGCTACCGTTCCTGATATACTTTTCTCCAAATTTGACCTGTATTGGTTGCCTTATGGTAGTTAGCTTAGCATGCTAATTGGTTAGCATGCTAACCTGATGCCATTCTTTCTAATGTGGCTCTTCAGCTATCAGGCTAACCATAAACTACATTAGCATTAAGCTAACTTAGCTTGCTAACTTAACTAATCTGGTTAACATGCCTTTGTGTGCTCATTCTTACACTTAAGCCTCTCCTCGGCAGCTTGGTAAAACAGCGCAAGCTGCTAAACCACGTGCCACAAGCCCTGAACCATTCCGGTTGTGGGTTTGGATCCTGTGTGGCACATTCCCTGACCGCAAGAGGTATTGTGGCCTTAAGTGGTGGAAAAGTTGCTTCTGTTTCAGACATGGTGTCTATATGTGAACGAACTCGATAAATACAACATGCAGCGAATTTATACAAAAAACTGTATTTTGAATTGCTACTCTCTTCAACTATTGGACCTTCTTCATCTTGCCAAAAACACAACTTCCCAGTGGCGCAATGATATGAGTGACAGGTATCTGACCCAGAGAAAATGGGTTCGAGCCCCGCATGGGATGATTTAAAAAGATTGTGTGTCATGTTGATTCCTTTATTATTCAATGTTGTACTAATCTTTCTTCCTCTTGGATTAATGTATGTCTTGTTCATTATATGTTCATTCTCATCTGAACTTCTGTTCATTTTGAGTTAATTTTCACCAGTACTTCTAAACCAGCTCTTTTTTCTTCAATTTCTGCTGATTTACTATTCCTGCTCTTGCTGCTGCTTCAGGGGCTTGGCCCCGTATCACTGCTTGCAGCTATATTTCCACTTGTTCCTTAACATGTAACCAAGAATACTAACACACACACAGACACAGTTTCTTCAAGTTTGGATTTGGTGAGGAGGAGAGTCTTCTCAAAACATTAATAAAACATGTTATTTCTCTCAAGGAGAGGATACTTTAAATCTAACTGTAAAGTAAAGACTTTAACTAAGAAATGGTCTCTCAACTATAGGTTTCAATGACTCCTGAGACCATTGCTATCAGGGTAGCCTAGAAAAGCAGATGGATGTAGTGACACCTGTTAAAGAAGTCCATATTTCATCTCTGGAAGCCAGGCTAAATGAGCAAGCACTGTTACTGCATTCCTGGCATGGGCCAGACCCTTCAGTTACACCTCAGATATCAAATACAGACATTTAAAGAATGCATGAAATAACATTTTCGATAATCACACTGATAATTTCTATGACAAAGTAAAATCTCATAAGCCTAGAGAAGTCATTCAACTCTTTTGATATTTAGAAGGAAAACTGTTGATTAATACCTTGATTATAATCACTCATTAGATATACTTTGAAGCAGCAGTGTGTTCCAGAATCCACTTCTTCAGGACTTCATAACAAAAACTTAACTTGAATCATTACAATAAGGGTGTTGCTTATTTATAACGTTGAAAATATGATTGACCTAAAATATCTGCTTTTTTAATCAATGAAAGAATTGTGTTGTACAAGGAACAGCAGTTCTAATACATACTTTTACCTAATACATTTATCAAAGTTAATTGAGTAGAGTGATCACTGGGAACATACTATAACCATTGGAACATGAAAAAAGGAGAAATTACAATAACTTTTTAATAATAATATATTTGTACTATACTTACAGTAAGGTAGGTATTGGCAGTATTTAACATGTAGTAAGTCAGTCTGATCACTATGAAAGTACTACAACCTTTGGAATATATAAAAAACTTTTTAATAATAATATATTTGTACTATACTTACAGTAAGGTAGGTATTGGCAGTATTTAACATGTAGTAAGTCAGTCTGATCACTATGAAAGTACTACAACCTTTGGAATATATAAAAAATACTATAGGTGAATTATTGTAATTTTTTTAAATTAATATTTGTTTACTGAACGTACAGTAAGGGAGCTATTGTCACAATTTCCCCTGTAGTAAGTCAGTGTGGTCACTAGGAAAGCACTACAGCCTTTGGAACAGGAAAAAATACTTTAGGGGAATTACTGTAATTTTTTCTTAAACTTATTTGTTTATTGTACGTACAGTAAAGGAGGTATTGTCAAAGTTCCACCTGTAGTAAGTCAGTCTGATCACTAGGAAAGCACTACAGCCTTTGGAACATGAAAAAATACTTTAGGGGAATTACTGTAATTTTTTCTTAAACTTATTTGTTTATTGTACGTACAGTAAGGGAGGTATTGTCAAAATTCCACCTGTAGTAAGTCAGTGTGGTCACTAGGAAAGCACTACAGCCTTTGGAACAGGGAAAAATACTTAAGGTGAATTACAGTATTTTTTTCATAAACATAATTGTTTATTGAACGTACAGTAAGGGAGGTATTGTCAAAATTTCACCTGTAGTAAGTCAGTGTGGTCACTAGGAAAGCACTACAGCCTTTGGAACATGAAAAAATACTTTAGGGGAATTACTGTATTTTTTTCTTAAACATATTTGATTATTGTACGTACAGTAAGGGAGGTATTGTCAAAATTCCACCTGTGAAATAGTCAGTGTGGTCACTAGGAAAGCACTACAGCCTTTGGAACAGGAAAAAATACTTTAGGTGAATTGCTGTAATTTTTTTATTAATATTTGTATACTGAACGTACAGTAAGGAGGTATTGTCAAAATTTCACATGTAGTAAGTCAGTCTGATCAGTAGGACCATACTAAAACCTTTGGAACATGAAAAAAATCCCTTTGGTGAATTACTGTAACTTTTACATAAAACATTTTTGCGTACTGTATGTACAGTAGCCTACACAAAAGTACACTAAAGCAGTCAACAAGTACACTAAAACAATATGCAGCAAATATCAAACCTGAAACTATTTCTACCCTGGTGGCAACTTTTTTATTTATTTTTTTACTTGACTATGTTCATGGTGCTGTCCACGTATGTGGTCCTGAAGGTCCTACATGATCAAGTCTGCAACTTGGCAGTAAGTCAATAACATAGTCAATAAGCAATTATGCTTTTAGACATGATGTAAGTTGCACTTTTTGCTCTTTGTACTTGGAAACAGAACCCACAATTTCTGGCATTGTAGTCATGTGAAAAAATGGTATGTGGTGTTTATGTTTATTACTGTAAGAAAAATGTATTCTTTCATTTTGTTTTGCATTTTGAAAATGTAATTTTTGGATATTTAAAGTATGATAACAGTGTGATTAAAGAGGCTTTTGTATATACATGCATTTTACATACATATATATTTTATATTTGTGTTTTCTTTGCTCCCCTGGCTCTAAAATGTATGTAAAATGTTTTGTTGTTTAAAGCTATTAAAAAAAAAAATAAAAAAAATGCTGTTTTAACAATTGTGATTTTGTGTTAATAGCTTTTAATTGTAAGAGATGCCATAGAGCGCGTCATAAATGTTTTATATTTTTTAAAAAGTTATGACATGTTTTATGATAGGCCTATATGTTAGCATTCAAAATGACAGGGTTTCAGCAAATCGTAAAATATGTAAAAGTCTTAATTCGCCTTTAAACAAATTAAGGCTTGAAAGATGTCTTCAAATAGAGCAGAACGACTTGAATGAAGTCATGTAGTTGATTGTTGCATGCATTGCAAAAGAAATGTTGTTCCTCAGTATCAGATCGTACTGTAAAAGTTACATTCCTGAATGTATTGTATGTACTGTAAGTTATGTTAAATACATTTGTGGTAAAAGAATTAAAAAGTAATGGAGTTAAACATTGTATTTTGCTTTCACTGACCTGCAAGATTTTCAGGGATGTTAACAGCAAGCCCAAAATCAGAGAAGAGGCCCACTTTATATGGCTGGACAGTAAGTTATTTAAATCTAAGTTGTGAGTACTGTAAAAGGTACTTGAGAAAGTCTGTCTTTCCGTCCATCTATTTCTATCTGTCTGTCTGTCTATCTATCTATCTATCTATCTATCTATCTATCTATCTATCTTTCTATCTATCTATCTATCTATCTATCTATCTATCTATCTATCTATCTATCTATCTATCTATCTATCTATCTATCTATCTATCTATCTATCATCTATCTATCTATCTATCTATCTATCTATCTATCTATCTATCTATCTATCTATCTATCTATCTATCTATCTATCTATCTATGTTGTTAATAAACAAAGTAAGTCTCTTACAGTTTTTCTCAGTCGCTTTGGTGCATTTCTCACATCACTATTTACATTTGCACAACAGTTAATGCAGTTCTCAAAACAATTAGTACAAACTGCAAAACCTAGTTGATAACCTGCAAAAGCATGTCACTTGCTCAAAATGGATAGCTCATTCCTCAAAAGCAAGTATTCTTGTCAATGAAAGTGTCAGTGTCATCAAGATGAAAAGTCCTGACACCATTGTTTATGAACAAGATAGTCAAATGGCTTTGTCATGTTTTCATTATGACAGTTTACTCTGTAAATTCCAATGCAAAAAAGTCAGATTTTGGTGACACAACCTGAAAATGCTCAAGACAGCACTATATACTATTTGCACAGCCATTTGAAAAATATAGTAAAGTTACACATTACTGTATTTAGTGAGGTAACTGAGTACAAGACACTGAATATGTATGTTTCACATTTTTACTGCTATGCTCTTTGCAATTCTAATTTGTTCACAGCATTGTGCAAAAGAAAAAATACACCCTTATTTACAACAAACATAAACTCCCTTTGGGTAGAGCTGTGCACAACTGTAAACAATATTGCAGTAAATATTGGAACTGAACATCCAACATACTGTAATCATTCATACATCCAGACGTTCCTCATCAGTGAAAGCTGAGATTCACCTGAGAGAAATTGTTTTATTTAGGAGACATTTTCAGAAAAAAAAATGAGAAACTGCTACTATGATGTGCACAAATGACTAAATGTTGTAGAGGTTGAACTAACTGTTGTAAATAGTGATGTGAGAAATGCACCAAAGCGACTGAGAAAAACTGTAAGTACTTTACAGACAAAGCCAATAACACTCAAACATATCTTTGTCTTACATCTTCCTATAATATGTTTAAAATAATTAAAAAAGAAATTCCTTGTATAACTCTGTACTATGTTAATGCCTTTCTTCAAAATGATTCAATATTGTTTGTTCTGTATTTGATCTAAATTAGGTGTTGTGAACTGGAGTGCATTTTCCAGACAATATAAGCAAGAGTTCCGGGTGCCCTGCTCGTCGACTCTGTGCTTGTACTGCACTGAAATATACAAACACTGCCCACCTGGGTATAGGTGATGGCAGAAGGAGTCCTGCGGGGATTTTATTCCAATTAAGGAGGTTGAGGGCTGTTGCTCAGTTGATTGTTTTTTCAATGATGGAGGGGAATTTCAAGCTGAGTAGATTTGAAGTGTGTGTGTGTCTGTCTGTTAATGTACAGATATGTATGTGATTATCTGTATGTGTACATATTTAATTTATACAATTATCATCTTTGTTTTGAAATAAAATTTATCAGTGTTATTAGTTTTTTTTTTTTTGAGTTGGCATGCATAAAATGGGATACAGAGATTAACACTGTACTGTATGTAGTTGGTTTAACTTCATTCAAACCACTTTATTGGAGTAAATGTTTTATAATAGTCAATATAATGCACAAAAATAAACAATTATTAACTATTACAGAGGAATGATTAAAATAAGAAGGTGCCATTAATATTTACAGTAATTTTGTAATTTACACAGTGAAGTGCAACAGAATGTGAAAAATACTACACAGATATTACACAATATATACTCCGAAATTCCTTATAAGTTTACCTTATATCAGGCATAGTTAAAACTACTCCTTTCTACTACTCCTGAACTCCTTTTTGCTGCTTTCATTATTACTTTAGAGTTTTTTAATACATTAACATTTTATGGCAAATGTTTTGTTTGTTTTTTTAATATTGAAAACATTATATAAACAGTCACAATGTAAAACAAATAAACAAAAAGAAAGACGGGTATAACTAATCAGAAAAAAAAAATACATATCAAAGGAAAATATTAAAAGATTTACATATTTCAATTGTTTTTAAAGCCTTCTTGTTACATGAGTCAGAGATAGTCCCAAAGAAATGTTGTACTTCAGCAATCAAAACATAGAAAAGTGGTTTCTGACCTGAAAATTTACATTTATGTATATAAAATTTTGTTAACAAAAAAAGAAGACTAATTAAGAATATTTTGTTTTTGTGTAATTGCTAATTTTTCCAATTAACATATCCAAATAAAACATTTTCCCAAAGTAGAGAAAAATCCTTTTCAATGTTATCAATAACAAAACGGGAAAAGTCTTTCCACAACAATTTAGAATAATGGCAAAGCCAAAACAACTGCACTATAGTCTCTGGGTGCTGTCCACAAAAAGAACAGTTTGCATTAACATCTACTTTGAATTTCTTTAAGAAAGTATTAACGGGATATACGCGCATATTATGTCAAATTTGCGTGACGTCACTGCGATATGGCGCATGCGTGGTAACACATACGTGTGACGTACATACGTGACGAACATACGTGACGTCGATACGTGACGTCACCGCGCTACAGTCCGCAGCGAGGAGTACTTGCTCCCACTGCCAACGCCCCAAGTTCAGTCAGGCAAATTAAGAAAGATCACGGCTTTAGTCAACATGTAAGCCTATTTTAAAATAAACTATTTTACACAACTAAATGTTGTGTTTTTATTTTTTAGTTAAAAATTAGTTAAAAATAAAACAAAATAATCTGTAATACCATACATTAGCCACTAGATGTATGTATAGCCCTTTACATAAATATATATATTCAGGCCTGTGTGTATATTTTGCAAATATTGTACACTGGACCAAATTCTTAATAAATAAAAGTTTTTTTAATTTATTTTTTTATAATATTTCTTCTTGCTTGACTTTATTTATATACGTGACCTTGAAGTAATCCAAAAGTAATCTGTTACATTACTTTCATATTATAGTACTTGGATTACGTTACTGAATACTTTTTTTAGGAAGTAATTTGTAACTGTAACGGAATACATTTTTAAAGTAACCCTCCCAAGCCTGCCCATAAGTCATTGCGCGCCGGTGACGGCAGCATTTTTATTTATTTTTAAAGGCGGTCGAGACTAGAGATCGGTGGTGGACAGCAAATCCACATTTAAATGTAAGTATTATGTTTTCATTTATTCAAATAGCTAGCGAAACCAGAATTAAAGTTTCTTATAAACTTCATCTTATCTCCTTCGTCACCATTGTGTGGCTTCATTTGTCAGGTAGTTTGAGGCAAAACTTGTGCTAATATTAGTTTAATGACCTATTTGTAATAATTTGCACTAGTCTATCTCACTTGTGTCTTATAAGAAATATCACTCACCTGTAAAGCCCAAAACAATAAGAAAAGCAGTAGATAAGGCAATGGGGTTTCACTTTTATGTGTTTTTGTTGTGCTGTCATGCAAGCTATGTGGTTTTAACCAAAGTTGAGTATCCAGAAATATGATTTCTTAAGTATTTTGTATGCACGTCTTGATGTGTCATATTTTGCAGTGTTAATAATGCACTTAAGATTGCTCCCCTGTGTTACCCTTTTCTGCCTTTTTAGAGCAATTCTGGAGAAAATGGGTCTGGGGAAGGTAACTCCCATACAGGCAAAAAAAAAAAAAAAAATGGGACAGCTTAAAAAAAAAAGAAAAAAAAGAAAGAAGGTTAATACACACATCTTTGCTGAAATGTATTGTGCTGTTGTTGTTACCAAGCCATGATTAATTTGCTCTGCCTTAGGATTGCAAGTGTCCTGGGACAGGTGAGGGTGTGAGTGGGAAACCCACTTCTGAAACTTGGCACTGGTTTGTCCTCATGGATGAGGTGTTGGGACAGAGGCATTGCACCAACCCCCCGTCCTCATCGCCTCAATCCCTGAGGACACACCAGGGCCGAGTTCAGCAGTGGGTGCCCACGGTGAGGAGGAGCCAGGTGCAGCAGCAGCATGAAGGCGGTGAGACAGAGGGCAACTAGAGAGGGAGGCAGAGGCGAGGAGAGCACAGGAGAGTAGGGAGAGGATGGACAGGCTGTTTCCTCTTCTTAAGAGAATGATTGAAAAATATATATTTTTTCTACATATTCTTTTTTAACTTTTTTTAGGGCGCATCTGAAGCGCTCGAACCGGTCTAGCCTATATGCGCTGTTTTTTGTTTTTGTTTTTTACAGAGAAGCACTACGCTTTATTTACATGCGTACAGATTGTTAAAAGTACCTAAGGCTCCGTTCATAGTAAACGCTGCTCCACACACACTCAGTCTCTACATGTGCTGTTTGTTTAGGTTTCCGATAATGTACATTTCAGAACGCAAAACCTCGGACGCGTTTCATATCACTGTCATCATTTATATGCGTGTCAGCGTCTCGGGTTTCTCAAACTCCATCTTATAACGTTCATCTGCACGCAGTTTGGGCCGTTTTACAAGATTCGTAACGCAACTCATTTGTAAATCTACGCCAACACAGGAGAATAATACAAACATCTTTCTGAAATGCGAATTGTTGTTCATCGCGATTTCAAAATAAAAGTTTATCCCTTTCACTGAGTTTTCATGTTTTGGCGTGCACAAGCTATTGTTAAAAACATTACAGCAGCTGTTGCATCTCTACCGTACAGAAGAGACCAAATATTAAAGATTAAGTTGACATTTTAATTAAATTTTGTTTGGCCAATATTAAACAAGGATTTGATCATCTAGTCTAACCTCAGTCTAACCAAGCCACTGGCGCTCTCTGCAGGCATTCGTTTTTTCCGTAATGTACATAGCCTAAGTAATGTTTATATTAGTTTATATAATTTATTTTACATGGTGTACTTTAACAGCGCTGTTCAATAAAACCCATATGATTACTTTAATACTTTTTTTGAACAAATAATTATTGCTTGTTATTATGTATTTAGGTAACACTTTACAATAAGGTTCATTAGCATTAGTTAATGTATTAACCAACATGAACTAACAATAAACAATACTATTTATTAATCTTTGTTAATGTTAGTTTCATGGTTTGTTCATGTTAGTTCACAGTGCATTAACTAATGTTAACAAATATAACATTTGATTTTAATAATGTATTAGTAAATGTTGAAATTAATATTAACTAAGATTAATAAATGCTGCAGAAGTATTGTTCATTCTTCTTAGTATGTTAACTAATGTTAGCTAATGAACCATATTGTAAGGCTGTTGTTCACTTTTTACAATTTTTATTTATCCGATTACTTTATTAATCAATGGAATAATCAGTAAAATACTGGATTACTAAAATAATCGATAGCTACAGCGCTACAATACTGTTGCGCGTTTTTCTGCGAGTCTTGTGTGCATCAGGACATTCACAGACAGAGCGTTCTCTTTTGTCCTATCGCGCTTAGATGGTTTAAAAGCATTTGCATGAATAGGAAGCATGATCATATAATGTAATGATAGTTTAAAAATCCCAGTTACAAATATTTTATAAACGACATTGTGAAAATCTGTAGATTAAATACATCAACATTACTGCAGCAAAAAAATAAAATAAAAAATATAGCTGCGAGCAGCGATTACGGGCCCAAGCCGGTAGCACCGCAAAATAAATAAACCACTTAAAGGTTGTATCAGTGATTTCAGGCCCCCCCCCCCAAAAGCTCCGACTTTGCGTGCAGCCGTGCACGAGCTAATGACTGTAAATTAGAAAGTTGTCTGGCTCGATGAGACCAATAAACGTACTGATTTTTGTAACTGTTGGTAAAACCAACCCCCCCACTTTTGTCAAAAGCATTTTGAAAGTGACACACTTCCTGCTGCCAGTTGGTGGCGCTATAACTTTGACTCACAATAGTTACATCCATCTGATCGGCCTCTTACCACGAACACACTGCTGAAGTTTCATCAAGATCAGTTAATGTATGCAGAAGTTATAACACTTTGGGTTTCTCTTTTCTCGCCATAAATCCGTTTCCTCGCCACGACCAAACCATTCGAGATATCAAAAATCCGTCTGCAATTTAGCATCCTCAATGTCTTGACTTCATGCACACCGAGTTTGATGGGGATTGAATTAATTCTCTAGGAGGAGTGTTTCAAATTCCACAGCAAGCGTTCTCCAAACAACCCATAATAGCTGACTTCCTGTTGGGCTGGCGTATAACTTAAGAGTGTGAAAGTTGTTCGGCCCGATGAGATCTATGTGTGTGCTGAGTTTCATATTAATTCATGCAAGCTAGTTTGATCTATGGACCAAGTTTTCGGACCCCATCCAAGGGGGCGCTGTTGAGCCCCCCTGCCATGCCCGGGTACCAGCTTCAGCCCGGCCCTGATGGCTGCGGGTTCTAACCTGTGTGCAAAGTTTCAAGAGTTTTCGAGCACGTCAAGGGCCCCAAAAGCCCCTGAAACCTTGAAAAACAATTATAAAAGCAAATTTCTCCTAACAGACAAATCCCCCACACCCCACACACACACACAGAGACACAGATACAGAGAGAGAGAGAGAGAGAATTCTCCAAAAAATCACATTCAAACCAAAATATCTGACTTCCTGTTGGTCGGAGCTAATAAGTGTAAATTAGAAAGTTGTCCGGCTCGATGAGAACAATATAATTACCGATTTTTGTGATTCTAGGAAAAACTAAGCCCCCATTTTTGACTAAAGGTGGCACTACTGAGCCCCTCACCATGCCCATTTCTGAAACTTTGCACATGTCTACTGAATAATATATGTGATGTGTCTGTCGAGTTTCATGCATTTTCAAGCATGTGAAGAGTCTCAAAAGCATCCGAAAAGAATATTAAAGTTTGATGTGTTGCCATGGCAACAGTATCTAATCTAAGATATAAATAATCCTTTCACAGGTCTTCATCTTCCGTGCGTTTACATTATACATATAAAGTTTTAAGCAAATCGGGTAAAAATAAGAGGGTGATTTCAAAGCATTTTGAAAGTGACACACTTCCTGCTGCCAGTTGGTGGCACTATAACTTTGACTCACAGTAGTCACATCCATGTGATCGGCCTCTGACCACGAACACACTGCGGAAGTTTAATCAAGATCAGTTTATGTATGCAGAAGTTATAACACACTTCCTTTTTCCATTATTCACCATAAATTCGTTTCCTTGCCACAGCCAAACCGTTCGAGATATCAAAAATCCCCTGGCTATTTTTCATCCTCAATGTCTTGAGTTCATGCACACCGAGTTTGGTGGCGATCAGGTAAATTCTCTAGGAGAAGTGTTTCAAATACCAGAACATGCGTTTCCAAACAACCCTTAAATATGGAGTCATCTCAATAAGCCTTAATAAGCCTGTTAACAAGCAGAATCACTGAAGGAAAGAAGAGAACAGAAAAAGAGACGAGCAGAAACACAAGAACTACAACTGAATTCAGACACAGTCTTAGATGAAATCAACTGAAGAGAAAAGAAGACATTAAACCTGTGAAGATCTCAGCAGAGGAGGATTAAACAACTCCACAAACAGCATTACCAGCTTCACTTATTACTAACCAGACTGACTTTATCTCTGTCAGACGTCTACACAAGTTTTTATTGAGAATTAAAAGAGGTTTAACTCTAATGTGTTTCATTTGAAGACACCATAACAGTGATTAATGTTTCCATTAGTTGGGCTCTTAACTCTTATTATATAATTTGTCGCTTTTGGCCGCTGTTACAGTGTGTTTGTTAAACACATTTGCAGCAGCAAAGAAAGCTAAAGTGAAATGAGATCAGGTGATGATGGTTACAATGATGACTATGTGAATCGTCATGGCGAGGCCTTTTTGGAATTTCTAGTAGACGCTAAAATGTGTGTTTTAAATGGCCGGGTAAGCCCCCTTAGTGACAACTTTACTTCTATTTCAACCAAAGGGAAGGCGGTTGTAGACTATATAGTTATACCCTTTGATTGTCTTGAAACCTGTCTTGATTTTAAAGAACTTTTGTGACTGTCACTGATCAAGTCGTAACATTGACAGTCTGAGATGAGCTGGGATGGATGAACATCCATCCCAGCTCATCTCAGACTGTCAATGTTACGACTTGATCAGTGACAGGTGTCATGTTCCAGACCATTCATTATTATTACTTGAATTAAGTGTACGGCAACAAATTGGTTTTAACATAGAGGAGATCAATCAGGAGGCTTATAAAAGGTCTACCTGCAAGTTAGGTAGGCATGATCTAAAGCGACCCTCAGAGAAATTAATTAAAGGTATAATGGAACTAGTTGACAAATTGCAAGTAGCACAAAACAAACAAGATGTCATAGATAATTGGTATAGTAGGGTATGTAATTTGTTGTATGATGAATTAGGAGGAGTAGAAATAAGACCAAAGTCATCTCACAAAATTCACAGGTCAAATAAACCTTTCTGGAATGAAGAGCTTAAAAATTTGTGGAAGTTAATGCGTAAAGCAGAGCATATTTATCTGAAATGTAAAGGCGGAAAAGAATTAAAACAACAAAGAAGAGCTGAATTTAAATTGAGACAAAATCAGTTTGACAAAATGTTAAGATATTTTAAAAGACAGTATAATAAGGGTTGTATTTTACAACTAGAGGATATGCATGCTTCCAACCCGCAACGATTTTGGGATCAGATTAGAAAACTCAGGCCCAAAAGATATAATAAAATACCACTTGAAATATATGACAATAAGGGTCAAATAGTTTCAGATGTCTCACAGGTATTGCAGGAATGGGAAAAGTGTTTTTCAGATTTGTTTTCGGGTAACCAAGAAATGGATTGCTTTGATTCAGTTTTTCTAAATGAAATTTGTCTTTTTAATTGTAAGTTAGAAAGAGAAGCATCTCACTCCTCTGATCATGAAAATGTGCTAAACGCAGATATTAATGAGGAGGAGGTGCAAAAAGCTATTGATGCCCTGAAAGTGGGAAAGGTTTCTGGTATTGATATGTTGACAAATGAAATATTGAAATGTCCGTTATTTAAAGATCTCCTTTCTATTTTATTCAAATTTTGTTTTGAAAATGGGTTCATTCCCTCTATGTGGTACAAGTCGATTATTAGTCCAGTACCGAAATCTATAAAAAATGATCCCAGAGTACCAGCTAATTACCGGGGAATTAGCTTATTGAGTACAACATACAAATTATATACATCTATTCTTAATAACAGGCTCATGGCCTACCTGGAAGAAAATGATCGTTTAGTAGAGGAGCAGAACGGTTTCAGAAAGTCAAGAGCTTGTGTGGATCATGTATTTTCTATCACTACTGTAGTTAGAAATAGATTAATGCAAGACAAACCATAATTTGTTTGTTATATTGATTTTCAAAAAGCTGTTGACTCTGTAAACAGAGACTTATTATTTTATTGTCTTTCGGGAGAAGGGCTAGAGGGAAGGTTTTATTGGGCCTTACAATCATTGTATAAAGATCCTCAAGCTTGTGTTAAAGTCAATGAGTACTATTCAGAGTGGTTCCCTACACCACAAGGGGTTAATCAGGGGGACTGTCTCTCCCCTACCCTGTTTGCCATATTTATTAATAATTTGGCACAGGAAATAAAAGCTCTTGGATTGGGTATAAATTATGATGGGGATAACACACTAGACATATTACTTTATGCAGATGAAATAATCTTGGTGGCGGAAAATGAAGAACATCTTCAGAAGATGTTAAAGTGTGCCGAAAAATTGTGTGGGAAGTGGAGACTTAGAGTTAACCATAGTAAAACGCAGATTATGCATTTTAGAAAATCTGGGCATAGAAGAAGTAAGTTTCAGTTTTATTTTTGGGGTCACAAGTTGGATTATGTTGAACATTATAAATATCTGGGCTTTATTTTGGATGAGTATTTGAATTACAAGTATGGTATATGTATGTTGGCCGAATCTGCTAGTAGAGCGCTTGGGGGTGTAATAGCAAAAACGAAACAGTTGGGAAACCTGGGATATGCTACCTATTCCAAATTATTCCAGGCCTGTGTTTGCCCTGTCATGGATTATATGGCAGGAATATGGGGCTCAAAAATAAATGTGAGAGGAGAGATGGTACAAAATAGAGCAATACGTTATTTCCTAGGAGTCCACAAATTTACCCCAATCTTAGCAATAACGGGTGACATGGGTTGGGAACCAAGTGAAGTAAGGTCGAAAGGTAGTATGATGGCTTTATGGAATAGATTGGTGAAAATGCCTGAGAACCGAGTTGCTAAGAAAATATTCAACTGGGATGTGTCTGTAAAGGGTGCATGGGCATGTGAAGTACAATACATATTTACACAAATTGGAGCTCCTGACCTTTTTCAAAATGTAAACACAGTACATATACTTGCTACAAAGGAAGTTGTATTAGATACACATAAAAGAAAACGGTCACAAGATATATTTCTTAAACCAAAATTAAGAACATATAGAATAATAAAGAGTTGTTTTGGAAATGAAAAATATGTATGTGCTCCCCTATCAAAAAAACAGAGATCATTGTGCGCTCAGCTCCGCTCTGGAGTTTTGCCCCGGCACCTGGAAACAGGACATTACAGGGGAGTGCCAGAGGAAGAAAGAATCTGTGATTATTGTAATATTGATATAGAGAATGAGTTTCATTTTGTGTTTTACTGCCCTTTATACCATGAGATGCGGCTGAAGTTGTTTAAAAAGTGTAAAACTACAGATTTGATGTGGTTGAATGATGCGGATAGACTAAAGTTTTTTTTGTTTTTTTGATTATAAGGTATTCGTCCTTGCTGATTATCTAGAAAAAGCCTGGGCAAAGAGAACAAAAATTACATTTAGGTGAGACACTAAATTTGTAATTCTTTATTTTATTTTTTCACTTTTATGTTACTTTATTTATTTATGCATGTGTTAACCTACTGTGAAGTATGTTACCATCTACAGGAAGTGAATGTTATAATTTGAAGTGTTTTGTGGTGTCTTATAATCCCGAAAGGGATGGGTCCTATTTGGACATGACACAATAATAAATTTATTCATTCATTCATTCATTCACAGATTTTGTGGCTCAGATAAGGTCCAGTTCTGGTGTATTTCTTTGCTTTTGGCTGAAATGTGGCATTGCTATGGCCTGCTTGTGGCCCAGATCTGGCACACAGGAGTGAGCCGCCCAAGGGCCGTCATTCCACGCCGCATGTGGGCCAGATCATCAGTCCACGTGTGCCGGATGTGGGCCGGATCTGGGCCGACACAATGTTGCTATGTGGGCATACGTACCATCAGAACTGAATACGAGCAAGAAGCACAACTGAATGTACGGGAAGCCAAAAGGTTAAAAAAGGATTGCATTTTTCCCCGAATTTTTTATTTTTTTTGATTAAATACGATTCTACCCATTTAATAGTGTCTGTGGCAAAGTTAAAAGTTTGTAACTTAGATGGAAGAACTCCATGATTAATGGTGTCAAATGCTTTTTTAAATCTAGAAAAACAGCACCAACAACCCCTCCTCGATCCAACAGTGACTTAACTCTGTCAACGAAATAGCAATTGGCTGTTTCTGTTGAATGATTAATACGGAAGCCAAATTAATATGGATGTAACGAATAGAAACTAGTATTTAAATGATTTGTCATTTGTTCTGAGAAAAGTTTTTCGGCCACCTTGGAAACCACCGGCAGGATACTAATAGGTCTGTAGTTGCAGAAGGACAAACGATCACCTCCTTTAAATACAGGAAAGACTGCAGCCAACTTCCACAAATTTGGGAACAATCCCTGAGCAATTGAAAGGTTAACAATTTTTGTAATTGGGTATATTAAAAACCCTGCATGTAGTTTTTGTGAAGACGAGCTTATATCTTACAAAGGTTCCAGTTCTGTTTAGGCTATTGTAGTTTGTAATGCTTGTTATGTTCCTAAATTTATATAGGCCTAACATATTTAAACATCTATCTATCTATCTATCTATCTATCTATCTATCTATCTATCTATCTATCTATCTATCTTTTTTAAACCGTTATTTAAAACGGTGGTCTGCTATATTTCACAAAGGAAACCCATTTGTGTGGTCGTTGGGGCTATAATCAGTGATGCTTGGTCTTCTCCTGGACTGAAGCACAGGCTCTACTCTTCAACAGAAACACTTTAAGATCTTATTCCTGAGTAATGTAAAAAGGGATGAGATGTCGTCTGATTCTAGCAATGCATCTACAGTCAACAGATGGCTTTGAGTAAAACTATTGTTAAGGGTCGACTGGAGACTCCCCAGGTAAACTTAAGTCAGGTGCACAGAGGAATAAGATTTCTGTCAGGACCACTATACCGTCAAATACGATTGACAATTAGCATACAGTTTGGATTGGCTGTATGGTTCTGTTCTGGGCGAGAACCTTCTGCGCATCCTTGAGGCCTAGCATTGATAAGAGCAGGGAGAGCAGCAATATCCCGTAAACAGAACTGAACCAACATGAATGTTTGCAAATATATTTAATTCAAGATTTTAAAGTACAACATAATTCGAGAATTTATTCTGATTCAAAGGGAATCAGAATGCCAGATCCTGACTGGGCGAGAGGAGGAGTTGGGGATGGAGGAGGGTAATTCGCTCCTGAGAAACGCTATAGCTGCTGATAATACTGAAGGAGCTTATATATGTATACGGTGATAGGCGTCGTATTCCTATAGGTAGATGTGGATCAGCTGAGAGTCACTGATGCGAGCTTGACTAACGTGACCTGCCAGAACTAACACTACGCTTGATATCTAGTGTCCTATAACCTGCAGCGCAGCATTAACTAGACAGACTCCAGAAAATGCCTTTGAATATGCTTTAATCACAGCCGGAGGATCTCAGACCAATTTCAGAATCCCACCAGCAAAAAGAATATAGTTTTTATAGAATAGGAGCATGGCAACAGTGACAAGGTATATTACACAATTTCCCTACAATGTGAATGGCTCTTCATATGCATAATTCAGCAAACACTTTTGTTACTGGGTAGAAGAAAACTCTGTATTTCTCGATTACTTTGTTACTAAAAAGTCATGAGTTTATATATTTAAACATCTGTCTAGTTTCATTTCATCTTTTGTTAGATTTGGAGAACTATGGAATTCTTTATGGCTGATATAACATCATAAGGAATCAATATGTATAGAAAATTCAAGATTAACCACTCTTTGGCCAGAAATTTGCTCAGTATAGGTTAAATATGGACTTCTGTATGGCTGAGTTAATATCAGAGGGAGTAATGAGTATGTATTGAAAGTTCATGATCGAGGACTCTTGTGCCAGTAATATATTAATTAGGTCAAATATGGACTACTGTCTAGCAGATTTAACATCAGAAGTCTACAACACATCAGAACTCTGTGAAAGTAAGTATTAAAAACCTTTTGTGGACCCCTTTGCCAGAAATATGTTCAATAGGTCAAATTTGAACTACTGCATGGCTGAATTAGACAATGAGTATGTATGGAAATTAATGTGTTAATTTATGGAAATTAATGTATGCAATTATTTGGTGGAAGATGCAGCTCTACCTCTGCCATCGTAATCGATATTCTTCAGTGGTTCCCAACCAAGGCCATCCCTCCTCTCCGAATCAATACTGCAAACTTTACAGGCACTGTAAAAGTACTTACTCTGAGTCTGCTCAGTTATACACTGTAAAAATGAATGCACTATATCTAATCAATAAATATGTGGCAACAAATTACAAGCGAAATTATTAATTAAATTTAACAAATTAGAATTGAGTAATAATTAATCAAATTAATTCCTTAAAAGTTGGGCTCTTGACCTTAAATCATTAACTTTAGTTTTTGTTTGGCTGCTGTACCTAAGTTATATATCCAAATCAAATCCAAATCAATATGCGCTTGCTTAGCATTTTTTCCATTGGGTTATTATGGAATCAAACTAATCTAGAGTTATAGACTTTGACAGGTTCTTCTTATTTGCTTTCATGTTAGACAACTATGCCTAGGGTCTTGAAGTTCTATCACGCCACATGTAGTCACTTACATGTATGCTTACTTGGCATATGTAACTCTTTAGGTTTTTACAGCACCACTGGTCACTACATGATAAAAGTGTGAAAATTAATTGTAAGAAGAAGTTTATATTAGTTCAAGTTTGCTCTGTGTGGATGTATTGTTCTGTTCCAGTGATGTTCTTTGACTAAATCTGAAGGGAAAAGATATCACATATGGAGTCAAAGCCTGTTCCCCAATGGTATCTGCTGAAGCTTTTGCAAGACGCATATATACCCCTCGGGTCCCAGCAAGTTTTCACCAAGGTGGTAGGACCCAGCGATCCATTTCGTCCCTTTGCACACCTTGTTTATTCGTGTAGCCTGCCCTCCAGATAATCAATATGCACTTGCTTAGCATTTCTTCCATTGGGTTATTATGGAATCAAACTAATCAAGAGTTCTAGACTTTGACAGGTTCTTATTATTTGCTTTCATGTAACTATAGACAACTATGCCTATGGTCTTGAAGTTCTATCACACCACATGTAGTCACTTACATGTATGCTTACTTGGCATATGTAAATCTTTAGGTATTTACTACACCACTGGTCACTATATGATAAAAGTGTGAAAATGAATCGTAAGAAGAAGTTTATATTAGTTCCAGTTGGCTCTGTGTGGATGTATTGTTCTGTTCCAGTGATGTTCTTTGACTAAATCTGAAGGGAAAAGATATCACCTACGGAGTCAAAGCCTGTTCCCCAATGGTATCTCCTGAAGCTTTTGCAAGAGTCATATATACCCCTCGGGTCCCAGCAAGTTTTCACCAAGGTGGTAGGACCCAGCGATCCATTTTGCCCCTTTGCATACCTTGTTTATTCATGTAGCCTGCCCTCCAGATAATCAATATGCACTTGCTTAGCATTTCTTCCATTGGGTTATTATGGAATCAAACTAATCAAGAGTTCTAGACTTTGACAGGTTCTTCTTATTTGCTTTCATGTTACTATAGACAACTATGCCTAGGGTCTTGAAGTTCTATCACACCACATGTAGTCACTTACTTGTATGCTTACTTGGCATATGTAACTCTTTATGTATTTACACACCACTGGTCACTATATGATACAAGTGTGAAAATTAATCGTAAGAAGTTTATATTAGTTAAAGTTTGCTCTGTGTTAATGTATTGTTCTGTTCCAGTGATTTTCTGTGACTAAATCTGAAGGGAAAAGATATCACCTATGGGATCAAAGCCTGTTCCCCAATGGTATCTGCTGAAGCTTTTGCAAGAGGCATATATACCCCTCGGGTCCCAGCAAGTTTTCACCAAGGTGGTAGGACCCAGCGATCCATTTTGCCCCTTTGCATACCTTGTTTATTCGTGTAGCCTGCCCTCCAGATATGCACTTGCTTAGCATTTCTTCCATTGGGTTATTATGGAATCAAATGAATCAAAAGTTCTAGACTTTGACAGGTTCTTCTTATTTGCTTTCATGTTACTATAGAAAACTATGCCTAGGGTCTTGAAGTTCTATCACACCACATGTAGTCACTTACATGTATGCTTACTTGGCATATGTAACTATTTAGGTATTTACAACACCACTGGTCACTATATGATAAAAGTGTGAAAATTAATAATAAGAAAAAATTTATATTAGTTCAAGTTTGCTCTGTGTGGATGTATTGTTCTGTTCCAGTGATGTTCTGTGACTAAATCTGAAGGGAAAATATATCACCTATGGGGTCAAAGCCTGCTCCCCAATGGTACCTGCGGAAACATTTGCAAGAGACATATATACCCCTCGGGTCCCAGCTAGTTTTCACCAAGGTGGTAGGACCCAGCGATCCATTTCGCCCCTTTGTATAACTTGTTTATTCATGTAGCCTGCCCTCCAGATAATCAATATGCACTTCCTTAGCATTTTTTCCATTTGGTTATTATGGAATAGAACTAATCAAGAGTTATAGACTGTGACAGATTATTCTTATTTGCTTTCATGTTACTATAGACAACTATGCCTAGTGTCTTGAAGTTCTATCACACCACATGTAGTCACTTACATGTATGCTTACTTGGCATATGTAACTATTTAGGTATTTACAACACCACTGGTCACTATATGATAAAAGTGTGAAAATTAATCGTAAGAAATTTATATTAGTTCAAGTTTGCTCTGTGTGTATTTATTGTTCTGTTTCAGTGATGTTCTTTGACTAAATCTGAAGGGAAAAGATATCACCTACGGGGTCAAAGCCTGTTCCCCAGTGGTATCTGCTGCAGCTTTTGCAAGAGGCATATATGCCCCTCGGGTCCCAGCAAGTTTTCACCAAGGTGGTAGGACCCAGCGATCCATTTTGCCCCTTTGCATACCTTGTTTATTCTTGTAGCCTGCCTTCCAGATAATCAATATGCACTTGCTTAGCATTTCTTCCATTGGGTTATTATGGAATCAAACTAATCAAGAGTTCTAGACTTTGACAGGTTCTTCTTATTTGCTTTCATGTTACTATAGACAACTATGCCTAGGGTCTTGAAGTTCTATCACACCACATGTAGTCACTTACATGTATGCTTACTTGGCATATGTAACTCTTTAGGTATTTACAAGACCAGTGGTCACTACATGATAAAAGTGTGAAAATTAATCGTAAGAAGAAGTTTATATTAGTTCAAGTTTGCTCTGTGTGGATGTATTGTTCTGTTCCAGTGACGTTCTGTGACTAAATCTGAAGGGAAAAGATATCATGTATGGAGTCAAAGCCTGTTCACCAATGGTATCTGTGGAAACTTTTGCAAGAGGCATATGTACCCCTCGGGTCCCATCAAGTTTTCACCAAGGTGGTAGGACCTAGCGATCCATTTCGCCCCTTTGCATAACTTGTTTATTCGTGTAGCCTGCCCACCAGATAATCAATATATTATATTAATATTCTGTCTAATTTTCAATCAGGTTTTCGTAAAAAACACAGCACAACTACAGCAGCCCTAAAAGTAGTAAATGATTTTATTGACTCTTTAGATAAAAAACAACATTGTGCAGCTCTCTTCATTGACCTATCGAAGGCTTTTGATACTGTGGATCATGCAATATTAAAACAAAGACTTCTCAGTGTCGGGTTGTCAAATCAAACAGTTTGCTGGTTTGAAAACTATCTATCAGGTAGATCCCAGTGTGTACAGGCAGATGGTCTCACCTCCAGCCCTCTTAGTCTTAGCAAGGGTGTGCCCCAGGGGTCAGTGCTGGGACCACTTTTATTTATTTTATATATCAACAATCTTGATCATAATGTCTCCAATGCAAATTTTCATTTCTATGCCGATGATACTGTGATATACTGCTCTGCATCAACTCCAAACCAAGCTCTTTGTCAGCTTCAACTTGCTTTTGATACTGTACAACGTACCTTGTTCGATTTAAAACTTGTTTTAATTGATGACAAAACAAAACTTATGTTGTTCTCAAATGCAAAATCAAAGTCACGGAACCTTCTACCCATCACTACTTCTCAGGGCTCCGAGATTGAGTCTGTATCTCAATACAAGTATCTTGGTATCCTAATTGATGATTCACTCTCTTTTAAACCTCATATTCAACAGTTGGTAAAAAAACTAAAGCTGAAATTGGGTTTTTATTTTAGAAACAAGTCATGTTTTTCCTTTGAGGCCAAAAGGAGGCTTGTTGCTGCCACTTTCTTGTCAGTGCTGGACTATGGCGATGTTATATACATGAATGCTTCCATCACAAGCTTGAAACTGTTGGATACTGTTTATCATGGAGCTCTTAGGTTTATCACAAACTTTAGAGCACTTACTCATCACTGTTCTTTGTATGATCGGGTTGGTTGGTCTGCATTGTCCACCCGTAGACTTAATCATTGGTACATTTTTATCTACAAGGCAATTCTTGGTCTGCTTCCCCCATACCTCCAATCTTACATCGAAAAGAAAAGTACAGGAAGATATTGCCTTCGTTCTGAGGACTTATTATTATTATCTGTCCCTCAAGTCCGGACCGAACTGGGAAAAGGGGCAAGGTATGCAAAGGGCCGAAATGGATCGCTGGGTCCTACCCCCTCGGTGAAAACTTGCTGGGACCCGAGGGGTATATATGCCTCTTGCAAAAGCTTCAGCAGATACCTATGGGGAACAGGCTTTGACCCCCTAGGTGATATCCTTTCCCCTTCAGATTTAGTCACAGAAAATCACTGAAACAGAACAATAAATCCACACAGAGCAAACTTGAACTAATATAAATTTCTTACGATTAATTTTCACACTTTTATCATGTAGTAACCAGTGGTGCTGTAAATACCTAAAGAGTTACATATGCCAAGTAAGCATACATGTAAGTGACTACAGGTGGTGTGATAGAACTTCAAGACCCTAGGCATAGTTGTCTATAGTAACATGGAAGCAAATAAGAAGAACCTGTCAAAGTCTAGAACTCTTGATTAGTTTGATTCCATAATAACCCAATGGAAAAAATGCTAAGCAAGTGCATATTGATTATCTGGAAGGCAGGCTACACGAATAAACAAGGTATGCAAAGGGCCGAAATGGATCGCTGGGTCCTACCACCTTGGTGAAAACTTGCTGGGACCCGAGGGGTACAGTAGGTGATATATTTTCCCTTCAGATTTAGTCAGAGAAAATCACTGGAACAGAACAATACATTCACACAGAGCAAACTTGAACTAATATAAACTTTTTCTTATGATTAATTTTCACACTTTTATCATGTAGTGACCAGTGGTGTTGTAAATACCTAAAGTGTTACATATGCCAAGTAAGCATACATGTAAGTGACTACATGTGGTGTGATAGAACTTCAAGACCCTCGGCATAGTTGTCTATAGTAACATGAAAGCAAATAAGAAGAACCTGTCAAAGTCTAGAACTCTTGATTAGTTTGTTTCCATAATAACCCAATGGAAGAAATGCTAAGCAAGTGCATATTGATTATCTGGAAGGCAGGCTACAAGAATAAACAAGGTATGCAAAGGGGCAAAATGGATCGCTGGGTCTACCAGCTTGGTGAAAACTTGCTGGGACCCGAGGGGTATATATGCCTCTTGCAAAAGCTGCAGCAGATACCATTGGGGGCCAGGCTTTGACCCCGTTGGTGATATCTTTTCCCTTCAGATTTAGACAAAGAACATCACTGAAACAGAACAATAAATCCACACAGAGCAAACTTGAACTAATATAAATTTCTTACAATTAATTTTCACACTTTTATCATATAGTGACCAGTGGTGTTGTAAATACCTAAAGAGTTACATATGTCAAGTAAGCATACATGTAAGTGACAGCATGTGGTGTGATAGAACTTCAAGACCCTAGGCATAGTTGTCTATAGTAACATGAAAGCAAATAAGAAGAACCTGTCAAAGTCTAGAACTCTTGATTAGTTTGATTTCATAATAACCCAATGGAAGAAATGCTAAGCAAGTGCATATTGATTATCTGGAGGGCAGGCTACAAGAATAAACAAGGTATGCAAAGGGGCAAAATGGATCGCTGGGTCCTACCACCTTGGAGAAAACTTGCTGGGACCCGAGGGGTATATATGCCTCTTGCAAAAGCTTCAGCAGATACCATTGGGGAACAGGCTTTGTTGATAGGTGATATCTTTTCCCTTCAGATTTAGTCCGTTCATTTTTTTCGTTCATTCGTTTATTTCAGGCAATGGCACAGAAAAATACAAGGTAGACAAAATATAGTTAAGTCATATAGTGCAAAAACGTAATATACAATATTTAAATATGACAATCGAATTCTGCCTGAAAGGGAGTGGGAAGAAGACAACTTGAAGAATCAATTACTCAATATTGGAAAGCAGCCACAATTCAAAATTCTTTTTGTACCAATTGGGAGCTTCTAAAATTTGAAATTGGAGTTTACTTAAGAAACATTGGAGCAGTCTTAGCTAAAAAGAGAAGAGTTCTTGAGGACAGCCTGCTCATGAAATGATCTCAAACCTGTAACTTTAGTTGTCTATCTTTGGAGGAGAAATCTGAACTTGTAGCTTTGCAAACTAAATGAGATGATTTATATTTATCGAAGGCTAGGGGTGCTTATATAAGGTCCAGGAAAAGATGTCTCGAAGAAGGTGAACTCAATTCTGCATATTTCTTTAAGCTTAAAAAACGAAATTTTACCCTTTCAACAATTGAGAAATTATGTGTTGATGGCAAAATTATAAAAGATCCAAAGGATATAGCCAATTTCAGTGCCAATTTTTATAAAAATCTGTATAGTTCAAAATGTACAGAGCAGAAATCGAATTTGTTTCTGGACTCAGTTAATAATGTTAAAGCTATTTTGGAAAGTGATTAACTCATGAGGAAGTACAAAGCGCAATCAAGAGCTTGAAAAACAATAAATCCCCAGGATGTGATGGACTCACAGCTGAGCTGTTCAAATGATTTGCTAATGAACTTTCTCCTTTTTTAACAAATGTGTAGCAACAAATTACCATCTTGTCACTAAGAGGTGTTTGTAGGGCTATCTGACGCATGGTTCCAAACAAATACACTTTCAGTCCAATACTGCATTTTTCTTCGTTTATTTGTCTCAGTTCGGATGCTCAAACACATTCCAATCATCAGTTAGCATATCCTTACATAATCCAGACTCTTGCTGCGTTCCAAACCGCATACTTCCCTACTATTTAGTATGGGAAAAAGAGTAGGCGAGCGAAAAAGTATGTACGAATCTAAAAGAGTAGGCGAGAATTACCTGGGTGACGTACGAATTATCGCGAGATTCGGACTTAAGTGCGTTCCAATATGCCTACTTTCCTACTATATAGTAGGCGAAAACAGTACGTGAAGGAAGCAGTACGTTCGAAACATCAGTATTCATAAAAGAGTAGGCGAGAAGTTCCCGGATGGCTTACTTCTTCTGGCCAGATTTTTGAGTGCTCATCCGATGGATACTCTTCTATCCCATGAGGCCACGCGAGAGGATACGTCATTATCAAACATCGCAGAGATCAGCGACGCGGGTGCTTTCAAATGTAAGTAAACACAGTTCCTTTTGTTAAAATTGCATGCATCATGTTGAACTACTGTAGAGTAAACTGTTGAATTGTTGAAGGTGTAAAGACGTTACACAGTATATAGTTGTGATTTTGCTGTAAAAACACGTTTTATTATGTATAACGTTAGCTAACAGGGGAGCTCCAGTAAAGACACGTAAGTTACGTCTCTAAAGTGGATTTACATAAACAAACCATACATCAAAGACGCTTATTTTAAATGTCTATTTACATCTGACAGGAAAATCTTGAAATATCACAACATGAAATAGACATCTGGGTGAAATGTGTGCTATTATGTAGAACAAATCTATAAAGTAACTAACGTTAAACATAAGTTAGGCTATCTATTTTATTTGTCCATTACTGTTGATAAATTGAGGAACATTTATGTTGGATAAAAAGTTAAAACAACCTCAACATGTAAATGTAGTGTTGAGTTCATAAATCACAGAGGTAACGTGGATCTTATCTGGATGTTACAGGGTCAGATGAACAGATGTGTGTTTATCTGGTGGAGAGTTGCTCATGAAGGCTTTGAGTGAGTATACTACAGAAATGAATAACAACTATTTAAATCTTAAGTTGTAGTTTATTTTAATTATTGTAATTTCAAACAGAGCTATTACAGCACTTTTCTGATTCTTGATTTCTGTGCATTTGCCGCACAGCTTTTGTGGTGGAGCAGGACCTGCAAGGAAAGATGATGGCGGCATTTGTGGAAAAAAAGCGTTTTTGTCTTCTAAATAATACTGAAATCAAATGACATTGTGTGGTTAAAATTACTGCTTTTGTGTTATGTTTGTGCATTTTGTAGGATCTGAAATGTCAGCGGGCTGGTGTGAGCACTGAGGATGAAGAGCACAGAGCTGAATCCTGGAGATGGTCCCTCCATCACTCCACTTGCCTCAGATTGTGAAGCACAACACATTACGCAACAACCTCCGGCACAAGGGAACGGCTCACCTCTGGCGGTCAGCTGATTCAGCAGAATAAAGCCGCAGAATGGGAACCGCTGTGTTGAGATGGCAGAAGGATGTGGGGTTCAGTGCCTGTAGTCTACATACATACATGATTGTAGTTTGAATAAAGCTTGTTTCATGTGTTGACATATGCATTTGTTTATTGTGTGATGGTGACTTTCATTCATTCTTTTACTAATTTATTCATATTTCTCATTGTTGTCAGTAAATAAAATATAATTATTTAATTAATGTTTGATTTAATTGTTTGAAAGAAGATGTAGATATGTTCATTATATACACATCTAGAGTGTATTCAATCATGCATAGCTATGTCATATGACATACATTACAATTTGTTTTATTGAATTATATAATTTTCAGTAAAAAGTCATATAATTAAGTATTGGTCAGCATTTATCGTTGTTATTATTGTATATTTTGGGGTGGGATAGAAATGCAATTCATTCTGAGGTAATATTCATTTTTAATATTAATGATACTTAAAATTTTCGCGTATAAAATCAACAGTTTTCCTCCAAAGGCAAATCTTCGCACAGCTGCCCTTTGTGCAGACATTACAAACGCTGAGGAAACCCGTTCTAGGTAGGGCTGTCGAGTTACTGATGTTATGAGATCTGTAAAAAATCTCATTATGTATGCAAACCCATTATATATATATATATATATATATATATATATATATATATATATATATATAATGGGTTTGCATACATAATATGAGATTTTTTACATAGGAAAAAAGAACCTACAAGGTTGAATATCTTAATATATATTTTCTTAAATAATTAATTATAATACATTTTAAAAAAGCATTTTTTGTTATTTATAGGCCTGAGAGATGAAACGACGGTTAAATTCAACAAGAAAAAGAGGAAAAAATAAAGCAGTTAGCCACTTTTGCTTGTGGATGAAAATATTTGGATATAAAAAATTAACAACATATTCAAGAGATGACAATTTTGGGATTTCGTAATAAAAATAAATAACATCGTTAAGGATAAAACGGTAGTTCACATTAGTAAGGTTAAATAAAATAACTTAAATCAACCCTAAATGTATTCACAAAATAAATGGGCAGCAGTTTCTTCAAAAAGACCACAAAATGAGCAAGTTTAATCAATATCAAGATATTTACAGATAGATGAATTAAACGTGTCCGTTCGAATCTTTTAAGTTGTTGCGCGTGTGATAACGCGTCGTAGGTCACATGATAACGTCAACATGGCAGATGTCCGGTTCGCATTCATACTCAACGAGATTTGGCTATTAAGTACCTACTCTTTTAGCGCTCGTTAAGTAAGTACTCATTGAAATTAAGTACCTACTCATTGAGTATGCGGTTTGGAACGCAGCCATGGTCAAAAATTGTTTGCTTCCCCATTACACCTGACCTCTCTTGCTCTCTGATTACATATATACTCTAAACCCATACTCCACCCAGTGTTCTCCAGTGGAACTACAACAGACATTTAAATAGAGCATAATGGCTCTTACAAAATGTTTTTAAAGAGAGTATTGATAAAGAAGCTCTACCTCCTACGTTAACGCAGAGTATCATCACACTAATTCCTAAACCAAAGAACAATTTGGACAATTGGCGGCCCATCAAACTCCTGTTGAGGCAAAAACAAATAACTAACAAAATAGCATCAGGCATAAGAGACATCAGGATTCAAATTGTCCTTAAGAGATATTTATTTCTTGCAAGAAATGTTCCCAGTCCATCCACAGTCCAGCTGCAGGCGGAGTGAGACCCAGAGCAGAGGTTGGCCAGCATTTTTATAGTGTTATCTCTTGTCACCAACCACAGCACAAGGAACAAAAGGGACCCCCCTTGACCCCTCCTTAGCCCGAGAATCTTCTTACCTCTGAAGTCTCACACACACCCTTCCAGCTGTCTCAACATCATAAAAGAAACTCAAAATACAGCCTAAGAACGCATGGCATTCTTTTTGTTGAATCATTGAAAATAAAACTTAAAGAAAAGATTAATTTTTCCACAACACTCCTTAACAACGATTATAACATTTTTGCCATAATATTAGCTAAAAGACTTAAAGATTGTTTGGATAATGTTATAGATGAGACTCAGTCTGGATTTATGAGAGTCTGACACATAATGAATAACATTAGATTAGTTTTAGACTTATTTGATTATAGCAACTTGGTGGAACATAATAGTTTTGTCCTTTTCCTGGATTTTTATAAAGCTTTTGACTCAGTAGAGCATCATTTTATTTTTAAGTCGGTACAAAAGTTTGGTTTTGGTGAGTATTTTTGTAAGGCTGTAAGAACCCTTTATTATAATTGTAATAGTACAATCAAATTAAAATACGGTACTTCTCCTAGATTTTACTTGTCACGTGGTATTAGACAAGGGTGTCCAATAATATCCCCTTATCTGTTTTTACTAGTTTCCCAGATATTTGCATCTTATGTTTCTAATAGTGGTCTTTGTGGTATCTCTATTGCTGACAAACAGATCCTCATCAGTCAGTTGGCTGGTGATATCACTCTTTTTTTGTATGATGTTCCTCACATCCATACATATATTCCACACATCCATCTAATCCATACATCCATACATCTATTCCATACATCAATCTATTCCATACATTCATACATATATTCCACACATCCATCTAATCCATACATCCATACATCTATTCCATACATCAATCTATTCCATACATCCATACATCTATTCCACACATCCATCTAATCCATACATCCATACATCTATTCCATACATCAATCTATTCCATACATCCATAAAGTACATCTATTCCATACATCAATCTATTCCATACATCTATTCCACACATACATCTATTCCATACATCTATTCCACACATCTATTCCACACATCCATACATCTATTCCACACATCCATACATCTATTCCATACATCTATTCCACACATCCATACATCTATTCCACACATCCATACATCTATTCCACACATCCATACATCTATTCCACACATCCATACATCTATTCCACACATCCATACATCTATTCCACACATCTATGCCATACATCCATACATCTATTCCATACATCCATACATCTATTCCACACATCCATCTAATCCATACATCCATACATCTATTCCATACATCAATCTATTCCATACATCCATAAAGTACATCTATTCCATACATCAATCTATTCCATACATCTATTCCATACATCTATTCCACACATACATCTATTCCATACATCTATTCCACACATCTATTCCACACATCCATACATCTATTCCACACATCTGTGCCATACATCCATACATCTATTCCATACATCCATCTATTCCACACATCCATCTATTCCATACATCCATACATCTATTCCATACATCCATACATCTATTCCATACATCCATACATCTATTCCATACATCCATACATCTATTCCACACATCCATCTAATCCATACATCCATACATCTATTCCACACATCCATCTATTCCATACATCCATACAGTACATCTATTCCACACATCTATTCCACACTTCCATACATCTATTACACACATCTATTTCCATACATCCATACATCTATTCCATACATCCATTTATTCCATTCATCCATACATCTATTCCATACATCCATCTATTCCACACATCTATTCCACACATCCATCTATTCCATACATACATCCATACATCTATTACATACATACATCCATACATCTATTCCACACAGTTTTCCTACCTGTTGTGATAATCAGATATAAAAAATGTAAATACATTGTGCTCAAAACATTTTGACCTACTATCATATTTAAACACAGATGGACATCAAGAATCAGCGTATGAATCTCAACAATTTTGACATGCTTCATGCCGCAATGCATGATGCAGGGAACCATGGATGAGTTTTATACTATGGTAGCTCCCAGAATGCATTGCACCATGACGCATGTCACCATTGTTGAGATTCATAAGCTGATTCTTGATGTCTGTGTCTAAATATGTCAATAATTTGTAATGGTTTGTAAATTTAAAACTTTAAAGTTTAAAAAAGATCTGGTTTCCACAACAGTGCTGGATCTCTTGTTATAATTTCATAGTATTTATAATACAATATTAATACAGTTTTTGCCCGTTGCTTGAACACTATAGACCCATGCTTAGACTAAAGTAACACAACTTGAAGCTTTTGTTACCATACCTCAAACACATGTACCCATACCTTAAACAAAAGCGCTGCTTTGCACTCTAGTTGCAATTCTGCAACACACTTACTCCTTTATGCAACACACTTGGTCCTGCACACTCTATTTCATACATAAGACACTTCGTTCAAAAATGAAATCTCAGGGTGCCATTTGGAAAACACATGTATCCAAAATACAAAACACATCGGGTAATTGCAACCACTCAAATACACACCTGAAGACACTTACTTGCAAAACTGAACACCAATCAGCCAGCTACAAAAAGCCCTCAGTTTAGCCATTTCAAGAACTTTGCAAGCATGGATAGAGGGAGAGCAAGAGGAAGAGGAAGATGTGGAGGATGAGGAGGACGAGGATGATGAGGAGGATGAGAAGGACGAGGAGGATGAGGAGGATGAGGAGGGCGAGGAGGATGAGGAGGATGAGGAGGACGAAGAGGACAAGGTCAAGGTCAAAGAGGCCATGCACCCACCCCTATTTCTGATGATATAAGAGCAACTTTGGTGGACCATGTCATCAACCATGGCCTGACTATGAGGGAAGCTGGGCAGAGAGTCCACCCACATCTAAGCCGCTTCACAGTGGCATCTGTAAGAACATTCTGACTAGAAAACAGGTATGTCTTCACCTCTCTACCTTCTACTCTACTCAGATGGTATTTACAGCACTGTACTACAGTATATCACATTACCACATCATGTAAAACAACAGGGTATTGCAGGGTGCTAATGCTCCTTTTGCAGCCAAAGTGGTAGTTTTTGTGAAACATACCATGATTACTTATATTGAGATGTTTCAGTACAGTGGATGATACAGTATATACAGTAAAGTACTGTAAGAAAAAGAAGCAAACCGAGGACAATTTGTGGTTGTATTTCTCTAGAATGACTAAAAGACCTTCTGGGGGAGGACGCCAACGCCTGTTCATACAACAGCAGGAACTTGCCGTTGTGGACCCTCTGAGGGCAGACAATGCCATCCGTCTCCACCAGCTACTACAGAAAATACTTGCAGACATGCAAGTGTTCAACAACATAAACCATGTGAGCATCACCACCATCAGACGCATCTTGGGAAAACACAACATCACCATGAAGCAGCTCTACAGGTTCCCATTTGAGAGGAACCGTGTCAGGGTCAAAGGACTTCGAGCTGAATATGTACGGGTAAGTGTAACTGTCCTTTACATTTACAATACAGTATTGGTGAAATCCAGTAGCAGCTGAATATGTACCATATCAGTACCACATGGATCCATTCGGAGAGCTACACGGGTACCTGTGTGATGGGGTGAGGGTTCTGTATGTGTAGCACTGTAGTACAGTAATATGTTTTTTTTTTTTGTTACAGAGAATCTTGGCCATGGATGGAGCTGCACAGCCTCATGAATTCATTTTCATTGATGAAGCTGAATTCGACCTGAGCAAAACAATACGAAGGGGTCGTAATGTAATTGGCCAAAGGGCAAATGTGAACAATTTTTTTTTTTTTTTTGCACAATTTTGGGTTGTTTGAAAATGTGCCTCCTGAAAATATGCCTTCTGAATAAACAGTGAAAATCAAAGACTGCAGTGTTTTATATAAAGTAGACTAGTGTGTTCAACCTGCTCTGAAAGTGTATGCATATGATGCAAGTATGTGTCATTTTGTCATCAGAGTTACATTTTGACAAATGAATGTTAGGTTTTGATAGCAGAGTTTAGGTTTTGATAGTAGAGTTTCAATTTGACACAGATGTGAATGGTATACCGTATATACCCGAATATAAGACGAGGTTTTTGTCCTAAAAATAGGCTGAAAAAATGGGGGGTCGTCTTACAGTTTTTCTCAGTCGCTTTGGTGCATTTCTCACATCACTATTTACATTTGCACAACAGTTAGTTCAACCTCCACAACATTTAGTCATTTGTGCACATCATAGTAGCAGTTTCTCATTCCTTCCAACAAATTGCAAATGCTTTTGGACATGCATCAAATGCTTTCATACAACTCTCTGCTGTTTTATAACATTATCATTTACTTATGTCATGTCAGTCAAAATTAACTATACTTGTGAATGCTGAATAGTCATTCCATATAAAACTAATAGTCCTCATTTCATTGCTTGAGTCATTACATGCAAAAATGTTGAACTAGTTGTCAAAATCTGTCATTAAAAAAAAAAAAAAATCCTAAAAAAGTCTCCTAAATTGAACAATTTGCAATTGAGCAAGAGATGATATTCGCTGTGATGTAGATGAAATTATGTGACCAGACAGAGAGGAACGTCTGGATGTGCATGAATGATTACAGTCCTATGTATGTTCAGTTCCAATACAGTATATAGGCCTACTGCAATATTGTGTACAGTTGTGCACAGGGAGTTTATGTTCGTTGTAAATAATGGTGTATTTTTTCTTTTGCACAATGCTGTGAACAAATTAGAATTGCAAAGAGCATATGCAGTAAAAATGTGAAACATACATATTCTTATACTACAGGGCCGTTGAATGCTTGAATCTGATTGGTTGACGAACGTTCTAAGGTGTGCATTATTTTCAGGGAAACGCACAGCTAAAGTAGTTCCAGGCAGGTCTTGACCGCATTACAGTTCCATATCACTTCGCGTAGTTAACGGTAATAACGGAAAATAGGATACAATTCATAACAAGAAAAAAACATTTAGCCGCATGAGCTTGATCTGGAATTTTCAATGTCTAGCTTCACAATCAATGGAAACATGCAGTTTAATTTGAACAAATAAAGTATATTCCTATCTATAATCAATAGAAAATTAAACTGAATATAGGCTAAATAAATGGATAATCCTGCAGCACGGATTATTATTGCAGATAATATAACAAATAAATAATTATTGATAGGCCTACTTGTTAAAAGGGCTTTGTGTTTCATTTATTTGGCTAGTCTGTCATCTGTCAATAATAGGAAAAAAAAAAGAATGAATTCGAATTAATTAAAAGGAATTGAATTACAGTTTTTCTCAGTCGCTTTGGTGCATTTCTCACATCACTATTTACATTTGCACAACAGTTAGTTCAACCTCCACAACATTTAGTCATTTGTGCACATCATAGTAGCAGTTTCTCATTCCTTCCAACAAATTGCAAATGCTTTTGGACATGCATCAATTGCTTTCATACAACTCTCTGCTGTTTTATAACATTATCATTTGCTTATGTCATGTCAGTCAAAATTAACTATACTTGTGAATGCTGAATAGTCATTCCATATAAAACTAATAGTCCTCATTTCATTGCTTGAGTCATTACATACAAAAATGTTGAACTAGCTGTCAAAATTTGTCATTTAAAAAAAAAAAAAATCCTGAAAAAGTCTCCTAAATTGAACAATTTGCAATTGAGCAAGAGATGATATTCGCTGTGATGTAGATTACTGTAAATTATGTGACCAGACAGAGAGGAACGTCTGGATGTGCATGAATGATTACAGTACCATGTATGTTGTATGTTCAGTTCCAATATGTTCTGCAATATTGTGTACAGTTGTGCACAGCTCTACCCAAAGGGAGTTTATGTTTGTTGTAAATAATGGTGTATTTTTTCTTTGCACAATGCTGTGAACAAATTAGAATTGCAAAGAGCATATGCAGTAAAAATGTGAAACATACATATATTCAGTGTCTTGTACTCAGTTACCTCATAAATACAGTAATGTGTAACTTTACTGTATTTTTCAAATGGCTGTGCAAATAGTATTTAGTGCTGTATTGAGCATTTTCAGGTAGTGTCACCAAGATCTGACTTTTATCATTGGAAAACATTTACAGAGTAAACTGTCATAATGAAAACACGACTAAGCCATTTGACTATCTTGTTCATAAACGATGGTGTCACGACTTTTTATTTTGATGACACTGACACTTTCATTGACATAAATACTTGCTTTTGAGGAATGGGCTATCCATTTTGAGCAAGTGACACGCTTTTGCAGGTTATCAACTAGGTTTTGCAGTTTGTACTATTTGTTTTGAGAACTGCATTAACTGTTGTGCAAATGTAAATAGTGTTATGAGAAATGCACCAAAGCGACTGAGAAAAACTGTAATAAATAAATAATAATATTGACGCACATGCTTTTCTGTCTCATTATTGCAACATCTCTCTCTCTAATAACTGCATTAATAACTGGGGACACACTTTAAGGCCGGTTATGAATGTAATTTGATACGTATGACTGATCATGCCCAAACGCGTGTTCAGCGCGTTCAGTCTGTGTTCAGAGTCGGTGTTTAAAATCTGCTGCAGTCGATGAAAACAGTCAGAGAATGTGTCAGCTAGTCGTGTGTCCCCAGCATTAGTCTGCTATCAGTGGCTCAAACCTCCGTTACTAACTCTAAAATGACGTTTTGGAATTAGCAACGGAGGCATTGGTTTAGATGCGTAAGAAATTAGTCCTACATACAAGAGCGTTTTAATGACAAAAACTTTACAAACGTCTTGAAATACATAATCTGAACAATGTTTCGAGGTGTGGTAACTGTAGTATAAGCGGAATAATTGACTTCAGGCCGTTGAATTATTAGAAAAATAATGCACACCCGAGGTGAACGGCCACTCCGCTTCGCGTCGTGACCGCATTACCACCTCGGGTGTGCATTATTTTTCTAATAATTCAACGGCCTGTCGTCAATTATTCCTTACATATTGTCTTGTACTCAGTTACCTCATAAATACAGTAATGTGTAGTTTTACTGTATTTTTTCAAATGGCTGTGCAAATAGTATATAGTGCTGTCTTGAGCATTTTCAGGTAGTGTCACCAAGATCTGACTTTTATCATTGGAAAACATTTACAGAGTAAACTGTCATAACGAAAACATGACTAAGCCATTTGACTATCTTGTTCATAAACGATGGTGTCACGACTTTTTATTTTGATGACACTGACACTTTCATTGACATAAATACTTGCTTTTGAGGAATGGGCTTTCCATTTTGAGCAAGTGACACGCTTTTGCAGGTTATCAACTACACTGTAAAAACTAAAGGAGCCTCAAGTATCCTGTTGGATACTCAAGGAACTTCAAAATGTAATTTTGGTGCCTCAGAGCTCTTTTTCCTATAGTAGGGTTACTGGAGGAGCATTGACAATCTTTGAGGTTCTTGCTGGAACTTATGGGATCCTTTAAGCACTTTGTATTTACTTCAGAGGTTCTGGAGTCACCTTTTCATTACCATAAGACCTCGAAGTGCTTTGGGGGAAAATAGAGGAACTTAAATGCGATAAAAGGGTTATTGGAAGATCTTTTAACATTTAAGTGGTTCCTGGAAGATCTCTTATGTTAAAGCCAGCATCTGGAGGAACCCAATGGTTCAGTGAGGCCCGAATTAGATTATTATTCTATTATTATTATTATTATCCTATTATTATTATAGGCTACTTAAGTTTGATTCAGTATACATACCCAGGTGAAAAAGACGTACTATTAAATGTATTAAAAATGTACTTGAGTGTGTTTTTAGTAGACCTACAATACAAATATAGCCTACTTTAATGCATTTTTATTATTATTATTATTATTATAGGCAAGTTTGATTCAGTATACATACCCAGGTGAAAAAGATGTACTATTAAATGTATTAAAAATGTACTTGAGTGTGTTTTTAGTAGACCTACAATACAAATATAGCCTACTTTAATGCATTTTTATTATTATTATTATTATTATAGGCAAGTTTGATTCAGTATACATACCCAGGTGAAAAAGATGTACTATTAAATGTATTAAAAATGTACTTGAGTGTGTTTTTGATTCAGTATACATACCCAGGTGAAAAAGATGTACTATTAAATGTATTAAAAATGTACTTGAGTGTGTTTTTAGTAGACCTACAATACAAATATACTTTAATGCATTTTTAATACATTTAACAGTAACTAGTCTTTTTCACTTGGGTAGCTTACATATATTTAGTATAGGCCTATTTTATTAAGTCATTTAAACCTTAAACAACAACACTAAATAATAATAATATTATATGAAGAAGAAGAAGCAGGAGGAGAAAAGTATTATTCTGTCACGAAACTGCTGCTATTCCTCTATGCTATTCCTCTGCTGTCGTCGCTTCAGTGATCCTCGCGCTGCTCGCGCGCAACAAAGCTCAGCTGATCGTCATCAGGAAAGTAACGGCTCCCCTCATCAAAGCTTCCGCCGTTTATTCGGCTCTCCATTACAAGGTTTGTAAACTCGCCAAATAAATATAAATACAGAGTCTACTCACTATATATTTAAACACACATATATATAAACTAAATTTATTATACATTACTACGTTTTTACAGTGTTTACCACTCGTTTATTGCACAGTATCTGGTATGAAGGTTTTAGCAGCGATGCTAACTAACTTATGTTGATCTAATGAACAAATGGAAATGATTGACTTATTGTCTTAGATTGATTTAGTCATTCAATTCAACATATTTTGTACAACTGTGTCTTCAAATTGCTGATATAGCCTAACTAATTTAGAAAATTTTCTGATTCTTGGCGTTTGTTATGAATAACAAAAACAGGTTATAGTTTGCTCTGTTTTTGTTTAGCCTAGCTAACTTTACTACAGGTGCCCTCATTCTCTCAAATACCATTTTAAAGCCATTTACTGGTCAATAAATATTATGTTGTGAATAATCAGCTTTGTTCTTTTGTTTCCCCAGAACAACCATTACATTTCTAAAATAATCTGAACATTTCAGAGGCAACATTGAATTACAGTAAGTTACCTGCACCACATGCTGTACTTTATTACTATGAACTTTCTCTGTGTGAAATTGTTTTGTTTGACTGTGTACTTGTGTTTTTTAATCAGTTACTCTCTGAAAATCTTTTCTCATGATCTCAAATCTCATTCATGTTACTCAGAAAAATAATATCACAGGTTTGATTCACAAAAAATGCTATAGACATTTTAACTCTGAATTATAACTTCAAGTTTAGTCTTTTTTGACAAAAAAAATAAATAAATAAATAGGAAAAAGCAATTAGGCTTCAGAAGACTTGCAACACAACCCATAACACATGAGTTGTGAACTCATTGATTATTTTTAGGATCTTTTCTGGGACATTTTTGGAGCTTAACCATTTTTACATAAATTGTTGCATTGAATTGAACTAGACAAGTGTACATAAGAATGGTTTCATGAATGATTTACACAATTGTTTTCTGCTTGTGTTTCATGCATTGTCAGCGATCGGTGACTGGGGTTGCATTATGCCTGAGATTTGCTTTTGGGTTCCACAGACAGAAAGTCAAACAGGTTTGGAACGTCACAAGGCTGAGGAAATTATTTAAATTTCACAACTATCACTTTAATAACATTACTAACAGTAAATTTTGTACTTTGCAGGGATCTCGGTAAGCTGAAATACAAGTTTGACCAAGAATAAAAATCCTCCTGTAGACCTGAAAATCATTGAAGTGCCTGGACCATCCACCAGAAAAGAGGAAAAACAAACGGAAAACGATGCTGTACCTTTTCACTTTTCTAACTCATTAAGTACCTCACACCAACTTGGTCCCATAGTGACATTTTTGACCACAAACGAAATTGCTGATCGTGTGAATTCATATTGAAATGACTGAATTCACCAGTGAACATTCACAGAACAACAGATCATTTTACTGCACCTTAACTCTGTTTCGGGTCGAAGCCTCTACTTCTACTTCCTCTATCTTGTTTCATGAGAATACTCAACAACCATTTATGAACACTGTTGATTCAAGTCACACATTTAAGCTTTTCAAAAGCCATAGTGTACATTACAGTCTCCAGTCTAATGGCATCCCAGACTTAAACATTTTATGATTCAAAATAGCTGAATAACTAACAATCTGAGATTTCAGTATAGAGATAAAGGTTACAGCACAATTAGTGTATATTAGCACTGTTGTTTGTTTTTAGCATCTGATAGAGCTTTTGGACTTGGAAACAGTGATGTCAGACTATCGGACTGAAACACAAATGTTTTAAAGTTAAGTATGATGGACATTTTTAATTAGTTCAAATGTAATTTTTTTACATTGATTTATTTAGTGGAACATATGTGTTTCCATGCATTTTGTTGAGATGTCTTTTCTTGTTTATCTATTGTATATACATGGTTGATTATTCATGTTGCTTATGTATTATACTATTTTTTTGTGTAGTCATTGATATTAATCTGTAGTTAGCTTTTTTCCCCATGTGCATGGAAGTGTATGTATAAAAATGAATATCAAATATGTAATAAACAATTCTTATTTTGTATTTGGTTCAATTTGTTTATTATAATAGAACTCAAAGGTAACCATAGTAACAACATGAAATTAAATATTTAAAAAAAAATGAAATTTGGTTCCTGGAGGCACCCAAAGTGGTTCCACACAGTGCCTAATATAAGAGTTCCTCAGGAAACCTGTGTGGTTCCTCAGAGAACCGGCCCTTTTTAAAGGGTGCCTAGAGGATCTACAGACGGTTCCGCCGGTGTGGCGAAGTGAAGAACCCCAAAAGGTTCCTCCAGGCACCTTTTATTTTTACAGTGTAGGTTTTGCAGTTTGTACTAATTGTTTTGAAAACTGCATTAACTGTTGTGCAAATGTAAATAGTGTTATGAGAAATGCACCAAAGCGACTGAGAAAAACTGTATATGCGCGATATAGACAAAATCACGGAGGGAAAGGGAGAAAGAACAACTGAATAAATATGAAATAGTGACTGAAACATGACCCATTAAGACAAATGATTTCGGCTATACTTGCATGTAAAATTAGAGAAGCAACATTCTGTGTTTACAGTTTTTCTCAGTCGCTTTGGTGCATTTCTCATAACACTATTTACATTTGCACAACAGTTAATGCAGTTCTCAAAACAATTAGTGCAAACTGCAAAACCTAGTTGATAACCTGCAAAAGCGTGTCACTTGCTCAAAATGGATAGCCCATTCCTCAAAAGCAAGTATTTATGTCAATGAAAGTGTCACTGTCATCAAAATAAAAAGTCCTGACACCATCGTTTATGAACAAGATAGTCAAATGGCTTAGTCGTGTTTTCATTACGACAGTTTACTCTGTAAATGTTTTCCAATGATAAAAGTCAGATCTTGGTGACACTACCTGAAAATGCTCAATACAGCACTAAATACTATTTGCACAGCCATTTGAAAAGATACAGTAAAGTTTAACATTACTGTATTTATGAGGTAACTGAGTACAAGACACTGAATATGTATGTTTCACATTTTTACTGCATATGCTCTTTGCAATTCTAATTTGTTCACAGCATTGTGCAAAAGAAAAAATACACCATTATTTACAACAAACATAAACTCCCTTTGGGTAGAGCTGTGCACAACTGTACGCAATATTGCAGTAGGCCTATATACTGTATTGGAACTGAACATACAACATACATAGGACTGTAATCATTCATGCACATCCAGACGTTCCTCTCTGTCTGGTCACATAATTTACAGTAATCTACATCACAGCGAATATCATCTCTTGCTCAATTGCAAATTGTTCAATTTAGGAGACTTTTGCAGGATTTTTTTTTTTTTTTTTTTTTAAATTACAGATTTTGACAACTAGTTCAAAATTTTTGTATGTAATGACTCAAGCAATGAAATGAGGACTATTAGTTTTATATGGAATGACTATTCAGCATTCACAAGTATAGTTAATTTTGACTGACATGACATAAGCAAATGATAATGTTATAAAACAGCAGAGAGTTGTATGAAAGCAATTGATGCATGTCCAAAAGCATTTGCAATTTGTTGGAAGGAATGAGAAACTGCTACTATGATGTGCACAAATGACTAAATGTTGTGGAGGTTGAACTAACTGTTGTGCAAATGTAAATAGTGATGTGAGAAATGCACCAAAGCGACTGAGAAAAACTGTAACTGAATTAAAACGCTGCTCCTCTCTGCCGCGCGAGACGCAGAGAGAGCGAGAGAGAGCGAGAGGTGCGCGCGCGCGATGCAGAGCGAGAGAGAGGTGCGCTAGACGCAGAGAGAGAGAGAGAGAGAGAGAGAGAGAGGGAGAGAGAGAGAGAGAGAGAGAGAGAGGTGCGCGTGCGAGACGCAGAGCGCAAGAGAGAGAGATAGAGAAAGGTGCGCGCGCGCGCTGGAAGAGAGAGAATGAATTATCACTGCAATTTTCAAATAAAATTATTTTCTGTTGAAAACCAGATTTTTTCCACAAAAATCTCTTTTTGTCCCAAAATAAGTCTGGAAAATGGGGGGGTCGTCTTATATTCAGGGTCGTCTTATAGTCGGGTATATACGGTATTTCCCAGTGTTGTGTCATGTTTACTTGTGTGTAGAGTTTTGGCACAATGAGCGAAGTTTTGCAAAATGTATTCAAGCAACGGGCAAAAACTGTAATATATTATTATTTATTTATCAATATTATAATACAGTATTTAATGAGTTGACACGCTCTTGATAAATCTGTGGATGAGATCTGTGACTCAGTATAATTAATTAAACAAGCAACAGATTCTCCAGTCAAAACTGGAAAAGTCAAACGGTTAGTAATAAGTGAAGCTGGCAATGCGGATCTGGTTGTTGAATCCTCCTCTGCTGAGATCTTGAGTGTTTAATGTTCTGGTGGGATTTACAGTGTTTCTGTTGTCTGAGTTGTGTGTGTCACCACTGTGCTGAAGAGTAGAGCATGTGCTTCAGTCCAGGAGAAGATCAAGAATCATTGATGTTATGAAATATTGCTTTATCTAAAATTCAGAAATCTATTGCAGTCATTTCAATTAACTTCTTTGTTAAGTTTTTTTTTTTCTGTTCATTTAGTTAAGTTTCTATGGAAGTAAAATAATGACAAATGTTTTTGAAACAAAAAAACTTGTTGAATTGCACTGTTTGAAAAAATTTGCATTGTATTTGCATAGGGCTTGCATTTTTATGGGTTGAAATTCAACATGGTTGTATATTTAAGCTGTGAATATTCAAATTCAAAACATTTCACACACATTTTTATTATTAAAGATTCAATAATCCATATTCACCTTTCAGATTTCACTACCTAATATTCATTATGTTTAAAAATACATATCACGGAGGGATAGGGATTGATGGACTTCCAAAAAAAGATATCCATTGACTCCCATTATAAGGCTTGGAAGAGCCAGGACATTTTTTAATATAACTCTGATTGTATTCGTCTAAAGAAGAATGTCATATACACCTAGGATGGCTTCAGGGTGAGTAAATCATGGGCTAATTTTCATTTTTGGGTGAACTATCCCTTTAAGTGTCCTGACCGCAGGGGAATCCTGGAGGTTGGATAATATGTCCGTAACATTAGACGTCCGTAGATGACCTACCCATAACTATTACATTAGAGTTAGGGGATCACACAGTTTGTACAGTATAAAAATCATTATGTCTAAAGTTCCCATTAAACATGAAAACCCAACAACCCAATGTTGCATAAGCATATTGTTTTCAACCACAATTCAGCGTTGGAGATTAATGTCAGTCTGGCGTTGGATTCTGACATCAACCTGATTTTCATTTTCAACGTTGGGTTTGGTCTTCTGAATGTGAATTTTGTCATTGTTTTGGTGCACACTAGCTTATAGACAACAGTAAGGCTTACATATTCATAGGCTACTAAAAGTCAAAAAACTTTAAATATGGCACTATTTGAGGGAACAGCCATTTGGGTGTCCGAAACCATTGTGGACATTATTGAGTGACTTCTCACATTCAATCCCACTGGAACTGTGCTCTAGAAATAAACGTGATATTGATATGAGGGTAGGCAGGCATAGATTCAGAGGCATAAGGTACTGTAAGTATTACACACAACAATGCAACAATAATAAAACAATGCATTGACATTTACTTTTGATACTTAAGTAGGCCTAGTTTTAAAAACAAGTACTTCTGTACTTTTACTTAAGTAAAAATCGGTCTTTACAACTGAAGACTCAAATCTCATTATCTAATATTGCTTTTAGTATTATTATTACTTTTTATTAATATATGATTATGAAATCAGTAGAATTATTAATCAGTAGTATTATCTATCTGTGTTATAATTTTTATATACATTTATAATCATTTGTAATCAATTGTATTTTGTGAATCATGGAGGAGAGACTTTGAGTGTGTTGAAGTTAGACTGAAATGTATGTGCAGTGTTTTCACCAAGCATATTCCATTGTTAAAGCAAGATACATTGTTAATGGGAACCACATGTTTCTCTGGTGATGTACTGTTTTAGTTACATTATAATCATGTGTTTCACAACATGTGTTTTTCTGATAATTCAGTTTTCTGGTCAACATATACAATAACTGATAGTCTTTGTCTATGGCAGAGATGTGCTAATGGTATAAAAACCAAGCCCTTCTGTCCGAAAATCAGGAAGAGATGGAAAGGCTTGCTGAATCAAGACCTTCGTTTTATCCATTGTCTCTTCTTCCTATGTCTTATATAAAATAAATAAGAAATCTCTTGGCAAAATCACTGGTGTCTGCTTCCATGAAATCAAACAACAGGGCAAAGCAAGATTTTTAAATCAACACAACTTTTACTTGTAACGGAGTAATATTTGACCAGTAGTATCTGTACTTCCACTCAAGTAAGGAAGTTGTGTACTGTGTCCACCTCTGAAAACATCTGTTCATAATCTGTGATTACACAATTCCAATACGAATAGCACCGGGAGGCGTCTGGAGTAAATCTGCACTGATCAATCCGCATTTTTAAGCCAGCTAATTTTACAGTATAGGCTCATATTCAGAATGTCCTTCTCGTATAACGCCAACGAACGCACAAATGGGCTTCCTTTGTGAAATATAGCAGACCACGGACGGACGGACGGACAAATGGACGGATAGATAGATAGATAGATAGATAGATAGATAGATAGATAGATAGATAGATAGATAGATAGATAGATAGATAGATAGATAGATAGATAGATAGATAGATAGATAGATAGATACAATTTTATTAAATACTGAATTGGTCGATGTTTCTCTGAGTTTTCTTTATTATCTTGGCTTGAGAAAGTAAGCATATATTTAAACATTATTATTATGTATTATTATTATGAAAAATTTTCTCTGCCTTTAATGCTTCACCAAACTCACCTCAGACCTTCAGACTGGTCTGACTCGCTTAGATCTTTTCTAACTGGTCAGACTTACTTTCCCAAAAAATCCATTGATTTGCGTTCTCAGAGCAATGAAGGTCGTAATACTCAATGCTGTCCACTAGAGGGGGCGACAGGATAATAAGTGTTTTCTACTCTCTTTCCCTGTTTGCATCAGTTTAAAAGACAAATAAATGCATGAATTTTATTCATAAATAGGCCATATCTGTGTATGAGAACAAGCTTTACACTTCAAGCTTTACAACTAATTAATCCTACTTCAAAGTTTGCCACTCTCTCGTTTCTTTTAAGATATTGTTATTCCACTGGTTTTTGCATTTAAATTCCGTCCGTCCGTCCGTCCGTCCGTCCGTCCGTCCGTCTGTCTGTCTGTCTGTCTGTCTGTCTATCTATCTATCTATCTATCTATCTATCTATCTATCTATCTATCTATCTATCTATCTATCTATCTATCTATCTATCTATCTATCTATCTATCTATCTATCTATCTATCTATCTATCTATCTATCTATCTATCTAATGTCTATCAATCTATCTTTCTGTCTATCTATCTGTCTGTCTATCTATCTGTCTGTCTGTCTGTCTGTCTGTCTGTTTGTCTGTCTGTCTGTCTGTCTGACTATAACAGACCACCTTTTTTAAACTGGTATTTAAAAAAGGTGGTCTGCTATATTTCACAAGTGCATAGCCTGTACGTTATTCTTCAATGCACAACGTTAGATCGTTTGTGCAATGCAATGCAACAACGTATTTGTTATCTCTTTAATGAACATAGGAATGAATTAGTTCTAGTGTGCAATAAAGTGCAATAAGTCCATAGCCTGTTATTCTTAAAAGCACAACGTTAGATCATCTGTGCAATGCAATGGATCTCTTTAATGAACATGGGAAGGAGTTAGTTATGGTGTGCCATGCAATACAATGCATACAGCCTGTATGTTATTCTTCAATGCACAACATTAGCTCGTTTGTGCAATGCAATGCAACGTGTTATCTCTTTACTGAACATGGGAAGGAGTTAGATCTGGTGTGCAATTCAATGCAATGCAAAAAGTGCATGGCCTATGTTACTCTTCAATGCACAATGTTAGATCGTTTGTGCAATGCACTGCAACATGTTATCTCTTTAATTAAAATTTGAAGGAGTTAGTTCTGGTGTGCAATGCAATGAAAAAAGTGCATAGCCTATGTTATTCTTCAATGCACAACGTTAGATCGTTTGTGCAATGCAACAGTTATCTCTTTAATGAACATTTGAAGGAGTTAGTTCTGGTGTGCAATGCAATGCAAAAAGTGCATAGCCTATATGTTATTATTCAATGCACAACGTTAGATCGTTTGTGCAATGCAACATTATCTCTTTAATGAAAATTTGAAGGAGTTAGATCTGGTGTGCAAATGCATTGCAAAACACTTCCATATATGTTACTCTCCAATGCACAATGTTAGATCGTTTGTGCAATGCAATGCAACGTTATCTCAACATTTTGAACATTTTGACAAACATTTGAAGGAGATGGTTCTGGTGTGCAATGCAAAAAGTGCATAGCCTATATGTTATTCTTCAGTGCACAACGTTAGATAGTTTGTGCAATGCAACATGTTATCTCTTTAATGAACATGGGAAGGAGTTAGTTCTGGTGTGCAATGCAATACAATGCATATAGCCTATATGTTATTCGTCAATGCACAACGTTAGATCGTTTGTGCAATGCAATGCAACATGTTATCTCTTCACTGAACATGGGAAGGAGTTAGTTCTGGTGTGCAAAGCAATGCAAAAAGTGCCTATGTTTGCCTATGGACCTCAAAACAGAGGTCCCCTTTTGAGGTGCACTAAAGAATATCATTTAGGGGTGTGCACTTTTTGCATTGCATTGCATTGCACACCAGAACTAACTCCTTCAAATGTTTATCAAAGAGATAACATTTTGCATTGCATTGCACAAACGATCTAACGTTCTGCACTGAAGAATAACATATAGGCTATGCACTTTTTGCAAACGATGGACCTCAAAACAGAGGTCCCCTTTTGAGGTGCACTAAAGAATATCATTTAGGGGTGTGCACTTTTTGCATTGCATTGAATTGCACAACAGAACTACCTCCTTCAAATGTTCATTACATTTTGCATAACATTTTGCATTGCATTACACAAACGATCTAACGTTCTGCACTGAAGAATAACATATAGGCTATGCACTTTTTGCATTGCATTGCATTGCACACCCAAACTAACTCCTTCCCATGTTCATTAAAGAGATAACATATGTTATGGAACATTGCATTGCTTTGCACAAACGATCTAACGTTGTGCACTGAAAAATAACATTTATGTACTTTTTTCATTGCATTGAATTGCACAACAGAACTACCTCCTTCAAATGTTCATTAAAGAGATAACATTTTGCATTGCATTGCACAAACGATCTAACGTTGTGCATTGAAGAATAACATATAGGCTAAATGCATGCATTGTATTGCATTGCACACCAGAACTAACTCATTACATTGTTAATTAAAGGGATAACATTTTGCATTGCATTGCATTGCACACCAGAACTAACTTATTACATTGTTCATTAAAGGGATAACATTTTGCACTGCATTGAACAAACGATCTAACGCTGTGCTCTGAAGAATAACATTTATGCACTTTTTGCATTGCATTGCACACCAGAACTAACTCCTTCAAATGTTTATTAAAGAGGTAACATTTTGAATTGCATTGCACAATTATCTAACGTTGTGCATTGAGGAATAACATATAGGCTATGCACTTTTTGCATTGCATTGCACACCAGAACTAACTCCTTGCCATGTTCATTAAAGGCATGACAAGTTGCATTGCACTGCACAAACGATCTAAAGTTGTGCACTGAAGAATAACATTTATGGACTTTTTTCATTGCATTGAGTTGCACACCAGAACTACCTCCTTCAAATGTTTATTAAACAGATAACATTTTGCATTTCATTGCACAAACGATCTAACATTGTGCACTGAACATATTTCTGGCCAAAGACTCCTCGATCTTGGGCTTTCTATACATACTCATGACTCCTTCTGATGCTTCATAAGCCATATTGATGTCCATATCTGACCTTTTGAACTTATTTGTGGTCAAAGTGTCCTCCAAATTTTTCAAACTATATAAAGTTATAGAATTCTTTTGATGATAAATCAGCTATTCAGAGGTCCCCTGTTGACCTACGGAACATATTTCTGGCCAACGAGTCCTAAAAGATTAATACTGATATCTTCAGACTGATATCTTCGGATTCTATATCCTCCTGACAAAAGTCCATATTTGACATACTGAATTTTTTTTCTGGCCAAGGAGTATTCGAAACTGGGGCTTTCTATACATACTACTTCTGATGCTTCATAAGCCATATAGATGTCCATATCTGACCTTTTGAACTTATTTGTGGTCAAAGTGTCCTCCAAATTTTTCAAACTATATAAAGTTATAGAAATCTTTTGATGATAAATCAGCTATTCAGAGGTCCCCTGTTCACCTACGGAACATTTTTCTGGCCACAGAGTCCTAAAAGATTAATACTGATATCTTCAGACTGGTATCTTCGGATTCTATATCCTCCTGACAAAAGTCCATATTTGACATACTGAATTTTTTTCTGGCCAAGGAGTATTCGAAACCTGGGCTTTCTATACATACTACTTCTGATGCTTCATAAGACATATAGATGTCCATATCTGACCTTTTGAACTTATTTGTGGTCAAAGTGTCCTCCAAATTTTTCAAACTATATAAAGATATAGAATTCTTTTGATGATAAATCAGCTATTCAGAGGTCCCCATTTGACCTCCTGAACATATTTCTGGCCAAAGAGTCCCAATATTGGGCTTTCAATACATACTCATAGACTCCTGATGCTTCATAAGCCATATAGATGTCCATATCTGACCTTTTGAACTTATTTGGGGTCAAAGTGTCGTCAAAATTTTTCAAAATACATGAACTTTTAGACTCCTTTTGATGATAAATCAGCTATTCAGAGGTTTTGACCTCCTGAACATATTTCTGGCCATAGAGTCCTCGACCTTGGGCTTTCTATACATACTCATAGACTCCTTCTGATGCTTCATAAGCCATATAGATGTCCATATCTGACCTTTTGAACTTATTTGTGGTCAAAGTGTCCTCCAAATTTTTCAAACTATATAAAGTTATAGAATTCTTTTGATGATAAATCAGCTATTCAGAGGTCCCCTGTTGACCTACGGAACATATTTCTGGCCAACGAGTCCTAAAAGATTAATACTGATATCTTCAGACTGATATCTTCGGATTCTATATCCTCCTGACAAAAGTCCATATTTGACATACTGAATTTTTTTTCTGGCCAAGGAGTATTCGAAACTGGGGCTTTCTATACATACTACTTCTGATGCTTCATAAGCCATATAGATGTCCATATCTGACCTTTTGAACTTATTTGTGGTCAAAGTGTCCTCAAAATGTTTCAACCTATATAAAGTTATAGAATCCTTTTGATGATAAATAAGCTATTCAGAGGTTTTGACCTCCTGAACATATTTCTGGACAAAGAGACCTCGATCTTGGGCTTTCTATACTCATAGACTCTTTCTGATGCATCATAAGCCATGTAGATGTCCATATCTGACCTTTTGAACTTATTTGTGGTCAAAGTGTCCTCCAAATTTTTCAAACTATATAAAGTTATAGAATCCTTTTTATGATAAATCAGCTATTCAGAGGTTTTGACCTCCTGAACATATTTCTGGCCAAAGAGTCCTCGACCTTGGGCTTTCTATACATACTCATAGACTCCTTCTGATGCATCATAAGCCATATAGATTTCCATATCTGACCTTTTGAACTTATTTGTGGTCAAAGTGTCCTCCAAATTTTTCAAACTATATAAAGTTATAGAAATCTTTTGATGATAAATCAGCTATTCAGAGGTCCCCTGTTCACCTACGGAACATTTTTCTGGCCACAGAGTCCTAAAAGATTAATACTGATATCTTCAGACTGATATCTTCGGATTCTATATCCTCCTGACAAAAGTCCATATTTGACATACTGAATTTTTTTCTGGCCAAGGAGTATTCGAAACTTGGGCTTTCTATACATACTACTTCTGATGCTTCATAAGACATATAGATGTCCATATCTGACCTTTTGAACTTATTTGTGGTCAAAGTGTCCTCCAAATTTTTCAAACTATATAAAGATATAGAATTCTTTTGATGATAAATCAGCTATTCAGAGGTCATCTTTTGACCTCCTGAACATATTTCTGGCCAAAGTGTCCTCGATCTTGGGCTTTCTATATATACTCATAGACTCTGATGCTTCAAAAGCCATAAAGATTGTCCATATCTAACCATTTGAACTTATTTCTGGTCAAAGGGTCCTCAAAAGTTTTCAAACTATTTGAAGTTATAGAATTCATTTTATGATAAATCAGCTAAATGTAAAATATGGTATTTTGTCAGGAGGATATAACATCCGAAGATATCAGTCACTTATTGTATTAATAAATTAATAAAATTACGAATACGAAATCGTTTTGTTAAATACGATTAACAAAACGATTTCGTATTCGTAATTTTATTAATCGTTTAGGACTTTTTAACCAGAAATATGTCCAGTAGGTCAAAAGGGGACCTCTGAATAGACGATATCATCAGAAAGAGTCTATAACATTATATAGTTTAAAAACTTTTTAGGACCCTTTGACCAGAAATAAGTTCAAATGGTCAGATATGGACATCTATATGGCTTTTGAAGCATCAGCGGGAGTCTATGAGTATATAAAGAAAGCCCAAGATTGAAGACTCTTTGGCCAAAAATATGTTCAGGAGGTCAAAAGGGGACTTCTGAATAGCTGATTTATCATCAAAAGAATTCTATAACTTTATATAGTTTGAAAACTTTTGAGGACCCTTTACCCAGAACTAAGTTCAAAAGGTCGGATATGGACATCTATATGGCTTTAGAAGCATCAGAAGGAGTCTATGAGTGTGTATAGAAAGCCCAAGATCGAGGACTCTTTGGCCAGAAATATGTTCAGGAGGTCAAAACCGCTGAATAGCTGATATATCATCAAAAGGATTCGACAACTTTATATAGTTTAAAACATTTTGAGGACCCTTTGACCAGAAATAAGTTCAAAAGGTCAGATATGGACATCTATGGCTTATGATGCATCAGAAGAAGTCTCTGAGTATGTATAGAAAGCCCAAGATCGAGGACTCTTTGGCCAGAAATATGTTCAGGAGGTGAAAAGGGGACCTCCAAAAAGCTGATTTTTCATAAAAAGAATTCTATAACTTTATATAGTTTTTGAGGACCCTTTGACCAGAAATAAGTTCAAAAGGTCAGATATGGACATCTATTTGGCTTATGAAGCATCAGAGGGAGTCTATGAGTACAGATGGTGGTCAACCAGAATGCCTATTACCGCCGCGCCAGCTGCCGCGGCGAAATTACCGCGGCGAAAATAAACCAGCCGCATTTCAAAGTCGTTCCCGAAATGACCGCCAGGTGGCGCAAAGGGACATTGTGCAAAACAGCAGCAATTGCCGTATTTTAAAATGTAAGTGGGTTAAATAATAGGCATATTTTTCATATATATAAATAGGCCTATTAGGCTACAACAGAATAGAACCAAAGATAGAATCAATTTTACAGCTAAAAAAATAGAATCAAAAGTTAAAAATAGAGACGATGTTAGGAGCAATGACGCTGAATATTTTTACTATTCTATTGAGGAATTAGATAAACGAAGAGCTCTCGTGAGCGATACAATTGCACAGTAATTTATAGTGATTTCAAAAGCAGTCCTTAAAAAAAAAAAAATTACATGGAGTAGTGCATAATTTTTGAGAGATTACGCGGAACACGTTTTAGTTAAGATCCTGGTTTCAATGCCCTTAATGTATATAGGCTAGGCTTTAAAAAAAATTCACAACGCGTTTTGAGATTGTTTTGAATTAAACATTGAAGTTTAAAATGTAGTGTTTTGGCACACCAGGCCGAGTGGCGTTACGCATTGTTCAAAAATCAGGTTTTATTCTGGCATGTTGAATTGGCGTTAATATTTTTTTTTATTTATTTATTAGATTTAGATTTTAGGTTTTGTTAGATTTATTTTTCTCATAACAGCTAAAATAACTTAATATATGCCTTGTCTTCATATGATTTTTATCAATGAACTAGTGTTTTCTGACAGTGTCGACTGCAAAGATGAAGTTGACGATCGCCATATTTGTAGTGAACGCACCTAGAGAGAAATGCACAAAGACATAATCAGAGAGTAGCCTTTTTCTTTTTCGTTTTGAATTATTTCGTTTGAAGACATTTCAAGCTTTGTGTATTTGATGTATTTATCATGTCTGTGTGAGGCATACGCTGAGTTTCGTTAAGTTAGGATGAGATGCGCTCCAGCTGACGTGCAATGCAAGTGACCTCACGGGCGCCTCTATGATTAGTGTCTGTTTGCTTCTCTTACTTATTGAATCCAGACAATTGGGTGATGAAAAAATGATTAAAATTAAGATACAATTTATAGAAAACGAAATTCACTTTAAAAAAAGGTTTCTACTAAACAAAACTTAATGAAGTGGTCAAAATCATGTCTGACCCACTCCATATCCATCTCTCGATATAATGCATCTTATCTTACTCATGCTGTTCACTTTTCATATTCAACATAGATTGAAAAAACAACATTATAATATTTTAACAAATATGATACTAAATGAGATTATTTAATGTCTACAACAGTATAGTAGGCCTATAGACTCTATTTGTACAAATTGCTGCACGTTAATGTAATTAAATGAAACCTTGTAACGAATTCACACTGTTGGGTAGACTGTATATAGTTGAGACACCTTAAAGAACTTGCGTTAGCAGCAAGCACAAGTTGTGATTTTTGCTGTGCACTTGCATATTAGTGTCAGCTGAGAAGGAAATATAGAGACCAGACCTCTTGGAACTTTAATTGAATACATAGCGTTGGTAAAGCATACTGAAATTACATCCCTACAAATGTATTAGGCCCTACTGAAAATAAATGTATCGAATTTAAGCAAAGTAGCCTAAATGTTAAGACTGTAAGCCCTTTACTTTTTTACGTAGCCTAAAGTACTCTTATAGCCGACTTTGGGTTAATTTAATTTGTAGAGGATTTTTTAACTCAAACATTAACACTGAAATAAATTAAACTAAATTATTGTACATTTTTTGGCACACCACGACGAGTGGCGCTATGCATTGTTCTAAAGCCAGGTTTTATTCTGGCATGTTGAATTAGTGTTCAACAAATGCGGCGGCGCGTTCATTTGAATGAAGAGCGCTTCTCGCTCGTGTGAGCGAACACACACTGGAACGTTAGGCCGTATCGCAACGAGTGAATTATAGTGGCCGAGTGGTTGAACTTACGTTATATCGTATACGATCATTTAGATGACACGGGTTCGAATCCCGAACTAACTTGGACTACTGGTGTTTTTATATTAGCCTATTAATGCATTTTATAGTCTATTGTTGATGCAGAGAGATTTGTCTTCTAAAACATTTTTTTTGCCTATTTACAAAATAAAATCGCCATGCATTTCCATTTTACACTAAGGAACAAATATTATACAATGACTTTACTTCTGTAGCCTATAATAATTCATATATATGACGTTTAAACGACAAACAATAAAATCAGAACCAGTATTTGCGTTCATGGTTCCAGTGGCAGTAATGCATCCACGGCTTTTCAAAATGTCACAAAGCGTTTTGAGATTGCTTTGAATTAAATATTGAAGTTTATAATTTGTTTGGCACGACGAGTGGCAAACTCTTTGTTTTGTTTTGCAAACTCAGCTAGCCTGTGGGGGGTTTGGAGAAGGCAATACTTTGCTTTATCGTGGGGGTGCAGGACAGAGGTGTTAATGTTCCGTCTTTCATATGGAGAGTGTCGGAGCCAGCCTGATGAGCAGGCAAAGGCAAAATTCTTTTAAGGATTAATCTCAAAATCTCCAAAAGTCCATAGCCTATGTACAGTAGGCCCTATATCTTATTAAATTATATATTGTAGTTTTATTGATTGTATAGGTTTTCCACAAACAATTTAAATTTAGCAGATACAGAGCTCTTTTATTGGCGACCCACCTCGTTTTATTGTAAGGTGAATTCAGCAAGGCATGTTGTATCTTTGAAGGAACAAAAGCTATTTGTTACAGTTTTTTCTTTCGTGATTTGTGTGGATGACACACAGCGACATATACAGTATTATCAGCTGTATGGTGTTTTTTTACGCTGAAATGCTTAATTTCGAGAAAGACCCACCGCGCGCAGTGAGGGAGACCAAACTTAGCCTACTAAAAAAATATCCAGCGCGAGAGAGGCAAAGAAAAACGCCTGTTCTTAATTTATGTTGCTTTGAACTTTTTCCGTTTTGTACCGTTTTAATTTTTTAATTTAGCTGCAATTTCTTTGACAATAGAAATTTAAAATGTTGCAAGAATAGGCCTAAGATTCTGTGTTTCTTATTTTGCATCACAAAGGGAATAAACTCTATCGATGCAACCCTGTTTAAATAAATAAACTGTCCCGACACTTTATTCATATCTTAAAATGTGCGATGGGTTTTCAAACTTAATTAATTTTATTTTTATTTTACATTTTCATTGTTTATTTTTTAATTGAAAGCAATACTGTATTGAAAGTATTTTTCTGATTTGTTCGATCTGTTTTGAAAAATGTCTTCCGTTGATATGGCCGGGTATACTGTCAGTCATCTCAATCTCGTGAATGATTCACACACACACAAAAAAATAATTTAGCAGATTAAAGACGAGCTTCATCATCTTTATTTTCTGGTGCGATCGACTGACAGTCTTCCTTCATCAGATGTGTCGTCTTTGCAGCGGGAATGTAGCAAATTTATGTTGTAATGTACAATTGATAATTAAACAAGATGATTGACTTTAATAAACAGATACATATTTAAGCATCAACAACACTGTCGGCTACACTGAGATTCGATCTCAGATCGTTTGAAGCTCCGAGAGGCTCTTGTTAATGCTTTGACCACAGAGCTACCGTCTGAATCGCCAACGTCTACTATTTTCTCTGTTTTAAAAGTTTGTAACATGTAAGGCTATATTTAGTTCTGAATATAACAAAGAATGATTAAACCGACTACATCGGTTAGGAGCTGCAAGTCCTGAAAATGTTTTAATTTCACGGTAAATTATTTTAATTTATTTCACTGTTATGTTTCAGTTAATAAATCTACAAACACATTAAAATAACACGAAGAAAATGACAAGTAACCTATTGACATAGCCTTTCTAAATTATAGAAAAACTGGGCACACAATGTTAACGTATGTCTACTTTGTTTGAATTTAATGAATTTGAATTCGTTTAACCACAATATTTATCTTGAATTTATCTGCGACCTCAGCTCAGATTACTGCCGCTGCAGATTACGTCATAAAGAGAATAAACTGACACTTTTCAAAGTCTGTGATTACAGCGCCACTCAGCGGTAAAAGGCAGTAATCATCCCAATTTTGCCGCCGCGGGAACGGCGGCGGTAAAAGTCTCATTCTGGTTGACCACCATCTGTATATATAGAAAGCCCAAGATCGAGGACTCGTTGGTGAGAAATATGTTCAGGAGGTCAAAAGGGGACGTCTGAATAGCTGATTTATCATCAAAAGAATTCTATAACTTTATATAGTTTGAAAAATTTTGAGGACACTTTGACCACAAATAAGTTCAAAAGGTCAGATATGGACATCCATATGGCTTATGAAGCATCAGAAGGTGTCTTGGAGTATGAATAGAAAGCCCAATATCGAGGACTCTTTGGCCAGAAATATGTTCAGGAGGTCAAAAGGGGACCTCTGAATAGCTGATTTATCATAAAAAGAATTCTATAACTTTATATATTTTGAAAAATTTTGAGGACCCTTTGACCAGAAATAAGTTCAATAGGTCACATATGGACATCTATATGGATTTTGAAGCATCAGAGGGAGTCTATGAGTATATATAGAAAGCCCAAGTTCGAGGACTCTTTGGCCAGAAATATGTTCAGGAGGTCAAAAGGGGACCTCTGAATAGCTGATTTATCATCAAAAGAATTCTATAACTTTATATAGTTTGAAAATTTTTGAGGACACTTTGACCACAAATAAGTTCAAAAGGTCAGATATGGACATATATATGGCTTATGAAGCATCAGAAGGAGTATGTATAGAAAGCCCAAGTTCCGAATACTCCTTGGCCAGAAAAAAATTCAGTATGTCAAATATGGACTTTTGTCAGGAGGATATAACATCCGAAGATATCAGTCTGAATGTATTATATTAATCGTTTAGGACTCTTTAGCCAGAAATATGTTCAGGAGGTCAAAAGGGGACCTCTGAATAGCTGATTTATCATCAAAAGGATTATATAACTTTATATAGTTTGAAAAATTTTGTGGACCCTTTGACCACAAATAAGTTCAAAAGGTCAGATATGGACATATATATAGCTTATGAAGCATCAGAAGGAGTATGTATAGAAAGCCCAAGTTTCGAATACTCCTTGGCCAGAAAAAAATTCAGTATGTCAAATATGGTCTTTTGTCAGGAGGATATAATATCCAAAAATATCAGTCTGAATGTATTGTATTAATCTTTTAGGACTCTTTAGCCAGAAATATGTTCAGTAGGTCAAAAGCTGACCTCTGAATAGCTGATTTATCATCAGAAAGAGTCTATAACTTTATATAGTTTAAAAAAATTTTAGGACCCTTTGACCAGAAATAAGTTCAAAAGGTCAGATATGGACATCTATATGGCTTATGAAGCATCAGAAGGAGTCTATGACTATGTTTAGAAAGCCCAAGATCGAGGACTCTTTGGCCAGAAATATGTTCAGGAGGTCAAAAGGGGACCTCTGAATAGCTGATTTAACATCAAAAGAATTCTATAACTTTATATAGTTTGAAAAATTTTGAGGACACTTTGACCACGAATAAGTTCAAAAGGTCAGATATGGACATCTATATGGCTTATGATTCATCGAAGGAGTCTATGAGTATGTATAGAAAGCCCAAGATCGAGGATCTTTGGCCAGAAATATGTTCAGGAGGTCAAAAGGGGACCTCTGAATAGCTGATTTATCATCAAAAGAATTTTATAACTTTATATAGTTTGAAAAATTTTGAGGACCCTTTGACCAGAAAGAAGTCCAAAAGGTCAGATATGGACATCTATATGGATTTTGAAGCATCAGAGGGAGTCTATGAGTATAGAGAGCCCAAGATCGTGGACTCTTTGGACAGAAAAATGTTCAGGTGGTCAAAAGGTGCCCTATGAAATACTGATTTATCATCAAAAGGAGTCTATAACTTTATATAAGTTTGAAAATTTTTGAGGACACTTTGACCACAAATAAGTTCAGAAGCTCAGATATGGACATCTATATGGCTTATGAAGCATCAGACGGAGTCTATGAGTATGTATAGAAAGTTGCCAGAAATATGTTCAGGAGGTCAAGAGGGGACCTCTGAATAGCTGATTTATCATCAAAAGATTTCTATAACTTTATATAGTTTGAAAAATTTTGAGGACCCTTTGACCACAAATAAGTTCAAAAGGTCAGATATGGACATCTATATGGCTTTTGAAGCATCAGAGGGGACATCAATCAAAAGGATTCGACAACTTTATATAGTTTAAAACATTTTGAGGACCCTTTGACCAGAAATAAGTTCAAAAGGTCAGATATGGACATCTATGGCTTATGATGCATCAGAAGAAGTCTCTGAGTATATATAGAAAGCCCAAGATTGAGGACTCTTTGGCCAGAAATATGTTCAGGAGGTCAAAAGGTGCCCTATGAAATACTGATTTATCATCAAAAGGAGTCTATAACTTTATATAAGTTTGAAAATCTTTGAGGACACTTTGACCACACATAAGTTCAGAAGCTCAGATATGGACATCTATATGGCTTATGAAGCATCAGACGGAGTCTATGAGTATGTATAGAAAGTTGCCAGAAATATGTTCAGGAGGTCAAAAGGGGACCTCTGAATAGCTGATTTATCATCAAAAGAATTCTATAACTTTATATAGTTTGAAAAATTTTGAGGACACTTTGACCACAAATAAGTTCAAAAGGTCAGATATGGACATCTATGGCTTATGATGCATCAGAAGAAGTCTCTGAGTATGTATAGAAAGCCCAAGATCGAGGACTCTTTGGCCAGAAATATGTTCAGGAGGTCAAAACCGCTGAATAGCTGATTTATCATCAAAAGGATTCGACAACTTTATATAGTTTAAAACATTTTGAGGACCCTTTGACCAGAAATAAGTTCAAAAGGTCAGATATGGACATCTATGGCTTATGATGCATCAGAAGAAGTCTCTGAGTATGTATAGAAAGCCCAAGATCGAGGACTCTTTGGCCAGAAATATGTTCAGGAGGTCAAAAGGGGACCTCTGAATTGCTGATTTATCATCAAAAGAATTCTATAACTTTATATAGTTTGAAAAATGTTGAGGACACTTTGACCACGAATAAGTTCAAAAGGTCAAATATGGACATCTATATGGCTTATGATGCATCAGAAGGAGTCTATGAGTATGTATAGAAAGCCCAAGATCGAGGACTCTTTGGCCAGAAATATGTTCAGGAGGTCAAAACCTCTGAATAGCTGATTTATCATCAAAAGGATTCGACAACTTTATATAGTTTAAAACATTTTGAGGACCCTTTGATCACAAATAAGTTCAAAATGTCAGATATGGACATCTATATGGCTTTTGAAGCATTAGAATGAGTATGTATAGAAAGCCCAAGTTCCGAATACTCCTTGGCCAGAAAAAAATTCAATATGTCAAATATGAACTTTTGTCAGGAGGATATATCATCCGAAGATATCAGTCTGAATGTATTGTATTAATCTTTTAGGATTCTTTGGCCAGAAATATGTTCAGTAGGTCAAAAGGGGACCTCTGAATAGCTGATTTATCATCAGAAAGAGTCTATAACTTTATATAGTTTGAAAAAATTATGAGGACCCTTTGACCACAAATAAGTTCAAAAGGTCAGATATGGACATCTATATGGCTTTTGAAGCATCAGAGGGAGTCTATGAGTATATATAGAAAGCCCAAGATCGAGGACTCTTTGGCCAGAAAGAGGTCAAATGACCTCTGAATAGATGATTTATCATCAAAAGAATTCTATAACTTCATATAGTTTGAAAAATTTTGAGGACACTTTGGCCACATATAAGTTCAAAAGGTCAGATATGGACATCTATATGGCTTATGAAGCATCAGAAGGAGTTTATGAGTATGTATAGAAAGCCCAAGATCGAGGACTCTTTGGCCAGAAATATGTTCAGGAGGTCAAAAGGGGACCTCTGAATAGCTGATTTATCATCGAAAGAATTCTATAACTTTATATAGTCTGAAAAATTTTGAGGACCCTTTGACCACAAAGAAGTCCAAAAGGTCAGATATGGACCTCTATTTGGATTTTGAAGCATCAGAGGGAGTCTATGAGTATGTATAGAAAGCCCAAGATCGTGGACTCTTTGGCCAGAAAAATGTTCAGGTGGTCAAAAGGTGCCCTATGAAATACTGATTTATCATCAAAAGGAGTCTATAACTTTATATAAGTTTGAAAATTTTTTAGGACCCTTTGACCACAAATAAGTTCAGAATGTCAGATATGGACATCTATATGGCTTATGAAGCATCAGACGGAGTCTATGAGTATGTATAGAAAGTTGCCAGAAATATGTTCAGGAGGTCAAAGGGGGACCTCTGAATAGCTAATTTATCATCAAAAGAATTCTATAACTTTATATAATTTGAAAAATTTTGAGGACCCTTTGACCACAAATAAATTCAAAAGGTCAGATATGGACATCTATATGGCTTATGATGCAACAGAAGGAGTCTATGAATATGTATAGAAAGCCCAAGATCGAGGACTCTTTGTTCAGAAATATGTTCAGGAGGTCAAAACCTCTGAATAGCTGATTTATCATCAAAAGGATTATATAACTTTATATAGTTTAAAACATTTTGAGGACCCTTTGACCACAAATAAGTTCAAAAGGTCAGATATGGACATCTATATGGCTTTTGAAGCATCAGAGGGAGTCTATGAGTATATATAGAAAGCCCAAGATCGAGGACTCTTTGGCCAGAAATATGTTCAGAAGGTCAAAAGGGGACCCATGAATAGCTGATTTATCATCAAAAGGATTCTATAACTTTATATAGTTTGAAAACTTTTGAGGACCCTTTGACCACAAATAAGTTCAAAAGGTCAGATATGGACATCTATATGGCTTATGAAGCATCAGAAGGAGTCTATGAGTATGTATAGAAAGCCCAAGATCGAGGACTCTATGGCCAGAAATATATTCCTTGGGTCAAAAATGGACTTCTGTATGGTTGACGTAACATCAGAAAGAGTCATCGAGTATGTATTGAAAGAACAAGTTTCGAATACTCCTTGGGCAGAAAAAAATTCAGTATGTCAAATATGGACTTTTGTCATGAGGATATAACATCCGAAGATATCAGTCTGAATGTATTGTATTTATCTTTTAGGACTCTTCGGCCAGAAATATGTTCAGTAGGTCAGAAGGGGACCTCTGAATAGCTGATTTATCATCAAAAGGAACTTTATATAGTTTGAAAATTTTTTGAGGACACTTTGACCACAAATAAGTTCAAAAGGTCAGATATGGACATCTATATGGCTTATGAAGCATCAGAAGGAATCTATGAATATGTATAGAAAGCCCAACATCGAGGACTCTTTGGCCAGAAATATGTTCAGGAGGTAAGCCATAAGCCATATCTGTATGGATATCTATATTTGCTTATGAAGCATCAGGAGTCAATGAGTATGTATTGAAATCGAGGACTGTTTGGCTAGAAATATGTTACTTTGGTCAAACATGTACTTACGTACATGAGGAGTCGAAGAGTATGTATATAAAGTTAACATCAGTTGACTGAATGTAAAAGTAGGTTAATGTGCAGTGAAGGAAAATCATTGCACTAGTTGTTGCTTTACAATGGACACAATTATAGGAGTTAGTTCTGGTGTGCAATGCAATGCGAAAAGTGCTTTGTCTATATGTTTATTCTTAAGTGCATTCTGTCGTTGGGCAACGTTAGAATGCAATGAAGAATAAACATATAGACAAAGCACTTTTCGCATTGCATTGCACACCAGAACTAACTCCTTCAAATGTTTATTAAAGAGATAACATTTTGCATTGCATTGCACAAACGACCTAACGCTGTGCACTAAAGAATAACATTTATGCACTTTTTGCATTGCATTGCACACCAGAACTAACTCCTTCAAATGTTTACTAAAGAGATAACATTTTGCATTGCATTGCACAAACGATCTAACGTTGTGCACTGAAGAATAACATGTAGGCCATGCACTTTTTGCATTGCATTGCATTGCACAGTAGATCTAATTCATTCCCATGTTCATTAAAGAGATAACAAGTGTTGTTGCATTGCATTGCACAAACGATCTTACGTTGTGCATTGAAGAATAACATACAGGCTATGCACTTTATGCATTGCACACCAGAACTAACTCCTTCCCATGTTCATTAAAGGGATAACATGTTGCATTGCATTGTACTGCACAAACGATCTAACGCTGTGCACTGAAGAATAACATATAGGCTATGCACTTTTTGCATTGCTTTGCATTGCACACCAGAACTAACTCCTTCAAATGTGTACTAAAGAGATAACATTTTGCATTGCATTGCACAAACGATCTAACGTTGTGCACTGAAGAATAACATATAGGAAATGCACTTTTTGCATTGCATTGCATTGCACACCAGAACTAACTCCTTCAAATGTTTATTAAAGAGATAACATTTTGCATTGCATTGCAACAAACGATCTAATGTTGTGCATTGAAGAATAATATAGGCTATGCAATTCTTGCATTGCACACAAGAACTAACTCAGTCCCATTTTCTTTAAAGAGATAAGTTGCAATGTTGTTGCATTGCATTGCACAAATGATCTAACGTTGTGCATTGAATTGTAACATAGCCATGCACTTTTTGCATTGCATTGCACACCAGATCTAACTCCTTCCCATGTTCAGTAAAGATATAACATATGTTATGCAACATTGCATAGTTTTGAACAAACAACCTAACGCTGTGCACTAAAGAATAACATTTATGCACTTTTTGCATTGCATTGCACACCAGAACTAACTCTTTCAAATGTTTATTAAAGAGATAACATTTTGCATTGCATTGCACAAACGATCTTACGTTGTGCATTGAAGAATAACATACAGGCTATGCGCTTTATGCATTGCACACCAGAACTAACTCCTTCCCATGTTCATTAAAGGGATAACATGTTGCATTGCATTGTACTGAACAAACGATCTAACGCTGTGCACTGAAGAATAACATATAGGCTATGCACTTTTTGCATTGCTTTGCCTTGCACACCAGAACTAACTCCTTCAAATGTTTATTAAAGAGATAACATTTTGCATTGCATTGCACAAACGATCTAACGTTGTGCACTGAAGAATAACATATAGGAAATGCACTTTTTGCATTGCATTGCATTGCACACCAGAACTAACTCCTTCAAATGTTTATTAAAGAGATAACATTTTGCATTGCATTGCAACAAACGATCTAATGTTGTGCATTGAAGAATAATATAGGCTATGCAATTCTTGCATTGCACACAAGAAATAACTCAGTCCCATTTTCTTTAAAGAGATAAGTTGCAATGTTGTTGCATTGCATTGCACAAACGATCTAACGTTGTGCATTGAATTGTAACATAGCCATGCACTTTTTGCATTGCATTGCACACCAGATCTAACTCCTTCCCATGTTCAGTAAAGAGATAACATATGTTATGCAACATTGCATAGTTTTGAACAAACAACCAAACGCTGTGCACTAAAGAATAACATTTATGCACTTTTTGCATTGCATTGCATTGCACACCAGAACTAACTCTTTCAAATGTTTATTAAAGAGATAACATTTTGCATTGCATTGCACAAACGATCTAACGTTGTGCACTGAAGAATAACATATAGGTAATGCACTTTTTGCATTGCATTGCATTGCACAGTAGATCTAATTCATTCGCATGTTCATTAAAGAGATAACAAGTGTTGTTGCATTGCATTGCACAAACGATCTTACGTTGTGCATTGAAGAATAACATACAGGCTATGCACTTTATGCATTGCACACCAGAACTAACTCCTTCCCATGTTCATTAAAGGGATAACATGTTGCATTGCATTGTACTGCACAAACGATCTAACGCTGTGCACTGAAGAATAACATATAGGCTATGCACTTTTTGCATTGCTTTGCATTGCACACCAGAACTAACTCCTTCAAATGTGTACTAAAGAGATAACATTTTGCATTGCATTGCACAAACGATCTAACGTTGTGCACTGAAGAATAACATATAGGAAATGCACTTTTTGCATTGCATTGTACTGAACAAACGATCTAACGCTGTGCACTGAAGAATAACATATAGGCTATGCACTTTTTGCATTGCTTTGCATTGCACACCAGAACTAACTCCTTCAAATGTTTATTAAAGAGATAACATTTTGCATTGCATTGCACAAACGACCTAACGCTGTGCACTAAAGAATAACATTTATGCACTTTTTGCATTGCATTGCACACCAGAACTAACTCCTTCAAATGTTTACTAAAGAGATAACATTTTGCATTGCATTGCACAAACGATCTAACGTTGTGCACTGAAGAATAACATATAGGCCATGCACTTTTTGCATTGCATTGCATTGCACAGTAGATCTAATTCATTCCCATGTTCATTAAAGAGATAACAAGTGTTGTTGCATTGCATTGCACAAACGATCTTACGTTGTGCATTGAAGAATAACATACAGGCTATGCACTTTATGCATTGCACACCAGAACTAACTCCTTCTAATGTTCATTAAAGGGATAACATGTTGCATTGCATTGTACTGCACAAACGATCTAACGCTGTGCACTGAAGAATAACATATAGGCTATGCACTTTTTGCATTGCTTTGCATTGCACACCAGAACTAACTCCTTCAAATGTGTACTAAAGAGATAACATTTTGCATTGCATTGCACAAACGATCTAACGTTGTGCACTGAAGAATAACATATAGGAAATGCACTTTTTGCATTGCATTGCATTGCACACCAGAACTAACTCCTTCAAATGTTTATTAAAGAGATAACATTTTGCATTGCATTGCAACAAACGATCTAATGTTGTGCATTGAAGAATAATATAGGCTATGCAATTCTTGCATTGCACACAAGAACTAACTCAGTCCCATTTTCTTTAAAGAGATAAGTTGCAATGTTGTTGCATTGCATTGCACAAACGATCTAACGCTGTGCATTGAATTGTAACATAGCCATGCACTTTTTGCATTGCATTGCACACCAGATCTAACTCCTTCCCATGTTCAGTAAAGATATAACATATGTTATGCAACATTGCATAGTTTTGAACAAACAACCTAACGCTGTGCACTAAAGAATAACATTTATGCACTTTTTGCATTGCATTGCATTGCACACCAGAACTAACTCTTTCAAATGTTTATTAAAGAGATAACATTTTGCATTGCATTGCACAAACGATCTTACGTTGTGCATTGAAGAATAACATACAGGCTATGCGCTTTATGCATTGCACACCAGAACTAACTCCTTCCCATGTTCATTAAAGGGATAACATGTTGCATTGCATTGTACTGAACAAACGATCTAACGCTGTGCACTGAAGAATAAACATATAGGCTATGCACTTTTTGCATTGCTTTGCATTGCACACCAGAACTAACTCCTTCAAATGTTTATTAAAGAGATAACATTTTGCATTGCATTGCACAAACGACCTAACGCTGTGCACTAAAGAATAACATTTATGCACTTTTTGCATTGCATTGCACACCAGAACTAACTCCTTCAAATGTTTACTAAAGAGATAACATTTTGCATTGCATTGCACAAACGATCTAACGTTGTGCACTGAAGAATAACATATAGGCCATGCACTTTTTGCATTGCATTGCACAGTAGATCTAATTCATTCCCATGTTCATTAAAGAGATAACAAGTGTTGTTGCATTGCATTGCACAAACGATCTTACTTTGTGCATTGAAGAATAACATACAGGCTATGCACTTTATGCATTGCACACCAGAACTAACTCCTTCCCATGTTCATTAAAGGGATAACATGTTGCATTGCATTGTACTGCACAAACGATCTAACGCTGTGCACTGAAGAATAACATATAGGCTATGCACTTTTTGCATTGCTTTGCATTGCACACCAGAACTAACTCCTTCAAATGTGTACTAAAGAGATAACATTTTGCATTGCATTGCACAAACGATCTAACGTTGTGCACTGAAGAATAACATATAGGAAATGCACTTTTTGCATTGCATTGTACTGAACAAACGATCTAACGCTGTGCACTGAAGAATAACATATAGGCTATGCACTTTTTGCATTGCTTTGCATTGCACACCAGAACTAACTCCTTCAAATGTTTATTAAAGAGATAACATTTTGCATTGCATTGCACAAACGACCTAACGCTGTGCACTAAAGAATAACATTTATGCACTTTTTGCATTGCATTGCACACCAGAACTAACTCCTTCAAATGTTTACTAAAGAGATAACATTTTGCATTGCATTGCACAAACGATCTAACGTTGTGCACTGAAGAATGACATATAGGCCATGCACTTTTTGCATTGCATTGCATTGCACAGTAGATCTAATTCATTCCCATGTTCATTAAAGAGATAACAAGTGTTGTTGCATTGCATTGCACAAACGATCTTACGTTGTGCATTGAAGAATAACATACAGGCTATGCACTTTATGCATTGCACACCAGAACTAACTCCTTCTAATGTTCATTAAAGGGATAACATGTTGCATTGCATTGTACTGCACAAACGATCTAACGCTGTGCACTGAAGAATAACATATAGGCTATGCACTTTTTGCATTGCTTTGCATTGCACACCAGAACTAACTCCTTCAAATGTGTACTAAAGAGATAACATTTTGCATTGCATTGCACAAACGATCTAACGTTGTGCACTGAAGAATAACATATAGGAAATGCACTTTTTGCATTGCATTGCATTGCACACCAGAACTAACTCCTTCAAATGTTTATTAAAGAGATAACATTTTGCATTGCATTGCAACAAACGATCTAATGTTGTGCATTGAAGAATAATATAGGCTATGCAATTCTTGCATTGCACACAAGAACTAACTCAGTCCCATTTTCTTTAAAGAGATAAGTTGCAATGTTGTTGCATTGCATTGCACAAACGATCTAACGTTGTGCATTGAATTGTAACATAGCCATGCACTTTTTGCATTGCATTGCACACCAGATCTAACTCCTTCCCATGTTCAGTAAAGATATAACATATGTTATGCAACATTGCATAGTTTTGAACAAACAACCTAACGCTGTGCACTAAAGAATAACATTTATGCACTTTTTGCATTGCATTGCACACCAGAACTAACTCTTTCAAATGTTTATTAAAGAGATAACATTTTGCATTGCATTGCACAAACGATCTTACGTTGTGCATTGAAGAATAACATACAGGCTATGCGCTTTATGCATTGCACACCAGAACTAACTCCTTCCCATGTTCATTAAAGGGATAACATGTTGCATTGCATTGTACTGAACAAACGATCTAACGCTGTGCACTGAAGAATAAACATATAGGCTATGCACTTTTTGCATTGCTTTGCATTGCACACCAGAACTAACTCCTTCAAATGTTTATTAAAGAGATAACATTTTGCATTGCATTGCACGAACGACCTAACGCTGTGCACTAAAGAATAACATTTATGCACTTTTTGCATTGCATTGCACACCAGAACTAACTCCTTCAAATGTTTACTAAAGAGATAACATTTTGCATTGCATTGCACAAACGATCTAACGTTGTGCACTGAAGAATAACATATAGGCCATGCACTTTTTGCATTGCATTGCACAGTAGATCTAATTCATTCCCATGTTCATTAAAGAGATAACAAGTGTTGTTGCATTGCATTGCACAAACGATCTTACTTTGTGCATTGAAGAATAACATACAGGCTATGCACTTTATGCATTGCACACCAGAACTAACTCCTTCCCATGTTCATTAAAGGGATAACATGTTGCATTGCATTGTACTGCACAAACGATCTAACGCTGTGCACTGAAGAATAACATATAGGCTATGCACTTTTTGCATTGCTTTGCATTGCACACCAGAACTAACTCCTTCAAATGTGTACTAAAGAGATAACATTTTGCATTGCATTGCACAAACGATCTAACGTTGTGCACTGAAGAATAACATTTATGCACTTTTTGCATTGCATTGCACACCAGAACTAACTCCTTCAAATGTTTACTAAAGAGATAACATTTTGCATTGCATTGCAGAAACGCTATAACGTTGTGCAATGAAGAATAACATATAGGCCATGCACCTTTTGCATTGCATTGCATTGCACAGTAGATCTAATTAATTCCCATGTTCATTAAAGAGATAACAAGTGTTGTTGCATTGCATTGCACAAACGATCTTACGTTGTGCATTGAAGAATAACATAGGCTATTCACTTTGCATTGCATTGCACACCAGAACTAGCTCCTTCCCATGTTCATTAAAGGGATAACATGTTGCATTGCATTGCATTGCACAAACGATCTAACGCTGTGCACTGAAGAATAACATATAGGCTATGCACTTTTTGCATTGCATTGCACTCCAGAAGTAACTACTTCCCATTTTTATTAAAGAGATAACATTTTGCATTGCATTGCACAAACGACCTAACGCTGTGCACTAAAGAATAACATTTATGCACTTTTTGCATTGCATTGCACACCAGAACTAACTCCTTCAAATGTTTACTAAAGAGATAACATTTTGCATTGCATTGCACAAACGATCTAACGTTGTGCACTGAAGAATAACATATAGGCCATGCACTTTTTGCATTGCATTGCATTGCACAGTAGATCTAATTCATTCCCATGTTCATTAAAGAGATAACAAGTGTTGTTGCATTGCATTGCACAAACGATCTTACGTTGTGCATTGAAGAATAACATACAGGCTATGCACTTTATGCATTGCACACCAGAACTAACTCCTTCCCATGTTCATTAAAGGGATAACATGTTGCATTGCATTGTACTGCACAAACGATCTAACGCTGTGCACTGAAGAATAACATATAGGCTATGCACTTTTTGCATTGCTGTGCATTGCACACCAGAACTAACTCCTTCAAATGTGTACTAAAGAGATAACATTTTGCATTGCACAAACGATCTAACGTTGTGCACTGAAGAATAACATATAGGAAATGCACTTTTTGCATTGCATTGCATTGCACACCAGAACTAACTCCTTCAAATGTTTATTAAAGAGATAACATTTTGCATTGCATTGCAACAAACGATCTAATGTTGTGCATTGAAGAATAATATAGGCTATGCAATTCTTGCATTGCACACAAGAACTAACTCAGTCCCATTTTCTTTAAAGAGATAAGTTGCAATGTTGTTGCATTGCATTGCACAAACGATCTAACGTTGTGCATTGAATTGTAACATAGCCATGCACTTTTTGCATTGCATTGCACACCAGATCTAACTCCTTCCCATGTTCAGTAAAGAGATAACATATGTTATGCAACATTGCATAGTTTTGAACAAACAACCTAACGCTGTGCACTAAAGAATAACATTTATGCACTTTTTGCATTGCATTGCATTGCACACCAGAACTAACTCTTTCAAATGTTTATTAAAGAGATAACATTTTGCATTGCATTGCACAAACGATCTTACGTTGTGCATTGAAGAATAACATACAGGCTATGCGCTTTATGCATTGCACACCAGAACTAACTCCTTCCCATGTTCAGTAAAGGGATAACATGTTGCATTGCATTGTACTGAACAAACGATCTAACGCTGTGCACTGAAGAATAACATATAGGCTATGCACTTTTTGCATTGCTTTGCATTGCACACCAGAACTAACTCCTTCAAATGTTTATTAAAGAGATAACATTTTGCATTGCATTGCACAAACGACCTAACGCTGTGCACTAAAGAATAACATTTATGCACTTTTTGCATTGCATTGCACACCAGAACTAACTCCTTCAAATGTTTACTAAAGAGATAACATTTTGCATTGCATTGCAGAAACGCTCTAACGTTGTGCAATGAAGAATAACATATAGGCCATGCACCTTTTGCATTGCATTGCATTGCAGAGTAGATCTAATTCATTCCCATGTTCATTAAAGAGATAACAAGTGTTGTTGCATTGCATTGCACAAACGATCTTACGTTGTGCATTGAAGAATAACATACAGGCTATGCGCTTTATGCATTGCACACCAGAACTAACTCCTTCCCATGTTCAATAAATGGATAACATGTTTCATTGCATTGTACTGCACAAACGATCTAACGCTGTGCACTGAAGAATAACATATAGGCTATGCACTTTTTGCATTGCTTTGCATTGCACACCAGAACTAACTCCTTCAAATGTGTACTAAAGAGATAACATTTTGCATTGCATTGCACAAACGATCTAAAGTTGTGCATTGAATTGTAACATAGCCATGCACTTTTTGCATTGCATTGCACACCAGATCTAACTCCTTCCCATGTTCAGTAAAGACATAACATATGTTATGCAACATTGCATAGTTTTGAACAAACAACCTAACGCTGTGCACTAAAGAATAACATTTATGCACTTTTTTCATTGCATTGCATTGCACACCAGAACTAACTCCTTCAAATGTTCATTAAAGAGATAACATTTTGCATTGCATTGCACAAACGACCTAACGCTGTGCACTAAAGAATAACATGTATGCACTTTTTGCATTGCATTGCACACCAGAACTAACTCCTTCAAATGTTTACTAAAGAGATAACATTTTGCATTGCATTGCACAAACGATCTTACGTTGTGCATTGAAGAATAACATACAGGCTATGCGCTTTATGCATTGCACACCAGAACTAACTCCTTCCCATGTTCAGTAAAGGGATAACATGTTGCATTGCATTGTACTGAACAAACGATCTAACGCTGTGCACTGAAGAATAACATATAGGCTATGCACTTTTTGCATTGCTTTGCATTGCACACCAGAACTAACTCCTTCAAATGTTTATTAAAGAGATAACATTTTGCATTGCATTGCACAAACGACCTAACGCTGTGCACTAAAGAATAACATTTATGCACTTTTTGCATTGCACACCAGAACTAACTCCTTCAAATGTTTACTAAAGAGATAACATTTTGCATTGCATTGCAGAAACGCTCTAACGTTGTGCAATGAAGAATAACATATAGGCCATGCACCTTTTGCATTGCATTGCATTGCAGAGTAGATCTAATTCATTCCCATGTTCATTAAAGAGATAACAAGTGTTGTTGCATTGCATTGCACAAACGATCTTACGTTGTGCATTGAAGAATAACATACAGGCTATGCGCTTTATGCATTGCACACCAGAACTAACTCCTTCCCATGTTCAATAAATGGATAACATGTTTCATTGCATTGTACTGCACAAACGATCTAACGCTGTGCACTGAAGAATAACATATAGGCTATGCACTTTTTGCATTGCTTTGCATTGCACACCAGAACTAACTCCTTCAAATGTGTACTAAAGAGATAACATTTTGCATTGCATTGCACAAACGATCTAAAGTTGTGCATTGAATTGTAACATAGCCATGCACTTTTTGCATTGCATTGCACACCAGATCTAACTCCTTCCCATGTTCAGTAAAGACATAACATATGTTATGCAACATTGCATAGTTTTGAACAAACAACCTAACGCTGTGCACTAAAGAATAACATTTATGCACTTTTTTCATTGCATTGCATTGCACACCAGAACTAACTCCTTCAAATGTTCATTAAAGAGATAACATTTTGCATTGCATTGCACAAACGACCTAACGCTGTGCACTAAAGAATAACATGTATGCACTTTTTGCATTGCATTGCACACCAGAACTAACTCCTTCAAATGTTTACTAAAGAGATAACATTTTGCATTGCATTGCACAAACGATCTAACGTTGTGCACTGAAGAATAACATATAGGCCATGCACTTTTTGCATTGCATTGCATTGCACACCAGAACTAACTCCTTCAAATGTTTATTAAAGAGATAACATTTTGCACGATCTAACGTTGTGCATTGAAAAATAACAAATAGGCTGAATATGCATGCATTGTATTGCATTGCACACCCGACTCCATCCCATGTTCATTAAAGAGATGATATGATTTGTTATGCAACATTTCATTGTTTGGCACAAACAATCTAACGTTGTGCATTGAAGAGTAACATAGGCTATTCACTTTGCATTGCATTGCACACCAGAACTAGCTCCTTCCCATGTTCATTAAAGGGATAACATGTTGCATTGCATTGCATTGCACAAACGATCTAACGCTGTGCACTGAAGAATAACATATAGGCTATGCACTTTTTGCATTGCATTGCACTCCAGAAGTAACTACTTCCCATTTTTATTAAAGAGATAACATTTTGCATTGCATTGCACAAACGATCTAAAGTTGTGCATTGAAGAGTAACATAGGCCATGCATTTTTTGCATTGCTTTGGTTTGCATTGCATTGCACACAAGAATTAACTCCTTCAAATGTTTATTAAAGAGATAACATGTTGCATTGCATTGCACAAACGATCTAACGTTGTGCATTGAAGAATGACATAGTTGACATAAGTAAATGCATGGATTTTGTTGCATGTACACCCGATCGAACTCCTTCCCATGTTCAATAAAGAGATAATATGTTGCATTGCTTTACACAAACGCTTTAACGCTGTGCACTGAATAACATTCATGCACTTTTTGCATTGTATTGCGTTGCACACCCGAACTAACTCCTTCCCATGTTTATTAAAGAGATAACATATGTTATGCACAAACGATCTAACGTTTTGCATTGAAGAGTAACATTGGCTATTCACTTTTTGCATTGCATTGCACACCATAACTAACTTTTCTAACATTTGAAGGAGTTAGTTCTGCAAAAAGTGCATACATGTTATTATTCAGTGCACAACATTAGATCGTTTCTGCAAAGCAATGCAACATGTTATTTATTTAGTGAACATGGGAAAGAGTTAGTTCTGGTGTGCAATGCAATACAATGCAAAAAGTGCATGGTCTATGTTTCTCTTCAATGCACAACGTTAGATCGTTTGCGCAATGCAATGCAAAATGTTATCTCTTTAATGAACATTTGAAGGAGTAAGATCTGGTGTGCAATGCAATGCCAAAAGTGCACACACTAAATGTTATTCTTCAGTGCACAACGTTAGATCGTTTCTGCAATGCAATGCAATTCAATGCAATGCAATGCAACATGTGTTATCTCTTTAATAAACATGGGAAGGAGTTAGTTCTGGTGTGCAATGCAATACAATGCATGCATTTAGCCTATATGTTGTTCGCCAATGCACAACATTGATCGTTGAGGCAAAAAGTGCATGGCCTATGTTACTCTTCATTGCACAACGTTAGATCGTTTGTGCAATGCACAACAGATGTTATCTCTTTAATGAACATGGGAAGGAGTTAGTTTTGGTGTGCAATGCAGGGATAGAAGTGCATATGTTTTTCTTCAATGATGCACAACGATAGATCGTTTGTGCAATGCAACAACATATGTTATCTCTTTAATGAACATGTGAATAAATTAGTTGTAGTGTGCAATGCAATGCAATCCAAGAAGTGCATAGCCTATATGTTATTGTTCAGTTGTGCAATGCAATGCAACAACATAAATGTTATCTCTTTAATGAACATGGGAAGGAGTTAGTTCTGGTGTGCAATGCAATGCGAAAAGTGCATTATCTATATGTTCCGTTATTCTACCGTGCATTATATCGTTGTCCAACGGAATGTTAATTGTGTCAAAAGCCAGTGCAATTATTTTCCTTTACTGCACATTAATTAATCTACTTATACTGAGGTTAACTTTCTATACATACTCTTCGACTCCTGATCAGCCAATACAGAAGTCCATATTTGACCAAAGTAACATATTTCTGGCCAAAGAGTCCTCGATTTCTATACATACATCATTGACTCCTACATACTCGTTGATTCTTTCTGATGTTACGTCAACCATACAGTAGTCCATTTTTGACCCAAGGAATATTTTTCTGGCCAAAGAGTCCTCGATGTTGGGCTTTCTATACATACTCATAGACTCCTTCTCATGATTCACAAGCCATTTAGATGTCCATATCTGACCTTTTGAACTTATTTGTGTTCAAAGTGTAATCAAAATTTTTCAAACTATATAAAGTTATAGAATCCTTTTGATGATAAATCAGCTATTCAGAGGTTTTGACCTCCTGAACATATTTCTGGACAAAGAGTCCTCGATCTATACATACTCATAGATTCCTTCTGATGCTTCATAAGCCATATAGATGTCCATATCTGACCTTTTGAACATATTTGTGGTCAAAGTGTCCTCAAAAGTTTTTAAACTATATAAAGTTATAGACTCCTTTTGATGCTAAATCAGCTATTCATGGGTCCCCTTTTGACCTCCTGAACATATTTCTGGCCAAAGAGTCCTCGATCTTGGGCTTTCTATATATACTCATAGACTCCTTCTGATGCATCATAAGCCATGTAGATGTCCATATCTGACATTTTGAACTTATTTGTGGTCAAAGTGTCCTCAAAATTTTTCAAAATATATAAAGTTAATAAATCCTTTTTATGATAAATCAGCTATTCAGAGGTTTTGACCTCCTGAACATATTTCTGGCCAAAGAGTCCTCGACCTCAGGCTTTCTATACATACTCATAGACTCCTTCTGATGCTTCATAAGCCATATAGATGTCCATATCTGACCTTTTGAACTTATTTGTGGTCAAAGTGTCCTCCAAATTTTTCAAACTATATAAAGTTATAGAATTCTTTGGATGATAAATCAGCTATTCAGAGTTCCTCTTTTGACCTCCTGAACATATTTCTGGCCAAAGAGTCCTCGACCTTGGGCTTTCTATACATACTCATAGACTCCTTCTGATGCTTCATAAGCCATATAGATGTCCATATCTGACCTTTTGAACTTATTTGTGGTCAAAGTGTCCTCAAATTTTTCAGCTATTCAGAGGTCCCCTGTTGACCTACGGAACATATTTCTGGCCAAAGAGTCCTAAAAGATTAATACTGATATCTTCAGACTGATATCTTCGGATTCTAAATCCTCCTGACAAAAGTCCATATTTGACATACTGAATTTTTTTTCCGGCCAAGGAGTATTCGAAACTTGGGCTTTCTAAACATACTACTTCTGATGCTTCATAAGCCATATAGATGTCCATATCTGACCTTTTGAACTATTTGTGGTCAAAGTGTCCTCAAAATTTTTCAAACTAATATAAAGTTATATAATTCTTTTGATGATAAATAAGCTATTCAGAGGTTTTGACCTCCTTAACATATTTCTGGACAAAGAGTCCTCCACCTTGGGCTTTCTATACATACTCATAGACTCCTTCTGATGCTTCATAAGCCATATAGATGTCCATATCTGACCTTTTGAACTTATTTGTGGTCAAAGTGTCCTCAAAATTTTTCAAACTATATAAAGTTATAGAATCCTTTTGATGATAAATCAGTTATTCAGAGGTTTTGACCTCCTGAACATATTTCTGGCCAAAGAGTCCTCGATCTTGGGCTTTCTATACATACTCATAGGTTCCTTCTGATGCTTCATAAGCCATATAGATGTCCATATCTGACCTTTTGAACTCATATGTGGTCTAAGTGTCCTCAAAAATTTTCAAACTATATAAAATTATAGAATCCTTTTGATGATAAATCAGCTATTCAGAGGTTTTGACCTCCTGAACATATTTCTGGCCAAAGAGTCCTCGATCTTGGGCTTTCTATATATACTCATAGACTCCCTCTGATGCTTCAAAAGCAATATAGATGTCCATATCTGACCTTTTGAAATTATTTGTGGTCAAAGTGTCCTCAAAATTTTTCAAACTATATAAAGTTATAGACTCCTTTTGATGCTAAATCAGCTATTCATGGGTCCCCTTTTGACCTCCTGAACATATTTCTGGCCAAAGAGTCCTCGATCTTGAGCTTTCTATATATACCCCTCTGATGCTTCAAAAGCAATATAGATGTCCATATCTCACCTTTTGAACTTATTTCTGGTCAAAGGGTCCTCAAAAGTTTTCAAACTATATAAAGTTTTAGAATTCTTTCGATGATAAATCATCTATTCAGAGGTCCCCTTTTGACCTCCTGAACATATTTCTGGCCAAAGAGTCCTCGATCTTGGGCTACACAAACTCATAGACTCCTTCTGATGCTTCATAAGCCATATAGATGTCCATATCTGACCTTTTGAACTTATTTGTGGTCAAAGTGTCCTCAAAATTTTTCAAACTATATAAAGTTATAGAATCCTTTTGATGATAAATCAGCTATTCAGAGGTTTTGACCTCCTGAACATATTTCTGGCCAAAGAGTCCTCGATCTTGGGCTTTCTATACATACTCATAGACTCCCTCTGATGCATCATAAGCAGATATGTCCATATCTGTCCTTTTGAACTTATTTGTGGTCAAAGTGTCCTCAAAATTTTTCAAACAATATAAAGTTATAGAATTCTTTTGATGATAAATCAGCTATTCAGAGGTCCTCTTTTGACTTCCTGAACATATTTCTGGCCAAAGAGTCCTCCACCTTGGGCTTTCTATACATACTCATAGACTCCTTCTGATGCTTCATAAGCCATATAGATGTCCATATCTGACCTTTTGAACTTATTTGTGGTCAAAGTGTCCTCAAAATATTTCAAACTATATAAAGTTATAGAATCCTTTTGATGATAAATCAGCTATTCAGAGGTTTTGACCTCCTGAACATATTTCTGGCCAAAGAGTCCTCGATCTTGGGCTTTCTATACATACTCATAGACTCCTTCTGATGCTTCATAAGCCATATAGATGTCCATATCTGACCTTTTGAACTTATTTGTGGTCAAAGTGTCCACAAAATGTTTCAAACTGTATAAAGTTATAGAATTCTTTTGATGATAAATCAGCTATTCAGAGTTCCTCTTTTGACCTCCTGAACATATTTCTGGCCAAAGAGTCCTCGACCTTGGGCTTTCTATACATACTCATAGACTCCTTCTGATGCTTCATAAGCCATATAGATGTCCATATCTGACCTTTTGAACTTATTTGTGGTCAAAGTGTCCTCCAAATTTTTCAAACTATATAAAGATATAGAATTCTTTTGATGATAAATCATCTATTCAGACGTCCCCTCTTGACCTCCTGAGCATATTTCTGGCCAAAGAGTCCTCGATCTTGGGCTTTCTACACTTACTCATAGACTCCTTCTGATGCTTCATAAGCCATATAGATGTCCATATCTGACCTTTTGAACTTATTTGTGGTCAAAGTGTCCACAAAATGTTTCAAACTGTATAAAGTTATAGAATTCTTTTGATGATAAATCAGCTATTCAGAGTTCCTCTTTTGACCTCCTGAACATATTTCTGGCCAAAGAGTCCTCGACCTTGGGCTTTCTATACATACTCATAGACTCCTTCTGATGCTTCATAAGCCATATAGATGTCCATATCTGACCTTTTGAACTTATTTGTGGTCAAAGTGTCCTCCAAATTTTTCAAACTATATAAAGATATAGAATTCTTTTGATGATAAATCATCTATTCAGACGTCCCCTCTTGACCTCCTGAGCATATTTCTGGCCAAAGAGTCCTCGATCTTGGGCTTTCTACACTTACTCATAGACTCCTTCTGATGCTTCATAAGCCATATAGATGTCCATATCTGATCTTTTGAACTTATTTGTGGTCAAAGTGTCCTCCAAATTTTTCAAACTATATAAAGATATAAAATTCTTTTGATGATAAATCAGCTATTCAGAGGTCATCTTTTGACCTCCTGAACATATTTCTGGCCAAAGTGTCCTCGATCTTGGGCTTTCTATATATACTCATAGACTCCCTCTGATGCTTCAAAAGCCATATAGATGTCCATATCTGACATTTTGAACTTATTTGTGGTCAAAGTGTCCTCAAAATTTTTCAAAATATATAAAGTTAATAAATCCTTTTTATGATAAATCAGCTATTCAGAGGTTTTGACCTCCTGAACATATTTCTGGCCAAAGAGTCCTCGACCTCAGGCTTTCTATACATACTCATAGACTCCTTCTGATGCTTCATAAGCCATATAGATGTCCATATCTGACCTTTTGAACTTATTTGTGGTCAAAGTGTCCTCCAAATTTTTCAAACTATATAAAGTTATAGAATTCTTTGGATGATAAATCAGCTATTCAGAGTTCCTCTTTTGACCTCCTGAACATATTTCTGGCCAAAGAGTCCTCGACCTTGGGCTTTCTATACATACTCATAGACTCCTTCTGATGCTTCATAAGCCATATAGATGTCCATATCTGACCTTTTGAACTTATTTGTGGTCAAAGTGTCCTCAAATTTTTCAGCTATTCAGAGGTCCCCTGTTGACCTACGGAACATATTTCTGGCCAAAGAGTCCTAAAAGATTAATACTGATATCTTCAGACTGATATCTTCGGATTCTAAATCCTCCTGACAAAAGTCCATATTTGACATACTGAATTTTTTTTCCGGCCAAGGAGTATTCGAAACTTGGGCTTTCTAAACATACTACTTCTGATGCTTCATAAGCCATATAGATGTCCATATCTGACCTTTTGAACTATTTGTGGTCAAAGTGTCCTCAAAATTTTTCAAACTAATATAAAGTTATATAATTCTTTTGATGATAAATAAGCTATTCAGAGGTTTTGACCTCCTTAACATATTTCTGGACAAAGAGTCCTCCACCTTGGGCTTTCTATACATACTCATAGACTCCTTCTGATGCTTCATAAGCCATATAGATGTCCATATCTGACCTTTTGAACTTATTTGTGGTCAAAGTGTCCTCAAAATTTTTCAAACTATATAAAGTTATAGAATCCTTTTGATGATAAATCAGTTATTCAGAGGTTTTGACCTCCTGAACATATTTCTGGCCAAAGAGTCCTCGATCTTGGGCTTTCTATACATACTCATAGGTTCCTTCTGATGCTTCATAAGCCATATAGATGTCCATATCTGACCTTTTGAACTCATATGTGGTCTAAGTGTCCTCAAAAATTTTCAAACTATATAAAATTATAGAATCCTTTTGATGATAAATCAGCTATTCAGAGGTTTTGACCTCCTGAACATATTTCTGGCCAAAGAGTCCTCGATCTTGGGCTTTCTATATATACCCATAGACTCCCTCTGATGCTTCAAAAGCAATATAGATGTCCATATCTGACCTTTTGAAATTATTTGTGGTCAAAGTGTCCTCAAAATTTTTCAAACTATATAAAGTTATAGACTCCTTTTGATGCTAAATCAGCTATTCATGGGTCCCCTTTTGACCTCCTGAACATATTTCTGGCCAAAGAGTCCTCGATCTTGAGCTTTCTATATATACCCCTCTGATGCTTCAAAAGCAATATAGATGTCCATATCTCACCTTTTGAACTTATTTCTGGTCAAAGGGTCCTCAAAAGTTTTCAAACTATATAAAGTTTTAGAATTCTTTCGATGATAAATCATCTATTCAGAGGTCCCCTTTTGACCTCCTGAACATATTTCTGGCCAAAGAGTCCTCGATCTTGGGCTACACAAACTCATAGACTCCTTCTGATGCTTCATAAGCCATATAGATGTCCATATCTGACCTTTTGAACTTATTTGTGGTCAAAGTGTCCTCAAAATTTTTCAAACTATATAAAGTTATAGAATCCTTTTGATGATAAATCAGCTATTCAGAGGTTTTGACCTCCTGAACATATTTCTGGCCAAAGAGTCCTCGATCTTGGGCTTTCTATACATACTCATAGACTCCCTCTGATGCATCATAAGCAGATATGTCCATATCTGTCCTTTTGAACTTATTTGTGGTCACAGTGTCCTCAAAATTTTTCAAACAATATAAAGTTATAGAATTCTTTTGATGATAAATCAGCTATTCAGAGGTCCTCTTTTGACTTCCTGAACATATTTCTGGCCAAAGAGTCCTCCACCTTGGGCTTTCTATACATACTCATAGACTCCTTCTGATGCTTCATAAGCCATATAGATGTCCATATCTGACCTTTTGAACTTATTTGTGGTCAAAGTGTCCTCAAAATTTTTCAAACTATATAAAGTTATAGAATCCTTTTGATGATAAATCAGCTATTCAGAGGTTTTGACCTCCTGAACATATTTCTGGCCAAAGAGTCCTCGATCTTGGGCTTTCTATACATACTCATAGACTCCTTCTGATGCTTCATAAGCCATATAGATGTCCATATCTGACCTTTTGAACTTATTTGTGGTCAAAGTGTCCACAAAATGTTTCAAACTGTATAAAGTTATAGAATTCTTTTGATGATAAATCAGCTATTCAGAGTTCCTCTTTTGACCTCCTGAACATATTTCTGGCCAAAGAGTCCTCGACCTTGGGCTTTCTATACATACTCATAGACTCCTTCTGATGCTTCATAAGCCATATAGATGTCCATATCTGACCTTTTGAACTTATTTGTTGTCAAAGTGTCCTCCAAATTTTTCAAACTATATAAAGATATAGAATTCTTTTGATGATAAATCATCTATTCAGACGTCCCCTCTTGACCTCCTGAGCATATTTCTGGCCAAAGAGTCCTCGATCTTGGGCTTTCTACACTTACTCATAGACTCCTTCTGATGCTTCATAAGCCATATAGATGTCCATATCTGACCTTTTGAACTTATTTGTGGTCAAAGTGTCCTCAAAATTTTTCAAACTATATAAAGTTATAGAATCCTTTTGATGATAAATCAGCTATTCAGAGGTTTTGACCTCCTGAACATATTTCTGGCCAAAGAGTCCTCGATCTTGGGCTTTCTATACATACTCATAGACTCCTTCTGATGCTTCATAAGCCATATAGATGTCCATATCTGACCTTTTGAACTTATTTGTGGTCAAAGTGTCCACAAAATGTTTCAAACTGTATAAAGTTATAGAATTCTTTTGATGATAAATCAGCTATTCAGAGTTCCTCTTTTGACCTCCTGAACATATTTCTGGCCAAAGAGTCCTCGACCTTGGGCTTTCTATACATACTCATAGACTCCTTCTGATGCTTCATAAGCCATATAGATGTCCATATCTGACCTTTTGAACTTATTTGTGGTCAAAGTGTCCTCCAAATTTTTCAAACTATATAAAGATATAGAATTCTTTTGATGATAAATCATCTATTCAGACGTCCCCTCTTGACCTCCTGAGCATATTTCTGGCCAAAGAGTCCTCGATCTTGGGCTTTCTACACTTACTCATAGACTCCTTCTGATGCTTCATAAGCCATATAGATGTCCATATCTGATCTTTTGAACTTATTTGTGGTCAAAGTGTCCTCCAAATTTTTCAAACTATATAAAGATATAAAATTCTTTTGATGATAAATCAGCTATTCAGAGGTCATCTTTTGACCTCCTGAACATATTTCTGGCCAAAGTGTCCTCGATCTTGGGCTTTCTATATATACTCATAGACTCCCTCTGATGCTTCAAAAGCCATATAGATGTCCATATCTGACATTTTGAACTTATTTGTGGTCAAAGTGTCCTCAAAATTTTTCAAAATATATAAAGTTAATAAATCCTTTTTATGATAAATCAGCTATTCAGAGGTTTTGACCTCCTGAACATATTTCTGGCCAAAGAGTCCTCGACCTCAGGCTTTCTATACATACTCATAGACTCCTTCTGATGCTTCATAAGCCATATAGATGTCCATATCTGACCTTTTGAACTTATTTGTGGTCAAAGTGTCCTCCAAATTTTTCAAACTATATAAAGTTATAGAATTCTTTGGATGATAAATCAGCTATTCAGAGTTCCTCTTTTGACCTCCTGAACATATTTCTGGCCAAAGAGTCCTCGACCTTGGGCTTTCTATACATACTCATAGACTCCTTCTGATGCTTCATAAGCCATATAGATGTCCATATCTGACCTTTTGAACTTATTTGTGGTCAAAGTGTCCTCAAATTTTTCAGCTATTCAGAGGTCCCCTGTTGACCTACGGAACATATTTCTGGCCAAAGAGTCCTAAAAGATTAATACTGATATCTTCAGACTGATATCTTCGGATTCTAAATCCTCCTGACAAAAGTCCATATTTGACATACTGAATTTTTTTTCCGGCCAAGGAGTATTCGAAACTTGGGCTTTCTAAACATACTACTTCTGATGCTTCATAAGCCATATAGATGTCCATATCTGACCTTTTGAACTATTTGTGGTCAAAGTGTCCTCAAAATTTTTCAAACTAATATAAAGTTATATAATTCTTTTGATGATAAATAAGCTATTCAGAGGTTTTGACCTCCTGAACATATTTCTGGCCAAAGAGTCCTCGATCTTGGGCTTTCTATACATACTCATAGGTTCCTTCTGATGCTTCATAAGCCATATAGATGTCCATATCTGACCTTTTGAACTCATATGTGGTCTAAGTGTCCTCAAAAATTTTCAAACTATATAAAATTATAGAATCCTTTTGATGATAAATCAGCTATTCAGAGGTTTTGACCTCCTGAACATATTTCTGGCCAAAGAGTCCTCGATCTTGGGCTTTCTATATATACCCATAGACTCCCTCTGATGCTTCAAAAGCAATATAGATGTCCATATCTGACCTTTTGAAATTATTTGTGGTCAAAGTGTCCTCAAAATTTTTCAAACTATATAAAGTTATAGACTCCTTTTGATGCTAAATCAGCTATTCATGGGTCCCCTTTTGACCTCCTGAACATATTTCTGGCCAAAGAGTCCTCGATCTTGAGCTTTCTATATATACCCCTCTGATGCTTCAAAAGCAATATAGATGTCCATATCTCACCTTTTGAACTTATTTCTGGTCAAAGGGTCCTCAAAAGTTTTCAAACTATATAAAGTTTTAGAATTCTTTCGATGATAAATCATCTATTCAGAGGTCCCCTTTTGACCTCCTGAACATATTTCTGGCCAAAGAGTCCTCGATCTTGGGCTACACAAACTCATAGACTCCTTCTGATGCTTCATAAGCCATATAGATGTCCATATCTGACCTTTTGAACTTATTTGTGGTCAAAGTGTCCTCAAAATTTTTCAAACTATATAAAGTTATAGAATCCTTTTGATGATAAATCAGCTATTCAGAGGTTTTGACCTCCTGAACATATTTCTGGCCAAAGAGTCCTCGATCTTGGGCTTTCTATACATACTCATAGACTCCCTCTGATGCATCATAAGCAGATATGTCCATATCTGTCCTTTTGAACTTATTTGTGGTCAAAGTGTCCTCAAAATTTTTCAAACAATATAAAGTTATAGAATTCTTTTGATGATAAATCAGCTATTCAGAGGTCCTCTTTTGACTTCCTGAACATATTTCTGGCCAAAGAGTCCTCCACCTTGGGCTTTCTATACATACTCATAGACTCCTTCTGATGCTTCATAAGCCATATAGATGTCCATATCTGACCTTTTGAACTTATTTGTGGTCAAAGTGTCCTCAAAATTTTTCAAACTATATAAAGTTATAGAATCCTTTTGATGATAAATCAGCTATTCAGAGGTTTTGACCTCCTGAACATATTTCTGGCCAAAGAGTCCTCGATCTTGGGCTTTCTATACATACTCATAGACTCCTTCTGATGCTTCATAAGCCATATAGATGTCCATATCTGACCTTTTGAACTTATTTGTGGTCAAAGTGTCCACAAAATGTTTCAAACTGTATAAAGTTATAGAATTCTTTTGATGATAAATCAGCTATTCAGAGTTCCTCTTTTGACCTCCTGAACATATTTCTGGCCAAAGAGTCCTCGACCTTGGGCTTTCTATACATACTCATAGACTCCTTCTGATGCTTCATAAGCCATATAGATGTCCATATCTGACCTTTTGAACTTATTTGTGGTCAAAGTGTCCTCCAAATTTTTCAAACTATATAAAGATATAGAATTCTTTTGATGATAAATCATCTATTCAGACGTCCCCTCTTGACCTCCTGAGCATATTTCTGGCCAAAGAGTCCTCGATCTTGGGCTTTCTACACTTACTCATAGACTCCTTCTGATGCTTCATAAGCCATATAGATGTCCATATCTGACCTTTTGAACTTATTTGTGGTCAAAGTGTCCTCAAAATTTTTCAAACTATATAAAGTTATAGAATCCTTTTGATGATAAATAAGCTATTCAGAGGTTTTGACCTCCTTAACATATTTCTGGACAAAGAGTCCTCCACCTTGGGCTTTCTATACATACTCATAGACTCCTTCTGATGCTTCATAAGCCATATAGATGTCCATATCTGACCTTTTGAACTTATTTGTGGTCAAAGTGTCCTCAAAATTTTTCAAACTATATAAAGTTATAGAATCCTTTTGATGATAAATCAGTTATTCAGAGGTTTTGACCTCCTGAACATATTTCTGGCCAAAGAGTCCTCGATCTTGAGCTTTCTATACATACTCATAGGTTCCTTCTGATGCTTCATAAGCCATATAGATGTCCATATCTGACCTTTTGAACTCATATGTGGTCTAAGTGTCCTCAAAAATTTTCAAACTATATAAAATTATAGAATCCTTTTGATGATAAATCAGCTATTCAGAGGTTTTGACCTCCTGAACATATTTCTGGCCAAAGAGTCCTCGATCTTGGGCTTTCTATATATACCCATAGACTCCCTCTGATGCTTCAAAAGCAATATAGATGTCCATATCTGACCTTTTGAAATTATTTGTGGTCAAAGTGTCCTCAAAATTTTTCAAACTATATAAAGTTATAGACTCCTTTTGATGCTAAATCAGCTATTCATGGGTCCCCTTTTGACCTCCTGAACATATTTCTGGCCAAAGAGTCCTCGATCTTGAGCTTTCTATATATACCCCTCTGATGCTTCAAAAGCAATATAGATGTCCATATCTCACCTTTTGAACTTATTTCTGGTCAAAGGGTCCTCAAAAGTTTTCAAACTATATAAAGTTTTAGAATTCTTTCGATGATAAATCATCTATTCAGAGGTCCCCTTTTGACCTCCTGAACATATTTCTGGCCAAAGAGTCCTCGATCTTGGGCTACACAAACTCATAGACTCCTTCTGATGCTTCATAAGCCATATAGATGTCCATATCTGACCTTTTGAACTTATTTGTGGTCAAAGTGTCCTCAAAATTTTTCAAACTATATAAAGTTATAGAATCCTTTTGATGATAAATCAGCTATTCAGAGGTTTTGACCTCCTGAACATATTTCTGGCCAAAGAGTCCTCGATCTTGGGCTTTCTATACATACTCATAGACTCCCTCTGATGCATCATAAGCAGATATGTCCATATCTGTCCTTTTGAACTTATTTGTGGTCACAGTGTCCTCAAAATTTTTCAAACAATATAAAGTTATAGAATTCTTTTGATGATAAATCAGCTATTCAGAGGTCCTCTTTTGACTTCCTGAACATATTTCTGGCCAAAGAGTCCTCCACCTTGGGCTTTCTATACATACTCATAGACTCCTTCTGATGCTTCATAAGCCATATAGATGTCCATATCTGACCTTTTGAACTTATTTGTGGTCAAAGTGTCCTCAAAATTTTTCAAACTATATAAAGTTATAGAATCCTTTTGATGATAAATCAGCTATTCAGAGGTTTTGACCTCCTGAACATATTTCTGGCCAAAGAGTCCTCGATCTTGGGCTTTCTATACATACTCATAGACTCCTTCTGATGCTTCATAAGCCATATAGATGTCCATATCTGACCTTTTGAACTTATTTGTGGTCAAAGTGTCCACAAAATGTTTCAAACTGTATAAAGTTATAGAATTCTTTTGATGATAAATCAGCTATTCAGAGTTCCTCTTTTGACCTCCTGAACATATTTCTGGCCAAAGAGTCCTCGACCTTGGGCTTTCTATACATACTCATAGACTCCTTCTGATGCTTCATAAGCCATATAGATGTCCATATCTGACCTTTTGAACTTATTTGTGGTCAAAGTGTCCTCCAAATTTTTCAAACTATATAAAGATATAGAATTCTTTTGATGATAAATCATCTATTCAGACGTCCCCTCTTGACCTCCTGAGCATATTTCTGGCCAAAGAGTCCTCGATCTTGGGCTTTCTACACTTACTCATAGACTCCTTCTGATGCTTCATAAGCCATATAGATGTCCATATCTGACCTTTTGAACTTATTTGTGGTCAAAGTGTCCTCAAAATTTTTCAAACTATATAAAGTTATAGAATCCTTTTGATGATAAATCAGCTATTCAGAGGTTTTGACCTCCTGAACATATTTCTGGCCAAAGAGTCCTCGATCTTGGGCTTTCTATACATACTCATAGACTCCTTCTGATGCTTCATAAGCCATATAGATGTCCATATCTGACCTTTTGAACTTATTTGTGGTCAAAGTGTCCACAAAATGTTTCAAACTGTATAAAGTTATAGAATTCTTTTGATGATAAATCAGCTATTCAGAGTTCCTCTTTTGACCTCCTGAACATATTTCTGGCCAAAGAGTCCTCGACCTTGGGCTTTCTATACATACTCATAGACTCCTTCTGATGCTTCATAAGCCATATAGATGTCCATATCTGACCTTTTGAACTTATTTGTGGTCAAAGTGTCCTCCAAATTTTTCAAACTATATAAAGATATAGAATTCTTTTGATGATAAATCATCTATTCAGACGTCCCCTCTTGACCTCCTGAGCATATTTCTGGCCAAAGAGTCCTCGATCTTGGGCTTTCTACACTTACTCATAGACTCCTTCTGATGCTTCATAAGCCATATAGATGTCCATATCTGATCTTTTGAACTTATTTGTGGTCAAAGTGTCCTCCAAATTTTTCAAACTATATAAAGATATAAAATTCATTTGATGATAAATCAGCTATTCAGAGGTCATCTTTTGACCTCCTGAACATATTTCTGGCCAAAGTGTCCTCGATCTTGGGCTTTCTATATATACTCATAGACTCCCTCTGATGCTTCAAAAGCCATATAGATGTCCATATCTGACATTTTGAACTTATTTGTGGTCAAAGTGTCCTCAAAATTTTTCAAAATATATAAAGTTAATAAATCCTTTTTATGATAAATGAGCTATTCAGAGGTTTTGACCTCCTGAACATATTTCTGGCCAAAGAGTCCTCGACCTCAGGCTTTCTATACATACTCATAGACTCCTTCTGATGCTTCATAAGCCATATAGATGTCCATATCTGACCTTTTGAACTTATTTGTGGTCAAAGTGTCCTCCAAATTTTTCAAACTATATAAAGTTATAGAATTCTTTGGATGATAAATCAGCTATTCAGAGTTCCTCTTTTGACCTCCTGAACATATTTCTGGCCAAAGAGTCCTCGACCTTGGGCTTTCTATACATACTCATAGACTCCTTCTGATGCTTCATAAGCCATATAGATGTCCATATCTGACCTTTTGAACTTATTTGTGGTCAAAGTGTCCTCAAATTTTTCAGCTATTCAGAGGTCCCCTGTTGACCTACGGAACATATTTCTGGCCAAAGAGTCCTAAAAGATTAATACTGATATCTTCAGACTGATATCTTCGGATTCTAAATCCTCCTGACAAAAGTCCATATTTGACATACTGAATTTTTTTTCCGGCCAAGGAGTATTCGAAACTTGGGCTTTCTAAACATACTACTTCTGATGCTTCATAAGCCATATAGATGTCCATATCTGACCTTTTGAACTATTTGTGGTCAAAGTGTCCTCAAAATTTTTCAAACTAATATAAAGTTATATAATTCTTTTGATGATAAATAAGCTATTCAGAGGTTTTGACCTCCTTAACATATTTCTGGACAAAGAGTCCTCCACCTTGGGCTTTCTATACATACTCATAGACTCCTTCTGATGCTTCATAAGCCATATAGATGTCCATATCTGACCTTTTGAACTTATTTGTGGTCAAAGTGTCCTCAAAATTTTTCAAACTATATAAAGTTATAGAATCCTTTTGATGATAAATCAGTTATTCAGAGGTTTTGACCTCCTGAACATATTTCTGGCCAAAGAGTCCTCGATCTTGGGCTTTCTATACATACTCATAGGTTCCTTCTGATGCTTCATAAGCCATATAGATGTCCATATCTGACCTTTTGAACTCATATGTGGTCTAAGTGTCCTCAAAAATTTTCAAACTATATAAAATTATAGAATCCTTTTGATGATAAATCAGCTATTCAGAGGTTTTGACCTCCTGAACATATTTCTGGCCAAAGAGTCCTCGATCTTGGGCTTTCTATATATACCCATAGACTCCCTCTGATGCTTCAAAAGCAATATAGATGTCCATATCTGACCTTTTGAAATTATTTGTGGTCAAAGTGTCCTCAAAATTTTTCAAACTATATGTGGCAACCCGGAGGTGTATTTGAAGGATAATTTGCCAACTACGCCACTCAGGGAGTTACACCCAGAGAATTTAGTGTCTTTTAAAAGGACACGCAAGTTCGTTTCATCAATAATCGCTCAGAGACATGGGTAACAATACAAAACGGTTGACTTTATTAAGTTACACAATCACTTTAAAACAATCATTAAAATATATCAGGCCTCAGCCGAGCACAGCTCATCATAAAGGTTTGATTCTAGAAAGGTCACAGGGACACTAGCTAACTGGGGCTTACCAGCAGGGTCAGGCTATCAGAGATTAGGCTGCCTATAGCAAAAAAATCATTCCTTTCACCAGTGCACGCACACACACGCACTCACACCATACTCCACGGATGGACACGGCACACTGTGAACACCACCACCACTTAGAAGGGAATAGAGCCGGCCTCCCTGCCTTTGGCACCCAGATCCTGCGACACAAGAACAGCACAATCTTAATAAGAGTCACTAAAAATGCTCACAGAATAAGTAAGGCAAATTGCCCTGTGTCGCTTTACATTAAACAACAAAACCCAAAATAAGAATTAACAAAACTGGAAAAGAAATGTACAAGGCCTAGTTGCCCTCAAATTACAAGTCAAATTAAACAAATAAAACAAAAAGAGTTAAAGAAATACAAAAGCAAAACAATGGATTTTAGTTTACAGAAAAATAACCCAAAATGATCTCAACAGTTTGCAGGAAATACACTAAACTGGGTTTAACAGTTTACAGAAAATAAACTAAACTCAATCAGTTTACGATAATTAACTAAACAACAAAACAAAATACAAACTAGAAAAATACAAAAGAAAAATTACATTTAGTAGGATAAATCAAATAAGCCACACAAAATAAATGCACTGCAAAACAAACCCCCAAAAAGGGATAAAGCTCTTTGCGAACTAGAAAACCAAATAATAGAAAACAAACTAAATTAGAATATGCACAGGCAAAGAGTATCACTTCTATTCAAATGTAAATAAAGACGACTTAAACAAAACAAAAGAAAATAGCAAATGTAAAGCAAAATCAACACAAAACAAGACAGCAACGTTATCCGTGGGCAGGACGTGAAACGCGCCCAGCCAGCAGTCGCAGCAGCGCGAGATCTGCAGGAGAGACAAATCCGTTGATTTGAACCATACGAGAGGGAATGGCGATCAAGCAATCAGCTTACGCTCTCCAACGTTTTAGGAGAGTACCTGGAATAAAATTGAATGTCACCATTTAATATTACTATTATAGAAGTCTCACCCAAACCTAGTAAACGCCTGTTACATACCGATGACGAATGATGCATGCATAATCAGGAGCGCACACACCCAATAACGGCAGTCACAGCAGTAGTGCGAGACCCGCACGAGAAACGGAACAGCTGACTCGCACTTTACGAGAGGAAATGGCAATCAAGCAATCAAGAGCTTACTAAGGTGCAAGAAAAACACACGCAACCAGAGAAAATTAGTTACTAACTTTTAGGAACAATCTCCTTAAGTCACCAAGCGTTCCTACCTTTCTAATGTCCACACCTGATGCCGGAAGCAGCCACAGTAAAGTGTTGGCGGCGCGTCAGTGACGTTGACAAATGACGTTGACCTCAAGCACAGGTCTATCGCACTTTATATCCCCATAGGGACAGCTAATTGGCTTACGATCCACCTATAATTATAAGGGAAAGTAAAGGGCTTTCCCACCACAATCTACCCCCCTTTTCTATGTCGTCGTCCCGACGAACAAAAGACAGGAAAGGAATTCTCAGAACAATAAGGTGGTTCATCCCAAGGCCTAAATAAAGCTGAGATGGCCCCAGACACTGACCCAATAGGAACCTCAACCTCTCCTTCTGTCCCTCTCACAGTGCGTGGGAGACAATGCAGGTTAAAGTGCTACTCGCCGTGGTGCGTTCAGTCCGGCGTATGACAACCGGCTCGTCACCCATTGAACCCGAAGGTAAATCCAAGGATACCGCTACTTGACAGGGGTATCATTCAGTACGGGGATATCATGAGAAATAAGACGGGAACAGCCTAAATCTCCCTCGTAAGCTAAAAACATCACTTGATATTTCTGAAGCAGTGCCCTTACCTGCACTTGCTCTTCTGACCAAACAGACCAATCAACAGACTCAATCTGCTAAGCCAACGAAGAGACTGTCTCCATAGAAAGAGACTGAACTGTAGCAACGACCGGGTCAACTTCCACAACTCCTGTAGGTAAACTGATGACATAAGCCTCCCTCAACCTACCAATCACAGTTGTTGGATACCATACCACATCCACAGTGCCCCCATTTACAATAGGAACCCAAACTGTACCATGGGTCACTCAGACTAGTGCAGGGGATGCTAAGAGCCCAGCCGGCAAACCTGACTCAGGGGGCTCAAACAAAACTGTAGAGCCAGAATACTGAGAAAAACAGGTAGCAGTAACTAACTTCATGGTGCCCCCATGGATTCGACACGCCCAACGTCCCCGCACATTTCCTGCAAGGTCCGAACGACTCTTATTACTCACTTGTTGACAGTGTTGTAATGCTTGCAAGACACTCGGAGACTGCGCAACAATAGGCAATTCAAAAAGGGTAATGCCATGCTGTCCAAACAAATCCTGATAACAACGGCCTAGTATGTTCATCCCCAGCACCCCAGGAACATCTTTACACATACCGCCGGGAAGGTCTCGGACAACCAACACACCACATCCCGAAACTACCCTGTCACAAAACTTGACGTCAAGCTCCAAGTAACCAACATACGGGATCATAAGCCCATCAGCGGCCCTAAGCTGTAACCATTGACAAGATCTAAGACGATCCTGACACCAAGGTTAGAAATGCTGCAACAAGCAACTTTCTGTAATTGTGGATACCATGGAACCGGTATCCACTAAACACGGTACTGACACTCCTCCCATACAAACAACAAGATGTGGACAAGATGACACTAGACGAGACAATGAACGGGGAAAAACTAAATTACTTGAGCCAATTACTTTCCCAACCGGGTTGTGACTCGACAGCCCGGCGGGGGCTAGTTTCCCAAAAACTGTAGATTACGAGACTGCCCATTTCCAGTCGTATTGGCGCCCATAACGGTGACATAGGACGATAACAAACTTCCTCACGAACCTCTCCCTCTAGATGGTCAAATAGAAATAATGCTTGATCTACATTAGACAAATGGCGTATCCTCATACAGGCCTTTGCCTCCTCTACCCACTCGTCAATACCCATACCGGTTTTACCGTTAAACTTCGGACATCTACGGTCTCGGGGTACAAAAACAAACCTTTCGGGTACAGAGGTGCTGGCAACAGCTAACTGAGGGATTACTGGTGGTACTGCAGCGGTGCTAGCAGCAGCAGCATCAGGCAGCTCAACTGCCACCTGAGCCTGCTGCAACCTCACATTATCAGCTTTCAATTGAGCCACCAGTTCTCTCAATTCCTGCAATTCAGCCTCCATCTTATCAAAAGAGATAAAACAAACTTACCAAAGACGAGTGCTACCTCACAGGAATATTACAAAGGAGGATAACCCACCCACGGAAACACTGCTGCCCTGTTCAAACGCAAAAAGTCACAAACAACGGAAAAAAAAAAAAGAAAAAAAACAAATTAACCAAAATCAAACCTCAAAATGTACCCATGTCTTTGCCAAAATATTAAGATGAAACCCTGCCGACTACGCCAGAATGTGGCAACCCGGAGGTGTATTTGAAGGATAATTTGCCAACTACGCCACTCAGGGAGTTACACCCAGAGAATTTAGTGTCTTTTAAAAGGACACGCAAGTTCGTTTCATCAATAATCGCTCAGAGACATGGGTAACAATACAAAACGGTTGACTTTATTAAGTTACACAATCACTTTAAAACAATCATTAAAATATATCAGGCCTCAGCCGAGCACAGCTCATCATAAAGGTTTGATTCTAGAAAGGTCACAGGGACACTAGCTAACTGGGGCTTACCAGCAGGGTCAGGCTATCAGAGATTAGGCTGCCTATAGCAAAAAAATCATTCCTTTCACCAGTGCACGCACACACACGCACTCACACCATACTCCACGGATGGACACGGCACACTGTGAACACCACCACCACTTAGAAGGGAATAGAGCCGGCCTCCCTGCCTTTGGCACCCAGATCCTGCGACACAAGAACAGCACAATCTTAATAAGAGTCACTAAAAATGCTCACAGAATAAGTAAGGCAAATTGCCCTGTGTCGCTTTACATTAAACAACAAAACCCAAAATAAGAATTAACAAAACTGGAAAAGAAATGTACAAGGCCTAGTTGCCCTCAAATTACAAGTCAAATTAAACAAATAAAACAAAAAGAGTTAAAGAAATACAAAAGCAAAACAATGGATTTTAGTTTACAGAAAAATAACCCAAAATGATCTCAACAGTTTGCAGGAAATACACTAAACTGGGTTTAACAGTTTACAGAAAATAAACTAAACTCAATCAGTTTACGATAATTAACTAAACAACAAAACAAAATACAAACTAGAAAAATACAAAAGAAAAATTACATTTAGTAGGATAAATCAAATAAGCCACACAAAATAAATGCACTGCAAAACAAACCCCCAAAAAGGGATAAAGCTCTTTGCGAACTAGAAAACCAAATAATAGAAAACAAACTAAATTAGAATATGCACAGGCAAAGAGTATCACTTCTATTCAAATGTAAATAAAGACGACTTAAACAAAACAAAAGAAAATAGCAAATGTAAAGCAAAATCAACACAAAACAAGACAGCAACGTTATCCGTGGGCAGGACGTGAAACGCGCCCAGCCAGCAGTCGCAGCAGCGCGAGATCTGCAGGAGAGACAAATCCGTTGATTTGAACCATACGAGAGGGAATGGCGATCAAGCAATCAGCTTACGCTCTCCAACGTTTTAGGAGAGTACCTGGAATAAAATTGAATGTCACCATTTAATATTACTATTATAGAAGTCTCACCCAAACCTAGTAAACGCCTGTTACATACCGATGACGAATGATGCATGCATAATCAGGAGCGCACACACCCAATAACGGCAGTCACAGCAGTAGTGCGAGACCCGCACGAGAAACGGAACAGCTGACTCGCACTTTACGAGAGGAAATGGCAATCAAGCAATCAAGAGCTTACTAAGGTGCAAGAAAAACACACGCAACCAGAGAAAATTAGTTACTAACTTTTAGGAACAATCTCCTTAAGTCACCAAGCGTTCCTACCTTTCTAATGTCCACACCTGATGCCGGAAGCAGCCACAGTAAAGTGTTGGCGGCGCGTCAGTGACGTTGACAAATGACGTTGACCTCAAGCACAGGTCTATCGCACTTTATATCCCCATAGGGACAGCTAATTGGCTTACGATCCACCTATAATTATAAGGGAAAGTAAAGGGCTTTCCCACCACATATATAAAGTTATAGACTCCTTTTGATGCTAAATCAGCTATTCATGGGTCCCCTTTTGACCTCCTGAACATATTTCTGGCCAAAGAGTCCTCGATCTTGAGCTTTCTATATATACCCCTCTGATGCTTCAAAAGCAATATAGATGTCCATATCTCACCTTTTGAACTTATTTCTGGTCAAAGGGTCCTCAAAAGTTTTCAAACTATATAAAGTTTTAGAATTCTTTCGATGATAAATCATCTATTCAGAGGTCCCCTTTTGACCTCCTGAACATATTTCTGGCCAAAGAGTCCTCGATCTTGGGCTACACAAACTCATAGACTCCTTCTGATGCTTCATAAGCCATATAGATGTCCATATCTGACCTTTTGAACTTATTTGTGGTCAAAGTGTCCTCAAAATTTTTCAAACTATATAAAGTTATAGAATCCTTTTGATGATAAATCAGCTATTCAGAGGTTTTGACCTCCTGAACATATTTCTGGCCAAAGAGTCCTCGATCTTGGGCTTTCTATACATACTCATAGACTCCCTCTGATGCATCATAAGCAGATATGTCCATATCTGTCCTTTTGAACTTATTTGTGGTCAAAGTGTCCTCAAAATTTTTCAAACAATATAAAGTTATAGAATTCTTTTGATGATAAATCAGCTATTCAGAGGTCCTCTTTTGACTTCCTGAACATATTTCTGGCCAAAGAGTCCTCCACCTTGGGCTTTCTATACATACTCATAGACTCCTTCTGATGCTTCATAAGCCATATAGATGTCCATATCTGACCTTTTGAACTTATTTGTGGTCAAAGTGTCCTCAAAATTTTTCAAACTATATAAAGTTATAGAATCCTTTTGATGATAAATCAGCTATTCAGAGGTTTTGACCTCCTGAACATATTTCTGGCCAAAGAGTCCTCGATCTTGGGCTTTCTATACATACTCATAGACTCCTTCTGATGCTTCATAAGCCATATAGATGTCCATATCTGACCTTTTGAACTTATTTGTGGTCAAAGTGTCCACAAAATGTTTCAAACTGTATAAAGTTATAGAATTCTTTTGATGATAAATCAGCTATTCAGAGTTCCTCTTTTGACCTCCTGAACATATTTCTGGCCAAAGAGTCCTCGACCTTGGGCTTTCTATACATACTCATAGACTCCTTCTGATGCTTCATAAGCCATATAGATGTCCATATCTGACCTTTTGAACTTATTTGTGGTCAAAGTGTCCTCCAAATTTTTCAAACTATATAAAGATATAGAATTCTTTTGATGATAAATCATCTATTCAGACGTCCCCTCTTGACCTCCTGAGCATATTTCTGGCCAAAGAGTCCTCGATCTTGGGCTTTCTACACTTACTCATAGACTCCTTCTGATGCTTCATAAGCCATATAGATGTCCATATCTGACCTTTTGAACTTATTTGTGGTCAAAGTGTCCTCAAAATTTTTCAAACTATATAAAGTTATAGAATCCTTTTGATGATAAATCAGCTATTCAGAGGTTTTGACCTCCTGAACATATTTCTGGCCAAAGAGTCCTCGATCTTGGGCTTTCTATACATACTCATAGACTCCTTCTGATGCTTCATAAGCCATATAGATGTCCATATCTGACCTTTTGAACTTATTTGTGGTCAAAGTGTCCACAAAATGTTTCAAACTGTATAAAGTTATAGAATTCTTTTGATGATAAATCAGCTATTCAGAGTTCCTCTTTTGACCTCCTGAACATATTTCTGGCCAAAGAGTCCTCGACCTTGGGCTTTCTATACATACTCATAGACTCTTTCTGATGCTTCATAAGCCATATAGATGTCCATATCTGACCTTTTGAACTTATTTGTGGTCAAAGTGTCCTCCAAATTTTTCAAACTATATAAAGATATAGAATTCTTTTGATGATAAATCATCTATTCAGACGTCCCCTCTTGACCTCCTGAGCATATTTCTGGCCAAAGAGTCCTCGATCTTGGGCTTTCTACACTTACTCATAGACTCCTTCTGATGCTTCATAAGCCATATAGATGTCCATATCTGATCTTTTGAACTTATTTGTGGTCAAAGTGTCCTCCAAATTTTTCAAACTATATAAAGATATAAAATTCTTTTGATGATAAATCAGCTATTCAGAGGTCATCTTTTGACCTCCTGAACATATTTCTGGCCAAAGTGTCCTCGATCTTGGGCTTTCTATATATACTCATAGACTCCCTCTGATGCTTCAAAAGCCATATAGATGTCCATATCTGACATTTTGAACTTATTTGTGGTCAAAGTGTCCTCAAAATTTTTCAAAATATATAAAGTTAATAAATCCTTTTTATGATAAATCAGCTATTCAGAGGTCATCTTTTGACCTCCTGAACATATTTCTGGCCAAAGAGTCCTCGACCTCAGGCTTTCTATACATACTCATAGACTCCTTCTGATGCTTCATAAGCCATATAGATGTCCATATCTGACCTTTTTAACTTATTTGTGGTCAAAGTGTCCTCCAAATTTTTCAAACTATATAAAGTTATAGAATTCTTTGGATGATAAATCAGCTATTCAGAGTTCCTCTTTTGACCTCCTGAACATATTTCTGGCCAAAGAGTCCTCGACCTTGGGCTTTCTATACATACTCATAGACTCCTTCTGATGCTTCATAAGCCATATAGATGTCCATATCTGACCTTTTGAACTTATTTGTGGTCAAAGTGTCCTCAAATTTTTCAGCTATTCAGAGGTCCCCTGTTGACCTACGGAACATATTTCTGGCCAAAGAGTCCTAAAAGATTAATACTGATATCTTCAGACTGATATCTTCGGATTCTAAATCCTCCTGACAAAAGTCCATATTTGACATACTGAATTTTTTTTCCGGCCAAGGAGTATTCGAAACTTGGGCTTTCTATACATACTACTTCTGATGCTTCATAAGCCATATAGATGTCCATATCTGACCTTTTGAACTATTTGTGGTCAAAGTGTCCTCAAAATTTTTCAAACTAATATAAAGTTATATAATTCTTTTGATGATAAATAAGCTATTCAGAGGTTTTGACCTCCTTAACATATTTCTGGACAAAGAGTCCTCCACCTTGGGCTTTCTATACATACTCATAGACTCCTTCTGATGCTTCATAAGCCATATAGATGTCCATATCTGACCTTTTGAACTTATTTGTGGTCAAAGTGTCCTCAAAATTTTTCAAACTATATAAAGTTATAGAATCCTTTTGATGATAAATCAGTTATTCAGAGGTTTTGACCTCCTGAACATATTTCTGGCCAAAGAGTCCTCGATCTTGGGCTTTCTATACATACTCATAGGTTCCTTCTGATGCTTCATAAGCCATATAGATGTCCATATCTGACCTTTTGAACTCATATGTGGTCTAAGTGTCCTCAAAAATTTTCAAACTATATAAAATTATAGAATCCTTTTGATGATAAATCAGCTATTCAGAGGTTTTGACCTCCTGAACATATTTCTGGCCAAAGAGTCCTCGATCTTGGGCTTTCTATATATACCCATAGACTCCCTCTGATGCTTCAAAAGCAATATAGATGTCCATATCTGACCTTTTGAAATTATTTGTGGTCAAAGTGTCCTCAAAATTTTTCAAACTATATAAAGTTATAGACTCCTTTTGATGCTAAATCAGCTATTCATGGGTCCCCTTTTGACCTCCTGAACATATTTCTGGCCAAAGAGTCCTCGATCTTGAGCTTTCTATATATACCCCTCTGATGCTTCAAAAGCAATATAGATGTCCATATCTCACCTTTTGAACTTATTTCTGGTCAAAGGGTCCTCAAAAGTTTTCAAACTATATAAAGTTTTAGAATTCTTTCGATGATAAATCATCTATTCAGAGGTCCCCTTTTGACCTCCTGAACATATTTCTGGCCAAAGAGTCCTCGATCTTGGGCTACACAAACTCATAGACTCCTTCTGATGCTTCATAAGCCATATAGATGTCCATATCTGACCTTTTGAACTTATTTGTGGTCAAAGTGTCCTCAAAATTTTTCAAACTATATAAAGTTATAGAATCCTTTTGATGATAAATCAGCTATTCAGAGGTTTTGACCTCCTGAACATATTTCTGGCCAAAGAGTCCTCGATCTTGGGCTTTCTATACATACTCATAGACTCCCTCTGATGCATCATAAGCAGATATGTCCATATCTGTCCTTTTGAACTTATTTGTGGTCAAAGTGTCCTCAAAATTTTTCAAACAATATAAAGTTATAGAATTCTTTTGATGATAAATCAGCTATTCAGAGGTCCTCTTTTGACTTCCTGAACATATTTCTGGCCAAAGAGTCCTCCACCTTGGGCTTTCTATACATACTCATAGACTCCTTCTGATGCTTCATAAGCCATATAGATGTCCATATCTGACCTTTTGAACTTATTTGTGGTCAAAGTGTCCTCAAAATTTTTCAAACTATATAAAGTTATAGAATCCTTTTGATGATAAATCAGCTATTCAGAGGTTTTGACCTCCTGAACATATTTCTGGCCAAAGAGTCCTCGATCTTGGGCTTTCTATACATACTCATAGACTCCTTCTGATGCTTCATAAGCCATATAGATGTCCATATCTGACCTTTTGAATTTATTTGTGGTCAAAGTGTCCACAAAATGTTTCAAACTGTATAAAGTTATAGAATTCTTTTGATGATAAATCAGCTATTCAGAGTTCCTCTTTTGACCTCCTGAACATATTTCTGGCCAAAGAGTCCTCGACCTTGGGCTTTCTATACATACTCATAGACTCCTTCTGATGCTTCATAAGCCATATAGATGTCCATATCTGACCTTTTGAACTTATTTGTGGTCAAAGTGTCCTCCAAATTTTTCAAACTATATAAAGATATAGAATTCTTTTGATGATAAATCATCTATTCAGACGTCCCCTCTTGACCTCCTGAGCATATTTCTGGCCAAAGAGTCCTCGATCTTGGGCTTTCTACACTTACTCATAGACTCCTTCTGATGCTTCATAAGCCATATAGATGTCCATATCTGATCTTTTGAACTTATTTGTGGTCAAAGTGTCCTCCAAATTTTTCAAACTATATAAAGATATAAAATTCTTTTGATGATAAATCAGCTATTCAGAGGTCATCTTTTGACCTCCTGAACATATTTCTGGCCAAAGTGTCCTCGATCTTGGGCTTTCTATATATACTCATAGACTCCCTCTGATGCTTCAAAAGCCATATAGATGTCCATATCTGACCTTTTGAACTTAATTCTGGTCAAAGGGTCCTCAAAAGTTTTCAAACTATATCAAGTTATAGAATTCTTTTTATGATAAATCAGCTAAATGTAAAATATGATCTTTTGTCAGGAGGATATAACATCCGAAGATATCAGTCTGAATGTATTGTATTAATCGTTTAGGACTTTTTAACCAGAAATATGTTCAGTAGGTCAAAAGGGGACCTCTGAATAGCTGATTTATCATCAAAAGAATTCTATAACTTTATATAGTTTGAAAACTTTTGAGGACCCTTTACCCAGAACTAAGTTCAAAAGGTCAGATATGGACATCTATATGGCTTTTGAAGCATCAGAGGGAGTCTATGAGTATATATAGAAAGCAAAGATCGAGGACTCTTTGGCGAGAAATATGTTCAGGAGGTCAAAAGGGGACCTCTGAATAGCTGATTTATCATCAAAAGAATTCTATAACTTTATATAGTTTGAAAAATTTTGAGGACACTTTGACCACGAATAAGTTCAAAAGGTTAGATATCGACATCTATATGGCTTATGGTGCATCAGAAGGAGTCTATGAGTATGTATAGAAAGCCCAAGATCGAGGACTCTTTGGCCAGAAATATGTTCAGGAGGTCAAAACCGCTGAATAGCTGATTTATCATCAAAAGGATTCGACAACTTTATATAGTTTAAAACATTTTGAGGACCCTTTGACCAGAAATAAGTTCAAAAGGTCAGATATGGACATCTATATGGCTTATGATGCATTAGAAGAAGTCTATGAGTATGTTTAGAAAGCCCAAGACCGAGGACTCTTTGGCCAGAAATATGTTCAGGAGGTCAAAACCGCTGAATAGCTGATTTATCATCAAAAGGATTCGACAACTTTATATAGTTTAAAATATTTTGAGGACCCTTTGATCACAAATAAGTTCAAAAGGTCAGATATGGACATCTATATGGCTTTTGAAGCATCAGAGAGAGTCTATGAGTATATATAGAAAGCCCAAGATCGAGGACTCTTTGGCCAGAAATATGTTCAGGAGGTCAAAACCGCTGAATAGCTGATTTATCATCAAAAGGATTCTATAACTTTATATAGTTTGAAAAATTTTGAGGACCCTTTGACCACAAATAAGTTCAAAAGGTTAGATATCGACATCTATATAGCTTATGGTGCATCAGAAGGAGTCTATGAGTATGTATAGAAAGCCCAAGATCGAGGACTCTTTGGCCAGAAATATGTTCAGGAGGTCAAAACCGCTGAATAGCTGATTTATCATCAAAAGGATTCGACAACTTTATATAGTTTAAAACATTTTGAGGACCCTTTGACCAGAAATAAGTTCAAAAGGTCAGATATGGACATCTATATGGCTTATGATGCATTAGAAGTCTATGAGTATGTATAGAAAGCCCAAGATCGAGGACTCTTTGGCCAGAAATATGTTCAGGAGGTCAAATGACCTCTGAATAGCTGATTTATCATCAAAAGAATTCTATAACGTTATATAGTTTGAAAAATTTTGAGGATCCTTTGACCACAAATAAGTTCAAAAGGTTAGATATCGACATCTATATGGCTTATGGTGCATCAGAAGGAGTCTATGAGTATGTATAGAAAGCCAACGATCGAGGACTCTTTGGCCAGAAATATGTTCAGGAGGTCAAAACCGCTGAATAGCTGATTTATCATCAAAAGGATTCGACAACTTTATATAAAATATTTTGAGGACCCTTTGATCACAAATAAGTTCAAAAGGTCAGATATGGACATCTATATGGCTTATGATGCATCAGAAGGAGTCTATGAGTATGTATAGGAAGCCCAAGATCGAGGACTCTTTGGCCAGAAATATGTTCAGGAGGTCAAAACCTCTGAATAGCTGATTTATCATCAAAAGGATTATATAACTTTAGTTTAAAACATTTTGAGGACCCTTTGACCACAAATAAGTTCAAAAGGTCAGATATGGACATATATATGGCTTATGAAGAATCAGAAGGAGTATGTAGAGAAAGCCCAAGTTTCGAATACTACTTGGCCAGAAAAAAATTTGGTATGTCAAATATGGACTTTTGTCAGGAGGATATATCATCCGAAGATATCAGTCTGAATGTATTGTATTAATCTTTTTGGACTCTTTGGCCAGAAATATGTTCAGGAGGTCAAAAGGGGACCTCTGAATAGCTGATTTATCATCAAAAGAATTCTATAATGCTTGAGTATGAGTATGAGTACTATGAGTATATATAGAAAGCCCAAGATCGAGGACTCTTTGGCCAGAAATATGTTCAGGAGGTCAAAAGGGGACCTCTGAATAGCTGATTTATCATCAAAAGAATTCTATAACTTTATACAGTTTGAAAAATTTTGAGGACCCTTTGACCAGAAATAAGTTCAAAAGGTCAGATATGGACATCTATATATGGCTTTTGAAGCATCAGAGGGAGTCTATGAGTATATATAGAAAGCAAAGATCGAGGACTCTTTGGCGAGAAATATGTTCAGGAGGTCAAAAGGGGACCTCTGAATAGCTGATTTATCATAAAAAGAATTCTATAACTTTATATAGTTTGAAAAATTTTGAGGACCCTTGACCAGAAATAAGTTCAAAAGGTCAGATATGGACATCTATATGGATTTTGAAGCATCAAAGGGAGTCTATGAGTATATATAGAAAGCCCATGATCGAGGACTCTTTGGCCAGAAATATGTTCAGGAGGTCAAAAGGGGACCTGTGAATAGCTGATTTATCAGAAAAAGAATTCTATAACTTTATATATTTTGAAAAAATTTGAGGACCCTTTGACCAGAAATAAGTTCAAAAGGTCATATGGACATATATATGGATTTTGAAGCATCAGAGGGAGTCTATGAGTATATATAGAAAGCCCAAGATCGAGGACTCTTTGGCCAGAAATATGTTCAGGAGGTCAAAAGGGGCCCCATGAAATACTGATTTATCATCAAAAGGAGTCTATAACTTTATATAGTTTGAAAAATTTTGAGGACACTTTGACCACAAATAAGTTCAAAAGGTCAGATATGGACATCTATATGGCTTTTGAAGCATCAGAGAGAGTCTATGAGTGTATATAGAAAGCCCAAGATCGAGGACTCTTTGGCCAGAAATATGTTCAGGAGGTCAAAAGGGGACCCATGAATAGCTGATTTATCATCAAAAGGAGTCTATAACTTTATATAGTTTGAAAACTTTTGAGGACCCTTTACCCAGAACTAAGTTCAAAAGGTCAGATATGGACATCTATATGGCTTTTGAAGCATCAGAGGGAGTCTATGAGTATATATAGAAAGCAAAGATCGAGGACTCTTTGGCGAGAAATATGTTCAGGAGGTCAAAAGGGGACCTCTGAATAGCTGATTTATCATAAAAAGAATTCTATAACTTTATATAGTTTGAAAAATTTTGAGGACCCTTGACCAGAAATAAGTTCAAAAGGTCAGATATGGACATCTATATGGATTTTGAAGCATCAAAGGGAGTCTATGAGTATATATAGAAAGCCCATGATCGAGGACTCTTTGGCCAGAAATTTGTTCAGGAGGTCAAAAGGGGACCTCTGAATAGCTGATTTATCATCAAAAGAATTCTATAACTTTATATAGTTTGAAAAATTTTGAGGACACTTTGACCACGAATAAGTTCAAAAGGTTAGATATCGACATCTATATGGCTTATGGTGCATCAGAAGGAGTCTATGAGTATGTATATAAAGCCCAAGATCGAGGACTCTTTGGCCAGAAATATGTTCAGGAGGTCCAAACCGCTTAATAGCTGATTTATCATCAAAAGGATTCGACAACTTTATATAGTTTAAAACATTTTGAGGACCCTTTGACCAGAAATAAGTTCAAAAGGTCAGATATGGACATCTATATGGCTTATGATGCATTAGAAGAAGTCTATGAGTATGTTTAGAAAGCCCAAGACTGAGGACTCTTTGGCCAGAAATATGTTCAGGAGGTCAAAACCGCTGAATAGCTGATTTATCATCAAAAGGATTCGACAACTTTATATAGTTTAAAATATTTTGAGGACCCTTTGATCACAAATAAGTTCAAAAGGTCAGATATGGACATCTATATGGCTTTTGAAGCATCAGAGAGAGTCTATGAGTATATATAGAAAGCAAAAGATTGAGGACTCTTTGGCGAGAAATATGTTCAGGAGGTCAAATGACCTCTGAATAGCTGATTTATCATCAAAAGAATTCTATAACGTTATAAAGTTTGAAAAATTTTGAGGACCCTTTGACCACAAATAAGTTCAAAAGGTTAGATATCGACATCTATATAGCTTATGGTGCATCAGAAGGAGTCTATGAGTATGTATAGAAAGCCCAAGATCGAGGACTCTTTGGCCAGAAATATGTTCAGGAGGTCAAAACCGCTGAATAGCTGATTTATCATCAAAAGGATTCGACAACTTTATATAGTTAAAAACATTTTGAGGACCCTTTGACCAGAAATAAGTTCAAAAGGTCAGATATGGACATCTATATGGCTTATGATGCATTAAAAAGTCTATGAGTATGTATAGAAAGCCCAAGATCGAGGACTCTTTGGCCAGAAATATTTTCAGGAGGTCAAATGACCTCTGAATAGCTGATTTATCATCAAAAGAATTCTATAACGTTATATAGTTTGAAAAATTTTGAGGATCCTTTGACCACAAATAAGTTCAAAAGGTTAGATATCGACATCTATATGGCTTATGGTGCATCAGAAGGAGTCTATGAGTATGTATAGAAAGCCAAAGATCGAGGACTCTTTGGCCAGAAATATGTTCAGGAGGTCAAAACCCCTGAATAGCTGATTTATCATCAAAAGGATTCGACAACTTTATATAGTTTAAAATATTTTGAGGACCCTTTGATCACAAATAAGTTCAAAAGGTCAGATATGGACATCTATATGGCTTATGATGCATCAGAAGGAGTCTATGAGTATGTATAGGAAGCCCAAGATCGAGGACTCTTTGGCAAGAAATATGTTCAGGAGGTCAAAACCTCTGAATAGCTGATTTATCATCAAAAGGATTATATAACTTTAGTTTAAAACATTTTGAGGACCCTTTGACCACAAATAAGTTCAAAAGGTCAGATATGGACATATATATGGCTTATGAAGCATCAGAAGGAGTATGTAGAGAAAGCCCAAGTTTCGAATACAACTTGGCCAGAAAAAAATTTGGTATGTCAAATATGGACTTTTGTCAGGAGGATATATCATCCGAAGATATCAGTCTGAATGTATTGTATTAATCTTTTAGGACTCTTTGGCCAGAAATATGTTCAGGAGGTCATAAGGGGACCTCTGAATAGCTGATTTATCATCAAAAGAATTCTATAATTCTTGAGTATGAGTATGAGTACTATGAGTATATATAGAAAGCCCAAGATCGAGGACTCTTTGGCCAGAAATATGTTCAGGAGGTCAAAAGGGGACCTCTGAATAGCTGATTTATCATCAAAAGAATTCTATAACTTTATACAGTTTGAAAAATTTTGAGGACCCTTTGACCAGAAATAAGTTCAAAAGGTCAGATATGGACATCTATATGGCTTTTGAAGCATCAGAGGGAGTCTATGAGTATATATAGAAAGCCCAAGATCGAGGACTCTTTGGCCAGAAATATGTTCAGGAGGTCAAAAGGGGACCTGTGAATAGCTGATTTATCAGAAAAAGAATTCTATAACTTTATATATTTTGAAAAAATTTGAGGACCCTTTGACCAGAAATAAGTTCAAAAGGTCATATGGACATATATATGGATTTTGAAGCATTAGATGGAGTCTATGAGTATATATAGAAAGCCCAAGATCGAGGACTCTTTGGCCAGAAATATGTTCAGGAGGTCAAAAGGGGCCCCATGAAATACTGATTTATCATCAAAAGGAGTCTATAAGTTTATATAGTTTGAAAAATTTTGAGGACACTTTGACCAAAAATAAGTTCAAAAGGTCAGATATGGACATCTATATGGCTTTTGAAGCATCAGAGAGAGTCTATGAGTGTATATAGAAAGCCCAAGATCAAGGACTCTTTGGCCAGAAATATGTTCAGGAGGTCAAATGACCTCTGAATAGCTGATTTATCATCAAAAGAATTCTATAACTTTATATAGTTTGAAAACTTTTGAGGACCCTTTACCCAGAACTAAGTTCAAAAGGTCAGATATGGACATCTATATATGGCTTTTGAAGCATCAGAGGGAGTCTATGAGTATATATAGAAAGCCCAAGATCGAGGACTCTTTGGCCAGAAATATGTTCAGGAGGTCAAAAGGGGCCCCATGAAATACTGATTTATCATCAAAAGGAGTCTATAAGTTTATATAGTTTGAAAAATTTTGAGGACACTTTGACCACGAATAAGTTCAAAAGGTTAGATATCGACATCTATATGGCTTATGGTGCATCAGAAGGAGTCTATGAGTATGTATAGAAAGCCCAAGATCGAGGACTCTTTGGCCAGAAATATGTTAAGGAGGTCAAATGACCTCTGAATAGCTGATTTATCATCAAAAAAATTCTATAACTTTATATAGTTTGAAAACTTTTGAGGACCCTTTACCCAGAACTAAGTTCAAAAGGTCAGATATGGACATCTATATGGCTTTTGAAGCATCAGAGGGAGTCTATGAGTATATATAGAAAGCAAAGATCGAGGACTCTTTGGCGAGAAATATGTTCAGGAGGTCAAAGGGGACCTCTGAATAGCTGATTTATCATAAAAAGAATTCTATAACTTTATATAGTTTGAAAAATTTTGAGGACCCTTGACCAGAAATAAGTTCAAATGGTCAGATATGGACATCTATATGGATTTTGAAGCATCAAAGGGAGTCTATGAGTATATATAGAAAGCCCATGATCGAGGACTCTTTGGCCAGAAATATGTTCAGGAGGTCAAAACCACTGAATAGCTGATTTATCATCAAAAGAATTCTATAACTTTATATAGTTTGAAAAATTTTGAGGACACTTTGACCACGAATAAGTTCAAAAGGTTAGATATCGACATCTATATTGCTTATGGTGCATCAGAAGGAGTCTATGAGTATGTATAGAAAGCCCAAGATCGAGGACTCTTTGGCCAGAAATATGTTCAGGAGGTCAAAACCGCTTAATAGCTGATTTATCATCAAAAGGATTCGACAACTTTATATAGTTTAAAATATTTAGAGGACCCTTTGATCACAAATAAGTTCAAAAGGTCAGATATGGACATCTATATGGCTTATGATGCATCAGAAGGAGTCTATGAGTATGTATAGGAAGCCCAAGATCGAGGACTCTTTGGCCAGAAATATGTTCAGGAGGTCAAAACCTCTGAATAGCTGATTTATCATCAAAAGGATTATATAACTTTAGCTTAAAACATTTTGAGGACCCTTTGACCACAAATAAGTTCAAAAGGTCAGATATGGACATATATATGGCTTATGAAGCATCAGAAAGAGTATGTATAGAAAGCCCAAGTTTCGAATACTCCTTGGCCAGAAAAAAATTTGGTATGTCAAATATGGACTTTTGTCAGGAGGATATATCATCCGAAGATATCAGTCTGAATGTATTGTATTAATCTTTTAGGACTCTTTGGCCAGAAATATGTTCAGTAGGTCAAAAGGGGACCTCTGAATAGCTGATTTATCATCAGAAAGAGTCTATAACTTTATATAGTTTGAAAAGTTTTGAGGACCCATTGACCACAAATAAGTTCAAAAGGTCAGATATGGACATCTATATGGCTTATGAAGCATCAGAGGGAGTCTATGAGTATATATAGAAAGCCCAAGATCGAGGACTCTTTGGCCAGAAATATGTTCAGGAGGTAAGCCATAAGCCATATCTGTATGGATATCTATATTGGCTTATGAAGCATCAGGAGTCAATGAGTATGTATTGAAATCGAGGACTGTTTGGCTAGAAATATGTTACTTTGGTCAAACATGTACTTACGTACATCAGGAGTCGAAGAGTATGTATAGAAAGTTAACATCAGTTGACTGAATATATAAGTAGGTTAATGTGCAGTGAAGGAAAATCATTGCACTAGCTGTTGCTTTACAATGGACACAATTATAGGAGTTAGTTCTCGTGTGCAATGCAATGCGAAAAGTGCTCTGTCTATATGTTTATTCTTAAGTGCATTCTGTCGTCGGGCAACGTTAGAATGCACTGAAGAATAAACATATAGATAAAGCACTTTTCGCATTGCATTGCACACCAGAACTAACTACTTCCCATGTTCATTAAAGATATAACATTTATGCATTGCACAAAGGATCTAACGTTGTCCACTGAACAATAACATATAGGCTATGCACTTCTTGGATTGCATTGCATTGCAAAAACGACCTAACGCTGTGCACTAAAGAATAACATTTGTGCACTTTTTGCATTGCTTTGCATTGCACACCAGAACTAACTCCTTCAAATGTTTACTAAAGAGATAACATTTTGCATTGCGTTGCACAAACGATCTAACGTTGTGCATTGAAGAATAATATAGGCTATACATTTCTTGCATTGCATTGCATTGCACACCAGAACTAACTCTTTCAAATGTTTATTAAAGAGATAACACTTTGCATTGCATTGTAACAAACGATCTAACGTTGTGTATTGAAGAATAATATAGGCTATGCAATTCTTGCATTGCATTGCATTGCACACCAGAACTAACTCTTTCAAATGTTTATTAAAGAGATAACACTTTGCATTGCATTGTAACAAACGATCTAACGTTGTGTATTGAAGAATAATATAGGCTATGCAATTCTTGCATTGCACACAAGAACTAACTCAGTCCCATTTTCTTTAAACAGATAAGTTGCAATGTTGTTGCATTGCACAAACGATCTAACGTTGTGCATTGAATTGTAACATAGCCATGCACTTTTTGCATTGCATTGCACACCAGAACTAACTCCTTCCCGTGTTCATTAAAGATATAACATTTATGCATTGCACAAAGGATCTAACGTTGTCCACTGAACAATAACATTTTGCATTGCATTGCAACAAACGATCTAACGTTGTGCATTGAAGAATAATATAGGCTATGCAATTCTTGCATTGCATTGCACACCAGATCTAACTCCTTCCCATGTTCAGTAAAGAGATAAGATATGTTATGCAACATTGCATTGCATTGCACAAACGACCTAACGCTGTGCACTAAAGAATAACATTTATGCACTTTTTGCATTGCATTGCACACCAGAACTAACTCCTTCAAATGTTTACTAAAGAGATAACATTTTGCATTGCATTGCACAAACGATCTAACGTTGTGCATTGAATTGTAACATAGCCATGCACTTTTTGCATTGCATTGCACACCAGAACTAACTCCTTCCCGTGTTCATTAAAGATATAACATTTATGCATTGCACAAAGGATCTAACGTTGTCCACTGAACAATAACATATAGGCTATGCACTTCTTGGATTGCATTGCAAAAACGACCTAACGCTGTGCACTAAAGAGTAACATTTGTGCACTTTTTGCATTGCTTTGCATTGCACACCAGAACTAACTCCTTCAAATGTTTACTAAAGAGATAACATTTTGCATTGCATTGCAACAAACGATCTAACGTTGTGCATTGAAGAATAATATAGGCTATGCAATTCTTGCATTGCATTGCACAAACGATCTAACGTTGTGCATTGAAGAATAATATAGGCTATGCAATTCTTGCATTGCATTGCATTACACACCAGAATTAACTCCTTCAAATGTTTATTAAAGAGATAACATTTTGCATTGCATTGCAACAAACGATCTAACGTTGTGCATTGAAGAATAATATAGGCTATGCAATTCTTGCATTGCATTGCACACCAGATCTAACTCCTTCCCATGTTCAGTAAAGAGATAAGATATGTTATGCAACATTGCATTGCATTGCACAAACGACCTAACGCTGTGCACTAAAGAATAACATTTATGCACTTTTTGCATTGCATTGCACACCAGAACTAACTCCTTCAAATGTTTACTAAAGAGATAACATTTTGCATTGCATTGCACAAACGATCTAACGTTGTGCACTGAAGAATAACATATAGGCCATGCACTTTTTGCATTGCATTGCATTGCACACCAGAACTAACTCCTTCAAATGTTTATTAAAGAGATAACATTTTGCATTGCATTGCACAAACGACCTAACGCTGTGCACTAAATAATGACATTTATGCACTTTTTGCATTGCATTGCATTGCACACCAGAATTACCCCTCAAATGTTAATTAAAGAGATAACATTTTGCATTGCATTGCACAAACGATCTAACTTTGTTCATTGAAGAATAACATATAGACTAAATGCATGCATTTTATTGCATTGCACACCCGAACTAACTCCTTCCCATGTTCATAAAAGAGATAACATATGTTATGCAACATTTCATTGTTTTGCACAAACGATCTAACGTTGTGCATTGAAGAGTAACATAGGCTATTCACTTTTTGCTTTGCATTGCATTGCACACCAGAACTAGCTCCTTCCCGTGTTCATTAAAGGGATAACATGTTGCATTGCATTGCTTTGCACAAACGATCTAACGCTGTGCACTGAAGAATAACATATAGGCTGTGCACTTATTGCGTTGCATTGCATTGCACTCCAGAAGTAACTACTTCCCATTTTTATTAAAGAGATAACATTTTGCATTGCATTGCACAAACGCTCTAACGTTGTGCATTGAAGAATGACATAGTTGACATAACTAAATGCATGGATTGTGTTGCATGTACAGCCGAACTAACTCCTTCCCATGTTCAATAAAGAGATAATATGTTGCATTGCTTTGCACAAACGATTTAACGCTGTGCACTGAATAACATTTATGCACTTTTTGCATTGTATTGCATTGCACACCCGAACTAACTCCTTCCTATGTTTATTAAAGAGATAACATATGTTATGCACAAACGATCTAACGTTTTGCATTGAAATGTAACATTGGCTATTCACTTTTTGCATTGCATTGCACACCATAACTAACTTTTCTAACATTTGAAGGAGCTGGTTCTGCAAAAAGTGCATAAATGTTATTATTCAGTGCACAACATTAGATCGTTTCTGCAATGCAATGCAATGCAATGCAACATGTTATCTCTTTAGTGAACATGGGAAAGAGTTAGTTCTGGTGTGCAATTCAATGCAATGCAAAAAGTGCATGGTCTATGTTTCTCTTCAATGCACAACGTTAGATCGTTTGCGCAATGCATTGCAAAATGTTATCTCTTCAATGAACATTTGAAGGAGTTAGTTCTAATGTGCAATGCAATTCAAAAAGTGCATAGCCTATGTTATCTCTTTAATAAACATTTGAAGGAGTAAGATCTGGTGTGCAATGCAATGCAATGCCAAAAGTGCACACACTAAATGTTATTCTTCAGTGCACAACGTTAGATCGTTTCTACAATGCAATGCAATTCAATGCAATGCAACATGTGTTATCTCTTTAATGAACATGGGAAGGAGTTAGTTCTGGTGTGCAATGCAATACAATGCATACATTTAGCCTATATGTTATTCTCCAATGCACAACATTGATCGTTGAGACAAACGATCGTTTTGTGCAATGCAACGCAAAATGTTATCTCTTTATGAACATGGGAAGAGGTTAGTACTGCTGTGCAATGCAATGCAAAAAGTGCATAAATGTTATTCTTCAGTGCACATCGTTAGATCGTTTGTGCAAAGCAATGCAATGTTGCATAACATGTTTAATGAACATGTGAAGGAGTTAGTTCGGGTGTGCAATGCAATACAATGCATGCATTTAGCCTGTATGTTATTCTTCAATGCACAACGTTAGATCGTTTGTGCAATGCAATGCAACATATTATCTCTTTATTGAACATGGGAAGGAGTTTGATCTGGTGTGCAATGCAATGCAATGCAAAAAGTGCATGGCCTATGTTACTCTTCATTGCACAACGTTAGATCTTTTGTGCAATGCAATGCACAACAGATGTTATCTCTTTAATGAACATGGGAAGGGGTTAGTTTTGGTGTGCAATGCAGGGATAGAAGTGCATATGTTTTTCTTCAATGATGCACAACGATAGATCGTTTGTGCAATGCAACAACATATGTTAATTTTTTTTTTTTCAACTTTTGACCTCCTGTTTAATGAACATGGGAATAAATTAGTTGTAGTGTGCAATGCAATGCAATCCAAGAAGTGCATAGCCTATATGTTATTGTTCAGTGGACAACGTTAGATCGTTTGTGCAATGCAATGCAACAACATAAATGTTATCTCTTTAAAGAACATGGGAAGGAGTTAGTTCTGGTGTGCAATGCAATGCGAAAAGTGCATTATCTATATGTTCCGTTATTCTACCGTGCATTCTATCGTTGTCCAACGGAATGAGTTAAATTGTTTCAAAAGCCAGTGCAATGATTTTCCTTTACTGCACATTAATTAATCTACTTATACTGAGGTTAACTTTCTATAAATACTCTTCGACTCCTGATCAGCCAATACAGAAGTCCATATTTGACCAAAGTAACATATTTCTGGCCAAAGAGTCCTCGATTTCTATACATACATCATTGACTCCTGATGCTTCATAAGCCATGGATATCTATATGGATAACTATATGGCTTATGGCTTACCTTTTAAACTTATTTGTGGTCAAAGTGTCCTCAAAATTTTTCAAACTATATAAAGTTATAGTCTCCTTCTGATAATAAATCATTGACAAAAGAGTTCTCAAAATGATGTTGTCTACCATAAACGAATAGACTCCTTCTGAATTTAAATCAGCCATACAGAAGTCCATATTTGACATTCTGAACATATTTCTGGCCAGAGACCTTGAACATTTACCTTACTATACATATTTCTCAAACTATACAGACTTCTCATGATGTTATATCAGCCAGACTGTAGACCATATAAGACCAATTGAACATATTTTTGGCCAAAGAATCCTCAAAATGATTTTTACTATTATAAACGTATCGACTCCTTCTGATGTTAAATCAGCCTTACAGAAGTCCATAATTGACCTGCTGAAAATATTTCTGGCCAAAGAGTCGATCTTGGGCTTTCTATAAATACTCATAGAATACTTTTGATACTTCATAAACCATATAGATGTCCATATCTGACCTTTTGAATTTATTTGTGGTCAAAGTGTCCTCAAAATTTTTCAAACAATATAAAGTTATAGAATCTTTTTGATGATAAATCAGCTATTCAGAGGTCCCCTTTTGACCTCCAGAACATATTTCTGGCCAAAGAGTCCTAAAAGATTAATACAATACATTCAGACTGATATCTTCGGATGTTATATAATCTTGACAAAAGTCCATATTTGACATACTGAATATATTTCTGGCCAAGGAGTACTCGAAACTTGACCTTTCCCTACATACTCGTTGTTTCTTTCTGATGTTACGTCAACCATACAGTGTTCCATTTATGACCCAAGGAATATTTTTCAGGCCAAAGAGTCCTCGATGTTGGGCTTTCTATACATACTCATATAGACTCCTTCTCATGCTTCACAAGCCATATAGATGTCCATATCTGACCTTTTGAACTTATTTGTGGTCAAAGTGTCCTCAAAATTTTTCAAACTATATAAAGTTATAGAATCCTTTTGATGATAAATCAGCTATTCAGAGGTTTTGACCTCTTGAACATATTTCTGGACAAAGAGTCCTCGATCTATACATAGTCATAGATTCCTTCTGATGCTTCATAAGCCATATAGATGTCCATATCTGACCTTTTGAACTTATTTGTGGTCAAAGTGTCCTCAAAATTTTTCAAACTATATAAAGTTATAGACTCCTTTTGATGCTAAATCAGCTATTCATGGGTCCCCTTTTGACCTCCTGAACATATTTCTAGCCAAAGAGTCCTCGATCTTGGGCTTTCTATACTCAGACTCCTACTAATAAGCCATGTATATGTCCATATCTGACCTTTTGAACTTTTTTGTGGTCAAAGTGTCCTCAAAATTTTTCAAACTATATAAAGTTATAGAATTCTTTTGATGATAAATCAGCTATTCATGGGTCCCCTTTTGACCTCCTGAACATATTTCTAGCCAAAGAGTCCTCGATCTTGGGCTTTCTATACTCAGACTCCTACTAATAAGCCATGTATATGTCCATATCTGACCTTTTGAACTTTTTTGTGGTCAAAGTGTCCTCAAAATTTTTCAAACTATATAAAGTTATAGACTCCTTTTGATGCTAAATCAGCTATTCATGGGTCCCCTTTTGACCTCCTGAGCATATTTCTGGCCAAAGAGTCCTCGATCTTGGGCTTTCTATATATACCCATAGACTCCCTCTGATGCTTCAAAAGCAATATAGATGTCCATATCTGACCTTTTGAACTTATTTGTGGTCAAAGTGTCCTCAAAATTTTTCCTCAAAAAAACATCAGCTATTCAGAGGTTTTGACCTCCTGAACATATTTCTAGCCAAAGAGTCCTCGATCTTGGGCTTTCTATACTCAGACTCCTTCTAATAAGCCATGTATATGTCCATATCTGACCTTTTGAACTTTTTTGTGGTCAAAGTGTCCTCAAAATTTTTCAAACTATATAAAGTTATAGAATACTTTTGATGATAAATCAGCTATTCAGAGGTTTTGACCTCCTGAACATATTTCTGGCCAAAGAGTCCTCGATCTTGGGCTTTCTGTATATACCCATAGACTCCCTCTGATGCTTCATAAGCCATATAGATGTCCATATCTGACCTTTCGAACTTATTTGTGGTCAAAGTGTCCTCAAAATTTTTCAAACTATATAAAGTTATAGAATTCTTTTGATGATAAATCAGCTATTCAGAGTTCCTCTTTTGACCTCCTGAACATATTTCTGGCCAAAGAGTCCTCCACCTTGGGCTTTCTATACATACTCATAGACTCCTTCTGATGCTTCATAAGCCATATAGATGTCCATATCTGACCTTTTGAACTTATTTGTGGTCAAAGTGTCCTCAAAATTTTTCAAACTATATAAAGTTATAGAATACTTTTGATGATAAATCAGCTATTCAGAGGTTTTCACCTCCTGAACATATTTCTGGCCAAAGAGTCCTCGATCTTGGGCTTTCTGTATATACCCATAGACTCCCTCTGATGCTTCATAAGCCATATAGATGTCCATATCTGACCTTTCGAACTTATTTGTGGTCAAAAGTGTCCTCAAAATTTTTCAAAGTATATAAAGTTATAGAATCCTTTTGATGATAAATCAGCTATTCAGAGGTTTTGACCTCTTGAACATATTTCTGGCCAAAGAGTCCTCCACCTTGGGCTTTCTATACTCAGACTCCTTCTAATAAGCCATGTATATGTCCATATCTGACCTTTTGAACTTTTTTGTGGTCAAAGTGTCCTCAAAATTTTTCAAACTATATAAAGTTATAGAATACTTTTGATGATATATCAGCTATTCAGAGGTTTTGACCTCCTGAACATATTTCTGGCCAAAGAGTCCTCGATCTTGGGCTTTCTGTATATACCCATAGACTCCCTCTGATGCTTCATAAGCCATATAGATGTCCATATCTGACCTTTCGAACTTATTTGTGGTCAAAAGTGTCCTCAAAATTTTTCAAACTATATAAAGTTATAGAATCCTTTTGATGATAAATCAGCTATTCAGAGGTTTTGACCTCCTGAACATATTTCTAGCCAAAGAGTCCTCGATCTTGGGCTTTCTGTATATACCCATAGACTCCCTCTGATGCTTCATAAGCCATATAGATGTCCATATCTGACCTTTCGAACTTATTTGTGGTCAAAGTGTCCTCAAAATTTTTCAAACTATATAAAGTTATAGAATTCTTTTGATGATAAATCAGCTATTCAGAGTTCCTCTTTTGACCTCCTGAACATATTTCTGGCCAAAGAGTCCTCCACCTTGGGCTTTCTATACATACTCATAGACTCCTTCTGATGCTTCATAAGCCATATAGATGTCCATATCTGACCTTTTGAACTTATTTGTGGTCAGTGTCCTCAAAATTTTTCAAACTATATAAAGTTATAGAATACTTTTGATGATAAATCAGCTATTCAGAGGTTTTGACCTCCTAAACATATTTCTGGCCAAAGAGTCCTCGATCTTGGGCTTTCTGTATATACCCATAGACTCCCTCTGATGCTTCATAAGCCATATAGATGTCCATATCTGACCTTTCGAACTTATTTGTGGTCAAAAGTGTCCTCAAAATTTTTCAAAGTATATAAAGTTATAGAATCCTTTTGATGATAAATCAGCTATTCAGAGGTTTTGACCTCTTGAACATATTTCTGGCCAAAGAGTCCTCCACCTTGGGCTTTCTATACATACTCATAGACTCCTTCTAAGGCTTCATAAGCCATATAGATGTCCAAATCTGACCTTTTGAACTTATTTGTGGTCAAAGTGTCCTCCAAATTTTACAAACTATATAAAGTTATAGAATTCTTTTGATGATAAATCAGCTATTCAGAGGTCCCCTGTTGACCTACGGAACATATTTCTGGCCAAAGAGTCCTAAAAGATTAATACTGATATATTCAGACTGATATCTTCGGATTCTATATCCTCCTGACAAAAGTCCATAGTTGACATACTGAATTTTTTTTCTGGCCAAGGAGTATTCGAAACTTGGGCTTTCTATACATACTACTTCTGATGCATCATAAGCCATGTAGATGTCCATATCTGACCTTTTGAACTTATTTGTGGTCAAAGTGTCCTCAAAATTTTTCAAACTATATAAAGTTATAGAATCCTTTTGATGATAAATCAGCTATTCAGAGGTTTTGTCCTCCTGAACATATTTCTGGCCAAAGAGTCCTCGATCTTGGGCTTTCTATACATGCTCATTGATTCCTTCTGATGCTTCATAAGCCATATAGATGTCCATATCTGACCTTTTGAACTTATTTGTGGTCAAAAGTGTCCTCCAAATTTTTCAAACTATATAAAGTTATAGAATCCTTTTGATGATAAATCAGCTATTCAGAGGTTTTGACATCCTGAACATATTTCTGGCCAAAGAGTCCTCGATCTTGGGCTTTCTGTATATACCCATAGACTCCCTCTGATGCTTCATAAGCCATATAGATGTCCATATCTGACCTTTCGAACTTATTTGTGGTCAAAAGTGTCCTCAAAATTTTTCAAACTATATAAAGTTATAGAATCCTTTTGATGATAAATCAGCTATTCAGAGGTTTTGACCTCCTGAACATATTTCTAGCCAAAGAGTCCTCGATCTTGGGCTTTCTATACTCAGACTCCTTCTAATAAGCCATGTATATGTCCATATCTGACCTTTTGAACTTTTTTGTGGTCAAAGTGTCCTCAAAATTTTTCAAACTATATAAAGTTATAGAATTCTTTTGATGATAAATCAGCTATTCAGAGGTTTTGACCTCCTGAACATATTTCTGGCCAAAGAGTCCTCGATCTTGGGCTTTCTGTATATACCCATAGACTCCCTCTGATGCTTCATAAGCCATATAGATGTCCATATCTGACCTTTCGAACTTATTTGTGGTCAAAGTGTCCTCAAAATTTTTCAAACTATATAAAGTTATAGAATTCTTTTGATGATAAATCAGCTATTCAGAGTTCCTCTTTTGACCTCCTGAACATATTTCTGGCCAAAGAGTCCTCCACCTTGGGCTTTCTATACATACTCATAGACTCCTTCTGATGCTTCATAAGCCATATAGATGTCCATATCTGACCTTTTGAACTTATTTGTGGTCAAAGTGTCCTCAAAATTTTTCAAACTATATAAAGTTATAGAATACTTTTGATGATAAATCAGCTATTCAGAGGTTTTCACCTCCTGAACATATTTCTGGCCAAAGAGTCCTCGATCTTGGGCTTTCTGTATATACCCATAGACTCCCTCTGATGCTTCATAAGCCATATAGATGTCCATATCTGACCTTTCGAACTTATTTGTGGTCAAAAGTGTCCTCAAAATTTTTCAAAGTATATAAAGTTATAGAATCCTTTTGATGATAAATCAGCTATTCAGAGGTTTTGACCTCTTGAACATATTTCTGGCCAAAGAGTCCTCCACCTTGGGCTTTCTATACTCAGACTCCTTCTAATAAGCCATGTATATGTCCATATCTGACCTTTTGAACTTTTTTGTGGTCAAAGTGTCCTCAAAATTTTTCAAACTATATAAAGTTATAGAATACTTTTGATGATATATCAGCTATTCAGAGGTTTTGACCTCCTGAACATATTTCTGGCCAAAGAGTCCTCAATCTTGGGCTTTCTGTATATACCCATAGACTCCCTCTGATGCTTCATAAGCCATATAGATGTCCATATCTGACCTTTCGAACTTATTTGTGGTCAAAAGTGTCCTCAAAATTTTTCAAACTATATAAAGTTATAGAATCCTTTTGATGATAAATCAGCTATTCAGAGGTTTTGACCTCCTGAACATATTTCTAGCCAAAGAGTCCTCGATCTTGGGCTTTCTGTATATACCCATAGACTCCCTCTGATGCTTCATAAGCCATATAGATGTCCATATCTGACCTTTCGAACTTATTTGTGGTCAAAGTGTCCTCAAAATTTTTCAAACTATATAAAGTTATAGAATTCTTTTGATGATAAATCAGCTATTCAGAGTTCCTCTTTTGACCTCCTGAACATATTTCTGGCCAAAGAGTCCTCCACCTTGGGCTTTCTATACATACTCATAGACTCCTTCTGATGCTTCATAAGCCATATAGATGTCCATATCTGACCTTTTGAACTTATTTGTGGTCAGTGTCCTCAAAATTTTTCAAACTATATAAAGTTATAGAATACTTTTGATGATAAATCAGCTATTCAGAGGTTTTGACCTCCTGAACATATTTCTGGCCAAAGAGTCCTCGATCTTGGGCTTTCTGTATATACCCATAGACTCCCTCTGATGCTTCATAAGCCATATAGATGTCCATATCTGACCTTTCGAACTTATTTGTGGTCAAAAGTGTCCTCAAAATTTTTCAAAGTATATAAAGTTATAGAATCCTTTTGATGATAAATCAGCTATTCAGAGGTTTTGACCTCTTGAACATATTTCTGGCCAAAGAGTCCTCCACCTTGGGCTTTCTATACATACTCATAGACTCCTTCTAAGGCTTCATAAGCCATATAGATGTCCAAATCTGACCTTTTGAACTTATTTGTGGTCAAAGTGTCCTCCAAATTTTACAAACTATATAAAGTTATAGAATTCTTTTGATGATAAATCAGCTATTCAGAGGTCCCCTGTTGACCTACGGAACATATTTCTGGCCAAAGAGTCCTAAAAGATTAATACTGATATCTTCAGACTGATATCTTCGGATTCTATATCCTCCTGACAAAAGTCCATAGTTGACATACTGAATTTTTTTTCTGGCCAAGGAGTATTCGAAACTTGGGCTTTCTATACATACTACTTCTGATGCATCATAAGCCATGTAGATGTCCATATCTGACCTTTTGAACTTATTTGTGGTCAAAGTGTCCTCAAAATTTTTCAAACTATATAAAGTTATAGAATCCTTTTGATGATAAATCAGCTATTCAGAGGTTTTGTCCTCCTGAACATATTTCTGGCCAAAGAGTCCTCGATCTTGGGCTTTCTATACATGCTCATTGATTCCTTCTGATGCTTCATAAGCCATATAGATGTCCATATCTGACCTTTTGAACTTATTTGTGGTCAAAAGTGTCCTCCAAATTTTTCAAACTATATAAAGTTATAGAATCCTTTTGATGATAAATCAGCTATTCAGAGGTTTTGACATCCTGAACATATTTCTGGCCAAAGAGTCCTCGATCTTGGGCTTTCTATACTCATAGACTCCTTCTGATGCATTATAAGCCATGTAGATGTCCATATCTGACCTTTTGAACTTATTTCTGGTCAAAGTGTCCTCAAAATTTTTCAAACTATATAAAGTTATAGAATCCTTTTTATGATAAATCAGCTATTCAGAGGTTTTGACCTCCTGAACATATTTCTGGCCAAAGAGTCCTCGACCTTGGGCTTTCTATACATACTCATAGACTCCTTCTGATGCATCATAAGCCATATAGATGTCCATATCTGACCTATTGAACTTATTTGTGGTCAAAGTGTCCTCCAAATTTTTCGAAACTCTATAAAGTTATAGGAATCTTTTGATGATAAATCAGCTATTCAGAGGTCCCCTGTTCACCTACGGAACATTTTTCTGGCCAAAGAGTCCTACAAGATTAATACTGATATCTTCAGACTGATATCTTCGGATTCTATATCCTCCTGACAAAAGTCCATATTTGACATACTGAATTTTTTTCTGGCCAAGGAGTATTCGAAACTTGGGCTTTCTATACATACTACTTCTGATGCTTCATAAGCCATATAGATGTCCATATCTGACCTTTTGAACTTATTTGTGGTCAAAGTGTCCTCAAAATTTTTCAAACTGTATGCAGTTATGGAATTCTTTTGATGATAAATCAGCTATTCAGAGGTCTCTTTTGACCTCCTGAACATATTTCTGGCCAAAGAGTCCTCGATCTTGGGTTTTCTATACATACTCATAGACTCCTTCTGATGCTTCATAAGCCATATAGATGTCTATATCTGTCCTTTTGAACATATTTGTGGTCAAAGTGTCCTCAAAAGTTTTAAAACTATATAAAGATATAGAATTCTTTTGATAATAAATCATCTATTCAGACGTCCCCTTTTGACCTCCTGAGCATATTTCTGGCCAAAGTTCAAAAGGTCAGATATGGACATCTATATGGCTTATGAAGCATCAGAAGGAGTCTATGAGTATGTATAGAAAGCCCAAGATCGAGGACTCTTTGGCCAGAAATATGTTCAGGAGGTCAAAAGGGGACCTCTGAATAGCTGATTTATCATAAAAAGAATTCTATAACTTTATATAGTTTGAAAAGTTTTGAGGACACTTTGACCACAAATAAGTTCAAAAGGTCAGATATGGACATCTATATGGCTTATGAAGCATCAGAGGGAGTCTATGAGTATGAATAGAAAGCCCAAGATCGAGGACTCTTTGGCCAGAAATATGTTCAGGAGGTCAAAAGAGGACCTCTGAATAGCTGATTTATCATAAAAAGAATTCTATAACTACAGTTTGAAAACTTTTGAGGACCCTTTGACCACAAATAAGTTCAAAAGGTCAGATATGGACATATATATGGCTTTTGAAGCATCAGAGGGAGTCTATGAGTATATATAGAAAGCTCAAGATCCAGGACTCTTTGGCCAGAAATATGTTCAGGAGGTCAAAAGGGGACCTCTGAATAGCTGATTTATCATCAAAAGAATTCTATAACTTTATACAGTTTGAAAAATTTTGAGGACCCTTTGACCAGAAATAAGTTCAAAAGGTCAGATATGGACATCTATATGGCTTTTGAAGCATCAGAGGGAGTCTATGAGTATATATAGAAAGCCCAAGATCGAGGACTCTTTCGTAAGAAATATGTTCAGGAGGTCAAAAGGGGACCTCTGAATAGCTGATTTATAATCAAAAGAATTCTAGAACTTCATATAGTTTGAAAACTTTTGAGGACCCTTTGACCACAAATAAGTTCAAAAGGTCAGATATGGACATCTATATGGCTTATGATGCATCAGAAGGAGTCTATGAGTATGTATAGAAAGCCCAAGATCGAGGACTCTTTGGCCAGAAATATGTTCAGGAGGTCAAAACCTCTGAATAGCTGATTTATCATCAAAAGGATTATATAACTTTATATAGTTTGAAAAATTTTGAGGACACTTTGACCACAAATAAGTTCAAAAGGTCAGATATGGACATCTATATGGCTTATGAAGCATTAGAAGGAGTCTATGAGTATGTATAGAAAGCCCAAGATCGAGGACTCTTTGGCCAGAAATATGTTCAGGAGGTCAAAAGAGGACCTCTGAATAGCTGATTTATCATAAAAAGAATTCTATAACTACAGTTTGAAAACTTTTGAGGACCCTTTGACCACAAATAAGTTCAAAAGGTCAGATATGGACATATATATGGCTTTTGAAGCATCAGAGGGAGTCTATGAGTATATATAGAAAGCCCAAGATCGAGGACTCTTTGGCCAGAAATATGTTCAGGAGGTCAAAAGGGGACCTCTGAATAGCTGATTAATAATCAAAAGAATTCTAGAACTTCATATAGTTTGAAAACTTTTGAGGACCCTTGGACCACAAATAAGTTCAAAAGGTCAGATATGGACATCTATATGGCTTATGATGCATCAGAAGGAGTCTATGAGTATGTATAGAAAGCCCAAGATCGAGGACTCTTTGGCCAGAAATATGTTCAGGAGGTCAAAACCTCTGAATAGCTGATTTATCATCAAAAGGATTATATAACTTTAGTTTAAAACATTTTGAGGACCCTTTGACCACAAATAAGTTCAAAAGGTCAGATATGGACATATATATGGCTTTTGAAGCATCAGAAGGAGTATGTATAGAAAGCCCAAGTTTCGAATACTCCTTGGACAGAAAAAAATTCGGTATGTCAAATATGGACTTTTGTCTGTAGGATATATCATCCGAAGATATCAGTCTGAATGTATTGTATTAATCTTTTAGGACTCTTTGGCCAGAAATATGTTCAGTAGGTCAAAAGGGGACCTCTGAAGAGCTGATTTATCATCAGAAAGAGTCTATAACTTTATATAGTTTGAAAACTTTTGAGGACCCTTTGACCACAAATAAGTTCAAAAGGTCAGATATGGACATCTATATGGCTTTTGAAGCATCAGAGGGAGTCTATGAGTATGTATAGAAAGCCCAAGATCGAGGACTCTTTGGCCAGAAATATGTTCAGGAGGTCAAAAGAGGACCTCTCAATAGCTGATTTATCATCAAAAGAATTCTATAACTTTATATAGTTTGAAAAATTTTGAGGACACTTTGACCACAAATAAGTTCAAAAGGTCAGATATGGACATCTATATGGCTTATGAAGCATTAGAAGGAGTCTATGAGTATGTATAGAAAGCCCAAGATCGAGGAGTCTTTGGCCAGAAATATGTTCAGGAGGTCAAAAGAGGACCTCTGAATAGCTGATTTATCATCAAAAGAATTCTATAACTTTATACAGTTTGAAAAATTTTGAGGACCCTTTGACCAGAAATAAGTTCAAAAGGTCAGATATGGACATATATATGGCTTTTGAAGCATCAGAGGTAGTCCATGAGTATATATAGAAAGCCCAAGATCGAGGAGTCTTTGGCCAGAAATATGTTCAGGAGGTCAAAAGGGGACCTCTGGCATATGGAGATCTTATCTGTTGGACATTACCCGTCTGGAATGTACTACTGCAAGGATTCTTGGTGCCCCTGGGAAAACGATACAGTTTTGGATGGACTTCATTGCTAATCTATCAGACAACTAAAACAGCTATATTAAGGATTTTGATTCATTGTTTTCCAGAGTGTTTTTTTTTTTTTTTTTCTTTTTTTTTCTTACATGAATATACCTTTATCTTTTAAAATATATGTATATTTGTTTTCTTGGGCGGTTCTTGGGAATGTTGTACACAAAAATAATAGTTAATAAAAAAAAATAAGTCACAAAAAAAAAAGGGGACCTCTGAATAGCTGATTTATCATCAAAAGAATTCTATAACTTTATACAGTTTGAAAAATTTTGAGGACCCTCTGACCAGAAATAAGTTCAAAAGGTCAGATATGGACATCTATATGGCTTTTGAAGCATCAGAGGGAGTCTATGAGTATATATAGAAAGCCCAAGATCGAGGACTCTTTTGTAAGAAATATGTTCAGGAGGTCAAAAGGGGACCTCTGAATAGCTGATTTATCATCAAAAGAATTCTATAACTTTATATAGTTTGAAAAATTTTGAGGACACCTTGACCACAAATAAGTTCAAAAGGTCAGATATGGACATCCATATGGCTTATGAAGCATCAGAAGGAGTCTATGAGTATGAATAGAAAGCCCAATATCGAGGACTCTTTGGCCAGAAATATGTTCAGGAGGTCAAAAGGGGACCTCTGAATAGCTGATTTATCATAAAAAGAATTCTATATCTTTATATATTTTGAAAAATTTTGAGGACCCTTTGACCACAAATAAGTTCAAAAGGTCAGATATGGACATATATATGGCTTTTGAAGCATCAGTGGGAGTCTATGAGTATATATAGAAAGCGCAAGATCGAGGACTCTTTGGCCAGAAATATGTTCAGGAGGTCAAAACCGCTGAATAGCTGATTTATCCTCAAAAGGACTCGACAACTTTATAAATTTTGAAAAATTTTGAGGACACTTTGATCACAAATAAGTTCAAAAGGTCAGATATGTACATCTATATGGCTTTTGAAGCATCAGAAGGAGTCTATGAGTATGTATAGAAAGCCCAAGATCGAGGACTCTTTGGCCAGAAATATGTTCAGGAGGTCAAAACCTCTGTATAGCTGATTTATCATCAAAAGGATTATATAACTTTAGTTTAGAACATTTTGAGGACCCTATGACCACAAATTAGTTCAAAAGGTAAGATATGGACATAAATATATGGCTTATGAAGCATCAGAAGGAGTATGTATAGAAAGCCCAAGTTTCGAATACTCCTTGGCCAGAAAAAAAATTCGGTATGTCAAATATGGACTTTTGTCAGGAGGATATATCATCCGAAGATATCAGTCTGAATGTATTGTATTACTCTTTTAGGACTCTTTGTCCAGAAATATGTTCAGTAGGTCAAAAGGGGACCTTTGAATAGCTGATTTATCATCAGAAAGAGTCTATAATTTTATATAGTTTGAAAAATTTGAGGACCCTTTGACCACAAATAAGTTCAAAAGGTCAGATATGGACATCTATATGGCTTTTGAAGCATCAGAGGGAGTCTATGAGTATGTATAGAAAGCCCAAGATCGAGGACTCTTTGGCCAGAAATATGTTCAGGAGGTAAAAACCTGATTTAGCTGATTTATCATCAAAAGGATTATATAACTTTAGTTTAAAACATTTTGTGGACCCTTTGACCACAAATAAGTTCAAAAGGTCAGATTTGGACATCTATATGGACTTTTAAGCATCAGAGGGAGTCTATGAGTATAGAAAGCCCAAGATCTTGGACTCTTTGGCCAGAAAAATGTTCAGGAGGTCAAAAGGTGCCCTATGAAATACTGATTTATCCTCAAAAGGAGTCTATAACTTTATATAAGTTTGAAAATTTTTGAGGACACTTTGACCACAAATAAGTTCAGAATTTCATATATGGACATCTATATGGCTTATGAACCATCAGATGGAGTCTATGAGAATGTATAGAAAGTTGCCAGAAATATGTTCAGGAGGTCAAAAGGGGACCTCTGAATAGCTGATTTATCATCAAAAGAATTCTATAACTTTATATAGTTTGAAAAATTTTGAGGACACTTTGACCACAAATAAGTTCAAAAGGTCAGATATGAAGCATCAGAGGGAGTCATATAAGTATGTATAGAAAGCCCAAGATCGAGGACTCTATAGCCAGAAAAATGTTCAGGAGGTCAAAGTGGTACCTCTGAATAGCTGATTTATCATCAAAAGAATTCTATAAATTTATATAGTTTGAAAAATTTTGAGGACACTTTGACCACAAATAAGTTCAAAAGGTCAGATATGAAGCATCAGAGGGAGTCCTATGAGTATGTACAGAAAGCCCAAGATCGAGGACTCTATGGCCAGAAATATATTCCTTGGGTCAAAAATGGACTTCTGTATGGTTGACGTAACATCAGAAAGAGTCATCGAGTATGTATTGAAAGGCCAAGTTTTGAATACTCATTGGGCAGAAAAAAATTCAGTATGTCAAATATGGACTTTTGTTATGAGGATATAACATCCGAAGATATCAGTCTGAATGTATTGTATTTACCTTTTAGGACTCTTTGGCCAGAAATATGTTCAGTAGGTCAGAAGGGGACCTCTGAGTAGCTGATTTATCATCAAAAGGAACTTTATATAGTTTGAAAATTTTTTGAGGACACTTTGACCACAAATAAGTTCAAAAGGTCAGATATGGACATCTATATGGCTTATGAAGCATCAGAAGGAATCTATGAATATGTATAGAAAGCCCAAGATCGAGGACTCTTTGGCCAGAAATATGTTCAGGAGGTAAGCCATAAGCCATATCTGTATGGATATCTATATTGGCTTATGAAGCATCAGGAGTCAATGAGTATGTATTGAAATCGTGGATTGTTTGGCTAGAAATATGTTACTTTGGTCAAACATGTACTTACGTACATCAGGAGTCGAAGATTATGTATAGAATGTTAACATCAGTTGACTGAATGTATGTAGGTTAATGTGCAGTGAAGGAAAATCATTGCACTAGCTGTTGCTTTACAATGGACACAATTATAGGAGCATTGCATTGCACACCAGAACTAACTCCTTCCCATGTTCATTAAAGATATAACATTTATGCATTGCACAAAGGATCTAACGTTGTCCACTGAACAAAAACATATAGGCTATGCACTTCTTGGATTGCATTGCATTGCAAAAACGACCTAACGCTGTGCACTAAAGAATAACATTTGTGCACTTTTTGCATTGCTTTGCATTGCACACCAGAACTAACTCCTTCAAATGTTTACTAAAGAGATAACATTTTGCATTGCGTTGCACAAACGATCTAACGTTGTGCATTGAAGAATAATATAGGCTATGCAATTCTTGCATTGCATTGCATTGCACACCAGAACTAACTCCTTCAAATGTTTATTAAAGAGATAACATTTTGCATTGCATTGCAACAAACGATCTAACGTTGTGCATTGAAGAATAATATAGGCTATGCAATTCTTGCATTGCACACAAGAACTAACTCAGTCCCATTTTCTTTAAACAGATAAGTTGCAATGTTGTTGCATTGCATTGCACAAACGATCTAACGTTGTGCATTGAATTGTAACATAGCCATGCACTTTTTGCATTGCATTGCACACCAGATCTTATTCCTTCCCATGTTCAGTAAAGAGATAACATATGTTATGCAACATTGCATAGTTTTGAACAAACGACCTAACGCTGTGCACTAAAGAATAGCATTTATGCACTTTTTGCATTGCATTGCATTGCACACCAGAACTAACTCCTCCAAATGTTTATTAAAGAGATAACATTTTGCATTGCATTGCACAAACGACCTAACGCTGTGCACTAAAGAATAACATTTATGCACTTTTTGCATTGCATTGCATTGCACACCAGAACTAACTCCTTCAAATGTTTACTAAAGAGATAACATTTTGCATTGCATTGCACAAACGATCTAACGTTGTGCACTGAAGAATAACATATAGGCCATGTACATTTTGCATTGCATTGCATTGCACACCAGAACGAACTCCTTCAAATGTTTATTAAAGAGATAACATTTTGCATTGCATTGCAACAAATGACCTAACGCTGTGCACTAAAGAATAGCATTTATGCACGTTTTGCATTGCATTGCATTGCATTGCACACCAGAATTAACTCCTTCAAATGTTTATTTAAGAGATTACATTTTGTATTGCATTGCACAAACGATCCAACTTTGTGCACTGAAGAATAACATATAGACTAAATGCATGCATTGTATTGCATTGCACACCCGAACTAACTCCTTCCCATGTTCATAAAAGAGATAACATATGTTATGCAACATTTTATTGTTTTGCAGAAACGATCTAACGTTGTCCACTGAAGAATATTTATGCACTTTTTGCATTGTATTGCATTGCACACCAGAACTAACTCCTTCAAATATTTATTAAAGAGATAACATTTTGCATTGCATAAACGATCTAACGTTTGTATCTATCTAACGTTACGATCTAATAAGAAATAAGATGCAATGATGTTGTATTGCATTGCACAAACGATAACATATGTTATGCAACATTCTATTGCTTTGCACAAACGATCTAACACTGTGCACTAAAGAATAACATTTATGCATTTTTTTGCATTGCATTGCACACCAGAACTAACTCCTTCAAATGTTTATTTAAGAGATAACATTTTGCACGATCTAACGTTGTGCATTGAAGAAATAACATATAGGCTAAATATGCATGCTTTGTATTGCATTGCACACCCGAACTAACTCCGTCCCATGTTCATTAAAGAGATTATATGATATGTTATGCAACATTTCATTGTTTTGCACAAACGATCTAACGTTGTGCATTGAAGAGTGACATAGGCTATTCACTTTTTGCTTTGCATTGCATTGCACACCAGAACTAGCTCCTTCCCATGTTCATTAAAGGGATAACATGTTGCATTGCATTGCATTGCACAAACGATCTAACGCTGTGCACTGAAGAATAACATATAGGCTATGCACTTTTGCATTGCATTGCATTGCACTCCAGAACTAACTACTTCCCATGTTTATTAAAGAGATAACATTTTGCATTGCATTGCACAAACGATCTAACGTTGTGCATTGAAGAATGACATAGTTGACATAACTAAATGCATGGATTGTGTTGCATGTACAGCCGAACTAACTCCTTCCCATGTTCAATAAAGAGATAATATGTTGCACAAACGATTTAACGCTGTGCACTGAATAACATTTATGCACTTTTTGCATTGCATTGCATTGCACACCAGAACTAACACCTTCAAATCCTTATTAAAGAGATAACATTTTGCATTGCATTGTGCATTGCATAACGTTGTGCATTGAAGAATATCTTATAGGCTATGCATGCATTGTATTGAAGAATAATTGCAATGCAATGCAACATATTATCTCTTTATTGAACATGGGAAGGAGTTTGATCTGGTGTGCAATGCAATGCAAAAAGTGCATGGCCTATGTTACTCTTCATTGCACAACGTTAGATCGTTTGTGCAATGCAATGCACTCCTTCCCATGTTTATTAAAGAGATAACATATGTTATGCACAAACGATCTAACGTTTTGCATTGAAGATTAACATTGGCTATTCACTTTTTGCATTGCATTGCACACCATAACTAACTTTTCTAACATTTGAAGGAGTTAGTTCTGCAAAAAGTGCATAAATGTTATTATTCAGTGCACAACATTAGATCGTTTCTGCAATGCAATGAAATGCAACATGTTATCTCTTTTGTGAACATGGGAAAGAGTTAGTTCTGGTGTGCAATTCAATGCAATGCAAAAAGTGCATGGTCTATGTTTCTCTTCAATGCACAACGTTAAATCGTTTGCGCAATGCAAAGCAAAATGTTATCTCTTTATGAACATGGGAAGAGGTTAGTTCTGCTGTGCAATGCAATGCAAAAAGTGCATAAATGTTATTCTTCAGTGCACATCGTTAGAACGTTTATGCAAAGCAATGCAATGTTGCATAACATGTTTAATGAACGTGAAGGAGTTAGTTCGGGTGTGCAATGCAAATACAATGCATGCATTTAGCCTATATGTTATTCTTCAATGCACAACGTTAGATCGTTTGTGCAATGCAATGCAACATATTATCTCTTTATTGAACATGGGAAGGAGTTTGATCTGGTGTGCAATGCAATGCAAAAAGTGCATGGCCTATGTTACTCTTCATTGCACAACGTTAGATCGTTTGTGCAATGCAATGCACAACAGATGTTATCTCTTTAATGAACATGGGAAGGAGTTAGTTTTGGTGTGCAATGCAGGGATAGAAGTGCATATGTTTTTCTTCAATGATGCACAGCGATAGATCGTTTGTGCAATGCAACAACATATGTTATCTCTTTAATGAACATGGGAATGAATTAGTTGTAGTGTGCAATGCAATGCAATCCAAGAAGTGCATAGCCTATATGTTATTGTTCAGTGGACAACGTTAGATCGTTTGTGCAATGCAATGCAAACAACATAAATGTTATCTCTTTAATGAACATGGGAAGGAGTTAGTTCTGGAGTGCAATGCAATGCGAAAAGTGCATTATCTATATGTTCCGGTATTCTACCGTGCATTCTATCGTTGTCCAACGGAATGTTAATTGTGTCCATTGTAAAGAAAAAGCCAGTGCAATGACTTTCCTTTACTGCACATTAACCTATTTATACATTCAGTTAACTGATGTCAACTTTCTATACATATTCTTCGACTCCTGATCAGCCAATACAGAAGTCCATATTTGACCAAAGTAACATATTTCTGGCCAAAGAGTCCTCCATTTCTATAGATACATCATTGACTCCTGATGCTTCATAAGCCATGGCTATCTATATGGATATCTATATGGCTTATGGCTTACCTTTTAAACTTATTTCTGGTCAAAGTGTCCTTTAAAATTTTTCAAACTATATAAAGTTATAGAATTATTTTGATGATAAATCAGCTATTCAGAGGTTTTGACCACCTGAACATATTTCTGGCCAAAGAGTCCTCGATCTATACATACTCATAGATTCCTTCTGATGCTTCATAAGCTATATAGATGTCCATATCTGACCTCTTGAACTTATTTGTGGTCAAAGTGTCCTCAAAATTTTTCAAACTATATAAAGTTATAGAATTCTTTTTATGATAAATCAGCTATTCAGAGGTTTTGACCTCCTGAACATATTTCTGGCCAAAGAGTCCTCAAACTTGGGCTTTCTATACATACTCATAGACTCATTCTGATGCTTCATAAGCCAAATATAGATGTCCATATCTGACCTTTTGAACTTATTTCTGGTCAAAGTGTCTTCAAAATTTTTCAAACTATATAAAGTTATAGAATTCTTTTGATGATAAATCATCTATTCATACGTCCCCTTTTGACCATATTTCTGGCCAAAGAGCCCTAAAAGATTAATAATGATATCTTCAGACTGATATCTTCGTTTTCTATATCCTCCTGACAAAAGTCCATATTTGACATACTGAATTTTTTCTAGCCAAGGAGTATTCGAAACTTGGGCTTTCTATACATACTCCTTCTGATGCTTCATAAGCCATATAGATGTCCATATCTGACCTTTTGAACTTATTTGTGGTCAAAGTGTCCTCCAAATTTTTCAAACTATATGAAGTTATAGACTCCTTTTGATGATAAATCATCTATTTAGACGTCCCCTTTTGACCTCCTGAACATATTTCTGGCCAAAGAGTCCTCAATCTTGGGCTTTCTATTCATAGACTCCCTCTGATGCTTCAAAAGCCATATAGATGTCCATATCTGACCTTTTGAACTTATTTCTGGTCAAAGGGTCCTCAAAAGTTTTAAAACTATATAAAGTTATAGAATTCTTTTGATGATAAATCATCTATTTAGACGTCCCCTTTTGACCTCCTGAACATATTTCTGGCCAAAGAGTCCTCGATCTTGGGCTTTTTACACTTACTCATAGACTCCTTCTGATGCTTCATAAGCCATATAGATGTCCATATCTGATCTTTTGAACTTATTTGTGGTCAAAGTGTTCTCAACATTTTTCAAACTATATAAAGTTATAGAATCCTTTTGATGATAAATCAGCTATTCAATGGGTTTTGACCTCCTGAACATATTTCTGGCCAAAGAGTCCTCGATCTTGGGCTTTCTATACATACTCATAGATTCCTTCTGATGCTTCATAAGCCATATAGATGTCCATATCTGACCTTTTGAACTTATTTCTGGTCAAAGGGTCCTCAAAAGTTTTAAAAGTATACAAAGTTATAGAATTCTTTCAATGATAAATCATCTATTCATACGTCCCCTTTTGACCATATTTCTGGCCAAAGAGCCCTAAAAGATTAATAATGATATCTTCAGACTGATATCTTCGGATTCTATATCCTTATGACAAAAGTCCATATTTGACATACTGAATTTTTTCTAGCCAAGGAGTATTCGAAACTTGGGCTTTCTATACATACTCCTTCTGATGCTTCATAAGCCATATAGATGTCCATATCTGACCTTTTGAACTTATTTGTGGTCAAAGTGTCCTCCAAATTTTTAAAACTATATAAAGTTATAGACTCCTTTTGATGATAAATCAGCTATTCATGGGTCCCCTTTTGACCTCCTGAACTTATTTCTGGCCAAAGAGTCCTCGATCTTGGGTTTTCTATATATACTCATAGACTCCTTCTGATGCTTCAAAAGCCATATAGATTTCCATATCTGACCTTTTGAACTTATTTGTGGTCAAAGTGTCCTCAAAATTTTTCAAACTATATAAAGTTATAGAATCCTTTTGATGATCAGCTATTCAGAGGTTTTGACCTCCTGAACATATTTCTGGCCAAAGAGTCCTCGATCTTGGGATTTCTGTATATAACCATAGACTCCCTCTGATGCTTCAAAAGCAACATAGATGTCCATATCTGACCTTTTGAACTTATTTGTGGTCAAAGTGTCCTCCAAATTTTTCAAACTATATAAAGTTATAGAATTCTTTGGATGATAAATCAGCTATTCAGAGTTCCTCTTTTGACCTCCTGAACATATTTCTGGCCAAAGAGTCCTCGACCTTGGGCTTTCTATACATACTCATAGACTCCTTCTGATGCTTCATAAGCCATATAGATGTCCATATCTGACCTTTTGAACTTATTTGTGGTCAAAGTGTCCTCAAATTTTTCAGCTATTCAGAGGTCCCCTGTTGACCTACGGAACATATTTCTGGCCAAAGAGTCCTAAAAGATTAATACTGATATCTTCAGACTGATATCTTCGGATTCTAAATCCTCCTGACAAAAGTCCATATTTGACATACTGAATTTTTTTTCCGGCCAAGGAGTATTCGAAACTTGGGCTTTCTATACATACTATTTCTGATGCTTCATAAGCCATATAGATGTCCATATCTGACCTTTTGAACTATTTGTGGTCAAAGTGTCCTCAAAATTTTTCAAACTATATAAAGTTATATAATTCTTTTGATGATAAATAAGCTATTCAGAGGTTTTGACCTCCTTAACATATTTCTGGACAAAGAGTCCTCCACCTTGGGCTTTCTATACATACTCATAGACTCCTTCTGATGCTTCATAAGCCATATAGATGTCCATATCTGACCTTTTGAACTTATTTGTGGTCAAAGTGTCCTCAAAATTTTTCAAACTATATAAAGTTATAGAATCCTTTTGATGATAAATCAGTTATTCAGAGGTTTTGACCTCCTGAACATATTTCTGGCCAAAGAGTCCTCGATCTTGGGCTTTCTATACATACTCATAGGTTCCTTCTGATGCTTCATAAGCCATATAGATGTCCATATCTGACCTTTTGAACTCATATGTGGTCTAAGTGTCCTCAAAAATTTTCAAACTATATAAAATTATAGAATCCTTTTGATGATAAATCAGCTATTCAGAGGTTTTGACCTCCTGAACATATTTCTGGCCAAAGAGTCCTCGATCTTGGGCTTTCTATATAAACCCATAGACTCCCTCTGATGCTTCAAAAGCAATATAGATGTCCATATCTGACCTTTTGAAATTATTTGTGGTCAAAGTGTCCTCAAAATTTTTCAAACTATATAAAGTTATAGACTCCTTTTGATGCTAAATCAGCTATTCATGGGTCCCCTTTTGACCTCCTGAACATATTTCTGGCCAAAGAGTCCTCGATCTTGAGCTTTCTATATATACCCCTCTGATGCTTCAAAAGCAATATAGATGTCCATATCTCACCTTTTGAACTTATTTCTGGTCAAAGGGTCCTCAAAAGTTTTCAAACTATATAAAGTTTTAGAATTCTTTCGATGATAAATCATCTATTCAGAGGTCCCCTTTTGACCTCCTGAACATATTTCTGGCCAAAGAGTCCTCGATCTTGGGCTACACAAACTCATAGACTCCTTCTGATGCTTCATAAGCCATATAGATGTCCATATCTGACCTTTTGAACTTATTTGTGGTCAAAGTGTCCTCAAAAATTTTCAAACTATATAAAGTTATAGAATCCTTTTGATGATAAATCAGCTATTCAGAGGTTTTGACCTCCTGAACATATTTCTGGCCAAAGAGTCCTCGATCTTGGGCTTTCTATACATACTCATAGACTCCCTCTGATGCATCATAAGCAGATATGTCCATATCTGTCCTTTTGAACTTATTTGTCGTCAAAGTGTCCTCAAAATTTTTCAAACAATATAAAGTTATAGAATTCTTTTGATGATAAATCAGCTATTCAGAGGTCCTCTTTTGACTTCCTGAACATATTTCTGGCCAAAGAGTCCTCCACCTTGGGCTTTCTATACATACTCATAGACTCCTTCTGATGCTTCATAAGCCATATAGATGTCCATATCTGACCTTTTGAACTTATTTGTGGTCAAAGTGTCCTCAAAATTTTTCAAACTATATAAAGTTATAGAATCCTTTTGATGATAAATCAGCTATTCAGAGGTTTTGACCTCCTGAACATATTTCTGGCCAAAGAGTCCTCGATCTTGGGCTTTCTATACATACTCATAGACTCCTTCTGATGCTTCATAAGCCATATAGATGTCCATATCTGACCTTTTGAACTTATTTGTGGTCAAAGTGTCCTCCAAATTTTTCAAACTATATAAAGATATAGAATTCTTTTGATGATAAATCATCTATTCAGACGTCCCCTCTTGACCTCCTGAGCATATTTCTGGCCAAAGATTCCACGATCTTGGGCTTTCTACACTTACTCATAGACTCCTTCTGATGCTTCATAAGCCATATAGATGTCCATATCTGATCTTTTGAACTTATTTGTGGTCAAAGTGTCCTCCAAATTTTTCAAACTATATAAAGATATAAAATTCTTTTGATGATAAATCAGCTATTCAGAGGTCATCTTTTGACCTCCTGAACATATTTCTGGCCAAAGTGTCCTCGATCTTGGGCTTTCTATATATACTCATAGACTCCCTCTGATGCTTCAAAAGCCATATAGATGTCCATATCTGACCTTTTGAACTTAATTCTGGTCAAAGGGTCCTCAAAAGTTTTCAAACTATATCAAGTTATAGAATTCTTTTTATGATAAATCAGCTAAATGTAAAATATGATCTTTTGTCAGGAGGATATAACATCCGAAGATATCAGTCTGAATGTATTGTATTAATCGTTTAGGACTTTTTAACCAGAAATATGTTCAGTAGGTCAAAAGGGGACCTCTGAATAGCTGATTTATCATCAAAAGAATTCTATAACTTTATATAGTTTGAAAACTTTTGAGGACCCTTTACCCAGAACTAAGTTCAAAAGGTCAGATATGGACATCTATATGGCTTTTGAAGCATCAGAGGGAGTCTATGAGTATATATAGAAAGCAAAGATCGAGGACTCTTTGGCGAGAAATATGTTCAGGAGGTCAAAAGGGGACCTCTGAATAGCTGATTTATCATCAAAAGAATTCTATAACTTTATATAGTTTGAAAAATTTTGAGGACACTTTGACCACAAATAAGTTCAAAAGGTTAGATATCGACATCTATATGGCTTATGGTGCATCAGAAGGAGTCTATGAGTATGTATAGAAAGCCCAAGATCGAGGACTCTTTGGCCAGAAATATGTTCAGGAGGTCAAAACCGCTGAATAGCTGATTTATCATCAAAAGAATTCTATAACTTTATATAGTTTGAAAAATTTTGAGGACACTTTGACCACGAATAAGTTCAAAAGGTTAGATATCGACATCTATATGGCTTATGGTGCATCAGAAGGAGCCTATGAGTATGTATAGAAAGCCCAAGATCGAGGACTCTTTGGCCAGAAATATGTTCAGGAGGTCAAAACTGCTGAATAGCTGATTTATCATCAAAAGGATTCGACAACTTTATATAGTTTAAAACATTTTGAGGACCCTTTGACCAGAAATAAGTTCAAAAGGTCAGATATGGACATCTATATGGCTTATGATGCATTAGAAGAAGTCTATGAGTATGTTTAGAAAGCCCAAGACCGAGGACTCTTTGGCCAGAAATATGTTCAGGAGGTCAAAACCGCTGAATAGCTGATTTATCATCAAAAGGATTCGACAACTTTATATAGTTTAAAATATTTTGAGGACCCTTTGATCACAAATAAGTTCAAAAGGTCAGATATGGACATCTATATGGCTTTTGAAGCATCAGAGAGAGTCTATGAGTATATATAGAAAGCAAAAGATCGAGGACTCTTTGGCGAGAAATATGTTGAGGAGGTCAAATGACCTCTGAATAGCTGATTTATCATCAAAAGAATTCTATAACGTTATATAGTTTGAAAAATTTTGAGGACCCTTTGACCACAAATAAGTTCAAAAGGTTAGATATCGACATCTATATGGCTTATGGTGCATCAGAAGGAGTCTATGAGTATGTATAGAAAGCCCAAGATCGAGGACTCTTTGGCCAGAAATATGTTCAGGAGGTCAAAACCGCTGAATAGCTGATTTATCATCAAAAGGATTCGACAACTTTATATAGTTTAAAACATTTTGAGGACCCTTTGACCAGAAATAAGTTCAAAAGGTCAGATATGGACATCTATATGGCTTATGATGCATTAGAAGAAGTTTATGAGTATGTATAGAAAGCCCAAGATCGAGGACTCTTTGGCCAGAAATATGTTCAGGAGGTCAAAACCGCTCTGAATAGCTGATTTATCATCAAAAGGATTCGACAACTTTATATAGTTTAAAATATTCTGAGGACCCTTTGATCACAAATAAGTTCAAAAGGTCAGATATGGACATCTATATGGCTTTTGAAGCATCAGAGAGAGTCTATGAGTATATATAGAAAGCAAAAGATCGTGGACTCTTTGGCGAGAAATATGTTCAGGAGGTCAAAAGGGGCCCCATGAAATACTGATTTATCATCAAAAGGAGTCAATAAGTTTATATAGTTTGAAAAATTTTGAGGACACTTTGACCACAAATAAGTTCAAAAGGTCAGATATGGACATCTATATGGCTTTTGAAGCATCAGAGAGAGTCTATGAGTGTATATAGAAAGCCCAAGATCGAGGACTCTTTGGCCAGAAATATGTTCAGGAGGTCAAAAGGGGACCCATGAATAGCTGATTTATCATCAAAAGGAGTCTATAACTTTATATAGTTTGAAAACTTTTGAGGACCCTTTACCCAGAACTAAGTTCAAAAGGTCAGATATGGACATCTATATGGCTTTTGAAGCATCAGAGGGAGTCTATGAGTATATATAGAAAGCCCAAGATCGAGGACTCTTTGGCCAGAAATATGTTCAGGAGATCAAAAGGGGACTTGTGAATAGCTGATTTATCAGAAAAAGAATTCTATAACTTTATATATTTTGAAAAAATTTGAGGACCCTTTGACCAGAAATAAGTTCAAAAGGTCATATGGACATATATATGGATTTTGAAGCATCAGAGGGAGTCTATGAGTATATATAGAAAGCCCAAGATCGAGGACTCTTTGGCCAGAAATATGTTCAGGAGGTCAAAAGGGGCCCCATGAAATACTGATTTATCATCAAAAGGAGTCTATAAGTTTATATAGTTTGAAAAATTTTGAGGACACTTTGACCACAAATAAGTTCAAAAGGTCAGATATGGACATCTATATGGCTTTTGAAGCATCAGAGAGAGTCTATGAGTGTATATAGAAAGCCCAAGATCGAGGACTCTTTGGCCAGATATATGTTCAGGAGGTCAAAAGGGGACCCATGAATAGCTGATTTATAATCAAAAGGAGTCTATAACTTTATATAATTTGAAAACTTTTGAGGACCCTTTACCCAGAACTAAGTTCAAAAGGTCAGATATGGACATCTATATGGCTTTTGAAGCATCAGAGGGAGTCTATGAGTATATATAGAAAGCAAAGATCGAGGACTCTTTGGCGAGAAATATGTTCAGGAGGTCAAAAGGGGACCTCTGAATAGCTGATTTATCATAAAAAGAATTCTATAACTTTATATAGTTTGAAAAATTTTGAGGACCCTTGACCAGAAATAAGTTCAAAAGGTCAGATATGGACATCTATATGGATTTTGAAGCATCAAAGGGAGTCTATGAGTATATATAGAAAGCCCATGATCGAGGACTCTTTGGCCAGAAATTTGTTCAGGAGGTCAAAAGGGGACCTCTGAATAGCTGATTTATCATCAAAAGAATTCTATAACTTTACATAGTTTGAAAAATTTTGAGGACACTTTGACCACGAATAAGTTCAAAAGGTTAGATATCGACATCTATATGGCTTATGGTGCATCAGAAGGAGTCTATGAGTATGTATAGAAAGCCCAAGATCGAGGACTCTTTGGCCAGAAATATGTTCAGGAGGTCAAAACCGCTGAATAGCTGATTTATCATCAAAAGGATTCGACAACTTTATATAGTTTAAAACATTTTGAGGACCCTTTGACCAGAAATAAGTTCAAAAGGTCAGATATGGACATCTATATGGCTTATGATGCATTAGAAGAAGTCTATGAGTATGTTTAGAAAGCCCAAGATCGAGGACTCTTTGGCCAGAAATATGTTCAGGAGGTCAAAACCGCTGAATAGCTGATTTATCATCAAAAGGATTCGACAACTTTATATAGTTTAAAATATTTTGAGGACCCTTTGATCACAAATAAGTTCAAAAGGTCAGATATGGACATCTATATGGCTTTTGAAGCATCAGAGAGAGTCTATGAGTATATATAGAAAGCAAAAGATCGAGGACTCTTTGGCGAGAAATATGTTGAGGAGGTCAAATGACCTCTGAATAGCTGATTTATCATCAAAAGAATTCTATAACGTTATATAGTTTGAAAAATTTTGAGGACCCTTTGACCACAAATAAGTTCAAAAGGTTAGATATCGACATCTATATGGCTTATGGTGCATCAGAAGGAGTCTATGAGTATGTATAGAAAGCCCAAGATCGAGGACTCTTTGGCCAGAAATATGTTCAGGAGGTCAAAACCGCTGAATAGCTGATTTATCATCAAAAGGATTCGACAACTTTATATAGTTTAAAACATTTTGAGGACCCTTTGACCAGAAATAAGTTCAAAAGGTCAGATATGGACATCTATATGGCTTATGATGCATTAGAAGAAGTCTATGAGTATGTATAGAAAGCCCAAGATCGAGGACTCTTTGGCCAGAAATATGTTCAGGAGGTCAAAACCGCTGAATAGCTGATTTATCATCAAAAGGATTCGACAACTTTATATAGTTTAAAATATTTTGAGGACCCTTTGATCACAAATAAGTTCAAAAGGTCAGATATGGACATCTATATGGCTTATGATGCATCAGAAGGAGTCTATGAGTATGTATAGGAAGCCCAAGATCGAGGACTCTTTGGCAAGAAATATGTTCAGGAGGTCAAAACCTCTGAATAGCTGATTTATCATCAAAAGGATTATATAACTTTAGTTTAAAACATTTTAAGGACCCTTTGACCACAAATAAGTTCAAAAGGTCAGATATGGACATATATATGGCTTATGAAGCATCAGAAGGAGTATGTATAGAAAGCCCAAGTTTCGAATACAACTTGGCCAGAAAAAAATTTGGTGTGTCAAATATGGACTTTTGTCAGGAGGATATATCATCCGAAGATATCAGTCTGAATGTATTGTATTAATCTTTTAGGACTCTTTGGCCAGAAATATGTTCAGTAGGTCAAAAGGGGACCTCTGAATAGCTGATTTATCATCAAAAGAATTCTATAACCTTATACAGTTTGAAAAATTTTGAGGACCCTTTGACCAGAAATAAGTTCAAAAGGTCAGATATGGACATCTATATGGCTTTTGAAGCATCAGAGGGAGTCTATGAGTATATATAGAAAGCCCAAGATCGAGGACTCTTTGGCCAGAAATATGTTCAGGAGGTCAAAAGGGGACTTGTGAATAGCTGATTTATCAGAAAAAGAATTCTATAACTTTATATATTTTGAAAAAATTTGAGGACCCTTTGACCAGAAATAAGTTCAAAAGGTCATATGGACATATATATGGATTTTGAAGCATCAGAGGGAGTCTATGAGTATATATAGAAAGCCCATGATCGAGGACTCTTTGGCCAGAAATATGTTCAGGAGGTCAAAAGGGGACCTTTGAATAGCTGATTTATCATCAAAAGAATTCTATAACTTTATATAGTTTGAAAAATTTTGAGGACACTTTGACCACGAATAAGTTCAAAAGGTTAGATATCGACATCTATATGGCTTATGGTGCATCAGAAGGAGTCTATGAGTATGTATAGAAAGCCCAAGATCGAGGACTCTTTGGCCAGAAATATGTTCAGGAGGTCAAAACCGCTGAATAGCTGATTTATCATCAAAAGGATTCGACAACTTTATATAGTTTAAAACATTTTGAGGACCCTTTGACCAGAAATAAGTTCAAAAGGTCAGATATGGACATCTATATGGCTTATGATGCATTAGAAGAAGTCTATGAGTATGTTTAGAAAGCCCAAGACCGAGGACTCTTTGGCCAGAAATATGTTCAGGAGGTCAAAACCGCTGAATAGCTGATTTATCATCAAAAGGATTCGACAACTTTATATAGTTTAAAATATTTTGAGGACCCTTTGATCACAAATAAGTTCAAAAGGTCAGATATGGACATCTATATGGCTTTTGAAGCATCAGAGAGAGTCTATGAGTATATATAGAAAGCAAAAGATCGAGGACTCTTTGGCGAGAAATATGTTGAGGAGGTCAAATGACCTCTGAATAGCTGATTTATCATCAAAAGAATTCTATAACGTTATATAGTTTGAAAAATTTTGAGGACCCTTTGACCACAAATAAGTTCAAAAGGTTAGATATCGACATCTATATGGCTTATGGTGCATCAAAAGGAGTCTATGAGTATGTATAGAAAGCCCAAGATCGAGGACTCTTTGGCCAGAAATATGTTCAGGAGGTCAAAACCGCTGAATATCTGATTTATCATCAAAAGGATTCGACAACTTTATATAGTTTAAAATATTTTGAGGACCCTTTGACCACAAATAAGTTCAAAAGGTCAGATATGGACATCTATATGGCTTATGATGCATTAGAAGAAGTCTATGAGTATGTATAGAAAGCCCAAGATCGAGGACTCTTTGGCCAGAAATATGTTCAGGAGGTCAAAACCGCTGAATAGCTGATTTATCATCAAAAGGATTCGACAACTTTATATAGTTTAAAATATTTTGAGGACCCTTTGATCACAAATAAGTTCAAAAGGTCAGATATGGACATCTATATGGCTTTTGAAGCATCAGAGAGAGTCTATGAGTATATATAGAAAGCAAAAGATCGTGGACTCTTTGGCGAGAAATATGTTCAGGAGGTCAAATGACCTCTGAATAGCTGATTTATCATCAAAAGAATTCTATAACGTTATATAGTTTGAAAAATTTTGTGGATCCTTTGACCACAAATAAGTTCAAAAGGTTAGATATCGACATCTATATGGCTTATGGTGCATCAGAAGGAGTCTATGAGTATGTATAGAAAGCCCAAGATCGAGGACTCTTTGGCCAGAAATATGTTCAGGAGGTCAAAACCGCTGAATAGCTGATTTATCATCAAAAGGATTCGACAACTTTATATAGTTTAAAACATTTTGAGGACCCTTTGACCAGAAATAAGTTCAAAAGGTCAGATATGGACATCTATATGGCTTATGATGCATTAGAAGAAGTCTATGAGTATGTATAGAAAGCCCAAGATCGAGGACTCTTTGGCCAGAAATATGTTCAGGAGGTCAAAACCGCTGAATAGCTGATTTATCATCAAAAGGATTCGACAACTTTATATAGTTTAAAATATTTTGAGGACCCTTTGATCACAAATAAGTTCAAAAGGTCAGATATGGACATCTATATGGCTTATGATGCATCAGAAGGAGTCTATGAGTATGTATAGGAAGCCCAAGATCGAGGACTCTTTGGCAAGAAATATGTTCAGGAGGTCAAAACCTCTGAATAGCTGATTTATCATCAAAAGGATTATATAACTTTAGTTTAAAACATTTTAAGGACCCTTTGACCACAAATAAGTTCAAAAGGTCAGATATGGACATATATATGGCTTATGAAGCATCAGAAGGAGTATGTATAGAAAGCCCAAGTTTCGAATACAACTTGGCCAGAAAAAAATTTAATGTGTCAAATATGGACTTTTGTCAGGAGGATATATCATCCGAAGATATCAGTCTGAATGTATTGTATTAATCTTTTAGGACTCTTTGGCCAGAAATATGTTCAGTAGGTCAAAAGGGGACCTCTGAATAGCTGATTTATCATCAAAAGAATTCTATAACCTTATACAGTTTGAAAAATTTTGAGGACCCTTTGACCAGAAATAAGTTCAAAAGGTCAGATATGGACATCTATATGGCTTTTGAAGCATCAGAGGGAGTCTATGAGTATATATAGAAAGCCCAAGATCGAGGACTCTTTGGCCAGAAATATGTTCAGGAGGTCAAAAGGGGACTTGTGAATAGCTGATTTATCAGAAAAAGAATTCTATAACTTTATATATTTTGAAAAAATTTGAGGACCCTTTGACCAGAAATAAGTTCAAAAGGTCATATGGACATATATATGGATTTTGAAGCATCAGAGGGAGTCTATGAGTATATATAGAAAGCCCATGATCGAGGACTCTTTGGCCAGAAATATGTTCAGGAGGTCAAAAGGGGACCTTTGAATAGCTGATTTATCATCAAAAGAATTCTATAACTTTATATAGTTTGAAAAATTTTGAGGACACTTTGACCACGAATAAGTTCAAAAGGTTAGATATTGACATCTATATGGCTTATGGTGCATCAGAAGGAGTCTATGAGTATGTATAGAAAGCCCAAGATCGAGGACTCTTTGGCCAGAAATATGTTCAGGAGGTCAAAACCGCTGAATAGCTGATTTATCATCAAAAGGATTCGACAACTTTATATAGTTTAAAACATTTTGAGGACCCTTTGACCAGAAATAAGTTCAAAAGGTCAGATATGGACATCTATATGGCTTATGATGCATTAGAAGAAGTCTATGAGTATGTTTAGAAAGCCCAAGACCGAGGACTCTTTGGCCAGAAATATGTTCAGGAGGTCAAAACCGCTGAATAGCTGATTTATCATCAAAAGGATTCGACAACTTTATATAGTTTAAAATATTTTGAGGACCCTTTGATCACAAATAAGTTCAAAAGGTCAGATATGGACATCTATATGGCTTTTGAAGCATCAGAGAGAGTCTATGAGTATATATAGAAAGCAAAAGATCGAGGACTCTTTGGCGAGAAATATGTTGAGGAGGTCAAATGACCTCTGAATAGCTGATTTATCATCAAAAGAATTCTATAACGTTATATAGTTTGAAAAATTTTGAGGACCCTTTGACCACAAATAAGTTCAAAAGGTTAGATATCGACATCTATATGGCTTATGGTGCATCAGAAGGAGTCTATGAGTATGTATAGAAAGCCCAAGATCGAGGACTCTTTGGCCAGAAATATGTTCAGGAGGTCAAAACCGCTGAATATCTGATTTATCATCAAAAGGATTCGACAACTTTATATAGTTTAAAACATTTTGAGGACCCTTTGACCAGAAATAAGTTCAAAAGGTCAGATATGGACATCTATATGGCTTATGATGCATTAGAAGAAGTCTATGAGTATGTATAGAAAGCCCAAGATCGAGGACTCTTTGGCCAGAAATATGTTCAGGAGGTCAAAACCGCTGAATAGCTGATTTATCATCAAAAGGATTCGACAACTTTATATAGTTTAAAATATTTTGAGGACCCTTTGATCACAAATAAGTTCAAAAGGTCAGATATGGACATCAATATGGCTTTTGAAGCATCAGAGAGAGTCTATGAGTATATATAGAAAGCAAAAGATCGAGGACTCTTTGGCGAGAAATATGTTCAGGAGGTCAAATGACCTCTGAATAGCTGATTTATCATCAAAAGAATTCTATAACGTTATATAGTTTGAAAAATTTTGAGGACCCTTTGACCACAAATAAGTTCAAAAGGTTAGATATCGACATCTATATGGCTTATGGTGCATCAGAAGGAGTCTATGAGTATGTATAGAAAGCCCAAGATCGAGGACTCTTTGGCCAGAAATATGTTCAGGAGGTCAAAACCGCTGAATATCTGATTTATCATCAAAAGGATTCGACAACTTTATATAGTTTAAAATATTTTGAGGACCCTTTGACCAGAAATAAGTTCAAAAGGTCAGATATGGACATCTATATGGCTTATGATGCATTAGAAGAAGTCTATGAGTATGTATAGAAAGCCCAAGATCGAGGACTCTTTGGCCAGAAATATGTTCAGGAGGTCAAAACCGCTGAATAGCTGATTTATCATCAAAAGGATTCGACAACTTTATATAGTTTAAAATATTTTGAGGACCCTTTGATCACAAATAAGTTCAAAAGGTCAGATATGGACATCTATATGGCTTTTGAAGCATCAGAGAGAGTCTATGAGTATATATAGAAAGCAAAAGATCGTGGACTCTTTTGCGAGAAATATGTTCAGGAGGTCAAAAGGGGCCCCATGAAATACTGATTTATCATCAAAAGGAGTCTATAAGTTTATATAGTTTGAAAAATTTTGAGGACACTTTGACCACAAATAAGTTCAAAAGGTCAGATATGGACATCTATATGGCTTTTGAAGCATCAGAGAGAGTCTATGAGTGTATATAGAAAGCCCAAGATCGAGGACTCTTTGGCCAGAAATATGTTCAGGAGGTCAAAAGGGGACCCATGAATAGCTGATTTATCATCAAAAGGAGTCTATAGCTTTATATAGTTTGAAAACTTTTGAGGACCCTTTACCCAGAACTAAGTTCAAAAGGTCAGATATGGACATATATATGGGTTTTGAAGCATCAGAGGGAGTCTATGAGTATATATAGAAAGCCCAAGATCGAGGACTCTTTGGCCAGAAATATGTTCAGGAGGTCAAAAGGGGACTTGTGAATAGCTGATTTATCAGAAAAAGAATTCTATAACTTTATATATTTTGAAAAAATTTGAGGACCCTTTAACCAGAAATAAGTTCAAAAGGTCATATGGACATATATATGGATTTTGAAGCATCAGAGGGAGTCTATGAGTATATATAGAAAGCCCAAGATCGAGGACTCTTTGGCCAGAAATATGTTCAGGAGGTCAAAAGGGGCCCCATGAAATACTGATTTATCATCAAAAGGAGTCTATAACTTTATATAGTTTGAAAAATTTTGAGGACACTTTGACCACAAATAAGTTCAAAAGGTCAGATATGGACATCTATATGGCTTTTGAAGCATCAGAGAGAGTCTATGAGTGTATATAGAAAGCCCAAGATCGAGGACTCTTTGGCCAGAAATATGTTCAGGAGGTCAAAAGGGGACCCATGAATAGCTGATTTATCATCAAAAGGAGTCTATAACTTTATATAGTTTGAAAACTTTTGAGGACCCTTTACCCAGAACTAAGTTCAAAAGGTCAGATATGGACATCTATATGGCTTTTGAAGCATCAGAGGGAGTCTATGAGTATATATAGAAAGCAAAGATCGAGGACTCTTTGGCGAGAAATATGTTCAGGAGGTCAAAAGGGGACCTCTGAATAGCTGATTTATCATAAAAAGAATTCTATAACTTTATATAGTTTGAAAAATTTTGAGGACCCTTGACCAGAAATAAGTTCAAAAGGTCAGATATGGACATCTATATGGATTTTGAAGCATCAAAGGGAGTCTATGAGTATATATAGAAAGCCCATGATCGAGGACTCTTTGGCCAGAAATTTGTTCAGGAGGTCAAAAGGGGACCTCTGAATAGCTGATTTATCATCAAAAGAATTCTATAACTTTATATAGTTTGAAAAATTTTGAGGACACTTTGACCACGAATAAGTTCAAAAGGTTAGATATCGACATCTATATGGCTTATGGTGCATCAGAAGGAGTCTATGAGTATGTATAGAAAGCCCAAGATCGAGGACTCTTTGGCCAGAAATATGTTCAGGAGGTCAAAACCGCTGAATAGCTGATTTATCATCAAAAGGATTCGACAACTTTATATAGTTTAAAACATTTTGAGGACCCTTTGACCAGAAATAAGTTCAAAAGGTTAGATATCGACATCTATATGGCTTATGGTGCATCAGAAGGAGTCTATGAGTATGTATAGAAAGCCAAAGATCGAGGACTCTTTGGCCAGAAATATGTTCAGGAGGTCAAAACCGCTGAATAGCTGATTTATCATCAAAAGGATTCGACAACTTTATATAGTTTAAAACATTTTGAGGACCCTTTGACCAGAAATAAGTTCAAAAGGTCAGATATGGACATCTATATGGCTTATGATGCATTAGAAGTCTATGAGTATGTATAGAAAGCCCAAGATCGAGGACTCTTTGGCCAGAAATATGTTCAGGAGGTCAAATGACCTCTGAATAGCTGATTTATCATCAAAAGAATTCTATAACGTTATATAGTTTGAAAAATTTTGAGGATCCTTTGACCACAAATAAGTTCAAAAGGTTAGATATCGACATCTATATGGCTTATGGTGCATCAGAAGGAGTCTATGAGTATGTATAGAAAGCCAAAGATCGAGGACTCTTTGGCCAGAAATATGTTCAGGAGGTCAAAACCGCTGAATAGCTGATTTATCATCAAAAGGATTCGACAACTTTATATAGTTTAAAATATTTTGAGGACCCTTTGACCAGAAATAAGTTCAAAAGGTCAGATATGGACATCTATATGGATTTTGAAGCATCAAAGGGAGTCTATGAGTATATATAGAAAGCCCATGATCGAGGACTCTTTGGCCAGAAATATGTTCAGGAGGTCAAAAGGGGACCTCTGAATAGCTGATTTATCATCAAAAGAATTCTATAACTTTATATAGTTTGAAAAATTTTGAGGACACTTTGACCACGAATAAGTTCAAAAGGTTAGATATTGACATCTATATGGCTTATGGTGCATCAGAAGGAGTCTATGAGTATATATAGAAAGTCCATGATCGTGGACTCTTTGGCCAGAAATATGTTGAGGAGGTCAAAAGGGGACCTGTGAATAGCTGATTTATCAGAAAAAGAATTCTATAACTTTATATATTTTGAAAAAATTTGAGGACCCTTTGACCAGAAATAAGTTCAAAAGGTCATATGGACATATATATGGATTTTGAAGCATCAGAGGGAGTCTATGAGTATATATAGAAAGCCCAAGATCGAGGACTCTTTGGCCAGAAATATGTTCAGGAGGTCAAAAGGGGCCCCATGAAATACTGATTTATCATCAAAAGGAGTCTATAAGTTTATATAGTTTGAAAAATTTTGAGGACACTTTGACCACGAATAAGTTCAAAAGGTTAGATATCGACATCTATATGGCTTATGGTGCATCAGAAGGAGTCTATGAGTATGTATAGAAAGCCCAAGATCGAGGACTCTTTGGCCAGAAATATGTTCAGGAGGTCAAATGACCTCTGAATAGCTGATTTATCATAAAAAGAATTCTATAACTTTATATAGTTTGAAAAATTTTGAGGACACTTTGACCACGAATAAGTTCAAAAGGTTAGATATTGACATCTATATGGCTTATGGTGCATCAGAAGGAGTCTATGAGTATATATAGAAAGCCCATGATCGTGGACTCTTTGGCCAGAAATATGTTGAGGAGGTCAAAAGGGGACCTGTGAATAGCTGATTTATCAGAAAAAGAATTCTATAACTTTATATATTTTGAAAAAATTTGAGGACCCTTTGACCAGAAATAAGTTCAAAAGGTCATATGGACATATATATGGATTTTGAAGCATCAGAGGGAGTCTATGAGTATATATAGAAAGCCCAAGATCGAGGACTCTTTGGCCAGAAATATGTTCAGGAGGTCAAAAGGGGCCCCATGAAATACTGATTTATCATCAAAAGGAGTCTATAAGTTTATATAGTTTGAAAAATTTTGAGGACACTTTGACCACGAATAAGTTCAAAAGGTTAGATATCGACATCTATATGGCTCATGGTGCATCAGAAGGAGTCTATGAGTATGTATAGAAAGCCCAAGATCGAGGACTCTTTGGCCAGAAATATGTTCAGGAGGTCAAATGACCTCTGAATAGCTGATTTATCATCAAAAGAATTCTATAACTTTATATAGTTTGAAAACTTTTGAGGACCCTTTACCCAGAACTAAGTTCAAAAGGTCAGATATGGACATCTATATGGCTTTTGAAGCATCAGAGGGAGTCTATGAGTATATATAGAAAGCAAAGATCGAGGACTCTTTGGCGAGAAATATGTTCAGGAGGTCAAAAGGGGACCTCTGAATAGCTGATTTATCATAAAAAGAATTCTATAACTTTATATAGTTTGAAAAATTTTGAGGACCCTTGACCAGAAATAAGTTCAAAAGGTCAGATATGGACATCTATATGGATTTTGAAGCATCAAAGGGAGTCTATGAGTATATATAGAAAGCCCATGATCGAGGACTCTTTGGCCAGAAATATGTTCAGGAGGTCAAAACCGCTGAATAGCTGATTTATCATCAAAAGAATTCTATAACTTTATATAGTTTGAAAAATTTTGAGGACACTTTGACCACGAATAAGTTCAAAAGGTTAGATATCGACATCTATATTGCTTATGGTGCATCAGAAGGAGTCTATGAGTATGTATAGAAAGCCCAAGATCGAGGACTCTTTGGCCAGAAATATGTTCAGGAGGTCAAAACCGCTTAATAGCTGATTTATCATCAAAAGGATTCGACAACTTTATATAGTTTAAAATATTTAGAGGACCCTTTGATCACAAATAAGTTCAAAAGGTCAGATATGGATATCTATATGGCTTATGATGCATCAGAAGGAGTCTATGAGTATGTATAGGAAGCCCAAGATCGAGGGCTCTTTGGCCAGAAATATGTTCAGGAGGTCAAAACCTCTGAATAGCTGATTTATCATCAAAAGGATTATATAACTTTAGCTTAAAACATTTTGAGGACCCTTTGACCACAAATAAGTTCAAAAGGTCAGATATGGACATATATATGGCTTATGAAGCATCAGAAAGAGTATGTATAGAAAGCCCAAGTTTCGAATACTCCTTGGCCAGAAAAAAATTTGGTATGTCAAATATGGACTTTTGTCAGGAGGATATATCATCCGAAGATATCAGTCTGAATGTATTGTATTAATCTTTTAGGACTCTTTGGCCAGAAATATGTTCAGTAGGTCAAAAGGGGACCTCTGAATAGCTGATTTATCATCAGAAAGAGTCTATAACTTTATATAGTTTGAAAAGTTTTGAGGACCCATTGACCACAAATAAGTTCAAAAGGTCAGATATGGACATCTATATGGCTTATGAAGCATCAGAGGGAGTCTATGAGTATATATAGAAAGCCCAAGATCGAGGACTCTTTGGCCAGAAATATGTTCAGGAGGTAAGCCATAAGCCATATCTGTATGGATATCTATATTGGCTTATGAAGCATCAGGAGTCAATGAGTATGTATTGAAATCGAGGACTGTTTGGCTAGAAATATGTTACTTTGGTCAAACATGTACTTACGTACATCAGGAGTCGAAGAGTATGTAAAGAAAGTTAACATCAGTTGACTGAATATATAAGTAGGTTAATGTGCAGTGAAGGAAAATCATTGCACTAGCTGTTGCTTTACAATGGACACAACTATAGGAGTTAGTTCTCGTGTGCAATGCAATGCGAAAAGTGCTCTGTCTATATGTTTATTCTTAAGTGCATTCTGTCGTCGGGCAACGTTAGAATGCACGGAAGAATAAACATATAGATAAAGCACTTTTCGCATTGCATTGCACACCAGAACTAACTACTTCCCATGTTCATTAAAGATATAACATTTATGCATTGCACAAAGGATCTAACGTTGTCCACTGAACAATAACATTTGTGCACTTTTTGCATTGCTTTGCATTGCACACCAGAACTAACTCCTTCAAATGTTTACTAAAGAGATAACATTTTGCATTGCGTTGCACAAACGATCTAACGTTGTGCATTGCAGAATAATATAGGCTATACATTTCTTGCATTGCATTGCATTGCACACCAGAACTAACTCTTTCAAATGTTTATTAAAGAGATAACACTTTGCATTGCATTGTAACAAACGATCTAACGTTGTGTATTGAAGAATAATATAGGCTATGCAATTCTTGCATTGCATTGCATTGCACACCAGAACTAACTCTTTCAAATGTTTATTAAAGAGATAACACTTTGCATTGCATTGTAACAAACGATCTAACGTTGTGTATTGAAGAATAATATAGGCTATGCAATTCTTGCATTGCACACAAGAACTAACTCAGTCCCATTTTCTTTAAACAGATAAGTTGCAATGTTGTTGCATTGCACAAACGATCTAACGTTGTGCATTGAATTGTAACATAGCCATGCACTTTTTGCATTGCATTGCACACCAGAACTAACTCCTTCCCGTGTTCATTAAAGATATAACATTTATGCATTGCACAAAGGATCTAACGTTGTCCACTGAACAATAACATATAGGCTATGCACTTCTTGGATTGCATTGCAAAAACGACCTAACGCTGTGCACTAAAGAGTAACATTTGTGCACTTTTTGCATTGCTTTGCATTGCACACCAGAACTAACTCCTTCAAATGTTTACTAAAGAGATAACATTTTGCATTGCATTGCACAAACGATCTAACGTTGTGCATTGAAGAATAATATAGGCTATGCAATTCTTGCATTGCATTGCACACCAGATCTAACTCCTTCCCATGTTCAGTAAAGAGATAAGATATGTTATGCAACATTGCATTGCATTGCACAAACGACCTAACGCTGTGCACTAAAGAATAACATTTATGCACTTTTTGCATTGCATTGCACACCAGAACTAACTCCTTCAAATGTTTACTAAAGAGATAACATTTTGCATTGCATTGCACAAACGATCTAACGTTGTGCATTGAATTGTAACATAGCCATGCACTTTTTGCATTGCATTGCACACCAGAACTAACTCCTTCCCGTGTTCATTAAAGATATAACATTTATGCATTGCTCAAAGGATCTAACGTTGTCCACTGAACAATAACATATAGGCTATGCACTTCTTGGATTGCATTGCAAAAACGACCTAACGCTGTGCACTAAAGAGTAACATTTGTGCACTTTTTGCATTGCTTTGCATTGCACACCAGAACTAACTCCTTCAAATGTTTACTAAAGAGATAACATTTTGCATTGCATTGCACAAACGATCTAACGTTGTGCATTGAAGAATAATATAGGCTATGCAATTCTTGCATTGCATTGCATTACACACCAGAATTAACTCCTTCAAATGTTTATTAAAGAGATAACATTTTGCATTGCATTGCAACAAACGATCTAACGTTGTGCATTGAAGAATAATATAGGCTATGCAATTCTTGCATTGCATTGCACACCAGATCTAACTCCTTCTCATGTTCAGTAAAGAGATAAGATATGTTATGCAACATTGCATTGCATTGCACAAACGACCTAACGCTGTGCACTAAAGAATAACATTTATGCACTTTTTGCATTGCATTGCACACCAGAACTAACTCCTTCAAATGTTTACTAAAGAGATAACATTTTGCATTGCATTGCACAAACGATCTAACGTTGTGCACTGAAGAATAACATATAGGCCATGCACTTTTTGCATTGCATTGCATTGCACACCAGAACTAACTCCTTCAAATGTTTATTAAAGAGATAACATTTTGCATTGCATTGCACAAACGACCTAACGCTGTGCACTAAAGAATGACATTTATGCACTTTTTGCATTGCATTGCATTGCACACCAGAATTACCCCTCAAATGTTAATTAAAGAGATAACATTTTGCATTGCATTGCACAAATGATCTAACTTTGTGCATTGAAGAATAACATATAGACTAAATGCATGCATTTTATTGCATTGCACACCCGAACTAACTCCTTCCCATGTTCATAAAAGAGATAACATATGTTATGCAACATTTCATTGTTTTGCACAAACGATCTAACGTTGTGCATTGAAGAGTAACATAGGCTATTCACTTTTTGCTTTGCATTGCATTGCACACCAGAACTAGCTCCTTCCCGTGTTCATTAAAGGGATAACATGTTGCATTGCATTGCTTTGCACAAACGATCTAACGCTGTGCACTGAAGAATAACATATAGGCTGTGCACTTATTGCGTTGCATTGCACTCCAGAAGTAACTACTTCCCATTTTTATTAAAGAGATAACATTTTGCATTGCATTGCACAAACGCTCTAACGTTGTGCATTGAAGAATGACATAGTTGACATAACTAAATGCATGGATTGTGTTGCATGTACAGCCGAACTAACTCCTTCCCATGTTCAATAAAGAGATAATATGTTGCATTGCTTTGCACAAACGATTTAACGCTGTGCACTGAATAACATTTATGCACTTTTTGCATTGTATTGCATTGCACACCCGAACTAACTCCTTCCTATGTTTATTAAAGAGATAACATATGTTATGCACAAACGATCTAACGTTTTGCATTGAAATGTAACATTGGCTATTCACTTTTTGCATTGCATTGCACACCATAACTAACTTTTCTAACATTTGAAGGAGCTGGTTCTGCAAAAAGTGCATAAATGTTATTATTCAGTGCACAACATTAGATCGTTTCTGCAATGCAATGCAATGCAATGCAACATGTTATCTCTTTAGTGAACATGGGAAAGAGTTAGTTCTGGTGTGCAATTCAATGCAATGCAAAAAGTGCATGGTCTATGTTTCTCTTCAATGCACAACGTTAGATCGTTTGCGCAATGCATTGCAAAATGTTATCTCTTCAATGAACATTTGAAGGAGTTAGTTCTAATGTGCAATGCAATTCAAAAAGTGCATAGCCTATGTTATCTCTTTAATAAACATTTGAAGGAGTAAGATCTGGTGTGCAATGCAATGCAATGCCAAAAGTGCACACACTAAATGTTATTCTTCAGTGCACAACGTTAGATCGTTTCTACAATGCAATGCAATTCAATGCAATGCAACATGTTATCTCTTTACTGAACATGGGAAGGAGTTAGTTTCAGTGTGCAATGCAATGCAAAAAGTACATAAATGTTATTCTTCAATGCACAACGTTAGATCGTTTCTGCAATGCAATGCAACATGTGTTATCTCTTTAATGAACATGGGAAGGAGTTAGTTCTGGTGTGCAATGCAATACAATGCATGCATTTAGCCTATATGTTATTCTCCAATGCACAACATTGATCGTTGAGACAAACGATCGTTTTGTGCAATGCAACGCAAAATGTTATCTCTTTATGAACATGGGAAGAGGTTAGTACTGCTGTGCAATGCAATGCAAAAAGTGCATAAATGTTATTCTTCAGTGCACATCGTTAGATCGTTTGTGCAAAGCAATGTTGCATAACATGTTTAATGAACATGTCAAGGAGTTAGTTCGGGTGTGTAACAACGTTAGATCGTTTGTGCAATGCAATGCAACATATTATCTCTTTATTGAACATGGGAAGGAGTTTGATCTGGTGTGCAATGCAATGCAATGCAAAAAGTGCATGGCCTATGTTACTCTTCATTGCACAACGTTAGATCTTTTGTGCAATGCAATGCACAACAGATGTTATCTCTTTAATGAACATGGGAAGGGGTTAGTTTTGGTGTGCAATGCAGGGATAGAAGTGCATATGTTTTTCTTCAATGATGCACAACGATAGATCGTTTGTGCAATGCAACAACATATGTTAATTTTTTTTTTTCAACTTTTGACCTCCTGTTTAATGAACATGGGAATAAATTAGTTGTAGTGCGCAATGCAATGCAATCCAAGAAGTGCATAGCCTATATGTTATTGTTCAGTGGACAACGTTAGATCGTTTGTGCAATGCAATGCAACAACATAAATGTTATCTCTTTAAAGAACATGGGAAGGAGTTAGTTCTGGTGTGCAATGCAATGCGAAAAGTGCATTATCTATATGTTCCGTTATTCTACCGTGCATTCTATCGTTGTCCAACGGAATGAGTTAATTGTTTCAAAAGCCAGTGCAATGATTTTCCTTTACTGCACATTAATTAATCTACTTATACTGAGGTTAATTTTCTATAAATACTCTTCGACTCCTGATCAGCCAATACAGAAGTCCATATTTGACCAAAGTAACATATTTCTGGCCAAAGAGTCCTCGATTTCTATACATACATCATTGACTCCTGATGCTTCATAAGCCATGGATATCTATATGGATAACTATATGGCTTATGGCTTACCTTTTAAACTTATTTGTGGTCAAAGTGTCCTCAAAATTTTTCAAACTATATAAAGTTATAGTCTCCTTCTGATAATAAATCATTGACAAAAGAGTTCTCCAAATGATGTTGTCTACCATAAACGAATAGACTCCTTCTGAATTTAAATCAGCCATACAGAAGTCCATATTTGACATTCTGAACATATTTCTGGCCAGAGACCTTGAACATTTACCTTACTATACATATTTCTCAAACTATACAGACTTCTCATGATGTTATATCAGCCAGACTGTAGACCATATAAGACCAATTGAACATATGTTTGGCCAAAGAATCCTCAAAATGATTTTTACTATTATAAACGTATCGACTCCTTCTGATGTTAAATCAGCCTTACAGAAGTCCATAATTGACCTGCTGAAAATATTTCTGGCCAAAGAGTCGATCTTGGGCTTTCTATAAATACTCATAGAATACTTTTGATACTTCATAAACCATATAGATGTCCATATCTGACCTTTTGAATTTATTTGTGGTCAAAGTGTCCTCAAAATTTTTCAAACAATATAAAGTTATAGAATCTTTTTGATGATAAATCAGCTATTCAGAGGTCCCCTTTTGACCTCCAGAACATATTTCTGGCCAAAGAGTCCTAAAAGATTAATACAATACATTCAGACTGATATCTTCGGATGTTATATAATCTTGACAAAAGTCCATATTTGACATACTGAATATATTTCTGGCCAAGGAGTACTCGAAACTTGACCTTTCCCTACATACTCGTTGTTTCTTTCTGTTACGTCAACCATACAGTGTTCCATTTATGACCCAAGGAATATTTTTCAGGCCAAAGAGTCCTCGATGTTGGGCTTTCTATACATACTCATAGACTCCTTCTCATGCTTCACAAGCCATATAGATGTCCATATCTGACCTTTTGAACTTATTTGTGGTCAAAGTGTCCTCAAAATTTTTCAAACTATATAAAGTTATAGAATCCTTTTGATGATAAATCAGCTATTCAGAGGTTTTGACCTCTTGAACATATTTCTGGACAAAGAGTCCTCGATCTATACATAGTCATAGATTCCTTCTGATGCTTCATAAGCCATATAGATGTCCATATCTGACCTTTTGAACTTATTTGTGGTCAAAGTGTCCTCAAAATTTTTCAAACTATATAAAGTTATAGACTCCTTTTGATGCTAAATCAGCTATTCATGGGTCCCCTTTTGACCTCCTGAACATATTTCTAGCCAAAGAGTCCTCGATCTTGGGCTTTCTATACTCAGACTCCTACTAATAAGCCATGTATATGTCCATATCTGACCTTTTGAACTTTTTTGTGGTCAAAGTGTCCTCAAAATTTTTCAAACTATATAAAGTTATAGAATTCTTTTGATGATAAATCAGCTATTCAGAGGTCCTCTTTTGACCTCCTGAACATATTTCTGGCCAAACAGTCCTCCACCTTGGGCTTTCTATATATACTCATAGACTCCTTCTGATGCTTCATAAGCCATATATAGATGTCCATATCTGACCTTTTGAACTTCTTTGTGGTCAAAGTGTCCTCAAAATTTTTCAAACTATATAAAGTTATAGACTCCTTTTGATGCTAAATCAGCTATTCATGGGTCCCCTTTTGACCTCCTGAGCATATTTCTGGCCAAAGAGTCCTCGATCTTGGGCTTTCTATATATACCCATAGACTCCCTCTGATGCTTCAAAAGCAATATAGATGTCCATATCTGACCTTTTGAACTTATTTGAGGTCAAAAGTGTCCTCAAAATTTTTCAAACTATATAAAGTTATAGAATCCTTTTGATGATAAATCAGTTATTCAGAGGTTTTGACCTCCTGAACATATTTCTAGCCAAAGAGTCCTCGATCTTGGGCTTTCTATACTCAGACTCCTTCTAATAAGCCATGTATATGTCCATATCTGACCTTTTGAACTTTTTTGTGGTCAAAGTGTCCTCAAAATTTTTCAAACTATATAAAGTTATAGAATCCTTTTGATGATAAATCAGCTATTGAGAGGTTTTGACCTCCTGAACATATTTCTGGCCAAACAGTCCTCCACCTTGGGCTTTCTATATATACTCATAGACTCCTTCTGATGCTTCATAAGCCAAATATAGATGTCCATATCTGACCTTTTGAACTTATTTGTGGTCAAAGTGTCCTCAAAATTTTTCAAACTATATAAAGTTATAGAATTCTTTTGATGATAAATCAGCTATTCAGAGTTCCTCTTTTGACCTCCTGAACATATTTCTGGCCAAAGAGTCCTCCACCTTGGGCTTTCTATACATACTCATAGACTCCTTCTGATGCTTCATAAGCCATATAGATGTCCATATCTGACCTTTTGAACTTATTTGTGGTCAAAGTGTCCTCAAAATTTTTCAAACTATATAAAGTTATAGAATACTTTTGATGATAAATCAGCTATTCAGAGGTTTTGACCTCCTGAACATATTTCTGGCCAAAGAGTCCTCGATCTTGGGCTTTCTGTATATACCCATAGACTCCCTCTGATGCTTCAAAAGCAATATAGATGTCCATATCTGACCTTTTGAACTTATCTGTGGTCAAAATGTCCTCAAAATTTTTCAAACTATATAAAGTTATAGAATCCTTTTGATGATAAATCAGCTATTCAGAGGTTTTGTCCTCCTGAACATATTTCTGGCCAAAGAGTCCTCGATCTTGGGCTTTCTATACATGCTCATTGATTCCTTCTGATGCTTCATAAGCCATATAGATGTCCATATCTGACCTTTCGAACTTATTTGTGGTCAAAAGTGTCCTCAAAATTTTTCAAAGTATATAAAGTTATAGAATCCTTTTGATGATAAATCAGCTATTCAGAGGTTTTGACCTCTTGAACATATTTCTGGCCAAAGAGTCCTCCACCTTGGGCTTTCTATACATACTCATAGACTCCTTCTAAGGCTTCATAAGCCATATAGATGTCCAAATCTGACCTTTTGAACTTATTTGTGGTCAAAGTGTCCTCCAAATTTTACAAACTATATAAAGTTATAGAATTCTTTTGATGATAAATCAGCTATTCAGAGGTCCCCTGTTGACCTACGGAACATATTTCTGGCCAAAGAGTCCTAAAAGATTAATACTGATATCTTCAGACTGATATCTTCGGATTCTATATCCTCCTGACAAAAGTCCATAGTTGACATACTGAATTTTTTTTCTGGCCAAGGAGTATTCGAAACTTGGGCTTTCTATACATACTACTTCTGATGCATCATAAGCCATGTAGATGTCCATATCTGACCTTTTGAACTTATTTGTGGTCAAAGTGTCCTCAAAATTTTTCAAACTATATAAAGTTATAGAATCCTTTTGATGATAAATCAGCTATTCAGAGGTTTTGTCCTCCTGAACATATTTCTGGCCAAAGAGTCCTCGATCTTGGGCTTTCTATACATGCTCATTGATTCCTTCTGATGCTTCATAAGCCATATAGATGTCCATATCTGACCTTTTGAACTTATTTGTGGTCAAAAGTGTCCTCCAAATTTTTCAAACTATATAAAGTTATAGAATCCTTTTGATGATAAATCAGCTATTCAGAGGTTTTGACATCCTGAACATATTTCTGGCCAAAGAGTCCTCGATCTTGGGCTTTCTATACTCATAGACTCCTTCTGATGCATCATAAGCCATGTAGATGTCCATATCTGACCTTTTGAACTTATTTCTGGTCAAAGTGTCCTCAAAATTTTTCAAACTATATAAAGTTATAGAATCCTTTTTATGATAAATCAGCTATTCAGAGGTTTTGACCTCCTGAACATATTTCTGGCCAAAGAGTCCTCGACCTTGGGCTTTCTATACATACTCATAGACTCCTTCTGATGCATCATAAGCCATATAGATGTCCATATCTGACCTATTGAACTTATTTGTGGTCAAAGTGTCCTCCAAATTTTTCAAACTCTATAAAGTTATAGGAATCTTTTGATGATAAATCAGCTATTCAGAGGTCCCCTGTTCACCTACGGAACATTTTTCTGGCCAAAGAGTCCTACAAGATTAATACTGATATCTTCAGACTGATATCTTCGGATTCTATATCCTCCTGACAAAAGTCCATATTTGACATACTGAATTTTTTTCTGGCCAAGGAGTATTCGAAACTTGGGCTTTCTATACATACTACTTCTGATGCTTCATAAGCCATATAGATGTCCATATCTGACCTTTTGAACTTATTTGTGGTCAAAGTGTCCTCAAAATTTTTCAAACTGTATGCAGTTATGGAATTCTTTTGATGATAAATCAGCTATTCAGAGGTCTCTTTTGACCTCCTGAACATATTTCTGGCCAAAGAGTCGAGATGGTCCTCAATGCAGAGCATAAAATCCAGGGGGAGGAGTTGGATAAAATCCAACTCCTCCCACCTTACATATACCTAAACCTACCCGTCTCCACCCCCTGATCCCTAAACCCACCCCTAAACCTACCCATCTCCACCCCTAAACCTACCAATCTCCACCCCTTATATAAGATCCGACTCCTCCCCTCGGATCTTGTGTACTGCATTGAGGTGCTACTGAAAGAGTCCTCGATCTTGGGTTCCCTTTCGAAAGCTACAATCGATGCTGCGCTGCTCAGCGCATTGGGAACGTCTTTAGTCGTGACCAGCTGTGAATATTGTGTGTAACACGTCGATAGAATTGACCCGGAGGTAATATAGCCTCGGTCGATGACGTCATCGGCGCGCACCCGCAACACGAGGCTATAAATAGATGAGCCACAGGTGCATCGTCAGGTCTTTTGTCTTCAGACCATTCTGTGCATGTGTGCGTTGAAAACACTCTCTCTACTCTCATCTGTTCTCAGATCTTTGTTAGGAGTTAGTTTTTGTCAGGCAGTGTGCAGAAATTTCTCATTCTCAAATCTTTTTCTCTCACGTTACAACAAAGAGTTTAAAAAGTAAAAAAAGAAAGAGAAATGAGCCAACAAATCAGTAAGCGTTGTGTTCCTCCATGCTCCCGTCCCATGTCTGAGCTGGATACACACGATTACTGTTTTGTTTGTTTGGGGGAAGAGCACGCGGTTCTGGCTATAGAGAAAGGCGGGTGCGAGCATTGTGACCAGCTCACAGTTAAGATGCTTCGCTCCCGTCTGAACTATTTCCAGTCCGCACCCGCATTACCATCGTGGGGCTCTCGTATGGATCTGCATGATGAGCAAGAGACGGGTCCGTCCCTTTCGCTTGCTGCATCACCAGATCCACGCATCCCTCCTGGTGATCTCGAAGCGCGCTCCGGCGCCTCTTCGGTTCACGAGGGGGATGATATATCTCTTGGGTCTTCGGACCGCGAGCAGCCCGCCTCTGAGCATTCCACTCGTGATAAAAGATCTGTCGAGGAATTACTCGAGGTGGTTACTCGCGCGGTGGCCAGGTTACAGCTTGACTGGCCACGCGAACAAGAGACCCCCAAACAGTCTAAGCTAGGGGATAGGTTTCTGTCCGGTGGCAAGGGGGAGAGAACGCAACATCAGTCTCTCCCCTTTTTCGAGGACCTCCATGACGAACTATCTAAGTCATGGAGTAAACCATATACTTCCCGTGTCTTTGTACCCTCGACGTCGACTTTTTCGACTATCGTGGGTGCGAAGTCGCGGGGGTATACGGAGATGCCACAGGTTGAAGAGACGCTCGCGGGCTATCTCTCGCCTGGCGCGGCATCTTCGTTAAAGAGACCTACCCTCCCTTCGAAGCCATGTAGAATAACATCAGCGCTCGTAGGGAAAGCTTATCAAGCTGCAGGTCAGGCTGGTGCTGCGCTGCACACTATGGCAGTGTTACAGGCGTACCAGGCTGACCTGTTGAAGGATTTGAGTGCAGGCAATACGATCGATGAGGAAGCGTAAAAAACACGAAGAGGCGTATGTTCAGTTCCTTCCTCGCCGCACTCAAGGGGAGGGGCCGTCGGCCACCCAGCCCCGCCCCGGTCCTTCAAAAGCTAGGGAGGAGAAAAAGCAGAGTGTGGCAAGTCGTGCTCCCCCTCAGAAAGACTGGAGACAGACTCGCCAGACTCAGCAACCTCCCAGACCAGACCTCAGGACTATTATCAATAAAAAGAGAAAGTCCTGATGGTCTGGCGCCCAATCTAGTGGGGGTAGTCCCCCGCGGGATGGGGCGCGTTCAAGATCTCTTCGCCCCTTCCCGCTACCCTCACAAAACCACTCCATCCCCGCCACCTCTCGTGCCTCGGGGGGCAGCGGTTTCCAGCGAAATATTAGATGTTCCGTCGTTTCCGGCCGTCATTCTGGACACGGAACATCTAATATCCCCTCAAAAGGAAGTATTAAAATTAATACCACTCTCGGAAAGTCTGGCAGCGTGGAAACTTCTGCCGGGCGTTTCTGCGTGGGTATTAAGCACAGTACAGTTAGGATACAGAATCCAATTTATTCGTCGTCCTCCGCGTTTCAACGGCGTGATTTTCACTACCGTGAAACCGGAGCAGATGCATGTACTGTTGCAAGAGCTGCAAACTCTTCTGATCAAAGAGGCCATAGAACGTGTTCCTCTTCCAGAGAGGGAGTCAGGTTATTACAGCAGATACTTCCTAGTACCCAAAAAGGATGGGGGGTTGCGTCCAATCTTAGATCTTCGAGGCTTAAACCGCACAGTCAAAGCACTCAAGTTCAAGATGTTAACCGTCAAGACGGTCGTGTCGCAAATACAACATCACGATTGGTTCGTCACGATCGATCTGAAGGACGCATATTTTCACATAGAAATATTGCCACAACACAGGAAATTCCTGAGGTTCGCTTTCGGGGGCGAAGCGTACCAATTTCGGGTTCTTCCGTTCGGTCTAGCACTGTCACCCCGCACATACACAAAGTGCATGGATGCAGCACTGGCTCCAATGCGACTCCGGGGCATTCGCATTTTGAATTACATAGACGATTGGTTAATTCTAGCACAATCTCGAGAGATGGCGCTCCAACACAGAGATATCGTGTTAGCTCATCTAGTTTCTCTAGGGCTGAAGCTCAACACCAAGAAAAGTGTTCTTTCTCCTGCTCAGAGAACGAATTATCTCGGGATCGTATGGGATTCGGTTACGATGCGGGCACAAATGTCTCCTGCTCGAGTCGAGACCATACGGCAGACCATGACCAAAGTCAAGCTAGGCCAAGTTCGTACTGTTCGTCAGTATCAAAGAATGTTGGGTCTCATGGCATCAGCCTCCACGGTGATTCCTCTGGGGCTGTTGCACATGAGACCGTTTCAGTTGTGGCTAAAAGCCAGAGGGTTTCATCCAAGAGCCAATCCTCAAAGGCAAATAAAAGTGACGCGCCGCGGGCTTCGTACACTATCTCTGTGGCTCAGACCCCGGTTCCTAACCTTGGGTCCCACTCTAGGGGCGCCGTGTCGTCGCAGACTGCTAACGACGGACGCCTCCCTGATGGGCTGGGGAGCGGTCTTAGGTGGCCGTCCAGCTCAAGGGGAATGGGAGGGCCATCAGCTCGATTGGCACATCAATTGCCTCGAGCTGATGGCCGTATTTCTGGCTCTGAAATATTTTCTCCATCAATTGAGGGGTTGTCATGTCCTAGTGCGGGTGGACAACACAGCTGCAGTCTCTTATATAAATCACCAGGGAGGTCTGCGCTCACGCAATCTGAACAGAATAGCGAGGCAGATTTTTCTCTGGGCCCAGGACAAGTTCCTGTCACTCAGGGCAGTATACATTCCAGGGCATTTGAATGTGGGAGCAGATTTACTGTCCAGACAGACACTACCGACGGGGGAATGGAAACTCCACCCGGAAGTAGTGAAACAGATTTGGACCAAATTTTACAAAGCGGAGGTGGACCTCTTCGCCTCACAACAGACAGCGCAATGTCCCCTTTACTTCTCTCTGAGTCACCCAGCTCCTCTGGGTCTGGATGCGATGGCGCACACATGGCCCAAAATGCGCCTGTATGCGTTTCCTCCAGTTTCTCTGCTCCCGGGAGTTCTAGCCAGGGTTCGCCAACAAGGGTCTTGCCTCTTACTGATAGCGCCGCGTTGGCCGAACAGAGTATGGTTCTCGGAGATAATATCTCTCCTCGACGGCTCGCCGTGGGCGATTCCGGAGAGGAGGGACCTTCTGTCTCAGGCGGAGGGCACGATATTCCATCCCAGGCCCGACCTGTGGAATCTTCACGTTTGGCCCCTGATGGGAACCAACTGAGGGACACTGGGCTTTCGCCTGCCGTTATTGAGACCATTCTAAGTGCTAGGGCTTCCTCCACTAGACAAAGTTATGCCAAGAAATGGGGTGTTTTTGAAAGATGGTGTGTTGTACACAATGTGGATCCAGTCAACTGCCAGGTTGCTTCAGTGCTGGACTTCATGCAAGAGAAATTGTCAACGGGCACATGCCCTGCTACTCTTAAGGTTTATGTGGCCGCTCTTTCGGCTTGCCACGCCTTGGTAGACGGGGCTCCGCTCGGGAGACACCCTCTGCTCTCTCGCTTCCTTCGTGGGGCCAGGCGATTGAGGCCTCCAGTAAAAACCAAGATCCCTTCATGGGACTTAGCTACAGTTCTCGAGGGTCTGGTTGACACCCCCTTTGAACCTATAGAATCAGCGTCTGATAAACTTCTGACTCTAAAAATGGTTTTTCTAATGGCAATAACTTCCTTGAAGAGAATTGGGGATATGCAGGCTCTGTCTATCTCTCCATCCTGCTTAGACTTTGCCCCAGGAATGGTGAAAGTGATTTTGCATCCTCATCCTGATTACCTGCCTAAGGTTCCATTTTCGGCTGTACATCCGGTCATTCTAGAAGCCTTCTGCCCTCCACCGTTCACAACGCCGGAGCAGGAGAAATCTCACAGACTGTGTCCAGTTCGTGCTCTTCAGGCTTACGTCCACCGCACTAGCCAGTGGCGTAAGTCAGAGCAACTCTTCGTCTGTTATGGTGGTAGTAACAAAGGATCAGCTGCCACCAAGCAGACCATGTCTCATTGGGTTAGGGATGCTATTGCTCTTGCTTATGAGGCGCGCGGTCAAGCTTCGCCTAAAGGTCTTAGGGCTCACTCCACCAGGGGGGTCGCATCTTCTAGTGCTTTGGCAAGAGGTGCCCCCCTACAACAGGTTTGTGATGCGGCAGGTTGGTCCTCTCCGCACACATTCATAAGATTTTATAGTTTGGATGTTCATGCCACTCCGGGCTCTCATGTCCTTGAGTCGACATCACAAGCTAACAGTGATGGGAATAACGGCGTTATAAATAAACGGCGTTACTAACGGCGTTATTTTTGTCAGTAACGAGTAATCAAACTAATTACTGTTTCCTCCGTTACAACGCCGTTGCCGTTACTGTCAATAAAAATGCGGCGTTACTATAATTGAGCTCACTGAAGCGGTTTTCATCCGAGTAGGCTCTCTCTAAGCCAGCGCGCTCGACAGTGCGCGAGAGAGACTGAGTGTGTCCACGTGCTCGACAGTGCGAGAGAGAGACCGTTATCCGAGAAAGCGCTCGACAGTGCGCGAGAGAGACCGAGTGTGTCCGAGAAAGCGCTCGACAGTGCGCGAGAGAGACCGAGTGTGTCTGAGAAAGCGCTCGACAGTGCGCGAGAGAGACCGAGTGTGCCCGAGAAAGCGCTCGACAGTGCGCGAGAGAGACCGAGTGTGTCCGAGAACGCGCTCGACAGTGCGCGACAGAGACCGAATGTGTCCGAACAACGAGCATAAATACTTGAATACTTTACTTTATAAATAAATTACACATTTCAGCATTAGAATAATCTCTGTAGCATATTGGTATCATATGCAATGTTTTAATTAGTTTATATAGCCTAACATAAACTCCAAAATAACCTGCAGGGAACGTTCAAACATGGCTATTTGTTTGACCGGTTGTTAACACGACTAGAATTTGGCTAACCTCTGATGATGACGTTCTCTGTAGGTTATAAAAATAAAGCCCCAAAAGATTATATTTTATTATTATTATTTATGTTGGTACATTGTTCAGTATTATATTGAGAGCACTTTTTGTTAAACTTAATATTGTGAGGAAGAAAATACTTCAAGTAGGCAATACAGTCTACCAGTTGTAAAGGTGTGTGAGTTTTATCATTTTAATGATATGCACTAGTGTATGTGTAAGAAGGCTATATTTTCTATGACAATTTATTTATTTTTGGTACATTTCTTAAGAAGCATGTTCTATTTAGTGTCTATTTAATTCATTTAACATTTCATATTGGGGTATCCAAGAAATTTCTTATATTTACACTTTTTTTTTTTTTTTTTTAAAGTAACGCAATAGTTACTTTACCCGGTAATTAGTTACTTTTGTAATGATGTAATTCAGTTACTAACGCAGTTACTTTTTGTGAGAAGTAACTAGTAACTATAACTAATTACTTTTTTTAAGTAACTTGCCCAACACTGCAAGCTAATGTCTAGGCCTTCTTGCGTTCTTGTGAAACACACATGCACAACCGTGGGGGTCCAGACATGTTCGAGCACGGCGGCGTGGGTATTCTCGTTCCCAATGCGCTGAGCAGCGCAGCATCGATTGTAGCTTTCGAAAGGGAACGTCTCCGGTTACTTAACTGTAACCTTGTTCCCTGAGAAAGCGGAACGAGATGCTGCGCTACTTTGCCGTGCTGAAGATGTCCCAGGACTGCTCTTCAGACAAAATATCCTGACGATGCACCTGTGGCTCATCTATTTATAGCCTCGTGTTGCGGGTGCGCGCCGATGACGTCATCGACCGAGGCTATATTACCTCCGGGTCAATTCTATCGACGTGTTACACACAATATTCACAGCTGGTCACGACTAAAGACGTTCCCAATGCGCTGAGCAGCGCAGCATCTCGTTCCGCTTTCTCAGGGAACAAGGTTACAGTTAAGTAACCGGAGACGTTTTCTATACATACTCATAGACTCCTTCTGATGCTTCATAAGCCATATAGATGTCTATATCTGTCCTTTTGAACATATTTGTGGTCAAAGTGTCCTCAAAAGTTTTAAAACTATATAAAGATATAGAATTCTTTTGATAATAAATCATCTATTCAGACGTCCCCTTTTGACCTCCTGAGCATATTTCTGGCCAAAGTTCAAAAGGTCAGATATGGACATCTATATGGCTTATGAAGCATCAGAAGGAGTCTATGAGTATGTATAGAAAGCCCAAGATCGAGGACTCTTTGGCCAGAAATATGTTCAGTAGGTCAAAAGGGGACCTCTGAATAGCTGATTTATCATAAAAAGAATTCTATAACTTTATATAGTTTGAAAAATTTTGAGGACACTTTCACCACAAATAAGTTCAAAAGGTCAGATATGGACATCTATATGGCTTATGATGCATCAGAAGGAGTCTATGAGTATGTATAGAAAGCCCAAGGTCGAGGACTCTTTGGCGAGAAATATGCTCAGGAGGTCAAAAGGGGACCTCTGAATAGCTGATTTATCATCAAAAGAATTCTATAACTTTATATAGTTTGAAAACTTTTGAGGACCCTTTACCCAGAACTAAGTTCAAAAGGTCAGATATGGACATCTATATGGCTTTTGAAGCATCAAAGGGAGTCTATGAGTATATATAGAAAGCGCAAGATCGAGGACTCTTTGGCCAGAAATATGTTCAGGAGGTCAAATGACCTCTGAATAGCTGATTTATCATAAAAAAAATTCTATAACTTTATATAGTTTGAAAAATTTTGAGGACACTTTGACCACAAATAAGTTCAAAAGGTCAGATATGGACATCTATATGGCTTATGAAGCATTAGAAGGAGACTATGAGTATGTATAGAAAGCCCAAGATCGAGGACTCTTTGGACAGAAATATTTTCAGGAGGTCAAAACCGCTGAATAGCTGATTTATCATCAAAAGGATTCGACAACTTTATATAGTTTAAAACATTTTGAGGACCCTTTGATCACAAATAAGTTCAAAAGGTCAGATATGGACATCTATATGGCTTTTGAAGCATCAGAGGGAGTCTATGAGTATATATAGAAAGCACAAGAACGAGGACTCTTTGGCGAGAAATATGTTCAGGAGGTCAAATGACCTCTAAATAGCTGATTTATCATCAAAAGAATTCTATAACTTTATATAGTTTGAAAACTTTTGAGGACCCATTGACCACAAATAAGTTCAAAAGGTCAGATATGGACATCTATATGGCTTATGATGCATCAGAAGGAGTCTATGAGTATGTATAGAAAGCCCAAGATCGAGGACTCTTTGGCCAGAAATATGTTCAGGAGGTTAAAAGCTCTGAATAGCTGATTTATCATCAAAAGGATTATATAACTTTAGTTTAAAACATTTTGAGGACCCTTTGACCACAAATAAGTTCAAAAGGTCAGATATGGACATATATATGGCTTTTGAAGCATCAGAAGGAGTATGTATAGAAAGCCCAAGTTTCGAATACTCCTTGGACAGAAAAAAATTCGGTATGTCAAATATGGACTTTTGTCTGGAGGATATATCATCCGAAGATTTCAGTCTGAATGTATTGTATTAATCTTTTAGGACTCTTTGGCCGGAAATATGTTCAGTAGGTCAAAAGGGGACCTCTGAATAGCTGATTTATCATCAGAAAGAGTCTATAACTTTATATAGTTTGAAAACTTTTGAGGACCCTTTGACCACAAATAAGTTCAAAAGGTCAGATATGGACATCTATATGGCTTTTGAAGCATCAGAGGGAGTCTATGAGTATGTATAGAAAGCCCAAGATCGAGGACTCTTTGGCCAGAAATATGTTCAGGAGGTCAAAAGAGGACCTCTGAATAGCTGATTTATCATCAAAAGAATTCTATAACTTTATATAGTTTGAAAAATTTTGAGGACACTTTGACCACAAATAAGTTCAAAAGGTCAGATATGGACATCTATATGGCTTATGAAGCATTAGAAGGAGTCTATGAGTATGTATAGAAAGCCCAAGATCGAGGACTCTTTGGCCAGAAATATGTTCAGGAGGTCAAAAGAGGACCTCTGAATAGCTGATTTATCATAAAAAGAATTCTATAACTACAGTTTGAAAACTTTTGAGGACCCTTTGACCACAAATAAGTTCAAAAGGTCAGATATGGACATATATATGGCTTTTGAAGCATCAGAGGGAGTCTATGAGTATATATAGAAAGCCCAAGATCGAGGACTCTTTGGCCAGAAATATGTTCAGGAGGTCAAAAGGGGACCTCTGAATAGCTGATTTATCATCAAAAGAATTCTATAACTTTATACAGTTTGAAAAATTTTGAGGACCCTTTGACCAGAAATAAGTTCAAAAGGTCAGATATGGACATCTATATGGCTTTTGAAGCATCAGAGGGAGTCTATGAGTATATATAGAAAGCCCAAGATCGAGGACTCTTTCGTAAGAAATATGTTCAGGAGGTCAAAAGGGGACCTCTGAATAGCTGATTTATAATCAAAAGAATTCTAGAACTTCATATAGTTTGAAAACTTTTGAGGACCCTTTGACCACAAATAAGTTCAAAAGGTCAGATATGGACATCTATATGGCTTATGATGCATCAGAAGGAGTCTATGAGTATGTATAGAAAGCCCAAGATCGAGGACTCTTTGGCCAGAAATATGTTCAGGAGGTCAAAACCTCTGAATAGCTGATTTATCATCAAAAGGATTATATAACTTTAGTTTAAAACATTTTGAGGACCCTTTGACCACAAATAAGTTCAAAAGGTCAGATATGGACATATATATGGCTTTTGAAGCATCAGAAGGAGTATGTATAGAAAGCCCAAGTTTCGAATACTCCTTGGACAGAAAAAAATTCGGTATGTCAAATATGGACTTTTGTCTGTAGGATATATCATCCGAAGATATCAGTCTGAATGTATTGTATTAATCTTTTAGGACTCTTTGGCCAGAAATATGTTCAGTAGGTCAAAAGGGGACCTCTGAAGAGCTGATTTATCATCAGAAAGAGTCTATAACTTTATATAGTTTGAAAACTTTTGAGGACCCTTTGACCACAAATAAGTTCAAAAGGTCAGATATGGACATCTATATGGCTTTTGAAGCATCAGAGGGAGTCTATGAGTATGTATAGAAAGCCCAAGATCGAGGACTCTTTGGCCAGAAATATGTTCAGGAGGTCAAAAGAGGACCTCTCAATAGCTGATTTATCATCAAAAGAATTCTATAACTTTATATAGTTTGAAAATTTTTGAGGACACTTTGACCACAAATAAGTTCAAAAGGTCAGATATGGACATCTTTATGGCTTATGAAGCATTAGAAGGAGTCTATGAGTATGTATAGAAAGCCCAAGATCGAGGACTCTTTGGCCAGAAATATGTTCAGGAGGTCAAATGACCGCTGAATAGCGGATTTATCATCAAAAGAATTCTATAACTTTATATAGTTTGAAAAATTTTGAGGACACTTTGACCACAAATAAGTTCAAAAGGTCAGATATGGACATCTATATGGCTTATGAAGCATCAGAAGGAGTCTATGAGTATGTATAGAAAGCCCAAGATCGAGGACTCTTTGGCCAGAAATATGTTCAGGAGGTCAAAAGGGGACCTCTGAATAGCTGATTTATCATAAAAAGAATTCTATAACTTCATATAGTTTGAAAACTTTTGAGGACCCTTTGACCACAAATAAGTTCAAAGGGTCAGATATGGACATATATATGGCTTTTGAAGCATCAGAGGGAGTCTATGAGTATATATAGAAAGCGCAAGATCGAGGACTCTTTGGCCAGAAATATGTTAAGGAGGTCAAATGACCTCTAAATAGCTGATTTATCATCAAAAGAATTCTATAACGTTATATAGTTTGAAAAATTTTGAGGACACTTTGACCACAAATAAGTTCAAAAGGTCAGATATGGACATCTATATGGCTTTTGAAGCATCAGAGGGAGTCTATGAGTATGTATAGAAAGCACAAGATCGAGGACTCTTTGGCGAGAAATATGTTCAGGAGGTCAAATGACCTCTAAATAGCTGATTTATCATCAAAAGAATTCTATAACGTTATATAGTTTGAAAAATTTGGAGGACACTTTGACCACAAATAAGTTCAAAAGGTCAGATATGGACATCTATATGGCTTATGATGCATCAGAAGGAGTCTATGAGTATGTATAGAAAGCCCAAGATCGAGGATTCTTTGGCCAGAAATATGTTCAGGAGGTTAAAACCTCTGAATAGCTGATTTATCATCAAAAGGATTATATAACTTTAGTTTAAAACATTTTGAGGACCCTTTGACCACAAATAAGTTCAAAAGGTCAGATATGGACATATATATGGCTTTTGAAGCATCAGAAGGAGTATGTATAGAAAGCCCAAGTTTCGAATACTCCTTGGACAGAAAAAAATTCGGTATGTCAAATATGGACTTTTGTCTGGAGGATATATCATCCGAAGATTTCAGTCTGAATGTATTGTATTAATCTTTTAGGACTCTTTGGCCGGAAATATGTTCAGTAGGTCAAAAGGGGACCTCTGAATAGCTGATTTATCATCAGAAAGAGTCTATAACTTTATATAGTTTGAAAACTTTTGAGGACCCTTTGACCACAAATAAGTTCAAAAGGTCAGATATGGACATCTATATGGCTTTTGAAGCATCAGAGGGAGTCTATGAGTATGTATAGAAAGCCCAAGATCGAGGACTCTTTGGCCAGAAATATGTTCAGGAGGTCAAAAGAGGACCTCTCAATAGCTGATTTATCATCAAAAGAATTCTATAACTTTATATAGTTTGAAAAATTTTGAGGACACTTTGACCACAAATAAGTTCAAAAGGTCAGATATGGACATCTATATGGCTTATGAAGCATTAGAAGGAGTCTATGAGTATGTATAGAAAGCCCAAGATCGAGGACTCTTTGGCCAGAAATATGTTCAGGAGGTCAAAAGAGGACCTCTGAATAGCTGATTTATCATAAAAAGAATTCTATAACTACAGTTTGAAAACTTTTGAGGACCCTTTGACCACAAATAAGTTCAAAAGGTCAGATATGGACATATATATGGCTTTTGAAGCATCAGAGGGAGTCTATGAGTATATATAGAAAGCCCAAGATCGAGGACTCTTTGGCCAGAAATATGTTCAGGAGGTCAAAAGGGGACCTCTGAATAGCTGATTTATCATCAAAAGAATTCTATAACTTTATACAGTTTGAAAAATTTTGAGGACCCTTTGACCAGAAATAAGTTCAAAAGGTCAGATATGGACATCTATATGGCTTTTGAAGCATCAGAGGGAGTCTATGAGTATATATAGAAAGCCCAAGATCGAGGACTCTTTCGTAAGAAATATGTTCAGGAGGTCAAAAGGGGACCTCTGAATAGCTGATTTATAATCAAAAGAATTCTAGAACTTCATATAGTTTGAAAACTTTTGAGGACCCTTTGACCACAAATAAGTTCAAAAGGTCAGATATGGACATCTATATGGCTTATGATGCATCAGAAGGAGTCTATGAGTATGTATAGAAAGCCCAAGATCGACGACTCTTTGGCCAGAAATATGTTCAGGAGGTCAAAACCTCTGAATAGCTGATTTATCATCAAAAGGATTATATAACTTTAGTTTAAAACATTTTGAGGACCCTTTGACCACAAATAAGTTCAAAAGGTCAGATATGGACATATATATGGCTTTTGAAGCATCAGAAGGAGTATGTATAGAAAGCCCAAGTTTCGAATACTCCTTGGACAGAAAAAAATTCGGTATGTCAAATATGGACTTTTGTCTGTAGGATATATCATCCGAAGATATCAGTCTGAATGTATTGTATTAATCTTTTAGGACTCTTTGGCTAGAAATATGTTCAGTAGGTCAAAAGGGGACCTCTGAAGAGCTGATTTATCATCAGAAAGAGTCTATAACTTTATATAGTTTGAAAACTTTTGAGGACCCTTTGACCACAAATAAGTTCAAAAGGTCAGATATGGACATCTATATGGCTTTTGAAGCATCAGAGGGAGTCTATGAGTATATATAGAAAGCCCAAGATCGAGGACTCTTTGGCCAGAAATATGTTCAGGAGGTCAAAAGGGGACCTCTGAATAGCTGATTTATCATCAAAAGAATTCTATAACTTTATACAGTTTGAAAAATTTTGAGGACCCTTTGACCAGAAATAAGTTCAAAAGGTCAGATATGGACATCTATATGGCTTTTGAAGCATCAGAGGGAGTCTATGAGTATATATAGAAAGCCCAAGATCGAGGACTCTTTCGTAAGAAATATGTTCAGGAGGTCAAAAGGGGACCTCTGAATAGCTGATTTATAATCAAAAGAATTCTAGAACTTCATATAGTTTGAAAACTTTTGAGGACCCTTTGACCACAAATAAGTTCAAAAGGTCAGATATGGACATCTATATGGCTTATGATGCATCAGAAGGAGTCTATGAGTATGTATAGAAAGCCCAAGATCGAGGACTCTTTGGCCAGAAATATGTTCAGGAGGTCAAAACCTCTGAATAGCTGATTTATCATCAAAAGGATTATATAACTTTAGTTTAAAACATTTTGAGGACCCTTTGACCACAAATAAGTTCAAAAGGTCAGATATGGACATATATATGGCTTTTGAAGCATCAGAAGGAGTATGTATAGAAAGCCCAAGTTTCGAATACTCCTTGGACAGAAACAAATTCGGTATGTCAAATATGGACTTTTGTCTGTAGGATATATCATCCGAAGATATCAGTCTGAATGTATTGTATTAATCTTTTAGGACTCTTTGGCCAGAAATATGTTCAGTAGGTCAAAAGGGGACCTCTGAAGAGCTGATTTATCATCAGAAAAAGTCTATAACTTTATATAGTTTGAAAACTTTTGAGGACCCTTTGACCACAAATAAGTTCAAAAGGTCAGATATGGACATCTATATGGCTTTTGAAGCATCTGAGGGAGTCTATGAGTATGTATAAAAAGCCCAAGATCGAGGACTCTTTGGCCAGAAATATGTTCAGGAGGTCAAAAGAGGACCTCTCAATAGCTGATTTATCATCAAAAGAATTCTATAACTTTATATAGTTTGAAAAATTTTGAGGACACTTTGACCACAAATAAGTTCAAAAGGTCAGATATGGACATCTATATGGCTTATGAAGCATTAGAAGGAGTCTATGAGTATGTATAGAAAGCCCAAGATCGAGGACTCTTTGGCCAGAAATATGTTCAGGAGGTCAAATGACCGCTGAATAGCGGATTTATCATCAAAAGAATTCTATAACTTTATATAGTTTGAAAAATTTTGAGGACACTTTGACCACAAATAAGTTCAAAAGGTCAGATATGGACATCTATATGGCTTATGAAGCATCAGAAGGAGTCTATGAGTATGTATAGAAAGCCCAAGATCGAGGACTCTTTGGCCAGAAATATGTTCAGGAGGTCAAAAGGGGACCTCTGAATAGCTGATTTATCATAAAAAGAATTCTATAACTTCATATAGTTTGAAAACTTTTGAGGACCCTTTGACCACAAATAAGTTCAAAGGGTCAGATATGGACATATATATGGCTTTTGAAGCATCAGAGGGAGTCTATGAATATATATAGAAAGCGCAAGATCGAGGACTCTTTGGCCAGAAATATGTTCAGGAGGTCAAATGACCTCTAAATAGCTGATTTATCATCAAAAGAATTCTATAACGTTATATAGTTTGAAAAATTTTGAGGACACTTTGACCACAAATAAGTTCAAAAGGTCAGATATGGACATCTATATGGCTTTTGAAGCATCAGAGGGAGTCTATGAGTATGTATAGAAAGCACAAGATCGAGGACTCTTTGGCGAGAAATATGTTCAGGAGGTCAAATGACCTCTAAATAGCTGATTTATCATCAAAAGAATTCTATAACGTTATATAGTTTGAAAAATTTGGAAGACACTTTGACCACAAATAAGTTCAAAAGGTCAGATATGGACATCTATATGGCTTATGATGCATCAGAAGGAGTCTATGAGTATGTATAGAAAGCCCAAGATCGAGGATTCTTTGGCCAGAAATATGTTCAGGAGGTTAAAACCTCTGAATAGCTGATTTATCATCAAAAGGATTATATAACTTTAGTTTAAAACATTTTGAGGACCCTTTGACCACAAATAAGTTCAAAAGGTCAGATATGGACATATATATGGCTTTTGAAGCATCAGAAGGAGTATGTATAGAAAGCCCAAGTTTCGAATACTCCTTGGACAGAAAAAAATTCGGTAAGTCAAATATGGACTTTTGTCTGGAGGATATATCATCCGAAGATTTCAGTCTGAATGTATTGTATTAATCTTTTAGGACTCCTTGGCCGGAAATATGTTCAGTAGGTCAAAAGGGGACCTCTGAATAGCTGATTTATCATCAGAAAGAGTCTATAACTTTATATAGTTTGAAAACTTTTGAGGACCCTTTGACCACAAATAAGTTCAAAAGGTCAGATATGGACATCTATATGGCTTTTGAAGCATCAGAGGGAGTCTATGAGTATGTATAGAAAGCCCAAGATCGAGGACTCTTTGGCCAGAAATATGTTCAGGAGGTCAAAAGAGGACCTCTGAATAGCTGATTTATCATCAAAAGAATTCTATAACTTTATATAGTTTGAAAAATTTTGAGGACACTTTGACCACAAATAAGTTCAAAAGGTCAGATATGGACATCTATATGGCTTTTGAAGCATCAGAGGGAGTCTATGAGTATGTATAGAAAGCCCAAGATCGAGGACTCTTTGGCCAGAAATATGTTCAGGAGGTCAAAAGAGGACCTCTGAATAGCTGATTTATCATCAAAAGAATTCTATAACTTTATATAGTTTGAAAAATTTTGAGGACACTTTGACCACAAATAAGTTCAAAAGGTCAGATATGGACATCTATATGGCTTATGAAGCATTAGAAGGAGTCTATGAGTATGTATAGAAAGCCCAAGATCGAGGACTCTTTGGCCAGAAATATGTTCAGGAGGTCAAAAGAGGACCTCTGAATAGCTGATTTATCATAAAAAGAATTCTATAACTACAGTTTGAAAACTTTTGAGGACCCTTTGACCACAAATAAGTTCAAAAGGTCAGATATGGACATATATATGGCTTTTGAAGCATCAGAGGGAGTCTATGAGTATATATAGAAAGCCCAAGATCGAGGACTCTTTGGCCAGAAATATGTTCAGGAGGTCAAAAGGGGACCTCTGAATAGCTGATTTATCATCAAAAGAATTCTATAACTTTATACAGTTTGAAAAATTTTGAGGACCCTTTGACCAGAAATAAGTTCAAAAGGTCAGATATGGACATCTATATGGCTTTTGAAGCATCAGAGGGAGTCTATGAGTATATATAGAAAGCCCAAGATCGAGGACTCTTTCGTAAGAAATATGTTCAGGAGGTCAAAAGGGGACCTCTGAATAGCTGATTTATAATCAAAAGAATTCTAGAACTTCATATAGTTTGAAAACTTTTGAGGACCCTTTGACCACAAATAAGTTCAAAAGGTCAGATATGGACATCTATATGGCTTATGATGCATCAGAAGGAGTCTATGAGTATGTATAGAAAGCCCAAGATCGAGGACTCTTTGGCCAGAAATATGTTCAGGAGGTCAAAACCTCTGAATAGCTGATTTATCATCAAAAGGATTATATAACTTTAGTTTAAAACATTTTGAGAACCCTTTGACCACAAATAAGTTCAAAAGGTCAGATATGGACATCTATATGGCTTTTGAAGCATCAGAAGGAGTATGTATAGAAAGCCCAAGTTTCGAATACTCCTTGGACAGAAAAAAATTCGGTATGTCAAATATGGACTTTTGTCTGTAGGATATATCATCCGAAGATATCAGTCTGAATGTATTGTATTAATCTTTTAGGACTCTTTGGCCAGAAATATGTTCAGTAGGTCAAAAGGGGACCTCTGAAGAGCTGATTTATCATCAGAAAGAGTCTATAACTTTATATAGTTTGAAAACTTTTGAGGACCCTTTGACCACAAATAAGTTCAAAAGGTCAGATATGGACATCTATATGGCTTTTGAAGCATCAGAGGGAGTCTATGAGTATGTATAGAAAGCCCAAGATCGAGGACTCTTTGGCCAGAAATATGTTCAGGAGGTCAAAAGAGGACCTCTCAATAGCTGATTTATCATCAAAAGAATTCTATAACTTTATATAGTTTGAAAAATTTTGAGGACACTTTGACCACAAATAAGTTCAAAAGGTCAGATATGGACATCTATATGGCTTATGAAGCATTAGAAGGAGTCTATGAGTATGTATAGAAAGCCCAAGATCGAGGACTCTTTGGCCAGAAATATGTTCAGGAGGTCAAAAGAGGACCTCTGAATAGCTGATTTATCATCAAAAGAATTCTATAACTTTATACAGTTTGAAAAATTTTGAGGACCCTTTGACCAGAAATAAGTTCAAAAGGTCAGATATGGACATATATATGGCTTTTGAAGCATCAGAGGGAGTCTATGAGTATATATAGAAAGCCCAAGATCGAGGAGTCTTTGGCCAGAAATATGTTCAGGAGGTCAAAAGGGGACCTCTGAATAGCTGATTTATCATCAAAAGAATTCTATAACTTTATACAGTTTGAAAAATTTTGAGGACCCTTTGACCAGAAATAAGTTCAAAAGGTCAGATATGGACATCTATATGGCTTTTGAAGCATCAGAGGGAGTCTATGAGTATATATAGAAAGCCCAAGATCGAGGACTCTTTTGTAAGAAATATGTTCAGGAGGTCAAAAGGGGACCTCTGAATAGCTGATTTATCATCAAAAGAATTCTATAACTTTATATAGTTTGAAAAATTTTGAGGACACCTTGACCACAAATAAGTTCAAAAGGTCAGATATGGACATCCATATGGCTTATGAAGCATCAGAAGGAGTCTATGAGTATGAATAGAAAGCCCAATATCGAGGACTCTTTGGACAGAAATATGTTCAGGAGGTCAAAAGGGGACCTCTGAATAGCTGATTTATCATAAAAAGAATTCTATATCTTTATATATTTTGAAAAATTTTGAGGACACTTTGACCACAAATAAGTTCAAAAGGTCAGATATGGACATCCATATGGCTTATGAAGCATCAGAAGGAGTCTATGAGTATGTTTAGAAAGCCCAAGATTGAGGACTCTTTGGCCAGAAATATGTTCAGGAGGTCAAAAGGGGACCTCTGAATAGCTGATTTATCATAAAAAGAATTCTATAACTTCATATAGTTTGAAAACTTTTGAGGACCCTTTGACCACAAATAAGTTCAAAAGGTCAGATATGGACATATATATATGGCTTTTGAAGCATCAGTGGGAGTCTATGAGTATATATAGAAAGCGCAAGATCGAGGACTCTTTGGCCAGAAATATGTTCAGGAGGTCAAAACCGCTGAATAGCTGATTTATCCTCAAAAGGACTCGACAACTTTATAAATTTTGAAAAATTTTGAGGACACTTTGATCACAAATAAGTTCAAAAGGTCAGATATGTACATCTATATGGCTTTTGAAGCATCAGAAGGAGTCTATGAGTATGTATAGAAAGCCCAAGATCGAGGACTCTTTGTCCAGAAATATGTTCAGGAGGTCAAAACCTCTGTATAGCTGATTTATCATCAAAAGGATTATATAACTTTAGTTTAGAACATTTTGAGGACCCTATGACCACAAATTAGTTCAAAAGGTAAGATATGGACATAAATATATGGCTTATGAAGCATCAGAAGGAGTATGTATAGAAAGCCCAAGTTTCGAATACTCCTTGGCCAGAAAAAAAATTCGGTATGTCAAATATGGACTTTTGTCAGGAGGATATATCATCCGAAGATATCAGTCTGAATGTATTGTATTACTCTTTTAGGACTCTTTGGCCAGAAATATGTTCAGTAGGTCAAAAGGGGACCTTTGAATAGCTGATTTATCATCAGAAAGAGTCTATAATTTTATATAGTTTGAAAAATTTGAGGACCCTTTGACCACAAATAAGTTCAAAAGGTCAGATATGGACATCTATATGGCTTTTGAAGCATCAGAGGGAGTCTATGAGTATGTATAGAAAGCCCAAGATCGAGGACTCTTTGGCCAGAAATATGTTCAGGAGGTCAAATGACCGCTGAATAGCGGATTTATCATCAAAAGAATTCTATAACTTTATATAGTTTGAAAAATTTTGAGGACACTTTGACCACAAATAAGTTCAAAAGGTCAGATATGGACATCTATATGGCTTATGAAGCATCAGAAGGAGTCTATGAGTATGTATAGAAAGCCCAAGATCGAGGACTCTTTGGCCAGAAATATGTTCAGGAGGTCAAAAGGGGACCTCTGAATAGCTGATTTATCATAAAAAGAATTCTATAACTTCATATAGTTTGAAAACTTTTGAGGACCCTTTGACCACAAATAAGTTCAAAGGGTCAGATATGGACATATATATGGCTTTTGAAGCATCAGAGGGAGTCTATGAATATATATAGAAAGCGCAAGATCGAGGACTCTTTGGCCAGAAATATGTTCAGGAGGTCAAATGACCTCTAAATAGCTGATTTATCATCAAAAGAATTCTATAACGTTATATAGTTTGAAAAATTTTGAGGACACTTTGACCACAAATAAGTTCAAAAGGTCAGATATGGACATCTATATGGCTTTTGAAGCATCAGAGGGAGTCTATGAGTATGTATAGAAAGCACAAGATCGAGGACTCTTTGGCGAGAAATATGTTCAGGAGGTCAAATGACCTCTAAATAGCTGATTTATCATCAAAAGAATTCTATAACGTTATATAGTTTGAAAAATTTGGAAGACACTTTGACCACAAATAAGTTCAAAAGGTCAGATATGGACATCTATATGGCTTATGATGCATCAGAAGGAGTCTATGAGTATGTATAGAAAGCCCAAGATCGAGGATTCTTTGGCCAGAAATATGTTCAGGAGGTTAAAACCTCTGAATAGCTGATTTATCATCAAAAGGATTATATAACTTTAGTTTAAAACATTTTGAGGACCCTTTGACCACAAATAAGTTCAAAAGGTCAGATATGGACATATATATGGCTTTTGAAGCATCAGAAGGAGTATGTATAGAAAGCCCAAGTTTCGAATACTCCTTGGACAGAAAAAAATTCGGTATGTCAAATATGGACTTTTGTCTGGAGGATATATCATCCGAAGATTTCAGTCTGAATGTATTGTATTAATCTTTTAGGACTCCTTGGCCGGAAATATGTTCAGTAGGTCAAAAGGGGACCTCTGAATAGCTGATTTATCATCAGAAAGAGTCTATAACTTTATATAGTTTGAAAACTTTTGAGGACCCTTTGACCACAAATAAGTTCAAAAGGTCAGATATGGACATCTATATGGCTTTTGAAGCATCAGAGGGAGTCTATGAGTATGTATAGAAAGCCGAAGATCGAGGACTCTTTGGCCAGAAATATGTTCAGGAGGTCAAAAGAGGACCTCTGAATAGCTGATTTATCATCAAAAGAATTCTATAACTTTATATAGTTTGAAAAATTTTGAGGACACTTTGACCACAAATAAGTTCAAAAGGTCAGATATGGACATCTATATGGCTTTTGAAGCATCAGAGGGAGTCTATGAGTATGTATAGAAAGCCCAAGATCGAGGACTCTTTGGCCAGAAATATGTTCAGGAGGTCAAAAGAGGACCTCTGAATAGCTGATTTATCATCAAAAGAATTCTATAACTTTATATAGTTTGAAAAATTTTGAGGACACTTTGACCACAAATAAGTTCAAAAGGTCAGATATGGACATCTATATGGCTTATGAAGCATTAGAAGGAGTCTATGAGTATGTATAGAAAGCCCAAGATCGAGGACTCTTTGGCCAGAAATATGTTCAGGAGGTCAAAAGAGGACCTCTGAATAGCTGATTTATCATAAAAAGAATTCTATAACTACAGTTTGAAAACTTTTGAGGACCCTTTGACCACAAATAAGTTCAAAAGGTCAGATATGGACATATATATGGCTTTTGAAGCATCAGAGGGAGTCTATGAGTATATATAGAAAGCCCAAGATCGAGGACTCTTTGGCCAGAAATATGTTCAGGAGGTCAAAAGGGGACCTCTGAATAGCTGATTTATCATCAAAAGAATTCTATAACTTTATACAGTTTGAAAAATTTTGAGGACCCTTTGACCAGAAATAAGTTCAAAAGGTCAGATATGGACATCTATATGGCTTTTGAAGCATCAGAGGGAGTCTATGAGTATATATAGAAAGCCCAAGATCGAGGACTCTTTCGTAAGAAATATGTTCAGGAGGTCAAAAGGGGACCTCTGAATAGCTGATTTATAATCAAAAGAATTCTAGAACTTCATATAGTTTGAAAACTTTTGAGGACCCTTTGACCACAAATAAGTTCAAAAGGTCAGATATGGACATCTATATGGCTTATGATGCATCAGAAGGAGTCTATGAGTATGTATAGAAAGCCCAAGATCGAGGACTCTTTGGCCAGAAATATGTTCAGGAGGTCAAAACCTCTGAATAGCTGATTTATCATCAAAAGGATTATATAACTTTAGTTTAAAACATTTTGAGGACCCTTTGACCACAAATAAGTTCAAAAGGTCAGATATGGACATCTATATGGCTTTTGAAGCATCAGAAGGAGTATGTATAGAAAGCCCAAGTTTCGAATACTCCTTGGACAGAAAAAAATTCGGTATGTCAAATATGGACTTTTGTCTGTAGGATATATCATCCGAAGATATCAGTCTGAATGTATTGTATTAATCTTTTAGGACTCTTTGGCCAGAAATATGTTCAGTAGGTCAAAAGGGGACCTCTGAAGAGCTGATTTATCATCAGAAAGAGTCTATAACTTTATATAGTTTGAAAACTTTTGAGGACCCTTTGACCACAAATAAGTTCAAAAGGTCAGATATGGACATCTATATGGCTTTTGAAGCATCAGAGGGAGTCTATGAGTATGTATAGAAAGCCCAAGATCGAGGACTCTTTGGCCAGAAATATGTTCAGGAGGTCAAAAGAGGACCTCTCAATAGCTGATTTATCATCAAAAGAATTCTATAACTTTATATAGTTTGAAAAATTTTGAGGACACTTTGACCACAAATAAGTTCAAAAGGTCAGATATGGACATCTATATGGCTTATGAAGCATTAGAAGGAGTCTATGAGTATGTATAGAAAGCCCAAGATCGAGGACTCTTTGGCCAGAAATATGTTCAGGAGGTCAAAAGAGGACCTCTGAATAGCTGATTTATCATCAAAAGAATTCTATAACTTTATACAGTTTGAAAAATTTTGAGGACCCTTTGACCAGAAATAAGTTCAAAAGGTCAGATATGGACATATATATGGCTTTTGAAGCATCAGAGGGAGTCTATGAGTATATATAGAAAGCCCAAGATCGAGGAGTCTTTGGCCAGAAATATGTTCAGGAGGTCAAAAGGGGACCTCTGAATAGCTGATTTATCATCAAAAGAATTCTATAACTTTATACAGTTTGAAAAATTTTGAGGACCCTTTGACCAGAAATAAGTTCAAAAGGTCAGATATGGACATCTATATGGCTTTTGAAGCATCAGAGGGAGTCTATGAGTATATATAGAAAGCCCAAGATCGAGGACTCTTTTGTAAGAAATATGTTCAGGAGGTCAAAAGGGGACCTCTGAATAGCTGATTTATCATCAAAAGAATTCTATAACTTTATATAGTTTGAAAAATTTTGAGGACACCTTGACCACAAATAAGTTCAAAAGGTCAGATATGGACATCCATATGGCTTATGAAGCATCAGAAGGAGTCTATGAGTATGAATAGAAAGCCCAATATCGAGGACTCTTTGGACAGAAATATGTTCAGGAGGTCAAAAGGGGACCTCTGAATAGCTGATTTATCATAAAAAGAATTCTATATCTTTATATATTTTGAAAAATTTTGAGGACACTTTGACCACAAATAAGTTCAAAAGGTCAGATATGGACATCCATATGGCTTATGAAGCATCAGAAGGAGTCTATGAGTATGTTTAGAAAGCCCAAGATTGAGGACTCTTTGGCCAGAAATATGTTCAGGAGGTCAAAAGGGGACCTCTGAATAGCTGATTTATCATAAAAAGAATTCTATAACTTCATATAGTTTGAAAACTTTTGAGGACCCTTTGACCACAAATAAGTTCAAAAGGTCAGATATGGACATATATATATGGCTTTTGAAGCATCAGTGGGAGTCTATGAGTATATATAGAAAGCGCAAGATCGAGGACTCTTTGGCCAGAAATATGTTCAGGAGGTCAAAACCGCTGAATAGCTGATTTATCCTCAAAAGGACTCGACAACTTTATAAATTTTGAAAAATTTTGAGGACACTTTGATCACAAATAAGTTCAAAAGGTCAGATATGTACATCTATATGGCTTTTGAAGCATCAGAAGGAGTCTATGAGTATGTATAGAAAGCCCAAGATCGAGGACTCTTTGTCCAGAAATATGTTCAGGAGGTCAAAACCTCTGTATAGCTGATTTATCATCAAAAGGATTATATAACTTTAGTTTAGAACATTTTGAGGACCCTATGACCACAAATTAGTTCAAAAGGTAAGATATGGACATAAATATATGGCTTATGAAGCATCAGAAGGAGTATGTATAGAAAGCCCAAGTTTCGAATACTCCTTGGCCAGAAAAAAAATTCGGTATGTCAAATATGGACTTTTGTCAGGAGGATATATCATCCGAAGATATCAGTCTGAATGTATTGTATTACTCTTTTAGGACTCTTTGGCCAGAAATATGTTCAGTAGGTCAAAAGGGGACCTTTGAATAGCTGATTTATCATCAGAAAGAGTCTATAATTTTATATAGTTTGAAAAATTTGAGGACCCTTTGACCACAAATAAGTTCAAAAGGTCAGATATGGACATCTATATGGCTTTTGAAGCATCAGAGGGAGTCTATGAGTATGTATAGAAAGCCCAAGATCGAGGACTCTTTGGCCAGAAATATGTTCAGGAGGTCAAATGACCGCTGAATAGCGGATTTATCATCAAAAGAATTCTATAACTTTATATAGTTTGAAAAATTTTGAGGACACTTTGACCACAAATAAGTTCAAAAGGTCAGATATGGACATCTATATGGCTTATGAAGCATCAGAAGGAGTCTATGAGTATGTATAGAAAGCCCAAGATCGAGGACTCTTTGGCCAGAAATATGTTCAGGAGGTCAAAAGGGGACCTCTGAATAGCTGATTTATCATAAAAAGAATTCTATAACTTCATATAGTTTGAAAACTTTTGAGGACCCTTTGACCACAAATAAGTTCAAAGGGTCAGATATGGACATATATATGGCTTTTGAAGCATCAGAGGGAGTCTATGAATATATATAGAAAGCGCAAGATCGAGGACTCTTTGGCCAGAAATATGTTCAGGAGGTCAAATGACCTCTAAATAGCTGATTTATCATCAAAAGAATTCTATAACGTTATATAGTTTGAAAAATTTTGAGGACACTTTGACCACAAATAAGTTCAAAAGGTCAGATATGGACATCTATATGGCTTTTGAAGCATCAGAGGGAGTCTATGAGTATGTATAGAAAGCACAAGATCGAGGACTCTTTGGCGAGAAATATGTTCAGGAGGTCAAATGACCTCTAAATAGCTGATTTATCATCAAAAGAATTCTATAACGTTATATAGTTTGAAAAATTTGGAAGACACTTTGACCACAAATAAGTTCAAAAGGTCAGATATGGACATCTATATGGCTTATGATGCATCAGAAGGAGTCTATGAGTATGTATAGAAAGCCCAAGATCGAGGATTCTTTGGCCAGAAATATGTTCAGGAGGTTAAAACCTCTGAATAGCTGATTTATCATCAAAAGGATTATATAACTTTAGTTTAAAACATTTTGAGGACCCTTTGACCACAAATAAGTTCAAAAGGTCAGATATGGACATATATATGGCTTTTGAAGCATCAGAAGGAGTATGTATAGAAAGCCCAAGTTTCGAATACTCCTTGGACAGAAAAAAATTCGGTATGTCAAATATGGACTTTTGTCTGGAGGATATATCATCCGAAGATTTCAGTCTGAATGTATTGTATTAATCTTTTAGGACTCCTTGGCCGGAAATATGTTCAGTAGGTCAAAAGGGGACCTCTGAATAGCTGATTTATCATCAGAAAGAGTCTATAACTTTATATAGTTTGAAAACTTTTGAGGACCCTTTGACCACAAATAAGTTCAAAAGGTCAGATATGGACATCTATATGGCTTTTGAAGCATCAGAGGGAGTCTATGAGTATGTATAGAAAGCCCAAGATCGAGGACTCTTTGGCCAGAAATATGTTCAGGAGGTCAAAAGAGGACCTCTGAATAGCTGATTTATCATCAAAAGAATTCTATAACTTTATATAGTTTGAAAAATTTTGAGGACACTTTGACCACAAATAAGTTCAAAAGGTCAGATATGGACATCTATATGGCTTTTGAAGCATCAGAGGGAGTCTATGAGTATGTATAGAAAGCCCAAGATCGAGGACTCTTTGGCCAGAAATATGTTCAGGAGGTCAAAAGAGGACCTCTGAATAGCTGATTTATCATCAAAAGAATTCTATAACTTTATATAGTTTGAAAAATTTTGAGGACACTTTGACCACAAATAAGTTCAAAAGGTCAGATATGGACATCTATATGGCTTATGAAGCATTAGAAGGAGTCTATGAGTATGTATAGAAAGCCCAAGATCGAGGACTCTTTGGCCAGAAATATGTTCAGGAGGTCAAAAGAGGACCTCTGAATAGCTGATTTATCATAAAAAGAATTCTATAACTACAGTTTGAAAACTTTTGAGGACCCTTTGACCACAAATAAGTTCAAAAGGTCAGATATGGACATATATATGGCTTTTGAAGCATCAGAGGGAGTCTATGAGTATATATAGAAAGCCCAAGATCGAGGACTCTTTGGCCAGAAATATGTTCAGGAGGTCAAAAGGGGACCTCTGAATAGCTGATTTATCATCAAAAGAATTCTATAACTTTATACAGTTTGAAAAATTTTGAGGACCCTTTGACCAGAAATAAGTTCAAAAGGTCAGATATGGACATCTATATGGCTTTTGAAGCATCAGAGGGAGTCTATGAGTATATATAGAAAGCCCAAGATCGAGGACTCTTTCGTAAGAAATATGTTCAGGAGGTCAAAAGGGGACCTCTGAATAGCTGATTTATAATCAAAAGAATTCTAGAACTTCATATAGTTTGAAAACTTTTGAGGACCCTTTGACCACAAATAAGTTCAAAAGGTCAGATATGGACATCCATATGGCTTATGAAGCATCAGAAGGAGTCTATGAGTATGAATAGAAAGCCCAATATCGAGGACTCTTTGGACAGAAATATGTTCAGGAGGTCAAAAGGGGACCTCTGAATAGCTGATTTATCATCAAAAGGATTCTATAACTTTATATAGTTTGAAAAATTTTGAGGACACTTTGACCAGAAATAAGTTCAAAAGGTCAGATATGGACATCCATATGGCTTATGATGCATCAGAAGAAGTCTATGAGAATGTATAGAAAGCCCAAGATAGAGGACTCTTTGGCCAGAAATATGTTCAGGAGGTCTAAACCGCTGAATAGCTGATTTATCATCAAAAGGATTCGACAACTTTATATAGTTTAAAACATTTTGAGGACCCTTTGATCACAAATAAGTTCAAAAGGTCAGATATGGACATCTATATGGCTTTTGAAGCATCAGAGGGAGTCTATGAGTATATATAGAAAGCCCAAGATCGAGGACTCTTTGGCGAGAAATATGTTCAGGAGGTCAAAATGACCTCTGAATAGCTGATTTATCATCAAAAGAATTCTATAACGTTATATAGTTTGAAAAATTTTGAGGACACTTTGACCACAAATAAGATCAAAAGGTCAGATATGGACATCTATATGGCTTATGGAGCATCAGAAGGAGTCTATGAGTATGAATAGAAAGCACAATATCGAGGACTCTTTGGCCAGAAATATGTTCAGGAGGTCAAAAGAGGACCTCTGAATAGCTGATTTATCATCAAAAGAATTCTATAACTTTATATAGTTTGAAAATTTTTGAGGACACTTTGACCACAAATAAGTTCAAAAGGTCAGATATGGACATATATATGGCTTATGAAGCATCAGAAGGAGTATGTATAGAAAGCCCAAATTCCGAATACTCCTTGGCCAGAAAAAAATTCAGTATGTCAAATATGGTCTTTGTCAGGAGGGTATAACATCCGAAGATATCAGTCTGAATATATTGTATTAATCGTTTAGGACTCTTTAGCCAGAAATATTTTCAGTAGGTCAAAAGGGGACCTCTGAATAGCTGATTTATCATCAGAAAGAGTCTATAACATTATATAGTTTAAAAACTTTTTAGGACCCTTTGACCAGAAATAAGTTCAAAAGGTCAGATATGGACATCTATATGGCTTTTGAAGCATCAGAGGGAGTCTATGAGTATATATAGAAAGCCCAAGATTGAGGACTCTTTGGCCAAAAATATGTTCAGGAGGTCAAAAGGGGACCTCTGAATAGCTGATTTATCATCAAAAGAATTCTATAACTTTATATAGTTTGAAAAATTTTGAGGACACTTTCACCACGAATAAGTTCAAAAGGTCATATATGGACATATATATGGCTTATGATGCATCAGAAGGAGTCTATGAGTATGTATAGAAAGCCCAAGATCGAGGACTCTTTGGCCAGAAATATGTTCAGGAGGTCAAAACCGCTGAATAGCTGATTTATCATCAAAAGGATTCGACAACTTTATATAGTTTGAAAACTTTTGAGGACCCTTTGACCACAAATAAGTTCAAAAGGTCAGATATGGACATATATATGGCTTTTGAAGCATCAGAGGGAGTCTATGAGTATATATAGAAAGCGCAAGATCGAGGACTCTTTGGCCAGAAATATGTTCAGGAGGTCAAAAGGGGACCTCTGAATAGCTGATTTATCATAAAAAGAATTCTATAACTTTATACAATTTGAAAAATGTTGAGGACCCTTTGACCAGAAATAAGTTCAAAAGGTAAGATATGGACATCTATATGGCTTTTGAAGCATCAGAGGGAGTCTATGAGAATATATAGAAAGCCCAAGATCGAGGACTCTTTGGTGAGAAATATGTTCAGGAGGTCAAAAGAGGACCTCTGAATAGCTGATTTATCATCAAAAGAATTCTATAACTTTATATAGTTTGAAAAATTTTGAGGACACTTTGACCACAAATAAGTTCAAAAAGTCAGATATGGACATCTATATGGCTTATGAAGCATCAGAAGGAGTCTATGAGTATGTATAGAAAGCCCAAGATCGAGGACTCTTTGGCCAGAAATATGTTCAGGAGGTCAAAGGGGGACCTCTGAATAGCTGATTTATCATAAAAAGAATTCTAGAACTTCATATAGTTTGAAAACTTTTGAGGACCCTTTGACCACAAATAAGTTCAAAAGGTCAGATATGGACATCTATATGGCTTATGATGCATCAGAAGGAGTCTATGAGTATGTATAGGAAGCCCAAGATCGAGGACTCTTTGGACAGAAATATGTTCAGGAGGTCAAAACCTCTGAATAGCTGATTTATCATAAAAAGAATTCTATAACTTTATATTGTTTGAAAAATTTTGAGGACCCTTTGACCAGAAATAAGTTCAAAAGGTCAGATTTGGACATCTATATGGCTTTTGAAGCATCAGAGGGAGTCTATGAGTATATATAGAAAGCCCAAGATCGAGGACTGTTTGGTGAGAAATATGTTCAGGAGGTCAAAAGGGGACCTCTGAATAGCTGATTTATCATAAAAAGAATTCTATAACTTTATATATTTTGAAAAATTTTGAGGACCCTTTGACCAGAAATAAGTTCAAAAGGTCACATATGGACATCTATATGGCTTATGAAGCATCAGACGGAGTCTATGAGTATGTAAAGAAAGCCCAAGATTGAGGACTCTTTGGCCAGAAATATGTTCAGGAGGTCAAAAGGGGACCTCTGAATAGCTGATTTATCATCAAAAGAATTCTATAACTTTATATAGTTTGAAAACTTTTGAGGAACCTTTGAGCACAAATAAGTTCAAAAGGTCAGATATGGACATCTATATGGCTTATGACGCATCAAAATGAGTCTATGACTATGTATAGAAAGCCCAAGATCGAGGACTCTTTGGCCAGAAATATGTTCAGGAGGTCAAAACCTCTGAATAGCTGATTTATCATCAAAAGAATTCTATAACTTTATATAGTTTGAAAAATTTTGAGGACCCTTTGACCAGAAATAAGTTCAAAAGGTCACATATGGACATCTATATGGCTTATGAAGCATCAGACGGAGTCTATGAGTATGTAAAGAAAGCCCAAGATTGAGGACTCTTTTGCCAGAAATATATTCAGGAGGTCAAAAGGGGACCTCTGAATAGCTGATTTATCATAAAAAGAATTCTATAACTTTATATAGTTTGAAAACTTTTGAGGACCCTTTGAGCACAAATAAGTTCAAAAGGTCAGATATGGACATCTATATGGCTTATGACGCATCAAAATGAGTCTATGACTATGTATAGAAAGCCCAAGATCGAGGACTCTTTGGCCAGAAATATGTTCAGGAGGTCAAAACCTCTGAATAGCTGATTTATCATCAAAAGAATTCTATAACTTTATATATTTTGAAAAATTTTGAGGACACTTTGACCACAAATAAGTTCAAAAGGTCAGATATGGACATCCATATGGCTTATGAAGCATCAGAAGGAGCCTATGATTATATATAGAAAGCCCAATATCGAGGACTCTTTGGCCAGAAATATGTTCAGGAGGTCAAAAGGGGACCTCTGAATAGCTGATTTATCATAAAAAGAATTCTATAACTTTATATAGTTTGAAAACTTTTGAGGAACCTTTGAGCACAAATAAGTTCAAAAGGTCAGATATGGACATCTATATGGCTTATGACGCATCAAAATGAGTCTATGACTATGTATAGAAAGCCCAAGATCGAGGACTCTTTGGCCAGAAATATGTTCAGGAGGTCAAAACCTCTGAATAGCTGATTTATCATCAAAAGAATTCTACAACTTTATATAGTTTGAAAAATTTTGAGGACCCTTTGACCAGAAATAAGTTCAAAATGTCACATATGGACATCTATATGGCTTATGAAGCATCAGACGGAGTCTATGAGTATGTAAAGAAAGCCCAAGATTGAGGACTCTTTGGCCAGAAATATGTTCAGGAGGTCAAAAGGGGACCTCTGAATAGCTGATTTATCATCAAAAGAATTCTATAACTTTATATAGTTTAAAAATTTTGAGGACACTTTGACCACAAATAAGTTCAAAAGGTCAGATATGGACATATATATGGCTTATGAAGCATCAGAAGGAGTATGTATAGAAAGCCCAAGTTTCAAATACTCCTTGGCCAGAAAAAAATTCGGTATGTCAAATATGGACTTTTGTCAGGAGGATATATCATCCGAAGATATCAGTCTGAATGTATTGTATTAATCTTTTAGGACTCTTTGGCCAGAAATATGTTCAGGAGGTCAAAAGAGGACCTCTGAATAGCTGATTTATCATCAAAAGAATTCTATAACTTCATATAGTTTGAAAACTTTTGAGGACCCTTTGACCACAAATAAGTTCAAAAGGTCAGATATGGACATCTATATGGCTTATGAAGCATCAGAGGGAGTCTATGAGTATATATAGAAAGCCCAAGATCGAGGACTCTTTGGCCAGAAATATGTTCAGGAGGTCAAAAGGGGACCTCTGAATAGCTGATTTATAATCAAAAGAATTCTATAACTTTATACAGTTTGAAAAATTTTGAGGACCCTTTGACCAGAAATAAGTTCAAAAGGTCAGATTTGGACATCTATATGGCTTTTGAAGCATCAGAGGGAGTCTATGAGTATATATAGAAAGCCCAAGATCGAGGACTCTTTGGCCAGAAATATGTTCAGGAGGTCAAAAGGGGACCTCTGAATAGCTGATTTATCATCAAAAGAATTCTATAACTTTATATAGTTTGAACAATTTTGAGGACACTTTGACCACAAATAAGTTCAAAAGGTCAGATATGGACATCCATATGGCTTATGAAGCATCAGAAGGAGTCTATGAGTATTAATAGAAAGCCCAATATCGAGGACTCTTTGGCCAGAAATATGTTCAGGAGGTCAAAAGGGGACCTCTGAATAGCTGATTTATCATAAAAAGAATTCTATAACTTTATATATTTTGAAAAATTTTGAGGACCCTTTGACCAGAAATAAGTTCAAAAGGTCACATATGGACATCTATATGGCCTATGAAGCATCAGACGGAGTCTATGAGTATGTAAAGAAAGCCCAAGATCGAGGACTCTTTGGCCAGAAATATGTTCAGGAGGTCAAAAGGGGACCTCTGAATAACTGATTTATCATCAAAATAATTCTATAACTTCATATAGTTTGAAAACTTTTGAGGACCCTTTGACCACAAATAAGTTCAAAAGGTCAGATATGGACATCTATATGGCTTATGAAGCATCAGAGGGAGTCTATGAGTATATATAGAAAGCCCAAGATCGAGGACTCTTTGGCCAGAAATATGTTCAGGAGGTCAAAAGGGGACCTCTGAATAGCTGATTTATAATCAAAAGAATTCTATAACTTTATATAGTTTGAAAAATTTTGAGGACCCTTTGACCACAAATAAGTTCAAAAGGTCAGATATGGACATCCATATGGCTTATGAAGCATCAGAAGGAGTCTATGAGTATGAATAGAAAGCCCAATATCGAGGACTCTTTGGCCAGAAATATGTTCAGGAGGTCAAAAGGGGACCTCTGAATAGCTGATTCATCATAAAAATAATTCTATAACTTTATATATTTTGAAAAATTTTGAGGACCCTTTGACCAGAAATAAGTTCAAAAGGTCACATATGGACATCTATATGGCTTATGAAGCATAAGACGGAGTCTATGAGTATGTAAAGAAAGCCCAAGATCGAGGACTCTTTGGCCAGAAATATGTTCAGGAGGTCAAAAGGGGACCTCTGAATAGCTGATTTATCATCAAAAGAATTCTATAACTTCATATAGTTTGAAAACTTTTGAGGACCCTTTGACCACAAATAAGTTCAAAAGGTCAGATATGGACATTTATATGGCTTATGAAGCATCAGAGGGAATCTATGAGTATATATAGAAAGCCCAAGATCGAGGACTCTTTGGCCAGAAATATGTTCAGGAGGTCAAAAGGGGACCTCTGAATAGCTGATTTATAATCAAAAGAATTCTATAACTTTATATAGTTTGAAAAATTTTGAGGACCCTTTGACCAGAAATAAGTTCAAAAGGTCATCAGAGGGAGTCTATGAGAATATATAGAAAGCCCAAGATCGAGGACTCTTTGGTGAGAAATATGTTCAGGAGGTCAAAAGAGGACCTCTGAATAGCTGATTTATCATCAAAAGAATTCTATAACTTTATATAGTTTGAAAAATTTTGAGGACACTTTGACCACAAATAAGTTCAAAAAGTCAGATATGGACATCTATATGGCTTATGAAGCATCAGAAGGAGTCTATGAGTATGTATAGAAAGCCCAAGATCGAGGACTCTTTGGCCAGAAATATGTTCAGGAGGTCAAAAGGGGACCTCTGAATAGCTGATTTATCATAAAAAGAATTCTAGAACTTCATATAGTTTGAAAACTTTTGAGGACCCTTTGACCACAAATAAGTTCAAAAGGTCAGATATGGACATCTATATGGCTTTTGAAGCATCAGAGGGAGTCTATGAGTATATATAGAAAGCCCAAGATCGAGGACTGTTTGGTGAGAAATATGTTCAGGAGGTCAAAAGGGGACCTCTGAATAGCTGATTTATCATAAAAAGAATTCTATAACTTTATATATTTTGAAAAATTTTGAGGACCCTTTGACCAGAAATAAGTTCAAAAGGTCATATATGGACATCTATATGGCTTATGAAGCATCAGACGGAGTCTATGAGTATGTAAAGAAAGCCCAAGATTGAGGACTCTTTGGCCAGAAATATGTTCAGGAGGTCAAAAGGGGACCTCTGAATAGCTGATTTATCATCAAAAGAATTCTATAAATTTATATAGTTTAAAAATTTTGAGGACACTTTGACCACAAATAAGTTCAAAAGGTCAGATATGGACATATATATGGCTTATGAAGCATCAGAAGGAGTATGTATAGAAAGCCCAAGTTTCGAATACTCCTTGGCCAGAAAAAAATTCGGTATGTCAAATATGGACTTTTGTCAGGAGGATATATCATCCGAAGATATCAGTCTGAATGTATTGTATTAATCTTTTAGGACTCTTTGGCCAGAAATATGTTCAGGAGGTCAAAAGAGGACCTCTGAATAGCTGATTTATCATCAAAAGAATTCTATAACTTCATATAGTTTGAAAACTTTTGAGGACCCTTTGACCACAAATAAGTTCAAAAGGTCAGATATGGACATCTATATGGCTTATGAAGCATCAGAGGGAGTCTATGAGTATATATAGAAAGCCCAAGATCGAGGACTCTTTGGCCAGAAATATGTTCAGGAGGTCAAAAGGGGACCTCTGAATAGCTGATTTATAATCAAAAGAATTCTATAACTTTATACAGTTTGAAAAATTTTGAGGACCCTTTGACCAGAAATAAGTTCAAAAGGTCAGATTTGGACATCTATATGGCTTTTGAAGCATCAGAGGGAGTCTATGAGTATATATAGAAAGCCCAAGATCGAGGACTCTTTGGCCAGAAATATGTTCAGGAGGTCAAAAGGGGACCTCTGAATAGCTGATTTATCATCAAAAGAATTCTATAACTTTATATAGTTTGAACAATTTTGAGGACACTTTGACCACAAATAAGTTCAAAAGGTCAGATATGGACATCCATATGGCTTATGAAGCATCAGAAGGAGTCTATGAGTATTAATAGAAAGCCCAATATCGAGGACTCTTTGGCCAGAAATATGTTCAGGAGGTCAAAAGGGGACCTCTGAATAGCTGATTTATCATAAAAAGAATTCTATAACTTTATATATTTTGAAAAATTTTGAGGACCCTTTGACCAGAAATAAGTTCAAATGGTCACATATGGACATCTATATGGCTTATGAAGCATCAGACGGAGTCTATGAGTATGTAAAGAAAGCCCAAGATCGAGGACTCTTTGGCCAGAAATATGTTCAGGAGGTCAAAAGGGGACCTCTGAATAGCTGATTTATCATCAAAAGAATTCTATAACTTCATATAGTTTGAAAACTTTTGAGGACCCTTTGACCACAAATAAGTTCAAAAGGTCAGATATGGACATCTATATGGCTTATGAAGCATCAGAGGGAGTCTATGAGTATATATAGAAAGCCCAAGATCGAGGACTCTTTGGCCAGAAATATGTTCAGGAGGTCAAAAGGGGACCTCTGAATAGCTGATTTATAATCAAAAGAATTCTATAACTTTATATAGTTTGAAAAATTTTGAGGACACTTTGACCACAAAATAAGTTCAAAAGGTCACATATGGACATCTGGCTTATGAAGCATCAGACGGAGTCTATGAGTATGTAAAGAAAGCCCAAGATTGAGGACTCTTTGGCCAGAAATATGTTCAGGAGGTCGAAAGGGGACCTCTGAATAGCTGATTTATCATAAAAAGAATTCTATAACTTTATATTGTTTGAAAAATTTTGAGGACCCTTTGACCAGAAATAAGTTCAAAAGGTCAGATTTGGACATCTATATGGCTTTTGAAGCATCAGAGGGAGTCTATGAGTATATATAGAAAGCCCAAGATCGAGGACTGTTTGGTGAGAAATATGTTCAGGATATCAAAAGGGGACCTCTGAATAGCTGATTTATCATAAAATGAATTCTATAACTTTATATATTTTGAAAAATTTTGAGGACCCTTTGACCAGAAATAAGTTCAAAAGGTCACATATGGACATCTATATGGCTTATGAAGCATCAGACGGAGTCTATGAGTATGTAAAGAAAGCCCAAGATTGAGGACTCTTTGGCCAGAAATATGTTCAGGAGGTCAAAAGGGGACCTCTGAATATCTGATTTATCATAAAAAGAATTCTATAACTTTATATAGTTTGAAAACTTTTGAGGACCCTTTGACCACAAATAAGTTCAAAAGGTCAGATATGGACATCTATATGGCTTATGACGCATCAAAATGAGTCTATGACTATGTATAGAAAGCCCAAGATCGAGGACTCTTTGGCCAGAAATATGTTCAGGAGGTCAAAACCTCTGAATAGCTGATTTATCATCAAAAGAATTCTATAACTTTATATATTTTGAAAAATTTTGAGGACACTTTGACCACAAATAAGTTCAAAAGGTCAGATATGGACATCCATATGGCTTATGAAGCATCAGAAGGAGCCTATGATTATATATAGAAAGCCCAATATCGAGGACTCTTTGGCCAGAAATATGTTCAGGAGGTCAAAAGGGGAGCTCTGAATAGCTGATTTATCTTAAAAAGAATTCTATAACTTTATATATTTTGAAAACTTTTGAGGACACTTTGACCACAAATAAGTTCAAAAGGTCAGATATGGACATCCATATGGCTTATGAAGCATCAGAAGGAGTCTATGAGTTTGAATAGAAAGCCCAATATCGAGAACTCTTTGGCCAGAAATATGTTCAGGAGGTCAAAAGGGGACCTCTGAATAGCTGATTTATCATAAAAAGAATTCTATAACTTTATATATTTTGAAAACTTTTGAGGACCCTTTGACCAGAAATAAGTTCAAAAGGTCACATATGGACATCTATATGGCTTATGAAGCATAAGACGGAGTCTATGAGTATGTAAAGAAAGCCCAAGATCGAGGACTCTTTGGCCAGAAATATGTTCAGGAGGTCAAAAGGGGACCTCTGAATAGCTGATTTATCATCAAAAGAATTCTATAACTTCATATAGTTTGAAAACTTTTGAGGACCCTTTGACCACAAATAAGTTCAAAAGGTCAGATATGGACATAAATATGGCTTAAGACGCATCAAAATGAGTCTATGACTATGTATAGAAAGCCCAAGATCGAGGACTCTTTGGCCAGAAATATGTTCAGGAGGTCAAAACCTCTGAATAGCTGATTTATCATCAAAAGAATTCTATAACTTTATATATTTTGAAAAATTTTGAGGACACTTTGACCACAAATAAGTTCAAAAGGTCAGATATGGACATCCATATGGCTTATGAAGCATCAGAAGTAGCCTATGATTATATATAGAAAGCCCAATATCGAGGACTCTTTGGCCAGAAATATGTTCAGGAGGTCAAAAGGGGACCTCTGAATAGCTGATTTATCATAAAAAGAATTCTATAACTTTATATATTTTGAAAAATTTTGAGGACCCTTTGACCAGAAATAAGTTCAAAAGGTCACATATGGACATCTATATGGATTTTGAAGCATCAGAGGGAGTCTATGAGTATGTATAGAAAGCGCAAGATCGAGGACTCTTTGGCCAGAAATATGTTCAGGAGGTCAAAAGGGGACCTCTGAATAGCTGATTTATCATCAAAAGAATTCTATAACTTTATATAGTTTGAAAACTTTTGAGGACCCTTTGACCACAAATAAGTTCAAAAGGTCAGATATGGACATCTATATGGCTTATGAAGCATCAGACGGAGTCTATGAGTATGTAAAGAAAGCCCAAGATCGAGGACTCTTTGGCCAGAAATATGTTCAGGAGGTCAAAAGGGGACCTCTGAATAGCTGATTTATCATAAAAAGAATTCTATAACTTTATATAGTTTGAAAACTTTTGAGGACCCTTTGACCACAAATAAGTTCAAAAGGTCAGATATGGACATAAATATGGCTTAAGACGCATCAAAATGAGTCTATGACTATGTATAGAAAGCCCAAGCTCGAGGACTCTTTGGCCAGAAATATGTTCAGGAGGTCAAAACCTCTGAATAGCTGATTTATCATAAAAAGAATTCTATAACTTTATATAGTTTGAAAAATTTTGAGGACCCTTTGACCAAAAATAAGTTCAAAAGGTAATATATGGACATCTATATAGATTTTGAAGCATCAGAGTATGTATATGAGTATGTATAGAAATCCCAAGATCGAGGACTCTTTGGCCAGAAAAATGTTCAGGAGGTCAAAAGGGTACCTCTGAATAGCTGATTTATCATCAAAAGAATTCTATAAGTTTATATAGTTTGAAAAATTTTGAGGACACTTTGACCACAAATAAGTTCAAAAGGTCAGATATGAAGCATCAGAGGGAGTCCTATGAGTATGTATAGAAAGCCCAAGATCGAGGACTCTATGGCCAGAAATATATTCCTTGGGTCAAAAATGGACTTCTGTATGGTTTACGTAACATCAGAAAGAGTCATCGAGTATGTATTGAAAGCCCAAGTTTCGAATACTCCTTGGGCAGAAAAAAATTCAGTATGTCAAATATGGACTTTTGTCATGAGGATATAACATCCGAAGATATCAGTCTGAATGTATTGGATTTATCTTTTAGGACTCTTTGGCCAGAAATATGTTCAGTAGGTCAGAAGGGGACCTCTGAGTAGCTGATTTATCATCAAAAGGAACTTTATATAGTTTGAAATTTTTTTGAGGACACTTTGACCACAAATAAGTTCAAAAGGTCAGATATAGACATCTATATGGCTTATGAAGCATCAGAAGGAATCTATGAATATGTATAGAAAGCCCAAGATCGAGGACTCTTTGGCCAGAAATATGTTCAGGAGGTAAGCCATAAGCCATATCTGTATGGATATCTATATTGGCTTATGAAGCATCAGGAGTCAATGAGTATGTATTGAAATCGAGGACTGTTTGGCTAGAAATATGTTATTACCTACATCAGGAGTCGAAGATTATGTATAGAAAGTTAACATCAGTTGACTGAATGTATGTAGGTTAATGTGCAGTGAAGGAAAATCATTGCACTAGCTGTTGCTTTACAATGGACACAATTATAGGAGTTAGTTCTGGTCTCAATTCTTGCATTGCATTGCATTGCACACCAGAACTAACTCCTTCAAATGTTTATTAAAGAGATAACATTTTGCATTGCATTGCAACAAGCGATCTAACATTGTGCATTGAAGAATAATATAGGCTATGCAATTCTTGCATTGCACACAAGAACTAACTCAGTCCCATTTTCTGTTCAGTAAAGAGATAACATATGTTATGCAACATTGCATAGTTTTGAACAAACGACCTAACGCTGTGCACTAAAGAATAACATTTATGCACTTTTTGCATTGCATTGCATTGCACACCAGAACTAACTCCTTCAAATGTTTATTAAAGAGATAACATTTTGCATTGCATTGCACAAACGACCTAACGCTGTGCACTAAAGAATAACATTTATGCACTTTTTGCATTGCATTGCACACCAGAACTAACTCCTTCAAATGTAATGCAATGCAATGCAATGCAAAAAGTGCTTTGTCTATATGTTTATTCTTAAGTGCATTCTGTCGTTGGGCAACGTTAGAATGCACTGAAGAATAAACATATAGATAAAGCACTTTTCGCATTGCATTGCACACCAGAACTAACTTCTTCCCATGTTCATTAAAGATATAACATTTATGCATTGCACAAAGGATCTAACGTTGTCCACTGAACAAAAACATATAGGCTATGCACTTCTTGGATTGCATTGCATTGCAAAAACGACCTAACGCTGTGCACTAAAGAATAACATTTGTGCACTTTTTGCATTGCTTTGCATTGCACACCAGAACTAACTCCTTCAAATGTTTACTAAAGAGATTACATTTTGCATTGCGTTGCACAAACGATCTAACGTTGTGCATTGAAGAATAATATAGGCTATGCAATTCTTGCATTGCACACAAGAACTAACTCAGTCCCATTTTCTTTAAACAGATAAGTTGCAATGTTGTTGCATTGCATTGCACAAACGATCTAACGTTGTGCATTGAATTGTAACATAGCCATGCACTTTTTGCATTGCATTGCACACCAGATCTTATTCCTTCCCATGTTCAGTAAAGAGATAACATATGTTATGCAACATTGCATAGTTTTGAACAAACGACCTAACGCTGTGCACTAAAGAATAACATTTATGCACTTTTTGCATTGCATTGCATTGCACACCAGAACTAACTCCTTCAAATGTTTATTAAAGAGATAACATTTTGCATTGTATTGCACAAACGACCTAACGCTGTGCACTAAAGAATAACATTTATGCACTTTTTGCATTGCATTGCACACCAGAACTAACTCCTTCAAATGTTTACTAAAGAGATAACATTTTGCATTGCATTGCACAAACGATCTAACGTTGTGCACTGAAGAATAACATATAGGCCATGTACATTTTGCATTGCATTGCATTGCACACCAGAACGAACTCCTTCAAATGTTTATTAAAGAGATAACATTTTGCATTGCATTGCAACAAATGACCTAACGCTGTGCACTAAAGAATAACATTTATGCACTTTTTGCATTGCATTGCATTGCACAACAGAACTAACTCCTTCAAATGTTTATTTAAGAGATTACATTTTGTATTGCATTGCACAAACGATCCAACTTTGTGCGTTGAAGAATAACATAGCCTATAGACTAAATGCATGCATTGTATTGCATTGCACACCCGAACTAACTCCTTCCCATGTTCATAAAAGAGATAACATATGTTATGCAACATTTAATTGTTTTGCAGAAACGATCTAACGTTGTCCACTGAAGAATATTTATGCACTTTTTGCATTGCATTGCATTGCACACCAGAACTAACTCCTTCAAATATTTATTAAAGAGATAACATTTTGCATTGCATAAACGATCTAACGTTTGTATCTATCTAACGTTACGATCTAATAAGAAATAAGATGCAATGATGTTGTATTGCATTGCACAAACGATAACATATGTTATGCAACATTCTATTGCTTTGCACAAACGATCTAACACTGTGCACTAAAGAATAACATTTATGCATTTTTTTGCATTGCATTGCACACCAGAACTAACTCCTTCAAATGTTTATTTAAGAGATAACATTTTGCACGATCTAACGTTGTGCATTGAAGAAATAACATATAGGCTAAATATGCATGCTTTGTATTGCATTGCACACCCGAACTAACTCCGTCCCATGTTCATTAAAGAGATTATATGATATGTTATGCAACATTTCATTGTTTTGCACAAACGATCTAACGTTGTGCATTGAAGAGTGACATAGGCTATTCACTTTTTGCTTTGCATTGCATTGCACAGCAGAACTAGCTCCTTCCCATGTTCATTAAAGGGATAACATGTTGCATTGCATTGCATTGCACAAACGATCTAACGCTGTGCACTGAAGAATAACATATAGGCTATGCACTTTTGCATTGCATTGCATTGCACTCCAGAACTAACTACTTCCCATGTTTATTAAAGAGATAACATTTTGCATTGCATTGCACAAACGATCTAACGTTGTGCATTGAAGAATGACATAGTTGACATAACTAAATGCATGGATTGTGTTGCATGTACAGCCGAACTAACTCCTTCCCATGTTCAATAAAGAGATAATATGTTGCACAAACGATTTAACGCTGTGCACTGAATAACATTTATGCACTTTTTGCATTGCATTGCATTGCACACCAGAACTAAGGCCTTCAAATGCTTATTAAAGAGATAACATTTTGCATTGCATTGTGCATTGCATAACGTTGTGCATTGAAGAATAACTTATAGGCTATATGCATGCATTGTATTGCATTGCACACCCGAACTAACTCCTTCCCATGTTTATTAAAGAGATAACATATGTTATGCACAAACGATCTAACGTTTTGCATTGAAGATTAACATTGGCTATTCACTTTTTGCATTGCATTGCACACCATAACTAACTTTTCTAACATTTGAAGGAGTTAGTTCTGCAAAAAGTGCATAAATGTTATTATTCAGTGCACAACATTAGATCGTTTCTGCAATGCAATGCAATGCAACATGTTATCTCTTTTGTGAACATGGGAAAGAGTTAGTTCTGGTGTGTAATTCAATGCAATGCAAAAAGTGCATGGTCTATGTTTCTCTTCAATGCACAACGTTAAATCGTTTGCGCGATGCAAAGCAAAATGTTATCTCTTTATGAACATGGGAAGAGGTTAGTTCTGCTGTGCAATGCAATGCAAAAAGTGCATAAATGTTATTCTTCAGTGCACATCGTTAGAACGTTTATGCAAAGCAATGCAATGTTGCATAACATGTTTAATGAACGTGGAGTTAGTTCGGGTGTGCAATGCAAATACAATGCATGCATTTAGCCTATATGTTATTCTTCAATGCACAACGTTAGATCGTTTGTGCAATGCAATGCAACATATTATCTCTTTATTGAACATGGGAAGGAGTTTGATCTGGTGTGCAATGCAATGCAAAAAGTGCATGGCCTATGTTACTCTTCATTGCACAACGTTAGATCGTTTGTGCAATGCAATGCACAACAGATGTTATCTCTTTAATGAACATGGGAAGGAGTTAGTTTTGGTGTGCAATGCAGGGATAGAAGTGCATATGTTTTTCTTCAATGATGCACAACGATAGATCGTTTGTGCAATGCAACAACATATGTTATCTCTTTAATGAACATGGGAATGAATTAGTTGTAGTGTGCAATGCAATGCAATCCAAGAAGTGCATAGCCTATATGTTATTGTTCAGTGGACAACGTTAGATCGTTTGTGCAATGCAATGCAAACAACATAAATGTTATCTCTTTAATGAACATAGGAAGGAGTTAGTTCTGGAGTGCAATGCAATGCGAAAAGTGCATTATCTATATGTTCCGGTATTCTACCGTGCATTCTATCGTTGTCCAACGGAATGTTAATTGTGTCCATTGTAAAGAAAAAGCCAGTGCAATGACTTTCCTTTACTGCACATTAACCTATTTATACATTCAGTTAACTGATGTCAACTTTCTATACATATTCTTCGACTCCTGATCAGCCAATACAGAAGTCCATATTTGACCAAAGTAACATATTTCTGGCCAAAGAGTCCTCCATTTCTATACATACATCATTGACTCCTGATGCTTCATAAGCCATGGCTATCTATATGGATATCTATATGGCTTATGGCTTACCTTTTAAACTTATTTCTGGTCAAAGTGTCCTCAAAATTTTTCAAACTATATAAAGTTATAGAATTATTTTGATGATAAATCAGCTATTCAGAGGTTTTGACCTCCTGAACATATTTCTGGCCAAAGAGTCCTCGATCTATACATACTCATAGACTCCTTCTGATGCATCATAAGCCATATAGATGTCCATATCTGACCTTTTGAACTTATTTCTGGTCAAAGTGTCCTCAAAAAAATTTTCAAACTATATAAAGTTATAGAATTCTTTTGATGATAAATCAGCTATTCAGAGATCCCCTTTTGACCTACGGAACATATTTTTGGCCAAAGAGTCCTAAAAGATTAATACTGATATCTTCAGACTGATATCTCCGGATTCTATATCCTCCTGACAAAAGTCCATATTTGACATACTGATTTTTTTTCTGACCAAGGAGTATTCGAAATAAAAAAGAATTCATAAGCCATATAGATGTCCATAACTGAACTTATTGCTTATTTGTGGTCAAAGTGTCCTCAAAAGTTTTTAAACTATATAAAGTTATAGACTCCTTTTGATGATAAATCAGCTATTCATGGGTCCCCTTTTGACATCCTGAACATATTTCTGGCCAAAGAGTCCTCGATCTTGGGCTTTCTATATATACTCATAGACTCCCTCTGATGCTTCATAAGCCATATAGATGTCCATATCTGACCTTTTGAACTTATTTCTGGTTAAAGGGTCCTCAAAAGTTTTAAAACTATATAAAGTTATAGAATTCTTTTGATGATAAATCATATATTCAGACGTCCCCTTTTGACCTCCTGAACATATTTCTGGCCAAAGAGTCCTCGATCTTGGGCTTTTTACACTTACTCATAGACTCCTTCTGATGCTTCATAAGCCATATAGATGTCCATATCTGATCTTTTGAACTTATTTGTGGTCAAAGTGTTCTCAACATTTTTCAAACTATATAAAGTTATAGAATCCTTTTGATGATAAATCAGCTATTCAATGGGTTTTGACCTCCTGAACATATTTCTGGCCAAAGAGTCCTCGATCTTGGGCTTTCTATACATACTCATAGATTCCTTTCTGATGCTTCATAAGCCATATAGATGTCCATATCTGACCTTTTGAACTTATTTCTGGTCAAAGGGTCCTCAAAAGTTTTAAAAGTATATAAAGTTATAGAATTCTTTCGATGATAAATCATCTATTCATACGTCCCCTTTTGACCATATTTCTGGCCAAAGAGCCCTAAAAGATTAATAATGATATCTTCAGACTGATATCTTCGGATTCTATATCCTCCTGACAAAAGTCCATATTTGACATACTGAATTTTTTCTAGCCAAGGAGTATTCGAAACTTGGGCTTTCTATACATACTCCTTCTGATGCTTCATAAGCCATATAGATGTCCATATCTGACCTTTTGAACTTATTTGTGGTCAAAGTGTCCTCCAAATTTTTCAAACTATATGAAGTTATAGACTCCTTTTGATGATAAATCAGCTATTCATGGGTCCCCTTTTGACCTCCTGAACATATTTCTGGCCAAAGAGTCCTCGATCTTGGGCTTTCTATATATACTCATAGACTCCTTCTGATGCTTAATAAGCCATATAGATTTCCATATCTGACCTTTTGAACTTATTTGTGGTCAAAGTGTCCTCAAAATTTTTAAAACTATATAAAGTTATAGAATCCTTTTGATGATCAGCTATTCAGAGGTTTTGACCTCCTGAACATATTTCTGGCCAAAGAGTCCTTGATCTTGGGCTTTCTGTATATACCCATTGACTCCCTCTGATGCTTCAAAAGCAACATAGATGTCCATATCTGACCTTTTGAACTTATTTGTGGTCAAACTGTCCTCAAAATTTTTCAAACTATATAAAGTTATAGACTCCTTTTGATGCTAAATCAGCTATTCAGAGGTCCCCTTTTGACCTCCTGAACATATTTCTGGCCAAAGAGTCCTCGAACTTGGGCTTTCTACTCATAGACTCCCTCTGATGCTTCAAAAGCCATATAGATGTCCATATCTGACCTTTTGAACTTATTTGTGGTCAAAATGTCCTCAAAATTTTTCAAACTATATAAAGTTATAGAATCCTTTTGATGATAAATCAGCTATTCAGAGGTTTTGTCCTCCTGAACATATTTTTGGCCAAAGAGTCCTCGATCTTGGGCTTTTTGATTCCATCTGATGCTTCATAAGCCATATAGATGTCCATATCTGACCTTCTGAACTTATTTGTGGTCAAAGTGTCCTCAAAATTTTTCAAACTATATAAAGTTATAGAATCCTTTTGATGATAAATAAGCTATTCAGAGGTTTTGACCTCCTTAACATATTTCTGGCCAAAGAGTCCTCGATCTTGGGCTTTCTATACATGCTCATTGATTCCTTCTGATGCTTCATAAGCCATATAGATGTCCATATCTGACCTTTTGAACTTATTTGTGGTCAAAAGTGTCCTCAAAAGTTTTCAAACTATATAAAAGTTATAGAATTCTTTCGATGATAAATCATCTATTCAGACGTCCCCTTTTGACCTCCTGAACATATTTTTGGCCAAAGAGTCCTCGATCTTGGGCTTTCTACACATACTCATAGACTCCTTCTGATGCTTCATAAGCCATATAGATGTCCATATCTGACCTTTTGTACTTATTTGTGGTCAAAGTGTCCTCAAAATTTTTCAAACTATATAAAGTTATAGAATCCTTTTGATGATAAATCAGCTATTCATGGGTCCCCTTTTGACCTCCTGAACATATTTCTGGCCAAAGAGTCCTCGATCTTTGGCTTTCTATATATACTCATAGACTCCCTCTGATGCTTCATAGGCCATATATATTTCCATATCTGAACTTTTGAACTTATTTGTGGTCAAAGTGTCCTCAAAAATTTTCAAACTATATAAAGTTCTAGAATTCTTTTGATGATAAATCAGCTATTCAGAGGTCCCCTTTTGACCTCCTGAACATATTTCTGGCCAAAGAGTCCTCGATCTTGGGCTTTCTATACATACTCATAGACTCCTTCTGATGCTTCATAAGCCATATAGATGTCCATATCTGACCTTTTGAACTTATTTGTGGTCAAAGTGTCCTCAAAAATTTTCAGACTATATAAAGTTATAGACTCCTTTTGATGATAAATCAGCTATTCATGGGTCCCCTTTTGACCTCCTGAACATATTTCTGGCCAAAGAGTCCTCAATCTTGGGCTTTCTATTCATAGACTCCCTCTGATGCTTCAAAAGCCATATAGATGTCCATATCTGACCTTTTGAACTTATTTCTGGTCAAAGGGTCCTCAAAAGTTTTAAAACTATATAAAGTTATAGAATTCTTTTGATGATAAATCATCTATTCAGACGTCCCCTTTTGACCTCCTGAACATATTTCTGGCCAAAGAGTCCTCGATCTTGGGCTTTTTACACTTACTCAGACTCCTTCTGATGCTTCATAAGCCATATAGATGTCCATATCTGATCTTTTGAACTTATTTGTGGTCAAAGTGTTCTCAACATTTTTCAAACTATATAAAGTTATAGAATCCTTTTGATGATAAATCAGCTATTCAATGGGTTTTGACCTCCTGAACATATTTCTGGCCAAAGAGTCCTCGATCTTGGGCTTTCTATACATACTCATAGATTCCTTCTGATGCTTCATAAGCCATATAGATGTCCATATCTGACCTTTTGAACTTATTTCTGGTCAAAGGGTCCTCAAAAGTTTTAAAAGTATATAAAGTTATAGAATTCTTTCGATGATAAATCATCTATTCATACGTCCCCTTTTGACCATATTTCTGGCCAAAGAGCCCTAAAAGATTAATAATAATATCTTCAGACTGATATCTTCGGATTCTAAATCCTCCTGACAAAAGTCCATATTTGACAAACTGAATTTTTTCTAGCCAAGGAGTATTTGAAACTTGGGTTTTCTATACATACTCCTTCTGATGCTTCATAAGCCATATAGATGTCCATATCTGACCTTTTGAACTCATTTGTGGTCAAAGTGTCCTCCAAATTTTTCAAACTATAAAAAGTTATAGACTCCTTTTGATGATAAATCAGCTATTCATGGGTCCCCTTTTGACCTCCTGAACATATTTCTGGCCAAAGAGTCCACGATCTTGGGCTTTCTATATATACTCATAGACTCCTTCTGATGCTTCATAAGCCATATAGATTTCCATATCTGACCTTTTGAACTTATTTGTGGTCAAAGTGTCCTCAAAATTTTTAAAACTATATAAAGTTATAGAATCCTTTTGATGATCAGCTATTCAGAGGTTTTGACCTCCTGAACATATTTCTGGCCAAAGAGTCCTCGATCTTGGGCTTTCTGTATATACCCATAGACTCCCTCTGATGCTTCATAAGCCATATAGATGTCCATATCTGACCTTCTGAACTTATTTGTGGTCAAAGTGTCCTCAAAATTTTTCAAACTATATAAAGTTATAGAATCCTTTTGATGATAAATAAGCTATTCAGAGGTTTTGACCTCCTTAACATATTTCTGGCCAAAGAGTCCTCGATCTATACATACTCATAGACTCCTTCTGATGCATCATAAGCCATATAGATGTCCATATCTGACCTTTTGAACTTATTTCTGGTCAAAGTGTCCTCAAAAAAATTTTCAAACTATATAAAGTTATAGAATTCTTTTGATGATAAATCAGCTATTCAGAGATCCCCTTTTGACCTACGGAACATATTTTTGGCCAAAGAGTCCTAAAAGATTAATTCTGATATCTTCAGACTGATATCTCCGGATTCTATATCCTCCTGACAAAAGTCCATATTTGACATACTGATTTTTTTTCTGACCAAGGAGTATTCGAAATAAAAAAGAATTCATAAGCCATATAGATGTCCATAACTGAACTTATTGCTTATTTGTGGTCAAAGTGTCCTCAAAAGTTTTTAAACTATATAGTTATAGACTCCTTTTGATGATAAATCAGCTATTCATGGGTCCCCTTTTGACATCCTGAACATATTTCTGGCCAAAGAGTCCTCGATCTTGGGCTTTCTATATATACTCATAGACTCCCTCTGATGCTTCATAAGCCATATAGATGTCCATATCTGACCTTTTGAACTTATTTCTGGTCAAAGGGTCCTCAAAAGTTTTAAAACTATATAAAGTTATAGAATTCTTTTGATGATAAATCATCTATTCAGACGTCCCCTTTTGACCTCCTGAACATATTTCTGGCCAAAGAGTCCTCGATCTTGGGCTTTTTACACTTACTCATAGACTCCTTCTGATGCTTCATAAGCCATATAGATGTCCATATCTGATCTTTTGAACTTATTTGTGGTCAAAGTGTTCTCAACATTTTTCAAACTATATAAAGTTATAGAATCCTTTTGATGATAAATCAGCTATTCAATGGGTTTTGACCTCCTGAACATATTTCTGGCCAAAGAGTCCTCGATCTTGGGCTTTCTATACATACTCATAGATTCCTTTCTGATGCTTCATAAGCCATATAGATGTCCATATCTGACCTTTTGAACTTATTTCTGGTCAAAGGGTCCTCAAAAGTTTTAAAAGTATATAAAGTTATAGAATTCTTTCGATGATAAATCATCTATTCATACGTCCCCTTTTGACCATATTTCTGGCCAAAGAGCCCTAAAAGATTAATAATGATATCTTCAGACTGATATCTTCGGATTCTATATCCTCCTGACAAAAGTCCATATTTGACATACTGAATTTTTTCTAGCCAAGGAGTATTCGAAACTTGGGCTTTCTATACATACTCCTTCTGATGCTTCATAAGCCATATAGATGTCCATATCTGACCTTTTGAACTTATTTGTGGTCAAAGTGTCCTCCAAATTTTTCAAACTATATGAAGTTATAGACTCCTTTTGATGATAAATCAGCTATTCATGGGTCCCCTTTTGAACTCCTGAACATATTTCTGGCCAAAGAGTCCTCGATCTTGGGCTTTCTATATATACTCATAGACTCCTTCTGATGCTTAATAAGCCATATAGATTTCCATATCTGACCTTTTGAACTTATTTGTGGTCAAAGTGTCCTCAAAATTTTTAAAACTATATAAAGTTATAGAATTCTTTTGATGATCAGCTATTCAGAGGTTTTGACCTCCTGAACATATTTCTGGCCAAAGAGTCCTTGATCTTGGGCTTTCTGTATATACCCATAGACTCCCTCTGATGCTTCAAAAGCAACATAGATGTCCATATCTGACCTTTTGAACTTATTTGTGGTCAAAGTGTCCTCAAAATTTTTCAAACTATATAAAGTTATAGACTCCTTTTGATGCTAAATCAGCTATTCAGAGGTCCCCTTTTGACCTCCTGAACATATTTCTGGCCAAAGAGTCCTCGATCTTGGGCTTTCTACTCATAGACTCCCTCTGATGCTTCAAAAGCCATATAGATGTCCATATCTGACCTTTTGAACTTATTTGTGGTCAAAATGTCCTCAAAATTTTTCAAACTATATAAAGTTATAGAATCCTTTTGATGATAAATCAGCTATTCAGAGGTTTTGTCCTCCTGAACATATTTCTGGCCAAAGAGTCCTCGATCTTGGGCTTTCTATACATGCTCATTGATTCCATCTGATGCTTCATAAGCCATATAGATGTCCATATCTGACCTTCTGAACTTATTTGTGGTCAAAGTGTCCTCCAAATTTTTCAAACTATAAAAAGTTATAGACTCCTTTTAATGATAAATCAGCTATTCATGGGTCCCCTTTTGACCTCCTGAACATATTTCTGGCCAAAGAGTCCTCGATCTTGGGCTTTCTATATATACTCATAGACTCCTTCTGAGGCTTCATAAGCCATATAGATTTCCATATCTGACCTTTTGAACTTATTTGTGGTCAAAGTGTCCTCAAAATTTTTAAAACTATATAAAGTTATAGAATCCTTTTGATGATCAGCTATTCAGAGGTTTTGACCTCCTGAACATATTTCTGGCCAAAGAGTCCTCGATCTTGGGCTTTCTGTATATACCCATAGACTCCCTCTGATGCTTCATAAGCCATATAGATGTCCATATCTGACCTTCTGAACTTATTTGTGGTCAAAGTGTCCTCAAAATTTTTCAAACTATATAAAGTTATAGAATCCTTTTGATGATAAATAAGCTATTCAGAGGTTTTGACCTCCTTAACATATTTCTGGCCAAAGAGTCCTCGATCTATACATACTCATAGACTCCTTCTGATGCATCATAAGCCATATAGATGTCCATATCTGACCTTTTGAACTTATTTCTGGTCAAAGTGTCCTCAAAAAAATTTTCAAACTATATAAAGTTATAGAATTCTTTTGATGATAAATCAGCTATTCAGAGATCCCCTTTTGACCTACGGAACATATTTTTGGCCAAAGAGTCCTAAAAGATTAATACTGATATCTTCAGACTGATATCTCCGGATTCTATATCCTCCTGACAAAAGTCCATATTTGACATACTGATTTTTTTTCTGACCAAGGAGTATTCGAAATAAAAAAGAATTCATAAGCCATATAGATGTCCATAACTGAACTTATTGCTTATTTGTGGTCAAAGTGTCCTCAAAAGTTTTTAAACTATATAAAGTTATAGACTCCTTTTGATGATAAATCAGCTATTCATGGGTCCCCTTTTGACATCCTGAACATATTTCTGGCCAAAGAGTCCTCGATCTTGGGCTTTCTATATATACTCATAGACTCCCTCTGATGCTTCATAAGCCATATAGATGTCCATATCTGACCTTTTGAACTTATTTCTGGTCAAAGGGTCCTCAAAAGTTTTAAAACTATATAAAGTTATAGAATTCTTTTGATGATAAATCATCTATTCAGACGTCCCCTTTTGACCTCCTGAACATATTTCTGGCCAAAGAGTCCTCGATCTTGGGCTTTTTACACTTACTCATAGACTCCTTCTGATGCTTCATAAGCCATATAGATGTCCATATCTGATATTTTGAACTTATTTGTGGTCAAAGTGTTCTCAACATTTTTCAAACTATATAAAGTTATAGAATCCTTTTGATGATAAATCAGCTATTCAATGGGTTTTGACCTCCTGAACATATTTCTGGCCAAAGAGTCCTCGATCTTGGGCTTTCTATATATACTCATAGACTCCCTCTGATGCTTCATAAGCCATATAGATGTCCATATCTGACCTTTTGAACTTATTTGTGGTCAAAGTGTCCTCAAAATTTTTCAAACTATATAAAGTTATAGACTCCTTTTGATGCTAAATCAGCTATTCATGGGTCCCCTTTTGACCTCCTGAACATATTTCTGGCCAAAGAGTCCTCGATCTTGGGCTTTCTACTCATAGACTCCCTCTGATGCTTCAAAAGCCATATAGATGTCCATATCTGACCTTTTGAACTTATTTGTGGTCAAAATGTCCTCAAAATTTTTCAAACTATATAAATTATAGACTCCTTTTGATGATAAATCAGCTATTCAGAGGTTTTGTCCTCCTGAACATATTTCTGGCCAAAGAGTCCTCGATCTTGGGCTTTCTATACATGCTCATTGATTCCATCTGATGCTTCATAAGCCATATAGATGTCCATATCTGACCTTCTGAACTTATTTGTGGTCAAAGTGTCCTCAAAATTTTTCAAACTATATAAAGTTATAGAATCCTTTTGATGATAAATAAGCTATTCAGAGGTTTTGACCTCCTGAACATATTTCTGGCCAAAGAGTCCTCGATCTTGGGCTTTCTACTCATAGACTCCCTCTGATGCTTCAAAAGCCATATAGATGTCCATATCTGACCTTTTGAACTTATTTGTGGTCAAAATGTCCTCAAAATTTTTCAAACTATATAAATTATAGACTCCTTTTGATGATAAATCAGCTATTCAGAGGTTTTGTCCTCCTGAACATATTTCTGGCCAAAGAGTCCTCGATCTTGGGCTTTCTATACATGCTCATTGATTCCATCTGATGCTTCATAAGCCATATAGATGTCCATATCTGACCTTCTGAACTTATTTGTGGTCAAAGTGTCCTCAAAATTTTTCAAACTATATAAAGTTATAGAATCCTTTTGATGATAAATAAGCTATTCAGAGGTTTTGACCTCCTGAACATATTTCTGGCCAAAGAGTCCTCGATCTTGGGCTTTCTATACATGCTCATTGATTCCTTCTGATGCTTCATAAGCCATATAGATGTCCATATCTGACCTTTTGAACTTATTTGTGGTCAAAAGTGTCCTCAAAATTTTTCAAACTATATAAAGTTATAGAATCCTTTTGATGATAAATCAGCTATTCAGAGGTTTTGACCTCCTGAACATATTTCTGGCCAAAGAGTCCTCGATCTTGGGCTTTCTATACTCATAGACTCCTTCTGATGCATCATAAGCCATGTAGATGTCCATATCTGACCTTTTGAACTTATTTCTGGTCAAAGTGTCCTCAAAATTTTTCAAACTATATAAAGTTATAGAATTCTTTTGATGATAAATCAGCTATTCAGAGGTCCTCTTTTGACCTCCTGAACATATTTCTGGCCAAAGAGTCCTCCACCTTGGGCTTTCTATATATACTCATAGACTCCTTCTGATGCTTCATAAGCCATATAGATGTCCATATCTGACCTTTTGAACTTATTTGTGGTCAAAGTGTCCTCCAAATTTTTCAAACTATATAAAAATATAGAATTCTTTTGATGATAAATCAGCTATTCAGAGGTTTTGACCTCCTGAACATATTTCTGGCCAAAGAGTCCTCGACCTTGGGCTTTCTATACATACTCATAGACTCCTTCTGATGCTTCATAAGCCATAGATGTCCATATCTGACCTTTTGAACTTATTTGTGGTCAAAGTGTCCTCCAAAATTTACAAACTATATAAAGTTATAGAATTCTTTTGATGATAAATCAGCTATTCAGAGGTCCCCTGTTGACCTACGGAACATATTTCTGGCCAAAGAGTCCTAAAAGATTAATACTGATATCTTCAGACTGATATCTTCGGATTCTATATCCTCCTGACAAAAGTCCATATTTGACATACTGAATTTTTTTTCTGGCCAAGGAGTATTCGAAACTTGGGCTTTCTATACATACTACTTCTGATGCTTCATAAGCCATATAGATGTCCATATCTGACCTTCTGAACTTATTTGTGGTCAAAGTGTCCTCAAAATTTTTCAAACTATATAAAGTTATAGAATCCTTTTGATGATAAATAAGCTATTCAGAGGTTTTGACCTCCTTAACATATTTCTGGACAAAGAGACCTCGAACTTGGGCTTTCTATACTCATAGACTCTTTCTGATGCATCATAAGCCATGTAAATGTCCATATCTGACCTTTTGAACTTATTTGTGGTCAAAGTGTCCTCAAAATTTTTCAAACTATATGAAGTTATAGAATTCTTTTGATGATAAATCAGCTATTCAGAGGTCCTCTTTTGACCTCATGAACATATTTCTGGCCAATGAGTCCTCCACCTTTGGCTTTCTATACATACTCATAGACTCCTTCTGATGCTTCATAAGCCATATAGATGTCCATATCTGACCTTTTGAACTTATTTGTGGTCAAAGTGTCCTCCAAATTTTTCAAACTATATAAAGTTATAGAATCCTTTTTATGATAAATCAGCTATTCAGAGGTTTTGACCTCCTGAACATATTTCTGGCCAAAGAGTCCTCGACCTTGGGCTTTCTATACATACTCATAGACTCCTTCTGATGCATCATAAGCCATATAGATGTCCATATCTGACCTATTGAACTTATTTGTGGTCAAAGTGTCCTCCAAATTTTTCAAACTATATAAAGTTATAGAAATCTTTTGATGATAAATCAGCTATTCAGAGGTCCCCTGTTCACCTACGGAACATTTTTCTGGCCAAAGAGTCCTAAAAGATTAATACTGATATCTTCAGACTGATATCTTCGGATTCTATATCCTCCTGACAAAAGTCCATATTTGACATACTGAATTTTTTTCTGGCCAAGGAGTATTCGAAACTTGGGCTTTCTATACATACTACTTCTGATGCTTCATAAGCCATATAGATGTCCATATCTGACCTTTTGAACTTATTTGTGTTCAAAGTGTGCTCAAAATTTTTCAAACTGTATGCAGTTATGGAATTCTTTTGATGATAAATCAGCTATTCAGAGGCCCTCTTTTAACCTCCTGAACATATTTCTGGCCAAAGAGTCCTCGACCTTGGGCTTTCTATACATACTCATAGACTCCTTCTGATGCATCATAAGCCATATAGATGTCCATATCTGACCTTTTGAACTTATTTGTGGTCAAAGTGTCCTCCAAATTTTTCAAACTATATGAAGTTATAGACTCCTTTTGATGATAAATCAGCTATTCATGGGTCCCCTTTTGACCTCCTGAACATATTTCTGGCCAAAGAGTCCTCGATCTTGGGATTTCTATATATACTCATAGACTCCTTATGATGCTTCATAAGCCATATAGATTTCCATATCTGACCTTTTGAACTAATTTGTGGTCAAAGTGTCCTCAAAATTTTTCAAACTATATAAAGTTATAGAATCCTTTTGATGATCAGCTATTCAGAGGTTTTGACCTCCTGAACATATTTCTGGCCAAAGAGTCCTCGATCTTGGGCTTTCTATATATACCCATAGACTCCCTCTGATGCTTCAAAAGCAATATAGATGTCCATATCTCACCTTTTGAACTTATTTCTGGTCAAAGGGTCCTCAAAAGTTTTCAAACTATATCAAGTTATAGAATTCTTTCGATGATAAATCATCTATTCAGACGTCCCCTTTTGACCTCCTGAACATATTTCCGGCCAAAGAGTCCTCGATCTTGGGCTTTCTACACAAACACATAGACTCCTTCTGATGCTTCAAAAGTCATATAGATGTCCATATCTGACCTTTTGAACTTATTTGTGGTCAAAGTGTCCTCCAAATTTTTCAAACTATATAAAGTTATAGAATCCTTTTGATGATAAATCAGCTATTCAGAGGTTTTGACCTCCTGAACATATTTCTGGCCAAAGAGTCCTCGACCTTGGGCTTTCTATACATACTCATAGACTCCTTCTGATGCTTCATAAGCCATATAGATGTCCATATCTGACCTTTTGAACTTATTTGTGGTCAAAGTGTCCTCCAAAATTTACAAACTAAATAAAGTTATAGAATTCTATTGATGATAAATGAGCTATTCAGAGGTCCCCTGTTGACCTACGGAACATATTTCTGGCCAAAGAGTCCTAAAAGATTAATACTGATATCTTCAGACTGATATCTTCGGATTCTATATCCTCCTGACAAAAGTCCATATTTGGCATACTGAATTTTTTTTCTGGCCAAGGAGTATACGAAACTTGGGCTTTCTATACATACTACTTCTGATGCTTCATAAGCCATATAGATGTCCATGTCTGACCTTCTGAACTTATTTGTGGTCAAAGTGTCCTCAAAATTTTTCAAACTATATAAAGTTATAGAATCCTTTTGATGATAAATCAGCTATTCAGAGGTTTTGACCTCCTTAACATATTTCTGGACAAAGAGACCTCGAACTTGGGCTTTCTATACTCATAGACTCTTTCTGATGCATCATAAGCCATGTAGATGTCCATATCTGACCTTTTGAACTTATATGTGGTCAAAGTGTCCTCAAAATTTTTCAAACTATATAAAGTTATAGAATTCTTTTGATGATAAATCAGCTATTCAGAGGTCCTCTTTTGACCTCCTGAACATATTTCTGGCCAAAGAGTCCTCCACCTTGGGCTTTCTATACATACTTTTAGACTCCTTCTGATGCTTCATAAGCCATATAGATGTCCATATCTGACCTTTTGAACTTATTTGTGGTCAAAGTGTCCTCCAAATTTTTCAAACTATATAAAGTTATAGTATCCTTTTTATGATAAATCAGCTATTCAGAGGTTTTGACCTTCTGAACATATTTCTGGCCAAAGAGTCCTCGACCTTGGGCTTTCTATACATACTCATAGACTCCTTCTGATGCATCATAAGCCATATAGATGTCCATATCTGACCTATTGAACTTATTTGTGGTCAAAGTGTCCTCCAAATTTTTCAAACTATATAAAGTTATAGAAATCTTTTGATGATAAATCAGCTATTCAGAGGTCCCCTGTTCACCTACGGAACATTTTTTCTGGCCAAAGAGTCCTAAAAGATTAATACTGATATCTTCAGACTGATATCTTCGGATTCTATATCCTCCTGACAAAAGTCCATATTTGACATACTGAATTTTTTTCTGGCCAAGGAGTATTCGAAACTTGGGCTTTCTATACATACTACTTCTGATGCTTCATAAGCCATATAGATGTCCATATCTGACCTTTTGAACTTATTTGTTTTCAAAGTGTCCTCAAAATTTTTCAAACTGTATGCAGTTATGGAATTCTTTTGATGATAAATCAGCTATTCAGAGGCCCTCTTTTAACCTCTTGAACATATTTCTGGCCAAAGAGTCCTCGATCTTGGGATTTCTATATATACTCATAGACTCCTTCTGATGCTTCATAAGCCATATAGATTTCCATATCTGACCTTTTGAACTTATTTGTGGTCAAAGTGTCCTCCAAATTTTTCAAACTATATAAAGTTATAGAATCCTTTTGATGATCAGCTATTCAGAGGTTTTGACCTCCTGAACATATTTCTGGCCAAAGAGTCCTCGATCTTGGGCTTTCTATATATACCCATAGACTCCCTCTGATGCTTCAAAAGCAATATAGATGTCCATATCTCACCTTTTGAACTTATTTCTGGTCAAAGGGTCCTCAAAAGTTTTCAAACTATATAAAGTTATAGAATTCTTTCGATTATAAATCATCTATTCAGACGTCCCCTTTTGACCTCCTGAACATATTTCTGGCCAAAGAGTCCTCGATCTTGGGCTTTCTACACAAACTCATAGACTCCTTCTGATGCTTCAAAAGTCATATAGATGTCCATATCTGACGTTTTGAACTTATTTGTGGTCAAAGTGTCCTCCAAATTTTTCAAACTATATAAAGTTATAGAATCCTTTTGGTGATAAATCAGCTATTCAGAGGTTTTGACCTCCTGAACATATTTCTGGCCAAAGAGTCCTCGACCTTGGGCTTTCTATACATACTCATAGACTCCTTCTGATGCTTCATAAGCCATATAGATGTCCATATCTGACCTTTTGAACTTATTTGTGGTCAAAGTGTCCTCCAAAATTTACAAACTATATAAAGTTATAGAATTCTTTTGATGATAAATCAGCTATTCAGAGGTCCCCTGTTGACCTACGGAACATATTTCTGGCCAAAGAGTCCTCGATCTTGGGCTTTCTACACAAACTCATAGACTCCTTCTGATGCTTCATAAGCCATATAGATGTCCATATCTGACCTTTTGAACTTATTTGTGGTCAAAGTGTCCTCCAAATTTTTCAAACTATATAAAGTTATAGAATCCTTTTTATGATAAATCAGCTATTCAGAGGTTTTGACCTCCTGAACATATTTCTGGCCAAAGAGTCCTCGACCTTGGGCTTTCTATACATACTCATAGACTCCTTCTGATGCATCATAAGCCATATAGATGTCCATATCTGACCTATTGAACTTATTTGTGGTCAAAGTGTCCTCCAAATTTTTCAAACTATATAAAGTTATAGTTCCCTTTCGAAAGCTACAATCGATGCTGCGCTGCTCAGCGCATTGGGAACGTCTTTAGTCGTGACCAGCTGTGAATATTGTGTGTAACACGTCGATAGAATTGACCCGGAGGTAATATAGCCTCGGTCGATGACGTCATCGGCGCGCACCCGCAACACGAGGCTATAAATAGATGAGCCACAGGTGCATCGTCAGGTCTTTTGTCTTCAGACCATTCTGTGCATGTGTGCGTTGAAAACACTCTCTCTACTCTCATCTGTTCTCAGATCTTTGTGAGTTAGTTTTTGTCAGGCAGTGTGCAGAAATTTCTCATTCTCAAATCTTTTTCTCTCACGTTACAACAAAGAGTTTAAAAAGTAAAAAAAGAAAGAGAAATGAGCCAACAAAGCAGTAAGCGTTGTGTTCCTCCATGCTCCCGTCCCATGTCTGAGCTGGATACACACGATTACTGTTTTGTTTGTTTGGGGGAAGAGCACGCGGTTCTGGCTATAGAGAAAGGCGGGTGCGAGCATTGTGACCAGCTCACAGTTAAGATGCTTCGCTCCCGTCTGAACTATTTCCAGTCCGCACCCGCATTACCATCGTGGGGCTCTCGTATGGATCTGCATGACGAGCAAGAGACGGGTCCGTCCCTTTCGCTTGCTGCGTCACCAGATCCTAACATCCCTACTCGTGATCTCGAAGCGCGCTCCGGTGCTTCTTCAGTTCACGAGGGGGATGAGATATCTCTTGGTTCTTCAGATCACGAGCAGCCAGCCTCTGAGCATTCCTTGCGCGAAAAGAAATCTGTCGAGGAATTGCTAGAGGTGGTTACTCGCGCGGTGGCCAGGTTACAGCTTGACTGGCCACGCGAACAAGGGACCCCCAAACGTAGTAAGCTAGAGGATAGGTTTCTGTCCGTTGGCAGGGGGGAGAGACCACAACATCAGTCTCTTCCCTTTTTCGAGGACATCCATGATGAGCTGTCTAAGTCATGGAGTAAACCGTATACTTCTCGTGTCTTTGTGCCTTCGACGTCGACTTTTTCGACTATCGTGGGTGCGAAGTCGCGGGGGTATACGGAGATGCCTCGGGTTGAAGAGACGCTCGCGAGCTATCTCTCGCCCGAAGCCGCATCTTCCATAAAGAAACCTACCCTCCCCAATAAACCGTGTCGCATAACATCTTCACTTGTGGGTAAAGCTTACCAAGCTGCAGGTCAGGCTGGTGCTGCGCTGCACACTATGGCAGTGTTACAGGCGTACCAGGCTGACCTATTGAAGGATTTGAGTGTGGGCAGTACCATCGACGAGGAAGCGTTCTCTGAGCTTCGTCGAGCCACAGACCTGTCTCTTCGTGCGACCAAGCAAACGGCCCGTGCCATCGGCCGTTCAATGAGTGCTTTAGTCAGCACGGAGAGGCACCTGTGGCTGAATCTGACAGGTATTAAAGAGAAAGATCGTTTGTTTCTGTTAGACTCCCCTGTTTCTCCCTCTGGTTTGTTTGGCGACTCTGTTAACACCGTAGTGACCAGATTTAAAGAGGTGAAGAAACACGAAGAAGCATTCGTTCAGTTCCTTCCTCGCCGCACTCAAGGGGAGGGGCCGTCTGCCACCCAGCCTCGCCCCGGTCCTTCAAAAGCCAGGGAGGTAAAAAAGCAGAGTGTGGCGAGTCGTGCTCCCCCTCAGAGAGACTGGAGACAGACTCGCCAGACTCAACAGCCTCCCAAGCCAGACCTCAGGACTATTATTAACAAGAAGCGGAAGTCCTGATGTTCTGGCGCCCAATCTAGTGGGGGTAGTCCCCCGCGGGATGGGGCGCGTTTAAGACCTATTCGTCCCTTCCCGCTACCCTCACAAAACCACTCCATCCCCGCCACCTCTCGTGCCTCGGGGGGCAGCGGTTTCCAGCGAAATATTAGATGTTCCGTCGTTTCCGGACGTCATTCTGGACACGGAACATCTAATATCCCCTCAAAAGGAAGTATTAAAATTAATACCACTCTCGGAAAGTCTGGCAGCGTGGAAACTTCTGCCGGGCGTTTCTGCGTGGGTATTAAGCACAGTACAGTTAGGATACAGAATCCAATTTATTCGTCGTCCTCCGCGTTTCAACGGCGTGATTTTCACTACCGTGAAACCGGAGCAGATGCATGTACTGTCGCAAGAGCTGCAAACTCTTCTGAGCAAAGAGGCCATAGAACGTGTTCCTCTTCCAGAGAGGGAGTCAGGTTATTACAGCAGATACTTCCTAGTACCCAAAAAGGATGGGGGGTTGCGTCCAATCTTAGATCTTCGAGGCTTAAACCGCACAGTCAAAGCACTCAAGTTCAAGATGTTAACCGTCAAGACGGTCGTGTCGCAAATACAACATCACGATTGGTTCGTCACGATCGATCTGAAGGACGCATATTTTCACATAGAAATATTGCCACAACACAGGAAATTCCTGAGGTTCGCTTTCGGGGGCGAAGCGTACCAATTTCGGGTTCTTCCGTTCGGTCTAGCACTGTCACCCCGCACATACACAAAATGCATGGATGCAGCACTGGCTCCATTACGACTCCAGGGCATTCGCATTTTGAATTACATAGACGATTGGTTAATACTAGCACAATCACGAGAGATGGCGCTCCAACACAGAGACATCGTGTTAGCTCATCTGGTTTCTCTAGGGCTGAAACTAAACACCAAGAAAAGTGTTCTTTCTCCTGCTCAGAGAACGATTTATCTCGGGATCGTTTGGGATTCGATTACGATGCGGGCACAAATGTCTCCCGCTCGAATCGAGACCATTCGGCAAACCATGACCAAAGTCAAGCTAGGCCAAGTGCATACTGTTCGTCAGTATCAAAGAATGTTAGGTCTCATGGCATCAGCCTCCACGGTGATTCCTCTGGGGCTGTTGCACATGAGACCGTTTCAGTTGTGGCTAAAAGCCAGAAGATTTCATCCAAGAGCCAATCCTCTAAGGCAAATAAAAGTGACGCGCCGCGGGCTTCGTACACTATCTCTGTGGCTCAGACCCCGGTTCCTCGCCTTGGGTCCCACTCTAGGGGCGCCGTGTCGTCGCAAACTGCTAACGACGGACGCCTCCCTGATAGGCTGGGGAGCGGTCTTGGATGGCCGTCCAGCTCAAGGGGAATGGGAGGGTCATCAGCTCGATTGGCACATCAATTGCCTCGAGCTGATGGCTATATTTCTGGCTCTGAAATATTTTCTCCATCATTTGAGGGGCTGTCATGTCCTAGTGCGGGTGGACAACACAGCAGCAGTCTCGTATATAAATCACCAGGGAGGTCTGCGCTCACGCAATCTGAACAGAATAGCGAGGCAGATTTTTCTCTGGGCCCAGGGCAAGTTCCTGTCACTCAGGGCAGTATACATCCCAGGGCATTTGAATGTGGGAGCAGATCTATTGTCCAGACAGACACTACCGACGGGGGAATGGAAACTCCACCCGGAAGTAGTGAAACAGATTTGGACCAAATTTTACGAAGCGGAGGTGGACCTCTTCGCCTCCCAGCAGACAACGCAATGTCCCCTCTACTTCTCTCTGAGTCACCCGGCTCCTCTGGGTCTGGATGCGATGGCGCACACATGGCCCAAGATGCGCCTGTATGCGTTTCCTCCAGTTTCTCTGCTCCCGGGAGTTCTAGCCAGAGTTCGCCAACAAGGGTCTTGCCTCTTGCTGATAGCGCCACGTTGGCCGAACAGAGTGTGGTTCTCGGAGATAATAGCTCTCCTCGACGGCTCGCCGTGGGCGATTCCGGAGAAGAGGGACCTTCTGTCTCAGGCGGAGGGCACGATATTCCATCCCAGGCCCGACCTGTGGAATCTTCATGTTTGGCCCCTGATGGGAACCAATTAAGAGACACTGGGCTTTCGCCGGATGTTATTGAGACCATTCTGAGTGCTAGGGCTTCCTCTACTAGAAGAAGTTATGCTATTAAATGGGGTGTTTTTGAAAGGTGGTGCGTTGAACACAATGTAGATCCAGTTAACTGCCAGATTGCTTCAGTGCTGGACTTCATGCAAGAGAAATTATCAACAGGCACATGTCCTGCCACTCTTAAGGTTTACGTGGCCGCTCTTTCGGCTTGCCACGCCTTAGTTGACGGGGCGCCACTTGGGAGACACCCTCTGCTCTCACGCTTCCTTCGGGGAGCCAGGCGACTGAGGCCTCCAGTAAGAACCAAGATCCCTTCATGGGACTTAGCTATAGTTCTTGAGGGTCTGGTTGACACCCCCTTTGAACCAATAGAATCAGCGTCTAATAAACTTCTGACTCTAAAAATGGTTTTTCTGATGGCAATAACTTCCTTGAAAAGAATTGGGGATATGCAGGCTCTTTCTATCTCGCCATCCTGCTTAGACTTTGCCCCAGGTTTGGTGAAAGTGATTTTGCATCCACATCCTGATTACCTGCCTAAGGTTCCATTTTCGGCTGTACATCCTGTCACTCTTGAGGCTTTCTGCTCCCCGCCGTTCACAACGCCGGAGCAGGAAAGATCTCACAGGCTGTGTCCAGTCCGTGCTCTTCAGGCTTACGTCCACCGCACTAGCCAGTGGCGTAAGTCGGAGCAACTGTTCGTCTGTTATGGGGGCAGCAACAGAGGAGGAGCTGCTACCAAGCAGACTATGTCTCATTGGGTCAGGGATGCTATCGCTCTTGCTTATGAGGCGCACGGCCAAGCTTCGCCTATAGGCCTTAGGGCTCACTCCACCAGGGGAGTCGCCTCTTCTAGTGCTTTGGCAAGGGGGGCCCCTTTGCAACAGGTTTGTGATGCGGCAGGTTGGTCCTCTCCGCACACATTCATAAGATTTTATAGTTTGGATGTTCATGCCACTCCGGGCTCTCATGTCCTTGAGGCGACATCACAAGCTAATGTCTAGGCCTTCTTGCGTTCTTGTGAAACACACATGCACAACCGTGGGGGTCCAGACATGTTCAAGCACGGCGGCGTGGGTATTCTCGTTCCCAATGCGCTGAGCAGCGCAGCATCGATTGTAGCTTTCGAAAGGGAACGTCTCCGGTTACTTAACTGTAACCTTGTTCCCTGAGAAAGCGGAACGAGATGCTGCGCTGCTTTGCCGTGCTGAAGATGTCCCAGGACTGCTCTTCAGACAAAATATCCTGACGATGCACCTGTGGCTCATCTATTTATAGCCTCGTGTTGCGGGTGCGCGCCGATGACGTCATCGACCGAGGCTATATTACCTCCGGGTCAATTCTATCGACGTGTTACACACAATATTCACAGCTGGTCACGACTAAAGACGTTCCCAATGCGCTGAGCAGCGCAGCATCTCGTTCCGCTTTCTCAGGGAACAAGGTTACAGTTAAGTAACCGGAGACGCTTTCTATATATACCCATAGACTCCCTCTGATGCTTCAAAAGCAATATAGATGTCCATATCTCACCTTTTGAACTTATTTCTGGTCAAAGGGTCCTCAATAGTTTTCAAACTATATAAAGTTATAGAATTCTTTCGATGATAAATCATCTATTCAGACGTCCCCTTTTGACCTCCTGAACATATTTCTGGCCAAAGAGTCCTCGATCTTGGGCTTTCTACACAAACTCATAGACTCCTTCTGATGCTTCAAAAGTCATATAGATGTCCATATCTGACCTTTTGAACTTATTTGTGGTCAGTGTCCTCAAAATTTTTCAAACTATATAAAGTTATAGAATCCTTTTGATGATAAATCAGCTATTCAGAGGTTTTGTCCTCCTGAACATATTTCTGGCCAAAGAGTCCTCGATCTTGGGCTTTCTATACATGCTCATTGATTCCTTCTGATGCTTCATAAGCCATATAGATGTCCATATCTGACCTTTTGAACTTATTTGAGGTCAAAAGTGTCCTCAAAATTTTTCAAACTATATAAAGTTATAGAATCCTTTTGATGATAAATCAGCTATTCAGAGGTTTTGACCTCGTGAACATATTTCTGGCCAAAGAGTCCTCGATCTTGGGCTTTCTATACTCATAGACTCTTTCTGATGCATCATAAGCCATGTAGATGTCCATATCTGACCTTTTGAACTTATTTCTGGTCAAAGTGTCCTCAAAAATTTTCAAACTATATAACGTTATAGAATTCTTTTGATGATAAATCAGCTATTCAGAGGTCCTCTTTTGACCTCCTAAACATATTTCTGGCCAAAGAGTCCTCCACCTTGGGCTTTCTATACATACTAATAGACTCCTTCTGATGCTTCATAAGCCATATAGATGTCCATATCTGACCTTTTGAACTTATTTGTGGTCAAAGTGTCCTCAAAATTTTCAAACTATATATAAAGTTATAGAATCCTTTTGATGATAAATCAGCTATTCAGAGGTTTTGACCTCCTGAACATATTTCTGGCCAAAGAGTCCTCGATCTTTGCTTTCTATACATACTCATAGATTCCTTCTGATGCTTCATAAGCCATATAGATGTCCATATCTGACCTTTTGAACTTATTTGTGGTCAAAGGGTCCTCAAAAGTTTTAAAACTATATAAAGATATAGAATTCTTTTGATAATAAATCATCTATTCAGACGTCCCCTTTTGACCTCCTGAGCATATTTCTGGCCAAAGAGTCCTCGATCTTGGGCTTTCTACACTTACTCATAGACTCTTTCTGATGCTTCATAAGCCATATAGATGTCCATATCTGATCTTTTGAACTTATTTGTGGTCAAAGTGTCCTCCAAATTTTTCAAACTATATAAAGATATAGAATTCTTTTGATAATAAATCAGCTATTCAGAGGTCATCTTTTGACCTCCTGAACATATTTCTGGCCAAAGTGTCCTCGATCTTGGGCTTTCTATATATACTCATAGACTCCCTCTGATGCTTCAAAAGCCATATAGATGTCCATATCTGACCTTTTGAACTTATTTCTGGTCAAAGGGTCCTCAAAAGTTTTCAAACTATATGAAGTTATAGAATTCTTTTTATGATAAATCAGCTAAATGTAAAATATGGTCTTTTGTCAGGAGGATATAACATCCGAAGATATCAGTCTGAATGTATTGTATTAATCGTTTAGGACTTTTTAACCAGAAATATGTTCATTAGGTCAAAAGGGGACCTCTGAATAGCTGATTTATCATCAGAAAGAGTCTATAACATTATATAGTTTAAAAACTTTTTAGGACCCTTTGACCAGAAATAAGTTCAAAAGGTCAGATATGGACATCTATATGGCTTTTGAAGCATCAGCGGGAGTCTATGAGTATATAAAGAAAGCCCAAGATCGAGGACTCTTTGGCCAGAAATATGTTCAGGAGGTCAAAAGGGGACCTCTGAATAGCTGATTTATCATCAAAAGAATTCTATAACTTTATATAGTTTGAAAAATTTTGAGGACACTTTGACCACGAATAAGTTCAAAAGGTCAGATATCGACATCTATATGGCTTATGATGCATCAGAAGAAGTCTATGAGTATGTATAGAAAGCCCAAGATCGAGGACTCTTTGGCCAGAAATATGTTCAGGAGGTCAAAACCGCTGAATAGCTGATTTATCATCAAAAGGATTCGACAACTTTATATAGTTTAAAAAATTTTGAGGACCCTTTGATCACAAATAAGTTCAAAAGGTCAGATATGGACATCTATATGGCTTTTGAAGCATCAGAGAGAGTCTATGAGTATATATAGAAAGCCCAAGATCGAGGACTCTTTGGCGAGAAATATGTTCAGGAGGTCAAATGACCTCTGAATAGCTGATTTATCATCAAAAGAATTCTATAACGTTATATAGTTTAGAAACTTTTTAGGACCCTTTGACCAGAAATAAGTTCAACAGGTCAGATATGGACATCTATATGGCTTTTGAAGCATCAGCGGGAGTCTATGAGTATATAAAGAAAGCCCAAGATTGAGGACTCTTTTGCCAGAAATATGTTCAGGAGGTCAAAAGGGGACCTCTGAATAGCTGATTTATCATCAAAAGAATTCTATAACTTTATATAGTTTGAAAATTTTGAGGACACTTTGACCACAAATAAGTTCAAAAGGTCAGATATGGACATCTATATGGCTTATGAAGCATCAGATGGAGTCTTTTAGTATGCTTAGAAAGCGCAAGATCGAGGACTCTTTGGCCAGAAATATGTTCAGGAGGTCAAAAGGGGACCTCTGAATAGCTGATTTATCATCAAAAGAATTCTATAACTTTATATAGTTTGAAACCTTTTGAGGACCCTTTACCCAGAGCTAAGTTCAAAAGGTCAGATATGGACATCTATATGGCTTTTGAAGCATCAGAGGCAGTCTATGAGTATATATAGAAAGCCCAAGATCGAGGACTCTTTGGCCAGAAATATGTTCAGGAGGTCAAAAGGGGACCTCTGAATAGCTGATTTATCATCAAAAGAATTCTATAACTTTATATAGTTTGAAAATTTTTGAGGACACTTTGACCACGAATAAGTTCAAAAGGTCAGATATCGACATCTATATGGCTTATGATGCATCAGAAGAAGTCTATGAGTATGTATAGAAAGCCCAAGATCGAGGACTCTTTGGCCAGAAATATGTTCAGGAGGTCAAAACCGCTGAATAGCTGATTTATCATCAAAAGGATTCGACAACTTTATATAGTTTAAAACATTTTGAGGACCCTTTGATCACAAATAAGTTCAAAAGGTCAGGTATGGACATCTATATGGCTTATGAAGCATCAGATGGAGCCTTTTAGTATGCTTAGAAAGCGCAAGATCGAGGACTCTTTGGCCAGAAATATGTTCAGGAGGTCAAAAGGGGACCTCTGAATAGCTGATTTATCATCAAAAGAATTCTATAACTTTATATAGTTTGAAACCTTTTGAGGACCCTTTACCCAGAACTAAGTTCAAAAGGTCAGATATGGACATCTATATGGCTTTTGAAGCATCAGAGGCAGTCTATGAGTATATATAGAAAGCCCAAGATCGAGGACTCTTTGGCCAGAAATATGTTCAGGAGGTCAAAAGGGGACCTCTGAATAGCTGATTTATCATCAAAAGAATTCTATAACTTTATATAGTTTGAAAATTTTTGAGGACACTTTGACCACGAATAAGTTCAAAAGGTCAGATATCGACATCTATATGGCTTATGATGCATCAGAAGAAGTCTATGAGTATGTATAGAAAGCCCAAGATCGAGGACTCTTTGGCCAGAAATATGTTCAGGAGGTCAAAACCGCTGAATAGCTGATTTATCATCAAAAGGATTCGACAACTTTATATAGTTTAAAACATTTTGAGGACCCTTTGATCACAAATAAGTTCAAAAGGTCAGATATGGACATCTATATGGCTTATGAAGCATCAGAAGGAGTCTATGAGTATGTATAGAAACTCCAAGATCGAGGACTCTTTGGAAAGAAATATGTTCAGGAGGTCAAAAGGGGACGTCTGAATAGCTGATTTATCATAAAAAGAATTCTATAACTTCATCTAGTTTGAAAACTTTTGAGGACCCTTTGACCACAAATAAGTTCAAAAGGTCAGATATGGACATCTATATTGAAGCATCAGAGGGAGTCTATGAGTATATATAGAAAGCCCAAGATCGAGGACTCTTTGGCCATAAATATGTTCAGGAGGTCAAATGACCTCTGAATAGCTGATTTATCATCAAAAGAATTCTATAACTTTATATAGTTTTGAAAAATTTTGAGGACACTTTGACCACAAATAAGTTCAAAAGGTGAGATATGGACATCTATTTGGCTTATGATGCATCAGAAGGAGTCTATGAGTATGTATAGAAAGCCCAAGATCGAGGCCAGAAATATGTTCAGGAGGTCAAAACCTCTGAATAGCTGATTAATCATCAAAAGGATTATATAACTTTAGTTTAAAACATTTTGAGTACCCTTTGACCACAAATAAGTTCAAAAGGTGAGATATGGACATCTATATGGCTTATGAAGCATCAGAAGGAGTCTATGAGTATGTATAGAAAGCCCAAGATCGAGGACTCTTTGGCCAGAAATATGTTCAGGAGGTCAAAAAGAGGACCTCTGAATAGCTGATTTATCATAAAAAGAATTCTATAACTTCATATAGTTTGAAAACTTTTGAGGACCCTTTGACCACAAATAAGTTCAAAAGGTCAGATATGGACATCTATATGGCTTTTGAAGCATCAGAAGGAGTATATATATAGAAAGCCCAAGTTTCGAATACTCCTTGGCCAGAAATATTCGGTATGTCAAATATGGACTTTTGTCAGGAGGATATATCATCCGAAGATATCAGTCTGAATGTATTGTATTAATCTTTTAGGACTCTTTGGCCAGAAATATGTTCAGTAGGTCAAAAGGGGACCTCTGAATAGCTGATTTATCATCAGAAAGAGTCTATAACTTTATATAGTTTGAAAATTTTTGAGGACCCTTTGACCACAAATAAGTTCAAAAGGTCAGATATGGACATCTATATGGCTTATGAAGCATTAGAAGGAGTCTATGAGTATGTATAGGAAGCCCAAGATCGAGGACTCTTTGGCCAGAAATATGTTCAGGAGGTCAAAAGAGGACCTCTGAATAGCTGATTTATAATAAAAAGAATTCTATAACTTCATATAGTTTGAAAACTTTTGAGGACCCTTTGACAAATAATTTCAAAAGGTCAGATATGGACATCTATATGGATTTTTAAGCATCAGAGGGAGTCTATGAGTATAGAAAGCCCAAGATCTTGGACTCTTTGGCCAGAAAAATGTTCAGGAGGTCAAAAGGTGCCCTATGAAATTCTGATTTATCATCAAAAGGAGTCTATAACTTTATATAAGTTTGAAAATTTTTGAGGACACTTTGACCACAAATAAGTTCAAAAGGTCCGATATGGACATCTATATGGCTTATGAAGCATTAGAAGGAGTCTATGAGTATGTATAGAAAGCCCAAGATCGAGGACTCTTTGGCCAGAAATATGTTCAGGAGGTCAAAAGAGGACCTCTGAATAGCTGATTTATCATAAAAAGAATTCTATAACTTCATATAGTTTGAAAACTTTTGAGGACCCTTTGACAAATAAGTTCAAAAGGTCAGATATGGACATCTATATGGCTTATGAAGCATCAGACGGAGTCTATTAGAATGTATAGAAAGTTGCCAGAAATATGTTCAGGAGGTCAAAAGGGGACCTCTGAATAGCTGATTTATCATCAAAAGAATTCTATAACTTTATATAGTTTGAAAAATTTTGAGGACACTTTGACCACAAATAATTTCAAAAGGTCAGATATGAAGCATCAGAGGGAGTCGTATGAGTATGTATAGAAAGCCCAAGATCGAGGACTCTATGGCCAGAAAAATGTTCAGGAGGTCAAAAGTGTACCTCTGAATAGCTGATTTATCATCAAAAGAATTCTATAAGTTTATATAGTTTGAAAAATTTTGAGGACACTTTGACCACAAATCAGTTCAAAAGGTCAGATATGAAGCATCAGAGGGAGTCGTATGAGTATGTATAGAAAGCCCAAGATCGAGGACTCTATGGCCAGAAATATATTCCTTGGGTCAAAAATGGACTTCTGTATGGTTGACGTAACATCAGAAAGAGTCATCGAGTATGTATTGAAAGCCCAAGTTTCGAATACTCCTTGGGCAGAAAAAAATTCAGTATGTCAAATATGGACTTTTGTCATGAGGATATAACAACCGAAGATATCAGTCTGAATGTATTGTATTTATCTTTTAGGACTCTTTGGCCAATAATATGTTCAGTAGGTCAAAAGGTCACCTCTGAGTAGCTGATTTATCATCAAAAGGAACTTTATATAGTTTGAAAATTTTTTGAGGACACTTTGACCACAAATAAGTTCAAAAGGTCAGATATGGACATCTATATGGCTTATGAAGCATCAGAAGGAATCTATGAATATGTATAGAAAGCCCAACATCGAGGACTCTTTGGCCAGAAATATGTTCAGGAGGTAAGCCATAAGCCATATCTGTATGGATATCTATATTGGCTTATGAAGCATCAGGAGTCAATGAGTATGTATTGAAATCGAGGACTGTTTGGCTAGAAATATGTTACTTTGGTCAAACATGTACTTACGTACATCAGTAGTCGAAGAGTATGTATAGAAAGTTAACATCAGTTGACTGAATGTATAAGTAGGTTAATGTGCAGTGAAGGAAAATCATTGCACTAGCTGTTGCTTTACAATGGACACAATTATAGGAGTTAGTTCTGGTGTGCAATTCAATGCGAAAAGTGCTTTGTCTATATGTTTATTCTTAAGTGCATTCTGTCGTTGGGCAACGTTAGAATGCACTGAAGAATAAACATAGATAAAGCACTTTTCGCATTGCATTGCACACCAGAACTAACTACTTCCCATGTTCATTAAAGATATAACATTTATGCATTGCACAAAGGATCTAACGTTGTCCACTGAACAATAACATATAGGCTATGCACTTATTGGATTGCATTGCATTGCAAAAACGACCTAACGCTGTGCACTAAAGAATAACATTTGTGCACTTTTTGCATTGCTTTGCATTGCACACCAGAACTAACTCCTTCAAATGTTTACTAAAGAGATAACATTTTGCATTGCATTGCACAAACGATCTAACGTTGTGCATTGAAGAATAATATAGGCTATGCAATTCTTGCATTGCATTGCACACCAGAACTAACTCCTTCAAATGTTTATTAAAGAGATAACATTTTGCATTGCATTGTAACAAACGATCTAACGTTGTGTATTGAAGAATAATATAGGCTATGCAATTCTTGCATTGCACACAAGAACTAACTCAGTCCCATTTTCTTTAAACAGATAAGTTGCAATGTTGTTGCATTGCATTGCACAAACGATCTAACGTTGTGCATTGAATTGTAACATAGCCATGCACTTTTTGCATTGCATTGCACACCAGAACTAACTCCTTCCCGTGTTCATTAAAGATATAACATTTATGCATTGCACAAAGGATCTAACGTTGTCCACTGAACAATAACATATAGGCTATGCACTTCTTGGATTGCATTGCATTGCAAAAACGACCTAACGCTGTGCACTAAAGAATAACATTTGCGCACTTTTTGCATTGCTTTGCATTGCACACCAGAACTAACTCCTTCAAATGTTTACTAAAGAGATAACATTTGGCATTGCATTGCACAAACGATCTAACGTTGTGCATTGAAGAATAATATAGGCTATGCAATTCTTGCATTGCATTGCATTGCACACCAGAACTAACTCCTTCAAATGTTTATTAAAGAGATAACATTTTGCATTGCATTGCAACAAACGATCTAACGTTGTGCATTGAAGAATAATATAGGCTATGCAATTCTTGCATTGCACACAAGAACTAACTCAGTCCCATTTTCTTTAAAGAGATAAGTTGCAATGTTGTTGCATTGCATTGCACAAACGATCTAACGTTTTGCATTGAATTGTAACATAGCCATGCACTTTTTGCATTGCATTGCACACCAGATCTAACTCCTTCCCATGTTTCAGTAAAGAGATAACATATGTTATGCAACACTGAAGAATAACATATAGGCCATGCACTTTTTGCATTGCATTGCATTGCACACCAGAACTAACTCCTTCAAATGTTTACTAAAGAGATAACATTTTGCATTGCATTGTACAAACGATCTAACGTTGTGCACTGAAGAATAACATATAGGCCATGCACTTTTTGCATTGCATTGCATTGCACACCAGAATTACCCCTCAAATGTTTATTAAAGAGATAACATTTTGCATTGCATTGCACAAACGATCTAACTGTGTGCATTGAAGAATAACGTATAGACTAAATGCATGCATTTTATTGCATTGCACACCCGAACTAACTTCTTCCCATGTCCATAAATGAGATAACATATGTTATGCAACATTTCATTGTTTTGCACAAACGATCTAACGTTGTGCATTGAAGAGTAACATAGGCTATTCACTTTTTGCTTTGCATTGCATTGCACACCAGAACTAGATCCTTCCCATGTTCATTAAAGGGATAACATGTTGCATTGCATTGCTTTGCACAAACGATCTAACGCTGTGCACTGAAGAATAACATATAGGCTATGCACTTTTTGCATTGCATTGCACTCCAGAAGTAACTACTTCCCATTTTTATTAAAGAGATAACATTTTGCATTGCATTGCACAAACGATCTAACGTTGTGCATTGAAGAGTAACATAGGCCATGCATTTTTTGCATTGCTTTGCATTGCACACAAGAATGAACTCCTTCAAATGTTTATTAAAGAGATAACATGTTGCATTGCATTGCACAAACGATCTAACATTGTGCATTGAAGAATGACATAGTTGACATAACTAAATGCATGGATTGTGTTGCATGTACAGCCGAATAACTCCTTCCCATGTTCAATAAAGAGATAATATGTTGCATTGCTTTGCACAAACGATTTAACGCTGTGCACTGAATAACATGTATGCACTTTTTGCATTGTATTGCGTTGCACACCCAAACTAACTCCTTCCCATGTTTATTAAAGAGATAACATATGTTATGCACAAACGATCTAACGTTTTGCATTAAATTGTAACATTGGCTATTCACTTTTTGCATTGCATTGCACACCATAACTAACTTTTCTAACATTTGAAGGAGTTAGTTCTGCAAAAAGTGCATAAATGTTATTATTCAGTGCACAACATTAGATCGTTTCTGCAATGCAATGCAATGCAATGCAACATGTTATCTCTTTAGTGAACATGGGAAAGAGTTAGTTCTGGTGTGCAATTCAATGCAATGCAAAAAGTGCATGGTCTATGTTTCTCTTCAATGCACAACGTTAGATCGTTTGCGCAATGCAATACAAAATGTTATCTCTTCAATGAACATTTGAAGGAGTTAGTTCTAATGTGCAATGCAATTCAAAAAGTGCATGGCCTATGTTATCTCTTTAATAAACATTTGAAGGAGTAAGATCTGTTGTGCAGTGCACACACTAAATGTTATTCTTCAGTGCACAACGTTAGATCGTTTCTACAATGCAATGCAATTCAATGCAATGCAACATGTTATCTCTTTACTGAACATGGGAAGGAGTTAGTTTCAGTGTGCAATGCAATGCAAAAAGTACATAAATGTTATTCTTCAATGCACAACGTTAGATCGTTTCTGCAATGCAATGCAATTCAATGCAATGCAACATGTGTTATCTCTTTAATGAACATGGGAAGGAGTTAGTTCTGGTGTGCAATGCAATACAATGCATACATTTAGCCTATATGTTATTCTCCAATGCACAACATTGATCGTTGAGACAAACGATCGTTTTGTGCAATGCAACGCAAAATGTTTTCTCTTTATGAACATGGGAAGAGGTTAGTACTGCTGTGCAATGCAATGCAAAAAGTGCATAAATGTTATTCTTCAGTGCACATCGTTAGATCGTTTGTGCAAAGCAATGCAATGTTGCATAACATGTTTAATGAACATGTGAAGGAGTTAGTTCGGGTGTGCAATGCAATACAATGCATCAATTTAGCCTGTATGTTATTCTTCAATGCACAACGTTAGATCGTTTGTGCAATGCAATGCAACATATTATCTCTTTATTGAACATGTGAAGGAGTTTGATCTGGTGTGCAATGCAATGCAATGCAAAAAGTGCATGGCCTATGTTACTCTTCACTGCACAACGTTAGATCGTTTGTGCAATGCAATGCACAACAGATGTTATCTCTTTAATGAACATTGGAAAGGAGTTAGTTTTGGTGTGCAATGCAGGGATAGAAGTGCATATGTTTTTCTTCAATGATGCACAACGATAGATCGTTTGTGCAATGCAACAACATATGTTAATTTTTTTTTTCAACTTTTGACCTCCTGTTTAATGAACATGGGAATAAATTAGTTGTAGTGTGCAATGCAATGCAATCCAAGAAGTGCATAGCCTATATGTTATTGTTCAGTGGACAACGTTAGATCGTTTGTGCAATGCAATGCAACAATATAAATGTTATCTCTTTAATGAACATGGGAAGGAGTTAGTTCTGGTGTGCAATGCAATGCGAAAAGTGCATTATCTATATGTTCCGTTATTCTACGGTGCATTCTATCGTTGTCCATCGGAATGAGTTAATTGTGTCAAAAGCCAGTGCAATGATTTTCCTTTACTGCACATTAATTAATCTACTTATACTGAGGTTAACTTTCTATACATACTCTTCGACCCCTGATCAGCCAATACAGAAGTCCATATTTGAGCAAAGTAACATATTTCTGGCCAAAGAGTCCTCTATATGGCTTATGGCTTACTATATGGCTTATGGCTTACCTTTTAAACTTATTTGTGGTCAAAGTGTCCTCAAAATTTTTCAAACTATATAAAGTTATAGTCTCCTTCTGATAATAAATCATTGACAAAAGAGTTCTCAAAATGATGTTGTCTACCATAAACGAATAGACTCCTTCTGAATTTAAATCAGCCATACAGAAGTCCATATTTGACATTCTGAACATATTTCTGGCCAGAGACCTTGAAAATTTACTTAACTATACATATTTCTCAAACTATACAGACTTCTCAGGATGTTATATCAGCCAGACTGTAGACCATATAAGACCAATTGAACATATTTTTGGCCAAAGAATCCTCAAAATGATTTTTACTATTATAAACGTATCGACTCCTTCTGATGTTAAATCAGCCTTACAGAAGTCCATAATTGACCTGCTGAAAATATTTCTGGCCAAAGAGTCGATCTTGGGCTTTCTATAAATACTGATAGAATACTTTTGATACTTCATAAACCATACAGATGTCCATATCTGACCTTTTGAATTTATTTGTGGTCAAAGTGTCCTCAAAATTTTTCAAACAATATAAAGTTATAGAATCCTTTTGATGATAAATCAGCTATTCAGAGGTCCCCTTTTGACCTCCAGAACATATTTCTGGCCAAAGAGTCCTAAAAGATTAATACAATACATTCAGACTGATATCTTCGGATGTTATATAATCTTGACAAAAGTCCATATTTGACATACTGAATATATTTCTGGCCAAGGAGTACTCGAAACTTGACCTTTCCGTACATACTCGTTGATTCTTTCTGATGTTACGTCAACCATACAGTAGTCCATTTTTGACCCAAGGAATATTTTTCTGGCCAAAGAGTCCTCGATGTTGGGCTTTCTATACATACTCATAGACTCCTTCTCATGCTTCACAAGCCATATAGATGTCCATATCTGACCTTTTGAACTTATTTGTGGTCAAAGTGTCCTCAAAATTTTTCAAACTATATAAAGTTATAGAATCCTTTTGATGATAAATCAGCTATTCAGAGGTTTTGACCTCCTGAACATATTTCTGGACAAAGAGTCATCGATCTATACATATAGATTCCTTCTGATGCTTCATAAGCCATATAGATGTCCATATCTGACCTTTTGAACTTATCTGTGGTCAAAGTGTCCTCAAAAGTTTTTAAACTATATAAAGTTATAGACTCCTTCTGATGCTAAATCAGCTATTCATGGGTCTCCTTTTGACCTCCTGAACATATTTCTGGCCAAAGAGTCCTCGATCTTGGGCTTTCTATATATACCCATAGACTCCCTCTGATGCTTCAAAAGCAATATAGATGTCCATATCTGACCTTTTGAACTTCTTTGTGGTCAAAGTGTCCTCAAAATTTTTCAAACTATATAAAGTTATAGACTCCTTTTGATGCTAAATCAGCTATCCATGGGTCCCCTTTTGACCTCATGAGCATATTTCTGGCCAAAGAGTCCTCGATCTTGGGCTTTCTATATGTACCCATAGACTCCCTCTGATGCTTCAAAAGCAATATAGATGTCCATATCTCACCTTTTGAACTTATTTCTGGTCAAAGGGTCCTCAAAAGTTTTCAAACTCTATAAAGTTATAGAATTCTTTCGATGATAAATCATCTATTTTCAGACGTCCCCTTTTGACCTTCTGAACATATTTCTGGCCAAAGAGTCCTCCATCTTGGGCTTTCTACACAAACTCATAGACTCCTTATGATGCTTCATAAGCCATATAGATGTCCATATCTGACCTTTTGAACTTATTTGAGGTCAAAAGTGTCCTCAAAATTTTTCAAACTATATAAAGTTATAGAATCCTTTTTATGATAAATCAGCTATTCAGAGGTTTTGACCTCCTGAACATATTTCTGGCCAAAGAGTCCTCCACCTTGGGCTTTCTATACATACTCATAGACCCTTTCTGATGCATTATAAGCCATGTAGATATCCATATCTGACCTTTTGAGCTTATTTGTGGTGAAAGTGTCCTCAAAATTTTTCAAACTATATAAAGTTATAGAATTCTTTTGATGATAAATCAGCTATTCAGAGGTCCTCTTTTGACCTCCTGAACATATTTCTGGCCAAAGAGTCCTCCAACTTGGGCTTTCTATACATACTCATAGATTCCTTCTGATGCTTCATAAGCCATATAGATGTCCATATCTGACCTTTTGAACTTATTTGTGGTCAAAGTGTCCTCCAAATTTTTCAAACTATATAAAGTTATAGAAATCTTTTGGTGATAAATCAGCTATTCAGAGGTCCCCTTTTCACCTACGGAACATTTTTCTGGCCAAAGAGTCCTAAAAGATTAATACTGATATCTTCTGACTGATATCTTCGTATTCTATATCCTCCTGACAAAAGTCCATATTTGACATACTGAATTTTTTTCTGGCCAAGGAGTATTCGAAACTTGGGCTTTCTATACATACTACTTCTGATGCTTCATAAGCCATATATATGTCCATATCTGACCTTTTGAACTTATTTGTGGTCAAAGTGTCCTCAAAATTTTTCAAACTATATAAAGTTCTAGAATTCTTTTGATGATAAATCAGCTATTCAGAGGTCCCCTTTTGACCTCCTGAACATATTTCTAGCCAAAGAGTCCTCGATATTGGGCTTTCTATTCATACTCCTAGACTCCTTCTGATGCTTCATAAGCCATATGGATGTCCATATCTGACCTTTTGAACTTATTTGTGGTCAAAGTGTCCTCAAAATTTTTCAAACTATATAAAGTTATAACCTCCTTTTGATGATAAATCAGCTATTCATGGGTCCCCTTTTGACCTCCTGAACATATTTCTGGCCAAAGAGTCCTCGATCTTGGGCTTTCTATACTCATAGACTCCCTCTGATGCTTCAAAAGCCATATAGATGTCCATATATGACCTTTTGAACTTATTTCTGGTCAAAGGGTCCTCAAAAGTTTTAAAACTATATGAAGATATAGAATTCTTTTTTGATAAATCAGCTAAATGTAAAATATGGTCTTTTGTCAGGAGGATATAACATCCGAAGATATCAGTCTGAATGTATTGTATTAATCGTTTAGGACTCTTTAACCAGAAATATGTTCAGTAGGTCAAAAGGGGACCTCTGAATAGTTGATTTATCATCAGAAAGAGTCTACCCTTTACCCAGAACTAAGTTCAAAAGGTCAGATATGGACATCTATATGGCTTTTGAAGCATCAGTGGGAGTCTATGAGTATATATAGAAAGCAAAGATCGAGGACTCTTTGGCGAGAAATATGTTCAGGAGGTCAAAAGGGGACCTCTGAATAGCTGATTTATCATAAAAAGAATTCTATAACTTCATATAGTTTGAAAACTTTTGAGGACCCTTTGACCACAAATAAGTTCAAAAGGTCAGATTTGGACATCTATATGGCTTTTGAAGCATCAGAGGGAGTCTATGAGTATATATAGAAAGCCCAAGATTGAGGACTCTTTGGCCAGAAATATGTTCAGGAGGTCAAAAGGGGACCTCTGAATAGCTGATTTATCATCAAAAGAATTCTATAACTTTATATAGTTTGAAAAATTTTGAGGACACTTTGACCACGAATAAGTTCAAAAGGTCAGATATGGACATATATATGGCTTATGATGCATCAGAAGGAGTCTATGAGTATATATAGAAAGCCCAAGATCGAGGACTCTTTGGCCAGAAATATGTTCAGGAGGTCAAAACCTATGAATAGCTGATTTATCATCAAAAGGATTCGACAACTTTATATAATTTAAAACATTTTGAGGACCCTTTGACCACAAATAAGTTCAAAAGGTCAGATATGGACATATATATGGCTTATGAAGCATCAGAAGGAGTATGTATAGAAAGGCCATGTTTCGAATACTCCTTGGTCAGAAAAAAATTCAGTATGTCAAATATCGACTTTTGTCAGGAGGATATAACATCCGAAGATATCAGTCTGAATTGTATTAATCTTTTAGGACTCTTTTGCCAGAAATATGTTCAGGAGGTCAAAAGGGGACCTCTGAATAGCTGATTTATCATAATAAGAATTCTGTAACTTTATATATATTTTGAAAAATTTTGAGGACCCTTTGACCACAAATAAGTTCAAAAGGTCAGATATGGACATCCATATGGCTTATGAAGCATCAGAAGGAGGAGTATGAATAGAAAGCCCAATATCGAGGACTCTTTGGCCAGAAATATGTTCAGGAGGTCAAAAGGGGCCCCATGAAATACTGATTTATCACCAAAAGGAGTCTATAAGTTTATATAGTTTGAAATTTTTTGAGGACACTTTGACCACAAATGAGTTCAAAAGGTCAGATATGGACATATATATGGCTTATGAAGCATCAGAAGGAGCATGTATAGAAAGCCCAAGTTCCGAATACTCCTTGGCCAGAAAAAAATTCAGTATGTCAAATATGGTCTTTTGTCAGGAGGATATAACATCCGAAGATATCAGTCTGAATGTATTGTATTAATCGTTTAGGACTCTTTAGCCAGAAATATGTTCAGGAGGTCAAAAGGGGACCTCTGAATAGCTGATTTATCATAAAAAGAATTCTATAACTTTATATATTTTGAAAAATTTTGAGGACCCTTTGACCAGAAATAAGTTCAAAAGGGGACCTCTGAATAGCTGATTTATCATAAAAAGTATTCTATAACTTTATATATTTTGAAAAATTTTGAGGACCCTTTGACCAGAAATAAGTTCAAAAGGTCACATATGGACATCTATATGGATTTTGAAGCATCAGAGGGAGTCTATGAGTATATATAGAAAGCCCAAGATCGACGACTCTTTGGCCAGAAATATGTTCAGGAGGTCAAAAGGGGCCCCATGAAATACTGATTTATCACCAAAAGGAGTCTATAAGTTTATATAGTTTGAAATTTTTTGAGGACACTTTGACCACAAATAAGTTCAAAAGGTCAGATATGGACATATATATGGCTTATGAAGCATCAGAAGGAGTATGTATAGAAAGCCCAAGTTCTGAATACTCCTTGGCCAGAAAAAAATTCAGTATGTCAAATATGGTCTTTTGTCAGGAGGATATAACATCCGACGATATCAGTCTGAATGTATTGTATTAATCGTTTAGGACTCTTTAGCCAGAAATATGTTCAGGAGGTCAAAAGGGGACCTCTGAATAGCTGATTTATCATAAAAAGAATTCTATAACTTTATATATTTTGAAAAATTTTGAGGACCCTTTGACCAGAAATAAGTTCAAAAGGTCACATATGGACATCTATATGTATTTTGAAGCATCAGAGGGAGTCTATGAGTATATATAGAAAGCCCAAGATTGAGGACTCTTTGGCCAGAAATATGTTCAGGAGGTCAAAAGGGGACCTCTGAATAGCTGATTTATCATCAAAAGAATTCTATAACTTTATATAGTTTGAAAATTTTTGAGGAACCTTTGACCACAAATAAGTTCAAAAGGTCAGATATGGACATCTATATGGCTTATGAAGCATCAGAAGGAGTCTATGAGTATGTATAGAAAGCCCAAGATCGAGGACTCTTTGGCCAGAAATATGTTCAGGAGGTCAAAAGGGGACCTCTGAATAGCTGATTTGTCATAAAAAGAATTCTATAACTTTATATATTTTGAAAAATTTTGAGGACCCTTTGACCAGAAATAAGTTCAAAAGGTCACATATGGACATCTATATGGATTTTGAAGCATCAGAGGGAGTCTATGAGTATATATAGAAAGCCCAAGATCGAGGACTCTTTGGCCAGAAATATGTTCAGGAGGTCAAAACCTCTGAATAGCTGATTTATCATCAAAAGGATTATATAACTTTAGTTTAAAACATTTTGAGGACCCTTTGACCAAAAATAAGTTCAAAAGGTCAGATATGGACATATATATGGCTTATGAAGCATCAGAAGGAGTATGTATAGAAAGCCCAAGTTTCGAATACTCCTTGGCCAGAAAAAAATTTGGTATGTCAAATATGGACTTTTGTCAGGACGATATATCGTCCGAAGATATCAGTCTGAATGTATTGTATTAATCCTTTAGGACTCTTTGGCCAGAAATATGTTCAGGAGGTCAAAAGGGTACCTTTGAATAGCTGATTTATCATAAAAAGAATTCTATAACTTTATATATTTTGAAAAATTTTGAGGACCCTTTGACCAGAAATAAGTTCAAAAGGTCACATATGGACATCTATATGGATTTTGAAGCATCAGAGGGAGTCTATGAGTATATATAGAAAGCCCAAGATCGAGGACTCTTTGGCCAGAAATATGTTCAGGAGGTCAAATGACCTCTGAATAGCTGATTTATCATCAAAAGAATTCTATAACGTTATATAGTTTGAAAAATTTTGAGGACACTTTGACCACAAATAAGTTCAAAAGGTCAGATATGGACATCTATATGGCTTATGAAGCATCAGAAGGAGTCTATGACTATGAATAGAAAGCACAATATCGAGGACTCTTTGGCCAGAAATATGTTCAGTAGGTCAAAAGGGTACCTCTGAATAGCTGATTTATCATCAGAAAGAGTCTATAACATTATATAGTTTAAAAACTTTTTAGGACCCTTTGACCAGAAATAAGTTCAAAAGGTCAGATATGGACATCTATATGGCTTTTGAAGCATCAGTGGGAGTCTATGAGTATATATAGAAAGCAAAGATCGAGGACTCTTTGGCGAGAAATATGTTCAGGAGGTCAAAAGGGGACCTCTGAATAGCTGATTTATCATAAAAAGAATTCTATAACTTCATATAGTTTGAAAACTTTTGAGGACCCTTTGACCACAAATAAGTTCAAAAGGTCAGATATGGACATCTATATGGCTTTTGAAGCATCAGAGGGAGTCTATGAGTATATATAGAAAGCCCAAGATTGAGGACTCTTTGGCCAGAAATATGTTCAGGAGGTCAAAAGGGGACCTCTGAATAGCTGATTTATCATCAAAAGAATTCTATAACTTTATATAGTTTGAAAAATTTTGAGGACACTTTGACCACGAATAAGTTCAAAAGGTCAGATATGGACATATATATGGCTTATGATGCATCAGAAGGAGTCTATGAGTATATATAGAAAGCCCAAGATCGAGGACTCTTTGGCCAGAAATATGTTCAGGAGGTCAAAACCTATGAATAGCTGATTTATCATCAAAAGGATTCGACAACTTTATATAATTTAAAACATTTTGAGGACCCTTTGACCACAAATAAGTTCAAAAGGTCAGATATGGACATATATATGGCTTATGAAGCATCAGAAGGAGTATGTATAGAAAGGCCATGTTTCGAATACTCCTTGGTCAGAAAAAAATTCAGTATGTCAAATATCGACTTTTGTCAGGAGGATATAACATCCGAAGATATCAGTCTGAATTGTATTAATCTTTTAGGACTCTTTTGCCAGAAATATGTTCAGGAGGTCAAAAGGGGACCTCTGAATAGCTGATTTATCATAATAAGAATTCTGTAACTTTATATATATTTTGAAAAATTTTGAGGACCCTTTGACCACAAATAAGTTCAAAAGGTCAGATATGGACATCCATATGGCTTATGAAGCATCAGAAGGAGGAGTATGAATAGAAAGCCCAATATCGAGGACTCTTTGGCCAGAAATATGTTCAGGAGGTCAAAAGGGGCCCCATGAAATACTGATTTATCACCAAAAGGAGTCTATAAGTTTATATAGTTTGAAATTTTTTGAGGACACTTTGACCACAAATGAGTTCAAAAGGTCAGATATGGACATATATATGGCTTATGAAGCATCAGAAGGAGCATGTATAGAAAGCCCAAGTTCCGAATACTCCTTGGCCAGAAAAAAATTCAGTATGTCAAATATGGTCTTTTGTCAGGAGGATATAACATCCGAAGATATCAGTCTGAATGTATTGTATTAATCGTTTAGGACTCTTTAGCCAGAAATATGTTCAGGAGGTCAAAAGGGGACCTCTGAATAGCTGATTTATCATAAAAAGAATTCTATAACTTTATATATTTTGAAAAATTTTGAGGACCCTTTGACCAGAAATAAGTTCAAAAGGGGACCTCTGAATAGCTGATTTATCATAAAAAGTATTCTATAACTTTATATATTTTGAAAAATTTTGAGGACCCTTTGACCAGAAATAAGTTCAAAAGGTCACATATGGACATCTATATGGATTTTGAAGCATCAGAGGGAGTCTATGAGTATATATAGAAAGCCCAAGATCGACGACTCTTTGGCCAGAAATATGTTCAGGAGGTCAAAAGGGGCCCCATGAAATACTGATTTATCACCAAAAGGAGTCTATAAGTTTATATAGTTTGAAATTTTTTGAGGACACTTTGACCACAAATAAGTTCAAAAGGTCAGATATGGACATATATATGGCTTATGAAGCATCAGAAGGAGTATGTATAGAAAGCCCAAGTTCTGAATACTCCTTGGCCAGAAAAAAATTCAGTATGTCAAATATGGTCTTTTGTCAGGAGGATATAACATCCGACGATATCAGTCTGAATGTATTGTATTAATCGTTTAGGACTCTTTAGCCAGAAATATGTTCAGGAGGTCAAAAGGGGACCTCTGAATAGCTGATTTATCATAAAAAGAATTCTATAACTTTATATATTTTGAAAAATTTTGAGGACCCTTTGACCAGAAATAAGTTCAAAAGGTCACATATGGACATCTATATGTATTTTGAAGCATCAGAGGGAGTCTATGAGTATATATAGAAAGCCCAAGATTGAGGACTCTTTGGCCAGAAATATGTTCAGGAGGTCAAAAGGGGACCTCTGAATAGCTGATTTATCATCAAAAGAATTCTATAACTTTATATAGTTTGAAAAATTTTGAGGAACCTTTGACCACAAATAAGTTCAAAAGGTCAGATATGGACATCTATATGGCTTATGAAGCATCAGAAGGAGTCTATGAGTATGTATAGAAAGCCCAAGATCGAGGACTCTTTGGCCAGAAATATGTTCAGGAGGTCAAAAGGGGACCTCTGAATAGCTGATTTGTCATAAAAAGAATTCTATAACTTTATATATTTTGAAAAATTTTGAGGACCCTTTGACCAGAAATAAGTTCAAAAGGTCACATATGGACATCTATATGGATTTTGAAGCATCAGAGGGAGTCTATGAGTATATATAGAAAGCCCAAGATCGAGGACTCTTTGGCCAGAAATATGTTCAGGAGGTCAAAACCTCTGAATAGCTGATTTATCATCAAAAGGATTATATAACTTTAGTTTAAAACATTTTGAGGACCCTTTGACCAAAAATAAGTTCAAAAGGTCAGATATGGACATATATATGGCTTATGAAGCATCAGAAGGAGTATGTATAGAAAGCCCAAGTTTCGAATACTCCTTGGCCAGAAAAAAATTTGGTATGTCAAATATGGACTTTTGTCAGGACGATATATCGTCCGAAGATATCAGTCTGAATGTATTGTATTAATCCTTTAGGACTCTTTGGCCAGAAATATGTTCAGGAGGTCAAAAGGGTACCTTTGAATAGCTGATTTATCATAAAAAGAATTCTATAACTTTATATATTTTGAAAAATTTTGAGGACCCTTTGACCAGAAATAAGTTCAAAAGGTCACATATGGACATCTATATGGATTTTGAAGCATCAGAGGGAGTCTATGAGTATATATAGAAAGCCCAAGATCGAGGACTCTTTGGCCAGAAATATGTTCAGGAGGTCAAATGACCTCTGAATAGCTGATTTATCATCAAAAGAATTCTATAACGTTATATAGTTTGAAAAATTTTGAGGACACTTTGACCACAAATAAGTTCAAAAGGTCAGATATGGACATCTATATGGCTTATGAAGCATCAGAAGGAGTCTATGACTATGAATAGAAAGCACAATATCGAGGACTCTTTGGCCAGAAATATGTTCAGTAGGTCAAAAGGGTACCTCTGAATAGCTGATTTATCATCAGAAAGAGTCTATAACATTATATAGTTTAAAAACTTTTTAGGACCCTTTGACCAGAAATAAGTTCAAAAGGTCAGATATGGACATCTATATGGCTTTTGAAGCATCAGTGGGAGTCTATGAGTATATATAGAAAGCAAAGATCGAGGACTCTTTGGCGAGAAATATGTTCAGGAGGTCAAAAGGGGACCTCTGAATAGCTGATTTATCATAAAAAGAATTCTATAACTTCATATAGTTTGAAAACTTTTGAGGACCCTTTGACCACAAATAAGTTCAAAAGGTCAGATATGGACATCTATATGGCTTTTGAAGCATCAGAGGGAGTCTATGAGTATATATAGAAAGCCCAAGATTGAGGACTCTTTGGCCAGAAATATGTTCAGGAGGTCAAAAGGGGACCTCTGAATAGCTGATTTATCATCAAAAGAATTCTATAACTTTATATAGTTTGAAAAATTTTGAGGACACTTTGACCACGAATAAGTTCAAAAGGTCAGATATGGACATATATATGGCTTATGATGCATCAGAAGGAGTCTATGAGTATATATAGAAAGCCCAAGATCGAGGACTCTTTGGCCAGAAATATGTTCAGGAGGTCAAAACCTATGAATAGCTGATTTATCATCAAAAGGATTCGACAACTTTATATAATTTAAAACATTTTGAGGACCCTTTGACCACAAATAAGTTCAAAAGGTCAGATATGGACATATATATGGCTTATGAAGCATCAGAAGGAGTATGTATAGAAAGGCCATGTTTCGAATACTCCTTGGTCAGAAAAAAATTCAGTATGTCAAATATCGACTTTTGTCAGGAGGATATAACATCCGAAGATATCAGTCTGAATTGTATTAATCTTTTAGGACTCTTTTGCCAGAAATATGTTCAGGAGGTCAAAAGGGGACCTCTGAATAGCTGATTTATCATAATAAGAATTCTGTAACTTTATATATATTTTGAAAAATTTTGAGGACCCTTTGACCACAAATAAGTTCAAAAGGTCAGATATGGACATCCATATGGCTTATGAAGCATCAGAAGGAGGAGTATGAATAGAAAGCCCAATATCGAGGACTCTTTGGCCAGAAATATGTTCAGGAGGTCAAAAGGGGCCCCATGAAATACTGATTTATCACCAAAAGGAGTCTATAAGTTTATATAGTTTGAAATTTTTTGAGGACACTTTGACCACAAATGAGTTCAAAAGGTCAGATATGGACATATATATGGCTTATGAAGCATCAGAAGGAGCATGTATAGAAAGCCCAAGTTCCGAATACTCCTTGGCCAGAAAAAAATTCAGTATGTCAAATATGGTCTTTTGTCAGGAGGATATAACATCCGAAGATATCAGTCTGAATGTATTGTATTAATCGTTTAGGACTCTTTAGCCAGAAATATGTTCAGGAGGTCAAAAGGGGACCTCTGAATAGCTGATTTATCATAAAAAGAATTCTATAACTTTATATATTTTGAAAAATTTTGAGGACCCTTTGACCAGAAATAAGTTCAAAAGGGGACCTCTGAATAGCTGATTTATCATAAAAAGTATTCTATAACTTTATATATTTTGAAAAATTTTGAGGACCCTTTGACCAGAAATAAGTTCAAAAGGTCACATATGGACATCTATATGGATTTTGAAGCATCAGAGGGAGTCTATGAGTATATATAGAAAGCCCAAGATCGACGACTCTTTGGCCAGAAATATGTTCAGGAGGTCAAAAGGGGCCCCATGAAATACTGATTTATCACCAAAAGGAGTCTATAAGTTTATATAGTTTGAAATTTTTTGAGGACACTTTGACCACAAATAAGTTCAAAAGGTCAGATATGGACATATATATGGCTTATGAAGCATCAGAAGGAGTATGTATAGAAAGCCCAAGTTCTGAATACTCCTTGGCCAGAAAAAAATTCAGTATGTCAAATATGGTCTTTTGTCAGGAGGATATAACATCCGACGATATCAGTCTGAATGTATTGTATTAATCGTTTAGGACTCTTTAGCCAGAAATATGTTCAGGAGGTCAAAAGGGGACCTCTGAATAGCTGATTTATCATAAAAAGAATTCTATAACTTTATATATTTTGAAAAATTTTGAGGACCCTTTGACCAGAAATAAGTTCAAAAGGTCACATATGGACATCTATATGTATTTTGAAGCATCAGAGGGAGTCTATGAGTATATATAGAAAGCCCAAGATTGAGGACTCTTTGGCCAGAAATATGTTCAGGAGGTCAAAAGGGGACCTCTGAATAGCTGATTTATCATCAAAAGAATTCTATAACTTTATATAGTTTGAAAATTTTTGAGGAACCTTTGACCACAAATAAGTTCAAAAGGTCAGATATGGACATCTATATGGCTTATGAAGCATCAGAAGGAGTCTATGAGTATGTATAGAAAGCCCAAGATCGAGGACTCTTTGGCCAGAAATATGTTCAGGAGGTCAAAAGGGGACCTCTGAATAGCTGATTTGTCATAAAAAGAATTCTATAACTTTATATATTTTGAAAAATTTTGAGGACCCTTTGACCAGAAATAAGTTCAAAAGGTCACATATGGACATCTATATGGATTTTGAAGCATCAGAGGGAGTCTATGAGTATATATAGAAAGCCCAAGATCGAGGACTCTTTGGCCAGAAATATGTTCAGGAGGTCAAAACCTCTGAATAGCTGATTTATCATCAAAAGGATTATATAACTTTAGTTTAAAACATTTTGAGGACCCTTTGACCAAAAATAAGTTCAAAAGGTCAGATATGGACATATATATGGCTTATGAAGCATCAGAAGGAGTATGTATAGAAAGCCCAAGTTTCGAATACTCCTTGGCCAGAAAAAAATTTGGTATGTCAAATATGGACTTTTGTCAGGACGATATATCGTCCGAAGATATCAGTCTGAATGTATTGTATTAATCCTTTAGGACTCTTTGGCCAGAAATATGTTCAGGAGGTCAAAAGGGTACCTTTGAATAGCTGATTTATCATAAAAAGAATTCTATAACTTTATATATTTTGAAAAATTTTGAGGACCCTTTGACCAGAAATAAGTTCAAAAGGTCACATATGGACATCTATATGGATTTTGAAGCATCAGAGGGAGTCTATGAGTATATATAGAAAGCCCAAGATCGACGACTCTTTGGCCAGAAATATGTTCAGGAGGTCAAAAGGGGCCCCATGAAATACTGATTTATCACCAAAAGGAGTCTATAAGTTTATATAGTTTGAAATTTTTTGAGGACACTTTGACCACAAATAAGTTCAAAAGGTCAGATATGGACATATATATGGCTTATGAAGCATCAGAAGGAGTATGTATAGAAAGCCCAAGTTCTGAATACTCCTTGGCCAGAAAAAAATTCAGTATGTCAAATATGGTCTTTTGTCAGGAGGATATAACATCCGACGATATCAGTCTGAATGTATTGTATTAATCGTTTAGGACTCTTTAGCCAGAAATATGTTCAGGAGGTCAAAAGGGGACCTCTGAATAGCTGATTTATCATAAAAAGAATTCTATAACTTTATATATTTTGAAAAATTTTGAGGACCCTTTGACCAGAAATAAGTTCAAAAGGTCACATATGGACATCTATATGTATTTTGAAGCATCAGAGGGAGTCTATGAGTATATATAGAAAGCCCAAGATTGAGGACTCTTTGGCCAGAAATATGTTCAGGAGGTCAAAAGGGGACCTCTGAATAGCTGATTTATCATCAAAAGAATTCTATAACTTTATATAGTTTGAAAATTTTTGAGGAACCTTTGACCACAAATAAGTTCAAAAGGTCAGATATGGACATCTATATGGCTTATGAAGCATCAGAAGGAGTCTATGAGTATGTATAGAAAGCCCAAGATCGAGGACTCTTTGGCCAGAAATATGTTCAGGAGGTCAAAAGGGGACCTCTGAATAGCTGATTTGTCATAAAAAGAATTCTATAACTTTATATATTTTGAAAAATTTTGAGGACCCTTTGACCAGAAATAAGTTCAAAAGGTCACATATGGACATCTATATGGATTTTGAAGCATCAGAGGGAGTCTATGAGTATATATAGAAAGCCCAAGATCGAGGACTCTTTGGCCAGAAATATGTTCAGGAGGTCAAAACCTCTGAATAGCTGATTTATCATCAAAAGGATTATATAACTTTAGTTTAAAACATTTTGAGGACCCTTTGACCAAAAATAAGTTCAAAAGGTCAGATATGGACATATATATGGCTTATGAAGCATCAGAAGGAGTATGTATAGAAAGCCCAAGTTTCGAATACTCCTTGGCCAGAAAAAAATTTGGTATGTCAAATATGGACTTTTGTCAGGACGATATATCGTCCGAAGATATCAGTCTGAATGTATTGTATTAATCCTTTAGGACTCTTTGGCCAGAAATATGTTCAGGAGGTCAAAAGGGTACCTTTGAATAGCTGATTTATCATAAAAAGAATTCTATAACTTTATATATTTTGAAAAATTTTGAGGACCCTTTGACCAGAAATAAGTTCAAAAGGTCACATATGGACATCTATATGGATTTTGAAGCATCAGAGGGAGTCTATGAGTATATATAGAAAGCCCAAGATCGAGGACTCTTTGGCCAGAAATATGTTCAGGAGGTCAAATGACCTCTGAATAGCTGATTTATCATCAAAAGAATTCTATAACGTTATATAGTTTGAAAAATTTTGAGGACACTTTGACCACAAATAAGTTCAAAAGGTCAGATATGGACATCTATATGGCTTATGAAGCATCAGAAGGAGTCTATGACTATGAATAGAAAGCACAATATCGAGGACTCTTTGGCCAGAAATATGTTCAGTAGGTCAAAAGGGTACCTCTGAATAGCTGATTTATCATCAGAAAGAGTCTATAACATTATATAGTTTAAAAACTTTTTAGGACCCTTTGACCAGAAATAAGTTCAAAAGGTCAGATATGGACATCTATATGGCTTTTGAAGCATCAGTGGGAGTCTATGAGTATATATAGAAAGCAAAGATCGAGGACTCTTTGGCGAGAAATATGTTCAGGAGGTCAAAAGGGGACCTCTGAATAGCTGATTTATCATAAAAAGAATTCTATAACTTCATATAGTTTGAAAACTTTTGAGGACCCTTTGACCACAAATAAGTTCAAAAGGTCAGATATGGACATCTATATGGCTTTTGAAGCATCAGAGGGAGTCTATGAGTATATATAGAAAGCCCAAGATTGAGGACTCTTTGGCCAGAAATATGTTCAGGAGGTCAAAAGGGGACCTCTGAATAGCTGATTTATCATCAAAAGAATTCTATAACTTTATATAGTTTGAAAAATTTTGAGGACACTTTGACCACGAATAAGTTCAAAAGGTCAGATATGGACATATATATGGCTTATGATGCATCAGAAGGAGTCTATGAGTATATATAGAAAGCCCAAGATCGAGGACTCTTTGGCCAGAAATATGTTCAGGAGGTCAAAACCTATGAATAGCTGATTTATCATCAAAAGGATTCGACAACTTTATATAATTTAAAACATTTTGAGGACCCTTTGACCACAAATAAGTTCAAAAGGTCAGATATGGACATATATATGGCTTATGAAGCATCAGAAGGAGTATGTATAGAAAGGCCATGTTTCGAATACTCCTTGGTCAGAAAAAAATTCAGTATGTCAAATATCGACTTTTGTCAGGAGGATATAACATCCGAAGATATCAGTCTGAATTGTATTAATCTTTTAGGACTCTTTTGCCAGAAATATGTTCAGGAGGTCAAAAGGGGACCTCTGAATAGCTGATTTATCATAATAAGAATTCTGTAACTTTATATATATTTTGAAAAATTTTGAGGACCCTTTGACCACAAATAAGTTCAAAAGGTCAGATATGGACATCCATATGGCTTATGAAGCATCAGAAGGAGGAGTATGAATAGAAAGCCCAATATCGAGGACTCTTTGGCCAGAAATATGTTCAGGAGGTCAAAAGGGGCCCCATGAAATACTGATTTATCACCAAAAGGAGTCTATAAGTTTATATAGTTTGAAATTTTTTGAGGACACTTTGACCACAAATGAGTTCAAAAGGTCAGATATGGACATATATATGGCTTATGAAGCATCAGAAGGAGCATGTATAGAAAGCCCAAGTTCCGAATACTCCTTGGCCAGAAAAAAATTCAGTATGTCAAATATGGTCTTTTGTCAGGAGGATATAACATCCGAAGATATCAGTCTGAATGTATTGTATTAATCGTTTAGGACTCTTTAGCCAGAAATATGTTCAGGAGGTCAAAAGGGGACCTCTGAATAGCTGATTTATCATAAAAAGAATTCTATAACTTTATATATTTTGAAAAATTTTGAGGACCCTTTGACCAGAAATAAGTTCAAAAGGGGACCTCTGAATAGCTGATTTATCATAAAAAGTATTCTATAACTTTATATATTTTGAAAAATTTTGAGGACCCTTTGACCAGAAATAAGTTCAAAAGGTCACATATGGACATCTATATGGATTTTGAAGCATCAGAGGGAGTCTATGAGTATATATAGAAAGCCCAAGATCGACGACTCTTTGGCCAGAAATATGTTCAGGAGGTCAAAAGGGGCCCCATGAAATACTGATTTATCACCAAAAGGAGTCTATAAGTTTATATAGTTTGAAATTTTTTGAGGACACTTTGACCACAAATAAGTTCAAAAGGTCAGATATGGACATATATATGGCTTATGAAGCATCAGAAGGAGTATGTATAGAAAGCCCAAGTTCTGAATACTCCTTGGCCAGAAAAAAATTCAGTATGTCAAATATGGTCTTTTGTCAGGAGGATATAACATCCGACGATATCAGTCTGAATGTATTGTATTAATCGTTTAGGACTCTTTAGCCAGAAATATGTTCAGGAGGTCAAAAGGGGACCTCTGAATAGCTGATTTATCATAAAAAGAATTCTATAACTTTATATATTTTGAAAAATTTTGAGGACCCTTTGACCAGAAATAAGTTCAAAAGGTCACATATGGACATCTATATGTATTTTGAAGCATCAGAGGGAGTCTATGAGTATATATAGAAAGCCCAAGATTGAGGACTCTTTGGCCAGAAATATGTTCAGGAGGTCAAAAGGGGACCTCTGAATAGCTGATTTATCATCAAAAGAATTCTATAACTTTATATAGTTTGAAAATTTTTGAGGAACCTTTGACCACAAATAAGTTCAAAAGGTCAGATATGGACATCTATATGGCTTATGAAGCATCAGAAGGAGTCTATGAGTATGTATAGAAAGCCCAAGATCGAGGACTCTTTGGCCAGAAATATGTTCAGGAGGTCAAAAGGGGACCTCTGAATAGCTGATTTGTCATAAAAAGAATTCTATAACTTTATATATTTTGAAAAATTTTGAGGACCCTTTGACCAGAAATAAGTTCAAAAGGTCACATATGGACATCTATATGGATTTTGAAGCATCAGAGGGAGTCTATGAGTATATATAGAAAGCCCAAGATCGAGGACTCTTTGGCCAGAAATATGTTCAGGAGGTCAAAACCTCTGAATAGCTGATTTATCATCAAAAGGATTATATAACTTTAGTTTAAAACATTTTGAGGACCCTTTGACCAAAAATAAGTTCAAAAGGTCAGATATGGACATATATATGGCTTATGAAGCATCAGAAGGAGTATGTATAGAAAGCCCAAGTTTCGAATACTCCTTGGCCAGAAAAAAATTTGGTATGTCAAATATGGACTTTTGTCAGGACGATATATCGTCCGAAGATATCAGTCTGAATGTATTGTATTAATCCTTTAGGACTCTTTGGCCAGAAATATGTTCAGGAGGTCAAAAGGGTACCTTTGAATAGCTGATTTATCATAAAAAGAATTCTATAACTTTATATATTTTGAAAAATTTTGAGGACCCTTTGACCAGAAATAAGTTCAAAAGGTCACATATGGACATCTATATGGATTTTGAAGCATCAGAGGGAGTCTATGAGTATATATAGAAAGCCCAAGATCGAGGACTCTTTGGCCAGAAATATGTTCAGGAGGTCAAATGACCTCTGAATAGCTGATTTATCATCAAAATAATTCTATAACGTTATATAGTTTGAAAAATTTTGAGGACACTTTGACCACAAATAAGTTCAAAAGGTCAGATATGGACATCTATATGGCTTATGAAGCATCAGAAGGAGTCTATGACTATGAATAGAAAGCACAATATCGAGGACTCTTTGGCCAGAAATATGTTCAGTAGGTCAAAAGGGTACCTCTGAATAGCTGATTTATCATCAGAAAGAGTCTATAACATTATATAGTTTAAAAACTTTTTAGGACCCTTTGACCAGAAATAAGTTCAAAAGGTCAGATATGGACATCTATATGGCTTTTGAAGCATCAGTGGGAGTCTATGAGTATATATAGAAAGCAAAGATCGAGGACTCTTTGGCGAGAAATATGTTCAGGAGGTCAAAAGGGGACCTCTGAATAGCTGATTTATCATAAAAAGAATTCTATAACTTCATATAGTTTGAAAACTTTTGAGGACCCTTTGACCACAAATAAGTTCAAAAGGTCAGATATGGACATCTATATGGCTTTTGAAGCATCAGAGGGAGTCTATAAGTATATATAGAAAGCCCAAGATTGAGGACTCTTTGGCCAGAAATATGTTCAGGAGGTCAAAAGGGGACCTCTGAATAGCTGATTTATCATCAAAAGAATTCTATAACTTTATATAGTTTGAAAAATTTTGAGGACACTTTGACCACGAATAAGTTCAAAAGGTCAGATATGGACATATATATGGCTTATGATGCATCAGAAGGAGTCTATGAGTATATATAGAAAGCCCAAGATCGAGGACTCTTTGGCCAGAAATATGTTCAGGAGGTCAAAACCTATGAATAGCTGATTTATCATCAAAAGGATTCGACAACTTTATATAATTTAAAACATTTTGAGGACCCTTTGACCACAAATAAGTTCAAAAGGTCAGATATGGACATATATATGGCTTATGAAGCATCAGAAGGAGTATGTATAGAAAGGCCATGTTTCGAATACTCCTTGGTCAGAAAAAAATTCAGTATGTCAAATATCGACTTTTGTCAGGAGGATATAACATCCGAAGATATCAGTCTGAATTGTATTAATCTTTTAGGACTCTTTTGCCAGAAATATGTTCAGGAGGTCAAAAGGGGACCTCTGAATAGCTGATTTATCATAATAAGAATTCTGTAACTTTATATATATTTTGAAAAATTTTGAGGACCCTTTGACCACAAATAAGTTCAAAAGGTCAGATATGGACATCCATATGGCTTATGAAGCATCAGAAGGAGGAGTATGAATAGAAAGCCCAATATCGAGGACTCTTTGGCCAGAAATATGTTCAGGAGGTCAAAAGGGGCCCCATGAAATACTGATTTATCACCAAAAGGAGTCTATAAGTTTATATAGTTTGAAATTTTTTGAGGACACTTTGACCACAAATGAGTTCAAAAGGTCAGATATGGACATATATATGGCTTATGAAGCATCAGAAGGAGCATGTATAGAAAGCCCAAGTTCCGAATACTCCTTGGCCAGAAAAAAATTCAGTATGTCAAATATGGTCTTTTGTCAGGAGGATATAACATCCGAAGATATCAGTCTGAATGTATTGTATTAATCGTTTAGGACTCTTTAGCCAGAAATATGTTCAGGAGGTCAAAAGGGGACCTCTGAATAGCTGATTTATCATAAAAAGAATTCTATAACTTTATATATTTTGAAAAATTTTGAGGACCCTTTGACCAGAAATAAGTTCAAAAGGGGACCTCTGAATAGCTGATTTATCATAAAAAGTATTCTATAACTTTATATATTTTGAAAAATTTTGAGGACCCTTTGACCAGAAATAAGTTCAAAAGGTCACATATGGACATCTATATGGATTTTGAAGCATCAGAGGGAGTCTATGAGTATATATAGAAAGCCCAAGATCGACGACTCTTTGGCCAGAAATATGTTCAGGAGGTCAAAAGGGGCCCCATGAAATACTGATTTATCACCAAAAGGAGTCTATAAGTTTATATAGTTTGAAATTTTTTGAGGACACTTTGACCACAAATAAGTTCAAAAGGTCAGATATGGACATATATATGGCTTATGAAGCATCAGAAGGAGTATGTATAGAAAGCCCAAGTTCTGAATACTCCTTGGCCAGAAAAAAATTCAGTATGTCAAATATGGTCTTTTGTCAGGAGGATATAACATCCGACGATATCAGTCTGAATGTATTGTATTAATCGTTTAGGACTCTTTAGCCAGAAATATGTTCAGGAGGTCAAAAGGGGACCTCTGAATAGCTGATTTATCATAAAAAGAATTCTATAACTTTATATATTTTGAAAAATTTTGAGGACCCTTTGACCAGAAATAAGTTCAAAAGGTCAGATATGGACATCTATATGTATTTTGAAGCATCAGAGGGAGTCTATGAGTATATATAGAAAGCCCAAGATTGAGGACTCTTTGGCCAGAAATATGTTCAGGAGGTCAAAAGGGGACCTCTGAATAGCTGATTTATCATCAAAAGAATTCTATAACTTTATATAGTTTGAAAAATTTTGAGGAACCTTTGACCACAAATAAGTTCAAAAGGTCAGATATGGACATCTATATGGCTTATGAAGCATCAGAAGGAGTCTATGAGTATGTATAGAAAGCCCAAGATCGAGGACTCTTTGGCCAGAAATATGTTCAGGAGGTCAAAAGGGGACCTCTGAATAGCTGATTTGTCATAAAAAGAATTCTATAACTTTATATATTTTGAAAAATTTTGAGGACCCTTTGACCAGAAATAAGTTCAAAAGGTCACATATGGACATCTATATGGATTTTGAAGCATCAGAGGGAGTCTATGAGTATATATAGAAAGCCCAAGATCGAGGACTCTTTGGCCAGAAATATGTTCAGGAGGTCAAAACCTCTGAATAGCTGATTTATCATCAAAAGGATTATATAACTTTAGTTTAAAACATTTTGAGGACCCTTTGACCAAAAATAAGTTCAAAAGGTCAGATATGGACATATATATGGCTTATGAAGCATCAGAAGGAGTATGTATAGAAAGCCCAAGTTTCGAATACTCCTTGGCCAGAAAAAAATTTGGTATGTCAAATATGGACTTTTGTCAGGACGATATATCATCCGAAGATATCAGTCTGAATGTATTGTATTAATCCTTTAGGACTCTTTGGCCAGAAATATGTTCAGGAGGTCAAAAGGGTACCTTTGAATAGCTGATTTATCATAAAAAGAATTCTATAACTTTATATATTTTGAAAAATTTTGAGGACCCTTTGACCAGAAATAAGTTCAAAAGGTCACATATGGACATCTATATGGATTTTGAAGCATCAGAGGGAATCTATGAGTATATATAGAAAGCCCAAGATCGAGGACTCTTTGGCCAGAAATATGTTCAGGAGGTCAAATGACCTCTGAATAGCTGATTTATCATCAAAAGAATTCTATAACGTTATATAGTTTGAAAAATTTTGAGGACACTTTGACCACAAATAAGTTCAAAAGGTCAGATATGGACATCTATATGGCTTATGAAGCATCAGAAGGAGTCTATGACTATGAATAGAAAGCACAATATCGAGGACTCTTTGGCCAGAAATATGTTCAGTAGGTCAAAAGGGGACCTCTGAATAGCTGATTTATCATCAGAAAGAGTCTATAACATTATATAGTTTAAAAACTTTTTAGGACCCTTTGACCAGAAATAAGTTCAAAAGGTCAGATATGGACATCTATATGGCTTTTGAAGCATCAGAGGGAGTCTATGAGTATATATAGAAAGCCCAAGATTGAGGACTCTTTGGCCAGAAATATGTTCAGGAGGTCAAAAGGGGACCTCTGAATAGTTGATTTATCATCAAAAGAATTCTATAACTTTATATAGTTTGAAAAATTTTGAGGACACTTTGACCACGAATAAGTTCAAAAGGTCAGATATGGACATCTATATGGATTTTGAAGCATCAGAGGGAGTCTATGAGTATATATAGAAAGCCCAAGATCGAGGACTCTTTGGCCAGAAATATGTTCAGGAGGTCAAAAGGGGCCCCATGAAATACTGATTTATCACCAAAAAGGAGTCTATAAGTTTATATAGTTTGAAATTTTTTGAGGACACTTTGACCACAAATAAGTTCAAAAGGTCAGATATGGACATATATATGGCTTATGAAGCATCAGAAGGAGTATGTATAGAAAGCCCAAGTTCCGAATACTCCTTGGCCAAAAAAAAAATTCAGTATGTCAAATATGGTCTTTTGTCAGGAGGATATAACATCCGAAGATATCAGTCTGAATGTATTGTATTAATCGTTTAGGACTCTTTAGCCAGAAATATGTTCAGGAGGTCAAAAGGGGACCTCTGAATAGCTGATTTATCATAAAAAGAATTCTATAACTTTATATATTTTGAAAAATTTTGAGGACCCTTTGACCAGAAATAAGTTCAAAAGGTCACATATGGACATCTATATGTATTTTGAAGCATCAGAGGGAGTCTATGAGTATATATAGAAAGCCCAAGATTGAGGACTCTTTGGCCAGAAATATGTTCAGGAGGTCAAAAGGGGACCTCTGAATAGCTGATTTATCATCAAAAGAATTCTATAACTTTATATAGTTTGAAAAATTTTGAGGACACTTTGACCACAAATAAGTTCAAAAGGTCAGATATGGACATCTATATGGCTTATGAAGCATCAGAAGGAGTCTATGAGTATGTTTAGAAAGCCCAAGATCGAGGACTCTTTGGCCAGAAATATGTTCAGGAGGTCAAAAGGGGACCTCTGAATAGCTGATTTATCATCAAAAGAATTCTATAACTTTATATAGTTTGAAAAATTTTGAGGACCCTTTGACCACAAATAAGTTCAAAAGGTCAGATATGGACATCTATATGGCTTATGAAGCATCAGAAGGAGTCTAGGAGTATGAATAGAAAGCCCAATATCGAGGACTCTTTGGCCAGAAATATGTTCAGGAGGTCAAAAGGGTACCTCTGAATAGCTGATTTGTCATAAAAAGAATTCTATAACTTTATATATTTTGAAAAATTTTGAGGACCCTTTGACCAGAAATAAGTTCAAAAGGTCACATATGGACATCTATATGGATTTTGAAGCATCAGAGGGAGTCTATGAGTATATATAGAAAGCCCAAGATCGAGGACTCTTTGGCCAGAAATATGTTCAGGAGGTCAAAAGGGGCCCCATGAAATACTGATTTATCACCAAAAGGAGTCTATAAGTTTATATAGTTTGAAATTTTTTGAGGACACTTTGACCACAAATAAGTTCAAAAGGTCAGATATGGACATATATATGGCTTATGAAGCATCAGAAGGAGTATGTATAGAAAGCCCAAGTTCCGAATACTCCTTGGCCAGAAAAAAATTCAGTATGTCAAATATGGTCTTTTGTCAGGAGGATATAACATCCGAAGATATCAGTCTGAATGTATTGTATTAATCGTTTAGGACTCTTTAGCCAGAAATATGTTCAGGAGGTCAAAAGGGGACCTCTGAATAGCTGATTTATCATAAAAAGAATTCTATAACTTTATATATTTTGAAAAATTTTGAGGACCCTTTGACCAGAAATAAGTTCAAAAGGTCACATATGGACATCTATATGTATTTTGAAGCATCAGAGGGAGTCTATGAGTATATATAGAAAGCCCAAGATTGAGGACTCTTTGGCCAGAAATATGTTCCGTAGGTCAACAGGGGACCTCTGAATAGCTGATTTATCATCAAAAGAATTCTATAACTTTATTTAGTTTGAAAACTTTTGAGGACCCTTTACCCAGAACTAAGTTCAAAAGGTCAGATATGGACATCTACATGGCTTTTGAAGCATCAGAGGGAGTCTATGAGTATATATAGAAAGCAAAGATCGAGGACTCTTTGGCGAGAAATATGTTCAGGAGGTCAAAAGGGGACCTCTGAATAGCTGATTTATCATAAAAAGAATTCTTTAACTTTATATATTTTGAAAAATGTTGAGGACCCTTTGACCAGAAATAAGTTCAAAAGGTCAGATATGGACATCTATATGGCTTATGAAGCATCAGATGGACTCTTTGAGTATGCTTAGAAAGCGCAAGATCGAGGACTCTTTGGCCAGAAATATGTTCAGGAGGTCAAAATGGGACCTCTGAATAGCTGATTTATCATCAAAAGAATTCTATAACTTTATATAGTTTGAAACCTTTTGAGGACCCTTTACCCAGAACTAAGTTCAAAAGGTCAGATATGGACATCTATATGGCTTTTGAAGCATCAGAGGCAGTCTATGAGTATATATAGAAAGCCCAAGATCTAGGACTCTTTGGCCAGAAATATTTTCAGGAGGTCAAAAGGGGACCTCTGAATAGCTGATTTATCATAAAAAGAATTCTATAACTTTATACAGTTTGAAAAATTTTGAGGACCCTTGACCAGAAATAAGTTCAAAAGGTCAGATATGGACATCTATATGGATTTTGAAGCATCGAAGGGAGTCTATGAGTATATATAGAAAGCCCAAGATCGAGGACTCTTTGGCCAGAAATATGTTCAGGAGGTCGAAAGGGGACCTCTGAATAGCTGATTTATCATCAAAAGAATTCTATAACTTTATATAGTTTGAAAAATTTTGAGGACACTTTGACCACGAATAAGTTCAAAAGGTCAGATATCGACATCTATATGGCTTATGATGCATCAGAAGAAGTCTATGAGTATGTATAGAAAGCCCAAGATCGAGGACTCTTTGGCCAGAAATATGTTCAGGAGTTCAAAACCGCTGAATAGCTGATTCATCATCAAAAGGATTCGACAACTTTATATAGTTTAAAACATTTTGAGGACCCTTTGATCACAAATAAGTTCAAAAGGTCAGATATGGACATCTATATGGCTTTTGAAGCATCAGAGAGAGTCTATGAGTATATATAGAAAGCCCAAGATCGAGGACTCTTTGGCGAGAAATATGTTCAGGAGGTCAAATGACCTCTGAATAGCTGATTTATCATCAAAAGAATTCTATAACGTTATATAGTTTAGAAACTTTTTAGGACCCTTTGACCAGAAATAAGTTCAAAAGGTCAGATATGGACATCTATATGGCTTTTGAAGCATCAGCGGGAGTCTATGAGTATATAAAGAAAGCCCAAGATTGAGGACTCTTTTGCCAGAAATATGTTCAGGAGGTCAAAAGGGGACCTCTGAATAGCTGATTTATCATCAAAATATAGTTTGAAAAATTTTGAGGACACTTTGACCACAAATAAGTTCAAAAGGTCAGATATGGACATCTATATGGCTTATGAAGCATCAGATGGAGTCTTTTAGTATGCTTAGAAAGCGCAAGATCGAGGACTCTTTGGCCAGAAATATGTTCAGGAGGTCAAAAGGGGACCTCTGAATAGCTGATTTATCATCAAAAGAATTCTATAACTTTATATAGTTTGAAACCTTTTGAGGACCCTTTACCCAGAACTAAGTTCAAAAGGTCAGATATGGACATCTATATGGCTTTTGAAGCATCAGAGGCAGTCTATGAGTATAGAAAGCCCAAGATCTTGGACTCTTTGGCCAGAAAAATGTTCAGGAGGTCAAAAGAGGACCTCTGAATAGCTGATTTATAATAAAAAGAATTCTATAACTTCATATAGTTTGAAAACTTTTGAGGACCCTTTGACAAATAAGTTCAAAAGGTCAGATATGGACATCTATATGGCTTATGAAGCATTAGAAGGAGTCTATGAGTATGTATAGAAAGCCCAAGATCGAGGACTCTTTGGCCAGAAATATGTTCAGGAGGTCAAAAGGTGCCCTATGAAATTCTGATTTATCATCAAAAGGAGTCTATAACTTTATATAAGTTTGAAAATTTTTGAGGACACTTTGACCACAAATAAGTTCAAAAGGTCAGATATGGACATCTATATGGCTTATGAAGCATTAGAAGGAGTCTATGAGTATGTATAGAAAGCCCAAGATCGAGGACTCTTTGGCCAGAAATATGTTCAGGAGGTCAAAAGAGGACCTCTGAATAGCTGATTTATCATAAAAAGAATTCTATAACTTCATATAGTTTGAAAACTTTTGAGGACCCTTTGACAAATAAGTTCAAAAGGTCAGATATGGACATCTATATGGCTTATGAAGCATTAGAAGGAGTCTATGAGTATGTATAGAAAGCCCAAGATCGAGGACTCTTTGGCCAGAAATATGTTCAGGAGGTCTAAAGAGGACCTCTGAATAGCTGATTTATCATAAAAAGAATTCTATAACTTCATATAGTTTGAAAACTTTTGAGGACCCTTTGACAAATAAGTTCAAAAGGTCAGATATGGACATCTATATGGCTTATGAAGCATCAGACGGAGTCTATTAGAATGTATAGAAAGTTGCCAGAAATATGTTCAGGAGGTCAAAAGGGGACCTCTGAATAGCTGATTTATCATCAAAAGAATTCTATAACTTTATATAGTTTGAAAAATTTTGAGGACACTTTGACCACAAATAATTTCAAAAGGTCAGATATGAAGCATCAGAGGGAGTCGTATGAGTATGTATAGAAAGCCCAAGATCGAGGACTCTATGGCCAGAAAAATGTTCAGGAGGTCAAAAGTGTACCTCTGAATAGCTGATTTATCATCAAAAGAATTCTATAAGTTTATATAATTTGAAAAATTTTGAGGACACTTTGACCACAAATCAGTTCAAAAGGTCAGATATGAAGCATCAGAGGGAGTCGTATGAGTATGTATAGAAAGCCCAAGATCGAGGACTCTATGGCCAGAAATATATTCCTTGGGTCAAAAATGGACTTCTGTATGGTTGACGTAACATCAGAAAGAGTCATCGAGTATGTATTGAAAGCCCAAGTTTCGAATACTCCTTGGGCAGAAAAAAATTCAGTATGTCAAATATGGACTTTTGTCATGAGGATATAACATCCGAAGATATCAGTCTGAATGTATTGTATTTATCTTTTAGGACTCTTTGGCCAGTAATATGTTCAGTAGGTCAAAAGGTCACCTCTGAGTAGCTGATTTATCATCAAAAGGAACTTTATATAGTTTGAAAATTTTTTGAGGACACTTTGACCACAAATAAGTTCAAAATGTCAGATATGGACATCTATATGGCTTATGAAGCATCAGAAGGAATCTATGAATATGTATAGAAAGCCCAAGATCGAGGACTCTTTGGCCAGAAATATGTTCAGGAGGTAAGCCATAAGCCATATCTGTATGGATATCTATATTGGCTTATGAAGCATCAGGAGTCAATGATTATGTATTGAAATCGAGGACTGTTTGGCTAGAAATATGTTACTTTGGTCAAACATGTACTTACGTACATCAGTAGTCGAAGAGTATGTATAGAAAGTTAACATCAGTTGACTGAATGTATAAGTAGGTTAATGTGCAGTGAAGGAAAATCATTGCACTAGCTGTTGCTTTACAATGGACACAATTATAGGAGTTAGTTCTGGTGTGCAATGCAATGCGAAAAGTGCTTTGTCTATATGTTTATTCTTAAGTGCATTCTGTCGTTGGGCAACGTTACAATGCACTGAAGAATAAACATATAGATAAAGCACTTTTCGCATTGCATTGCACACCAGAACTAACTACTTCCCATGTTCATTAAAGATATAACATTTATGCATTGCACAAAGGATCTAACGTTGTCCACTGAACAATAACATATAGGCTATGCACTTCTTGGATTGCATTGCATTGCAAAAACGACCTAACGCTGTGCACTAAAGAATAACATTTGTGCACTTTTTGCATTGCTTTGCATTGCACACCAGAACTAACTCCTTCAAATGTTTACTAAAGAGATAACATTTTGCATTGCATTGCACAAACGATCTAACGTTGTGCATTGAAGAATAATATAGGCTATGCAATTCTTGCATTGCATTGCATTGCACACAGGAACTAACTCCTTCAAATGTTTATTAAAGAGAAAACATTTTGCATTGCATTGTAACAAACGATCTAACGTTGTGTATTGAAGAATAATATAGGCTATGCAATTCTTGCATTGCACACAAGAACTAACTCAGTCCCATTTTCTTTAAACAGATAAGTTGCAATGTTGTTGCATTGCATTGCACAAACGATCTAACGTTGTGCATTGAATTGTAACATAGCCATGCACTTTTTGCATTGCATTGCACACCAGAACTAACTCCTTCCCGTGTTCATTAAAGATATAACATTTATGCATTGCACAAAGGATCTAACGTTGTCCACTGAACAATAACATATAGGCTATGCACTTCTTGGATTGCATTGCATTGCAAAAACGACCTAACGCTGTGCACTAAAGAATAACATTTGTGCACTTTTTGCATTGCTTTGCATTGCACACCAGAACTAACTCCTTCAAATGTTTACTAAAGAGATAACATTTGGCATTGCATTGCACAAACGATCTAACGTTGTGCATTGAAGAATAATATAGGCTATGCAATTCTTGCATTGCATTGCATTGCACACCAGAACTAACTCCTTCAAATGTTTACTAAAGAGATAACATTTTGCATTGCATTGCAACAAACGATCTAACGTTGTGCATTGAAGAATAATATAGGCTATGCAATTCTTGCATTGCACACAAGAACTAACTCAGTCCCATTTTCTTTAAAGAGATAAGTTGCAATGTTGTTGCATTGCATTGCACAAACGATCTAACGTTTTGCATTGAATTGTAACATAGCCATGCACTTTTTGCATTGCATTGCACACCAGATCTAACTCCTTCCCATGTTCAGTAAAGAGATAACATATGTTATGCAACACTGAAGAATAACATATAGGCCATGCACTTTTTGCATTGCATTGCATTGCACACCAGAACTAACTCCTTCAAATGTTTATTAAAGAGATAACATTTTGCATTGCATTGCACAAACGACCTAACGCTGTGCACTAAAGAATAACATTTATGCACTTTTTGCATTGCATTGCATTGCACACCAGAATTACCCCCTCAAATGTTTATTAAAGAGATAACATTTTGCATTGCATTGCACAAACGATCTAACTGTGTGCATTGAAGAATAACGTATAGACTAAATGCATGTATTTTATTGCATTGCACACCCGAACTAACTCCTTCCCATGTTCATAAAGGAGATAACATATGTTATGCAACATTTCATTGTTTTGCACAAACGATCTAACGTTGTGCATTGAAGAGTAACATAGGCTATTCACTTTTTGCTTTGCATTGCATTGCACACCAGAACTAGCTCCTTCCCATGTTCATTAAAGGGATAACATGTTGCATTGCATTGCTTTGCACAAACGATCTAACGCTGTGCACTGAAGAATAACATATAGGCTATGCACTTTTTGCATTGCATTGCACTCCAGAAGTAACTACTTCCCATTTTTATTAAAGAGATAACATTTTGCATTGCATTGCACAAACGATCTAACGTTGTGCATTGAAGAGTAACATAGGCCATGCATTTTTTGCATTGCTTTGCATTGCACACAAGAACGAACTCCTTCAAATGTTTATTAAAGAGATAACATGTTGCATTGCATTGCACAAACGATCTAACATTGTGCTTTGAAGAATGACATAGTTGACATAACTAAATGCATGGATTGTGTTGCATGTACAGCCGAATAACTCCTTCCCATGTTCAATAAAGAGATAATATGTTGCATTGCTTTGCACAAACGATTTAACGCTGTGCACTGAATAACATTTATGCACTTTTTGCATTGTATTGCATTGCACACCCAAACTAACTCCTTCCCATGTTTATTAAAGAGATAACATATGTTATGCACAAACGATCTAACGTTTTGCATTAAATTGTAACATTGGCTATTCACTTTTTGCATTGCATTGCACACCATAACTAACTTTTCTAACATTTGAAGGAGTTAGTTCTGCAAAAAGTGCATAAATGTTATTATTCAGTGCACAACATTAGATCGTTTCTGCAATGCAATGCAATGCAATGCAATGCAACATGTTATCTCTTTAGTGAACATGGGAAAGAGTTAGTTCTGGTGTGCAATTCAATGCAATGCAAAAAGTGCATGGTCTATGTTTCTCTTCAATGCACAACGTTAGATCGTTTGCGCAATGCAATACAAAATGTTATCTCTTCAATGAACATTTGAAGGAGTTAGTTCTAATGTGCAATGCAATTCAAAAAGTGCATGGCCTATGTTATCTCTTTAATAAACATTTGAAGGAGTAAGATCTGTTGTGCAATGCAATGCAATGCCAAAAGTGCACACACTAAATGTTATTCTTCAGTGCACAACGTTAGATCGTTTCTACAATGCAATGCAATTCAATGCAATGCAACATGTTATCTCTTTACTGAACATGGGAAGGAGTTAGTTTCAGTGTGCAATGCAATGCAAAAAGTACATAAATGTTATTCTTCAATGCACAACGTTAGATCGTTTCTGCAATGCAATGCAATTCAATGCAATGCAACATGTGTTATCTCTTTAATGAACATGGGAAGGAGTTAGTTCTGGTGTGCAATGCAATACAATGCATACATTTAGCCTATATGTTATTCTCCAATGCACAACATTGATCGTTGAGACAAACGATCGTTTTGTGCAATGCAACGCAAAATGTTATCTCTTTATGAACATGGGAAGAGGTTAGTACTGCTGTGCAATGCAATGCAAAAAGTGCATAAATGTTATTCTTCAGTGCACATCGTTAGATCGTTTGTGCAAAGCAATGCAATGTTGCATAACATGTTTAATGAACATGTGAAGGAGTTAGTTCGGGTGTGCAATGCAATACAATGCATCAATTTAGCCTGTATGTTATTCTTCAATGCACAACGTTAGATCGTTTGTGCAATGCAATGCAACATATTATCTCTTTATTGAACATGTGAAGGAGTTTGATCTGGTGTGCAATGCAATGCAATGCAAAAAGTGCATGGCCTATGTTACTCTTCATTGCACAACGTTAGATCGTTTGTGCAATGCAATGCACAACAGATGTTATCTCTTTAATGAACATGGGAAAGGAGTTAGTTTTGGTGTGCAATGCAGGGATAGAAGTGCATATGTTTTTCTTCAATGATGCACAACGATAGATCGTTTGTGCAATGCAACAACATATGTTAATTTTTTTTTCAACTTTTGACCTCCTGTTTAATGAACATGGGAATAAATTAGTTGTAGTGTGCAATGCAATGCAATCCAAGAAGTGCATATATGTTATTGTTCAGTGGACAACGTTAGATCGTTTGTGCAATGCAATGCAACAATATAAATGTTATCTCTTTAATGAACATGGGAAGGAGTTAGTTCTGGTGTGCAATGCAATGCGAAAAGTGCATTATCTATATGTTCCGTTATTCTACCGTGCATTCTATCGTTGTCCATCGGAATGAGTTAATTGTGTCAAAAGCCAGTGCAATGATTTTCCTTTACTGCACATTAATTAATCTACTTATACTGAGGTTAACTTTCTATACATACTCTTCGACCCCTGATCAGCCAATAGAGAAGTCCATATTTGACCAAAGTAACATATTTCTGGCCAAAGAGTCCTCGATTTCTATACATACATCATTGACTCCTGATGCTTCATAAGCCATGGATATCTATATGGATAACTATATGGCTTATGGCTTACCTTTTAAACTTATTTGTGGTCAAAGTGTCCTCAAAATTTTTCAAACTATATAAAGTTATAGTCTCCTTCTGATAATAAATCATTGACAAAAGAGTTCTCAAAATGATGTTGTCTACCATAAACGAATAGACTCCTTCTGAATTTAAATCAGCCATACAGAAGTCCATATTTGACATTCTGAACATATTTCTGGCCAGAGACCTTGAAAATTTACTTAACAATACATATTTCTCAAACTATACAGACTTCTCATGATGTTATATCAGCCAGACTGTAGACCATATAAGACCAATTGAACATATTTTTGGCCAAAGAATCCTCAAAATGATTTTTACTATTATAAACGTATCGACTCCTTCTGATGTTAAATCAGCCTTACAGAAGTCCATAATTGACCTGCTGAAAATATTTCTGGCCAAAGAGTCGATCTTGGGCTTTCTATAAATACTGATAGAATACTTTTGATACTTCATAAACCATATAGATGTCCATATCTGACCTTTTGAATTTATTTGTGGTCAAAGTGTCCTCAAAATTTTTCAAACAATATAAAGTTATAGAATCCTTTTGATGATAAATCAGCTATTCAGAGGTCCCCTTTTGACCTCCAGAACATATTTCTGGCCAAAGAGTCCTAAAAGATTAATACAATACATTCAGACTGATATCTTCGGATGTTATATAATCTTGACAAAAGTCCATATTTGACATACTGAATGTATTTCTGGCCAAGGAGTACTCGAAACTTGACCTTTCCGTACATACTCGTTGATTCTTTCTGATGTTACGTCAACCATACAGTAGTCCATTTTTGACCCAAGGAATATTTTTCTGGCCAAAGAGTCCTCGATGTTGGGCTTTCTATACATACTCATAGACTCCTTCTCATGCTTCACAAGCCATATAGATGTCCATATCTGACCTTTTGAACTTATTTGTGGTCAAAGTGTCCTCAAAATTTTTCAAACTATATAAAGTTATAGAATCCTTTTGATGATAAATCAGCTATTCAGAGGTTTTGACCTCCTGAACATATTTCTGGACAAAGAGTCATCGATCTATACATACTCATAGATTCCTTCTGATGCTTCATAAGCCATATAGATGTCCATATCTGACCTTTTGAACTTATTTGTGGTCAAAATGTCCTCAAAAGTTTTTAAACTATATAAAGTTATAGACTCCTTTTGATGCTAAATCAGCTATTCATGGGTCTCCTTTTGACCTCCTGAACATATTTCTGGCCAAAGAGTCCTCGATCTTGGGCTTTCTATATATACCCATAGACTCCCTCTGATGCTTCAAAAGCAATATAGATGTCCATATCTGACCTTTTGAACTTCTTTGTGGTCAAAGTGTCCTCAAAATTTTTCAAACTATATAAAGTTATAGACTCCTTTTGATGCTAAATCAGCTATCCATGGGTCCCCTTTTGACCTCTTGAGCATATTTCTGGCCAAAGAGTCCTCGATCTTGGGCTTTCTATATATACCCATAGACTCCCTCTGATGCTTCAAAAGCAATATAGATGTCCATATCTCACCTTTTGAACTTATTTCTGGTCAAAGGGTCCTCAAAAGTTTTCAAACTCTATAAAGTTATAGAATTCTTTCGATGATAAATCATCTATTTTCAGACGTCCCCTTTTGACCTTCTGAACATATTTCTGGCCAAAGAGTCCTCCATCTTGGGCTTTCTACACAAACTCATAGACTCCTTATGATGCTTCATAAGCCATATAGATGTCCATATCTGACCTTTAAAACTTATTTGAGGTCAAAAGTGTCCTCAAAATTTTTCAAACTATATAAAGTTATAGAATCCTTTTGATGATAAATCAGCTATTCAGAGGTTTTGACCTCCTGAACATATTTCTGGCCAAAGAGTCCTCGATCTTGGGCTTTCTATACTCATAGACTCCTTCTAATAAGCCATGTATATGTCCATATCTGACCTTTTGAACTTATTTGTGGTCAAAGTGTCCTCAAAATTTTTCAAACTATATAAAGTTATAGAATTCTTTTGATGATAAATCAGCTATTCAGAGGTTTTGACCTCCTGAACATATTTCTGGCCAAAGAGTCCTCGATCTTGGGCTTTCTATACATACTCAAAGATTCCTTCTGATGCTTCATAAGCCATATAGATGTCCATATCTGACCTTTTGAACTTATTTGAGGTCAAAAGTGTCCTCAAAATTTTTCAAACTATATAAAGTTATAGAATCCTTTTGATGATAAATCAGCTATTCAGAGGTTTTGACCTCCTGAACATATTTCTGGCCAAAGAGTCCTCGATCTTGGGCTTTCTATACTCATAGACTCCTTCTGATGCATCATAAGCCATGTAGATGTCCATATCTGACCTTTTGAACTTATTTGTGGTCAAAGTGTCCTCAAAATTTTTCAAACTATATAAAGTTATAGAATTCTTTTGATGATAAATCAGCTATTCAGAGGTTTTGACCTCCTGAACATATTTCTGGACAAAGAGACCTCGATCTTGGGCTTTCTATACTCATAGACTCTTTCTGATGCATCATAATTCATGTAGATGTCCATATCTGACCTTTTGAACTTATTTGTGGTCAAAGTGTCCTCCAAATTTTTCAAACTATATAAAGTTATAGAATCCTTTTTATGATAAATCAGCTATTCAGAGGTTTTGACCTCCTGAACATATTTCTGGCCAAAGAGTCCTCCACCTTGGGCTTTCTATACATACTCATAGACTCCTTCTGATGCTTCAAAAGCCATATAGATGTTCATATCTGACCTTTTGAACTTATTTGTGGTCAGAGTGTCCTCAAAATTTTTCAAACTATATAAAGTTATAGAATCCTTTTGATGATAAATCAGCTATTCAGAGGTTTTGACCTCCTGAACATATTTCTGGCCAAAGAGTCCTCGACCTTGGGCTTTCTATACTCATAGACCCTTTCTGATGCATTATAAGCCATGTAGATGTCCATATCTGACCTTTTGAGCTTATTTGTGGTGAAAGTGTCCTCCAAATTTTTCAAACTATATAAAGTTATAGAATCCTTTTTATGATAAATCAGCTATTCAGAGGTTTTGACCTCCTGAACATATTTCTGGCCAAAGAGTCCTCCACCTTGGGCTTTCTATACATACTCATAGACTCCTTCTGATGCATCATAAGCCATATAGATGTCAATATCTGACCTTTTGAACTTATTTGTGGTCAAAGTGTCCTCCAAATTTTTCAAACTATATAAAGTTATAGAAATCTTTTGGTGATAAATCAGCTATTCAGGGGTCCCCTGTTCACCTACGGAACATTTTTCTGGCCAAAGAGTCCTAAAAGATTAATACTGATATCTTCAGACTGATATCTTCGGATTCTATATCCTCCTGACAAAAGTCCATATTTGACATACTGAATTTTTTTCTGGCCAAGGAGTATTCGAAATTGGGCTTTCTATACATACTACTTCTGATGCTTCATAAGCCATATATATGTCCATATCTGACCTTTTGAACTTATTTGTGGTCAAAGTGTCCTCAAAATTTTTCAAACTATATAAAGTTCTAGAATTCTTTTGATGATAAATCAGCTATTCAGAGGTCCCCTTTTGACCTCCTGAACATATTTCTAGCCAAAGAGTCCTCGATATTGGGCTTTCTATTCATACTCCTAGACTCCTTCTGATGCTTCATAAGCCATATGGATGTCCATATCTGACCTTTTGAACTTATTTGTGGTCAAAGTGTCCTCAAAATTTTTCAAACTATATAAAGTTATAGCCTCCTTTTGATGATAAATCAGCTATTCATGGGTCCCCTTTTGACCTCCTGAACATATTTCTGGCCAAAGAGTCCTCGATCTTGGGCTTTCTATATATACTCATAGACTCCCTCTGATGCTTCAAAAGCCATAAAGATGTCCATATATGACCTTTTGAACTTATTTCTGGTCAAAGGGTCCTCAAAAGTTTTAAAACTATATGAAGTTATAGAATTCTTTTTTGATAAATCAGCTAAATGTAAAATATGGTCTTTTGTCAGGAGGATATAACATCCGAAGATATCAGTCTGAATGTATTGTATTAATCGTTTAGGACTCTTTAACCAGAAATATGTTCAATAGGTCAAAAGGGGACCTCTGAATAGCTGATTTATCATCAGAAAGAGTCTACCCTTTACCCAGAACTAAGTTCAAAAGGTCAGATATGGACATCTATATGGCTTTTGAAGCATCAGAGGGAGTCTATGAGTATATATAGAAAGCAAAGATCGAAGACTCTTTGGCGAGAAATATGTTCAGGAGGTCAAAAGGGGACCTCTGAATAGCTGATTTATCATCAAAAGAATTCTATAACTTTATATAGTTTGAAAAATTTTGAGGACACTTTGACCACAAATAAGTTCAAAAGGTCAGATATGGACATTTATATGGCTTATGAAGCATCAGAAGGAGTCTATGAGTATGTATAGAAAGCCCAAGATCGAGGACTCTTTGGCCAGAAATATGTTCAGGAGGTCAAAACCTCTGAATAGCTGATTTATCATAAAAAGAATTCTATAACTTCATATAGTTTGAAAACTTTTGAGGACCCTTTGACCACAAATAAGTTCAAAAGGTCAGATATGGACATCTATATGGCTTTTGAAGCATCAGAAGGAGTATATATATAGAAAGCCCAAGTTTCGAATACTCCTTGGCCAGAAATATTCGGTATGTCAAATATGGACTTTTGTCAGGAGGATATATCATCCGAAGATATCAGTCTGAATGTATTGTATTAATCTTTTAGGACTCTTTGGCCAGAAATATGTTCAGTAGGTCAAAAGGGGACCTCTGAATAGCTGATTTATCATCAGAAAGAGTCTATAACATTATATAGTTTAAAAACTTTTTAGGACCCTTTGACCAGAAATAAGTTCAAAAGGTCAGATATGGACATCTATATGGCTTTTAAAGCATCAGAGGGAGTCTATGAGTATATATAGAAAGCAAAGATCGAGGACTCTTTGGCGAGAAATATGTTCAGGAGGTCAAAAGGGGACCTCTGAATAGCTGATTTATCATAAAAAGAATTCTATAACTTTATATAGTTTGAAAAATTTTGAGGACCCTTGACCAGAAATAAGTTCAAAAGGTCAGATATGGACATCTATATGGATTTTGAAGCATCAAAGGGAGTCTATGAGTATATATAGAAAGCCCAAGATCGAGGACTCTTTGGCCAGAAATATGTTCAGGAGGTCAAAACCTCTGAATAGCTGATTTATCATCAAAAGGATTCGACAACTTTATATAATTTAAAACATTTTGAGGACCCTTTGACCACAAATAAGTTCAAAAGGTCAGATATGGACATATATATGGCTTATGAAGCATCAGAAGGAGTATGTTTAGAAAGGCCATGTTTCGAATACTCCTTGGTCAGAAAAAAATTCAGTATGTCAAATATCGACTTTTGTCAGGAGGATATAACATCCGAAGATATCAGTCTGAATTGTATTAATCTTTTTGGACTCTTTTGCCAGAAATATGTTCAGGAGGTCAAAAGGGGACCTCTGAATAGCTGATTTATCATAAAAAGAATTCTATAACTTTATATATATTTTGAAAAATTTTGAGGACCCTTTGACCACAAATAAGTTCAAAAGGTCAGATATGGACATCCATATGGCTTATGAAGCATCAGAAGGAGTCTAGGAGTATGAATAGAAAGCCCAATATCGAGGACTCTTTGGCCAGAAATATGTTCAGGAGGTCAAAAGGGGCACCATGAAATACTGATTTATCACCAAAAGGAGTCTATAAGTTTATATAGTTTGAAATTTTTTGAGGACACTTTGAGCACAAATAAGTTCAAAAGGTCAGATATGGACATATATATGGCTTATGAAGCATCAGAAGGAGTATGTATAGAAAGCCCAAGTTCCGAATACTCCTTGGCCAGAAAAAAATTCAGTATGTCAAATATGGTCTTTTGTCAGGAGGATATAACATCCGAAGATATCAGTCTGAATGTATTGTATTAATCGTTTAGGACTCTTTAGCCAGAAATATGTTCAGGAGGTCAAAAGGGGACCTCTGAATAGCTGATTTATCATAAAAAGAATTCTATAACTTTATATATTTTGAAAAATTTTGAGGACCCTTTGACCAGAAATAAGTTCAAAAGGTCACATATGGACATCTATATGTATTTTGAAGCATCAGAGGGAGTCTATGAGTATATATAGAAAGCCCAAGATTGAGGACTCTTTGGCCAGAAATATGTTCCGTAGGTCAACAGGGGACCTCTGAATAGCTGATTTATCATCAAAAGAATTCTATAACTTTATTTAGTTTGAAAACTTTTGAGGACCCTTTACCCAGAACTAAGTTCAAAAGGTCAGATATGGACATCTACATGGCTTTTGAAGCATCAGAGGGAGTCTATGAGTATATATAGAAAGCAAAGATCGAGGACTCTTTGGCGAGAAATATGTTCAGGAGGTCAAAAGGGGACCTCTGAATAGCAGATTTATCATAAAAAGAATTCTATAACTTTATATAGTTTGAAAAATTTTGAGGACCCTTGACCAGAAATAAGTTCAAAAGGTCAGATATGGACATCTATATGGATTTTGAAGCATCAAAGGGAGTCTATGAGTATATATAGAAAGCCCAAGATCAAGGACTCTTTGGCCAGAAATATGTTCAGGAGGTCAAAACCGCTGAATAGCTGATTTATCATCAAAAGGATTCGACAACTTTATATAGTTTAAAACATTTTGAGGACCCTTTGATCACAAATAAGTTCAAAAGGTCAGATATGGACATCTATATGGCTTATGAAGCATCAGAAGGAGTCTATGAGTATGTATAGAAACTCCAAGATCGAGGACTCTTTGGAAAGAAATATGTTCAGGAGGTCAAAAGGGGACGTCTGAATAGCTGATTTATCATAAAAAGAATTCTATAACTTCATCTAGTTTGAAAACTTTTGAGGACCCTTTGACCACAAATAAGTTCAAAAGGTCAGATATGGACATCTATATGGCTTTTGAAGCATCAGAGGGAGTCTATGAGTATATATAGAAAGCCCAAGATCGAGGACTCTTTGGCCATAAATATGTTCAGGAGGTCAAATGACCTCTGAATAGCTGATTTATCATCAAAAGAATTCTATAACTTTATATAGTTTTGAAAAATTTTGAGGACACTTTGACCACAAATAAGTTCAAAAGGTGAGATATGGACATCTATTTGGCTTATGATGCATCAGAAGGAGTCTATGAGTATGTATAGAAAGCCCAAGATCGAGGACTCTTTGGCCAGAAATATGTTAAGGAGGTCAAAACCTCTGAATAGCTGATTTATCATCAAAAGGATTATATAACTTTAGTTTAAAACATTTTGAGTACCCTTTGACCACAAATAAGTTCAAAAGGTCAGATATGGACATCTATATGGCTTTTGAAGCATCATAAGGAGTATATATATAGAAAGCCCAAGTTTCGAATACTCCTTGGCCAGAAATATTCGGTATGTCAAATATGGACTTTTGTCAGGAGGATATATCATCCGAAGATATCAGTCTGAATGTATTGTATTAATCTTTTAGGACTCTTTGGCCAGAAATATGTTCAGTAGGTCAAAAGGGGACCTCTGAATAGCTGATTTATCATCAGAAAGAGTCTATAACTTTATATAGTTTGAAAATTTTTGAGGACCCTTTGACCACAAATAAGTTCAAAAGGTCAGATATGAAGCATCAGAGGGAGTCGTATGAGTATGTATAGAAAGCCCAAGATCGAGGACTCTATGGCCAGAAAAATGTTCAGGAGGTGTACCCCTGAATAGCTGATTTATCATCAAAAGAATTCTATAAGTTTATATAGTTTGAAAAATTTTGAGGACACTTTGACCACAAATAAGTTCAAAAGTTCAGATATGGACATCTATATGGCTTATGAAGCATCAGATGGACTCTTTGAGTATGCTTAGAAAGCGCAAGATCGAGGACTCTTTGGCCAGAAATATGTTCAGGAGGTCAAAATGGGACCTCTGAATAGCTGATTTATCATCAAAAGAATTCTATAACTTTATATAGTTTGAAACCTTTTGAGGACCCTTTACCCAGAACTAAGTTCAAAAGGTCAGATATGGACATCTATATGGCTTTTGAAGCATCAGAGGCAGTCTATGAGTATATATAGAAAGCCCAAGATCTAGGACTCTTTGGCCAGAAATATTTTCAGGAGGTCAAAAGGGGACCTCTGAATAGCTGATTTATCATAAAAAGAATTCTATAACTTTATACAGTTTGAAAAATTTTGAGGACCCTTGACCAGAAATAAGTTCAAAAGGTCAGATATGGACATCTATATGGATTTTGAAGCATCGAAGGGAGTCTATGAGTATATATAGAAAGCCCAAGATCGAGGACTCTTTGGCCAGAAATATGTTCAGGGGGTCAAAAGGGGACCTCTGAATAGCTGATTTATCATCAAAAGAATTCTATAACTTTATATAGTTTGAAAAATTTTGAGGACACTTTGACCACGAATAAGTTCAAAAGGTCAGATATCGACATCTTCATATGGCTTATGAGTCTATGAGTATGAAGTCTATGACCCTCTATGAAGTCTATGGCTTATGATGCATCAGAAGAAGTCTATGAGTATGTATAGAAAGCCCAAGATCGAGGACTCTTTGGCCAGAAATATGTTCAGGAGGTCAAAACCGCTGAATAGCTGATTTATCATCAAAAGGATTCGACAACTTTATATAGTTTAAAACATTTTGAGGACCCTTTGATCACAAATAAGTTCAAAAGGTCAGATATGGACATCTATATGGCTTTTGAAGCATCAGAGAGAGTCTATGAGTATATATAGAAAGCCCAAGATCGAGGACTCTTTGGCGAGAAATATGTTCAGGAGGTCAAATGACCTCTGAATAGCTGATTTATCATCAAAAGAATTCTATAACGTTATATAGTTTAGAAACTTTTTAGGACCCTTTGACCAGAAATAAGTTCAAAAGGTCAGATATGGACATCTATATGGCTTTTGAAGCATCAGCGGGAGTCTATGAGTATATAAAGAAAGCCCAAGATTGAGGACTCTTTTGCCAGAAATATGTTCAGGAGGTCAAAAGGGGACCTCTGAATAGCTGATTTATCATCAAAAGAATTCTATAACTTTATATAGTTTGAAAAATTTTGAGGACACTTTGACCACAAATAAGTTCAAAAGGTCAGATATGGACATCTATATGGCTTATGAAGCATCAGATGGAGTCTTTTAGTATGCTTAGAAAGCGCAAGATCGAGGACTCTTTGGCCAGAAATATGTTCAGGAGGTCAAAAGGGGACCTCTGAATAGCTGATTTATCATCAAAAGAATTCTATAACTTTATATAGTTTGAAACCTTTTGAGGACCCTTTACCCAGAACTAAGTTCAAAAGGTCAGATATGGACATCTATATGGCTTTTGAAGCATCAGAGGCAGTCTATGAGTATATATAGAAAGCCCAAGATCTAGGACTCTTTGGCCAGAAATATTTTCAGGAGGTCAAAAGGGGACCTCTGAATAGCTGATTTATCATAAAAAGAATTCTATAACTTTATACAGTTTGAAAAATTTTGAGGACCCTTGACCAGAAATAAGTTCAAAAGGTCAGATATGGACATCTATATGGATTTTGAAGCATCAAAGGGAGTCTATGAGTATATATAGAAAGCCCAAGATCGAGGACTCTTTGGCCAGAAATATGTTCAGGAGGTCAAAAGGGGACCTCTGAATAGCTGATTTATCATCAAAAGAATTCTATAACTTTATATAGTTTGAAAATTTTTGAGGACACTTTGACCACGAATAAGTTCAAAAGGTCAGATATCGACATCTATATGGCTTATGATGCATCAGAAGAAGTCTATGAGTATGTATAGAAAGCCCAAGATCGAGGACTCTTTGGCCAGAAATATGTTCAGGAGGTCAAAACCGCTGAATAGCTGATTTATCATCAAAAGGATTCGACAACTTTATATAGTTTAAAACATTTTGAGGACCCTTTGATCACAAATAAGTTCAAAAGGTCAGATATGGACATCTATATGGCTTATGAAGCATCAGAAGGAGTCTATGAGTATGTATAGAAACTCCAAGATCGAGGACTCTTTGGAAAGAAATATGTTCAGGAGGTCAAAAGGGGATGTCTGAATAGCTGATTTATCATAAAAAGAATTCTATAACTTCATCTAGTTTGAAAACTTTTGAGGACCCTTTGACCACAAATAAGTTCAAAAGGTCAGATATGGACATCTATATGGCTTTTGAAGCATCAGAGGGAGTCTATGAGTATATATAGAAAGCCCAAGATCGAGGACTCTTTGGCCATAAATATGTTCAGGAGGTCAAATGACCTCTGAATAGCTGATTTATCATCAAAAGAATTCTATAACTTTATATTGTTTTGAAAAATTTTGAGGACCCTTTGACCACAAATAAGTTCAAAAGGTCAGATATGGACATCTATTTGGCTTATGATGCATCAGAAGGAGTCTATGAGTATGTATAGAAAGCCCAAGATCGTGGACTCTTTGGCCAGAAATATGTTCAGGAGGTCAAAACCTCTGAATAGCTGATTTATCATCAAAAGGATTATATAACTTTAGTTTAAAACATTTTGAGTACCCTTTGACCACAAATAAGTTCAAAAGGTCAGATATGGACATCTATATGGCTTATGAAGCATCAGAAGGAGTCTATGAGTATGTATAGAAAGCCCAAGATCGAGGACTCTTTGGCCAGAAATATGTTCAGGAGGTCAAAAAGAGGACCTCTGAATAGCTGATTTATCATAAAAAGAATTCTATAACTTCATATAGTTTGAAAACTTTTGAGGACCCTTTGACCACAAATAAGTTCAAAAGGTCAGATATGGACATCTATATGGCTTTTGAAGCATCAGAAGGAGTATATATATAGAAAGCCCAAGTTTCGAATACTCCTTGGCCAGAAATATTCGGTATGTCAAATATGGACTTTTGTCAGGAGGATATATCATCCGAAGATATCAGTCTGAATGTATTGTATTAATCTTTTAGGAGTCTTTGGCCAGAAATATGTTCAGTAGGTCAAAAGGGGACCTCTGAATAGCTGATTTATCATCAGAAAGAGTCTATAACTTTATATAGTTTGAAAATTTTTGAGGACCCTTTGACCACAAATAAGTTCAAAAGGTCAGATATGGACATCTATATGGCTTATGAAGCATTAAAAGGAGTCTATGAGTATGTATAGAAAGCCCAAGATCGAGGACTCTTTGGCCAGAAATATGTTCAGGAGGTCAAAAGAGGACCTCTGTATAGCTGATTTATCATAAAAAGAATTCTATAACTTCATATAGTTTGAAAACTTTTGAGGACCCTTTGACAAATAAGTTCAAAAGGTCAGATATGGACATCTATATGGATTTTTAAGCATCAGAGGGAGTCTATGAGTATAGAAAGCCCAAGATCTTGGACTCTTTGGCCAGAAAAATGTTCAGGAGGTCAAAAGGTGCCCTATGAAATTCTGATTTATCATCAAAAGGAGTCTATAACTTTATATAAGATTGAAAATTTTTGAGGACACTTTGACCACAAATAGGTACAGAATTTCAGATATGGACATCTATATGGCTTATGAAGCATCAGACGGAGTCTATTAGAATGTATAGAAAGTTGCCAGAAATATGTTCAGGAGGTCAAAAGGGGACCTCTGAATAGCTGATTTATCATCAAAAGAATTCTATAACTTTATATAGTTTGAAAAATTTTGAGGACACTTTGACCACAAATAATTTCAAAAGGTCAGATATGAAGCATCAGAGGGAGTCGTATGAGTATGTATAGAAAGCCCAAGATCGAGGACTCTATGGCCAGAAAAATGTTCAGGAGGTCAAAAGTGTACCTCTGAATAGCTGATTTATCATCAAAAGAATTCTATAAGTTTATATACTTTGAAAAATTTTGAGGACACTTTGACCACAAATAAGTTCAAAAGGTCAGATATGGACATCTATATGGCTTATGAAGCATCAGATGGACTCTTTGAGTATGCTTAGAAAGCGCAAGATCGAGGACTCTTTGGCCAGAAATATGTTCAGGAGGTCAAAATGGGACCTCTGAATAGCTGATTTATCATCAAAAGAATTCTATAACTTTATATAGTTTGAAACCTTTTGAGGACCCTTTACCCAGAACTAAGTTCAAAAGGTCAGATATGGACATCTATATGGCTTTTGAAGCATCAGAGGCAGTCTATGAGTATATATAGAAAGCCCAAGATCTAGGACTCTTTGGCCAGAAATATTTTCAGGAGGTCAAAAGGGGACCTCTGAATAGCTGATTTATCATAAAAAGAATTCTATAACTTTATACAGTTTGAAAAATTTTGAGGACCCTTGACCAGAAATAAGTTCAAAAGGTCAGATATGGACATCTATATGGATTTTGAAGCATCGAAGGAGTCTATGAGTATATATAGAAAGCCCAAGATCGAGGACTCTTTGGCCAGAAATATGTTCAGGGGGTCAAAAGGGGACCTCTGAATAGCTGATTTATCATCAAAAGAATTCTATAACTTTATATAGTTTGAAAAATTTTGAGGACACTTTGACCACGAACAAGTTCAAAAGGTCAGATATCGACATCTATATGGCTTATGATGCATCAGAAGAAGTCTATGAGTATGTATAGAAAGCCCAAGATCGAGGACTCTTTGGCCAGAAATATGTTCAGGAGGTCAAAACCGCTGAATAGCTGATTTATCATAAAAAGGATTCGACAACTTTATATAGTTTAAAACATTTTGAGGACCCTTTGATCACAAATAAGTTCAAAAGGTCAGATATGGACATCTATATGGCTTTTGAAGCATCAGAGAGAGTCTATGAGTATATATAGAAAGCCCAAGATCGAGGACTCTTTGGCGAGAAATATGTTCAGGAGGTCAAATGACCTCTGAATAGCTGATTTATCATCAAAAGAATTCTATAACTTTATATAGTTTTGAAAAATTTTGAGGACACTTTGACCACAAATAAGTTCAAAAGGTGAGATATGGACATCTATTTGGCTTATGATGCATCAGAAGGAGTCTATGAGTATGTATAGAAAGCCCAAGATCGAGGACTCTTTGGCCAGAAATATGTTCAGGAGGTCAAAACCTCTGAATAGCTGATTTATCATCAAAAGGATTATATAACTTTAGTTTAAAACATTTTGAGTACCCTTTGACCACAAATAAGTTCAAAAGGTCAGATATGGACATCTATATGGCTTAAGAAGCATCAGAAGGAGTCTATGAGTATGTATAGAAAGCCCAAGATCGAGGACTCTTTGGCCAGAAATATGTTCAGGAGGTCAAAAAGAGGACCTCTGAATAGCTGATTTATCATAAAAAGAATTCTATAACTTCATATAGTTTGAAAACTTTTGAGGACCCTTTGACCACAAATAAGTTCAAAAGGTCAGATATGGACATCTATATGGCTTTTGAAGCATCAGAAGGAGTATATATATAGAAAGCCCAAGTTTCGAATACTCCTTGGCCAGAAATATTCGGTATGTCAAATATGGACTTTTGTCAGGAGGATATATCATCCGAAGATATCAGTCTGAATGTATTGTATTAATCTTTTAGGACTCTTTGGCCAGAAATATGTTCAGTAGGTCAAAAGGGGACCTCTGAATAGCTGATTTATCATCAGAAAGAGTCTATAACTTTATATAGTTTGAAATTTTTTGAGGACCCTTTGACCACAAATAAGTTCAAAAGGTCAGATATGGACATCTATATGGCTTATGAAGCATTAAAAGGAGTCTATGAGTATGTATAGAAAGCCCAAGATCGAGGACTCTTTGGCCAGAAATATGTTCAGGAGGTCAAAAGAGGACCTCTGAATAGCTGATTTATCATAAAAAGAATTCTATAACTTCATATAGTTTGAAAACTTTTGAGGACCCTTTGACAAATAAGTTCAAAAGGTCAGATATGGACATCTATATGGATTTTTAAGCATCAGAGGGAGTCTATGAGTATAGAAAGCCCAAGATCTTGGACTCTTTGGCCAGAAAAATGTTCAGGAGGTCAAAAGGTGCCCTATGAAATTCTGATTTATCATCAAAAGGAGTCTATAACTTTATATAAGATTGAAAATTTTTGAGGACACTTTGACCACAAATAGGTACAGAATTTCAGATATGGACATCTATATGGCTTATGAAGCATCAGACGGAGTCTATTAGAATGTATAGAAAGTTGCCAGAAATATGTTCAGGAGGTCAAAAGGGGACCTCTGAATAGCTGATTTATCATCAAAAGAATTCTATAACTTTATATAGTTTGAAAAATTTTGAGGACACTTTGACCACAAATAATTTCAAAAGGTCAGATATGAAGCATCAGAGGGAGTCGTATGAGTATGTATAGAAAGCCCAAGATCGAGGACTCTATGGCCAGAAAAATGTTCAGGAGGTCAAAAGTGTACCTCTGAATAGCTGATTTATCATCAAAAGAATTCTATAAGTTTATATACTTTGAAAAATTTTGAGGACACTTTGACCACAACTAAGTTCAAAAGGTCAGATATGGACATCTATATGGCTTATGAAGCATCAGATGGACTCTTTGAGTATGCTTAGAAAGCGCAAGATCGAGGACTCTTTGGCCAGAAATATGTTCAGGAGGTCAAAATGGGACCTCTGAATAGCTGATTTATCATCAAAAGAATTCTATAACTTTATATAGTTTGAAACCTTTTGAGGACCCTTTACCCAGAACTAAGTTCAAAAGGTCAGATATGGACATCTATATGGCTTTTGAAGCATCAGAGGCAGTCTATGAGTATATATAGAAAGCCCAAGATCTAGGACTCTTTGGCCAGAAATATTTTCAGGAGGTCAAAAGGGGACCTCTGAATAGCTGATTTATCATAAAAAGAATTCTATAACTTTATACAGTTTGAAAAATTTTGAGGACCCTTGACCAGAAATAAGTTCAAAAGGTCAGATATGGACATCTATATGGATTTTGAAGCATCAAAGGGAGTCTATGAGTATATATAGAAAGCCCAAGATCGAGGACTCTTTGGCCAGAAATATGTTCAGGAGGTCAAAAGGGGACCTCTGAATAGCTGATTTATCATCAAAAGAATTCTATAACTTTATATAGTTTGAAAATTTTTGAGGACACTTTGACCACGAATAAGTTCAAAAGGTCAGATATCGACATCTATATGGCTTATGATGCATCAGAAGAAGTCTATGAGTATGTATAGAAAGCCCAAGATCGAGGACTCTTTGGCCAGAAATATGTTCAGGAGGTCAAAACCGCTGAATAGCTGATTTATCATCAAAAGGATTCGACAACTTTATATAGTTTAAAACATTTTGAGGACCCTTTGATCACAAATAAGTTCAAAAGGTCAGATATGGACATCTATATGGCTTTTGAAGCATCAGAGGGAGTCTATGAGTATATATAGAAAGCCCAAGATCGAGGACTCTTTGGCCATAAATATGTTCAGGAGGTCAAATGACATCTGAATAGCTGATTTATCATCAAAAGAATTCTATAACTTTATATAGTTTTGAAAAATTTTGAGGACACTTTGACCACAAATAAGTTCAAAAGGTGAGATATGGACATCTATTTGGCTTATGATGCATCAGAAGGAGTCTATGAGTATGTATAGAAAGCCCAAGATCGAGGACTCTTTGGCCAGAAATATGTTCAGGAGGTCAAAAAGAGGACCTCTGAATAGCTGATTTATCATAAAAAGAATTCTATAACTTCATATAGTTTGAAAACTTTTGAGGACCCTTTGACCACAAATAAGTTCAAAAGGTCAGATATGGACATCTATATGGCTTTTGAAGCATCAGAAGGAGTATATATATAGAAAGCCCAAGTTTCGAATACTCCTTGGCCAGAAATATTCGGTATGTCAAATATGGACTTTTGTCAGGAGGATATATCATCCGAAGATATCAGTCTGAATGTATTGTATTAATCTTTTAGGACTCTTTGGCCAGAAATATGTTCAGTAGGTCAAAAGGGGACCTCTGAATAGCTGATTTATCATCAGAAAGAGTCTATAACTTTATATAGTTTGAAATTTTTTGAGGACCCTTTGACCACAAATAAGTTCAAAAGGTCAGATATGGACATCTATATGGCTTATGAAGCATTAAAAGGAGTCTATGAGTATGTATAGAAAGCCCAAGATCGAGGACTCTTTGGCCAGAAATATGTTCAGGAGGTCAAAAGAGGACCTCTGAATAGCTGATTTATCATAAAAAGAATTCTATAACTTCATATAGTTTGAAAACTTTTGAGGACCCTTTGACAAATAAGTTCAAAAGGTCAGATATGGACATCTATATGGATTTTTAAGCATCAGAGGGAGTCTATGAGTATAGAAAGCCCAAGATCTTGGACTCTTTGGCCAGAAAAATGTTCAGGAGGTCAAAAGGTGCCCTATGAAATTCTGATTTATCATCAAAAGGAGTCTATAACTTTATATAAGATTGAAAATTTTTGAGGACACTTTGACCACAAATAGGTACAGAATTTCAGATATGGACATCTATATGGCTTATGAAGCATCAGACGGAGTCTATTAGAATGTATAGAAAGTTGCCAGAAATATGTTCAGGAGGTCAAAAGGGGACCTCTGAATAGCTGATTTATCATCAAAAGAATTCTATAACTTTATATAGTTTGAAAAATTTTGAGGACACTTTGACCACAAATAATTTCAAAAGGTCAGATATGAAGCATCAGAGGGAGTCGTATGAGTATGTATAGAAAGCCCAAGATCGAGGACTCTATGGCCAGAAAAATGTTCAGGAGGTCAAAAGTGTACCTCTGAATAGCTGATTTATCATCAAAAGAATTCTATAAGTTTATATACTTTGAAAAATTTTGAGGACACTTTGACCACAAATAAGTTCAAAAGGTCAGATATGGACATCTATATGGCTTATGAAGCATCAGATGGACTCTTTGAGTATGCTTAGAAAGCGCAAGATCGAGGACTCTTTGGCCAGAAATATGTTCAGGAGGTCAAAATGGGACCTCTGAATAGCTGATTTATCATCAAAAGAATTCTATAACTTTATATAGTTTGAAACCTTTTGAGGACCCTTTACCCAGAACTAAGTTCAAAAGGTCAGATATGGACATCTATATGGCTTTTGAAGCATCAGAGGCAGTCTATGAGTATATATAGAAAGCCCAAGATCTAGGACTCTTTGGCCAGAAATATTTTCAGGAGGTCAAAAGGGGACCTCTGAATAGCTGATTTATCATAAAAAGAATTCTATAACTTTATACAGTTTGAAAAATTTTGAGGACCCTTGACCAGAAATAAGTTCAAAAGGTCAGATATGGACATCTATATGGATTTTGAAGCATCAAAGGGAGTCTATGAGTATATATAGAAAGCCCAAGATCGAGGACTCTTTGGCCAGAAATATGTTCAGGAGGTCAAAAGGGGACCTCTGAATAGCTGATTTATCATCAAAAGAATTCTATAACTTTATATAGTTTGAAAATTTTTGAGGACACTTTGACCACGAATAAGTTCAAAAGGTCAGATATCGACATCTATATGGCTTATGATGCATCAGAAGAAGTCTATGAGTATGTATAGAAAGCCCAAGATCGAGGACTCTTTGGCCAGAAATATGTTCAGGAGGTCAAAACCGCTGAATAGCTGATTTATCATCAAAAGGATTCGACAACTTTATATAGTTTAAAACATTTTGAGGACCCTTTGATCACAAATAAGTTCAAAAGGTCAGATATGGACATCTATATGGCTTATGAAGCATCAGAAGGAGTCTATGAGTATGTATAGAAACTCCAAGATCGAGGACTCTTTGGAAAGAAATATGTTCAGGAGGTCAAAAGGGGATGTCTGAATAGCTGATTTATCATAAAAAGAATTCTATAACTTTATACAGTTTGAAAAATTTTGAGGACCCTTGACCAGAAATAAGTTCAAAAGGTCAGATATGGACATCTATATGGATTTTGAAGCATCAAAGGGAGTCTATGAGTATATATAGAAAGCCCAAGATCGAGGACTCTTTGGCCATAAATATGTTCAGGAGGTCAAATGACCTCTGAATAGCTGATTTATCATCAAAAGAATTCTATAACTTTATATAGTTTTGAAAAATTTTGAGGACACTTTGACCACAAATAAGTTCAAAAGGTGAGATATGGACATCTATTTGGCTTATGATGCATCAGAAGGAGTCTATGAGTATGTATAGAAAGCCGAAGATCGAGGACTCTTTGGCCAGAAATATGTTCAGGAGGTCAAAACCTCTGAATAGCTGATTTATCATCAAAAGGATTATATAACTTTAGTTTAAAACATTTTGAGTACCCTTTGACCACAAATAAGTTCAAAAGGTCAGATATGGACATCTATATGGCTTATGAAGCATCAGAAGGAGTCTATGAGTATGTATAGAAAGCCCAAGATCGAGGACTCTTTGGCCAGAAATATGTTCAGGAGGTCAAAAAGAGGACCTCTGAATAGCTGATTTATCATAAAAAGAATTCTATAACTTCATATAGTTTGAAAACTTTTGAGGACCCTTTGACCACAAATAAGTTCAAAAGGTCAGATATGGACATCTATATGGCTTTTGAAGCATCAGAAGGAGTATATATATAGAAAGCCCAAGTTTCGAATACTCCTTGGCCAGAAATATTCGGTATGTCAAATATGGACTTTTGTCAGGAGGATATATCATCCGAAGATATCAGTCTGAATGTATTGTATTAATCTTTTAGGACTCTTTGGCCAGAAATATGTTCAGTAGGTCAAAAGGGGACCTCTGAATAGCTGATTTATCATCAGAAAGAGTCTATAACTTTATATAGTTTGAACATTTTTGAGGACCCTTTGACCACAAATAAGTTCAAAAGGTCAGATATGGACATCTATATGGCTTATGAAGCATTAAAAGGAGTCTATGAGTATGTATAGAAAGCCCAAGATCGAGGACTCTTTGGCCAGAAATATGTTCAGGAGGTCAAAAGAGGACCTCTGAATAGCTGATTTATCATAAAAAGAATTCTATAACTTCATATAGTTTGAAAACTTTTGAGGACCCTTTGACAAATAAGTTCAAAAGGTCAGATATGGACATCTATATGGCTTTTGAAGCATCAGAGAGAGTCTATGAGTATGTATAGAAACTCCAAGATCGAGGACTCTTTGGAAAGAAATATGTTCAGGAGGTCAAAAGGGGATGTCTGAATAGCTGATTTATCATAAAAAGAATTCTATAACTTCATCTAGTTTGAAAACTTTTGAGGACCCTTTGACCACAAATAAGTTCAAAAGGTCAGATATGGACATCTATATGGCTTTTGAAGCATCAGAGGGAGTCTATGAGTATATATAGAAAGCCCAAGATCGAGGACTCTTTGGCCATAAATATGTTCAGGAGGTCAAATGACCTCTGAATAGCTGATTTATCATCAAAAGAATTCTATAACTTTATATAGTTTTGAAAAATTTTGAGGACACTTTGACCACAAATAAGTTCAAAAGGTGAGATATGGACATCTATTTGGCTTATGATGCATCAGAAGGAGTCTATGAGTATGTATAGAAAGCCCAAGATCGAGGACTCTTTGGCCAGAAATATGTTCAGGAGGTCAAAACCTCTGAATAGCTGATTTATCATCAAAAGGATTATATAACTTTAGTTTAAAACATTTTGAGTACCCTTTGACCACAAATAAGTTCAAAAGGTCAGATATGGACATCTATATGGCTTATGAAGCATCAGACGAGTCTATGAGTATGTATAGAAAGCCCAAGATCGAGGACTCTTTGGCCAGAAATATGTTCAGGAGGTCAAAAAGAGGACCTCTGAATAGCTGATTTATCATAAAAAGAATTCTATAACTTCATATAGTTTGAAAACTTTTGAGGACCCTTTGACCACAAATAAGTTCAAAAGGTTAGATATGGACATCTATATGGCTTTTGAAGCATCAGAAGGAGTATATATATAGAAAGCCCAAGTTTCGAATACTCCTTGGCCAGAAATATTCGGTATGTCAAATATGGACTTTTGTCAGGAGGATATATCATCCGAAGATATCAGTCTGAATGTATTGTATTAATCTTTTAGGACTATTTGGCCAGAAATATGTTCAGTAGGTCAAAAGGGGACCTCTGAATAGCTGATTTATCATCAGAAAGAGTCTATAACTTTATATAGTTTGAAAACTTTTGAGGACCCTTTGACAAATAAGTTCAAAAGGTCAGATATGGACATCTATATGGATTTTTAAGCATCAGAGGGAGTCTATGAGTATAGAAAGCCCAAGATCTTGGACTCTTTGGCCAGAAAAATGTTCAGGAGGTCAAAAGGTGCCCTATGAAATTCTGATTTATCATCAAAAGGAGTCTATAACTTTATATAAGTTTGAAAATTTTTGAGGACACTTTGACCACAAATAAGTACAGAATTTCAGATATGGACATCTTCAGATATTGCTTATGAAGCATCAGACGGAGTCTATTAGAATGTATAGAAAGTTGCCAGAAATATGTTCAGGAGGTCAAAAGGGGACCTCTGAATAGCTGATTTATCATCAAAAGAATTCTATAACTTTATATAGTTTGAAAAATTTTGAGGACACTTTGACCACAAATAATTTCAAAAGGTCAGATATGAAGCATCAGAGGGAGTCGTATGAGTATGTATAGAAAGCCCAAGATCGAGGACTCTATGGCAAGAAAAATGTTCAGGAGGTCAAAAGTGTACCTCTGAATAGCTGATTTATCATCAAAAGAATTCTATAAGTTTATATAGTTTGAAAAATTTTGAGGACACTTTGACCACAAATCAGTTCAAAAGGTCAGATATGAAGCATCAGAGGGAGTCCTATGAGTATGTATAGAAAGCCCAAGATCGAGGACTCTATGGCCAGAAATATATTCCTTGGGTCAAAAATGGACTTCTGTATGGTTGACGTAACATCAGAAAGTGTCATCGAGTATGTATTGAAAGCCCAAGTTTCGAATACTCCTTGGGCAGAAAAAAATTCAGTATGTCAAATATAGACTTTTGTCATGAGGATATAACATCCGAAGATATCAGTCTGAATGTATTGTATTTATCTTTTTGGACTCTTTGGCCAGTAATATGTTCAGTAGGTCAAAAAGTCACCTCTGAGTAGCTGATTTATCATCAAAAGGAACTTTATATAGTTTGAAAATTTTTTGAGGACACTTTGACCACAAATAAGTTCAAAATGTCAGATATGGACATCTATATGGCTTATGAAGCATCAGAAGGAATCTATGAATATGTATAGAAAGCCCAAGATCGAGGACTCTTTGGCCAGAAATATGTTCAGGAGGTAAGCCATAAGCCATATCTGTATGGATATCTATATTGGCTTATGAAGCATCAGGAGTCAATGAGTATGTATTGAAATCGAGGACTGTTTGGCTAGAAATATGTTACTTTGGTCAAACATGTACTTACGTACATCAGTAGTCGAAGAGTATGTATAGAAAGTTAACATCAGTTGACTGAATGTATAAGTAGGTTAATGTGCAGTGAAGGAAAATCATTGCACTAGCTGTTGCTTTACAATGTATTATAGGAGTTAGTTCTGGTGTGCAATGCAATGCGAAAAGTGCTTTGTCTATATGTTTATTCTTAAGTGCATTCTGTCTTTGGGCAACGTTAGAAAGCACTTTTCGCATTGCATTGCACACCAGAACTAATTACTTCCCATGTTCATTAAAGATATAACATTTATGCATTGCACAAAGGATCTAACGTTGTCCACTGAACAATAACATATAGGCTATGCACTTCTTGGATTGCATTGCATTGCAAAAACGACCTAACGCTGTGCACTAAAGAATAACATTTGTGTTGCATGCATTTTATTCAAATGCATGCATTTTATTGCATTGCACACCCGAACTAACTCTTTCCCATGTTCATAAATGAGATAACATATGTTATGCAACATTTCATTGTTTTGCACAAACGATCTAACGTTGTGCATTGAAGAGTAACATAGGCTATTCACTTTTTGCTTTGCATTGCATTGCACACCAGAACTAGCTCCTTCCCATGTTCATTAAAGGGATAACATGTTGCATTGCATTGCATTGCACAAACGATCTAACATTGTGCATTGAAGAGTAACATAGGCCATGCATTTTTTGCATTGCTTTGCATTGCACACAAGAATGAACTCCTTCAAATGTTTATTAAAGAGATAACATGTTGCATTGCATTGCACAAACGATCTAACATTGTGCATTGAAGAATGACATAGTTGACATAACTAAATGCATGGATTGTGTTGCATGTGCAGCCGAATAACTCCTTCCCATGTTCAATAAAGAGATAATATGTTGCATTGCTTTGCACAAACGATTTAACGCTGTGCACTGAATAACATTTATGCACTTTTTGCATTGTATTGCGTTGCACACCCAAACTAACTCCTTCCCATGTTTATTAAAGAGATAACATATGTTATGCACAAACGATCTAACGTTTTGCATTAAATTGTAACATTGGCTATTCACTTTTTGCATTGCTTTGCATTGCACACCAGAACTAACTCCTTCAAATGTTTACTAAAGAGATAACATTTTGCATTGCATTGCACAAACGATCTAACGTTGTGCATTGAAGAATAATATAGGCTATGCAATTCTTGCATTGCATTGCATTGCACACCAGAACTAACTCCTTCAAATGTTTATTAAAGAGATAACATTTTGCATTGCATTGCAACAAACGATCTAACGTTGTGCATTGAAGAATAATATAGGCTATGCAATTCTTGCATTGCACACAAGAACTAACTCAGTCCCATTTTCTTTAAAGAGATAAGTTGCAATGTTGTTGCATTGCATTGCACAAACGATCTAACGTTTTGCATTGAATTGTAACATAGCCATGCACTTTTTGCATTGCATTGCACACCAGATCTAACTCCTTCCCATGTTCAGTAAAGAGATAACATATGTTATGCAACACTGAAGAATAACATATAGGCCATGCACTTTTTGCATTGCATTGCATTGCACACCAGAACTAACTCCTTCAAATGTTTACTAAAGAGATAACATTTTGCATTGCATTGTACAAACGATCTAACGTTGTGCACTGAAGAATAACATATAGGCCATGCACTTTTTGCATTGCATTGCATTGCGCACCAGAATTACCCCTCAAATGTTTATTAAAGAGATAACATTTTGCATTGCATTGCACAAACGATCTAACTGTGTGCATTGAAGAATAACGTATAGACTAAATGCATGCATTTTATTGCATTGCACACCCGAACTAACTTCTTCCCATGTCCATAAATGAGATAACATATGTTATGCAACATTTCATTGTTTTGCACAAACGATCTAACGTTGTGCATTGAAGAGTAACATAGGCTATTCACTTTTTGCTTTGCATTGCATTGCACACCAGAACTAGCTCCTTCCCATGTTCATTAAAGGGATAACATGTTGCATTGCATTGCTTTGCACAAACGATCTAACGCTGTGCACTGAAGAATAACATATAGGCTATGCACTTTTTGCATTGCTTTGCATTGCACACAAGAATGAACTCCTTCAAATGTTTATTAAAGAGATAACATGTTGCATTGCATTGCACAAACGATCTAACATTGTGCATTGAAGAATGACATAGTTGACATAACTAAATGCATGGATTGTGTTGCATGTACAGCCGAATAACTCCTTCCCATGTTCAATAAAGAGATAATATGTTGCATTGCTTTGCACAAACGATTTAACGCTGTGCACTGAATAACATTTATGCACTTTTTGCATTGTATTGCGTTGCACACCCAAACTAACTCCTTCCCATGTTTATTAAAGAGATAACATATGTTATGCACAAACGATCTAACGTTTTGCATTAAATTGTAACATTGGCTATTCACTTTTTGCATTGCATTGCACACCATAACTAACTTTTCTAACATTTGAAGGAGTTAGTTCTGCAAAAAGTGCATAAATGTTATTATTCAGTGCACAACATTAGATCGTTTCTGCAATGCAATGCAATGCAATGCAACATGTTATCTCTTTAGTGAACATGGGAAAGAGTTAGTTCTGGTGTGCAATTCAATGCAATGCAAAAAGTGCATGGTCTATGTTTCTCTTCAATGCACAACGTTAGATCGTTTGCGCAATGCAATACAAAATGTTATCTCTTCAATGAACATTTGAAGGAGTTAGTTCTAATGTGCAATGCAATTCAAAAAGTGCATGGCCTATGTTATCTCTTTAATAAACATTTGAAGGAGTAAGATCTGTTGTGCAATGCAATGCAATGCCAAAAGTGCACACACTAAATGTTATTCTTCAGTGCACAACGTTAGATCGTTTCTACAATGCAATGCAATTCAATGCAATGCAACATGTTATCTCTTTACTGAACATGGGAAGGAGTTAGTTTCAGTGTGCAATGCAATGCAAAAAGTACATAAATGTTATTCTTCAATGCACAACGTTAGATCGTTTCTGCAATGCAATGCAATTCAATGCAATGCAACATGTGTTATCTCTTTAATGAACATGGGAAGGAGTTAGTTCTGGTGTGCAATGCAATACAATGCATACATTTAGCCTATATGTTATTCTCCAATGCACAACATTGATCGTTGAGACAAACGATCGTTTTGTGCAATGCAACGCAAAATGTTTTCTCTTTATGAACATGGGAAGAGGTTAGTACTGCTGTGCAATGCAATGCAAAAAGTGCATAAATGTTATTCTTCAGTGCACATCGTTAGATCGTTTGTGCAAAGCAATGCAATGTTGCATAACATGTTTAATGAACATGTGAAGGAGTTAGTTCGGGTGTGCAATGCAATACAATGCATCAATTTAGCCTGTATGTTATTCTTCAATGCACAACGTTAGATCGTTTGTGCAATGCAATGCAACATATTATCTCTTTATTGAACATGTGAAGGAGTTTGATCTGGTGTGCAATGCAATGCAATGCAAAAAGTGCATGGCCTATGTTACTCTTCACTGCACAACGTTAGATCGTTTGTGCAATGCAATGCACAACAGATGTTATCTCTTTAATGAACATTGGAAAGGAGTTAGTTTTGGTGTGCAATGCAGGGATAGAAGTGCATATGTTTTTCTTCAATGATGCACAACGATAGATCGTTTGTGCAATGCAACAACATATGTTAATTTTTTTTTTCAACTTTTGACCTCCTGTTTAATGAACATGGGAATAAATTAGTTGTAGTGTGCAATGCAATGCAATCCAAGAAGTGCATAGCCTATATGTTATTGTTCAGTGGACAACGTTAGATCGTTTGTGCAATGCAATGCAACAATATAAATGTTATCTCTTTAATGAACATGGGAAGGAGTTAGTTCTGGTGTGCAATGCAATGCGAAAAGTGCATTATCTATATGTTCCGTTATTCTACCGTGCATTCTATCGTTGTCCATCGGAATGAGTTAATTGTGTCAAAAGCCAGTGCAATGATTTTCCTTTACTGCACATTAATTAATCTACTTATACTGAGGTTAACTTTCTATACATACTCTTCGACCCCTGATCAGCCAATACAGAAGTCCATATTTGAGCAAAGTAACATATTTCTGGCCAAAGAGTCCTCTATATGGCTTATGGCTTACTATATGGCTTATGGCTTACCTTTTAAACTTATTTGTGGTCAAAGTGTCCTCAAAATTTTTCAAACTATATAAAGTTATAGTCTCCTTCTGATAATAAATCATTGACAAAAGAGTTCTCAAAATGATGTTGTCTACCATAAACGAATAGACTCCTTCTGAATTTAAATCAGCCATACAGAAGTCCATATTTGACATTCTGAACATATTTCTGGCCAGAGACCTTGAAAATTTACTTAACTATACATATTTCTCAAACTATACAGACTTCTCATGATGTTATATCAGCCAGACTGTAGACCATATAAGACCAATTGAACATATTTTTGGCCAAAGAATCCTCAAAATGATTTTTACTATTATAAACGTATCGACTCCTTCTGATGTTAAATCAGCCTTACAGAAGTCCATAATTGACCTGCTGAAAATATTTCTGGCCAAAGAGTCGATCTTGGGCTTTCTATAAATACTGATAGAATACTTTTGATACTTCATAAACCATACAGATGTCCATATCTGACCTTTTGAATTTATTTGTGGTCAAAGTGTCCTCAAAATTTTTCAAACAATATAAAGTTATAGAATCCTTTTGATGATAAATCAGCTATTCAGAGGTCCCCTTTTGACCTCCAGAACATATTTCTGGCCAAAGAGTCCTAAAAGATTAATACAATACATTCAGACTGATATCTTCGGATGTTATATAATCTTGACAAAAGTCCATATTTGACATACTGAATATATTTCTGGCCAAGGAGTACTCGAAACTTGACCTTTCCGTACATACTCGTTGATTCTTTCTGATGTTACGTCAACCATACAGTAGTCCATTTTTGACCCAAGGAATATTTTTCTGGCCAAAGAGTCCTCGATGTTGGGCTTTCTATACATACTCATAGACTCCTTCTCATGCTTCACAAGCCATATAGATGTCCATATCTGACCTTTTGAACTTATTTGTGGTCAAAGTGTCCTCAAAATTTTTCAAACTATATAAAGTTATAGAATCCTTTTGATGATAAATCAGCTATTCAGAGGTTTTGACCTCCTGAACATATTTCTGGCCAAAGAGTCCTCGATCTTGGGCTTTCTATACATACTCAAAGATTCCTTCTGATGCTTCATAAGCCATATAGATGTCCATATCTGACCTTTTGAACTTATTTGAGGTAAAAAGTGTCCTCAAAATTTTTCAAACTATATAAAGTTATAGAATCCTTTTGATGATAAATCAGCTATTCAGCGGTTTTGACCTCCTGAACATATTTCTGGCCAAAGATTCCTCGATCTTGGGCTTTCTATACTCATAGACTCCTTCTGATGCATCATAAGCCATGTAGATGTCCATATCTGACCTTTTGAACTTATTTGTGGTCAAAGTGTCCTCAAAATTTTTCAAACTATATAAAGTTATAGAATTCTTTTGATGATAAATCAGCTATTCAGAGGTCCTCTTTTGACCTCCTGAACATATTTCTGGCCAAAGAGTCCTCCACCTTGGGATTTCTATACATACTCATAGACTCCTTCTGATGCTTCATAAGCCATATAGATGTCCATATCTGACCTTTTGAACTTATTTGTGGTCAAAGTGTCCTCAAAATTTTTCAAACTATATAAAGTTATAGAATCCTTTTGTTGATCAGCTATTCAGAGGTTTTGACCTCCTGAAAATATTTCTGGCCAAAGAGTCCTCGATCTTGGGCTTTCTATATATACCCATAGACTCCCTCTGATGCTTCAAAAGCAATATAGATGTCCATATCTGACCTTTTGAACTTATTTGTGGTCAAAGTGTCCTCAAAATTTTTCAAACTATATAAAGTTATAGACTCCTTTTGATGCTAAATCAGCTATTCATGGGTCCCCTTTTGACCTCCTGAACATAATTCTGGCCAAAGAGTCCTCGATATTGGGCTTTCTAATCAAACTCATAGACTCCTTCTGATGCTTCATAAGCCATATAGATGTCCATATCTGACCTTTTGAACTTATTTGTGGTCAAAGTGTCCTCAAAATTTTTCAAACTATATAAAGTTATAGACTCCTTTTGATGCTAAATCAGCTATTCATTGATCCCCATTTGATCTCCTGAACATATTTCTGGCCAAAACAATCCTCGATCTTGAGCTTTCTATACAATACTCATAGACTCCTTCTGATGCTTCATAAGCCTTATAGATGTCCATATCTGACCTTTTGAACATTTGTGGTCAAAGTTTCCTCAAAATTTTTCAAACTACATAAAGTTATAGACTCCTTTTGATGATGAATCAGCTATTCAGAGGTCCCCATTTGACCTCCTGAACATATTTCTGGCCAAAGAGTCCTCAATATTGGGCTTTCAATACATACTCATAGACTCCTGATGCTTCATAAGCCATATAGATGTCCAAATCTGACCTTTTGAACTTATTTGTGGTCAAAGTGTCCTCAAAAGTTTTCAAAATACATGAACTTTTAGACTCCTTTTGATGATAAATCAGCTATTCAGAGGTCCCCTTTTGACCTCCTGAACATATTTCTGGCCAAAGAGTCCTCGATTTTGGGCTTTCTATTCATAGACTCCTTCTGATGCTTCATAAGCCATATAGATATCCATATCTGATCTTTTGAACTTATTTGTGGTCAAAGTGTCCTCAAAAATTTTCAAACTATATAAAGTTATAAACTCTCTCTGATGATAAATCAGCTATTCAGAGGTCCCCTTTTGATCTCCTGAACATATTTCTGGCCAAAAAATCCTCGATCTTGGGCTTTCTATACATACTCATAGACTCCTTCTGATGCTTCATAAGCCATATAGATGTCCATATCTGAACTTTTGAACTTATTTGTGGTCAAAGTGTCCTCAAAATTTTTCAAACTATATAAAGTTATAGAATCCTTTTGATGATAAATCAGCTATTCAGAGGTTTTGACCTCCTGAACATATTTCTGGACAAAGAGTCCTCGATCTATACATACTCATAGATTCCTTCTGATGCTTCATAAGCCATACAGATGTCCATATCTGACCTTTTGAACTTATTTGTGGTCAAAGTGTCCTCAAAAGTTTTTATACTATATAAAGTTATAGACTCCTTTTGATGCTAAATCAGCTATTCATGGGTCCCCTTTTGACCTCCTGAACATATTTCTGGCCAAAGAGTCCTCGATCTTGGGCTTTCTATATATACCCATAGACTACCTTTGATGCTTCAAAAGCAATATAGATGTCCATATCTGACCTTTTGAACTTATTTGTGGTCAAAGTGTCCTCAAATTTTTTCAAACTATATAAAGTTATAGACTCCTTTTGATGCTAAATCAGCTATTCATGGGTCCCCTTTTGACCTCCTGAACATATTTCTGGCCAAAGAGTCCTCGATCTTGGGTTTCTATATATACCCATAGACTCTCTCTGATGCTTCAAAAGCAATATAGATGTCAATATCTCACCTTTTGAACTTATTTCTGGTCAAAGGGTCCTCAAAAGTTTTCAAACTATATAAAGTTATAGAATCCTTTTGATGATAAATCAGCTATTCAGAGGTTTTGTCCTCCTGAACATATTTCTGGCCAAAGAGTCCTCGATCTTGGGCTTTCTATACATGCTCATTGATTCCTTCTGATGCTTCATAAGCCATATAGATGTCCATATCTGACCTTTTGAACTTATTTGAGTTCAAAAGTGTCCTCAAAATTTTTCAAACTATATAAAGTTATAGAATCCTTTTGATGATAAATCAGCTATTCAGAGGTTTTGACCTCCTGAACATATTTCTGGCCAAAGAGTCCTCGATCTTGGGCTTTCTATACTCATAGACTCCTTCTGATGCATCATAAGCCATGTAGATGTCCATATCTGACCTTTTGAACTTATTTGTGGTCAAAGTGTCCTCAAAATTTTTCAAACTATATAAAGTTATAGAATTCTCTTGATGATAAATCAGCTATTCAGAGGTCCCCTGTTGACGTACGGAACATATTTCTGGCCAAAGAGTCCTAAAAGATTAATACTGATATCTTCAGACTGATATCTTCGGATTCTATATCCTCCTGACAAAAGTCCATATTTGACATACAGAATTTTTTTTCTGACCAAGGAGTATTCGAAACTTCGGCTTTCTATACATACTACTTCTGATGCTTCATAAGCCATATAGATGTCCATATCTGACCTTTTAAACTTATTTGTGGTCAAAGTGTCCTCAAAATGTTTCAAACTATATAAAGTTATAGAATCCTTTTGATGATAAATCAGCTATTCAGAGGTTTTGACCTCCTGAACATATTTCTGGACAAAGAGACCTCGATCTTGGGCTTTCTATACTCATAGACTCTTTCTGATGCATCATAAGCCATGTAGATGTCCATATCTGACCTTTTGAACTTATTTGTGGTCAAAGTGTCCTCAAAATGTTTCAAACTATATAAAGTTATAGAATCCTTTTGATGATAAATAAGCTATTCAGAGGTTTTGACCTCCTGAACATATTTCTGGACAAAGAGACCTCGATCTTGGGCTTTCTATACTCATAGACTCTTTCTGATGCATCATAATTCATGTAGATGTCCATATCTGACCTTTTGAACTTATTTGTGGTCAAAGTGTCCTCAAAATTTTTCAAACTATATAAAGTTATAGAATCCTTTTGATGATAAATCAGCTATTCAGAGGTCCTCTTTTGACCTCCTGAACATATTTCTGGCCAAAGAGTCCTCGACCTTGGGCTTTCTATACTCATAGACCCTTTCTGATGCATTATAAGCCATGTAGATGTCCATATCTGACCTTTTGAGCTTATTTGTGGTGAAAGTGTCCTCAAAATTTTTCAAACTATATAAAGTTATAGAATTCTTTTGATGATAAATCAGCTATTCAGAGGTCCTCTTTTGACCTCCTGAACATATTTCTGGCCAAAGAGTCCTCCAACTTGGGCTTTCTATACATACTCATAGATTCCTTCTGATGCTTCATAAGCCATATAGATGTCCATATCTGACCTTTTGAACTTATTTGTGGTCAAAGTGTCCTCCAAATTTTTCAAACTATATAAAGTTATAGAATCCTTTTTATGATAAATCAGCTATTCAGAGGTTTTGACCTCCTGAACATATTTCTGGCCAAAGAGTCCTCCACCTTGGGCTTTCTATACATACTCATAGACTCCTTCTGATGCATCATAAGCCATATAGATGTCAATATCGGACCTTTTGAACTTATTTGTGGTCAAAGTGTCCTCCAAATTTTTCAAACTATATAAAGTTATAGAAATCTTTTGGTGATAAATCAGCTATTCAGAGGTCCCCTTTTCACCTACGGAACATTTTTCTGGCCAAAGAGTCCTAAAAGATTAATACTGATATCTTCTGACTGATATCTTCGTATTCTATATCCTCCTGACAAAAGTCCATATTTGACATACTGAATTTTTTTCTGGCCAAGGAGTATTCGAAACTTGGGCTTTCTATACATACTACTTCTGATGCTTCATAAGCCATATATATGTCCATATCTGACCTTTTGAACTTATTTGTGGTCAAAGTGTCCTCAAAATTTTTCAAACTATATAAAGTTCTAGAATTCTTTTGATGATAAATCAGCTATTCAGAGGTCCCCTTTTGACCTCCTGAACATATTTCTAGCCAAAGAGTCCTCGATATTGGGCTTTCTATTCATACTCCTAGACTCCTTCTGATGCTTCATAAGCCATATGGATGTCCATATCTGACCTTTTGAACTTATTTGTGGTCAAAGTGTCCTCAAAATTTTTCAAACTATATAAAGTTATAGACTCCTTTTGATGCTAAATCAGCTATTCATTGATCCCCATTTGATCTCCTGAACATATTTCTGGCCAAAACAATCCTCGATCTTGAGCTTTCTATACAATACTCATAGACTCCTTCTGATGCTTCATAAGCCTTATAGATGTCCATATCTGACCTTTTGAACATTTGTGGTCAAAGTTTCCTCAAAATTTTTCAAACTACATAAAGTTATAGACTCCTTTTGATGATGAATCAGCTATTCAGAGGTCCCCATTTGACCTCCTGAAAATATTTCTGGCCAAAGAGTCCTCAATATTGGGCTTTCAATACATACTCATAGACTCCTGATGCTTCATAAGCCATATAGATGTCCAAATCTGACCTTTTGAACTTATTTGTGGTCAAAGTGTCCTCAAAAGTTTTCAAAATACATGAACTTTTAGACTCCTTTTGATGATAAATCAGCTATTCAGAGGTCCCCTTTTGACCTCCTGAACATATTTCTGGCCAAAGAGTCCTCGATTTTGGGCTTTCTATACATATTCATAGACTCCTTCTGATGCTTCATAAGCCATATAGATATCCATATCTGATCTTTTGAACTTATTTGTGGTCAAAGTGTCCTCAAAAATTTTCAAACTATATAAAGTTATAAACTCTCTCTGATGATAAATCAGCTATTCAGAGGTCCCCTTTTGATCTCCTGAACATATTTCTGGCCAAAAAATCCTTGATCTTGGGCTTTCTATACATACTCATAGACTCCTTCTGATGCTTCATAAGCCATATAGATGTCCATATCTGACCTTTTGAACTTATGTCCATATTTGACATACTGAATATATTTCTGGCCAAGGAGTACTCGAGACTTGACCTTTCTGTACATACTCGTTGATTCTTTCTGATGTTACGTCAACCATACAGTAGTCCATTTTTGACACAAGGAATATTTTTCTGGCCAAAGAGTCCTCGATGTTGGGCTTTCTATACATACTCATAGACTCCTTCTCATGCTTCATAAGCCATTTAGATGTCCATATCTGAACTTTTGAACTTATTTGTGGTCAAAGTGTCCTCAAAATTTTTCAAACTATATAAAGTTATAGAATCCTTTTGATGATAAATCAGCTATTCAGAGGTTTTGACCTCCTGAACATATTTCTGGACAAAGAGTCCTCGATCTATACATACTCATAGATTCCTTCTGATGCTTCATAAGCCATACAGATGTCCATATCTGACCTTTTGAACTTATTTGTGGTCAAAGTGTCCTCAAAAGTTTTTATACTATATAAAGTTATAGACTCCTTTTGATGCTAAATCAGCTATTCATGGGTCCCCTTTTGACCTCCTGAACATATTTCTGGCCAAAGAGTCCTCGATCTTGGGCTTTCTATATATACCCATAGACTACCTTTGATGCTTCAAAAGCAATATAGATGTCCATATCTGACCTTTTGAACTTATTTGTGGTCAAAGTGTCCTCAAATTTTTTCAAACTATATAAAGTTATAGACTCCTTTTGATGCTAAATCAGCTATTCATGGGTCCCCTTTTGACCTCCTGAACATATATTTCTGGCCAAAGAGTCCTCGATCTTGGGTTTCTATATATACCCATAGACTCTCTCTGATGCTTCAAAAGCAATATAGATGTCAATATCTCACCTTTTGAACTTATTTCTGGTCAAAGGGTCCTCAAAAGTTTTCAAACTATATAAAGTTATAGAATCCTTTTGATGATAAATCAGCTATTCAGAGGTTTTGTCCTCCTGAACATATTTCTGGCCAAAGAGTCCTCGATCTTGGGCTTTCTATACATGCTCATTGATTCCTTCTGATGCTTCATAAGCCATATAGATGTCCATATCTGACCTTTTGAACTTATTTGAGTTCAAAAGTGTCCTCAAAATTTTTCAAACTATATAAAGTTATAGAATCCTTTTGATGATAAATCAGCTATTCAGAGGTTTTGACCTCCTGAACATATTTCTGGCCAAAGAGTCCTCGATCTTGGGCTTTCTATACTCATAGACTCCTTCTGATGCATCATAAGCCATGTAGATGTCCATATCTGACCTTTTGAACTTATTTGTGGTCAAAGTGTCCTCAAAATTTTTCAAACTATATAAAGTTATAGAATTCTCTTGATGATAAATCAGCTATTCAGAGGTCCCCTGTTGACGTACGGAACATATTTCTGGCCAAAGAGTCCTAAAAGATTAATACTGATATCTTCAGACTGATATCTTCGGATTCTATATCCTCCTGACAAAAGTCCATATTTGACATACAGAATTTTTTTTCTGACCAAGGAGTATTCGAAACTTCGGCTTTCTATACATACTACTTCTGATGCTTCATAAGCCATATAGATGTCCATATCTGACCTTTTAAACTTATTTGTGGTCAAAGTGTCCTCAAAATGTTTCAAACTATATAAAGTTATAGAATCCTTTTGATGATAAATAAGCTATTCAGAGGTTTTGACCTCCTGAACATATTTCTGGACAAAGAGACCTCGATCTTGGGCTTTCTATACTCATAGACTCTTTCTGATGCATCATAAGCCATGTAGATGTCCATATCTGACCTTTTGAACTTATTTGTGGTCAAAGTGTCCTCAAAATGTTTCAAACTATATAAAGTTATAGAATCCTTTTGATGATAAATAAGCTATTCAGAGGTTTTGACCTCCTGAACATATTTCTGGACAAAGAGACCTCGATCTTGGGCTTTCTATACTCATAGACTCTTTCTGATGCATCATAATTCATGTAGATGTCCATATCTGACCTTTTGAACTTATTTGTGGTCAAAGTGTCCTCAAAATTTTTCAAACTATATAAAGTTATAGAATCCTTTTGATGATAAATCAGCTATTCAGAGGTCCTCTTTTGACCTCCTGAACATATTTCTGGCCAAAGAGTCCTCGACCTTGGGCTTTCTATACTCATAGACCCTTTCTGATGCATTATAAGCCATGTAGATATCCATATCTGACCTTTTGAGCTTATTTGTGGTGAAAGTGTCCTCAAAATTTTTCAAACTATATAAAGTTATAGAATTCTTTTGATGATAAATCAGCTATTCAGAGGTCCTCTTTTGACCTCCTGAACATATTTCTGGCCAAAGAGTCCTCCAACTTGGGGCTTTCTATACATACTCATAGATTCCTTCTGATGCTTCATAAGCCATATAGATGTCCATATCTGACCTTTTGAACTTATTTGTGGTCAAAGTGTCCTCCAAATTTTTCAAACTATATAAAGTTATAGAATCCTTTTTATGATAAATCAGCTATTCAGAGGTTTTGACCTCCTGAACATATTTCTGGCCAAAGAGTCCTCCACCTTGGGCTTTCTATACATACTCATAGACTCCTTCTGATGCATCATAAGCCATATAGATGTCAATATCGGACCTTTTGAACTTATTTGTGGTCAAAGTGTCCTCCAAATTTTTCAAACTATATAAAGTTATAGAAATCTTTTGGTGATAAATCAGCTATTCAGAGGTCCCCTTTTCACCTACGGAACATTTTTCTGGCCAAAGAGTCCTAAAAGATTAATACTGATATCTTCTGACTGATATCTTCGTATTCTATATCCTCCTGACAAAAGTCCATATTTGACATACTGAATTTTTTTCTGGCCAAGGAGTATTCGAAACTTGGGCTTTCTATACATACTACTTCTGATGCTTCATAAGCCATATATATGTCCATATCTGACCTTTTGAACTTATTTGTGGTCAAAGTGTCCTCAAAATTTTTCAAACTATATAAAGTTCTAGAATTCTTTTGATGATAAATCAGCTATTCAGAGGTCCCCTTTTGACCTCCTGAACATATTTCTAGCCAAAGAGTCCTCGATATTGGGCTTTCTATTCATACTCCTAGACTCCTTCTGATGCTTCATAAGCCATATGGATGTCCATATCTGACCTTTTGAACTTATTTGTGGTCAAAGTGTCCTCAAAATTTTTCAAACTATATAAAGTTATAACCTCCTTTTGATGATAAATCAGCTATTCATGGGTCCCCTTTTGACCTCCTGAACATATTTCTGGCCAAAGAGTCCTCGATCTTGGGCTTTCTATATATACTCATAGACTCCCTCTGATGCTTCAAAAGCCATATAGATGTCCATATATGACCTTTTGAACTTATTTCTGGTCAAAGGGTCCTCAAAAGTTTTAAAACTATATGAAGATATAGAATTCTTTTTTGATAAATCAGCTAAATGTAAAATATGGTCTTTTGTCAGGAGGATATAACATCCGAAGATATCAGTCTGAATGTATTGTATTAATCGTTTAGGACTCTTTAACCAGAAATATGTTCAGTAGGTCAAAAGGGGACCTCTGAATAGTTGATTTATCATCAGAAAGAGTCTACCCTTTACCCAGAACTAAGTTCAAAAGGTCAGATATGGACATCTATATGGCTTTTGAAGCATCAGTGGGAGTCTATGAGTATATATAGAAAGCAAAGATCGAGGACTCTTTGGCGAGAAATATGTTCAGGAGGTCAAAAGGGGACCTCTGAATAGCTGATTTATCATAAAAAGAATTCTATAACTTCATATAGTTTGAAAACTTTTGAGGACCCTTTGACCACAAATAAGTTCAAAAGGTCAGATATGGACATCTATATGGCTTTTGAAGCATCAGAGGGAGTCTATGAGTATATATAGAAAGCCCAAGATTGAGGACTCTTTGGCCAGAAATATGTTCAGGAGGTCAAAAGGGGACCTCTGAATAGCTGATTTATCATCAAAAGAATTCTATAACTTTATATAGTTTGAAAAATTTTGAGGACACTTTGACCACGAATAAGTTCAAAAGGTCAGATATGGACATATATATGGCTTATGATGCATCAGAAGAAGTCTATGAGTATATAGAGAAAGCCCAAGATCGAGGACTCTTTGGCCAGAAATATGTTCAGGAGGTCAAAACCTATGAATAGCTGATTTATCATCAAAAGGATTCGACAACTTTATATAATTTAAAACATTTTGAGGACCCTTTGACCACAAATAAGTTCAAAAGGTCAGATATGGACATATATATGGCTTATGAAGCATCAGAAGGAGTATGTATAGAAAGGCCATGTTTCGAATACTCCTTGGTCAGAAAAAAATTCAGTTTGTCAAATATCGACTTTTGTCAGGAGGATATAACATCCGAAGATATCAGTCTTGAATTGTATTAATCTTTTAGGACTCTTTTGCCAGAAATATGTTCAGGAGGTCAAAAGGGGACCTCTGAATAGCTGATTTATCATAATAAGAATTCTGTAACTTTATATATATTTTGAAAAATTTTGAGGACCCTTTGACCACAAATAAGTTCAAAAGGTCAGATATGGACATCCATATGGCTTATGAAGCATCAGAAGGAGTATGAATAGAAAGCCCAATATCGAGGACTCTTTGGCCAGAAATATGTTCAGGAGGTCAAAAGGGGCCCCATGAAATACTGATTTATCACCAAAAGGAGTCTATAAGTTTATATAGTTTGAAATTTTTTGAGGACACTTTGACCACAAATGAGTTCAAAAGGTCAGATATGGACATATATATGGCTTATGAAGCATCAGAAGGAGCATGTATAGAAAGCCCAAGTTCCGAATACTCCTTGGCCAGAAAAAAATTCAGTATGTCAAATATGGTCTTTTGTCAGGAGGATATAACATCCGAAGATATCAGTCTGAATGTATTGTATTAATCGTTTATGACTCTTTAGCCAGAAATATGTTCAGGAGGTCAAAAGGGGACCTCTGAATAGCTGATTTATCATAAAAAGAATTCTATAACTTTATATATTTTGAAAAATTTTGAGGACCCTTTGACCAGAAATAAGTTCAAAAGGGGACCTCTGAATAGCTGATTTATCATAAAAAGTATTCTATAACTTTATATATTTTGAAAAATTTTGAGGACCCTTTGACCAGAAATAAGTTCAAAAGGTCACATATGGACATCTATATGGATTTTGAAGCATCAGAGGGAGTCTATGAGTATATATAGAAAGCCCAAGATCGAGGACTCTTTGGCCAGAAATATGTTCAGGAGGTCAAATGACCTCTGAATAGCTGATTTATCATCAAAAGAATTCTATAACGTTATATAGTTTGAAAAATTTTGAGGACACTTTGACCACAAATAAGTTCAAAAGGTCAGATATGGACATCTATATGGCTTATGAAGCATCAGAAGGAGTCTATGAGTATGAATAGAAAGCACAATATCGAGGACTCTTTGGCCAGAAATATGTTCAGTAGGTCAAAAGGGTACCTCTGAATAGCTGATTTATCATCAGAAAGAGTCTATAACATTATATAGTTTAAAAACTTTTTAGGACCCTTTGACCAGAAATAAGTTCAAAAGGTCAGATATGGACATCTATATGGCTTTTGAAGCATCAGAGGGAGTCTATGAGTATATATAGAAAGCCCAAGATTGAGGACTCTTTGGCCAGAAATATGTTCAGGAGGTCAAAAGGGGACCTCTGAATAGTTGATTTATCATCAAAAGAATTCTATAACTTTATATAGTTTGAAAAATTTTGAGGACACTTTGACCACGAATAAGTTCAAAAGGTCAGATATGGACATCTATATGGATTTTGAAGCATCAGAGGGAGTCTATGAGTATATATAGAAAGCCCAAGATCGAGGACTCTTTGGCCAGAAATATGTTCAGGAGGTCAAAAGGGGCCCCATGAAATACTGATTTATCACCAAAAGGAGTCTATAAGTTTATATAGTTTGAAATTTTTTGAGGACACTTTGACCACAAATAAGTTCAAAAGGTCAGATATGGACATATATATGGCTTATGAAGCATCAGAAGGAGTATGTATAGAAAGCCCAAGTTCCGAATACTCCTTGGCCAAAAAAAAAATTCAGTATGTCAAATATGGTCTTTTGTCAGGAGGATATAACATCCGAAGATATCAGTCTGAATGTATTGTATTAATCGTTTAGGACTCTTTAGCCAGAAATATGTTCAGGAGGTCAAAAGGGGACCTCTGAATAGCTGATTTATCATAAAAAGAATTCTATAACTTTATATATTTTGAAAAATTTTGAGGACCCTTTGACCAGAAATAAGTTCAAAAGGTCACATATGGACATCTATATGTATTTTGAAGCATCAGAGGGAGTCTATGAGTATATATAGAAAGCCCAAGATTGAGGACTCTTTGGCCAGAAATATGTTCAGGAGGTCAAAAGGGGACCTCTGAATAGCTGATTTATCATCAAAAGAATTCTATAACTTTATATAGTTTGAAAAATTTTGAGGACACTTTGACCACAAATAAGTTCAAAAGGTCAGATATGGACATCTATATGGCTTATGAAGCATCAGAAGGAGTCTATGAGTATGTTTAGAAAGCCCAAGATCGAGGACTCTTTGGCCAGAAATATGTTCAGGAGGTCAAAAGGGGACCTCTGAATAGCTGATTTATCATCAAAAGAATTCTATAACTTTATATAGTTTGAAAAATTTTGAGGACCCTTTGACCACAAATAAGTTCAAAAGGTCAGATATGGACATCTATATGGCTTATGAAGCATCAGAAGGAGTCTAGGAGTATGAATAGAAAGCCCAATATCGAGGACTCTTTGGCCAGAAATATGTTCAGGAGGTCAAAAGGGTACCTCTGAATAGCTGATTTGTCATAAAAAGAATTCTATAACTTTATATATTTTGAAAAATTTTGAGGACCCTTTGACCAGAAATAAGTTCAAAAGGTCACATATGGACATCTATATGGATTTTGAAGCATCAGAGGGAGTCTATGAGTATATATAGAAAGCCCAAGATCGAGGACTCTTTGGCCAGAAATATGTTCAGGAGGTCAAAAGGGGCCCCATGAAATACTGATTTATCACCAAAAGGAGTCTATAAGTTTATATAGTTTGAAATTTTTTGAGGACACTTTGACCACAAATAAGTTCAAAAGGTCAGATATGGACATATATATGGCTTATGAAGCATCAGAAGGAGTATGTATAGAAAGCCCAAGTTCCGAATACTCCTTGGCCAGAAAAAAATTCAGTATGTCAAATATGGTCTTTTGTCAGGAGGATATAACATCCGAAGATATCAGTCTGAATGTATTGTATTAATCGTTTAGGACTCTTTAGCCAGAAATATGTTCAGGAGGTCAAAAGGGGACCTCTGAATAGCTGATTTATCATAAAAAGAATTCTATAACTTTATATATTTTGAAAAATTTTGAGGACCCTTTGACCAGAAATAAGTTCAAAAGGTCACATATGGACATCTATATGTATTTTAAAGCATCAGAGGGAGTCTATGAGTATATATAGAAAGCCCAAGATTGAGGACTCTTTGGCCAGAAATATGTTCCGTAGGTCAACAGGGGACCTCTGAATAGCTGATTTATCATCAAAAGAATTCTATAACTTTATTTAGTTTGAAAACTTTTGAGGACCCTTTACCCAGAACTAAGTTCAAAAGGTCAGATATGGACATCTACATGGCTTTTGAAGCATCAGAGGGAGTCTATGAGTATATATAGAAAGCAAAGATCGAGGACTCTTTGGCGAGAAATATGTTCAGGAGGTCAAAAGGGGACCTCTGAATAGCTGATTTATCATAAAAAGAATTCTTTAACTTTATATATTTTGAAAAATGTTGAGGACCCTTTGACCAGAAATAAGTTCAAAAGGTCAGATATGGACATCTATATGGCTTATGAAGCATCAGATGGACTCTTTGAGTATGCTCAGAAAGCGCAAGATCGAGGACTCTTTGGCCAGAAATATGTTCAGGAGGTCAAAATGGGACCTCTGAATAGCTGATTTATCATCAAAAGAATTCTATAACTTTATATAGTTTGAAACCTTTTGAGGACCCTTTACCCAGAACTAAGTTCAAAAGGTCAGATATGGACATCTATATGGCTTTTGAAGCATCAGAGGCAGTCTATGAGTATATATAGAAAGCCCAAGATCTAGGACTCTTTGGCCAGAAATATTTTCAGGAGGTCAAAAGGGGACCTCTGAATAGCTGATTTATCATAAAAAGAATTCTATAACTTTATACAGTTTGAAAAATTTTGAGGACCCTTGACCAGAAATAAGTTCAAAAGGTCAGATATGGACATCTATATGGATTTTGAAGCATCGAAGGGAGTCTATGAGTATATATAGAAAGCCCAAGATCGAGGACTCTTTGGCCAGAAATATGTTCAGGAGGTCGAAAGGGGACCTCTGAATAGCTGATTTATCATCAAAAGAATTCTATAACTTTATATAGTTTGAAAAATTTTGAGGACACTTTGACCACGAATAAGTTCAAAAGGTCAGTTATCGACATCTATATGGCTTATGATGCATCAGAAGAAGTCTATGAGTATATATAGAAAGCCCAAGATCGAGGACTCTTTGGCGAGAAATATGTTCAGGAGGTCAAATGACCTCTGAATAGCTGATTTATCATCAAAAGAATTCTATAACGTTATATAGTTTAGAAACTTTTTAGGACCCTTTGACCAGAAATAAGTTCAAAAGGTCAGATATGGACATCTATATGGCTTTTGAAGCATCAGCGGGAGTCTATGAGTATATAAAGAAAGCCCAAGATTGAGGACTCTTTTGCCAGAAATATGTTCAGGAGGTCAAAAGGGGACCTCTGAATAGCTGATTTATCATCAAAAGAATTCTATAACTTTATATAGTTTGAAAAATTTTGAGGACACTTTGACCACAAATAAGTTCAAAAGGTCAGATATGGACATCTATATGGCTTATGAAGCATCAGATGGAGTCTTTTAGTATGCTTAGAAAGCGCAAGATCGAGGACTCTTTGGCCAGAAATATGTTCAGGAGGTCAAAAGGGGACCTCTGAATAGCTGATTTATCATCAAAAGAATTCTATAACTTCATATAGTTTGAAAACTTTTGAGGACCCTTTGACAAATAAGTTCAAAAGGTCAGATATGGACATCTATATGGATTTTTAAGCATCAGAGGGAGTCTATGAGTATAGAAAGCCCAAGATCTTGGACTCTTTGGCCAGAAAAATGTTCAGGAGGTCAAAAGGTGCCCTATGAAATTCTGATTTATCATCAAAAGGAGTCTATAACTTTATATAAGTTTGAAAATTTTTGAGGACACTTTGACCACAAATAAGTTCAAAAGGTCAGATATGGACATCTATATGGCTTATGAAGCATTAGAAGGAGTCTATGAGTATGTATAGAAAGCCCAAGATCGAGGACTCTTTGGCCAGAAATATGTTCAGGAGGTCAAAAGAGGACCTCTGAATAGCTGATTTATCATAAAAAGAATTCTATAACTTCATATAGTTTGAAAACTTTTGAGGACCCTTTGACAAATAAGTTCAAAAGGTCAGATATGGACATCTATATGGCTTATGAAGCATTAGAAGGAGTCTATGAGTATGTATAGAAAGCCCAAGATCGAGGACTCTTTGGCCAGAAATATGTTCAGGAGGTCTAAAGAGGACCTCTGAATAGCTGATTTATCATAAAAAGAATTCTATAACTTCATATAGTTTGAAAACTTTTGAGGACCCTTTGACAAATAAGTTCAAAAGGTCAGATATGGACATCTATATGGCTTATGAAGCATCAGACGGAGTCTATTAGAATGTATAGAAAGTTGCCAGAAATATGTTCAGGAGGTCAAAAGGGGACCTCTGAATAGCTGATTTATCATCAAAAGAATTCTATAACTTTATATAGTTTGAAAAATTTTGAGGACACTTTGACCACAAATAATTTCAAAAGGTCAGATATGAAGCATCAGAGGGAGTCGTATGAGTATGTATAGAAAGCCCAAGATCGAGGACTCTATGGCCAGAAAAATGTTCAGGAGGTCAAAAGTGTACCTCTGAATAGCTGATTTATCATCAAAAGAATTCTATAAGTTTATATAATTTGAAAAATTTTGAGGACACTTTGACCACAAATCAGTTCAAAAGGTCAGATATGAAGCATCAGAGGGAGTCGTATTAGTATGTATAGAAAGCCCAAGATCGAGGACTCTATGGCCAGAAATATATTCCTTGGGTCAAAAATGGACTTCTGTATGGTTGACGTAACATCAGAAAGAGTCATCGAGTATGTATTGAAAGCCCAAGTTTCGAATACTCCTTGGGCAGAAAAAAATTCAGTATGTCAAATATGGACTTTTGTCATGAGGATATAACATCCGAAGATATCAGTCTGAATGTATTGTATTTATCTTTTAGGACTCTTTGGCCAGTAATATGTTCAGTAGGTCAAAAGGTCACCTCTGAGTAGCTGATTTATCATCAAAAGGAACTTTATATAGTTTGAAAATTTTTTGAGGACACTTTGACCACAAATAAGTTCAAAATGTCAGATATGGACATCTATATGGCTTATGAAGCATCAGAAGGAATCTATGAATATGTATAGAAAGCCCAAGATCGAGGACTCTTTGGCCAGAAATATGTTCAGGAGGTAAGCCATAAGCCATATCTGTATGGATATCTATATTGGCTTATGAAGCATCAGGAGTCAATGATTATGTATTGAAATCGAGGACTGTTTGGCTAGAAATATGTTACTTTGGTCAAACATGTACTTACGTACATCAGTAGTCGAAGAGTATGTATAGAAAGTTAACATCAGTTGACTGAATGTATAAGTAGGTTAATGTGCAGTGAAGGAAAATCATTGCACTAGCTGTTGCTTTACAATGGACACAATTATAGGAGTTAGTTCTGGTGTGCAATGCAATGCGAAAAGTGCTTTGTCTATATGTTTATTCTTAAGTGCATTCTGTCGTTGGGCAACGTTACATTGCACTGAAGAATAAACATATAGATAAAGCACTTTTCGCATTGCATTGCACACCAGAACTAACTACTTCCCATGTTCATTAAAGATATAACATTTATGAATTGCACAAAGGATCTAACGTTGTCCACTGAACAATAACATATAGGCTATGCACTTCTTGGATTGCATTGCATTGCAAAAACGACCTAACGCTGTGCACTAAAGAATAACATTTGTGCACTTTTTGCATTGCTTTGCATTGCACACCAGAACTAACTCCTTCAAATGTTTACTAAAGAGATAACATTTTGCATTGCATTGCACAAACGATCTAACGTTGTGCATTGAAGAATAATATAGGCTATGCAATTCTTGCATTGCATTGCATTGCACACAGGAACTAACTCCTTCAAATGTTTATTAAAGAGAAAACATTTTGCATTGCATTGTAACAAACGATCTAACGTTGTGTATTGAAGAATAATATAGGCTATGCAATTCTTGCATTGCACACAAGAACTAACTCAGTCCCATTTTCTTTAAACAGATAAGTTGCAATGTTGTTGCATTGCATTGCACAAACGATCTAACGTTGTGCATTGAATTGTAACATAGCCATGCACTTTTTGCATTGCATTGCACACCAGAACTAACTCCTTCCCGTGTTCATTAAAGATATAACATTTATGCATTGCACAAAGGATCTAACGTTGTCCACTGAACAATAACATATAGGCTATGCACTTCTTGGATTGCATTGCATTGCAAAAACGACCTAACGCTGTGCACTAAAGAATAACATTTGTGCACTTTTTGCATTGCTTTGCATTGCACACCAGAACTAACTCCTTCAAATGTTTACTAAAGAGATAACATTTGGCATTGCATTGCACAAACGATCTAACGTTGTGCATTGAAGAATAATATAGGCTATGCAATTCTTGCATTGCATTGCATTGCACACCAGAACTAACTCCTTCAAATGTTTATTAAAGAGATAACATTTTGCATTGCATTGCAACAAACGATCTAACGTTGTGCATTGAAGAATAATATAGGCTATGCAATTCTTGCATTGCACACAAGAACTAACTCAGTCCCATTTTCTTTAAAGAGATAAGTTGCAATGTTGTTGCATTGCATTGCACAAACGATCTAACGTTTTGCATTGAATTGTAACATAGCCATGCACTTTTTGCATTGCATTGCACACCAGATCTAACTCCTTCCCATGTTCAGTAAAGAGATAACATATGTTATGCAACACTGAAGAATAACATATAGGCCATGCACTTTTTGCATTGCATTGCATTGCACACCAGAACTAACTCCTTCAAATGTTTATTAAAGAGATAACATTTTGCATTGCATTGCACAAACGACCTAACGCTGTGCACTAAAGAATAACATTTATGCACTTTTTTGCATTGCATTGCACACCAGAACTAACTCCTTCAAATGTTTACTAAAGAGATAACATTTTGCATTGCATTGCACAAACGATCTAACGTTGTGCACTGAAGAATAACATATAGGCCATGCACTTTTTGCATTGCATTGCATTGCACACCAGAACTAACTCCTTCAAATGTTTATTAAAGAGATAACATTTTGCATTGCATTGCACAAACGACCTAACGCTGTGCACTAAAGAATAACATTTATGCACTTTTTGCATTGCATTGCATTGCACACCAGAATTACCCCCTCAAATGTTTATTAAAGAGATAACATTTTGCATTGCATTGCACAAACGATCTAACTGTGTGCATTGAAGAATAACGTATAGACTAAATGCATGCATTTTATTGCATTGCACACCCGAACTAACTCCTTCCCATGTTCATAAATGAGATAACATATGTTATGCAACATTTCATTGTTTTGCACAAACGATCTAACGTTGTGCATTGAAGAGTAACATAGGCTATTCACTTTTTGCTTTGCATTGCATTGCACACCAGAACTAGCTCCTTCCCATGTTCATTAAAGGGATAACATGTTGCATTGCATTGCTTTGCACAAACGATCTAACGCTGTGCACTGAAGAATAACATGTAGGCTATGCACTTTTTGCATTGCATTGCACTCCAGAAGTAACTACTTCCCATTTTTATTAAAGAGGTAACATTTTGCATTGCATTGCACAAACGATCTAACGTTGAACATTGAAGAGTAACATAGGCCATGCATTTTTTGCATTGCTTTGCATTGCACACAAGAACGAACTCATGTTTATTAAATGTCTCATGTTTACTCAACGAACTTCCCATGTTTATTAAAGAGATAACATATGTTATGCACAAACGATCTAACGTTTTGCATTAAATTGTAACATTGGCTATTCACTTTTTGCATTGCATTGCACACCATAACTAACTTTTCTAACATTTGAAGGAGTTAGTTCTGCAAAAAGTGCATAAATGTTATTATTCAGTGCACAACATTAGATCGTTTCTGCAATGCAATGCAATGCAATGCAACATGTTATCTCTTTAGTGAACATGGGAAAGAGTTAGTTCTGGTGTGCAATTCAATGCAATGCAAAAAGTGCATGGTCTATGTTTCTCTTCAATGCACAACGTTAGATCGTTTGCGCAATGCAATACAAAATGTTATCTCTTCAATGAACATTTGAAGTAGTTAGTTCTAATGTGCAATGCAATTCAAAAAGTGCATGGCCTATGTTATCTCTTTAATAAACATTTGAAGGAGTAAGATCTGTTGTGCAATGCAATGCAATGCCAAAAGTGCACACACTAAATGTTATTCTTCAGTGCACAACGTTAGATCGTTTCTACAATGCAATGCAATTCAATGCAATGCAACATGTTATCTCTTTACTGAACATGGGAAGGAGTTAGTTTCAGTGTGCAATGCAATGCAAAAAGTACATAAATGTTATTCTTCAATGCACAACGTTAGATCGTTTCTGCAATGCAATGCAATTCAATGCAATGCAACATGTGTTATCTCTTTAATGAACATGGGAAGGAGTTAGTTCTGGTGTGCAATGCAATACAATGCATACATTTAGCCTATATGTTATTCTCCAATGCACAACATTGATCGTTGAGACAAACGATCGTTTTGTGCAATGCAACGCAAAATGTTATCTCTTTATGAACATGGGAAGAGGTTAGTACTGCTGTGCAATGCAATGCAAAAAGTGCATAAATGTTATTCTTCAGTGCACATCGTTAGATCGTTTGTGCAAAGCAATGCAATGTTGCATAACATGTTTAATGAACATGTGAAGGAGTTAGTTCGGGTGTGCAATGCAATACAATGCATCAATTTAGCCTGTATGTTATTCTTCAATGCACAACGTTAGATCGTTTGTGCAATGCAATGCAACATATTATCTCTTTATTGAACATGTGAAGGAGTTTGATCTGGTGTGCAATGCAATGCAATGCAAAAAGTGCATGGCCTATGTTACTCTTCATTGCACAACGTTAGATCGTTTGTGCAATGCAATGCACAACAGATGTTATCTCTTTAATGAACATGGGAAAGGAGTTAGTTTTGGTGTGCAATGCAGGGATAGAAGTGCATATGTTTTTCTTCAATGATGCACAACGATAGATCGTTTGTGCAATGCAACAACATATGTTAATTTTTTTTTCAACTTTTGACCTCCTGTTTAATGAACATGGGAATAAATTAGTTGTAGTGTGCAATGCAATGCAATCCAAGAAGTGCATATATGTTATTGTTCAGTGGACAACGTTAGATCGTTTGTGCAATGCAATGCAACAATATAAATGTTATCTCTTTAATGAACATGGGAAGGAGTTAGTTCTGGTGTGCAATGCAATGCGAAAAGTGCATTATCTATATGTTCCGTTATTCTACCGTGCATTCTATCGTTGTCCATCGGAATGAGTTAATTGTGTCAAAAGCCAGTGCAATGATTTTCCTTTACTGCACATTAATTAATCTACTTATACTGAGGTTAACTTTCTATACATACTCTTCGACCCCTGATCAGCCAATACAGAAGTCCATATTTGACCAAAGTAACATATTTCTGGCCAAAGAGTCCTCGATTTCTATACATACATCATTGACTCCTGATGCTTCATAAGCCATGGATATCTATATGGATAACTATATGGCTTATGGCTTACCTTTTAAACTTATTTGTGGTCAAAGTGTCCTCAAAATTTTTCAAACTATATAAAGTTATAGTCTCCTTCTGATAATAAATCATTGACAAAAGAGTTCTCAAAATGATGTTGTCTACCATAAACGAATAGACTCCTTCTGAATTTAAATCAGCCATACAGAAGTCCATATTTGACATTCTGAACATATTTCTGGCCAGAGACCTTGAAAATTTACTTAACTATACATATTTCTCAAACTATACAGACTTCTCATGATGTTATATCAGCCAGACTGTAGACCATATAAGACCAATTGAACATATTTTTGGCCAAAGAATCCTCAAAATGATTTTTACTATAATAAACGTATCGACTCCTTCTGATGTTAAATCAGCCTTACAGAAGTCCATAATTGACCTGCTGAAAATATTTCTGGCCAAAGAGTCGATCTTGGGCTTTCTATAAATACTGATAGAATACTTTTGATACTTCATAAACCATATAGATGTCCATATCTGACCTTTTGAATTTATTTGTGGTCAAAGTGTCCTCAAAATTTTTCAAACAATATAAAGTTATAGAATCCTTTTGATGATAAATCAGCTATTCAGAGGTCCCCTTTTGACCTCCAGAACATATTTCTGGCCAAAGAGTCCTAAAAGATTAATACAATACATTCAGACTGATATCTTCGGATGTTATATAATCTTGACAAAAGTCCATATTTGACATACTGAATATATTTCTGGCCAAGGAGTACTCGAAACTTGACCTTTCCGTACATACTCGTTGATTCTTTCTGATGTTACGTCAACCATACAGTAGTCCATTTTTGAAACAAGGAATATTTTTCTGGCCAAAGAATCCTCGATGTTGGGCTTTCTATACATACTCATAGACTCCTTCTCATGCTTCACAAGCCATATAGATGTCCATATCTGACCTTTTGAACTTATTTGTGGTCAAAGTGTCCTCAAAATTTTTCAAACTATATAAAGTTATAGAATCCTTTTGATGATAAATCAGCTATTCAGAGGTTTTGACCTCCTGAACATATTTCTGGACAAAGAGTCATCGATCTATACATACTCATAGATTCCTTCTGATGCTTCATAAGCCATATAGATGTCCATATCTGACCTTTTGAACTTATTTGTGGTCAAAGTGTCCTCAAAAGTTTTTAAACTATATAAAGTTATAGACTCCTTTTGATGCTAAATCAGCTATTCATGGGTCTCCTTTTGACCTCCTGAACATATTTCTGGCCAAAGAGTCCTCGATCTTGGGCTTTCTATATATACCCATAGACTCCCTCTGATGCTTCAAAAGCAATATAGATGTCCATATCTGACCTTTTGAACTTCTTTGTGGTCAAAGTGTCCTCAAAATTTTTCAAACTATATAAAGTTATAGACTCCTTTTGATGATAAATCAGCTATCCATGGGTCCCCTTTTGACCTCTTGAGCATATTTCTGGCCAAAGAGTCCTCGATCTTGGGCTTTCTATATATACCCATAGACTCCCTCTGATGCTTCAAAAGCAATATAGATGTCCATATCTCACCTTTTGAACTTATTTCTGGTCAAAGGGTCCTCAAAAGTTTTCAAACTCTATAAAGTTATAGAATTCTTTCGATGATAAATCATCTATTTTCAGACGTCCCCTTTTGACCTTCTGAACATATTTCTGGCCAAAGAGTCCTCCATCTTGGGCTTTCTACACAAACTCATAGACTCCTTATGATGCTTCATAAGCCATATAGATGTCCATATCTGACCTTTTGAACTTATTTGAGGTCAAAAGTGTCCTCAAAATTTTTCAAACTATATAAAGTTATAGAATCCTTTTGATGATAAATCAGCTATTCAGAGGTTTTGACCTCCTGAACATATTTCTGGCCAAAGAGTCCTCGATCTTGGGCTTTCTATACTCATAGACTCCTTCTAATAAGCCATGTATATGTCCATATCTGACCTTTTGAACTTATTTGAGGTCAAAAGCGTCCTCAAAATTTTTCAAACTATATAAAGTTATAGAATCCTTTTGATGATAAATCAGCTATTCAGAGGTTTTGACCTCCTGAACATATTTCTGGCCAAAGAGTCCTCGATCTTGGGCTTTCTATACTCATAGACTCTTTCTGATGCATCATAAGCCATGTAGATGTCCATATCTGACCTTTTGAACTTATTTGAGGTCAAAAGTGTCCTCAAAATTTTTCAAACTATATAAAGTTATAGAATCCTTTTGATGATAAATCAGCTATTCAGAGGTTTTGACCTCCTGAACATATTTCTGGCCAAAGAGTCCTCGATCTTGGGCTTTCTATACTCATAGACTCCTTCTAATAAGCCATGTATATGTCCATATCTGACCTTTTGAACTTATTTGTGGTCAAAGTGTCCTCAAAATTTTTCAAACTATATAAAGTTATAGAATTCTTTTGATGATAAATCAGCTATTCAGAGGTTTTGACCTCCTGAACATATTTCTGGCCAAAGAGTCCTCGATCTTGGGCTTTCTATACATACTCAAAGATTCCTTCTGATGCTTCATAAGCCATATAGATGTCCATATCTGACCTTTTGAACTTATTTGAGGTCAAAAGTGTCCTCAAAATTTTTCAAACTATATAAAGTTATAGAATCCTTTTGATGATAAATCAGCTATTCAGAGGTTTTGACCTCCTGAACATATTTCTGGCCAAAGAGTCCTCGATCTTGGGCTTTCTATACTCATAGACTCCTTCTGATGCATCATAAGCCATGTAGATGTCCATATCTGACCTTTTGAACTTATTTGTGGTCAAAGTGTCCTCAAAATTTTTCAAACTATATAAAGTTATAGAATTCTTTTGATGATAAATCAGCTATTCAGAGGTCCTCTTTTGACCTCCTGAACATATTTCTGGCCAAAGAGTCCTCCACCTTGGGATTTCTATACATACTCATAGACTCCTTCTGATGCTTCATAAGCCATATAGATGTCCATATCTGACCTTTTGAACTTATTTGTGGTCAAAGTGTCCTCAAAATTTTTCAAACTATATAAAGTTATAGAATCCTTTTGATGATAAATCAACTATTCAGAGGTTTTGACCTCCTGAACATATTTCTGGCCAAAGAGTCCTCGATCTTGGGCTTTCTATACATACTCATAGATTCTTTCTGATGCTTCATAAGCCATAAAGATGTCCATATCTGACCTTTTGAACTTATTTGTGGTCAAAGTGTTCTCAAAATTTTTCAAACTATATAAAGTTATAGAATCCTTTTGATGCTAAATCAGCTATTCATGGGTCCCCTTTTGACCTCCTGAACATAATTCTGGCCAAAGAGTCCTCGATCTTGGGCTTTCTACACAAACTCATAGACTCCTTCTGATGCTTCATAAGCCATATAGATGTCCATATCTGACCTTTTGAACTTATTTGTGGTCAAAGTGTCCTCAAAATTTTTCAAACTATATAAAGTTATAGACTCCTTTTGATGCTAAATCAGCTATTCATGGGTCCCCAATTGATCTCCTGAACATATTTCTGGCCAAAACAATCCTCGATCTTGAGCTTTCTATACATACTCATAGACTCCTTCTGATGCTTCATAAGCCTTATAGATGTCCAAATCTGACCTTTTGAACATTTGTGGTCAAAGTGTCCTCAAAAGTTTTCAAAATACATGAACTTTTAGACTCCTTTTGATGATAAATCAGCTATTCAGAGGTCCCCTTTTGACCTCCTGAACATATTTCTGGCCAAAGAGTCCTCGATTTTGGGCTTTCTATACATATTCATAGACTCCTTCTGATGCTTCATAAGCCATATAGATATCCATATCTGATCTTTTGAACTTATTTGTGGTCAAAGTGTCCTCAAAAATTTTCAAACTATATAAAGTTATAAACTCTCTCTGATGATAAATCAGCTATTCAGAGGTCCCCTTTTGATCTCCTGAACATATTTCTGGCCAAAAAATCCTCGATCTTGGGCTTTCTATACATACTCATAGACTCCTTCTGATGCTTCATAAGCCATATAGATGTCCATATCTGACCTTTTGAACTTATGTCCATATTTGACATACTGAATATATTTCTGGCCAAGGAGTACTCGAGACTTGACCTTTCCGTACATACTCGTTGATTCTTTCTGATGTTACGTCAACCATACAGTAGTCCATTTTTGACACAAGGAATATTTTTCTGGCCAAAGAGTCCTCGATGTTGGGCTTTCTATACATACTCATAGACTCCTTCTCATGCTTCATAAGCCATTTAGATGTCCATATCTGACCTTTTGAACTTATTTGTGGTCAAAGTGTCCTCAAAATTTTTCAAACTATATAAAGTTATAGAATCCTTTTGATGATAAATCAGCTATTCAGAGGTTTTGACCTCCTGAACATATTTCTGGACAAAGAGTCCTCGATCTATACATACTCATAGATTCCTTCTGATGCTTCATAAGCCATACAGATGTCCATATCTGACCTTTTGAACTTATTTGTGGTCAAAGTGTCCTCAAATTTTTTCAAACTATATAAAGTTATAGACTCCTTTTGATGCTAAATCAGCTATTCATGGGTCCCCTTTTGACCTCCTGAACATATTTCTGGCCAAAGAGTCCTCAATCTTGGGTTTCTATATATACCCATAGACTCTCTCTGATGCTTCAAAAGCAATATAGATGTCAATATCTCACCTTTTGAACTTATTTCTGGTCAAAGGGTCCTCAAAAGTTTTCAAACTATATAAAGTTATAGAATCCTTTTGATGATAAATCAGCTATTCAGAGGTTTTGTCCTCCTGAACATAATTCTGGCCAAAGAGTCCTCGATCTTGGGCTTTCTATACATGCTCATTGATTCCTTCTGATGCTTCATAAGCCATATAGATGTCCATATCTAACCTTTTGAACTTATTTGAGTTCAAAAGTGTCCTCAAAATTTTTCAAACTATATAAAGTTATAGAATCCTTTTGATGATAAATCAGCTATTCAGAGGTTTTGACCTCCTGAACATATTTCTGGCCAAAGAGTCCTCGATCTTGGGCTTTCTATACTCATAGACTCCTTCTGATGCATCATAAGCCATGTAGATGTCCATATCTGACCTTTTGAACTTATTTGTGGTCAAAGTGTCCTCAAAATTTTTCAAACTATATAAAGTTATAGAATTCTCTTGATGATAAATCAGCTATTCAGAGGTCCCCTGTTGACGTACGGAACATATTTCTGGCCAAAGAGTCCTAAAAGATTAATACTGATATCTTCAGACTGATATCTTTGGATTCTATATCCTCCTGACAAAAGTCCATATTTGACATACAGAATTTTTTTTCTGGCCAAGGAGTATTCGAAACTTGGGCTTTCTATACATACTACTTCTGATGCTTCATAAGCCATATAGATGTCCATATCTGACCTTTTAAACTTATTTGTGGTCAAAGTGTCCTCAAAATGTTTCAAACTATATAAAGTTATAGAATCCTTTTGATGATAAATAAGCTATTCAGAAGTTTTGACCTCCTGAACATATTTCTGGACAAAGAGACCTCGATCTTGGGCTTTCTATACTCATAGACTCTTTCTGATGCATCATAAGCCATGTAGATGTCCATATCTGACCTTTTGAACTTATTTGTGGTCAAAGTGTCCTCAAAATGTTTCAAACTATATAAAGTTATAGAATCCTTTTGATGATAAATAAGCTATTCAGAGGTTTTGACCTCCTGAACATATTTCTGGACAAAGAGACCTCGATCTTGGGCTTTCTATACTCATAGACTCTTTCTGATGCATCATAATTCATGTAGATGTCCATATCTGACCTTTTGAACTTATTTGTGGTCAAAGTGTCCTCAAAATTTTTCAAACTATATAAAGTTATAGAATTCTTTAGATGATAAATCAGCTATTCAGAGGTCCCCTTTTGACCTCCTGAACATATTTCTGGCCAAAGAGTCCTCCAACTTGGGCTTTCTATACATACTCATAGATTCCTTCTGATGCTTCATAAGCCATATATGTGTCCATATCTGACCTTTTGAACTTATTTGTGGTCAAAGTGTCCTCCAAATTTTTCGAACTATATAAAGTTATAGAATCCTTTTTATGATAAATCAGCTATTCAGAGGTTTTGACCTCCTGAACGTATTTCTGGCCAAAGAGTCCTCCACCTTGGGCTTTCTATACATACTCATAGACTCCTTCTGATGCATCATAAGCCATATAGATGTCAATATCGGACCTTTTGAACTTATTTGTGGTCAAAGTGTCCTCCAAATTTTTCAAACTATATAAAGTTATAGAAATCTTTTGGTGATAAATCAGCTATTCAGGGGTCCCCTGTTCACCTACGGAACATTTTTCTGGCCAAAGAGTCCTAAAAGATTAATACTGATATCTTCAGACTGATATCTTCGGATTCTATATCCTCCTGACAAAAGTCCATATTTGACATACTGAATTTTTTTCTGGCCAAGGAGTATTCGAAACTTGGGCTTTCTATACATACTACTTCTGATGCTTCATAAGCCATATATATGTCCATATCTGACCTTTTGAACTTATTTGTGGTCAAAGTGTCCTCAAAATTTTTCAAACTATATAAAGTTATAGAATTCTTTTGATGATAAATCAGCTATTCAGAGGTCCCCTTTTGACCTCCTGAACATATTTCTAGCCAAAGAGTCTTTGATATTGGGCTTTCTATTCATACTCCTAGACTCCTTCTGATGCTTCATAAGCCATATGGATGTCCATATCTGACCTTTTGAACTTATTTGTGGTCAAAGTGTCCTCAAAATTTTTCAAACTATATAAAGTTATAGCCTCCTTTTGATGATAAATCAGCTATTCATGGGTCCCCTTTTGACCTCCTGAACATATTTCTGGCCAAAGAGTCCTCGATCTTGGGCTTTCTATATATACTCATAGACTCCCTCTGATGCTTCAAAAGCCATATAGATGTCCATATATGACCTTTTGAACTTATTTCTGGTCAAAGGGTCCTCAAAAGTTTTAAAACTATATGAAGATATAGAATTCTTTTTTGATAAATCAGCTAAATGTAAAATATGGTCTTTTGTCAGGAGGATATAACATCCGAAGATATCAGTCTGAATGTATTGTATTAATCGTTTAGGACTCTTTAACCAGAAATATGTTCAGTAGGTCAAAAGGGGACCTCTGAATAGCTGATTTATCATCAGAAAGAGTCTACCCTTTACCCAGAACTAAGTTCAAAAGGTCAGATATGGACATCTATATGGCTTTTGAAGCATCAGAGGGAGTCTATGACTATATATAGAAAGCAAAGATCGAGGACTCTTTGGCGAGAAATATGTTCAGGAGGTCAAAAGGGGACCTCTGAATAGCTGATTTATCATCAAAAGAATTCTATAACTTTATATAGTTTGAAAAATTTTGAGGACACTTTGACCACAAATAAGTTCAAAAGGTCAGATATGGACATTTATATGGCTTATGAAGCATCAGAAGGAGTCTATGAGTATGTATAGAAAGCCCAAGATCGAGGACTCTTTGGCCAGAAATATGTTCAGGAGGTCAAAACCTCTGAATAGCTGATTTATCATCAAAAGGATTATATAACTTTAGTTTAAAACATTTTGAGGACCCTTTGACCAAAAATAAGTTCAAAAGGTCAGATATGGACATATATATGGCTTATGAAGCATCAGAAGGAGTATGTATAGAAAGCCCAAGTTTCGAATACTCCTTGGCCAGAAAAAAATTTGGTATGTCAAATATGGACTTTTGTCAGGAGGATATATCATCCGAAGATATCAGTCTGAATGTATTGTATTAATCCTTTAGGACTCTTTAACCAGAAATATGTTCAGTAGGTCAAAAGGGGACCTTTGAATAGCTGATTTATCATCAGAAAGAGTCTATAACATTATATAGTTTAAAAACTTTTTAGGACCCTTTGACCAGAAATAAGTTCAAAAGGTCAGATATGGACATCTATATGGCTTTTGAAGCATCAGAGGGAGTCTATGAGTATATATAGAAAGCAGAGATCGAGGACTCTTTGGCGAGAAATATGTTCAGGAGGTCAAAAGGGGACCTCTGAATAGCTGATTTATAAAAAGAATTCTATAACTTTATATAGTTTGAAAAATTTTGAGGACCCTTGACCAGAAATAAGTTCAAAAGGTCAGATATGGACATCTATATGGATTTTGAAGCATCAAAGGGAGTCTATGAGTATATATAGAAAGCCCAAGATCGAGGACTCTTTGGCCAGAAATATGTTCAGGAGGTCAAAACCTCTGAATAGCTGATTTATCATCAAAAGGATTATATAACTTTAGTTTAAAAAATTTTGAGGACCCTTTGACCAAAAATAAGTTCAAAAGGTCAGATATGGACATATATATATGGCTTATGAAGCATCAGAAGGAGTATGTATAGAAAGCCCAAGTTTCGAATACTCCTTGGCCAGAAAAAAATTTGGTATGTCAAATATGGACTTTTGTCAGGAGGATATATCATCCGAAGATATCAGTCTGAATGTATTGTATTAATCCTTTAGGACTCTTTGGCCAGAAATATGTTCAGGAGGTCAAAAGGGGACCTCCGAATAGCTGATTTATGATAAAAAGAATTTTATAACTTCATATAGTTTGAAAAATTTGGAGGAGCCTTGACCAGAAATAAGTTCAAAAGGTCAGATATGGACATCTATATGGATTTTGAAGCATCAAATGGAGTCTATGAGTATATATAGAAAGCCCAAGATCGAGGACTCTTTGGCCAGAAATATGTTCAGGAGGTCAAAAGGGGACCTCTGAATAGCTGATTTATCATCAAAAGAATTCCATAACTTTATATAGTTTGAAAAATTTTGAGGACACTTTGACCACAAATAAGTTCAAAAGGTCAGATATGGACATTTATATGGCTTATGAAGCATCAGAAGGAGTCTATGAGTATGTATAGAAAGCCCAAGATCGAGGACTCTTTGGCCAGAAATATGTTCAGGAGGTCAAAAGGGGACCTCTGAATAGCTGATTTATCATAAAAAGAATTCTATAACTTTATATATTTTGAAAAATTTTGAGGACCCTTTGACCAGAAATAAGTTCAAAAGGTCACATATGGACATCTATATGGATTTTGAAGCATCAGAGGGAGTCTATGAGTATATATAGAAAGCCCAAGATCGAGGACTCTTTGGCCAGAAATATGTTCAGGAGGTCAAAAGGGGCCCCATGAAATACTGATTTATCACCAAAAGGAGTCTATAAGTTTATATAGTTTGAAATTTTTTGAGGACACTTTGACCACAAATAAGTTCAAAAGGTCACATATGGACATATATATGGCTTATGAAGCATCAGAAGGAGTATGTATAGAAAGCCCAAGTTCCGAATACTCCTTGGCCAGAAAAAAATTCAGTATGTCAAATATGGTCTTTTGTCAGGAGGGTATAACATCCGACGATATCAGTCTGAATGTATTGTATTAATCGTTTAGGACTCTTTAGCCAGAAATATGTTCAGGAGGTCAAAAGGGGACCTCTGAATAGCTGATTTATCATAAAAAGAATTCTATAACTTTATATATTTTGAAAAATTTTGAGGACCCTTTGACCAGAAATAAGTTCAAAAGGTCACATATGGACATCTATATGTATTTTGAAGCATCAGAGGGAGTCTATGAGTATATATAGAAAGCCCAAGATTGAGGACTCTTTGGCCAGAAATATGTTCAGGAGGTCAAAAGGGGACCTCTGAATAGCTGATTTATCATCAAAAGAATTCTATAACTTTATATAGTTTGAAAAATTTTGAGGACCCTTTGACCACAAATAAGTTCAAAAGGTCAGATATGGACATCTATATGGCTTATGAAGCATCAGAAGGAGTCTAGGAGTATGAATAGAAAGCCCAATATCGAGGACTCTTTGGCCAGAAATATGTTCAGGAGGTCAAAAGGGTACCTCTGAATAGCTGATTTGTCATAAAAAGAATTCTATAACTTTATATATTTTGAAAAATTTTGAGGACCCTTTGACCAGACATAAGTTCAAAAGGTCACATATGGACATCTATATGGATTTTGAAGCATCAGAGGGAGTCTATGAGTATATATAGAAAGCCCAAGATCGAGGACTCTTTGGCCAGAAATATGTTCAGGAGGTCAAAAGGGGCCCCATGAAATACTGATTTATCACCAAAAGGAGTCTATAAGTTTATATAGTTTGAAATTTTTTGAGGACACTTTGACCACAAATAAGTTCAAAAGGTCAGATATGGACATATATATGGCTTATGAAGCATCAGAAGGAGTATGTATAGAAAGCCCAAGTTCCGAATACTCCTTGGCCAGAAAAAAATTCAGTATGTCAAATATGGTCTTTTGTCAGGAGGATATAACATACGAAGATATCAGTCTGAATGTATTGTATTAATCGTTTAGGACTCTTTAGCCAGAAATATGTTCAGGAGGTCAAAAGGGGACCTCTGAATAGCTGATTTATCATAAAAAGAATTCTTTAACTTTATATATTTTGAAAAATGTTGAGGACCCTTTGACCAGAAATAAGTTCAAAAGGTCACATATGGACATCTATATGTATTTTGAAGCACCAGAGGGAGTCTATGAGTATATATAGAAAGCCCAAGATTGAGGACTCTTTGGCCAGAAATATGTTCAGGAGGTCAAAAGGGTACCTCTGAATAGCTGATTTGTCATAAAAAGAATTCTATAACTTTATATATTTTGAAAAATGTTGAGGACCCTTTGACCAGAAATAAGTTCAAAAGGTCACATATGGACATCTATATGTATTTTGAAGCACCAGAGGGAGTCTATGAGTATATATAGAAAGCCCAAGATTGAGGACTCTTTGGCCAGAAATATGTTCAGGAGGTCAAAAGGGGACCTCTGAATAGCTGATTTATCATCAAAAGAATTCTATAACTTTATATAGTTTGAAAAATTTTGAGGACCCTTTGACCACAAATAAGTTCAAAAGGTCAGATATGGACATCTATATGGCTTATGAAGCATCAGAAGGAGTCAATTAGTATGTTTAGAAAGCCCAAGATCGAGGACTCTTTGGCCAGAAATATGTTCAGGAGGTCAAAAGGGGACCTCTGAATAGCTGATTTATCATCAAAAGGATTATATAACTTTAGTTTAAAACATTTTGAGGACCCTTTGACCACAAATAAGTTCAAAAGGTCAGATATGGACATATATATGGCTTTTGAAGCATCAGAAGGAGTATGTATAGAAAGCCCAAGTTTCGAATACTCTTTGGCCAGAAAAAAATTTGGTATGTCAAATATGGACTTTTGTCAGGAGGATATATCATCCGAAGATATCAGTCTGAATGTATTGTATTAATCCTTTAGGAATCTTTAACCAGAAATATGTTCAGTAGGTCAAAAGGGGACCTCTGAATAGCTGATTTATCATCAGAAAGAGTCTATAACATTATATAGTTTAAAAACTTTTTAGGACCCTTTGACCAGAAATAAGTTCAAAAGGTCAGATATGGACATCTATTTGGCTTTTGAAGCATCAGCGGGAGTCTATGAGTATATAAAGAAAGCCCTATATTGAGGACTCTTTGGCCAGAAATATGTTCCGTAGGTCAACAGGGGACCTCTGAATAGCTGATTTATCATCAAAAGAATTCTATAACTTTATTTAGTTTGAAAACTTTTGAGGACCCTTTACCCAGAACTAAGTTCAAAAGGTCAGATATGGACATCTTTATGGCTTTTGAAGCATCAGAGGGAGTCTATGAGTATATATAGAAAGCAAGGATCGAGGACTCTTTGGCGAGAAATATGTTCAGGAGGTCAAAAGGGGACCTCTGAATAGCTGATTTATCATAAAAAGAATTCTATAACTTTATATAGTTTGAAAAATTTTGAGGACCCTTGACCAGAAATAAGTTCAAAAGGTCAGATATGGACATCTATATGGATTTTGAAGCATCAAAGGGAGTCTATGAGTATATATAGAAAGCCCAAGATCGAGGACTCTTTGGCCAGAAATATGTTCAGGAGGTCAAAACCTCTGAATAGCTGATTTATCATCAAAAGGATTATATAACTTTAGTTTAAAACATTTTGAGGACCCTTTGACCAAAAATAAGTTCAAAAGGTCAGATATGGACATATATATGGCTTATGAAGCATCAGAAGGAGTATGTATAGAAAGCCCAAGTTTAGAATACTCCTTGGCCAGAAAAAAATTTGGTATGTCAAATATGGACTTTTGTCAGGAGGATATATCATCCGAAGATATCAGTCTGAATGTATTGTATTAATCCTTTAGGACTCTTTGGCCAGAAATATGTTCAGGAGGTCAAAAGGGTACCTCTGAATAGCTGATTTATCATAAAAAGAATTCTATAACTTTATATATTTTGAAAAATTTTGAGGACACTTTGACCAGAAATAAGTTCAAAAGGTCACATATGGACATCTATATGGATTTTGAAGCATCAGAGGTAGTCTATGAGTATATATAGAAAGCCCAAGATCGAGGACTCTTTGGCCAGAAATATGTTCAGGAGGTCAAATGACCTCTGAATAGCTGATTTATCATCAAAAGAATTCTATAACGTTATATAGTTTGAAAAATTTTGAGGACACTTTGACCACAAATAAGTTCAAAAGGTCAGATATGGACATCTATATGGCTTATGAAGCATCAGAAGGAGTATGTATAGAAAGCCCAAGTTCCGAATACTCCTTGGCCAGAAAAAAATTCAGTATGTCAAATATGGTCTTTTGTCAGGAGGATATAACATACGAAGATATCAGTCTGAATGTATTGTATTAATCGTTTAGGACTCTTTAGCCAGAAATATGTTCAGGAGGTCAAAAGGGGACCTTTGAATAGCTGATTTATCATAAAAAGAATTCTTTAACTTTATATATTTTGAAAAATGTTGAGGACCCTTTGACCAGAAATAAGTTCAAAAGGTCACATATGGACATCTATATGTATTTTGAAGCACCAGAGGGAGTCTATGAGTATATATAGAAAGCCCAAGATTGAGGACTCTTTGGCCAGAAATATGTTCAGGAGGTCAAAAGGGGACCTCTGAATAGCTGATTTATCATCAAAAGAATTCTATAACTTTATATAGTTTGAAAAATTTTGAGGACCCTTTGACCACAAATAAGTTCAAAAGGTCAGATATGGACATATATATGGCTTTTGAAGCATCAGAAGGAGTATGTATAGAAAGCCCAAGTTTCGAATACTCTTTGGCCAGAAAAAAATTTGGTATGTCAAATATGGACTTTTGTCAGGAGGATATATCATCCGAAGATATCAGTCTGAATGTATTGTATTAATCCTTTAGGAATCTTTAACCAGAAATATGTTCAGTAGGTCAAAAGGGGACCTCTGAATAGCTGATTTATCATCAGAAAGAGTCTATAACATTATATAGTTTAAAAACTTTTTAGGACCCTTTGACCAGAAATAAGTTCAAAAGGTCAGATATGGACATCTATTTGGCTTTTGAAGCATCAGCGGGTGTCTATGAGTATATAAAGAAAGCCCTATATTGAGGACTCTTTGGCCAGAAATATGTTCCGTAGGTCAACAGGGGACCTCTGAATAGCTGATTTATCATCAAAAGAATTCTATAACTTTATTTAGTTTGAAAACTTTTGAGGACCCTTTACCCAGAACTAAGTTCAAAAGGTCAGATATGGACATCTATATGGCTTTTGAAGCATCAGAGGGAGTCTATGAGTATATATAGAAAGCAAGGATCGAGGACTCTTTGGCGAGAAATATGTTCAGGAGGTCAAAAGGGGACCTCTGAATAGCTGATTTATCATAAAAAGAATTCTATAACTTTATATAGTTTGAAAAATTTTGAGGACCCTTGACCAGAAATAAGTTCAAAAGGTCAGATATGGACATCTATATGGATTTTGAAGCATCAAAGGGAGTCTATGAGTATATATAGAAAGCCCAAGATCGAGGACTCTTTGGCCAGAAATATGTTCAGGAGGTCAAAACCTCTGAATAGCTGATTTATCATCAAAAGGATTATATAACTTTAGTTTAAAACATTTTGAGGACCCTTTGACCAAAAATAAGTTCAAAAGGTCAGATATGGACATATATATGGCTTATGAAGCATCAGAAGGAGTATGTATAGAAAGCCCAAGTTTAGAATACTCCTTGGCCAGAAAAAAATTTGGTATGTCAAATATGGACTTTTGTCAGGAGGATATATCATCCGAAGATATCAGTCTGAATGTATTGTATTAATCCTTTAGGACTCTTTGGCCAGAAATATGTTCAGGAGGTCAAAAGGGTACCTCTGAATAGCTGATTTATCATAAAAAGAATTCTATAACTTTATATATTTTGAAAAATTTTGAGGACACTTTGACCAGAAATAAGTTCAAAAGGTCACATATGGACATCTATATGGATTTTGAAGCATCAGAGGTAGTCTATGAGTATATATAGAAAGCCCAAGATCGAGGACTCTTTGGCCAGAAATATGTTCAGGAGGTCAAATGACCTCTGAATAGCTGATTTATCATCAAAAGAATTCTATAACGTTATATAGTTTGAAAAATTTTGAGGACACTTTGACCAACAATAAGTTCAAAAGGTCAGATATGGACATCTATATGGCTTATGAAGCATCAGAAGGAGTCTATGAGTATGAATAGAAAGCACAATATCGAGGACTCTTTGGCCAGAAATATGTTCAGTAGGTCAAAAGGGTACCTCTGAATAGCTGATTTATCATCAGAAAGAGTCTATAACATTATATAGTTTAAAAACTTTTTAGGACCCTTTGACCAGAAATAAGTTCAAAAGGTCAGATATGGACATCTATATGGCTTTTGAAGCATCAGAGGGAGTCTATGAGTATATATAGAAAGCCCAAGATTGAGGACTCTTTGGCCAGAAATATGTTCAGGAGGTCAAAAGGGGACCTCTGAATAGTTGATTTATCATCAAAAGAATTCTATAACTTTATATAGTTTGAAAAATTTTGAGGACACTTTGACCACGAATAAGTTCAAAAGGTCAGATATGGACATATATATGGCTTATGATGCATCAGAAGGAGTCTATGAGTATGTATAGAAAGCCCAAGATCGAGGACTCTTTTTTTCTTTTCCCATGCCTCGGTTTGTGTTGGTCGGCCTCGAAACAAAAAAACACTCATGTGTACAACAAAAGCCGTTTAGGACTCTTTAGCCAGAAATATGTTCAGGAGGTCAAAAGGGGACCTCTGAATAGCTGATTTATCATAAAAAGAATTCTATAACTTTATATATTTTGAAAAATTTTGAGGACCCTTTGACCAGAAATAAGTTCAAAAGGTCACATATGGACATCTATATGTATTTTGAAGCATCAGAGGTAGTCTATGAGTATATATAGAAAGCCCAAGATTGAGGACTCTTTGGCCAGAAATATGTTCAGGAGGTCAAAAGGGGATCTCTGAATAGCTGATTTATCATCAAAAGAATTCTATAACTTTATATAGTTTGAAAAATTTTGAGGACCCTTTGACCACAAATAAGTTCAAAAGGTCAGATATGGACATCTATATGGCTTATGAAGCATCAGAAGGAGTCTAGGAGTATGAATAGAAAGCCCAATATCGAGGACTCTTTGGCCAGAAATATGTTCAGGAGGTCAAAAGGGTACCTCTGAATAGCTGATTTATCATAAAAAGAATTCTATAACTTTATATATTTTGAAAAATTTTGAGGACCCTTTGACCAGAAATAAGTTCAAAAGGTCACATATGGACATCTATATGGATTTTGAAGCATCAGAGGGAGTCTATGAGTATATATAGAAAGCCCAAGATCGAGGACTCTTTGGCCAGAAATATGTTCAGGAGGTCAAAAGGGGCCCCATGAAATACTGATTTATCACCAAAAGGAGTCTATAAGTTTATATAGTTTGAAATTTTTTGAGGACACTTTGACCACAAATAAGTTCAAAAGGTCAGATATGGACATATATATGGCTTATGAAGCATCAGAAGGAGTATGTATAGAAAGCCCAAGTTCCGAATACTCCTTGGCCAGAAAAAAAATTCAGTATGTCAAATGTGGTCTTTTGTCAGGAGGATATAACATCCGAAGATATCAGTCTGAATGTATTGTATTAATCGTTTAGGACTCTTTAGCCAGAAATATGTTCAGGAGGTCAAAAGGGGACCTCTGAATAGCTGATTTATCATAAAAAGAATTCTATAACTTTATATATTTTGAAAAATTTTGAGGACCCTTTGACCAGAAATAAGTTCAAAAGGTCACATATGGACATCTATATGGATTTTGAAGCATCAGAGGGAGTCTATGAGTATATATAGAAAGCCCAAGATCGAGGACTCTTTGGCCAGAAATATGTTCAGGAGGTCAAAAGGGGCCCCATGAAATACTGATTTATCACCAAAAGGAGTCTATAAGTTTATATAGTTTGAAATTTTTTGAGGACACTTTGACCACAAATAAGTTCAAAAGGTCAGATATGGACATATATATGGCTTATGAAGCATCAGAAGGAGTATGTATAGAAAGCCCAAGTTCCGAATACTCCTTGGCCAGAAAAAAATTCAGTATGTCAAATATGGTCTTTTGTCAGGAGGATATAACATCCGAAGATATCAGTCTGAATGTATTGTATTTATCTTTTTGGCCAGAAATATGTTCAGTAGGTCAGAAGGGGACCTCTGAATAGCTGATTTATCATCAAAAGGAACTTTATATAGTTTGAAAATTTTTTGAGGACACTGACCACAAATAAGTTCAAAAGGTCAGATATGGACATCTATATGGCTTATGAAGCATCAGAAGGAATCTATGAATATGTATAGAAAGCCCAAGATCGAGCACTCTTTGGCCAGAAATATGTTCGGGAAGTAAGCCATAAGCCATATCTGTAAGGATATCTATATTGGCTTATGAAGCATCAGGACTCAATGAGTATGTATTGAAATCGAGGACTGTTTGGCTAGAAATATGTTACTTTGGTCAAACATGTACTTACGTACATCAGGAGTCGAAGAGTGTGTATAGAAAGTTAACATCAGTTGACTGAATGTATAAGTAGGTTAATGTGCCGTGAAGGAAAATCATTGCACTAGCTGTTGCTTTACAATGGACACAATTATAGGAGTTAGTTCTGGTGTGCAATGCAATGCGAAAAGTGCTTTGTCTATATGTTTATTCTTAAGTGCATTCTGTCGTTGGGCAACGTTAGAATGCACTGAAGAATAAACATATAGATAAAGCACTTTTCGCATTCACACCAGAACTAACTCCTTCCCATGTTCATTAAAGATATAACATTTATGCATTGCACAAAGGATCTAACGTTGTCCACTGAACAATAACATATAGGCTATGCACTTCTTGGATTGCATTGCATTGCAAAAACGACCTAACGCTGTGCACTAAAGAATAACATTTGTGCACTTTTTGCATTGCTTTGCATTGCACACCAGAACTAACTCCTTCAAATGTTTACTAAAGAGATAACATTTTGCATTACGTTGCACAAACGATCTAACGTTATGCATTGAAGAATAATATAGGCTATGATATAGGCATTAGGCATATGATATAGGATATAGGCATTGCACACCAGAACTAACTCCTTCAAATGTTTATTAAAGAGATAACATTTTGCATTGCATTGCAACAAACGATCTAACGTTGTGCATGGAAGAATAATATTGGCTATGCAATTCTTGCATTGCACACAAGAACTAACTCAGTCCCATTTTCTTTAAAGAGATAAGTTGCAATGTTGTTGCATTGCATTGCACAAACGATCTAACGTTGTGCATTGAATTGTAACATAGCCATGCACTTTTTGCATTGCATTGCACACCAGATCTAACTCCTTCCCATGTTCAGTAAAGAGATAACATATGTTATGCAACATTGCATAGTTTTGAACAAACGACCTAACGCTGTGCACTAAAGAATAACATTTATGCACTTTTTGCATTGCATTGCATTGCACACCAGAACTAACTCTTTCAAATGTTTACTAAAGAGATAACATTTTGCATTGCATTGCACAAACGATCTAACGTTGTGCACTGAAGAATAACATATAGGCCATGCACTTTTTGCATTGCATTGCATTGCACACCAGAACTAACTCCTTCAAATGTTGATTAAAGAGATAACATTTTGGCATTGCATTGCACAAACGAACTAACTTTGTGTATTGAAGAATAACATATAGACTAAATGCATGCATTGTATTGCATTACACACCCGAACTAACTCCTTCCCATGTTCATAAAAGAGATAACATATGTTATGCAACATTTCATTGTTTTGCAAAAACGATCTAACGTTGTCCACTGAAGAATATTTATGCACTTTTTGCATTGTATTGCATTGCACACTAGAACTAACTCCTTCCCTCGTTCATTAAAGATGTAACAATTATGCATTGCACAAAGGATCTAACGTTGTCCACTGAACAATAACATATAGGCTATGCACTTCTTGGATTGCATTGCATTGCACAGTAGATCTAATTCATTCCCATGTTCATTAAAGAGATAACAAGTGTTGTTGCATTGCATTGCACAAACGATCTTACGTTGTGCAGTGAAGAATAACATACAGGCTATGCGCTTTATGCATTGCACACCAGAACTATCTCCTTCCCATGTTCATTAAAGGGATAACATGTTGCATTGCATTGTACTGCACAAACGATCTAACGCTGTGCACTGAAGAATAACATATAGGCTATGGACTTTTTGCATTGCTTTGCGTTGCACACCAGAACTAACTCCTTCAAATGTTTACTAAAGAGATAACATTTTGCATTGCATTGCACAAACGATCTAACGTTGTGCACTGAAGAATAACATATAGGCCATGCACTTTTTGCATTGCATTGCATTGCACACCAGAACTAACTCCTTCAAATATTTATTAAAGAGATAAAATTTTGCATTGCATTGCACAAACGATCTAACGTTGTGCACTGAAGAATAACATATAGGCCATGCACTTTTTGCATTGCATTGCACACCAGAACTAACTCCTTCAAATATTTATTAAAGAGATAACATTTTGCATTGCATTGCAACAAACGATCTAACGTTGTGCATTGAAGAATAATATAGGCTATGCAATTTTTGCATTGCATTGCACACAAGAACTAACTCAGTCCCATTTTCTTTAAAGAGATAAGTTGCAATGTTGTTGCATTGCATTGCACAAACGATCTAACGTTGTGCATTGAATTGTAACATAGCCATGCACTTTTTGCATTGCATTGCACACCAGATCTAACTCCTTCCCATGTTCAGTAAAGAGATAACATATGTTATGCAACATTGCATAGTTTTGAACAAACGACCTAACGCTGTGCACTAAAGAATAACATTTATGCACTTTTTGCATTGCATTGCACTGCACACCAGAACTAACTCCTTCAAATGTTTACTAAAGAGATAACATTTTGCATTGTATTGCACAAACGACCTAACGCTGTGCACTAAAGAATAACATTTATGCACTTTTTGCATTGCATTGCATTGCACACCAGAACTAACTCCTTCAAATGTTGATTAAAGAGATAACATTTTGGCATTGCATTGCACAAACGATCTAACTTTGTGTATTGAAGAATAACACATAGACTAAATGCATGCATTGTACTGCATTACACACCCGAACTAACTCCTTCCCATGTTCATAAAAGAGATAACATATGTTATGCAACATTTCATTGTTTTGCAAAAACGATCTAACGTTGTCCACTGAAGAATATTTATGCATTTTTTGCATTGCACACCAGAACTAACTCCTTCCCACGTTCATTAAAGATATAACAATTATGCATTGCACAAAGGATCTAACGTTGTCCACTGAACAATAACATATAGGCTATGCACTTCTTGGATTGCATTGTATTGCACAGTAGATCTAATTCATTCCCATGTTCATTAAAGAGATAACAAGTGTTGTTGCATTGCATTGCACAAACGATCTTACGTTGTGCAGTGAAAAATAACATACAGGCTATGCGCTTTATGCATTGCACACCAGAACTAACTCCTTCCCATGTTCATTAAAGGGATAACATGTTGCATTGCATTGTACTGCACAAACGATCTAACGCTGTGCACTGAAGAATAACATATAGGCTATGCACTTTTTGCATTGCTTTGCATTGCACACCAGAACTAACTCCTTCAAATGTTTACTAAAGAGATAACATTTTGCATTGCATTGCACAAACGATCTAACGTTGTGCACTGAAGAATAACATATAGGCCATGCACTTTTTGCATTGCATTGCATTGCACACCAGAACTAACTCCTTCAAATATTTACTAAAGAGATAACATTTTGCATTGCATTGCACAAACGATCTAACGTTGTGCACTGAAGAATAACATATAGGCCATGCACTTTTTGCATTGCATTGCATTGCACACCAGAACTAACTCCTTCAAATATTTATTAAAGAGATAACATTTTGCATTGCATTGCAACAAACGATCTAACGTTGTGCATTGAAGAATAATATAGGCTATGCAATTTTTGCATTGCATTGCACACAAGAACTAACTCAGTCCCATTTTCTTTAAAGAGATAAGTTGCAATGTTGTTGCATTGCATTGCACAAACGATCTAACGTTGTGCATTGAATTGTAACATAGCCATGCACTTTTTGCATTGCATTGCATTGCACACCAGAACTAACTCCTTCAAATGTTTACTAAAGAGATAACATTTTGCATTGCATTGCACAAACGATCTAACGTTGTGCACTGAAGAATAACATATAGGCCATGCACTTTTTGCATTGCATTGCACACCAGAACTAACTCCTTCAAATGTTTATTAAAGAGATAACATTTTGCATTGTATTGCAAAAACGACCTAACGCTGTGCACTAAAGAATAACATTTATGCACTTTTTGCATTGCATTGCATTGCACACCAGAACTAACTCCTTCAAATGTTGATTAAAGAGATAACATTTTGGCATTGCATTGCACAAACGATCTAACTTTGTGTATTGAAGAATAACATATAGACTAAATGCATGCATTGTATTGCATTACACACCCGAACTAACTCCTTCCCATGTTCATAAAAGAGATAACATATGTTATGCAACATTTCATTGTTTTGCAAAAACGATCTAACGTTGTCCACTGAAGAATATTTATGCACTTTTTGCATTGTATTGCATTGCACACCAGAACTAACTCCTTCCCACGTTCATTAAAGATATAACAATTATGCATTGCACAAAGGATCTAACGTTGTCCACTGAACAATAACATATAGGCTATGCACTTCTTGGATTGCATTGTATTGCACAGTAGATCTAATTCATTCCCATGTTCATTAAAGAGATAACAAGTGTTGTTGCATTGCATTGCACAAACGATCTTACGTTGTGCAGTGAAGAATAACATACAGGCTATGCGCTTTATGCATTGCACACCAGAACTAACTCCTTCCCATGTACATTAAAGGGATAACATGTTGCATTGCATTGTACTGCACAAACGATCTAACGCTGTGCACTGAAGAATAACATATAGGCTATGCACTTTTTGCATTGCTTTGCATTGCACACCAGAACTAACTCCTTCAAATGTTTACTAAAGAGATAACATTTTGCATTGCATTGCACAAACGATCTAACGTTGTGCACTGAAGAATAACATATAGGCCATGCACTTTTTGCATTGCATTGCATTGCACACCAGAACTAACTCCTTCAAATATTTATTAAACAGATAATATTTTGCATTGCATTGCAACAAACGATCTAACGTTGTGCATTGAAGAATAATATAGGCTATGCAATTTTTGCATTGCATTGCACACAAGAACTAACTCAGTCCCATTTTCTTTAAAGAGATAAGTTGCAATGTTGTTGCATTGCATTGCACAAACGATCTAACGTTGTGCATTGAATTGTAACATAGCCATGCACTTTTTGCATTGCATTGCACACCAGATCTAACTCCTTCCCATGTTCAGTAAAGAGATAACATATGTTATGCAACATTGCATAGTTTTGAACAAACGACCTAACGCTGTGCACTAAAGAATAACATTTTTGCACTTTTTGCATTGCATTGCATTGCACACCAGAACTAACTCCTTCAAATGTTTACTAAAGAGATAACATTTTGCATTGCATTGCACAAACGATCTAACGTTGTGCACTGAAGAATAACATATAGGCCATGCACTTTTTGCATTGCATTGCACACCAGAACTAACTCCTTCAAATGTTTATTAAAGAGATAACATTTTGCATTGTATTGCAAAAACGACCTAACGCTGTGCACTAAAGAATAACATTTATGCACTTTTTGCATTGCATTGCACACCAGAACTAACTCCTTCAAATGTTGATTAAAGAGATAACATTTTGGCATTGCATTGCACAAACGATCTAACTTTGTGTATTGAAGAATAACATATAGACTAAATGCATGCATTGTATTGCATTACACACCCGAACTAACTCCTTCCCATGTTCATAAAAGAGATAACATATGTTATGCAACATTTCATTGTTTTGCAAAAACGATCTAACGTTGTCCACTGAAGAATATTTATGCACTTTTTGCTTTGTATTGCATTGCACACCAGAACTAACTCCTTCCCACGTTCATTAAAGATATAACAATTATGCATTGCACAAAGGATCTAACGTTGTCCACTGAACAATAACATATAGGCTATGCACTTCTTGGATTGCATTGCATTGCACAGTAGATCTAATTCATTCCCATGTTCATTAAAGAGATAACAAGTGTTGTTGCATTGCATTGCACAAACGATCTTACGTTGTGCAGTGAAGAATAACATACAGGCTATGGGTTTTATGCATTGCACACCAGAACTATCTCCTTCCCATGTTCATGTTCATCAAACATGTTGCATTGCATTGTACTGCACAAACGATCTAACGCTGTGCACTGAAGAATAACATATAGGCTATGGACTTTTTGCATTGCTTTGCATTGCACACCAGAACTAACTCCTTCAAATGTTTACTAAAGAGATAACATTTTGCATTGCATTGCACAAACGATCTAACGTTGTGCACTGAAGAATAACATATAGGCCATGCACTTTTTGCATTGCATTGCATTGCACACCAGAACTAACTCCTTCAAATATTTATTAAAGAGATAACATTTTGCATTGCATTGCACAAACGATCTAACGTTGTGCACTGAAGAATAACATATAGGCCATGCACTTTTTGCATTGCATTGCATTGCACACCAGAACTAACTCCTTCAAATATTTATTAAAGAGATAACATTTTGCATTGCATTGCAACAAACGATCTAACGTTGTGCATTGAAGAATAATATAGGCTATGCAATTTTTGCATTGCATTGCACACAAGAACTAACTCAGTCCCATTTTCTTTAAAGAGATAAGTTGCAATGTTGTTGCATTGCATTGCACAAACGATCTAACGTTGTGCATTGAATTGTAACATAGCCATGCACTTTTTGCATTGCATTGCACACCAGATCTAACTCCTTCCCATGTTCAGTAAAGAGATAACATATGTTATGCAACATTGCATAGTTTTGAACAAACGACCTAACGCTGTGCACTAAAGAATAACATTTATGCACTTTTTGCATTGCATTGCACACCAGAACTAACTCCTTCAAATGTTTACTAAAGAGATAACATTTTGCATTGCATTGCACAAACGATCTAACGTTGTGCACTGAAGAATAACATATATGCCATGCACTTTTTGCATTGCATTGCATTGCACACCAGAACTAACTCCTTCAAATGTTTATTAAAGAGATAACATTTTGCATTGTATTGCAAAAACGACCTAACGCTGTGCACTAAAGAATAACATTTATGCACTTTTTGCATTGCATTGCATTGCACACCAGAACTAACTCCTTCAAATGTTTATTAAAGAGATAACATTTTGCATTGCATTGCACAAACGATCTAACTTTGTGCATTGAAGAGTAACATAGGCTATTCACTTTTTGCTTTGCATTGCATTGCACACCAGAACTAGCTCCTTCCCATGTTCATTAAAGGGATAACATGTTGCATTGCATTGCACAAACGATCTAACGCTGTGCACTGAAGAATAACATATAGGCTATGCACTTTTTGCATTGCATTGCATTGCACTCCAGAACTAACTACTTCCCATGTTTATTAAAGAGATAACATTTTGCATTGCATTGCACAAACGATCTAACGTTGTGCATTGAAGAATGACATAGTTGACATAGCTAAATGCATGGATTGTGTTGCATGTACAGCCGAACTAACTCCTTCCCATGTTCATTAAAAAGATAACATATGTTATGCACAAACGATCTAACGTTTTGCATTGGCTATTCACTTTTTGCAGTGCATTGCATTGCACACCATAACTAACTTTTCTAACATTTAAATGAGTTTGTTCTGGTGTGCAATGCAATGCAATGCGAAAAGTGCATAAATGTTATTATTCAGTGCACAACATTAGATCGTTTCTGCAATGCAATGCAATGCAACATGTTATCTTTTTAGTGAACATGGGAAAGTGTTAGTTCTGGTGTGCAATTCAATGCAATGCAAAAAATGCATGGTTTATGTTTCTCTTCAATGCACAACGTTAGATCGTTTGCGCAATGCAATGCAAAATGTTATCTCTTCAATGAACATTTGAAGGAGTTAGTTCTAATGTGCAATGCAATTCAAAAAGTGCATGGCCTATTTTATCTCTTTAATAAACATTTGAAGGAGTAAGATCTGGTGTGCAATGCAATGCCAAAAGTGCATACCCTAAATGTTATTCTTCAATGCACAACGTTAGATCGTTTCTGCAAGGCAATGCAAAAAGGTCATAGCCTATATGTTTTTCTTCAATGCACAACGTTAGATCGTTTCTGCAAGGCAATGCAAAAAGGTCATAGCCTATATGTTTTTCTTCAATGCACAACGTTAGATCGTTTGTGCAATGTAAGGCAAAATGATATTTCTTTAATAAACATTTGAAGGATTTAGTTCTAGTGTGCAATGCAAAAAGTGCATACCCTTAATGTTATTCTTCAGTGCATAACGTTAGATCGTTTGTGCAATGCAATGCAACTTGTTATCCCTTTAATGAACATGTGAAGGAGTTAGTTCAGGTGTGCAATGCAAAAAGTGCATACCCTAAATGTTATTCTTCAGTGCATAACGTTAGATCGTTTCTGCAATGCAATTCAATGCAATGCAACATGTTATCTCTTTACTGAACATGGGAAGGAGTTAGTTCTGGTGTGCAATGCAATGCGATGCAAAGCAAAACGTGCATAGCCTATGTTACTCTTCAATGCACAACGTTAGATCGTTTCTGCAATGCAATTCAATGCAATGCAACATGTTATCTCTTTAATGAACATGGGAAGGAGTTAGTTTCAGTGTGCTATGCAATTCAATGCAAAACGTGCATAGCCAATGTTTCTCTTCAATGCACAACGTTAGAATTGTTTGTGCAATGCAATGCAAAATGTTATCTCTTTAATAAACATTTGAAGGAGTTAGTTCTGGTATGCAATGCAATGCAGAAAGTGCATGGCCTATGTTACTCTTCAATGCACAACGTTAGATCGTTTCTACAATGCAATGCAATTCAATGCAAAGCAACATGTTATCTCTTTACTGAACATGGGAAGGAGTTAGTTTCAGTGTGCAATGCAATGCAATGCAAAACGTGCATAGCCTATGTTACTCTTCAATGCACAACGTTAGATCGTTTGTGCAATGCAATGCAAAAAGTGCAATGGCCTATGTTACTTTTCAATGCACAACGTTAAATCGTTTCTGCAATGCAATGCAATGCAAAAAGGTCAAAGCCTATATGTTTTTCTTCAATGCACAACGTTAGATCGTTTGTGCAATGTAATGCAAAATGATATTTCTTTAATAAACATTTGAAGGAGTTAGTTCTAGTGTGCAATGTAATGCAGTGCAAAAAGTGCATAACCTAAATGTTATTCTTCATTGCACAACGTTAGATCGTTTCTACAATGCAATGCAATTCAATGCAATGCAACATGTTATCTCTTTACTGAACATGGGAAGGAGTTAGTTCTGGTGTGCAATGCAATGCAAAGCAAAACGTGCAATGCAATACAATGCAAAAAGGTCATAGCCTATATGTTATTCTTCAATGCACAACGTTAGATCGTTTGTGCAATGCAATGCAAAATGCTATCTCTTTAATGAACATTTGAAGGAGTTAGTTCTGGTATGCAATGTAATGCAGTACAAAAAGTGCATACCTCTAAATGTTATTTCTTCAATGCACAAGAGATCGTTTGTGCAATGCAATGCAACATGTTATCTCTTTAATGAACATGGGAAGGAGTTAGATCTAGTGTGCAATGCAATGCAAAAAGTGCATAAATGTTATTCTTCAATGCACAACGTTAGATCGTTTGTGCGATGCAATGCAATGCAACTTCTTATCCCTTTAATGAACATGGGAAGGAGTTATTTCTGGTGTTGCAATTGCATAGCCTATATTATTCTTCAATGCACAGCGTTAGATCGTTTGTGCAAAGCAATGCAATGTTGGACATATGTAACATATGTTATCTCTTTAATGACATGGGAAGGAGTTAGTTCTGGTGTGCAATGTAATGCAAAAAGTGCATAGCCTATGTTACTCTTCAATGCACAACGTTAGATCGTTTGTGCAATGCAATGCAAAATGTTCTCTCTTTAATAAACATTTGAAGGAGCTAGATCTGGTGTGCAATGCAATGCAATGCAACTTCTTATCCCTTTAATGAACATGGGAAGGAGTTAGTTCTGGTGTTGCAATTGCATAGCCTATGTTATTCTTAAATGCACAGCGTTAGATCGTTTGTGCAAAGCAATGCAATGTTGCATAACATATGTTATCTCTTTAATGAACATTTGAAGTAGTTAGATCTGGTGTGCAATGCAATGAAATGCAAAAAGTGCATTGCCTATGTTACTCTGCACAAACGATCTAACGTTGTGCATTGAAATGCAATGCAAAATGCTATCACACCAGAACTAATTCTGCACAAAGCATTGCATTGCACAAACGATCTAACGTTGTGCAGTGGAGAATAACATATAGGCTATGCACTTGCATTGCATTACATTGCATTGCACACCCAAACTAACTCATTCCCATGTTCATTAAAGAGATAATATGTGTTGTTGCATTGCAGTGCACATACGATCTAACGTTGTGCATCATTGAAGAATAACAAAGGGTATGCACTTCTTGCATTGCATTGCATTGCACACCAAAACTAACTAAATCCAAAGTTCATTAAAGAGATGACATGTGTTGTTGCATTGCATTGCACAAACGAACGTTGTGCAGTGAAGAATAATCAACACTCACATTTCACATTGCATTGAATTGCAAACCAGAACTAAGTCATTCCCATGTTCATTATTGTCATGAGATAACATATGAGTTGATGATTTTGTTATCTCTTTAATGACATGGGAAGGAGTTAGTTCTGGTGTGCAATGCAATGCAAAAAGTGTTATTCTTTAATGCACAACGTTAGATCGTTTGTGCAATGCAATGCAATGCAAAATGTTATCTCTTTAATGAACATTTGAAGGAGTTAGTTCTGGTGTGCAATGCAAAATGTGCATGGCCTATGTTACTCTTCAGTGCATAACGTTAAATCGTTTCTGCAATGCAATGCAATGTAACATGTTATCTCTTTAATGAACATGGGAAGGAGTTAGTTCGGGTGTGCAAATGCAATGCAAAATGTGCATTGCCTATGTTACTCTTCAATGCACAACGTTAGATCGTTGGTGCAATGCGATGCAACATTTATCTCTTTACTGAACATGGGAAGGAGTTAGATCTGGTGTGCAATGCAATGCAAAAAGTGCATACCCTAACTGTTATTCTTGCACAATGTTATATATGTTATAAATGCACAACGTTAGATCGTTTCTGCAATGCAATGCAACATGTTTATCTCTTTAATGAACATGGGAAGGAGTTAGATCTAGTGTGCAGTGCAATGCAATGCAAAAGGTGCATAGCCTATGTTACTCTTCAATGCACAACGTTAGATCGTTTGTGCAATGCAATGCAAAATGTTCTCTCTTTAATAAACATTTGAAGGAGCCAGATCTGGTGTGCAATGCAAAAAACTCTTCAATGCACAAAGTTAGATCGTTTGTGCAATGCAATGCAAAATGCTATTACACCAGAACTAATTCTGCACAAAGCATTGCATTGCACAAACGATCTAACGTTGTGCAGTGGAGAATAACATTTATGCACTTGCATTGCATTGCATTGCACACCAGAACTAACTCATTCCTATGTTCAATAAAGAGATAACATATGTGTTGTTGCATTGCAGTGCACAAACGATCTAACGTTGTGCATCATTGAAGAATAACAAAGGGTATGCACTTCTTGCCTTGCATTGCATTGCACACCAAAACTAAATAAATCCAAAGTTCATGAAAGAGATTAACATATGTGTTGTTGCATTGCATTGCATTGCATTGCGCAAACGATCTAACGTTGTGCAGTGAAGAATAATCAACACTCACATTTCACATTGCATTGCATTGCAAACCAGAACTAAGTCATTCCCATGTTCATTAAAGAGATGACATATGAGTTGTTGCACAAACGATCTAACGTTGTGCACTGAAGAATAACATAGGCTATGCACTTCTTGTATTGCATTGCAATAAGGAATAACTCTGCAATGATCAATCCGCATTTTTAAGCCAGCTAACAGTAGGCTCATATTCAGAATGTCATTCTCGTATAACGCCAACGACCTCACAATTGGGCTTCCTTTGTGAAATATAGCAGATTTTTAAATAACAAGTTTAAAAAAGGTGGTGTGTTATAGTCAGACAGACAGACAGACAGACAGACAGACAGACAGACAGACAGATAGATCTAAATTAAGGAACATAACAAGCATTACAAACTACAATAGCCTAAACAAAACTGGAAGCTTTGTAAGATTCGACCCGTCTTCACAAAAACTACATGCAGGGTTTTTAAACATCTCGTGTTGAGAAATTTATTCTGGGCAGTGTGGCAAGCCTGCAAAAAGCAAGATAACTTGTAGTCTATAGCCTACTTGAAAGGAAAACAAATTTGCCGAGTAAAAACAGAGTTTGTGTTGTTGAATCATATTTTTTTCTAGTACATCTTAAATATAGAGCTCATGCCAAATAAAAGTTCCAGATGGACAAACATTAAATGCAAAAAACAGTGGAATAACAATATCTTAAAAGAAACGACAGAGTGGCAAACTTTGAAGTAGGGTTAAAGTCATTAGTTGTAAAGCTTGAAGTGTAAATCTTGTCCCCTACACAGATATGGCCTATTTATGAATGAAATTCATGCAATTATTTGTCATTTAAACTGATGCAAACAGGGAAAGAGAGTAGAAAACACTAATTATCCTGTCGCCCCCTCTAGTGGACAGCATTAAGTATTACGGCCTTCATTGCTCAGAGAACGCAAATCAATGGCTTTTTTGGGAAAGTAAGTCTGACCAGTTAGAAAAGATACAAGCGAGTCAGACCAGTCTGAAGGTCTGAGCTGAGTTTGGTGAAGCATTAAAGTTCTAGGTGGAGTCGATTTCTCATAATAATAATAATAAATAATAATAATGTTTAAATATATGCTGGCTTTCTCGAGCCAACATAATAAAGAAAACTCAGAGAAACATCAACCAATTCAGTATGTAGTACAACTGTATTAGTTTTATAATAAAACTAATAACATTTTAAAGGTATGCCGTGCTCTTCAACCGACATGATTTTAATGAATCCCAAACCTGGTAATTTTGTCAGTATTAATGTACGTTCACTGATTCTAGCTTCTCTCTTTTCTTTCTCTTTATTTTCATGTGAACTGAGAAGGCTACACATTCATTAATATAAACTTTATTTCTGTTCAATTTTCAAAATGTTTTACGTCTCACACGTCTACCTGCCTTTTGATGTAAATAAAAGACGAGAGTGGAAAATGTTACGAACATATTATCATGGTACAGTTCAGCCAATTATTGATTTTTATTTCCACTTCCCTTTTATCCAAAGAAACGGAACTATTTGCACTGTATTTATCAATGGGAAATCATGCTAAAATAATCTGTCTATACTGTGGCTCACATTATTGGGGTCGCTTGCAAGTCTCTCACGGCAGTTCGTGACATAGTCACGAAATTTAATCTATTGATTCGTGTTCGTGGACACGATTTTCCCCATTTTTTCGTGTCACTCAGCACGACTTTCAATCTAATGTATTTCAATGGGACGTATTTTTCGTGCCTGCACCACGTTTTTCTTTCGAGAGCACAGTATTGTTTTTTTCTCAATTGTTTTTCATTTTGCAAACTTTAAGAGCTACATTACTCAATATTTAATCAATAGATTTTAATCCTCGTTTTTATTGCTTTATATTCGGTAGGCTACTCAACATTAATCTATTTATTCGTGTCCAAGGGCACAAATATCCTTATTTTTTTTTCGTGTCACCCAGCACGACATTCAATGTATTTCAATGGGACGTATTTTTCGTGCTTGCACGTCTTTCTTTCGAGAACACACTATTTTTTTTCTCAAATGTTTGGCTATTCCTTTTGCAAAATTTAAGGGCTACATTGCTCAACATTTAATCAGGAGATTTTAATCCTCGTTGTATTGTAGCCTATTCGGTAGGCTACTCAACACGAATTTATTCGTGTCCATAGGCACGAATTTCCTTCTTTTTTTCGTGTCATTCAGCACGACTTTCAATCTAATGTATTTCAATGGGGCGTATTTTTCGTGCTTGCACCACGTTTTTCTTTCGAGAGCACAGTATTGTTTTTTCTCAATTGTTATTAATTTTGCAGACTTTAAGGGCTACATTACACAACATTTAATCAGGTGGTTTTAATCATCGCTGTATTGTATTCGGTAGGCTACTCAAAAACAAATTGATTCGTGTCCATGGGCACGAATTTCCTTCTTTTTTTCGTGTCACTAAGCACGACTTTCAATCTAACGTATTTCAATGGGGCGTATGCACCACGTCTTTCTTTCGAGAGCACACTATTGTTTTTTTCTCAAATGTTTGGCTATTCCTTTTGCAAACTTTAAGGGCTACATTATTCAACATTTAATCAGGAGATTTTAATCCTCGTTGTATTGTATTCGGTATAGGCTACTCAGCACAAATTGATTCGTGTCCATAGGCACGAATTTCCTTCCTTTTTTCGTGTCACTCAGCACGACTTTCAATCTAATGTATTTCAATGGGACGTATTTTTCGTGCCTGCACCACGTTTTTCTTTCGAGAGCACAGTAGGCTATAGTTTTTTCTCAATTGTTATTAATTTTGCAGACTTTAAGGGCTACATTACACAACATTTAATCAGGTGATTTTAATTCTCGTTTTTATTACTTTATATTCGGTATAGGCTACTCAACATGAATCTATTGATTCGTGTCCATAGGCACGAATTTCCTTCTTTTTTTCGTGTCACTCAGCACGACTTTCAATCTAATGTATTTCAAAGGGACGTATTTTTCGTGCCTGCACCACGTCTTTCTTTGCAACATGGTCTCACCCCTATTCGTCACATAGGCTATGCCGTTTGGTCATTTCCCCCTCACGTCCAAAGCCGACGTTGAGGGTACCCCCTATTCGTCACTTGACAACGGAGAGGGTCGTCCGATAGATTTGAGTGCAAATCACTCATCTTTGAATTTTGAACTTTTATTATTTTCCTAAACCTAACTCTTTTTCCTCTCTTTTTATATAATTTTGGGCTACATTAAAATTACATAATTACAAGACGGTATATTTTCTATTTGCTTAAAACATTCCTTCATTTAGGTGGATATTTTATAATTTTCGATCACATATTGTGGTAATTTCCCCCTCACGTCCATAAGCCGACGTTGAGGGTAGCTAGCTGAAACCCTTTTCTAAATCGGTAATATCACGATTTTTCTTCTTTTTTATATTATTGTGGACTACATTAAAACGACATAATTGCAGGACTGCATATTTGCTGTAGGCTTAAAACATGCCTTAATTTATTGTGGGATATTTTATAATTGTCGATGTTATTTCAAATTGCAATGGCTTATATTGAGCCTACTTTTCTTTTTTTCTGCGCCCCAAAAAAAGAAAAAGAAAAAAAGAATAGCCTACTTTTATAGAACTTTCATCTCAATACTGTTTATGCAGTTGTAATAAATTAATTATATATAGCCTACTGCAGAAATGTTTATTACTTTATATGGACATCCTTTCGCAAAGAGATGGATGCATTCTGGGAAGTGATATGTGTTTAAATGTAATGGCTACATACTCGTTTTTCCTTCACTTGGACATTTATGCTGACCCCTTTAAAATTGAGCACGGATATAAAATATTAAGACTGTACTTTTAATTATGATTGATATTTTGGCGCAATTTTGTGCAACACGTCACTGTGTGCGACCATCGCAGAAACCATTGCCCAGCGCGATTCCACCACGGTAAGTCGCTTACAACAGTCTAATAAGCAAGATGAATTCATAAGCATTATTTACACGTCCAAAATGAATAAAATTACGAGTTAAAAAAAAAAACATGTTCTAAGCCTAGATATATAGCTGTAGATGTATATATACAAAATAAAATTATGAGTAACGTTATAGCCTATTTCCACATAAAAAAACATGTTGTGATATATATCATGTCCACATGTATATGTAGTCCACATATATTTTGGACGTGTAACTGCTTATTGAGAATTTATTGGGGGAATAGTAATTGGGGACATTTAGATGATGTGATTTTCTCTCGATCATCGTGGTTCACACTCAACGTCACTGTAATGTGTTAGTAATAACAATATTATCACTTGGTCTAACGTTATACTGCACATAACGCTGCCTTTAAATCTGGGATGGCGAACCCCAGGCACATGTTACGCGCCTTTAAAAAAAAATGTTAACTTACGCGACTTTTAACAGTAGCACAGGAAATAGGAACAACGTGAATCTGTATTTATTTATCCTAAGCATTTACAAGAAAATGGGAATCACTCACTATTAGGGTACACTTTTTAAATCTTATATCAACAACACTACATAATTAACATTTTCTGTTGTTCTCCATGCAGATCCTGTCAAACATATCACCTGTCGAACCTATCCGAACCTGATTTTCAAAACCCAAAGGCACTTTTAAGAGCCAACCTCTATCTCTTCATTATTTTCTATATCTTACATCCTCTCTTTCATCCTCAATCTTTATCTATCTCACAGTCTTTATCTATTGCTCTTTCTTTCCTCCCTGTCTGTCTTTGTCTAGCACTACTTGTCTGTCTTACCCATCTTTGTCAGTCTGTCTGTCTGTATCTGACTGTCTGTCTGTATCTGACTGCATTGCAATGGCCACCAAGCATAAACTTGATTCAAAGGATCCCCACTACCAAGAGGGGAGACGCATGGCTCTGGAGCTGAAACATGAACACATTCTAGCTGAAGCCAAGGTTAGAGTTTTTGTACACCTCAATCATTTTATAAAAACAAACATAAATTAAAGTAAAACGTGATGAGGAATATGTAAGAATGATGAGTGCAGAAGATTTTATACAGGTATATTGCATGATGCATCCTGCCATGTTCTGTGACGTGTTAATAAGGGAATATAATAATAATAATAGTAGTATATGCAGTTCCATCCCTCTGAGTTACAGAGACTTGGAGAATCTATTCCAAGGCTCATTTAAGCTGTTCAACACCTTACTAACACACTATGTTGTGTTTTCCTTTCACAAGTTACCTGCCTTTTGGTTACCGTACTTTTATCAACATCAGTCTTACAAGAAATATTCACTCCAATACACAGAGAGCAGCTGATGAGAGGAAACGTGTACGAGACCCTCCACACACCTCTAAAAGGGACTCTGTAGGACGTGGTAAGCCGAGGGGGAGGCGAGGAGGGCGACGCCATGCCTCCGCTACAGGTTATATCTGAATTATTTGACATTTGTAGGAGGAATTTACAATGATAATGTTGGACCAACTCAAATTAGAACACTGTAATTGTTTATTGAGAGTTTAAGATATTCAAATAACTAAAAAAACATTAGTGACACTATTGTAGAAGACACTACCAAGTACTTAACAAAAATATGTCTGATTTCATAAATTGTTTAGTATATAGTTTGAAAAGAAGAACAAGAATAGAGTGTGATAGCCTAACTTGTTCTTATTCTTCTATGTGCTGTTTTACAGCCACATACCCCATGGTTGAGGGCTCCCTGTCATCCAGTGTGGAGGTTCCACTTACTGCAATCTCAACAAAACTAAATCCTCAAGAGGAATTTGGTAATTCACAGTGATTAATTTAAGCTTGCACAGTATAAAAAAAGTGTTCATTCTAATACTGATCAGTTGACTTTTAATTGTTCCTTATCTAAATTATCCCTTACCGCTTTATTTTTGGATTTTCTTTACAGAAAAAAATATGGAGAGGCTCTCTGATATTTTGGCGTCATGTCCTTCTGCTGCTCAGCCTCAAAGTAGCTCTGCATCATCATGGTCTTTTCGGCAGCAGAAAGCCTCTGAGCGCTGGAAAGAAGCAAGACCATACCACCTAAAATGCCTTATTTCAATAGAGGCTGTTGGTCATCCCCTGTGTTGCCTTTGCAACGAGCCTGCTGTTATTAGGTTGGTTTTCATTAATATCAAACTTCAATTACCCAGGGTAGGTTTGCAGAGTGCCCTGCTTTATAGGCTAAGATGCATGTCTTTTGGGATGGGAGAAGACTTAGATACCCAGATGAAAAACACATTAATGAGAAAAGTACATCTAGGACCTTCTTGCTGTGAGGTGACAGTGCTAAACACTGAGGCACTACGCAATCCTATACAATAAAATCAAACCTAGTAAAAGGTAAATAGCTTAAATAGAGTGTACAGTACTTTATATGAGTTATTCACCTGAAATAATGTATTATATTATAATATTAATTTTATATATATATAATTTTCTCCTTAGGTGCAGGGAGTGTCTTCCTGAGGAGTGGTTCTGTGGGGACTGTGATGTATTGCATCACAAAAAACATCCACTCCACAACAGGGAATGCGTGATTCGTGGTTTTTTTGAAGCCATTCCTCCGACCACATGCATCATTAAAGGGGAGGATGGATATTGCACCCATGAGCAAGGTACGTTCTCACGAAAGCTTTAATTTTGCTGTTCAATGTGTGTCTGCAGACAGTTACAGATAATCTAAATTATTGCACTGTTAACCCTTGCTGTAAAATTCTGACAATATTATACCATTTTCCATTAAAACAGTAATATACCGTAGAAAATAAAAGTAGCCTACAGGAATATACTGTGAATTAACAGTGCTCAAAGTCGACACTCAGAGGCTGTTTTCACAATCACATTCACTATTCACTACATTAGTTCACCAATATAGTCCACTTGAATGAAAAGAAGTGAGTGAATTGAGAGACTGATGAACACCTGATAAGCAGAATCACTGAAGGACAGAGAAACAAGAACAGAAAAAAGAGGAACACAAAAACTACAACTGACTTCCAGCCACACTGAGTCTGAAACCAGTTTACAAACCAGTTTACGATTATTTCTTTCATACATGTACAAAAGTTCTTGTTGAGAATTAGCAGAGATTTAGTTATTAATAAAATTTGTTGTCACCATGATGGAGATCAGTACTTGCTTTAGTTGGTCACTTGTCCCTTGACTACTTACCATTCATCTCTCTCTGGCTGCTGTAACTGTGAGTTTATAAAACACGTTTGTTATGGCAAGAAAAAGTCAAGAGGAAGATAATTAGGTGTTTTTATTTTTGTGTGATGATGTCACAATCATCTTGGGCATGTCTGATTTTCAGTTTTTTCCTATATATAGACATTGGAATTATAGTTATCTCATATTAAGCATATATCTGTGAATCTACAAAAGGAAATCAATATTTCTGTAATCAGGTCTTCTGAAAAATATTGTAATCATATAGTGCATTCAATTTTATTTTACTCCTGTTTGGCTCAGACACACACAGATATCAACAATCAGCACATGAATCTCAACAATGGTGAAAAGTTTCATGTTGCAATGCATGCTGGGTTCCAGGATAATATAAAACTCCCAGCATGCACTGCTGCATGAATAATAATAATAATAAAAAAGAAATATTGCCACCATTGTTGAGATTCATGTGCTAAATTGTGATATCTCTGTGTTTCTAAAACACAGTGTAGCTCTGTTTCTCTGGTTATGCATCATGTGTTAAAAAAAAAGAGTCATTGTATCTTATTGCTGCGTTTTCACAGTGGTGGTAATGTAACACTTTTGATTGAGGATTAAACTCTGAATAAGTGAGAATGAATTCCTTAGTGAATGAACAGGCAATATGATGATTTTGTCATCATAATCATTATAACTGCAGTCATTCATAAACTGTGTGTGTGCACAAGTGTGACTTGCAAGAACACAGCTCAAGTAGCAAAAGAAAAACTAACAGTTTAGCATCAGCATCCCAACTAAAGCAAGCACTGATCTCTATAACGGTAACTTCAAACCAAACATTTTCAATTAAACATCTCAATAACAACTTCTGTATGACAGAAATAAAGTCATACTGGTTAATAATAAGTGTAATAATGTGTAATGGCTGGAAGTCAGTCGTAGTTATTGTGTTTCTCTATTTTCTGTTCTTGTGTTTCTCTTTTCTTCAGTGATTCTGCTTACAATGACTTACATATTCCCTTAATTATCTCACTGCATCGCTACTTTTTACTCGTAGTGTGGATTTCCCTGAGGGGTTGAAAGGGTTAACTGTGTAAGATAAAAAAGACACACCCACAAAATGTATTTTAACAGTAATAAACTGTAAGTTATAAAACAGGTTTATACTGGCAACACTGTTGCCAGTATTTTACTGTAAAATGTATTTTTTGGGTCACCATTGTGCAGAAGAGTAGAGCCTGTGCTTCAGTCCAGGAGAAGATCTACAAACATTGATGATTTGCTGCATGTTGCTTTATTTAACAGGCGGTGACTGTGTAGTTGCTGATCCAGTGGAAATCTTTTTATGTACAATAGTTTTTTTAGTGGTCTCAAATGAAAGAAGTTCACAGTAATACTTTGCTCACATTATTAATGCATTATAAATTTTTGTTAATACATTTAAATGATACTTGGTCAATTTAAGGCAGTTGGTTTCTGCAAGTGTAATCAGTTAACTATAATTTAGTGCATTTTTACAGAAACAAACTAGATTACAGTAAAGAACTGTACAATTAACAGTATTTTACTGGCAACAGTGTTGCCAGTATTTTACTGTAAAAAAACCCGGTAAGGTCTAACAGTGTGGTTTTCCTTCTTTTTGCCAGCTTGCATTTTGCCAACTGTGAAGGTGCCAGACTGCTCCTGTGGAGGCACAAACTTCACTGTGTTACCAGGCAAACCAGTGATTTTAATTACCATCAATGGTAAAAAAAAAAAAAAAAATATATATATATATATATATATATATATATATATATTGTAGATGTGATGTTTTTCACACTATTGTGCTGTGGCATTGTGCTTACAATTGCAGAAGTGACAGAAATATGGAATAGCACATGGAAATGTTATTAACTGAAACAAAGACAGATGTTTTTTTTTTTTTTTGTCCTAGCATCTTTCCAGCATGATGTCCAATCAACACAGCAGTGTGGAATTTAGTGAATTTGAAAATATAAATGTGGGATTATAGGAACTTGCGCAATGTCTCTTAACCATTCACAATGTGCATAATGAACTAAGTGTTGTAAAATTAAGTATGTGGTAAATGTGTATTATATTTTTAATTATTTTTTTTGTTCCAAGGGCGTTTTGACTTGCATCAGCCATTGTATGAATGTCAAACATGCCAGCAGCAGTGGACCCCTGACTTTAAAGACCTCCTAAGAAGTGGATATTGGCCAGCCTCCGTCACCAATTCCACACTTTATACACTGGACCTCTTGAGCTCCTTTCAGGAACTCAAGATCATCTCTCCGGGATTCTCCCGACAAGCCTTCGCAAAGCTGCTGGAACATCGCACTAAGTGTGGAGGAAGAGTAAGTGTAAATGTTATTACCATTTTATAAAAAAAAATTCCATAAGCAGACAATATCAAAATACTATTTCATTCTATATATTTTCCAGTCTGGATCTATCAACCGCGATGCACTGCAGCGTAGCTTCTTAGAGCTTTCGTATGCATCATTTGAGGAAGACCAGCTCTGCTGTAGTGCTCCTTTCACCTGCCCAGCCTGCACGCCAGAAATGTTGGCTGTTTCAGCAGATGGAAACAGAAAGCTATATCGCTTTCGCCGAAACGGAAGGTGATCTTTCTTCCAGTCTTTTTATTGATTTATTTTCTTACTTCATATATTTCATGAATGGATTTTCTATTTTTCTTTCTTCCTCAGCTCTGATGATCCTGGCTTTTTTGAGGGGCTCTTTGTGGCTGAAGACAGCGCGGTGTCTAGATTTGTCGACACCATACAGAAAGCAGTGAAAAATGCAAGTTGACAAAATAGTTGTTACAATAATAAACGTAACCCCCACTTCAATTACTCCTGCATATCAATTACAAAATCAAAATGCCATATATTGAATGACACCATTGCTTTTATTTGATTTGTCGTGTTTGTTTTGTTTCATAGACACAGGGAAGAGGCACATGTGGGGACTCCCAGTGGACAGCAGCGAGGGAAACTTCAAGGAGGGCTTCAAAATTGGATGAAGAGGGGATGGAGGTTGCTGTGTGTCGCCATGGGTTCCTTTTGAAAGCCCTTAATATGTACAGGGGGGAGATATTTGCCTACCCTCTGTACCTTCAGAAGGAGCTCATGCCAGCCAAGGCACAATTCTTCGCAATGGACGTGGCATGCAAATACTGGCCATACCTGGAGAAAGTTGCTAGTGTCCTTCCTGCTCTTCAGGAACTGACCACTATGAAACCCTTTCTCAGTGTAATGCATGCTCGAGCCCATGCTACTAAGTGTGAGGTGTGTATAATATTTTGGCATCTTATGTACATTTGTAATATTTACAAGCACATTAATAATATTAAATATAAGTTAAGCTACACTATGTTATCTTGTGTTTTTGCATAACCATTTCTTGCATGGAATGTAATGCCCTTTGATGCAAATTGTGGTTTGTGATATTGGGCTATATAAATAAAATTAAATTGAATTTCTTCCACCCTTTACTAACAGATTAATTGGAGTGGCAGGAACCAGGAAGGAGCAGGGACTACCGCTGGTGAGGAGGTTGTAAGATTAATAAGGGAATTAAGATCAATATAACTCAAAGGGGATTGAATTACAGGGAAGAACCGAATTATTATGCAAATTATTCAGAATTAATATTTAACACTTTATCAACTATTCGTCCACCGATAAGTTGAGATTAGGGTATTTTATCAATTCTGGACAGAATATTATCCCGTGGCCTACGGTAATAATATCATAAAGTTATGATAACTGATTAATATGAGCAAGGTAGCAAAATCTTTTTAGTTTAAGGCAGTAACTTGTAAGCACACAGCACAAGACGCTTGTATGTAAAATCAACCAAGACTTTATTGAACTACTCTAATACACACAAACTAAACTAACACGAAAACACACAAACATTCATTCAAACAGTGACAGAGAGTGATGTTATTAACGGAGTGTGAATGGAGTCCCAAATGTCTAGCGTTAGACACTATTTCTTGACCGCAACCTGAGAGAATCAAACTACTAGCACTTTAATCTTAGTTCGTTTTCTTAATAAGATTTGCACCAGTTCACTTCAGCCAGAATTAGGAGAATTGTGTACTTGCGTTTAGATGCTCCTGAGCGCGTGCGTTCCCTGTGACGAAGTTGCTGGAGAGGGAATCTCTTCGGCGCTGATTGGCTGGCAGTCGGTCGATGATGCGTTCTGAGGGACAGCACTCGATGGTGAGTGGTTGGTTGGCTTTGCCGGGTGGCGCTTCGTTCGCGGGATTTCCTGGATTGCGGGTTGCTATGCAACGGAGTTTCCTCTGAGTCTGGAGCGACTCTGAGAGGGGTTTCTTTGACGAAGTTCAGCGAAGGATCTTACGGAAGGGTTGATGAGTTTTGCGTGAGCTCTTGGTGGTTTGAAGAGTAAGCATACACGCTGGACGATGGAAAGGTCAGCGAGAGCAAAAGTCACTGCAAAAGCGAGGCACAAGGCGGGCAAAAAGCAAGGCAAAAAGCAACTCATAGCTGCTTGTCATTGGGTTATAAGCGTGTCCATCTGACCCGTCCTTCCTAGTGCGACAGCCAATCAGATATTGTCTTGGGCGGGACCTACGCCCCGTTCTCCGGTTCTTGCATGTAATTAGCGTAAAGTCCACATGATCACGTGTGCCCAAACTCCTGAGAGTTTAGTTAAACGCTTTAATAAGTAAACTTAATAGTTTAAATATGGTGCATCCTACACACATCTACTTTATATCAAAATTCTAGAAATCATTTACCCATCAAGTAGGTACCAAAATACATATACTTCCCATAGTTGAGGTGGGAGTAAATAAGGATTTAGCTGTGATAAGTGTTTAACACACAAAATTAACTTGAGTAATATAAAGCATACAGACTACAGAGAATACACATGTATGAGGCAACTTCTGGTGTTTAGTTCCTATAGCTGAGGTAGAAAACCTTACAAATAGGCTGTAATGAAAGTTAAACACACAGAAAGAACTCCACAGGTTACATAAAATATACATGATACTTAAGATATATGTGAGGTAAATACTGGTGATCAGTTCAGCTTATTGGAAGCAATTTTGAGACCGTTGTTCGTATTAAACCACAAGTGGGTTAATTTCAGTCTATTGGTTTTGGAGACAAAAGTCTCTGGAATTTACAACTGCAGAAAGGGGGGTGTCCCCTGGTTTAGGGTTTGTGGTGATTCTGGGCCATAAGAATGCTTTAGCATCCTTCGTTTCCTGATAAGGCTGTGGATTTATGCATTGGGGTCACCACAGGGTTCTTGGCCATTTGGTCTTAAGTTTGTGGAACAAAGAGGAATCTTTTCCTGCTGTCCTGGCATCGCTGGTTTGAGATTAGACACACACAACAAGGGGAAGGGGGGTGACATCTCCTTTAGCCATCTCGCCACCATGACTGTGTTTTATGACTTACTAATGGTTCACTAGGGAATCGTTCCGAACTGTGGAATGTGGTGTTGGTTTCATATGACATGGACTGTTCAAGGATAATCCTACAAGGTGGAGCAAGTGAACAGCTACCTCTCACGTTGTGCCCTGACGACCAAATATATGTCCAAAGCAGGTGACCGGAGTTTGCAATATTCTTGTAAATTTTTTTTAGATTGATCATCATAACCTCATTATTTGCTTTCAACAGCACGGGTGGACATGCTTACGTTGCATGCAATGGGGTGGAACGAGAAAAAAAATATCTCTTTACATCAGGCACTTTCCACAAGATATGTGAAGGTAAGTCTCATATTAATTGTTTTGTGTGTCCTTTTGTTGTGTTTACTTGGCCTGTTGTTAATCAAGTTTTAATCCTTATTATTGTATAACACTGTTCATCAGACTTGTCAGAGACTCCATGATGAGACTGCAAGGCTAGCTGACCTAAAAACAGAGCTAGATTGCACAGATGAAGTGGTGTCACAGTGGCTATCTGATGTAAAGGAATGGGCAGCTGGTGGTAAGCATGACCAGATAAAAGAAACAACAAACATCCCTTTCTACAATCTAAATTTTATGTTTGATATTAAAGAGCAGCAAAAAATAGTAGGTTGATCATCATCTAATGTGATGCCACATTTATGATGTCAGGTTTATTAGTATATTCCAGTTTCCTGCAGGAAGTGCACATACAAAGTTTAAATAAGTTTGATTAAAAGGTTTTACATGAAATTCAAGCAGAGAAACGGTTCTGTGTTGTTTTAACAGTGAATTTGCTTTCGTTATATCTTCTACAGAGACACCTGATACATCTCGTGCCAGTCAAGGCACCACACACAGAGGACTTCAGCAATCAATTGAGGGGCTCTACCTTAGTGTGAGGCACCGGAAGCGAACCCTCTACCGTCAGAATGGTATAACTATATAATATAATAGGTTGATAAATTCAGGCTACTGTATGCATCCTACTCCACCAACATGGAATTAGCAAATAAGTGTAGTGTTTGTTTGTCCGTTGTGGGCTACTGTAGGAACATGGAGGTGCAACATAGCGGCCTCCGTGGAAGGGGAACGTATTTAGATAAAAAACTGCCAATTCTAAATTAATTAATGCACAATTATTATTTTCAGGCAATCATGAAAATCATGCAAATAGATTCCCCCCAAAATGTTACACCTTGGACAATTTGTTTCCCATGTCAGTCTACATTATAATTTTCACATACTGTATTTCATTATGTTTTCAATAACTGCAGCTTTGCTTTTCAATTTTTTGGTGCTATAATTTTTTTATTGTTGAAGAGTTCTGTCAAAAACCTCTGCCTCTGTACTTCATGTCTTTCTAGACAGCAGCAAGTTTCGCCATCGCCTTCGAAGGAAGCTGGCAGAAGACAAAAAACTCCTTCTTCAGGAGATACAGAAATACAATGATCTTGTACTAGAATCGGCAACAAACATTGACGTAGCTGTGGTGGAGCATTCCCTAACTGGAGAGAGTACTGTGTCTCAAATATGGCCGTGGGAGGTTCATGGCAGTGGTATGTCTGTTTTTAGATGCTTCACAGGAATTTATTTACAGTTCTGCTTTATAGAGTATACTGAACTAAGGCATGCATGTTACATATTGAGTGTTGTAATATTAATTTAGTTTAATGGTGTATTTTCAGTTTTCTTATGTATCGATTTGATAAAAAAAAGTCAATGTTTGCAGTGATTATGCAAGATTGTCTCATGGATACATGTAACTGTTATTGATTCTTAGCAAATATTTCGATCAAGAAACGAGTGCACGACCAAGTGATGTTAACAAGGCGACTGCATGAGGAAACAAGCGTTTTGGTGTTGGAGATGGCACAACACTGCACGTGGTTGCAGAGCCTGGCAATGGTTCTCAAGAACAAGTTGGCTGAGGAGGGTAAGTTTAATTAAAACCCTGTCCATCTAATGTGTTTAAAAAAAACATACAAAAAAACACATCAGTCACAGAACTTGGATGGAGTAGAACGGTTATGGCTCTCTTTGCCGTGGTCCTTTGGGATATACATAAAATGGGGATTAAAATTGTTACTGTAGCTATGGTAACAAGTCAGTAAGGTTGTAAAGATTGATGCTTGAAAGATGTGCAGATATGTTGTATTATGGCTGTTACTTGAAAGCGTAAATGAACAAAAGAATTTTGACCATTGTAATTTGTGTCCTGATATGTTACATGGGGTTAGCATAACATCAAGATTAATCTTATTATTATCTCCTCCAGTCAACATAGAAAACCTTGATGGTCAGGAACTAACACAATGTGTTACTTCAGCATAACTGTAGTGAAGAAGAAAACTGTTAACTTAAAACAGCTATCAGACATGGGCACAAAACGCTTATATGCTGCTTTGGGCCTCCCTCCATAAAGTCATCTCAGTGAGCCGTCATGTTGCCTCAAGTCGTTTTATACAGAAGCTAGCCTGGTCCCATGTCAGCGATACACATAAAAATGGCAACCATCCTGCTATGTAGATTTTAATAGGTTAGTTCTTTGGCCTTATTAAATAATCTTAACATAGTTTGTCTTTAATGTAATCTCTTTTGTATTTTGAGACGTAGACAAGGGAAATGAGGGACTTTGCTGTCTCTTAAGAAGAAGACTGTCAGAGGTGTCAGAAAGGTTCCAAGTGGTCCTCCAACAGTACAAGACTGCCTTAGGTCCTGAGGCCTCTGTCCTTCTACATGTTGAAGAGGAAGATCAAAGTGGCCTCAGTAGTCCAGACACCAGTGAGGATGAAGAGGAAAACACAATTTAGGTCATTTATTTATTTATTAATATGTATGTTTGTTTGTTTTTGGAATAACCCCCTAATACTGTTATTCTTAGTAATTTATTTGTGTATTTTATTCATGCTAAAACAGCTGAAATTCAGCCTCTTATTATTGTTTTCTGTATTTCCCCAGATGGAAGCTGAACGAAGGACTGTGTTGAAGGAAATGGACTTGCCCTATATCTGTGTATTATTAGTATGCTGATTTACCTCATCAAAATCTGTGTGCATTATATCTTGTTGAAAATTCAAACTGTAGGTGCGTCCCAATTCGCATACTAACTATCCATCCTAAATAGCATTCGAAAATAGAATTAGTACATCCCAAATCGTTGAAATGAGTGTTCCAAATATACCCGGATGGTCTACTATTTCCGGTCAGAATCCGAAGTGCAGATCGATGCACACTATAACGGCTAATATTGCCCACAACCCATCGCGCTTGGACGAGGATTCGGTTAGAACTACAAACATGAGTGAAAAGTGTTAAAAAACTACAGACATGGAGGACGCGTGAATCCAGCGGTTATGTAGAGAGGTTTAGATAAAGGGGTTAGAGTGATTAATTATCAGTATCTAACCTGACGAAAATGTATTTATTCAGTGTTGTCTACATTATATTGCATCTGCAGATGCATTGTGAACTTTTGTAAAGATACGTTTTAGCCATTAACTTTTACATCATTATATTCAAATTACAAACACATGAGGAGAGTCTCCGCATGAAAGACCCACGACTGGCAGATCAACGAGCAACTACATTTCTCTCCGAAACGGTAGAAAATAAAATTAGATTGAATGGAGAATTTTAACAAGATGATTGACAGGGCAGTTAACGGTGACATGATGCACGCGACCAGTGTTGTAATGTAACGGAGTACAAATACTTCGTTACTGTACTTAAGTAGAAATTTCACGTATCTGTACTTTACTTCGTTATTTACATTTATGTCAACTTTCACTTTTACTCCACTACATTTCCTAGATAAAATGTATACTTTTACTCCGCTATATTTCCACTAAGCATCTTCGTTACTCGTTACTACAAAATAAAATCAGAAGAAATGTGTGCGACTACAATAAGGGAGGTTTGGCGAATCACTGCTCCTAGACTGCAGTACGCACGGCGCGCGCTCTATTTCAGCGTAATGCTTGTTTGTTGCCATGCCAAAGGAGGAGGAAGCACAACTGAAACCGCCATGGAAGCACGAGAACCTGCCGGAGGACCTGGAGCACGTTTAACTTACAGAGCTGCCAACTCTCACGCATTCACCGTGAGACACACGCAATTGACTTTTTCCACGCGCTCTCACGCCTCACATCAATTTTCTCACGCACAGAAAAATCGCGAAGCAAAGAGGACGACCGACAGACTAGACAGAGCAGGTTACATTATGATATAAAACATTTTTTTTTTAACTCAGATTATGTCAATTTTATTACGAAATTCAAAAAATAAATACTGTTTTGGCGCTTGTAAATGTTACGTGACAGTCTGATGACAGATCCCTAGCTCAAGTGAACCGATCATCTGTACTAGCTAATAGTAAAAAAAAACATGAATACTGTTGAAAGATACAGTAGGCCTATAACTTACCGAAATGTTCCTTATACATAATATCGATCAATAAGTGTTTTTCATCAGCGTGAAGAGGTCAATAACATAGCTGGAGGACAATTATGTCACATTTACCTCAGGAAAGCCATTTAATAATAGGCTATAGCACAGTTGGCAAGACAAATAAATAGCTATAGAGAGTATTTTGCTAAATATGTGTTCTATATTACATATTTATTATATTTTACTTATATCATTAAAGTTTTTATTATAATAAAAAAAACGCATTCTATTTAATTATTTTTAACCTTAAATAATAGCCTACTACAAGCTAGGGCTCTCTGTATGTTTACAGCATTAGGGGATTTTTTTTAATTTTTTATTTTTAGAAAAATTAACGCAGATCTTGAGTAGCCTACCTAATATTTATACAAATGAGTCAATATTAAATCAAATCACAATTGAATTGAATTGAAATAATAAAAAAGCGTAGCTTACCAGAAATTATAAACATTGTAACATGTCACTAAACCTAATAAAATTCAGTTTAATTACAAAAATGTTAGTGACAATCACAATACACTTATTGTGATGCAATTTTTGTTTTTACAGCTAAAGGTACATGCAGTGGGAGATAAACGATAACACAAGTAGCCTACAGTGCAGGCTACACAGTCCCTCCAGTTTTTCACGTTCCGTGATCGCTGAATTCAACGCATAATCAAAAAAAAAAAAAAACTTTTACTTTTACTTCAATTACTTAAGTACATTAAATATCAGAAAATTACTTTTGATACTTAAGTACAGTATATATCAGATACTTTAAGACTTTTACTTAAGTAATATTCTAAAAGGTAACTTTCACTTCTACCAAAGTCTTTTTCTAGTACAATACTTGTACTTTTACTCAAGTATTGCTTTCTAGTACTTTATACAACACTGCACGCGACAGATCTGTCCATTAAGATGACAAAGTAGTATGTCCCAAAGCTAGTATGTCCTAAATTTAGTAAGCACATTGCACAGTTCATTGAAGATGCACAAACCTACCAGTATAGGTGCACCAATCTTAGCCAAAAATGTCAACTTAGCATGTATGATATTACCAGATGTAATTACTGGGCTCACATGATATTTGGGTAGTGTATTCATACTCTTTTAAGAGAGACTCCCCTTGATTGTGATGACCCTGTGACCTTTCCTTTTGCACCAACATCAGGCCAAACTTTTGACTTGCATACAACAAATGTTATGAACCAATTTTTGTATTTTGCTGAGCAATGAATCATGTCATTTTTGTTGACCTCATGACATTCCCTGTAGCACAACCATTAGACCAGAATGTAAAATTTGACATTGTATTTGATATTGTCTAATTGTGCAGATTGCCATGAAATCTTGTAAGCACATGATGACTTTGGTGTGAAGGTGTGACACTAAATGTGATGACCATTCCTTTATCATCACATTTAGGCCATAATGTAAAAACTCATTCTTGATTACTTGCATTTCTCCACATTTACTTATTCTGCGGTGCAGCAGCAGTGTCTGTGTCAGTCTGTCATTTTTTTTTTCAGAGGCTGCCTATGGATCGCTATTTGATTGAGTGTATTATACTGTAGGATATAACTGTTGTGTAATTTTATATTACTGCACAGATGCATTATAGTATGTAACAGAAAAATACACTGTTTTTTTGTTATGATTATTCTTTATTGTATATTATTACAGATGACTTGATTCTCTTTTCTGCTGGAGCTTTTCAAGTGAACTTAACCTCACAGTCCAGTGTTTTTTAAAAACAGCCTTATGGCTTGTTTGACAAATATGCATTTGGTGTATTTTCAGTAGTATTGTTGTAAAAGACAAGAAATAAAGTATTTCCAAAGATGAGCATTTTATGTTTTTTTCTTTTTCATACATTATTATTGAAAAATAAGATTTGATATTTTTATGGTTGATAAAAGTCAATAGCTGGAGAAAAAAAACATCACACGTATTTATATGTGGAATTTTGTTTAATTTAACATCACACTGCATTATTAATTCATTACTTTAATGCATGTCTTTTTACTTATTTTCAAACCAACCTGGCTTGTAATTAAACAAGATCGATCTAGTATAATAAGTAATGTGTATCTAAGGTGTGTTAAGGCATGTTACAGTTTTACTCGATTGCTGAAACACTAACCCTAACCCTAAAACCCTAAAAAAAAGCACACCTTTTTCCCCAAACTATAAACACTATTCCCCAGTTTTGACACATGAGTAAGATTTCTTGAACTTTCACTGCAAAACTTTACACACATATCCCTTCATTTATCATTGCCGTACACAATGTTGTAATTTAGAAAGCACTAGCATTCAGCACAGCTTCAGCTCAATTAGCACACAATCACCCAGGAGGAAACACAAAGAGTCAAAACTGGTCACACAGCAATCGAGAACCTTCAATATATCGATGAAAGGGATAAGATGAGAGGGGGAGGAGAAGGGGGAGGGCAAAAAGACAAGCAGTCTCAGATGAGATTTGTGCCTTTTTAGTTGACCATGTTCTTGTCCATGGTAGGCTATGACTACGGAGGCTGGGCGACGAGTACAGCCAAACTTGAGAGTCACTTCACCGTCGCTTCCATTACAGTTTTTCTCAATTGTTTACACACAAATACTGGTACTTGAGACACAATGAGCACAACATGTAACACATTCACGAACCCCCTGAACCAATTCTGCTAAACTACAAGGACAATTCCTGCTTTACACTCAAATTGCAGTTCTAAAACCATTTTCAAAACACTACACACAATTCTCTGCTTTTGGCACAATTTTCATACAGAAAATCTCTTGTTTTCACAAGGAACACACTGCCATTCAAATATGCACACTGACTCTTCATATGGGCAAACACCCGTCACACAGTTTTACAATTAACAATCAGAGCTTTAGCATAAAAGAGCAACAGGTCAGCTCTTCAATGGGGCAATGGATGCCAACATTTTTTACTGTAAATGTACACAGGCAATTCTTCTGTTGTTTTGTATGTAGACAACTCTATGTACAACTTTTTACAGTTTTTTACGATTGTTTACACACTAAAATGAACATTTCCACACAATTTGCAAAATTCTACTCCAAGGAGCAAAACACCTCCACAGATTTGCACAACATTACACACAATGTCTGCTTCACCCTTTTTGCAAAACATTACACACAGTGATTTGTAAAACTCTACACACATTTTCACACCTTAGACACAGTTAAGGATTGTGAGGTTACTTCCTTGTCATTAAAAAGCCCCGGATTGCCAATGACAACACTAATGAACGAATTGGATAAACACAACCACCAGGTGTGGAAGCACACATGTTCTAATTTGAAAACGCAACATTCAGGTGTGCTATAAAAGGCAGCAGGTGAGTTCACCTGTCTTCAACAAAAATGGAAGGAGCTAGAAGAAAAAGAAGAAGAGTGAGAATGAGAGGGGGAGCTCAAAGAGGAGATGAAGGAGGTAGAGGAAGAGGAGAAGGAGGTAGAGGAAGAGGCCCAGGTAGAGGAAGAGGAGAAGAAGGAGATAGAGGAAGAGGAGAAGAAGGATATAGAGGAAGAGGCCTAGGTAGAGGAAGAGGAGAAGGAGGTAGAGGAAGAGGCCCAGGTAGAGGAAGAGGAGAAGAAGGAGATAGAGGAAGAGGAGAAGAAGGAGATAGATGAAGAGGCCTAGGTAGAGGAAGAGGAGAAGGAGGTAGAGGAAGAGGCCTATAGAGGAAGAGGTAGGGAAGGACTTCTGCCAGTGAAGACATAGCCTGTGATGTGGATGAAATCTTATGGCCTGATCCAGCCAGATGGAGAGATGATGAATAGTTACAGTATTCTTGTTGCTTTTACAGTAGTTTTTCTTCAGAGTCAAAGTGTATGTACTTCATGCAATAATTTGTATTTGTCTACAGATTTGATTTGTTTCACTGATTTCATTGTTGGTTGATTACTGTAACTGATTATGGTAAGAAATACTGTGTAAGTATTGAAATGAATGCTTGAAATATTCAGTCTGCAGCATCAGTGTTGTGCAGTGCTTTGTATAGTTTATAGCCTATTTGTGTACATTCACCCTATATCTCAAACTAATCATGAAGAATGTTGTGGGTATGTCACTATTTTTTTTTTTTTTTGTCATCTAAATTATCCCTTACATAACAATGTCTGGCCAAAAATCTAGCACATGCTATTTCCTAAAATTAGTTTTTTTACAAATGTGTTTTATATTTATCACAGCTGTGTGTAACTGGCTGCAATAGTGTCTGATCATTGAGGACTGTGTTGGTTAAATGAAAACTAATAGCATTTTCACAAATATGTGTATATGTTTTGACTGAAGTGTGTATGTTTTGACTGAAGTGTGTCATTTTGCAAACAATCTAGGAATTATGCAAATTGAGTGTGGTGTTTGGATAATTGTGATTCTGTTTTGAAAAAAAGAACCCGGTTTTCAAAATTGCGTGTAAACAATTGAAAAAAACTGTAATTGGTTGGGATGTACACTGTGTACATTGTTTTTGTGGGAACAATAAAATGTATTTGTTACCGTGTATTTGTGTGTTCTGAGTATAAAAACAATATTCTCAGATATTTTACAACACATTTATGTATGTACTGTCTGTAGTAAGTGTAACACTGAACAAGAAAATACCTAAGTCATTATGATGAATGGAGAAGAAGTGTTTTCCATTCATCATAGTGTTTTACATTGAGCACATCAGTGTTCAACTGGTTCTTATAAATGTCTATTCATATGATGGTTTGTGTGTGTCATTTGAAAACAAAATACCATTTTGAGAAGAAATAACATTGTTTTGAATGTAAAATTTCATTTTGCAGGAGAATTGAGGGGTTTTGCCCATTGTGTGTGTGTTTTTTGATTTGTGTGTAGAGTTCTGAGAATATGAGGCATGCTTTCAGAAAATGTGTGTAAACAATCAAGAAAAACTGTATCAGAAACTTCAGGGAGGAAAAAAGGTACAGTAGGGGTCAGACTGCTCTCTACTGTAACTTTTGAGTGCTGTACTCTGTGCTGTGACTACACATACTGTACATGTATGGTGGCTGTTGCACTATACTACTTTAATGAAAAGAAATGCATCAAATTGCCTCACATACAGATATATGCTTCCATTTTATAAAAAGGATGCATTATAGTTACAGTAATCAGTGCTTCTAATTTTGTAGGACACGATGGAATGGAAGAAGTCTGCCTGCACATTTCATTTCATGCGTCCCAGGGGATTTTACCCCCAATGACTGGCTAGGACCAAAGATGGGATGCTGGAGCAGAATCATCTTTATTGGTGTTATTTGGTGTATTGTTTTGTATTAAGGAATGAAAAAAAAAATGCAAATGTAGGCTATAGCCTACATTTGTTGTATCTTTTGTTGTGTTCATCATGTGAAAACGTTTTTGAAGGAGAGAACCACAACCAACATCGCTTGCGTATTACCGCATTAGTTTTTGTAGTATTGGTTTGCATGTATCTCACCAGTGTGTATTGTAGTGTGTGTTTGTTTTTGAGATTCTACATGGCTCCTAAAAAAATTACAGTTCCCGGTAGAGACCGTCATTGAACTTGTTACAAAGGTACAAATCAGCGTCCATACTTGAAGTTCTTCCAGTTTCCAAAGTGTTTTAGGGTTATAAAAATGTAGCTTCACTATATATCAACGTTCTCCTACAGTCGAAATACATTATAGTGTATATAGTGATAGTAATGATAAAAATAAAAAAAAAATCGCGAGGATCTCAGGTCATTAAGTATATTTAACTGATATTGTAGTTGTAGGACAACCATCAGGGCCATCTCCAATGTACGCTATTTATAAACTACAATTCCCACAAGAGACGCGCCATAGAACTTCTTACAAAGTGTACAAATCAGCCACCATACTTGTAGTTCTTCTGGTTTCCCGACCAGGGTTATAAAAATGTGTCTTTACTATTATATATATCAAGAAACATACATTATACAGCCAAAACATACATTATGCTGCATTTAGATGATCAGGGTGAAACAAAATCGCCAGGATTTAACATCTGTGGTTTTAGCTGGTATAGGCTGTAGCCTACAGTAGAAATGAATTCGAGTTTGTCGGCGGGAGTTTAGTCCTTCAAAGAGCGACCTTTAATTTTTTTTTTATTATTATTTAATTATGGCCTCCACGTGTTTGTTTTGCCCCCTGATGAATGTAATAAACTGCTGTGTATAAATATGTCAGCATTAGGAGACAAAATGTGCGATATACTGTCCACATCAAGACCTTCACAATAAATCAATATTTGTCTTTTAACTAGTGACAAAAACTGTTCTATTCTAGAAGCTAAAATCATGGTGATCCATGTATCTTTATAATTAAATCAGTGTGTGTGTGTGTGTGTGTGTGTGTGTGTGTGAGAGAGAGAGAGAGAGAGAGAGAGAGAGAGAGAGAGAGAGAGAGATCACGTGTGTGAGAGAGATCAAAGTGTGACAGATGGAACTGGTACTTCAGTCAACAAGCGGCTCCGCACAGTTCTATGCTTTATCTTTTGAAATATATAAAACCATTTATTTTATTTGGATTAATTGTGCATGTTTTTTTCATCAGATTTACCAATTGTTATAATTTGTTTGTGCTGGTCAATTATGAACAATAGATAAAACTGAACTGCAAGCAAAAACTTGGGGCCGAGGGGTCACTGTTTCAAATATTTGAGGGGCTCCTCCCCAAACAAATGTAACCTCACTCCAATTTTTTTATAAAACTTGAAGGCCCTGATTAAATTATATATAGGCTACATTTTCATTTAAAAAGAATCCACTTGTAAAGTTAAACAAATTCCACATATAAATATACTCAATGAAGGTTGTTTCTTTTGTCTCAACCACATCATCATATTGTTTTGAATTTGATGTATGGAAAAGTAAAAACAAAAATTATCATCTTTTGCAAGTGTTATCATAGTGTATTTGTGGTCTTTCACAAAAATATAAGTGAAAATACACCAAATGCTTATTTATTGCTTTATTACTCACAAGAGGCTTAAAGGGTGATCAAACAAATTTATTGACAAGGTGCATGACAAGTAGAAACTATATAGTCTTCGGCAATTGGACCACATCGAGACATCGTTCTTTTAAAGGTGTACTGTAGAGAAATGCATGATATGAAGAGGGATATCCCCTACATGGAGCCGATACTGGTGGTGGTGAAGGGGTGAGTAGCAATGCTGAGATCTGGATGAATGTGGAGCTCTTCTCCTGATGAGCACAGCGGAGGGACCTATGACACGATTGGCTCAAGAGGGTTGAGAAGAAAATACATTTGGTTTAAGACGTAAAACGCCCAGTCAGCTGATGAGTTTGGAGTAGAAGAGAGTGAGAGAGAATGTAAAAGATATAAAGTAATGAGTGAGTATAAAGAAGGTCAGTCTTATTTGTTGAACTTCATATTTAAGCTTCATGTCAAACAAGCCATAAGGCTGTATTTCTTAACAGTGCACAGTGAGGTTAAGTGAACTTTGAAAAGCACAGACAACAGAACATGAAATCAAGTTACGCGTCAACTGTAATAAAATAAAAGTGCAATGTATAATCATGAAATATGAAAACATGCTTTTGAATAACATCTGAAGAAGAAAATTCAGTTGGATTAAGTACATTTCTAGTACAGCCCTCTCGAGATTAAACTCCAGGTCACATTCTTGGAGATTTTCACCTTTTCATTACTACAGAAAGATGAGATACGACTTCAAATGCAAAACAGAAACAATTGAATAAATACGCTGAAACCTAAATGGAGTTCAAAACATACATTTTATTTATTTTCATTATTTCGGAGAGAATCCTTTGGCTGCCAGGACTGGGCCCACTGCTCACCACTAAAAACAGAAGGGAATTTTTAGGGAATAACAGTTTAATTTTCCATCTATGAAGGACCACCACCTTCATGCATGCATTAATGGTGGTGGTCCTTCATAGATGGAAAATGAAACTGTTATAGTTCTGTAATGATGTGTGCTTTACACTTGTTATAATGCTTGTTTAATCTGAAACAGAACGGATTAATAGAAAAAGTATTGTAGCCAACCCCCCTATCTCTAATTCATAAAGCAGAAGAACAGAGGAATACTTACCATACTGGACAGGGCTCCCAGTCAACCAACATTTCTGCTTTGCCCTATCAAGAAAAATAAATAAATAATTCCATTCTTAGCATAAGGCTATTATGTCTGGTTATAGGCACTGAGTTTCATTGATACAATGGGTCATTATTTTCAGTAGACACTCCTTTCTAAACTGTAATTCAAAAAAGACTAAACACATAAAAAGCATCTACCTAACAATTATGGTATGTATACTGTAATATGTATTTGCCAACTCACAAGGAAGTTTCTAAATCCTATATTGCACTCTGCATACTGCCTACACTCTGCAGTTCCTTTATGACTGTCTAACCTTTCTCACATTTTTTCTCTTACTACACTCCTGATGGGGAAAGCCTCTAGGCGATTGTGGTAGGAGCAATCTGTGAACAAAAACACGTTTCAAATACTTATTACATAGTTAGTTTAGGAACAAAATAAACACAACTATGAAGACTTACAACTATGAATCACTTTGTGATTTTCTAGGCTGATATGGCTAGGAACTATACTCTCATTCCTGCGTAATAATCAAGAAACTTTGCTGCCGTACCATGAGTCCAGCAGACGTAATGATATGACGCAGCGCCTGAAAATAGTCCCCAGCTCGGTAGACTAGGGTCGACCATTTTCAGGCGCTGCTACATATCATTACATTATTTTGACTGTACAACTATGGGGGAGTTGTAAAATGAGCCTATTTCCAAAAAAAGTGGAGTATCCCTTTAAGTAGGGACCAGACTTGCAAGGATGACAACAAGTGATGTTTATCACTAATCAAAACATGTACCATGGAACCAAATCACTAATTTCCAATGTGGTATGCTTGCTTGAATAACCATACTACTGCTAAGCCACAGCTCACAACTGAGAATACTCCACTGCTGCTGCTTCTACTACTACAATGCATTTTGGTCAAATTAGACTAATTAAGCCTGTTGGATTTTATAGGTTGTCAATTGTACTAATCTCACTATTACTATTATGTACTACTATTATTATTATTATTATTACTATTCTATATCTATTATGAATAATCATGGTTATGTGTGCTACGCTGGACTAGCTGGACTGGTCAAGACATTTACATATTGTTGCCCTGTTGCGGGTCGCTAAGTCGCTTTGGATAAAAGCTTTTGCTAAATGATTAAATAAATAAATAAAATTTTGACTAATTGTCTGTTTTAAGTAGTTAAAAAAAAGCAATGGAACTATAGCAAATAAACCGGGGTAAAAGTTGCAATGTATAGCAAAGTATCAATCATTGCATTTACATGCAATGCACTTACTCTTTTGTGACCTTTTCCTTTCAGGCATATGCCTTGGTCCCCCTGTGAGAAAAAACAAGAAACAAAAAACAAAAAAACACATTTACATTAATTAGACAAAATGCACTTTGTAATGTCTTTTCAACATAAATATGTGTCCCTGACTCCCTGGTGTGTCTAGAGACCCCTGAAATATGGAAAAAGACCATCCTCTATTTCAGTTAATGTGTCTGCAAACACGCTGTTTATATTTGGCTCCACATTTTACATGACATGCAGGCTGAGGCTCATTAGAATAGTAATCATAGTAGGCTTATAGAATACTCCATCTAAAACGACTCGTTTCAGACAGGGTCTGCATAAAGGACCAGTTCAAGATAAATAAGGATTTTTTTTAAGGATAATGCAAAGCTACTCTAGTGGAGTATCAGAACAAAAATATAGAACTGGAAATTAGCATAATAGGTCCCCTTTAAATTCTATTTACGTAATTCATTTATTTACTTAAAGGGTTAGTTCACCCAAATATGAAAATTCTGTCAGTAATTACTCACCCTCATGTTGTTCTTCCAACCCCGTAAGACCTTCGTTCATCTTCGGATCACAAATTAAGATATTTTTGATTAAACCTGAGAGCTGGATCACATTTCCATAGGCTACTAAGGGATTGAAACTTGCTGGCCCAGAAAATGTATTAAAGAGATTGTTAATATAGTCCAAGTGACTCCAGTGGCTCAATCTTAAAGGAGTCATAACCTGTAATTTTCACTTTTCCACGAGAATCAATGTATGTTATGATTGCCTAACGATTATACACTGGCCGGGAAGCCGATATTTAAAAGTGAAGCGTTTGTTTACCCCAGGATTCGTCAACCAGCAAGCGTGCACGCGCACTCAAATACGAGATTTTAATTTCAGCCCCGACTTGACGTCATGACGGGGCAGGATATACCATATATGGACACCGCAGAGCTATGCCGCGGGAAGCCTGCCCTGCCCCTTACCCCCTCATATTCAATTCAGTCGTGAAAGATGCAGAAACGTAGTGCACACGTGAGTTGCTCTGTTGTTGACTGCCAGAATCAACATGTAAATGTGTTTTCTCTACCAAGAACGGACCTAGCTATCAGGGACCAGTGGATTAAATTCATTTTTAATGACGCGGTTCCTACAACCCTTCCCACTGGCTTAACGTTTGGTGTCTGTGCTAACTAAACATTTTACGCCGGAATCCTTCACAAATTTGGGGCAATATCAGGCGAAGTTGGCATCGAAGCTTGGGAAAAAGGGGCCATTTTCAACAATCAGAGACTTGCCTGCAATTGAAACGGTAAAGGCCCGTTCACACCAAGCACGATAACTATAAAGATAACGATAAAAATAACTATATATGTGTCCACACCAGCGACCGATAACGGACTTTTTATTCTAAGCACGCGCGCGCCCGGATGATCCAGATCCATTTTAAATGCGCGAGACCTTTAAATTAGAATGGATTCTGATTGGCTGTCAGTGTTTTATCGTTCGACAGCTGGAAAAAAATCGTTCTGAAAGTGATCCCTATGATATCGTTCCTCATATCTTTATCGTTATAGTTGTGGTGTGAACTCTGTTATTCTTTAATATGGAGAACGATTTTTAGAATTATATCTTTATCGTTATCTTTATAGTTATCGTCCTTGGTGTGAACGGGCCTTAAGACTGTGTTTTTATTGCTTTACTGTGTGTAACAAACAGCAGCTAACTGCTAATGTGGCTATTGTATGCTAGCGGGAGTATTAGCTTCGAGGTAAACATGAATGTTGGAACAACATGAGGGAGAGTAATTACTGACAGAATTTTCATTTTTGGGTGAACTAACCCTTTAAGAGAATCTGCTTGACTAATGAGCTATGGTAACAGTTATCAGAACCACCAATAATTACCCAACAAACATTATTTACATACCTGACTTTTTCTTTTTGCGACTTGCAACTGTGCCCCTGGCTGACCCTGTGAAGACAGCAATGGGTTTGGAGAAAGAAAATTACTCATATACCAAATAAATCTTTAACTTATTATTTAAAATACTGAAAGACCACAACGTCGCACAAGTGTGGCAGTACATGTATTAATAGGTGTAAAGTACATGTAGTCTTATTGCGATTGAATTAAGGTTGCTCCATTTACTTCACGTGTTTCACTTTCTCGCTTATGTCCATCCTGTTTGTGATAATCCTAATTTGTTTCAACAAGAGCTGATCCTTCGCTGACTTGATCAAGGAACGCAAGGGGTGGGAAAATGGTGGTGTGGTTGTGAGCATGAAATGTGCTCATCAAATTTCATAGCAATCTGATAAATTGAGATATGTTGCCTTCAAGTTTAGTGTGCATGGGACACTGACATTCCCAATTATTTTGAATATTCAAATTATCCTAATATCTTTAATCTTTAATTTTGGCCAAGTAATTTCAGCATTCGATTAGTAGCATTTTTTTTTACTTTTAGATTTATAATAGACTCACAAAATTCCTTCCAAAAGCCCTAGTACAGAATCGGATAGACCATCTAATTATGTAATATCAGATCAACTTTTCTAGCAGATTATCCATGGAAAATGAGAACCTTGTGAGTTTTAATTTATCAACCAGCAAAAAAGTTATAGCATGGTGTGTTTGAGTTCATTTCCCCTACTTGACATCATGCATCCTGCATTGTGACTATTTCACATGCACACATTGCAATGTCGATGCTGAAAAGAGCCCTAACCTGCATCAAGCTCTATGGGGGAAATAAACTGGAAGTCAAGTAAATTCAAGGTAACCCATTGGTCAAACACTTTAGGCCTTTAGAAATATAAACTGTAACTCTTTAAATTTGTTCTAATTACCTTGCCCCTCCATGGGGCTCGTCTGCTCCACCTGCCCCTCCACAGGGCTCGTCTGCTCCACCTGCCCCTCCACAGGGCTCGTCTGCTCCACCTGCCCCTCCACGGGGCTCGCCTGCTCCACTTGCCCCTCCACGGGGCTCGCCTGCTCCACTTGCCCCTCCACGGGGCTCGCCTGATCCACCTGCCCCTCCACGGGGCTCGCCTGATCCACCTGCCCCTCCACGGGGCTCGCCTGCTCCACCTGCCCCTCCACGGGGCTCACCTGCTCCACCTGCCCCTCCACGGGGCTCGCCTGATCCACCTGCCCTTCCACGGGGCTCACCTGCTCCACCTGCCCCTCCACGGGGCTCGCCTGCTCACCTTCTTCCGGTTGCTTGTTCTCCAATGGGTCACAGGGTGTGAGATGCAGCGTAATCAGCTGATCATCATTGCCACTGGAATCCTGGGTCCAACCTGTGCAAGTTAAACAAGTGTTGTGTTTTGCTTATTTAAAACATAGAGGTTAACCATAAGCTTGATCTGTACCTGTTTTAAGTTTTAATCTGTTTGAATCATATAGGCCTAGTCCAAATTTTGCCCAACCAGATTTGAAGGCACTTTTGATTGCAGGAGAACTATTGAGTGTCAACTGGATGTATTAGATATCTGCAATATATTTGATTGATTTCCAATGACTATAACCAATACAATATATCTTTAAGTCGGGAAAATAAAACCCAAACTGCTCATAATATCTATTCAAAAAATGACAAGTATAATGTTTGTTTACAGTCTGGGTTATGCCTCAAAGTTAGTAGCAGTGTAAGTTTTTGGTGTATCCAGCCAACATTTGATTGTTTTCTTTTTCTTTGTGTTATTTCTGGTAATGCTCTACATTTTAGCGCCGTCCTTGATATTGTTTTATTGAATATATATATATATATATATATATATATATATATATATATATATATTATCATTTAATTCATTGACCCAGTAACCAAAACGTGTCTTTGCGAATTTCATGTGTTCAATTAGTATGTCCAGATTTTTGTGATTTACAAAAAATTAAGCTCAATGTTAAATCTCCTTTAAGATAATAAAATCTTTTGCGCTCTCAACACAAGTTGTGAACTGTGACTTTAAGATACAGTGCATGCATCTCACCTTCACAAAGGTATTCATAAAATGAACCTATCTTCTGAAGGTAGTCCTGGGCATAGGCGGAGAGGGTGCAGCGAGGGGTTAATATTTCACACTTCATTTCTTTTTTTTGGTCTCCTTTCCAAGAAGCAGAACTGGCTTGTATCCAATGGCATGGAGTTTCTCAAGCTGCAATGACAACATTGTGTATTTTTGCTGTTTAATGAAATAGAAAAACAACATAAAAAAATAACTAAGAATATTAATTATTAAGAAAATATAACATTATTAATGACAGCATCCAGGTTACTGCCATTCAGGATTTTTAACCTAATAGTGAGTTTTGCTTTTGTAAAACCAAGTATGTGCATACAGGAAGGCTCATACAGTAGAAGCAAAAAAACAAATATATATAGAAAATAAGGTTAAAATATAACTTTTTGTAATATTAGGAGCTTGGGTTTTGCACCTACGTTGATAAGATTATGTAGCCATTGTGCAACTGGACAATGACAATCTAAAGATTTATTTTAAAAAGGCAGAACCTTAGTGATAACATGACCAAATGGGTGAATGCTGCACATATTTACAGTTGACACGTGCACATTGTTGTTTTGAGTAGTACAGTATGAATGCAGTTCATTTGTTATTTCTCATCCACTCGATAAGAAAGTTTGATTATTATATTGCAATTCTGTCACAATACATGCCTGTATTTGTTATGAACTCAAGAATTCCTGAGTATCAATTATATTTGCTGTGTGTTCAAATTTTGCTCTGGTAGATCATTTAGGTCTGTGATGTGTTATGGTGAAGATGTGATTACTTAAGGGTATTAGCCTACCACTAAAATAAAAACTAAAAATCACAATTACATCTACCTTCAAATTTGATAGTTAAATTGTACTTTTAAATTAGTTCTGATGACACAGGGAGGACAAAGTATCATTAGAAAAAAATAATTTAACTTTATCTATATTGGCAAAAAATACTGTCTTTCTGACCTTGCGCTGGCATGCTCACTTAATAACAAATGGTACCACTGAATGTACTTCCTAGATGATCTGGAAAGTTTAATGTCATGTATGAAATTGTACGTACCAGGATATTGGCTTCATCCTTGATGGATGCAATGTTGTGGTTTTTCTTACGACCAACCACCCATTTATCTTGCTTCTCATCAAACCTCTGAAGCTTCTTCTTGAGGCGCTGCTTCAGAGGTTGCTCCTTTTTACAGTGTGAACAGATCTTTTGTGCACAAAATAAAATGCCCTGACAAAAAGGGCAGTTCTTTTTTGTAGACCCCCCCGGCATTATAACAGTCAGATACAGACAGACAGACAGACAAAGATGGATAAGAGACAAGTAGACAAAGACAGACAGAGAGAAAAGAACGAGCAATAGATAAAGACTGTGAGATAGATGGAGAGAGAAATATAGATATTGAGAACAGAGAGAATGTGAGATATAGAAAATAAAGAAGAGATAGAGGTTGGCTCTTAAAAGTGCCTTTGGGTTTTGAAATCAGGTGTGGCTATAGGTTCGGACAGGTGATGTGTTTGACAGGATCTGCATGGAGAACAACAGAAAATGTTGATTATGTAGTGTTTATGTACCCTATTAATGACCCTAATAGTGAGTGATTCCCATTTTCTTATAAATACTTAAAATAAATAAATACAGATTCACGTTGCTCCTATTTCCTGTGCGCGTAATTTTTTTTTTAAAGGCGCGCGCGCGTAACATTCGACATCCCAGATTAAAAGGCAGCGTTATGTGCAGTATAAGTTTAGACCAAGTGATAATATTGTTATTACTGACACATTACAGTGACACTGTGGGTGAACCACGATGATCGAGAGAAAATTACATATTTTAGATAACTAACGTTAGAGTTAGCATGTTGAAGTTGGCTATCCATTTAGCAAGCCTAATTTCACAGGATTTTTTTCTGATAATGAGCAAACCTTGGACGGGCTTTAATTCGTTGCCCTAACGTGTAAATCATGTGAATCTAATATGGCAAATGCATCAATTATTTATAGCAAAACGTGATCGTTACGTACGAATGAGCCTAGCAACTTACCTGGAAAGTGGTTTGAGCGCAATGAGAAATCACTGAAGAAATCACCCAATTCGCCTTATTCACCATAGACAGTATATAAACTGGACACAGCGACCCCATAGGTTTCAACGGAGAGAAGTTGAAGCACATAAGGAGCAGTCATTTCCTGATTGCCAAGCGTACTGCGCAGACTCAAACTGAGCTTGACGACGGGGATGTGACGTGAGCAGCCTGCCTGACAGTTGTAAGTTTTCTAGCAGCTGTGCCAAACGAAATCGGAACCATTCCCTTCCGAATCTTGCAGAGACGGAGAGTGTGAGAAGGAGCTGTCCATGAGCTAGGAGCAGGAGCAACGTCATGACTCTCTATGGGCTTCTCCTTTGACTTTATCGGACTTTATGCCTCCGCGTCCCCCAAATTGCCCGCGAGCTTCTCTTCCTGTCTCTACGGTAATTTCCAGAGAGTCGCATGGTTTTGACGCAATCGTTAGCCTACTTTTACAAAAACTGCTTCCACGGGGGCATAACGTAAGATACAAGGTAATGGAGCCTTTTATACATTGTCGTGTTTCTTTAGAAATAAATAATGGACAAATGGAGTCTTTAAACGCCTCAGATGTAAAGTTATTCGCTGTCAAAGTGACGCCAAAATGAATGGAAGTCAATGGGATGCTAACAGCAGGTGAAGGCTTGTTAGCCAATGGCGGCTCCCGGGGGTACCTTCAAACTAATACGAAACGCTTACCCACTGTTATTCACCTGGCGGCCATTTTGAAAACTCGAACGCCGTTGAGGGGTACACAAACCCGGAAGTTTGACTCCGACGCATACGATCTTCTATGGAAGATTCAGCAGCTCCAGACATATAATAAAACTAACCTTAAAATTACGACCAGGATGCCTTCTGATGTGTATTATCCATTGTCGAGGCTATAGCACGTTAGTTGGCTAGAAAAAAAGAGCTATAGAGAGTATTTTGCTAAATATGTGTAGGCCTACTATATTACATATTTATTATATTTGTACTTATATCATTAAATAAAGTTGTTATTATAATAAAAAAACGCATTATATTTAATTTGAGTTATTTTAACCTTAAATAATACTGCCAGCTGTATGTTTACAGCATTAGGGGAGTTGTTTTTTTCTTTAGAAAATGTAATGCCTATCTTGAATACCTAATATTTATCCAAATGAGTCAATATTAAATCAAATCACACTAATTGAATTGAATTGAAATAATAAAAAAGCGTAGCTTACCAGAAATTGTAGGCTACCATGTAAACATTGTAACATGTTGTCACTAAACCTAATAAAATTCAGTTTAGTTACTAAAAATGTTTTGACAATCCCAACACACTTATTGTAATGCAATATATTTTTTTTACATTGGGGAACACAGCCGTGAGGCGCCATTGCACTGAGATAAATCGCGTTGTGAGAACTCCCGGAAGTGGTCAGTGTACCCCTCAGGCTCGGTGGAACGTTCGAGGTGAATAAGGCGAATTACAGGGCGGGCTGGCTCCGTCTCCATAGCAACGGAAGCTGATAATCCTGGGTAATACTGGAAACAAATAAAACTGATGGCCATAACATAGTATTGTTGAATTATCAAGCACACTTTCGCGTGTGTGTTGAAAAAAGATGAGGATATCATTAAAAGAGAATCGGTGGCGGGTCCTCAGTTTTATCTGTCGTCATCACCATAGTAACGGTCGATAAGGCTCGTGGGAAATGTAGTTACTGTTAGATTTGACACACCAAACCGATGGAAAACCGGTATTTTTCAGCAAAGAAACAGGAATATTTAGAAGCAATAGCCGTAACTCAACTTTGCACTCGCATTCAGGAATAATATATACATATTTTTTTAATGTAAGGAAGCACTGACGATGGTTTACAATGTTGAGTAGCCTACCGATTATAATTTAAAAAGCAATAAAACAAGGATTAAAATCTCCTGATTAAATGATGGGCAAAGTAGCCCCTAAAGTTTTCTAAATGAATCACACACAAAAAAAAAAAAAACAATACTGTGTTTCGAAAGAAAACGTGGTGCAGGCACGAAAAATACGTCCCATTGAAATACATTAGATTGAAAGTCGTGCTGAGTGACACGAAAAAGGAAGGAAATTCGTGCCCATGGACACGAATCAATTTGTGTTGAGTAGCCTATACCGAATATAAAGTAATAAAAACGAGGATTAAAATCACCTGATTAAATGTAGAGTAATGTAGCCCTTAAAGTCTGCAAAATTAATAACAATTGAGAAAAAACAATAGCCTACCGTGCTCTCGAAAAAAAAACGTGGTGCAGGCACGAAAAATACGTCCCATTGAAATACATTAGATTGAAAGTCGTGCTGAGTGACACGAAAAAAAGAAGGAAATTCGTGCCTATGGACACGAATCAATAGATTCATGTTGAGTAGCCTATACCGAATATAAAGCAATAAAAACGAGGATTAAAATCACCTGATTAAATGTTGTGTAATGTAGCCCTTAAAGTCTGCAAAATTAATAACAATTGAGAAAAAACTATACTGTGCTCTCGAAAGAAAAACGTGGTTCAAGCAGGAAAAATACGTCCCATTGAAATACAAAGTCGTGCTGAATGACACGAAAAAAAGAAGAAAATTTGAGCCCATGGACACTAATAAATAGATTCATGTTGAGTAGCCTATACCGAATATAAAGCAATAAAAACAAGGATTAAAATCTCCTGATTAAATGTTGTGTAATGTAGCCCTTAAAGTTGGCAAAATGAATACCAATTGAGAAAAAACAACTCTCGAAAGAAAAACGTGGTGCAAGCACGAAAAATACGCCCCATTGAAATGCATTAGATTGAAAGTCGTAACTCAACACGAATTTATTCGTGTTGAGTAGCCTACCGAATAGGCTACAATACAACGAGGATTAAAATCTCCTGATTAAATGTTGAGCAATGTAGCCCTTAAATTTTGCAAAAGGAATAGCCAAACATTTGAGAAAAAAAAATAGTGTGTTCTCGAAAGAAAGACGTGCAAGCACGAAAAATACGTCCCATTGAAATACATTGAATGTCGTGCTGGGTGACACGAAAAAAAATAAGGATATTTGTGCCCTTGGACACGAATAAATAGATTAATGTTGAGTAGCCTACCGAATATAAAGCAATAAAAACGAGGATTAAAATCTATTGATTAAATATTGAGTAATGTAGCTCTTAAAGTTTGCAAAATGAATAACAATTGAGAAAAAAGCAATACTGTGCTCTCGAAAGAAAAACGTGGTGCAGGCACGAAAAATACGTCCCATTGAAATACATTAGATTGAAAGTCGTGCTGAGTGACACGAAAAAATGGGGAAAATCGTGTCCACGAACACGAATCAATAGATTAAATTTCGTGACTATGTCACGAACTGCCGTGAGACTGGGTTGCAAGAGCATAGGCTAACAAATAAATAAAATATATTTGGAAATTTTACCTTAAAACGAACGCTCAGTTTTGTGATCACACTGTTATTTCACCTTTTTGTTGTTGTTGTTTTCAAAGACAAACTCACTTTTATATTAAACAAATAAATATTTCTTTACTAACAAAATCTTGCGCTTTTTCCTCGCTATCGTCCTGTCAATCATCTCGCTGTCTCACTCTCGCGCAGTGGCGGAGCCAGAGGGGGGTGGCACTGGACACCCCTGACATGCGAAATTTTTATTTGCTACTGGCAGTTGCTGATGCTGATTAAAAAAAAAAAAAAAAAAAAACGTTCGCCGGCAGCGCGGGCGCGGTGCGCGCGCAGTTCTCAAATGGACGAGCAGAGGACGAGAGATAGTTGCAAACCGAACTTCACCGAATAAGACATCATATTTGAAGTAAGTTTTTAAGGTTTAGCATCAGGGGGGTTTGGTCCGAATACATTCGGCCTAATACACGCATATACAGTAGGCTACCTTGCCGTATGTACGTTACAGTATACAAATGTTCTAGCTAATGTGAGGATAGGAGATCAAAACGCAGGCAAAGAAGAGCAGAAACAAGCGATATCATAATGCGATCACTAGGGCTGTGAAGCTTTATGGGTGTAGGGTGTTGATGGGCTCGATCTACTGTGTTTTGGTTATCATTAAATCTGATCTAGATGTAGTCTTTGATAAAAATGCGATTTTCTCAGCTTTTTGCTCATGTTGCTTTTTATGAAACTTGCCAACATTTTGATAAAAAAGACGCACGAAGCTAGAACAAAACAGATTTTATTTTTTATTTTTAAAAGCACAGGGTCTGTTCTTTCTTTTGGTATGTTCAGATATTCATACAACAAAATATTCTGGGGTGCCATGAAATTGTGAAAATTACCAAAAACACCATTTTTTTATACTGGAAAGAGTTAAGATAAAAATGTTGGTAATTGGATGATGATTAGAATCATATTTTAAATTTGGCATATTTTTGAACAGGGTCAATTAAACATAAAAAGAAAGGGAGAGATAGGCTATAAGAGTTATTTTTAATAAGCACAAACATAGTCCAGTCATTTTATGAAAAAAGGTTAAACAAATTGCAACAGAAGCAAACTCAAATAATTTTGTATCCTCAATATGTCCTGAGTAAGGAAAAAAAGTCCCGAAGAATCCCATTAGGGGAAAGTTTTGAAAACTGTTTCTGGGTATTCACTTTTTATTTTACCTACCTTTTGTCTTCTGCATTCTCCTTACTCCTGTTCTTCCCTCAGACTCGTCCCCCAGCAACAGTCCCACGGACCCCGCCCAAAACCCCATCTCTTAAAAATGAATAAAGGCTGGTTTCTAAAGTACTTCTTCCTGCCTCTATGTGTTAATGCTCATGGGTAGCCTAAATGGGTTCCATTCAGACCTTAACATTAAGTATTTTACTGTTATATGTCAACAAGATTCAACAAGACATTTTCACCTGGCTATACCCAATGTTTAGATCTGTTGTGGTATTTATGCAAATTAGCACATACATAATAAGATTATGCCCCATTTGTCCATGTTTACAAACAATAAAAAATAAAAAAAACTTGTAATACATTTTTTGTTTGTCTTGATGTAAGTAATCAACTCAGTAATTTTCATGGTAATATTTAAAGGTTACAATTTTTACCCTATTCATGTGAGAGAAAGAATGAATAGGCTATATTTGGGTCTTTTTTGAAACTTTCCCCTAATGGGATTCTTCGGGACTTGTTTTTCTTAGGACATATTGAGGATACAAAATCAGTTGAGTTTGCTTCTGTTGCAATTTGTTCAAGGTTGACCCCCATTTTGGCTTAAAATGACTGGACTAACAGGCAGATCAGACCCCAGCCCTTGCATCACCACTGGCTAGTCAGAGTCAGTGTGGTCAGACTTCAGAACCAGCAACAGGTCAGAGCATCTACCAGACACAGGCAGTCAATCACATACCCAAATCAGGAATTTAAGTTGAGAAGATTTTGCCAGATTAAAAGGATAGTTCACCAAAAAATGAACACACACAAAAATATATAAATTAAATAATTATAATTAGAAAGAATAATTATAAATTATTATAATGAAAGAATTATGTTGTGTTAAATCTTCCTAGGATAAAATTTTATATTGATGGGCAATAAAATTGTTTAAATTTTTCAAGTACATGTCTGCTTGATGCCTGCTATATCTAATTAAAAAATAATATTTTTTGTAAATGTGATTTTTTTTTGTAAATAAATGCAGCAGTTCATAACAGACACGTGCTACGGTATCTTATCTCCTTGGTGCTTCAGCTTTGTTTTCTGCAAATATTTTGGATGGTCAACACTTATAGACACAAACAGAGTGACCCAATTCCTTCCATAAGCTTTTCCACTGTGTGTGTGTGTACTGTGTACCCCCGCAAGTAGCAGTGGCCACCCCCTGGCCACCCCATGTATAAAACTCTAGTTCCGCCACTGCTCTCGCGGCTATGAATAGCTACAGTTACAGTACAATTTTATTTACCATCATCGCGGTACCCACCACCACCAGCAGTTTTGCATTGCAGTATTTGCAATATCCACCCCTTGTCCAAAACTGAGCGTATTGTCTAAAAGAACAGTTATAACTGCTGCGTATATGCTACACTTGACTGAACATTGTGCTTCACCCCACAGATTTAACTCCGTCTAACAAAACCGCCTGGGTGCAGATTAATATTTAATATTTCTGATATATAAATATTTCTCTGAAACGCGTTAAGTTGCACATAAGTAAGCCCAGGACCTGCCCTGAACAGTTTAATATGCGGTACGCAGAGAATCCGTGTATCATTCGTTCAATCGTTTTTTGATTTAATATTGAAAGTAGAAAAATGAGAAAACAGTTCCTTTTTCGATTTTTCATTTTTTCCAAAAAACGAAAAACAAGAATTCAGCTTGATTTTTCGTTTTTCGTTCTGAGGTAGCAAAATTAATAAACAGCTGGAAAATTCGATTTCTACACGTGGGCGGGAATGAAACGCCCCTTTCCTCTGATTTGTCAGCCGAAGATCAAACTGTCCCGTCATCAGCTCTTCCTCAGTTCTGCACTGCAGAATAAGAGTCCTCCGTTGTGTGGATTCTTAACGCGTTTATTGCAACTACATTTAATCTTTTTTTCATCAAACAACCAGACTAACGAGTGGTTCGACACAACCCGTACTGGGAAATAAACTAGACAGGGCTTTCTTCTGTGTAGATATAAATTCACCTAACTTTATGCTTTGCATCAGCTCGGTATGCAGGGTAAATGACAACTGTTAGCCTAACATGGTCGCCCTCGATCGCCCAGTAATTTTTTTAAAATAATAAATGTAGATATAGATAATTAGTTATAAATTAAATATTTTAACACTTATAGAAAAAGAAAAGAATAATGCATTGACTATATATAGCCTAAGCCTAGGCTATATTAACATAAACGCATGAAATGTCATTCAGACTGACTATCTAACAACCGGAGAACAGAGAACAACATAGATATTAAAATACATACTCTTCTGAGTTTTATAATGTAGGCCTTATTGTGTTTTATGAAAATTTATTAATTTATATCTCAAAGATGTGCGCTTGTGCGCAGTGCACTGGGTCATGTTGAGAGGGAAACAAACGCATTTTTATTATTAGCCTATTCAGAAAAAAAACGGTAAATAAAATTCAACATTAACATTATAAACACTATTAATAACATATAGGCTATTTCTATGCGTATTTTACTTCCCCTTACCATTACTTCCCCTTTGACATTTGCCTATGTCAAATCCTTAAATGAATGGTATTCAGAAAACAACAAGAATAAAAAATAAGTAGCCACGTATAATAAAAATATAACCTAATAGCTTATAATAATAGCCTATTGTGTCCTTTATTATAAACAACATTTAGCCTATTTTAAACGCCAAGCCTAAACAAATTTAGGCTATTTGAATCGAAACTGAAACTGTACCGGCGTTGGTTCCATATAGTTTCCATATTTGCAATGCAAAATTTCGATGCTAACTATAATGTAAAGAAGGCTTTAAACTTCAGTCGAGTCCCAATATAGGCCTACACGTATAGGCTAAATCATCATCTTCACAGCATGGGAAATGAGTTTGGATTAACTGCTGTGCGGCACAGCCTTTATATTGTACAACAGACGAATTAAATTAAGCAGAATAACTTTTTATATATTTGGTTGACTGTGTTTTATTTTAATAATGAACAGGCTGCGATGTCAAGTTAGCAATGCCAGAAGTGAACTGATAATAGCCTATGTTGCCTATGTTGTGAGAGCGAGCGATGCGTCAGCGCCATCACTTGGAGTTGTTGCTCAGCAGGGGAAATAACTTCGTTATTCGTTACTCTGTCATTCGAAACAGTAAAAATTTATGTTTTTATTTGTTTACATTCAAAATGACTACAAAATGTCATGCCTTTGAAAAATAAAGAAAACAACATGATTTCTACTTTAGTGCGTCTCAGTCTCCTTGAACATCTTTCTGGCGCACACCAAAAATGAACCAAAATAGAGTGAATAGCCTTCGGACGCGCCTACTTTTCAAAGTCAACATTTAGATTATTTGAAGTAAAATGCATTATATAGTCACTCAGGAATAAAACTCAGCGTGGTTCATGATAAAAAAAAAACAAAAAAAAAAACTTTACAGTTCGGAAAATATGAAAATAGCAAACCCCTGGCACTTGAGAACTCTGGTCTACAAAGAAGAAAGCCCCGTCTAGTCTATTCCCCAGTACGGGTTGTGTCGAGCCATTCATTAGTCTCGTTGATGGAAAACATGAAAAAGTTGCAATAAACGCGTTAAGAATCCACACAACGGAGGACTCTTATTCTGCAGTGCAGAACTGAGGAAGAGCTGATGACGGGACAGTTTGATCTTCGGCTGACAAATCAGAGGAAAGTGGCGTTTCATTCACGCCCACGTGTAGAAATCGAATTTTCCATCTGTTTATTCATTTTGCTACCTCAGAACGAAAAACGAAAAATCAAGCTGAATTCTTGTCTTTCGTTTTTTTGGAAAAAAACGAAAAATCGAAAAAGGAACTGTTTTCTCATTTTTCTACTTTCAAAATTAAATCAAAAAACGATTGAACGAATGATACACGGATTGCAGAGCCATAGGGTCCGTGTACTTTTTGGTCATTTCATTTCCTGTTTGGAATGAAATAATGAGAAATAAAAACCATCTTGTTTATTCGTTTTTTAGCTAAGTTTAAAAAACGAAAAATTAGATTTTGGCTCGATTTTTCATTTTTCGTTTGTGGTTTAAAAATCGGATTATGGGTTCGATATTTCATTTGCACACGTGGGCGGCGCCGAAACGCCCCTTTCATCTGATTGGCCAAAACGCTCCGCCTTCAGTAAGCTACGAGCTTTTCTTTCTGTCAGGCAGAATAAGAGTCAGTACGAGTGCGGCTCTTACAAATGCACTTTAATAAAATAATGTCTGAAACCACCACTCACTGTGAACTACGCACAATATTTGAAGCAGAAATATGTTGCTGGTTCACGTAATTTGTGCTGCTGCGACTTGCAAGCGACCCCAATAATGTGAGCCATATGACAGATTATTTTAGCATCATGTATTTCCCATTGATAAATACAGTGCAAATAGTTCCGTCTCTTTGAATAAAAGTGGAAATAAAAATCAATAATAGGCTGAACGGTACCATGATAATATGTCCGTAACATTTAGGCTACCACTCTCGTCTTTTATTTACATCAAAAGGCAGGTAGGCGTGTGTGACATATGCTATAAATAATTTAGAAAATTTAATAGAAATAAAGTTTATATTTATGAATGTAAGCATGTGTAGCCTACTCAGTTCACATGAAAAGAAAGACAGAAAAGAGAGAAGCTAGAATCACGTAAATTAATACTGACAAAATTACCAGGTTTGGGATTCATTAAAATCATGTAAGTTGAAGAGCACGGCATACCTTTAAAATGTTATTAGTTTTATTATAAAACTAATAAAATTTTATTACATACTGAATTGGTCGATGTTTCTCTGAGTTTTCTTTATTATGTTGGCTTAAGAAAGCCATCATATTTGAACATTATTATTATTATTATTATTATTATTATTATTATTATTATGAGAAATTGACTCTGCCTAGAACTTTAATACTTCACCAAACTCAGCTCAGACCTTCAGACTGGTCTGACTCGCTTATATCTTTTCTCACTGTTCAGACTTACTTTCCCAAAAAATCCATTGACTTGCGTTATCTGAGCAATGAAGGCCGTACTACTTAATACTGTCCACTAGAGGGGGCGACAGGATAATAGGTGTTTTCTACTCTCTTTCCCTGTTTGCATCAGTTTAAATGACAATTTAGTTCATTCATAAATAGGCCATATCCACTCTCTATTTTAAGATACTGTTATTCACACTGGTTTTTGCATTTAATGTTTGTCCATCTGGAACTTTTATTTGTCATGAGCTCTATATTTTAAGATGTAGCCTACTAGAAAAAAATATATGATTCAACAACACAAACTCTGTTTTTACTCTGCAAATATGTTTTCCTTTCAAGTATAGGCTATAGCCTACAAGTTATTCTGCTTTTTGCCATGGCTTTGCAAAACAAACAATATTTTGTCCACACGAGATGTTTAAAACCCTGCATGTAGTTTTTGTGAAGACGAGCGCATAAAGGCACACTGTTAACCCTTGCTGTAAAAAAAGGCGTAATTCAGACAGTATCATACCATTTTCCATTAAAACAGTAATATACCATAGAAAACAAAACTAGCCTACAGGAATATACTGTAAATGAACAGTGCTCAAAATCGACACTCAGAGGCTGTTTTCCCAATCACACCCTATACCCTCATTCACTATTCCCTACATTAGTTCACTAATATAGTCCCCTTGACAGTGAATGAAAAGAAGAGAGTGAATTCAGACACTGATGAACACCTGATAAGCAGAATCACTGAAGGACAGAGAAAAAAGAACAGAAAAAAGAGAAACACAAGAACTACAACTGACTTCCAGTAACACGGAGTGTGAAACCAGTGGGAATCTCTTTATTTACAAAAGTTTTGTTGTGGTTTCAAATGAAATAAGTTCACAGTAATACTTTGCTCACGTTATTAATGCGGTATACATTTTAGTTTAATACATTTAAATGACAGTTGGTCAATTTAAGGTTTCTGCAAGTGAAATTAGTTAACTCGAGTTTTAGTGCATTTTACAGTAACATACTGTAGATTACAGTAAAGAACTGCACAATTAACAGTAAATTACTGGCAACAGTGTTGCCAGTATTTTACTGTAAAAAAACCCGGTAAGGTCTAACAGTGCACATCTATCTATCTATCTGTCTGTCTGTCTGTCTGTCTGTCTGTCTGTCTGTCTGTCTGACTGACTGAGCTTCCTTTGAGAAAAATAGCAGACCACCTTTTTTAAACTTATTTAAAACGGTGGTCTGCTATTTTTCACAAAGGAAGTCCATTTGTGCAGTCGTTGCCGTTATATGAGAAGGACATTTTGAATATGAGCCTATAAATTAGCTGCTTAAAAATGCGGATTGATCAGTGCAGAGTTATTCCAGACGCCTCCCGGTGCTGTCCGTAGGCTATTGGAATTGTGTAATCACAGATTATGAACAGATGTTTTCAGAGGTGGACAAAGACAAAGTAGGCTACACAACTTCCTTACTTGAGTGAAAGTACAGATACTACTGGTCAAATACTCTGTTACAAGTAAAAGTTGTAAAGACTGATTTTTACTTAAATAAAAGTACAGAAGTAGCCTACTCGTTTTTAAAAGTACTAATTATCAAAAGTAAATGTCACTGCATTGTTTTATTATTGTTGCATTGTTGTGTCTAATACTTACAGTACCTTGCCTCTGAATCTATGCCTGCCTTTCTACCCTCATATCAATATCAAGTTTATTTCTAGAACACAGTTCCAGTAGTGTGATTTAATGTTTTTGGGCTTTTAGTATGAATATGTTAGCCTTACTGTTATCTATAAGCTAGTGTGCACCAAAACAATGACAAAATTCAGATTCAGAAGATCAAACCCAACGTTGAAAAGGAAAATCCGTTTCAACAAAAAAAGGCGTAATTCAGACAGTATCATACCATTTTCCATTAAAACAGTAATATACCGTGGAAAACAAAACTAGCCTACAGGAATATACTGTAAATGAACAGTGCTCAAAATCGACACTCAGAGGCTGTTTTCCCAATCACACCCTATACCCTCATTCACTATTCCCTACATTAGTTCACTAATATAGTCCCCTTGACAGTGAATGAAAAGAAGAGAGTGAATTCAGACACTGATGAACACCTGATAAGCAGAATCACTGAAGGACAGAGAAACAAGAACAGAAAAAAGAGAAACACAAGAACTACAACTGACTTCCAGTAACACTGAGTGTGAAACCAGTTTACGATTATTTATTTCATACATGTACAAAAGTTCTTGTTGAGAATTAACAGAGATTTAGTTAATAATAAAATTTGTTGTCACCATGATGGAGATCAGAATTTGCTTTAGTTGGTCTCTTGTCCCTTGACTGCTTACCATTCATCTCTCTCTGGCTGCTGTAACAGTGAGTTTATGAAACACATTTGTTATGGCAAGAAAAAGTCAAGAGGAAGTTGATCAGGTGTTTTTGTTCTTTTGTGATGAAATCACAATCATCTTGGACTCTCTGATTTTCAGATTTTTCCTGTATATATTCATTGAAATTATGGGTATGTCATGTTTAGCATAAATCTGTGTATCTACAAAATGAAATCAATATCTCTGTGATCAGGTCTTCTGAAAAATAACGATCATATAGTGTATTCAATTTTATTTTACTCCTGCTTGGTTCAGACACACACAGATATCAAAAATCAGCATATGAATCTCAACAATGGTGAAAAGTTTCATGTCGCAATGCATGCTGGGTTCCAGGATAATATAAAACTCCCATCATGCACTGCTGCATGCTTGTTGAGATTAATGTGCTAAATTGTGATATCTCTGTGTTTCTAAAACATAGTGTAGCTCTGTTTTTTTTTGTTTATGCATGATGTGTTAAAAAAAATGAGTCATAGTAATTTATTGCTGTTGTTCCACAGTAGTGCTAATGTAACACTTTTGATCGAGGATAAAACTCTGAATGAATAAGAATTAATTCCTTAGTGAATGAACAGGCAATATGATGACTTTGTCATCATAAGCATTACAACCACAATCATTCATAAGCTGTGTGCGCACAAGTGTGACTTGCAAAAACACAGCTCAAGCAGCAAAAGAAAGACGAATGTTTTAGCATCAGCATCCCAACTAAAGCAAGCACTGATCTCTATAATGGTAACGTCAAACAAACATTTTCAATTAAACATCTTAATAACAACTTCTGTATGACAGAAATAAAGTCATACTGGTTAATAATAAGTGTAATAATGTGTAATGGCTGGAAGTCAGTCGTAGTTATTGTGTTTCTCTATTTTCTGTTCTTGTGTTTCTCTTTTCTTCAGTGATTCTGCTTATTAACAGCAGGTGTTCATCACTAATGCTCAACAATCACTTACATATTCACTTAATTATCTCACTGCAACACTGTCTCAATGTTACTTTTTACTCTTTGTAGTGTGAATTTCCCTGTGGGGTTGAAAGGGTTAACAGTGTAAGATGAAATGAGTTCACAGTAATACTTTGCTCACGTTATTAATGTATTATACATTTTAGTTTAATACATTTAAATGACAGTTGGTCAATTTAAGGTTTCTGCAAGTGAAATTAGTTAACTCGAGTTTTAGTGCATTTTACAGTAACATACTGTAGATTACAGTAAAGAACTGCACAATTAACAGTAAATTACTGGCAACAGTGTTGCCAGTATTTTACTGTAAAAAAAAACCGGTAAGGTCTAACAGTGAAATACTCAAAAAGTGTACTTAAGTACAGTACTCAAGTAAATGTACTTTGTTACTGTCCACCTCTGGATGTTTTACACAATATATATTCCCATTGGGTTGTTGAGTTTTCATGTTATATGGTAACTTTAGACATAATGATTTTTATACTGTACAAACTGTGTAATCCCCTAACTCTAATGTAACAGTTATGGGTAGGTCATCTACGGACATCTAATATTACAGACATATTATCATGGTACAGTTCAGCCTATTATTGATTTTTATTTCCACTTCCCTTTTATCCAAAGAGATATTTAAACTATTTGCACTGTATTTATCAATGGGAAATACATGATGCTAAAATAATCTGTCATATGGCTCACATTTAATGGAGTCACACTTGCAAGTCGCAGCAGCACAAATTACGTGAACCAGCAACATATTTCTGCTTCAAATATTGTGCGTAGTTCACAGTGAGTGGTGGTTTCAGACATTATTTTATTAAAGTGCATTTGTAAGAGCCGCACTCGTACTGACTCTTATTCTGCCTGACAGAAAGAAAAGCTCGTAGCTTACTGAAGGCGGAGCGTTTTGGCCAATCAGATGAAAGGGGCGTTTCGGCGCTGCCCACGTGTGCAAATGAAATATCGAACCCATAATCCGATTTTTAAACTACAAACGAAAAATGAAAAATCGAGCCAAAATCTCATTTTTCGTTTTTTAAACTTAACTAAAAAACGAATAAACGAGCTGGTTTTTAATTCTCATTATTTCATTCCAAACAGGAAATGAAATGACCAAAAAGTACACGGACCCCATAGGACTATTATTTTGTTGAATAAACCTGGGGAACTACCGATGACGTCACATGCTCAGATTTTCTTGACCAATCGGCTGACAGGGGCGCCTCATGACCTGTGCAAAACGAATTTTGATGTCATTTATTCGTTTTTTTGCCTGTGAACTAAAAAACGAAAAATTAAGCGGAAATCTCGCTTTTTCGCTTTTTGGAAAAAACGACAAAACAATCATTCGTTCAGTCGTTTTTTGATTTAATATTGAAAGTAGAAAAAATTGAAAACAGTTCCTTTTTCGATTTTTCGTTTTTTTCCAAAAAAACGAAAAACAAGAACTCAGCTTTATTTTTCGTTCTGAGGTAGAAAAATGAATAAACAGCTTGAATATTCGATTTCTACACGTGGGCGGGAATGAAACGCCCCTTTCCTCTGATTTGTCAGCCGAAGATCAAACTGTCCCGTCATCAGTTCTTCCTCAGTTCTGCACTGCAGAATAAGAGTCCTCCGTTGTGTGGATTCTTAACGCGTTTATTACAACTTTTTCATATTTTTTCCATCAACCAGACTAACGAATGGCTCGACACAACCCGTACTGGGGAATAGACTAGACAGGGCTTTCTTCTTTGTAGACCAGAGTTCTCAAGTGCCAGGGGTTTGCTATTTTCCGAATTGTAAAGTCACGTTTTTTTTTTTTTTTTTTTAGCATGAACCACGCTGTAAAAAAACTGAACGAATATAACGTTTTTTAGTACAACTAAAGTAGCACTGGGTGTGAAAAAAAACAACACTTTAGTTAACTGAAATAAAAATTAAAACTAATAAAATAATAACTCTGGCTGTTAGGGAGAATTAAACATTTGTAAGACCATTGGTGACCTGTAACTTCAGATTAAGACGAGTGAACTCATTTTATATGTAGCATAGGATAGCAGGAAGCCTATTTATTTATAAGTTTCTATTATTTAATTCACATTTTAGTTTTGTAACATATTTATAGCCCTTCTTGCTATGTGGAAGCTCAACCAGCAGAGGTCACTCTACCCCCTTCTGTGACCCAATTCCTTCCATAAGCTTTTCCACTGTGTGTGTGTGTGTGTGTGTGTGTGTGTGTGTGTGTGTACTGTGTACCCCCGCAAGTAGCAGTGGCCACCCCCTGGCCACCCCATGTATAAAACTCTAGTTCCGCCACTGCTCTCGCGGCTATGAATAGCTACAGTTACAGTACAATTTTATTTACCATCATCGCGGTACCCACCACCACCAGCAGTTTTGCATTGCAGTATTTGCAATATCCACCCCTTGTCCAAAACTGAGCGTATTGTCTAAAAGAAGAGTTATAACTGCTGCGTATATGCTACACTTGACTGAACATTGTGCTTCACCACACAGATTTAACTCCGTCTAACAAAACCGCCTGGGTGCAGATTAATATTTAATATTTCTGATATATAAATATTTCTCTGAAACGCGTTAAGTTGCACTTAAGTAAGCCCAGGACCTGCCCTGAACAGTTTAATATGCGGTACGCAGAGCCATAGGACTATTATTTTGTTGAATAAACCTGGGGAACTACCGATGACGTCACATGCTCAGATTTTCTTGACCAATCGGCTGACAGGGGCGCCTCATGACCTGTGCAAAACGAATTTTGATGTCATTTATTCGTTTTTTGCCTGTGAACTAAAAAACGAAAAATTAAGCGGAAATCTCGCTTTTTCCTTTTTGGAAAAAACGAAAAAACAATCATTCGTTCAGTCGTTTTTTGATTTAATATTGAAAGTAGAAAAAATTGAAAACAGTTCCTTTTTCGATTTTTCGTTTTTTCCAAAAAAACGAAAAACAAGAACTCAGCTTTATTTTTCGTTCTGAGGTAGAAAAATGAATAAACAGCTTGAATATTCGATTTCTACACGTGGGCGGGAATGAAACGCCCCTTTCCTCTGATTTGTCAGCCGAAGATCAAACTGTCCCGTCATCAGTTCTTCCTCAGTTCTGCACTGCAGAATAAGAGTCCTCCGTTGTGTGGATTCTTAACGCGTTTATTACAACTTTTTCATATTTTTTCCATCAACCAGACTAACGAATGGCTCGACACAACCCGTACTGGGGAATAGACTAGACAGGGCTTTCTTCTTTGTAGACCAGAGTTCTCAAGTGCCAGGGGTTTGCTATTTTCCGAATTGTAAAGTCACGTTTTTTTTTTTTTTTTTTAGCATGAACCACGCTGTAAAAAAACTGAACGAATATAACGTTTTTTAGTACAACTAAAGTAGCACTGGGTGTGAAAAAAACAACACTTTAGTTAACTGAAATAAAAATTAAAACTAATAAAATAATAACTCTGGCTGTTAGGGAGAATTAAACATTTGTAAGACCATTGGTGACCTGTAACTTCAGATTAAGACGAGTGAACTCATTTTATATGTAGCATAGGATAGCAGGAAGCCTATTTATTTATAAGTTTCTATTATTTAATTCACATTTTAGTTTTGTAACATATTTATAGCCCTTCTTGCTATGTGGAAGCTCAACCAGCAGAGGTCACTCTACCCCCTTCTGTGACCCAATTCCTTCCATAAGCTTTTCCACTGTGTGTGTGTGTGTGTGTGTGTGTACTGTGTACCCCCGCAAGTAGCAGTGGCCACCCCCTGGCCACCCCATGTATAAAACTCTAGTTCCGCCACTGCTCTCGCGGCTATGAATAGCTACAGTTACAGTACAATTTTATTTACCATCATCGCGGTACCCACCACCACCAGCAGTTTTGCATTGCAGTATTTGCAATATCCACCCCTTGTCCAAAACTGAGCGTATTGTCTAAAAGAAGAGTTATAACTGCTGTGTATATGCTACACTTGACTGAACATTGTGCTTCACCACACAGATTTAACTCCGTCTAACAAAACCGCCTGGGTGCAGATTAATATTTAATATTTCTGATATATAAATATTTCTCTGAAACGCGTTAAGTTGCACTTAAGTAAGCCCAGGACCTGCCCTGAACAGTTTAATATGCGGTACGCAGAGCCATAGGACTATTATTTTGTTGAATAAACCTGGGGAACTACCGATGACGTCACATGCTCAGATTTTCTTGACCAATCGGCTGACAGGGGCGCCTCATGACCTGTGCAAAACGAATTTTGATGTCATTTATTCGTTTTTTGCCTGTGAACTAAAAAACGAAAAATTAAGCGGAAATCTCGCTTTTTCCTTTTTGGAAAAAACGAAAAAACAATCATTCGTTCAGTCGTTTTTTGATTTAATATTGAAAGTAGAAAAAATTGAAAACAGTTCCTTTTTCGATTTTTCGTTTTTTCCAAAAAAAACGAAAAACAAGAACTCAGCTTTATTTTTCGTTTTTCGTTCTGAGGTAGAAAAATGAATAAACAGCTTGAATATTCGATTTCTACACGTGGGCGGGAATGAAACGCCCCTTTCCTCTGATTTGTCAGCCGAAGATCAAACTGTCCCGTCATCAGTTCTTCCTCAGTTCTGCACTGCAGAATAAGAGTCCTCCGTTGTGTGGATTCTTAACGCGTTTATTACAACTTTTTCATATTTTTTCCATCAACCAGACTAACGAATGGCTCGACACAACCCGTACTGGGGAATAGACTAGACAGGGCTTTCTTCTTTGTAGACCAGAGTTCTCAAGTGCCAGGGGTTTGCTATTTTCCGAATTGTAAAATCACGTTTTTTTTTTTTTTTTTAGCATGAACCACGCTGTAAAAAAACTGAACGAATATAACGTTTTTTAGTACAACTAAAGTAGCACTGGGTGTGAAAAAAAACAACACTTTAGTTAACTGAAATAAAAATTAAAACTACACTCAAAAAAAAAATTTGTGTCTAAAAATAAGATTTATGTATTTGAATCGCATAACAAATTCCCATGCATTTGGATTACATAGTTTTAACATAAACCAATCAATAATCTGAATGTGATTCATATTTTTAAGTCATATCTAAATGAAACAGATAAGATTTATGTAATTGTATTAATAAACTGAATGTGATTTATATTTGTCAGTCGTATGTAAATGAAACAGGTAAGATTTATGTAATAGTACACAGAAAAACGCCCATGTTAAATTAACACTGCTCAGTGTTCATATGTGTGCACACTACAGAGTTAAAGCGGTGTTGAAGTTAATGAGATAATTAAGTGATGATTTAGCATTAATTATGAACACCTGTTGTTAACAAGCAGAATCACTGAAGGAAAGAGAAACACAAGAATTACAACTGACTTCAGCCACAGCCTTAGATTGACATCAACTGAAGAGAAACGAAAACATTAAATCTGTGAAGATCTCAGCAGAGGAGAATTAAACAACTCCACAAACAGCATTACCAGCTTCACTTATTACTAACCAGACTGACTTTATTTCATTTCCATTTGAATGAAATCAATAGTTGCATTTTAAAGTCACCATGATGGTGGTTAGCGTTTGCTTTAGTTGGGCTCTTAACCATTGACTCTTTAATATAACATTATCTCTGGCTGCTAAAATTATGTGTTTATAAAACACGTTTGTTGCAGTGAAAAAGCCAAGAGAAAAAGAGATCAAGTGATACTGGCTGTTTATTGATGAAGGTGTAATCATCATATTGTGGCCTGAATCACTTATCTTTTTCAGTGTCTAATGCTTTGATTATTGGGCTTATGTAATTTAGTTTCATTTATTATAGCAGCTGTGTGACCTGACAGCATTAGATCCAACAGTTAATCAAATAATATAAAGAATTTTAAAAACATTTAGTGCATTAAACTTTCTCTTCTACATTATTACTTAGACATCAAGAATCAGTATGACTCTCAACAATGGTGACAATCAATGAAATGCTTCATGCTGCAGTGCATGCTGGGTACCACCAATCAAAACTCACCCATATCTCCCAGCATGCATTGCGGCATTAATAAATTATGCATCAGGATTTTTTGTATCTTTTGTCACCATTGTTGAGATTCATATGCTGTTTCTTGATGTCTGTGTGAGTCTAAGTAATGCCATAGATGAAAGGTTTTTGTGCACTAACTATTAAAAAAATAGATATATATTGTTTGATAATCAATACTGTTTGACTTCATGCAGTAAAATCAAATGGCTTCTGTTATGAATAAAACAATATTAAAAAGCATTAGACATTGAACAAGATCAGCAAATGAGGCAATTACATGATGATGACTTTGTCGTCATCATCATCAATAAACAGCCAACATCACCTGATCTCTTTTTCTCATGGCTTTTTTTGCTGCAACAAACGTGTTTTATAAACACATAATTATAGTAGCCAGAGAAAACGTTATATTAAAGAGTCAATGGTCAAGAGCCCAACTAAAGCAAACGCTAGCCACCATCATGGTGACTTTAAAATACAACTATTGATTTCATTCAAACGGAAATGAAATAAAGTCAGTCTGGTTAGTAATAAGTGAAGCTGGTAATGCTGTTTGTGGAGTTGTTTAATCCTCCTCTGCTGAGATCTTCACAGATTTAATGTCTTCTTTTCTCTTCAGTTGATGTCAATCTAAGGCTGTGGCTGAAGTCAGTTGTAGTTCTTGTGTTTCTCTTTCCTTCAGTGATTCTGCTTGTTAACAGCAGGTGTTCATAATTAATGCTCAATCATCAGTTAATTATCTCATTAACTTCAACACAGCTTTAACTCTGTAGTGTGCACACATATGAACACTGAGCAGTGTTAATTTAACATGGGCGTTTTTCTGTGTACTATTACATAAATCTTACCTGTTTCATTTACATACGACTGACAAATATAAATCACATTCAGTTTATTAATACAATTACATAAATCTTATCTGTTTCATTTATGTATGACTTAAACATATGAATCACATTCAGGAGTATTGATTGGTTTATGTTAAAACTATGTAAACCAAATGCATGGGAATTTGTTATGCAATTCAAATACATAAATCTTATGTTTAGACACAATTTTTTTTTTGAGTGTAATAAAATAATAACTCTGGCTGTTAGGGAGAATTAAACATTTGTAAGACCATTGGTGACCTGTAACTTCAGATTAAGACGAGTGAACTCATTTTATATGTAGCATAGGATAGCAGGAAGCCTATTTATTTATAAGTTTCTATTATTTAATTCACATTTTAGTTTTGTAACATATTTATAGCCCTTCTTGCTATGTGGAAGCTCAACCAGCAGAGGTCACTCTACCCCCTTCTGTGACCCAATTCCTTCCATAAGCTTTTCCACTGTGTGTGTGTGTGTGTGTGTGTGTGTGTGTGTGTGTGTGTGTGTGTGTGTACTGTGTACCCCCGCAAGTAGCAGTGGCCACCCCCTGGCCACCCCATGTATAAAACTCTAGTTCCGCCACTGCTCTCGCGGCTATGAATAGCTACAGTTACAGTACAATTTTATTTACCATCATCGCGGTACCCACCACCACCAGCAGTTTTGCATTGCAGTATTTGCAATATCCACCCCTTGTCCAAAACTGAGCGTATTGTCTAAAAGAAGAGTTATAACTGCTGCGTATATGCTACACTTGACTGAACATTGTGCTTCACCACACAGATTTAACTCCGTCTAACAAAACCGCCTGGGTGCAGATTAATATTTAATATTTCTGATATATAAATATTTCTCTGAAACGCGTTAAGTTGCACTTAAGTAAGCCCAGGACCTGCCCTGAACAGTTTAATATGCGGTACGCAGAGCCATAGGACTATTATTTTGTTGAATAAACCTGGGGAACTACCGATGACGTCACATGCTCAGATTTTCTTGACCAATCGGCTGACAGGGGCGCCTCATGACCTGTGCAAAACGAATTTTGATGTCATTTATTCGTTTTTTGCCTGTGAACTAAAAAACGAAAAATTAAGCGGAAATCTAGCTTTTTCGCTTTTTGGAAAAAACGAAAAAACAATCATTCGTTCAGTCGTTTTTTGATTTAATAGTGAAAGTAGAAAAAATTGAAAACAGTTCCTTTTTCGATTTTTCGTTTTTTCCAAAAAAACGAAAAACAAGAACTCAGCTTTATTTTTCGTTTTTCGTTCTGAGGTAGAAAAATGAATAAACAGCTTGAATATTCGATTTCTACACGTGGGCGGGAATGAAACGCCCCTTTCCTCTGATTTGTCAGCCGAAGATCAAACTGTCCCGTCATCAGTTCTTCCTCAGTTCTGCACTGCAGAATAAGAGTCCTCCGTTGTGTGGATTCTTAACGCGTTTATTACAACTTTTTCATATTTTTTCCATCAACCAGACTAACGAATGGCTCGACACAACCCGTACTGGGGAATAGACTAGACAGGGCTTTCTTCTTTGTAGACCAGAGTTCTCAAGTGCCAGGGGTTTGCTATTTTCCGAATTGTAAAGTCACGTTTTTTTTTTTTTTTAGCATGAACCACGCTGTAAAAAAACTGAACGAATATAACGTTTTTTAGTACAACTAAAGTAGCACTGGGTGTGAAAAAACAACAACACTTTAGTTAACTGAAATAAAAATTAAAACTAATAAAATAATAACTCTGGCTGTTAGGGAGAATTAAACATTTGTAAGACCATTGGTGACCTGTAACTTCAGATTAAGACGAGTGAACTCATTTTATATGTAGCATAGGATAGCAGGAAGCCTATTTATTTATAAGTTTCTATTATTTAATTCACATTTTAGTTCTCTTACGAGAGGTTCTCTCGTATTGCGTAAGTAGCTTACGCATCGGGAAAGTCTTCTTTCTTCGAGATCTGAAGCCAAAAAATTATCCTTAATTTTGTATTCATTGTCAACGCAGTGCAGCAGCTGACAGACCTAGGCAGGCTAAATAAGCGTGCTCATTGGCTGCTCGGCTGCAACTGCTTAAGCCTATCGGTGAGCACTCTGAACGCGGCAACCAATGAGGGCGCTTCGCGCCCTCCACACCCTTCTAACCGTCAGAATGGGCGTGGCCAGCGTGTATATATTCAGCGCTCACAGGCTAAAATTCTGATTTTCTTGTCTTCAGCGACGCTCTTCGCATCGCTGGATCTTGAGAGCCGCCGCCGTTGAAACCAGCGACCAGCAAGCTTAGGACAGCGCCTGAGGAAGCCGGCCGTCTTCGCCGCCTTCAGCCATCCGTGCCTGCTACGCTATCCGGCGACATATCCTTTACATTATTACTGTTTCTGTGTGTACTCTAAAAGAGCACGAGGCGTTTTTGTAAAAACGCCTCGTTTTTGCGGCTCGTGCCGCGCCCCGCTCAGCAACGGAGACCGCCACCTCTCTGCGCTCTCCGCCTGGGCCGCGGGCACGCCGCCACCGCACTCTCCGAGTGCGAAGAGCTTTCAATGTCGACCCTGCGGGCTCGACTTGAAGCTTTCGACCAAGCTGTCGCTCCGCCTGTCCCTGCCGGGCCGCGCAATAAGAAGCGCCGCTCGCAGCGACCACCGGAGACTGTTGTGACTGAGGAGCTCGCCGGAACCTCTCCCTCGAGCTCTCTCTCGCCCTCTCCCTCCCGGCCGCTCTACCGCCGGCTCTGCCCGCGCCGCCGCCGCGTCAGGAGATGAGGCGAATGTGATAGATACCCGTACTCTCCCTCTGTTCGAGCCGTGCAATACGCCGCTCACAAGGGATGGCAGAAGCGGACGGTCTCGGAGCGAGTTTCCTCTCCCTCTGTTCGAGCCGTGCAATACGCCGCTCACGAGGGATGGCAGGAGCGGACGGTCTCGGAGCGAGTTTCCTCTCCCTCTGTTCGAGCCGCGCAAACTGAGCCGCTCACGAGGGATGGCAGAAGCGGACGGTCTCGGAGCGAGTTTCCTCTCCCTCTGTTCGAGCCGTGCAATACGCCGCTCACGAGGGATGGCAGGAGCGGACGGTCTCGGAGCGAGTTTCCTCTCCCTCTGTTCGAGCCGCGCAAACTGCGCCGCTCACAAGGGATGGCAGGAGCGGACGGTCTGAGCTCTCTTTACGTTACAAGAAAGCTACTCCGTCCTCGCGCGTCACTGGTGAAAGGGGAACAGAGTGTTTTCGTCCCGCCGTGGCCTGGACTATAACCTCCATTCTCACACATTTCTCAGTCCCCTCTTAAGTTCAGGCGACTGGAATTGTTACTATTGCAGTATACGAGCCTGTTATAAATACACGCTCGCCTGCAAGCAAACACCGTCACAAGACATGATACTAATGTATTCTCCCCTGTGGCTCAGTGGCGGAATCCTAGACTGTCAAGCTAGAGACCGGGGCTCGGTCCCCGCTCTCGCGGCAGTTAAAGTTTATGCTGTTCGCTTCTCCGAGCTCGCGGCCAGTTTTTCTTACATACAGAAAACAAGCCCGCTCTCTCCCTCGTTGGGCCGCGCAGATTGCGCCGTTCAAGGGATGACAAAGCGGACGGTCACGAGCAGCGTTCAGCGTACGCGCCTCACTCACCGGCGAAAAGAGAAGAGAGTGTGTTAGTCTCGCTACGGCTGGACAACCGCCAATTCTCACACATTTCTCAGTCCCCTCTTAAGTTCAGGCGACTGGAAATATTACTATTGCAGTAAACGAGCCTGTTTTAAACACACGCTCGCCTGCAAACGAACGCCGACGCGACACATGAGGTCGCTTTTTATATGCTCGCGCTAACTGAAAGCCTATGTGATTCCCCTGTGGCTCAGTGGCAGAATCATACGCTTTCATGCGAGAGACCCGCGTTCGATCCCAGCTCTCGGGGAAAATAAAATTTATGCTGCTTGCTTCTCCGAGCTCGCGGCCAGTCTTTCTTACTTACAGAAAGCGAACCCGCCCCTCGCACCACACCTTCTCAGGGTGCTCGAGTATTTTTTGAGCGTCTAAACACGAGAGAAGAAAAGACGGTTAAATCCCGCAGCCCTGCGGCTGGACCACCGTCGAAGCTTAACGCTCTGTCAGTCCCCGTTGCCACGGCTACTGCAGCTGTTTACCCCGCAGTCAACGAGCCGGTATCTACCCGCTCGCCTGCGCGCATCCGCCGTTCTCACGGCAACCCAGAAAAATGTCAAAAGAGCATAATGTCTGGTTGCACGGCTGATGCCGTATGTGTTTCTAGTACAGTGAATGTGCCCACGTTCTGTGCTCACCCCTGTACACAAGCACTATACATCCCGTGTCTCTCACAGAGCCCACTCTCATGAAGCAGGCAAAAGCCGCTTTAGTGTTAAAAGTAGGTCACGTGTCCACTTCTCCGTGCCCACACCTACTCACTGCCCGCTCTGTCACACGGCCTCGCACGACCGGTCATGTTTTAAATGTGAGTCCTGTGCCCGCCCTCGAGCGCTCACACATACATTTTCGCGCCTCACACTATATGTTCCCCGTCCAAAGCCACCGGGACACTGTGTGTAAAACGGCCAGCTATCGCTACGTGCGATCCGCCGTATCTAACCACCAAGAGCGCGCGCGCCGCGCCCGCCCCTGAATGTAACTCCTGTGCCCGCCCTCGAGCGCTCACACATACTAACGAACATTTTCGCCCCGACGCCGCCATCGCGCGTCGCGCCTCACACTTTATGTTCCCCGTCTAAAGCCACCGGGACACTGTGTGTAAAACGGCCAGCTATCGCTGCGTGCGATCTGCCGTATCTAAGCACCAAGAGCGCGCGCGCCGCGCCCGCCCCTCCGTTTCGAGCTCTCGAGCCCGCGATGCGCGGCGATCGGAGCCCGGAGGCCATTCTGCCCCTGGCTGCACACGCAAAAGCGTGGGAAACTATTCCAGGCGCATCAGAACGGGTGCTAAGCACAGTAAAACAGGGCTATACTCTGCAGTTCGCTCGCCGCCCTCCGCGCTTTCAAGCGCGTATCGAGACCAGAGTGAATGGGGAAGTAGCACATCTACTTCGAGCAGAAATAGCTACACTTCTGTGCAAAAGGGCTATGGAACCGGTTTCCCCTTCCATGAGCGAGTCGGGCTTTTACAGCCGTTATTTCCTCGTTCCCAAGAAGGACGGAGCACTCAGACCAATTTTGGATCTGAGACGTTTGAACGAGGCTCTTATGAGAAGACCGTTCAAAATGCTCACAACCAGACAAATTCTCGCGCAAATTCGCCCGAGGGACTGGTTTATATCTCTCGATCTAAAAGACGCGTGCTTTTCAGATCCTGATAATACCCCGTCACAGGCCATTCTTGAGATTCGCCTTCGACGGTCAGGTATATCAGTACACGGCCCACCTGTCGACACAGCGCGCGCGCTGCATTCGACGCCTGGCCGCGTCCCTCCGGCCGGGCAGCACCGTACCTCTCAAAACATTTCAGAGGCTACTGGGTTGTATGGCCTCAGCCGCAGCAGTGCTTCGGCTGGGTCTTTTACGAATGCGCCCGCTACAACGCTGGCTGAATGCCCGAGTGCCTCACAGAGCATGGGCTTCCGGCGGTATTCGCATCAGAGTGACTCAGAGCTGCGTTTCAGCTCTGAAGCCCTGGTTAGCGGCCGACTGGTACCAGCGGGGAGTGACAATGGGAGCTATCTCACACCGCAAAATTATCTCGACGGACGCTTCCACCTCAGGCTGGGGCGCTCTGTTCGAGGGCAAACCGGCTTTTGGCCTATGGTCAGACCGGGAAAAATGCCTCCACATAAACTGTTTGGAGATGATAGCGGTCGAGAACGCGCTCAGGCGCTTCCTCCCATTCATACGGGATCACCATGTGCTAGTCCGCTCGGACAACATGTCCGTGGTATCCTATGTGAACCGACAGGGCGGTGTCAGATCCAGGAATCTGTGCAGGCTGACAGAACGCCTTCTCGTGTGGGCTTACCGCTCGCTGCGCTCGCTGAAAGCCGCGCACGTACCGGGCCACCTGAATGTCGGTCCAGACAGACTGTCCAGGGACAACATTCCCCCGGGAGAATGGTCTCTGCACCTCCAGACAGTCCAGTTTCTCTGGCGCCTATTCGGCAGAGCGGAAATCAACCTCTTTGCGTCGAAAGACAATGCTCAATGCCTGAAGTTTTAATTTGAAGAGCGAGGACGCGCTGTCCCAGACATGGCCCAGCCTCCCGCTGTATGCTTTTCCTCCGATCTCCCTGTTGCCACAGGTCATTTCGAGGATCAGAGAAACGCACCACTCAGTGCTGCTTATAGCCCCGCGATGGGAAAACCAAACTTGGTACCCAGAGCTAGTGAGGCTGTCGCACTCACCCCCGTGGCCGATCCCGGTGAGAAAGGATCTCCTCTCCCAAGCCGCTGGATCGATCTGGCATCCCCATCCAGAGCGCTGGTCGCTGCATGCATGGGTGATCAACGGATACCCATTGACCTGTCAGAAGGGGTCGTGAACACGATCACACAGTCGAGAGCCCCCTCCACGAGACGGCTCTATGCGTCTAAATGGTCGGTGTTTTCTAAATGGTGCGCTACTCAAAACCTGGATCCGCGCGCATGCGGGGTCCCGCGGGTGCTCTCCTTCTTACAAGAGCTGTTGGAAAAGAGCAGATCCCCTTCCACGCTCAAAGTATATGTAGCCGCTATTACAGCGTTCGCTGAGACGACGCGCGGCCGGGCAATGGGAAGGAATGAGCTCATTATCCGCTTCCTCAGAGGAGCTAGACGGATGAATCCCCCGCGGCCCCCCTCGGTTCCCTCGTGGGATCTGTCCTTGGTCCTGGCGGCCCTAAAGGCTTTTCCCTTTGAACCGCTTGAATCCGCGGATCTAAAGTATCTGTCGCTTAAAACCGTTTTTCTGATAGCTCTGTCTTCAGTCAAACGAGTGGGTGATTTGCACGCGCTATCTGTTAGCCCTGCATGTCTCGAGTTCGGGCCGAATGACTCGAAAGTCATTCTCAGACCGAGGCACGGTTACATCCCCAAAGCGATTGGAACCCTGTTTAGGGCACAAGTTATTTCCCTCTCGGCTCTGCCAGCATCCGATAGTGGGGACAGTGATAACCTCCTATGCCCTGTCCGGGCGCTGAGAGTTTACATCACGCGCTCCGCCGCTTTCAGGCGTTCAGAGCAGCTCTTTGTTTCCTTCGGCGGACGCACCAAAGGTCTTGCCGCCTCGAAGCAGAGCTTGTCCAGGTGGATAGTGGACGCGATAGCAGCAGCTTATGCCTCCAAACACCTGCAGTGCCCTCTGGGCATCAGAGCCCATTCCACTAGAGGCATGGCCTCGTCGTGGGCCTGGTCCAGCGGAATTTCTATCCACGACATTTGTATGGCGGCGAGCTGGGCCTCCCCGTCAACATTCGTGAGGTTTTATAACCTGGAAGTTCCTGCCCTACAGGCAAAAATATTGTCAGTATAAGTGACATGTATGCTCTGCCCAGCTCCCGTGTGCAGACTACGTTCATATGCTGGCGCTATTCTGGTAACTACTCAGGGTGAAGTGTTTGACTCAGACCGGCTGATCCGTTCTGTTTCTTATTTCCCGTTACGCGCTGTTATCGGTGCTGGCCCGCGCTGCTGGCCGCCCGCATTATTCTCTGCCGCGCGGGAATTTTTCTCTTCATGTGAGACCGACTATGTCGTTTTCTCCTACCCTTATGAGTGCTTATGTACTGTATGGGCTCGCTCCGCCGGCCCTACTGTTTGTACTGTTATGTTTATAGACCGGCCGCGCCGCTCTATTTCATATGCTGCATGAAGTGCATGTACTGCGCTGGCCCGTCTCTCCGACCGGCCACATTTCCCAGCAGAGTGTTTTCCCCGGTTCCCCTGGGATTCATGGGCTGGATGCTCGGCGCACACGGCGTTGACAAAGGGTTCCCGATGCGTAAGCTACTTACGCAATACGAGAGAACCTCTCGTAAGAGAACGTACTCGGTTACTAATGTAACCTCGGTTCTCTCTAGAAGAGGGAACGAGTATTGCGTAACCTGCCGTGTCGCGCCACGAGCTTTTGCGCTTCAGACTGCGAAAACCAGAATTTTAGCCTGTGAGCGCTGAATATATACACGCTGGCCACGCCCATTCTGACGGTTAGAAGGGTGTGGAGGGCGCGAAGCGCCCTCATTGGTTGCCGCGTTCAGAGTGCTCACCGATAGGCTTAAGCAGTTGCAGCCGAGCAGCCAATGAGCACGCTTATTTAGCCTGCCTAGGTCTGTCAGCTGCTGCACTGCGTTGACAATGAATACAAAATTAAGGATAATTTTTTGGCTTCAGATCTCGAAGAAAGAAGACTTTCCCGATGCGTAAGCTACTTACGCAATACTCGTTCCCTCTTCTAGAGAGAACCGAGGTTACATTAGTAACCGAGTACGTTTTGTAACATATTTATAGCCCTTCTTGCTATGTGGAAGCTCAACCAGCAGAGGTCACTCTACCCCCTTCTGTGACCCAATTCCTTCCATAAGCTTTTCCACTGTGTGTGTGTGTGTGTGTACTGTGTACCCCCGCAAGTAGCAGTGGCCACCCCCTGGCCACCCCATGTATAAAACTCTAGTTCCGCCACTGCTCTCGCGGCTATGAATAGCTACAGTTAAAGTACAATTTTATTTACCATCATCGCGGTACCCACCACCACCAGCAGTTTTGCATTGCAGTATTTGCAATATCCACCCCTTGTCCAAAACTGAGCGTATTGTCTAAAAGAAGAGTTATAACTGCTGCGTATATGCTACACTTGACTGAACATTGTGCTTCACCCCACAGATTTAACTCCGTCTAACAAAACCGCCTGGGTGCAGATTAATATTTAATATTTCTGATATATAAATATTTCTCTGAAACGCGTTAAGTTGCACTTAAGTAAGCCCAGGACCTGCCCTGAACAGTTTAATATGCGGTACGCAGAGCCATAGGACTATTATTTTGTTGAATAAACCTGGGGAACTACCGATGACGTCACATGGGTCCGTGTACTTTTTGGTCATTTCATTTCCTGTTTAGAATGAAATAATGAGAAATAAAAACCAGCTCGTTTATTCGTTTTTTAGTTAAGTTTAAAAAACGAAAAATGAGATTTTGGCTCGATTTTTCATTTTTCGTTTGTAGTTTAAAAATCGGATTATGGGTTCGATATTTCATTTGCACACGTGGGCAGCGCCGAAACGCACCTTTCATCTGATTGGCCATTTGAAATGAAATAAGCAGAAACGAGAAAACGGCCCCTTTATTCGTTTTTTCGTTTTTTCAAAAAAAAAGAAAAAACAAGATTTCGGCTTGATTTTTCGTTTTTCAGTTCACAGGCAAAAAACTAATAAATGACTTCAAAATTCGTTTTCCACATGTGGGCGGCCTGACACGCCCCTTCCGCCGATTGGTCAAGCAAATCTGAGCATGTGACGTCATCAGTTGTCGCTCAAGTCAGGGTCTGTTCAACAAAATAATAGTCCTTTACTATGGCTACAGATTCTTAAACTGTAGGCTACAGGGCAGGTCCGGGCTTTCTTCTGTGCAACTTTACGCGTTTCACAAAAATCTTTACATCAGAAATATTAATTATTAGTCTGCCACCAGCCTGTTTTATTTAGCTGTGTGTGGTGAAGTTGCGCTTGACAGCGCCGAGCGGGAGAGGCTCACTGACCAATGTTCAGATCAGCAGTCAGAACTTTTCTTTTAGACGCTCCGTTTTGCCACGGGATGGTGATTGCAAATACTGTAATGCCAATCGGCTGAGGGTGGCTACCGATGATGATGGTGAAATACATTTTTACTGAAACTGTAATCATATCCGCGACCCGTGAGAATGAGACAGATGATTGACAGGACGATAGCGGAGGAAATTAAAGGTGCAAGATAACTTCTGTTAACAAAAACATAAATAAAAAAGTGTTTAATATAAGTGACTTTGTCTTTGTTTTATTGTTTTTGTTGTTTTTAATCAAATAATTGTGAACCACAAACTGAGCCTTCGTTTTAAAGGGCAATTTCCAAATATATTTATTTGTTATAATATTTTATAATACAGCATAAATAAAAACAAGCACACGTAATATGTATGCCTATAGGCTAAACACCACAGTTTTTTGGTTTTGTTTGTGTGAACTTTTATCCCCAACCATATTTCTTCATGGGCTCCACGCCAGGGGTCACGCTCAGCACCCCTACTTCCCATGGTACGAACTGTAATTAACAGTATGCTGACCCAGTTTATATGTAAAATCTTTGGTAATCTATATGTAATATCTAAAAACACTTTACAGTGTGATGGAAATAAACTTTTCTTAAAGCGTCTTGTATATCACCACAGATTTATTGACACCCTTTATCTGTGTTGTATACTGTATACTGTAATAGACAATTGTCCTGCAGAATGAGCTGAAAACGTGCTGTCAATTTCCACCAAGAAGAGTTCCAAAATGCTTTGAAAATCTTAATTGATCCTGTTTGAGTTCATGCTTAATAGTTTGCCTTACTGTTCTCTGAATTAACACAAAGTAGTTATTAGTAAAAATGGGGGAAACTGGATCAAGTTCCTGTGGAATCAATGAATGTTCTTGATGGCATGCATTGTTTCTCGTTTTTATTGTTTGATTATACAGCCAGGACTGAACTTTCATTTGGGTTCCACCAGTAAATCTATATCCACCAGTATATATATATATATATATATATATATATATATATATAAAAAATGTCATGGTATAATTAATCTGCTTATTGTGAGCCTAAATGAGTAAATTGTCAAGTCAAGTCAAGTCAAGTGTATTTGTATAGCGCTTTTCACAATACAGATTGTATCAAAGCAGCTTCACAGTTAACAAGGTTTGTTTCTAATGGAATTCATTGATTGATAAAATTAAAATTAAATATCCCCAAAATATCCCCAACTGAGCAAGCCAAAGGCAACAGTGGCAAGGAACCGAAAAACTGGTGACAGGTGACCTGATGGAGAAAAAAAAACCTTGGGAGAACCCAGGCTCAGTCGGGGGCCAGTTCTCCTCTGGCGTTTATGAACTAGAGGTCGGATTTAACTGTAAGATTAAAAGTATTATATGAATGCCTGGCTGAAGAGATGCAACTTTAATCTAGTTTTAAACTGGGAGAGCGAGTCTGAGCAACGAACAGTATCAGGAGGCTATTCCAGAGTTTTGGAGCTAAATGTGAAAATGCTCTCCCTCCTTTGGTGGCTCTGGATATCCTAGGTATGACCAAAAGCCTTGAATTTAGTGATCTTAAAGAGCGCGATGGATTGTAGGGCGATAGAAGATCCGTTAAATAGACTGGAGCTAAGCCGTTTAGGGCTTTATAAGTCAGTAGCAATACAATACGGGACTTTATAGGTATATGTAGTGATATTAAAATCTGTGTTATATGATCATATTTTCTTGATCTAGCAAGAACTCTAGCGGCGGCATTTTGGACTAACTGTAGCTTGTTTATTGAGGATGCAGGACAACCAGCTAATAAACCATTACAGTAATCTAGTCTCGAGGTCATGAACGCATGAACTAACTTTTCTGCATCAGAAACTGAGTGATCTGATGGGGATAAAATTGGTATTTAATCATTATCAGGCTGACTTGCCACCAACTACTGGTGCTTTTTTATATTTTGAAAGTAGTGTTTCATGTTGTCACTTCACATTTAATAGCCTCTTAGAATGAAATCGCTATGCAAATTCACAGTGCCTCCTTTGAGTTGCATTAGACAGTGTGTAATGTAAATCTAAATGCAGGTTCTGTGTAATGTGTGTAATGTAGTGTAATGTAATGTAAATCTAAAGATGCTGCTTCTGTGCCACCTATACTGCAAAGCTGGGTGTTTGTTCATACAGAGTTAATCAGACAGCCTAAAGCCTCTTACGTTGTTAATTTAAATTTCAAAAAACAATTCGACATTTGCTTGCAATGTTTTTCTTACAAAAAACCTCATCATTCTGCAGGACAATTGTCTATTACAGTATACAACACAGATAGAAGGGTGTCAATAAATCTGTGGTGATATACTGTACAAGACACTTTTAAGAAAAGTTTATTTCCATCACACTGTAAAGTGTTTTTAGATATTACACATAGATTACATATAGCCTACCAAAGATTTTACATATAAACTGGGTCAGCATACTGTTAATTATAGGCTACAGATAGTACCATGGGGTGCTGAGCGTGACCCCTGGCGTGGAGCCCATGAAGAAATATGGTTGGGGATAAAAGTTCACAAACAAAACCAAAAAACTGTGGTGTTTAGCCTATAGGCATATACATATTACATGTGCTTGTTTTTATTTATGCTGTATTATAAAATACCCATATTATAACAAATAAATAAAATATATTTGGAAATTGCCCTTTAAAACGAAGGCTCAGTTTGTGGTTCACAATTATTTGACTAAAAACAACAAGAACAACAAAACAAAGACAAAGTCACTTATATTAAAACAGTTTTTTATTTATGTTTTTGTTAACAGAAGTTATCTTGCGCCTTTAATTTCCTCCGCTATCGTCCTGTCAATCATCTGTCTCATTCTCACGGGTCGCGGATATGATTACAGTTTCAGTAAAAATGTATTTCACCATCATCATCGGTAGCCACCCTCAGCCGATTGGCATTACAGTATTTGCAATCACCATCCCGTGGCAAAACGGAGCGTCTAAAAGAAAAGTTCTGACTGCTGATCTGAACATTGGTCAGTGAGCCTCTCCCGCGCGGCGCTGTCAAGCGCAACTTCACCACACACAGCTAAATAAAACAGGCTGGTGGCAGACTAATAATTAATATTTCTGATGTAAAGATTTCTGTGAAACGCGTAAAGTTGCACAGAAGAAAGCCCGGACCTGCCCTGTAGCCTACAGTTTAAGAATCTGTAGCCATAGTAAAGGACTATTATTTTGTTGAACAGACCCTGACCTGAGCGACAACTGATGACGTCACATGCTCATATTTGCTTGACCAATCGGCGGAAGGGGGCGTGTCAGGCCGCACACATGTGGAAAACGAATTTTGAAGTCATTTATTAGTTTTTTGCATGGGAACTAAAAAACGAAAAATCAAGCCGAAATCTCGTTTTTTCGTTTTTTTTGAAAAAACGAAAAAACGAATAAAGGGGCCGTTTTCTCGTTTCTGCTTATTTCATTTCAAATTGGAAAACAAACTATCAAAACGTACACGGACCCTCAGCCTTCAGTAAGCTACGAGCTTTTCTTTCTGTCAGGCAAAATAAGAGTCAGTACGAGTGCGGCTCTGACAAATGCACTTTAATAAAATAATGTCTGAAACCACCACTCACTGTGAACTACGCACAATATTTGAAGCAGAAATATGTTGCTGGATCACGTAATTTGTGCTGCTGCGACTTGCAAGCGACACCAATAATGTGAGCCATATGACAGATTATTTTAGCATCATGTATTTCCCATTGATAAATACAGTGCAAATAGTTCCGTCTCTTTGAATAAAAGTGGAAATAAAAATCAATAATAGGCTGAACGGTACCATGATAATATGTCCGTAACATTTAGGCTACCACTCTCGTCTTTTATTTACATCAAAAGGCAGGTAGGCGTGTGTGACATATGCTATAAATAATTTAGAAAATTTAATAGAAATAAAGTTTATATTTATGAATGTAAGCATGTGTAGCCTACTCAGTTCACATGAAAAGAAAGACAGAAAAGAGAGAAGCTAGAATCACGTACATTAATACTGACAAAATTACCAGGTTTGGGATTCATTAAAATCATGTAAGTTGCAGAGCACGGCATACCTTTAAAATGTTATTTGTTTATTATAAAACTAATACTGAATTGGTCGATGTTTCTCTGAGTTTTCTTTATTATGTTGGCTTAAGAAAGCCATCATATTTGAACATTATTATTATTAGTAGTAGTATTATTAGTATTATTATTATTATTATTAATATGAGAAATTGACTCTGCCTAGAACTTTAATGCTTCACCAAACTCAGCTCAGACCTTCAGACTGGTCTGACTCGCTTATATCTTTTCTCACTGTTCAGACTTACTTTCCCAAAAAATCCATTGACTTGCGTTATCTGAGCAATGAAGGCCGTACTACTTAATACTGTCCACTAGAGGGGGCGACAGGATAATAGGTGTTTTCTACTCTCTTTCCCTGTTTGCATCAGTTTAAATGACAATTTAGTTCATTCATAAATAGGCCATATCCACTCTCTATTTTAAGATACTGTTATTCACACTGGTTTTTGCATTTAATGTTTGTCCATCTGGAACTTTTATTTGTCATGAGCTCTATATTTTAAGATGTAGCCTACTAGAAAAAAATATATGATTCAACAACACAAACTCTGTTTTTACTCTGCAAATATGTTTTCCTTTCAAGTATAGGCTATAGCCTACAAGTTATTCTGCTTTTTGCCATGGCTTTGCAAAACAAACAATATTTTGTCCACACGAGATGTTTAAAACCCTGCATGTAGTTTTTGTGAAGACGAGCGCATAAAGGCACACTGTTAACCCTTGCTGTAAAAAAAGGCGTAATTCAGACAGTATCATACCATTTTCCATTAAAACAGTAATATACCATAGAAAACAAAACTAGCCTACAGGAATATACTGTAAATGAACAGTGCTCAAAATCGACACTCAGAGGCTGTTTTCCCAATCACACCCTATACCCTCATTCACTATTCCCTACATTAGTTCACTAATATAGTCCCCTTGACAGTGAATGAAAAGAAGAGAGTGAATTCAGACACTGATGAACACCTGATAAGCAGAATCACTGAAGGACAGAGAAACAAGAACAGAAAAAAGAGAAACACAAGAACTACAACTGACTTCCAGTAACACTGAGTGTGAAACCAGTTTACGATTATTTATTTCATACATGTACAAAAGTTCTTGTTGAGAATTAACAGAGATTTAGTTAATAATAAAATTTGTTGTCACCATGATGGAGATCAGTATTTGCTTTAGTTGGTCTCTTGTCCCTTGACTGCTTACCATTCATCTCTCTCTGACTGCTGTAACAGTGAGTTTATGAAACACATTTGTTATGGCAAGAAAAAGTCAAGAGGAAGTTGATCAGGTGTGTTTGTTCTTTTGTGATGAAATCACAATCATCTTGGACTCTCTGATTTTCAGATTTTTCCTGTATATATTCATTGAAATTATGGGTATGTCATGTTTAGCATAAATCTGTGTATCTACAAAATGAAATCAATATCTCTGTGATCAGGTCTTCTGAAAAATAACGATCATATAGTGTATTCAATTTTATTTTACTCCTGCTTGGTTCAGACACACACAGATATCAAAAATCAGCATATGAATCTCAACAATGGTGAAAAGTTTCATGTCGCAATGCATGCTGGGTTCCAGGATAATATAAAACTCCCATCATGCACTGCTGCATGCTTGTTGAGATTAATGTGCTAAATTGTGATATCTCTGTGTTTCTAAAACATAGTGTAGCTCTGTTTTTTTTTGTTTATGCATGATGTGTTAAAAAAAATGAGTCATAGTAATTTATTGCTGTTGTTCCACAGTAGTGCTAATGTAACACTTTTGATCGAGGATAAAACTCTGAATGAATAAGAATTAATTCCTTAGTGAATGAACAGGCAATATGATGACTTTGTCATCATAAGCATTACAACCACAATCATTCATAAGCTGTGTGCGCACAAGTGTGACTTGCAAAAACACAGCTCAAGCAGCAAAAGAAAGACGAATGTTTTAGCATCAGCATCCCAACTAAAGCAAGCACTGATCTCTATAATGGTAACGTCAAACAAACATTTTCAATTAAACATCTTAATAACAACTTCTGTATGACAGAAATAAAGTCATACTGGTTAATAATAAGTGTAATAATGTGTAATGGCTGGAAGTCAGTCGTAGTTATTGTGTTTCTCTATTTTCTGTTCTTGTGTTTCTCTTTTCTTCAGTGATTCTGCTTATTAACAGCAGGTGTTCATCACTAATGCTCAACAATCACTTACATATTCACTTAATTATCTCACTGCAACACTGTCTCAATGTTACTTTTTACTCTTTGTAGTGTGAATTTCCCTGTGGGGTTGAAAGGGTTAACAGTGTAAGATGAAATGAGTTCACAGTAATACTTTGCTCACGTTATTAATGTATTATACATTTTAGTTTAATACATTTAAATGACAGTTGGTCAATTTAAGGTTTCTGCAAGTGAAATTAGTTAACTCGAGTTTTAGTGCATTTTACAGTAACATACTGTAGATTACAGTAAAGAACTGCACAATTAACAGTAAATTACTGGCAACAGTGTTGCCAGTATTTTACTGTAAAAAAAAACCGGTAAGGTCTAACAGTGAAATACTCAAAAAGTGTACTTAAGTACAGTACTCAAGTAAATGTACTTTGTTACTGTCCACCTCTGGATGTTTTACACAATATATATTCCCATTGGGTTGTTGAGTTTTCATGTTATATGGTAACTTTAGACATAATGATTTTTATACTGTACAAACTGTGTAATCCCCTAACTCTAATGTAACAGTTATGGGTAGGTCATCTACGGACATCTAATATTACAGACATATTATCATGGTACAGTTCAGCCTATTATTGATTTTTATTTCCACTTCCCTTTTATCCAAAGAGATATTTAAACTATTTGCACTGTATTTATCAATGGGAAATACATGATGCTAAAATAATCTGTCATATGGCTCACATTTAATGGAGTCACACTTGCAAGTCGCAGCAGCACAAATTACGTGAACCAGCAACATATTTCTGCTTCAAATATTGTGCGTAGTTCACAGTGAGTGGTGGTTTCAGACATTATTTTATTAAAGTGCATTTGTAAGAGCCGCACTCGTACTGACTCTTATTCTGCCTGACAGAAAGAAAAGCTCGTAGCTTACTGAAGGCGGAGCGTTTTGGCCAATCAGATGAAAGGGGCGTTTCGGCGCTGCCCACGTGTGCAAATGAAATATCGAACCCATAATCCGATTTTTAAACTACAAACGAAAAATGAAAAATCGAGCCAAAATCTCATTTTTCGTTTTTTAAACTTAACTAAAAAACGAATAAACGAGCTGGTTTTTAATTCTCATTATTTCATTCCAAACAGGAAATGAAATGACCAAAAAGTACACGGACCCCATAGGACTATTATTTTGTTGAATAAACCTGGGGAACTACCGATGACGTCACATGCTCAGATTTTCTTGACCAATCGGCTGACAGGGGCGCCTCATGACCTGTGCAAAACGAATTTTGATGTCATTTATTCGTTTTTTTGCCTGTGAACTAAAAAACTAAAAATTAAGCGGAAATCTCGCTTTTTCGCTTTTTGGAAAAAACGACAAAACAATCATTCGTTCAGTCGTTTTTTGATTTAATATTGAAAGTAGAAAAAATTGAAAACAGTTCCTTTTTCGATTTTTCGTTTTTTCCAAAAAAACGAAAAACAAGAACTCAGCTTTATTTTTCGTTCTGAGGTAGAAAAATGAATAAACAGCTTGAATATTCGATTTCTACACGTGGGCGGGAATGAAACGCCCCTTTCCTCTGATTTGTCAGCCGAAGATCAAACTGTCCCGTCATCAGTTCTTCCTCAGTTCTGCACTGCAGAATAAGAGTCCTCCGTTGTGTGGATTCTTAACGCGTTTATTACAACTTTTTCATATTTTTTCCATCAACCAGACTAACGAATGGCTCGACACAACCCGTACTGGGGAATAGACTAGACAGGGCTTTCTTCTTTGTAGACCAGAGTTCTCAAGTGCCAGGGGTTTGCTATTTTCCGAATTGTAAAGTCACGTTTTTTGTTTTTTTTTTAGCATGAACCACGCTGTAAAAAAACTGAACGAATATAACGTTTTTTAGTACAACTAAAGTAGCACTGGGTGTGAAAAAAACAACACTTTAGTTAACTGAAATAAAAATTAAAACTAATAAAATAATAACTCTGGCTGTTAGGGAGAATTAAACATTTGTAAGACCATTGGTGACCTGTAACTTCAGATTAAGACGAGTGAACTCATTTTATATGTAGCATAGGATAGCAGGAAGCCTATTTATTTATAAGTTTCTATTATTTAATTCACATTTTAGTTTTGTAACATATTTATAGCCCTTCTTGCTATGTGGAAGCTCAACCAGCAGAGGTCACTCTACCCCCTTCTGTGACCCAATTCCTTCCATAAGCTTTTCCACTGTGTGTGTGTGTGTGTGTGTGTATAAAACGTTTTTTTTTTTTTTTTTTTAGCATGAACCACGCTGTAAAAAAACTGAACGAATATAACGTTTTTTAGTACAACTAAAGTAGCACTGGGTGTGAAAAAAAACAACACTTTAGTTAACTGAAATAAAAATTAAAACTACACTCAAAAAAAAAAATTGTGTCTAAAAATAAGATTTATGTATTTGAATCGCATAACAAATTCCCATGCATTTGGATTACATAGTTTTAACATAAACCAATCAATAATCTGAATGTGATTCATATTTTTAAGTCATATCTAAATGAAACAGATAAGATTTATGTAATTGTATTAATAAACTGAATGTGATTTATATTTGTCAGTCGTATGTAAATGAAACAGGTAAGATTTATGTAATAGTACACAGAAAAACGCCCATGTTAAATTAACACTGCTCAGTGTTCATATGTGTGCACACTACAGAGTTAAAGCGGTGTTGAAGTTAATGAGATAATTAAGTGATGATTTAGCATTAATTATGAACACCTGTTGTTAACAAGCAGAATCACTGAAGGAAAGAGAAACACAAGAATTACAACTGACTTCAGCCACAGCCTTAGATTGACATCAACTGAAGAGAAACGAAAACATTAAATCTGTGAAGATCTCAGCAGAGGAGAATTAAACAACTCCACAAACAGCATTACCAGCTTCACTTATTACTAACCAGACTGACTTTATTTCATTTCCATTTGAATGAAATCAATAGTTGCATTTTAAAGTCACCATGATGGTGGTTAGCGTTTGCTTTAGTTGGGCTCTTAACCATTGACTCTTTAATATAACATTATCTCTGGCTGCTAAAATTATGTGTTTATAAAACACGTTTGTTGCAGTGAAAAAGCCAAGAGAAAAAGAGATCAAGTGATACTGGCTGTTTATTGATGAAGGCTTTTTTTGCTGCAACAAACGTGTTTTATAAACACATAATTATAGTAGCCAGAGAAAACGTTATATTAAAGAGTCAATGGTCAAGAGCCCAACTAAAGCAAACGCTAGCCACCATCATGGTGACTTTAAAATACAACTATTGATTTCATTCAAACGGAAATGAAATAAAGTCAGTCTGGTTAGTAATAAGTGAAGCTGGTAATGCTGTTTGTGGAGTTGTTTAATCCTCCTCTGCTGAGATCTTCACAGATTTAATGTCTTCTTTTCTCTTCAGTTGATGTCAATCTAAGGCTGTGGCTGAAGTCAGTTGTAGTTCTTGTGTTTCTCTTTCCTTCAGTGATTCTGCTTGTTAACAGCAGGTGTTCATAATTAATGCTCAATCATCAGTTAATTATCTCATTAACTTCAACACAGCTTTAACTCTGTAGTGTGCACACATATGAACACTGAGCAGTGTTAATTTAACATGGGCGTTTTTCTGTGTACTATTACATAAATCTTACCTGTTTCATTTACATACGACTGACAAATATAAATCACATTCAGTTTATTAATACAATTACATAAATCTTATCTGTTTCATTTATGTATGACTTAAACATATGAATCACATTCAGGAGTATTGATTGGTTTATGTTAAAACTATGTAAACCAAATGCATGGGAATTTGTTATGCAATTCAAATACATAAATCTTATGTTTAGACACAATTTTTTTTTTGAGTGTAATAAAATAATAACTCTGGCTGTTAGGGAGAATTAAACATTTGTAAGACCATTGGTGACCTGTAACTTCAGATTAAGACGAGTGAACTCATTTTATATGTAGCATAGGATAGCAGGAAGCCTATTTATTTATAAGTTTCTATTATTTAATTCACATTTTAGTTTTGTAACATATTTATAGCCCTTCTTGCTATGTGGAAGCTCAACCAGCAGAGGTCACTCTACCCCCTTCTGTGACCCAATTCCTTCCATAAGCTTTTCCACTGTGTGTGTGTGTGTGTGTGTGTGTGTGTGTGTGTGTGTGTGTACTGTGTACCCCCGCAAGTAGCAGTGGCCACCCCCTGGCCACCCCATGTATAAAACTCTAGTTCCGCCACTGCTCTCGCGGCTATGAATAGCTACAGTTACAGTACAATTTTATTTACCATCATCGCGGTACCCACCACCACCAGCAGTTTTGCATTGCAGTATTTGCAATATCCACCCCTTGTCCAAAACTGAGCGTATTGTCTAAAAGAAGAGTTATAACTGCTGCGTATATGCTACACTTGACTGAACATTGTGCTTCACCACACAGATTTAACTCCGTCTAACAAAACCGCCTGGGTGCAGATTAATATTTAATATTTCTGATATATAAATATTTCTCTGAAACGCGTTAAGTTGCACTTAAGTAAGCCCAGGACCTGCCCTGAACAGTTTAATATGCGGTACGCAGAGCCATAGGACCAAGGCCGTAACCAGGGTTTGAAAATTAGTGAGGTCCGAGGTGAGGTGCAGGGCCGGATTAAGAATTCAGAGGCCCCTGGGCACAATCAATGTCTTGTAGGCCCCCCTTAGGCAGGCCAAATGTATAGTTTGTCCAAGGACATTTTAATTTTGCATTCAGAGTTTTAGTTTACTGACTTAAAAGGAACTTTGTTGTACTATGCTGGAGTAAAGTTCATAAATGATAGATCTTTCCCATATAGGATTTTGTAAAACTATGTTGGGTAAACCTCTGTCCCTCTAGGGGGGTTCGGGGGCATGCTCCCCCGCAAGAAAATTTTGTACATTTTAAGGTTAAATGCATCAATCTGGTGCTCTTTGAGAGCTCAAAATTAAGAGCTTCAACGGGCTTCAACCCATGAACTGTGCACAAATAAAAAACATTGACTTGTACCTGGACATTAAAGGGGGCTCAAACATATTTTTTAGTTATGATATGGAGTTTCAGTCTACATTACATTATAACTGGTGTTTTAGTATGCCAAACAATTAGTATAATAATATAATAATGATTTCTATAATTATTCCTATGACATAAAATCCATATAGCCTAATAAATGAAAATGAATATTTCAAAAGTATATTTTACATTACACTATAGGAAAATTACAATACTTTTGTCCTAATGTCTTCACTTGCAAGAAATAAACCCTTTGATCGCGTGAGCAAAGTGCGCACTTTTCTTTAAATCACGCAGCACAAACATAATGCCTATATAGGATACTTAAAGTCTTGTGCTGTTTTATAAAGCACAAAACCATATCACGGTTTCGATATTAGTTCGTTGGCAAAATATAACGCTAGAGACCTTTATGTTAGGCTATACATTTTACATCTCATGTGTATTGGGAAAAGGGAGAAGAGGGAGAAGAGCGAGTTCGGCAAAAGGCGGATTCGAACTCGAGTCGAACGCGTCAAAAGCTACTTAGTTTCAAGCACCTCACGCACGCCCAACGACCCGTGCAACTGTAGCTATTTAGTTGTGGGTGCCTTTTTTGCTAAAAAGACAGGCACTTAGTGCAAATTATACGCGCCATTATCGGAAATGTAAAAGAAAAAAAAGTTTATTGGCACTTTTTGGTCATTTCATGACTTTCAAATTGACATCAACTACGATGCTGTTGCATCATGCTTGTAGTTTCTTTTGCGCTTTATTTATAAATTATAATAAAGTGACATAAAGCGCTCTGCCGCATTTTTTACAGTCTATGCTCACAACACGCTCTCAAGCCCCGTTCACTGATCTACCTTCTCGCAGCGACATAAATTGCAAACACACATATGACGCGGTTTAAACGGCTAATTAATCATTCAGAGAGCTTGAAATTTTATTTTTGAATATAAAAAAATGACCGAGGTCCGGACCTCGGTGACCTCATAGCTGGCTACGGCCATGCATAGGACTATTATTTTGTTGAATAAACCTGGGGAACTACCGATGACGTCACATGCTCAGATTTTCTTGACCAATCGGCTGACAGGGGCGCCTCATGACCTGTGCAAAACGAATTTTGATGTCATTTATTCGTTTTTTGCCTGTGAACTAAAAAACGAAAAATTAAGCGGAAATCTCGCTTTTTCGCTTTTTGGAAAAAACGAAAAAACAATCATTCGTTCAGTCGTTTTTTGATTTAATAGTGAAAGTAGAAAAAATTGAAAACAGTTCCTTTTTCGATTTTTCGTTTTTTCCAAAAAAACGAAAAACAAGAACTCAGCTTTATTTTTCGTTTTTCGTTCTGAGGTAGAAAAATGAATAAACAGCTTGAATATTCGATTTCTACACGTGGGCGGGAATGAAACGCCCCTTTCCTCTGATTTGTCAGCCGAAGATCAAACTGTCCCGTCATCAGTTCTTCCTCAGTTCTGCACTGCAGAATAAGAGTCCTCCGTTGTGTGGATTCTTAACGCGTTTATTACAACTTTTTCATATTTTTTCCATCAACCAGACTAACGAATGGCTCGACACAACCCGTACTGGGGAATAGACTAGACAGGGCTTTCTTCTTTGTAGACCAGAGTTCTCAAGTGCCAGGGGTTTGCTATTTTCCGAATTGTAAAGTCACGTTTTTTTTTTTTTTTAGCATGAACCACGCTGTAAAAAAACTGAACGAATATAACGTTTTTTAGTACAACTAAAGTAGCACTGGGTGTGAAAAAACAACAACACTTTAGTTAACTGAAATAAAAATTAAAACTAATAAAATAATAACTCTGGCTGTTAGGGAGAATTAAACATTTGTAAGACCATTGGTGACCTGTAACTTCAGATTAAGACGAGTGAACTCATTTTATATGTAGCATAGGATAGCAGGAAGCCTATTTATTTATAAGTTTCTATTATTTAATTCACATTTTAGTTCTCTTACGAGAGGTTCTCTCGTATTGCGTAAGTAGCTTACGCATCGGGAAAGTCTTCTTTCTTCGAGATCTGAAGCCAAAAAATTATCCTTAATTTTGTATTCATTGTCAACGCAGTGCAGCAGCTGACAGACCTAGGCAGGCTAAATAAGCGTGCTCATTGGCTGCTCGGCTGCAACTGCTTAAGCCTATCGGTGAGCACTCTGAACGCGGCAACCAATGAGGGCGCTTCGCGCCCTCCACACCCTTCTAACCGTCAGAATGGGCGTGGCCAGCGTGTATATATTCAGCGCTCACAGGCTAAAATTCTGATTTTCTTGTCTTCAGCGACGCTCTTCGCATCGCTGGATCTTGAGAGCCGCCGCCGTTGAAACCAGCGACCAGCAAGCTTAGGACAGCGCCTGAGGAAGCCGGCCGTCTTCGCCGCCTTCAGCCATCCGTGCCTGCTACGCTATCCGGCGACATATCCTTTACATTATTACTGTTTCTGTGTGTACTCTAAAAGAGCACGAGGCGTTTTTGTAAAAACGCCTCGTTTTTGCGGCTCGTGCCGCGCCCCGCTCAGCAACGGAGACCGCCACCTCTCTGCGCTCTCCGCCTGGGCCGCGGGCACGCCGCCACCGCACTCTCCGAGTGCGAAGAGCTTTCAATGTCGACCCTGCGGGCTCGACTTGAAGCTTTCGACCAAGCTGTCGCTCCGCCTGTCCCTGCCGGGCCGCGCAATAAGAAGCGCCGCTCGCAGCGACCACCGGAGACTGTTGTGACTGAGGAGCTCGCCGGAACCTCTCCCTCGAGCTCTCTCTCGCCCTCTCCCTCCCGGCCGCTCTACCGCCGGCTCTGCCCGCGCCGCCGCCGCGTCAGGAGATGAGGCGAATGTGATAGATACCCGTACTCTCCCTCTGTTCGAGCCGTGCAATACGCCGCTCACAAGGGATGGCAGAAGCGGACGGTCTCGGAGCGAGTTTCCTCTCCCTCTGTTCGAGCCGTGCAATACGCCGCTCACGAGGGATGGCAGGAGCGGACGGTCTCGGAGCGAGTTTCCTCTCCCTCTGTTCGAGCCGCGCAAACTGAGCCGCTCACGAGGGATGGCAGAAGCGGACGGTCTCGGAGCGAGTTTCCTCTCCCTCTGTTCGAGCCGTGCAATACGCCGCTCACGAGGGATGGCAGGAGCGGACGGTCTCGGAGCGAGTTTCCTCTCCCTCTGTTCGAGCCGCGCAAACTGCGCCGCTCACAAGGGATGGCAGGAGCGGACGGTCTGAGCTCTCTTTACGTTACAAGAAAGCTACTCCGTCCTCGCGCGTCACTGGTGAAAGGGGAACAGAGTGTTTTCGTCCCGCCGTGGCCTGGACTATAACCTCCATTCTCACACATTTCTCAGTCCCCTCTTAAGTTCAGGCGACTGGAATTGTTACTATTGCAGTATACGAGCCTGTTATAAATACACGCTCGCCTGCAAGCAAACACCGTCACAAGACATGATACTAATGTATTCTCCCCTGTGGCTCAGTGGCGGAATCCTAGACTGTCAAGCTAGAGACCGGGGCTCGGTCCCCGCTCTCGCGGCAGTTAAAGTTTATGCTGTTCGCTTCTCCGAGCTCGCGGCCAGTTTTTCTTACATACAGAAAACAAGCCCGCTCTCTCCCTCGTTGGGCCGCGCAGATTGTGCCGTTCAAGGGATGACAAAGCGGACGGTCACGAGCAGCGTTCAGCGTACGCGCCTCACTCACCGGCGAAAAGAGAAGAGAGTGTGTTAGTCTCGCTACGGCTGGACAACCGCCAATTCTCACACATTTCTCAGTCCCCTCTTAAGTTCAGGCGACTGGAAATATTACTATTGCAGTAAACGAGCCTGTTTTAAACACACGCTCGCCTGCAAACGAACGCCGACGCGACACATGAGGTCGCTTTTTATATGCTCGCGCTAACTGAAAGCTTATGTGATTCCCCTGTGGCTCAGTGGCAGAATCATACGCTTTCATGCGAGAGACCCGCGTTCGATCCCAGCTCTCGGGGAAAATAAAATTTATGCTGCTTGCTTCTCCGAGCTCGCGGCCAGTCTTTCTTACTTACAGAAAGCGAACCCGCCCCTCGCACCACACCTTCTCAGGGTGCTCGAGTATTTTTTGAGCGTCTAAACACGAGAGAAGAAAAGACGGTTAAATCCCGCAGCCCTGCGGCTGGACCACCGTCGAAGCTTAACGCTCTGTCAGTCCCCGTTGCCACGGCTACTGCAGCTGTTTACCCCGCAGTCAACGAGCCGGTATCTACCCGCTCGCCTGCGCGCATCCGCCGTTCTCACGGCAACCCAGAAAAATGTCAAAAGAGCATAATGTCTGGTTGCACGGCTGATGCCGTATGTGTTTCTAGTACAGTGAATGTGCCCACGTTCTGTGCTCACCCCTGTACACAAGCACTATACATCCCGTGTCTCTCACAGAGCCCACTCTCATGAAGCAGGCAAAAGCCGCTTTAGTGTTAAAAGTAGGTCACGTGTCCACTTCTCCGTGCCCACACCTACTCACTGCCCGCTCTGTCACACGGCCTCGCACGACCGGTCATGTTTTAAATGTGAGTCCTGTGCCCGCCCTCGAGCGCTCACACATACATTTTCGCGCCTCACACTATATGTTCCCCGTCCAAAGCCACCGGGACACTGTGTGTAAAACGGCCAGCTATCGCTACGTGCGATCCGCCGTATCTAACCACCAAGAGCGCGCGCGCCGCGCCCGCCCCTGAATGTAACTCCTGTGCCCGCCCTCGAGCGCTCACACATACTAACGAACATTTTCGCCCCGACGCCGCCATCGCGCGTCGCGCCTCACACTTTATGTTCCCCGTCTAAAGCCACCGGGACACTGTGTGTAAAACGGCCAGCTATCGCTGCGTGCGATCTGCCGTATCTAAGCACCAAGAGCGCGCGCGCCGCGCCCGCCCCTCCGTTTCGAGCTCTCGAGCCCGCGATGCGCGGCGATCGGAGCCCGGAGGCCATTCTGCCCCTGGCTGCACACGCAAAAGCGTGGGAAACTATTCCAGGCGCATCAGAACGGGTGCTAAGCACAGTAAAACAGGGCTATACTCTGCAGTTCGCTCGCCGCCCTCCGCGCTTTCAAGCGCGTATCGAGACCAGAGTGAATGGGGAAGTAGCACATCTACTTCGAGCAGAAATAGCTACACTTCTGTGCAAAAGGGCTATGGAACCGGTTTCCCCTTCCATGAGCGAGTCGGGCTTTTACAGCCGTTATTTCCTCGTTCCCAAGAAGGACGGAGCACTCAGACCAATTTTGGATCTGAGACGTTTGAACGAGGCTCTTATGAGAAGACCGTTCAAAATGCTCACAACCAGACAAATTCTCGCGCAAATTCGCCCGAGGGACTGGTTTATATCTCTCGATCTAAAAGACGCGTGCTTTTCAGATCCTGATAATACCCCGTCACAGGCCATTCTTGAGATTCGCCTTCGACGGTCAGGTATATCAGTACACGGCCCACCTGTCGACACAGCGCGCGCGCTGCATTCGACGCCTGGCCGCGTCCCTCCGGCCGGGCAGCACCGTACCTCTCAAAACATTTCAGAGGCTACTGGGTTGTATGGCCTCAGCCGCAGCAGTGCTTCGGCTGGGTCTTTTACGAATGCGCCCGCTACAACGCTGGCTGAATGCCCGAGTGCCTCACAGAGCATGGGCTTCCGGCGGTATTCGCATCAGAGTGACTCAGAGCTGCGTTTCAGCTCTGAAGCCCTGGTTAGCGGCCGACTGGTACCAGCGGGGAGTGACAATGGGAGCTATCTCACACCGCAAAATTATCTCGACGGACGCTTCCACCTCAGGCTGGGGCGCTCTGTTCGAGGGCAAACCGGCTTTTGGCCTATGGTCAGACCGGGAAAAATGCCTCCACATAAACTGTTTGGAGATGATAGCGGTCGAGAACGCGCTCAGGCGCTTCCTCCCATTCATACGGGATCACCATGTGCTAGTCCGCTCGGACAACATGTCCGTGGTATCCTATGTGAACCGACAGGGCGGTGTCAGATCCAGGAATCTGTGCAGGCTGACAGAACGCCTTCTCGTGTGGGCTTACCGCTCGCTGCGCTCGCTGAAAGCCGCGCACGTACCGGGCCACCTGAATGTCGGTCCAGACAGACTGTCCAGGGACAACATTCCCCCGGGAGAATGGTCTCTGCACCTCCAGACAGTCCAGTTTCTCTGGCGCCTATTCGGCAGAGCGGAAATCAACCTCTTTGCGTCGAAAGACAATGCTCAATGCCTGAAGTTTTAATTTGAAGAGCGAGGACGCGCTGTCCCAGACATGGCCCAGCCTCCCGCTGTATGCTTTTCCTCCGATCTCCCTGTTGCCACAGGTCATTTCGAGGATCAGAGAAACGCACCACTCAATGCTGCTTATAGCCCCGCGATGGGAAAACCAAACTTGGTACCCAGAGCTAGTGAGGCTGTCGCACTCACCCCCGTGGCCGATCCCGGTGAGAAAGGATCTCCTCTCCCAAGCCGCTGGATCGATCTGGCATCCCCATCCAGAGCGCTGGTCGCTGCATGCATGGGTGATCAACGGATACCCGTTGACCTGTCAGAAGGGGTCGTGAACACGATCACACAGTCGAGAGCCCCCTCCACGAGACGGCTCTATGCGTCTAAATGGTCGGTGTTTTCTAAATGGTGCGCTACTCAAAACCTGGATCCGCGCGCATGCGGGGTCCCGCGGGTGCTCTCCTTCTTACAAGAGCTGTTGGAAAAGGGCAGATCCCCTTCCACGCTCAAAGTATATGTAGCCGCTATTACAGCGTTCGCTGAGACGACGCGCGGCCGGGCAATGGGAAGGAATGAGCTCATTATCCGCTTCCTCAGAGGAGCTAGACGGATGAATCCCCCGCGGCCCCCCTCGGTTCCCTCGTGGGATCTGTCCTTGGTCCTGGCGGCCCTAAAGGCTTTTCCCTTTGAACCGCTTGAATCCGCGGATCTAAAGTATCTGTCGCTTAAAACCGTTTTTCTGATAGCTCTGTCTTCAGTCAAACGAGTGGGTGATTTGCACGCGCTATCTGTTAGCCCTGCATGTCTCGAGTTCGGGCCGAATGACTCGAAAGTCATTCTCAGACCGAGGCACGGTTACATCCCCAAAGCGATTGGAACCCTGTTTAGGGCACAAGTTATTTCCCTCTCGGCTCTGCCAGCATCCGATAGTGGGGACAGTGATAACCTCCTATGCCCTGTCCGGGCGCTGAGAGTTTACATCACGCGCTCCGCCGCTTTCAGGCGTTCAGAGCAGCTCTTTGTTTCCTTCGGCGGACGCACCAAAGGTCTTGCCGCCTCGAAGCAGAGCTTGTCCAGGTGGATAGTGGACGCGATAGCAGCAGCTTATGCCTCCAAACACCTGCAGTGCCCTCTGGGCATCAGAGCCCATTCCACTAGAGGCATGGCCTCGTCGTGGGCCTGGTCCAGCGGAATTTCTATCCACGACATTTGTATGGCGGCGAGCTGGACCTCCCCGTCAACATTCGTGAGGTTTTATAACCTGGAAGTTCCTGCCCTACAGGCAAAAATATTGTCAGTATAAGTGACATGTATGCTCTGCCCAGCTCCCGTGTGCAGACTACGTTCATATGCTGGCGCTATTCTGGTAACTACTCAGGGTGAAGTGTTTGACTCAGACCGGCTGATCCGTTCTGTTTCCTATTTCCCGTTACGCGCTGTTATCGGTGCTGGCCCGCGCTGCTGGCCGCCCGCATTATTCTCTGCCGCGCGGGAATTTTTCTCTTCATGTGAGACCGACTATGTCGTTTTCTCCTACCCTTATGAGTGCTTATGTACTGTATGGGCTCGCTCCGCCGGCCCTACTGTTTGTACTGTTATGTTTATAGACCGGCCGCGCCGCTCTATTTCATATGCTGCATGAAGTGCATGTACTGCGCTGGCCCGTCTCTCCGACCGGCCACATTTCCCAGCAGAGTGTTTTCCCCGGTTCCCCTGGGATTCATGGGCTGGATGCTCGGCGCACACGGCGTTGACAAAGGGTTCCCGATGCGTAAGCTACTTACGCAATACGAGAGAACCTCTCGTAAGAGAACGTACTCGGTTACTAATGTAACCTCGGTTCTCTCTAGAAGAGGGAACGAGTATTGCGTAACCTGCCGTGTCGCGCCACGAGCTTTTGCGCTTCAGACTGCGAAAACCAGAATTTTAGCCTGTGAGCGCTGAATATATACACGCTGGCCACGCCCATTCTGACGGTTAGAAGGGTGTGGAGGGCGCGAAGCGCCCTCATTGGTTGCCGCGTTCAGAGTGCTCACCGATAGGCTTAAGCAGTTGCAGCCGAGCAGCCAATGAGCACGCTTATTTAGCCTGCCTAGGTCTGTCAGCTGCTGCACTGCGTTGACAATGAATACAAAATTAAGGATAATTTTTTGGCTTCAGATCTCGAAGAAAGAAGACTTTCCCGATGCGTAAGCTACTTACGCAATACTCGTTCCCTCTTCTAGAGAGAACCGAGGTTACATTAGTAACCGAGTACGTTTTGTAACATATTTATAGCCCTTCTTGCTATGTGGAAGCTCAACCAGCAGAGGTCACTCTACCCCCTTCTGTGACCCAATTCCTTCCATAAGCTTTTCCACTGTGTGTGTGTGTGTGTGTACTGTGTACCCCCGCAAGTAGCAGTGGCCACCCCCTGGCCACCCCATGTATAAAACTCTAGTTCCGCCACTGCTCTCGCGGCTATGAATAGCTACAGTTAAAGTACAATTTTATTTACCATCATCGCGGTACCCACCACCACCAGCAGTTTTGCATTGCAGTATTTGCAATATCCACCCCTTGTCCAAAACTGAGCGTATTGTCTAAAAGAAGAGTTATAACTGCTGCGTATATGCTACACTTGACTGAACATTGTGCTTCACCCCACAGATTTAACTCCGTCTAACAAAACCGCCTGGGTGCAGATTAATATTTAATATTTCTGATATATAAATATTTCTCTGAAACGCGTTAAGTTGCACTTAAGTAAGCCCAGGACCTGCCCTGAACAGTTTAATATGCGGTACGCAGAGCCATAGGACTATTATTTTGTTGAATAAACCTGGGGAACTACCGATGACGTCACATGCTCAGATTTTCTTGACCAATCGGCTGACAGGGGCGCCTCATGACCTTTGCAAAACGAATTTTGATGTCATTTATTCGTTTTTTGCCTGTGAACTAAAAAACGAAAAATTAAGCGGAAATCTCGCTTTTTCGCTTTTTGGAAAAAACGAAAAAACAATCATTCGTTCAGTCGTTTTTTGATTTAATATTGAAAGTAGAAAAAATTGAAAACAGTTCCTTTTTCGATTTTTCGTTTTTTCCAAAAAAACGAAAAACAAGAACTCAGCTTGATTTTTCGTTTTTCGTTCTGAGGTAGAAAAATGAATAAACAGCTTGAATATTCGATTTCTACACGTGGGCGGGAATGAAACGCCCCTTTCCTCTGATTTGTCAGCCGAAGATCAAACTGTCCCGTCATCAGTTCTTCCTCAGTTCTGCACTGCAGAATAAGAGTCCTCCGTTGTGTGGATTCTTAACGCGTTTATTACAACTTTTTCATATTTTTTCCATCAACCAGACTAACGAATGGCTCGACACAACCCGTACTGGGGAATAGACTAGACAGGGCTTTCTTCTTTGTAGACCAGAGTTCTCAAGTGCCAGGGGTTTGCTATTTTCCGAATTGTAAAGTCACGTTTTTTTGTTTTTTTTTTTTGTTTTTTTTTAGCATGAACCACGCTGTGTTTTATTCCTACGTGACTATATAATGCATTTTACTTCAAATAATCTAAATGTTGACTTTGAAGAGTAGGCGCGTCAGAAGGCTAGTCACTCTATTTTGGTTCATTTTTGGTGTGCACCAGAAAGATGTTCAAAGGAGACTGAGACGCGCTAAAGCAGCGCATCATGTTGATTTCTTTATTTTTCAAAGGCATGACATTTTGTATTCATTTTGAATGTACACAAATAAAAATATAAATTTTACTGTTTCGAATGACAGATTATTAAACGACAGAATATTAAGTTATTTCCCCTGCTGAACAACAAATCCAAGTGATGGTGCTGGCACATTGCTCGCTCACACAACATCTAGGCTATTATCAGTTCACTTCTGGCATTGCTAACTTGACATCGCAGCCTGTTCATTATTAAAATAAAACACAGTCAACCAAATATATAAAAAGCTATTCTGCATAATTGAATTGGTCTGTTGTACAATATAAAGGCTGTGCCGCACAGTCCTACTTGCTGTTATTCCAAACTCATTTCCCTTGCTGTGAAGATGATGATTTAGCCTATACGTGTATATTGGGACTCGGCTGAAGTATATAGCCTTCTTTATATTTAAGTTGGCTTGAGAAAGCCAACTTACTGATATTGTACTTAAACTTATTAATGGTGCTTGCTGAAAGCAAGGCATCATTAGTGTTCTCTTGCATACTTATTAGTGGTGCTTTTTTGAAAGCATCACTATTGTTATTGCTCATACTTATTATTAATGGTGCTTGCTGAAAGCAAGGCATCATTAGTGTTCTCTTGCATACTTATTAGTGGTGCTTGCTGAAAGCAAGGCATCACTATTGTTATTGCTCATACTTATTATTCAGTGGTGGTAAGTAATGAAGTAAAAATACTTTGTTACTTTACTTAAGTAGTTATTTCGGGGATCTGTACTTTACTTGAGTATGATTTATTTGCATCTACTTTCACTCTTACTCCACTACAATATTAAAGACAAAGTTTACTTTTTACTCCGATACATTTCCCCATGCCCACTCCCAAGTATTTATTACACTGGCTTTCCAAACCAATGAAAAACTTGTTTTTCTTTTGAAAAAAAAAAAAAAAGAACGCGCGAGGCCGCGATCAAGCTCTTTGTCAGCTCACGCAGCAGTCAGTTAGTTCGCCAAAATAAATAAAACTATCGTGCAAATTAATGTAACAGTTAATGCGGAACTAATTTATACGCGGGTTCTTTAGGGACATAATCTGAGATTGCAAGGCTGGAATGTGTGTGTGTGCGTCAGTCTGTGTCTGTGAGTGAGAGAGAGAGTCGCGGGCGCGATCGAACAGTGGAAACAATGTTGTTTTTGTATGTTTTTAATACGTCGTCATTTTGTACATACAGGACATCATTCAAACTGCAAAGTGTTAACTTATATGTGGACACTCGCAATAAAAAACAACAAATTCTTGCGTGTTTTGAGGGAGTTTCTTTCCTGTTTATCCTCGCCAGCCATAACCTCCATCGTTGTTCTGACAAAAGCTTCGTCTTGTCACATTCATGAAGTCTAATGACGGGTATACTGTAAAATCCAAATTTAACTGAACCTCCGGCACGATTTGAACATCCATTGACCCAGCAGGAGATGACCATTTTCACTTTTTATCACGAAATTAACTCGTTTCAGCTTCTTCGTCTAATGTTCTGCCCACAGCATGCCCACAGAAATGGCGCCGGGTCGGCAAATGCCCGTGTGTTGTGACGTCATGTGGGAACTATGTATAGGCTACTGCGTTAAGGTGCTTCATTATCTCTTGATTGCAAATCTAACAAATTCTTAATTGCAGTATCTAATCACATCATTTTTTCAATTAAAACATTGCATATCACTCCCAAAACAATCTGCTTAATTATTTATATTTACATTTATATTTTAATTTTGAATATTTACTTTTTACTTTCGGTACTTAAGTATTTTTTAAATCGGATACTTTTGTACTTTTACTCAAGTGATGTTTGAATGGAGGACTTTCTACTTTTACTGGAGTCATTTTTTATTTATGTATATCTACTTTTACTTGAGTATAACTTTTGAGTACTTTTACCACCCCTGTTATTATTCTTATTATTAGTGGTGCTTGCTGAAAGCAAGGCATCACTATTGTTATTGCTCATACTTATTATTAGTGGTGCTTTTTTGAAAGCATCACTATTGTTATTGCTCATACTTATTATTCTTTTTATAATTAATGGTGCTTGCTGAAAGCAAGGCATCATTAGTGTTCTCTTGCATACTTATTATTAATGGTGCTTGCTGAAAGCAAGGCATCATTAGTGTTCTCTTGCATACTTATTAGTGGTGCTTGCTGAAAGCAAGGCATCACTATTGTTATTGCTCATACTTATTATTCTTATTATTATTCTTATTATTATTATTATTCTGGACAAAGTTTGGCGCGTAACTCGCCCCGCACTGTTTGTCACAGACCCATGAATGAGGTGTCAAATCGACCGGCTCATTGAGGAGAGGTGTGCTATGACTTTTATCGGGGATCGGGGGTGCGGTGTTCACCCCAGGGGCGAAAAAGCGGCCCAAAAAGTTCCATTGACTTAACATTGCGACGAAATTTGAGCACTCATAGCTCTGAGCGAGGATTTCGCAGAAACGTGTGATTTGCCACATTTGAAGAGGCTGACAGGCTCTGTAAGAACATACCTCACAATGGGGTAAAAGTTGCACCCCTGGGGGGCAGGAGCGTCCCAAAGTTGCCCCATTGACTTACTATGGGGAAGGAATGTCCCGTGAAACACACATGCTTTTCCTACTATGGTAAATTGCATAGGGATTTTGTAATGAACGTAGCTCTGGATCACAGTATCATAGAGACAAGGGGGTGGGCTCATTTTACTCAGACGACCAATCAGTCTCTTAGGATCATTGTGAAGCTATCAAGCCACGCCCTAGCAACCATTTAGAGCACCTTAGCAACAAGTCCCATAGACTTCCATTGAAAGAGTTCAAAGGGATATCTCCGGACTGAATTGTCATAGAAACTAGAGGGTGGTCTCGTTTGACTTGGGGCACCAAACAGCCAATCATGAATCACCTCAACTCTTCCTAGCCCCTCCCTAGCAACCATTGTCGAGCACCTTAGCAACCAAAATCCGAGAGGGATATCTTACATTCTGAAAGTCACAGAGGCATGGGAGTTGGTTTATATCATTCAGCTGCCAAGCCACTCCCTAGCAACCAAACAGAGTACCCTAGCAACCAAAATTCAAAGAGGGATATCTTCCATTCTGAATGTCACAGAGAAATGGGAGTTGGTTTATATCATTCATAGTGACAAGAAGCCTTTGCAGTTTCGTCATTGGCAGCTGCCAAGCCACTCCATAGCAACCAAACAGAGTACCCTAGCAACCAAAATCCAAAGAGGGATGTCTGCCATTCTGAATGTCACAGAGAAATGGGAGTTGGTTTATATCATTCATAGTGACACAAAGCCTTTTCAGTTTCATCATTGGCAGCTGCCAAGCAAATCCATAGCAACCAAACAGAGAACCCTAGCAACCAAAATCCAAAGAGGGATGTCTTCCATTCTGAATGTCACAGAGGCATGGGAGTTGGATTATATCATTCATAGTGACAAGACGCCTTTGCAGTTTCATCATTGGCAGCTGCCAAGCCACTCCTTAGCAACCATTGTCGAGCACCTTAGCAACCAAAACCATAGAGGGATATCTTCCATTCTGAATGTCACAGAGGCATGGGAGTTGGTTTATATCATTCATTCTGACAAGCAGACTTTGCAGTTTCATCATTGGCAGCTGTCAAGCAAATCCATAGCAACCAAACAGAGAACCCTAGCAACCAAAATCCAAAGAGGGATATCTTCCATTCTGAATGTCACAGAGGCATGGGAGTTGGTTTATATCCTTCACAGTGACAAGAAGCCTTTGCAGTTTCATCATTGGCAGCTGCCAAGCAACTCCATGGCAACCAAACAGAGTACCCTAGCAACCAAAATCCAAAGAGGGATATCTTCCATTCTGAATGTCACAGAGGCATGGGATTTGGTTTGAATCATTCATACTGACAAGCAGCCTTTGGAGTTTCATGATTGGCAGCTGCCAAGCCACTCCTTAGCAACCAAACAGAGGACCCTAACAACCGTTTATCAAGACCCATGTCTCTGCATCAGAACATCGTATAGAGATGGGGGTTGGCTGTTTTGTTTTGGTTGGGAAACAGTCTGTAACTATCACCATGGTAACTGAATTCACACCCTAGCAACCGTTTAGAGCCTCCTAGCAACCATATTGCAACATATAGAAGCCATATTTCAGCTCCACAACATCGTACAGACATAGTTGTTGGCTCGAATGCAATCATGTACAACACCCTAGCAACCAAGTGGAGAGTTTTGCCACTGCAAGCACCACTTCACATTTTCTTCAGGAAATGTACATTCTAGTTATTATTCTTATTTTTATTCTGGACAAAGTTTGGCGCGTAACTTGTCCCGCACCGTTTGTCTCAGACCCCTGAGTGAGGTGTCAAATCGACCGGCTTATTGAGGAGAGGTGTGCTATGACTTTTATAAGCGATCGGGGGTGCGATGTTTGCCCCAGGGGCGAAAAAGCGGCCAAAAAAGTCCCATAGACTTAACATTGCGACAAACTTTGACGACTCCTAGCTCAGAGCGAGGATTTCACATAAACTTGTGATTTGCCACATTTGAAGAGGCTGACAGGCTCTGTAAGAACATACCTCACAATGGGGTAAAAGTTGTAGCCCTGGGGGGCAGAAGCTGCCCAAAGTTGCCCCATTGACTTACTATGGGGAAGGAACATCCTGTGAAACTCACATGCTTTTCCTACTATGGTAAATTGCATAGGGATTTTGTATTGAACATAGCTCCTGATCACAGTGTCATAGAGACAAGGGGGCGAGCTCATTTTACTCAGACGACCAATCAGTCTCTCAGGATCATTGTGAAGCTATCAAGCCACGCCCTAGCAACCATTTAGAGCCCCTTAGCAACAAGTTCCATAGACTTCCATTGAACGAGTTCAAAGAGATATCTCCAGACTGAATTGTCATAGAAACATGGGGGTGGTCTCATTTGACTCGTGGCAGCAAACAGCCAATCATGAATCACCTCAACACTTCTTAGCCCCTCCCTAGCAACCATTGTCGAACACCTTAGCAACCAAAATCCAAAGAGGGATATCTTCCATTATGAATATCACAGAGGCATGGGAGTTGGTTTATATCATTCATAGTGACAAGAAGCTTTTGCAGTTTCATAATTGGCATCTGCCAAGCCACTCTATAGCAACCAAACAGAGTACCTTAGCAACCAAAATCCAAAGAGGGATATCTGCCATTCTGAATGTCACAGAGAAATGGGAGATGGTTTATATCATTCATAGTGACAAGAAGCCTTTGGAATTGCATCATTGGCAACTGCCAAGCCACTCCCTAGCAACCAAACAGAGTACCCTAGCAACCGTTTAGCAAAACGAATATCTCTGTATCAGAACATCGTATAGAGATTGGAGTTGGTTTATATCATTCATACTGACAAGCAGCCTTTGAAGTTTCATGATTGGCAGCTGCCAAGCCACTCCCTAGCAACCAACAGAGTACCCTAGCAACCAAAATACAAAGAGGGATATCTTCCATTCTGAATGTCACAGAGGCATGGGAGTTGGTTTATATAATTCATAATGACAAGAAGCCTTTGCAGTTTCATCAGTGGCAGCTGCCAAGCCACTCCCTAGCAACCAAACAGAGTATCCTAGCAACCAAAATCCAAAGAGGGATATCTTCCATTCTGAATGTCACAGAGGCATGGGAGTTGGTTTATATCATTCATAGTGGCAAGAAGCCTTTGGAATTGCATCATTGGCAGCTGCCAAGTAACTCCATAGCAACCAAACAGAGTACCCTAGCAACCAAAACCCAAAGAGGCATATCTTCCATTCTGAATGTCGCAGAGGCATGGGAGTTGGTTTATATCATTCATACTGACAAGCAGCCTTTGGAGTTTCATGATTGGCAGCTGACAAGCCACTCCCTAGCAACCAAACAGAGTACCCTAGCAACCAATATCCAAAGAGGGATATCTTCCATTCTGTATGTCGCAGAGGCATGAGAGTTGGATTATATCATTCATACTGACAAGCAGCCTTTGGAGTTTCATGATTGGCAGCTGCCACGCTACTCCCTAGCAACCAAACAGAGTACCCTAGCAACCGTTTAGCAAAACGTATATCTCTGCATCAGAACATCGTATAGAGATGGGAGTTGGTTTATATCATTCATACTGACAAGAAGCCTTTGCAGTTTCATCATCAGCAGCTGCCAAGCAACTCCATAGCAACCAAACAGAGTACCCTAGCAACCATTTTACAAGACCTACATCTCTGCATCAGAATATTGTATAGAGATGGGGGTTGGCTCATTAGTTTCAGTTGTAAAACAGTCTGTAAATATCACCATGGTAACTGTGTATTCACACCCTAGCAACCATTTAGAGCCACCTAGCAACCATATTGCAACATATAGAAGCCATATTTCAGCTCCACAACATCGTACAGACATGGTTGTTGGCTCGTATGCAATCATGTACAACACCCTAGCAACCGAGTGGAGAGTTTTGCCACTGCAAGCACCATTTCACATTTTCTTCAGGAAATGTACATTCTAGTTAATGGTGCTTGCTGAAAGCAAGGCATCATTAGTGTTCTCTTGCATACTTATTATTATTCTTATTTTTATTCTGGACAAAGTTTGGCGCGTAACTCGTCCCGCACCGTTTGTCTCAGACCCCTGAGTGAGGTGTCAAATCGACCGGCTCATTGAGGAGAGGTGTGCTATGACTTTTATAAGCGATCGGGGGTGCGATGTTTGCCCCAGGGGCGAAAAAGCGGCCAAAAAAGTCCCATAGACTTAACATTGCGACAAACTTTGACGACTCCTAGCTCAGAGCGAGGATTTCACATAAACTTGTGATTTGCCACATTTGAAGAGGCTGACAGGCTCTGTAAGAACATACCTCACAATGGGGTAAAAGTTGTAGCCCTGGGGGGCAGAAGCTGCCCAAAGTTGCCCCATTGACTTACTATGGGGAAGGAACGTCCTGTGAAACTCACATGCTTTTCCTACTATGGTAAATTGCATAGGGATTTTGTATTGAACATAGCTCCTGATCACAGTGTCATAGAGACAAGGGGGCGGGCTCATTTTACTCAGACGACCAATCAGTCTCTCAGGATCATTGTGAAGCTATCAAGCCACGCCCTAGCAACCATTTAGAGCCCCTTAGCAACAAGTTCCATAGACTTCCATTGAAAGAGTTCAAAGAGATATCTCCGGACTGAATTGTCATAGAAACATGGGGGTGGTCTCATTTGACTCGGGGCAGCAAACAGCCAATCATGAATCACCTCAACACTTCCTAGCCCCTCCCTAGCAACCATTGTCGAACACCTTAGCAACCAAAATCCAAAGAGGGATATCTTCCATTATGAATATCACAGAGGCATGGGAGTTGGTTTATATCATTCATAGTGACAAGAAGCTTTTGCAGTTTCATAATTGGCATCTGCCAAGCCACTCTATAGCAACCAAACAGAGTACCTTAGCAACCAAAATCCAAAGAGGGATATCTGCCATTCTGAATGTCACAGAGAAATGGGAGATGGTTTATATCATTCATAGTGACAAGAAGCCTTTGCAGATTCATCATTGGCAACTGCCAAGCCACTCCCTAGCAACCAAACAGAGTACCCTAGCAACCGTTTAGCAAAACGAATATCTCTGTATCAGAACATCGTATAGAGATTGGAGTTGGTTTATATCATTCATACTGACAAGCAGCCTTTGAAGTTTCATGATTGGCAGCTGCCAAGCCACTCCCTAGCAACCAACAGAGTACCCTAGCAACCAAAATACAATGAGGGATATCTTCCATTCTGAATGTCACAGAGGCATGGGAGTTGGTTTATATAATTCATAATGACAAGAAGCCTTTGCAGTTTCATCAGTGGCAGCTGCCAAGCCACTCCCTAGCAACCAAACAGAGTATCCTAGCAACCAAAATCCAAAGAGGGATATCTTCCATTCTGAATGTCACAGAGGCATGGGAGTTGGTTTATATCATTCATAGTGACAAGAAGCCTTTGGAATTGCATCATTGGCAGCTGCCAAGTAACTCCATAGCAACCAAACAGAGTACCCTAGCAACCAAAATCCAAAGAGGCATATCTTCCATTCTGAATGTCGCAGAGGCATGGGAGTTGGTTTATATCATTCATACTGACAAGCAACCTTTGGAGTTTCATGATTGTCAGCTGACAAGCCACTCCCTAGCAACCAAACAGAGTACCCTAGCAACCAATATCCAAAGAGGGATATCTTCCATTCTGTATGTCGCAGAGGCATGAGAGTTGGATTATATCATTCATACTGACAAGCAGCCTTTGGAGTTTCATGATTGGCAGCTGCCACGCTACTCCTTAGCAACCAAACAGAGTACCCTAGCAACCGTTTAGCAAAACGTATATCTCTGCATCAGAACATCGTATAGAGATGGGAGTTGGTTTATATCATTCATACTGACAAGAAGCCTTTGCAGTTTCATCAGCAGCAGCTGCCAAGCAACTCCATAGCAACCAAACAGAGTAGCCTAGCAACCATTTTACAAGACATACATCTCTGCATCAGAATATTGTATAGAGATGGGGGTTGGCTCATTAGTTTCAGTTGTAAAACAGTCTGTACATATCACCATGGTAACTGTGTATTCACACCCTAGCAACCATTTAGAGCCACCTAGCAACCATATTGCAACATATAGAAGCCATATTTCAGCTCCACAACATCGTACAGACATGGTTGTTGGCTCGTATGCAATCATGTACAACACCCTAGCAACCGAGTGGAGAGTTTTGCCACTGCAAGCACCATTTCACATTTTCTTCAGGAAATGTACATTCTAGTTATTATTATTATTCTGGACAAAGTTTGGCGCGTAACTCGCCCCGCACCGTTGGTCTCAGACCCATGAATGAGGTGTCAAATCGACCGGCTCATTAAGGAGAGGTGTGCTATGACTTTTATAAGCGATCGGGGGTGCGGTGTTCGCCCCAGGGGCGAAAAAGCGCCCAAAAAAGTCCCATTAACTTAACATTGCGACGAACTTTGACCACACGTAGCTCTGAGCGAGGATTTCGCAGAAATGTGTGATTTACCACATTTGAAGAGGCTGACAGGCTCTGTAAGAACATACCTCACAATGGGGTAAAAGTTGCACCCCTGGGGGGCAGGAGATGCCCAAAGTTGCCCCATTGACTTACTATGGGGAAGGAACGTCCCGTGAAACACACATGCTTTTCCTACTATGTTAAATTGCATAGGGACTTTGTATTGAACGTAGCTCTGGGTCACAGTGTCATAGAGACAAGGGGGAGGGCTCATTTTACTCAGACGACCAATCAGTCTCTCAGGATCATTGTGAAGCTATCAAGCCACGCCCTAGCAACCATTTAGAGCCCCTTAGCAAGTTATATAGACTTCCATTGAAAGAGTTCAAAGAGATATCTCCAGACTGAATTGTCATAGAAACATGGGGGTGGTCTCATTTGACTCGGGGCAGTAAACAGCCAATCATGAATCACCTCAACACTTCCAAGCCCCTCCCTAGCAACCATTGTCGAGCACCTTAGCAACCAAAATCCAAAGATGGATATCTTCCATTCTGAATGTCACAGAGAAATGAGAGTTGGTTTATATCATTCATAGTGACAAGAAGCCTTTGCAGTTTCATCATTGGCAACTGCCAAGCCACTCCCTAGCAACCAAACAGAGTACCCTAGCAACCGTTTAGCAAAACGAATATCTCTGTATCAGAACATCGTATAGAGATGGGAGTTGGTTTATATCATTCATACTGACAAGCAGCCTTTGGAGTTTCATGATTGGCAGCTGCCAAGCCACTCCCTAGCAACCAACAGAGTACCCTAGCAACCAAAATACAAAGAGGCATATCTTCCATTCTGAATGTCACAGAGGCATGGGAGTTGGTTTATATCATTCATACTGACAAGAACAGTTTGCAGTTTCATCATTGGCAGCTGCAAAGCAACTCCATAGCAACCAAACAGATTACCCTAGCAACCAAAATCCAAAGAGGGATATCTTCCATTCTGAATGTCACACAGGTATGGGAGTTGGTTTATATCATTCATACTGACAAGCAGCCTTTGGAGTTTCATGATTTGCAGCTGCCAAGCCACTCCATAACAACCAAATAGAGTACCCTAGTAACCAAAATCCAAAGAGGGATATCTTCCATTCTGAATGTCGCAGAGGCATGGGAGTTGGTTTATATCATTCATACTGACAAGCAGCCTTTGGAGTTTCATGATTGGCAGCTGACAAGCCACTCCCTAGCAACCAAACAGAGTACCCTAGCAACCAAAATCCAAAGAGGGATATCTTCCATTCTGAATGTCACAGTGGCATGGGAGTTGGTTTATATCATTCATAGTGACAAGAAGCCTTTGGAATTGCATCATTGGCAGCTGCCAAGTAACTCCATAGCAACCAAACAGAGTACCCTAGCAACCAATATCCAAAGAGGCATATCTTCCATTCTGAATGTCACAGAGGCATGGGAGTTGGATTATATAATTCATACTGACAAGAAGCCTTTGGAATTTCATCATTGACAGCTGACAAGCCACTCCCTAGCAACCAAACAGAGTACCCTAGCAACCAAAATCCAAAGAGGCATATCTTCCATTCTGAATGTCACAGAGGCATGGGAGTTGGTTTATATCATTCATAGTGACAAGAAGCCTTTGGAGTTTCATGATTGGCAGCTGACAAGCCACTCGCTAGCAACCAAATAGAGTACCCTAGCAACCGTTTAGCAAAACGTATATCTCTGCATCAGAACATCATATAGAGATGGGAGTTGGTTTATATCATTCATACTGACAAGAAACCTTTGCAGTTTCATCATTAGCAGCTGCCAAGCCACTCCCTAGCAACTAAACAGAGTACCCTAGCAACCAAAATCCAAAGAGGGATATCTTCCATTCTGAATTTCACAGAGGCATGGGAGTTGGTTTATATCATTCATAGTGACAAGAAGCCTTTGCAGTTTCATCATTGGCATCTGCCAAGCCACTCCATAGCAACCAAACAGAGTACCCTAGCAACCAAAATCCAAAGAGGGATATCTGCCATTCTGAATGTCACAGAGAAATGAGAGTTGGTTTATATCATTCATACTGACACGAAGCCTTTGCAGTTTCATCATTGGCAGCAGCCAAGCCACTCCCTAGCAACCAAACAGAGTACCCTAGCAACCGTTTAGCAAGACCTATATCTCTGCATCAGAACATCGAATAGAGATGGGAGTTGGTTTATATCATTCATACTGACAAGAAGCCTTTGCAGTTTCATCATTAGCAGCTGCCAAGCAACTCCCTAGCAACCAAACAGAGTACCCTAGCAACCAAAATCCAAAGAGGGATATCTTCCAGTCTGAATGTCACAGAGGCATGGGAGTTGGTTTATATCATTCATAGTGACAAGAAGCCTTTGCAGTTTCACCATTGGCAGCTGACAAGCAACTCCATAGCAACCAAACAGAGTACCCTAGCAACCGTTTATCAAGACCCATGTCTCTGCATCAGAACATCGTATAGAGATGGAGGTTGGCTCTTTTGGTTCGGTTGGGAAACAGTCTGTAAATATCACCATGGTAACTGTGTATTCACACCCTAGCAACCATTTAGAACCACCTAGCAACCATATTGCAACATATAGAAGCCATATTTCAGCTCCACAACATCGTACAGACATGGTTGTTGGCTCGAATGCAATCATGTACAACACCCTAGCAACCGAGTGGAGAGTTTTGCCACTGCAAGCACCACTTCACATTTTCTTCAGGAAATGTACATTCTAGTTATTAATGGTGCTTGCTGAAAGCAAGGCATCATTAGTGTTCTCTTGCATACTTATTATTATTCTTATTTTTATTCTGGACAAAGTTTGGCGCGTAACTCGTCCCGCACCGTTTGTCTCAGACCCCTGAGTGAGGTGTCAAATCGACCGGCTCATTGAGGAGAGGTGTGCTATGACTTTTATAAGCGATCGGGGGTGCGATGTTTGCCCCAGGGGCGAAAAAGCGGCCAAAAAAGTCCCATAGACTTAACATTGCGACAAACTTTGAGGACTCCTAGCTCAGAGCGAGGATTTCACATAAACTTGTGATTTGCCACATTTGAAGAGGCTGACAGGCTCTGTAAGAACATACCTCACAATGGGGTAAAAGTTGTAGCCCTGGGGGGCAGAAGCTGCCCAAAGTTGCCCCATTGACTTACTATGGGGAAGGAACATCCTGTGAAACTCACATGCTTTTCCTACTATGGTAAATTGCATAGGGATTTTGTATTGAACATAGCTCCTGATCACAGTGTCATAGAGACAAGGGGGCGAGCTCATTTTACTCAGACGACCAATCAGTCTCTCAGGATCATTGTGAAGCTATCAAGCCACGCCCTAGCAACCATTTAGAGCCCCTTAGCAACAAGTTCCATAGACTTCCATTGAAAGAGTTCAAAGAGATATCTCCAGACTGAATTGTCATAGAAACATGGGGGTGGTCTCATTTGACTCGTGGCAGCAAACAGCCAATCATGAATCACCTCAACACTTCTTAGCCCCTCCCTAGCAACCATTGTCGAACACCTTAGCAACCAAAATCCAAAGAGGGATATCTTCCATTATGAATATCACAGAGGCATGGGAGTTGGTTTATATCATTCATAGTGACAAGAAGCTTTTGCAGTTTCATAATTGGCATCTGCCAAGCCACTCTATAGCAACCAAACAGAGTACCTTAGCAACCAAAATCCAAAGAGGGATATCTGCCATTCTGAATGTCACAGAGAAATGGGAGATGGTTTATATCATTCATAGTGACAAGAAGCCTTTGGAATTGCATCATTGGCAACTGCCAAGCCACTCCCTAGCAACCAAACAGAGTACCCTAGCAACCGTTTAGCAAAACGAATATCTCTGTATCAGAACATCGTATAGAGATTGGAGTTGGTTTATATCATTCATACTGACAAGCAGCCTTTGAAGTTTCATGATTGGCAGCTGCCAAGCCACTCCCTAGCAACCAACAGAGTACCCTAGCAACCAAAATACAAAGAGGGATATCTTCCATTCTGAATGTCACAGAGGCATGGGAGTTGGTTTATATAATTCATAATGACAAGAAGCCTTTGCAGTTTCATCAGTGGCAGCTGCCAAGCCACTCCCTAGCAACCAAACAGAGTATCCTAGCAACCAAAATCCAAAGAGGGATATCTTCCATTCTGAATGTCACAGAGGCATGGGAGTTGGTTTATATCATTCATAGTGGCAAGAAGCCTTTGGAATTGCATCATTGGCAGCTGCCAAGTAACTCCATAGCAACCAAACAGAGTACCCTAGCAACCAAAACCCAAAGAGGCATATCTTCCATTCTGAATGTCGTAGAGGCATGGGAGTTGGTTTATATCATTCATACTGACAAGCAGCCTTTGAAGTTTCATGATTGGCAGCTGACAAGCCACTCCCTAGCAACCAAACAGAGTACCCTAGCAACCAATATCCAAAGAGGGATATCTTCCATTCTGTATGTCGCAGAGGCATGAGAGTTGGATTATATCATTCATACTGACAAGCAGCCTTTGGAGTTTCATGATTGGCAGCTGCCACGCTACTCCCTAGCAACCAAACAGAGTACCCTAGCAACCGTTTAGCAAAACGTATATCTCTGCATCAGAACATCGTATAGAGATGGGAGTTGGTTTATATCATTCATACTGACAAGAAGCCTTTGCAGTTTCATCATCAGCAGCTGCCAAGCAACTCCATAGCAACCAAACAGAGTACCCTAGCAACCATTTTACAAGACCTAAATCTCTGCATCAGAATATTGTATAGAGATGGGGGTTGGCTCATTAGTTTCAGTTGTAAAACAGTCTGTAAATATCACCATGGTAACTGTGTATTCACACCCTAGCAACCATTTAGAGCCACCTAGCAACCATATTGCAACATATAGAAGCCATATTTCAGCTCCACAACATCGTACAGACATGGTTGTTGGCTCGTATGCAATCATGTACAACACCCTAGCAACCGAGTGGAGAGTTTTGCCACTGCAAGCACCATTTCACATTTTCTTCAGGAAATGTACATTCTAGTTATTATTATTATTCTGGACAAAGTTTGGCGCGTAACTCGCCCCACACCGTTTGTCACAGACCCATGAATGAGGTGTCAAATCGACCGGCTCATTGAGGAGAGGTGTGCTATGACTTTTATAAGCGATCGGGGGTGCGGTGTTCACCCCAGGGGTGAAAAAGCGGCCCAAAAAGTTCCATTGACTTAACATTGCGACAAACTTTGAGCACTCATAGCTCTGAGCGAGGATTTCGCAGAAACGTGTGATTTGCCACATTTGAAGAGGCTGACAGGCCCTGTAAGAACATACCTCACAATGGGGTAAAAGTTGCACCCCTGGGGGGCAGGAGCGTCCCAAAGTTGCCCCATTGACTTACTATGGGGAAGGAATGTCCCGTGAAACACACATGCTTTTCCTACTATGGTAAATTGCATAGGGATTTTGTAATGAACGTAGCTCTGGATCACAGTATCATAGAGACAAGGGGGTGGGCTCATTTTACTCAGACGACCAATCAGTCTCTCAGGATCATTGTGAAGCTATCAAGCCACGCCCTAGCAACCATTTAGAGCACCTTAGCAACAAGTCCCATAGACTTCCATTGAAAGAGTTCAAAGGGATATCTCCGGACTGAATTGTCATAGAAACTAGAGGGTGGTCTCGTTTGACTTGGGGCAGCAAACAGCCAATCATGAATCACCTCAACTCTTCCTAGCCCCTCCCTAGCAACCATTGTCGAGCACCTTAGCAACCAAAATCCGAGAGGGATATCTTCCATTCTGAATGTCACAGAGGCATGGGAGTTGGTTTATATCATTCATAGTGACAAGAAGGCTTTGCAGTTTCGTCATTGGCAGCTGCCAAGCCACTCCATAGCAACCAAACAGAGTACCCTAGCAACCAAAATCCAAAGAGGGATATCTGCCATTCTGAATGTCACAGAGAAATGGGAGTTGGTTTATATCATTCATAGTGACACAAAGCCTTTTCAGTTTCATCATTGGCAGCTGCCAAGCCACTCCATAGCAACCAAACTTGAGTACCCTAGCAACCGTTTTGCAAGACCTATATCTCCGCATCAGAACATCGTATAGAGATGGGAGTTGGTTTATATCATTCATACTGACAATAAGCCTTTACAGTTTCATCATTAGCAGCTGCCAAACAACTCCATAGCAACCAAACAGAGTACCCTAGCAACCAAAATGCAAAGAGGGATATCTTCCATTCTGAATGTCACAGAGGCATGGGAGTTGGTTTGTTTCATTCATACTGACAACCAGCCTTTGGAGTTTCATTATTGGCAGCTGCCAAGCCACTCCATAGCAACCAAACAGAGTACCCTAGCAACCAAAATCCAAAGAGGGTTATCTTCCATTTTGAATGTCACAAAGAAATGGGAGTTGGTTTATATCATTCATAGTGACAAGAAGCCTTTGCAGTTTCATCACTGGCAGCTGCCAAGCCACTCCCTAGCAACCAAACAGAGTACCCTAGCAACCATTTAGCAAAAATAATTTCTCTGTATCAGAACATCGTATAGAGCTGGGAGTTGGTTTATATCATTCAAACTGACAAGCAGCCTCTGGAGTTTTATGGTTGGCAGCTGCCAAGCTACTCCCTAGCAACCAAACAGAGTACCCTAGCAACAAAAATCCAAAGAGGGATATCTTCCATTCTGTATGTCACAGATGCATGGGAGTTGGTTTTTTATCATTCATAGTGACAAGAAGCCTTTTTAATTTCATCATTGGCAGCTGCCAAGCCACTCCCTAGCAACCAAACAGAGTACCCTAGCAACCGTTTAGCAAGACCTATATCTCTGCATCAGAACATCGTATAGAGATGGGAGTTGGTTTATTTTCATTCACACTGACAAGAAACTTATGCAGTTTCATCATTAACAGCTGCCAAGCCACTCCATAGCAACCAAACAGAGGACCCTAGCAACCAAACTCCAGAGAGGGATATCTTCCATTCTGACTGTCACAGAGGCATGGGAGTTGGTTTATATCATTCATATTGACAAGAAGCCTTTGGTGTTTCATGATTGGCAGCTGCCAAGCAACTCCATATCAACCAAACAGAGTACCCTAGCAACCAAATTCCAAAGAGGAATATCTTCCTTTCTGAATGTCACACAGGCATGGGAGTTGGTTTATATCATTCATACTGACAAGAAGCCTTTGGAATTTCATCATTGGCAGCTGCCAAGCCACTCTCTAGCAACCAAACAGAGTACCCTAGCAACCAAAATCCAAGGAGGGATATCTTCCATTCTGAATGTCATAGAGGCATGGGAGTTGGTTTATATCATTCAGAGTGACAAGAAGCCTTTGCAGTTTCATCATTGGTATCTACCAAGTCACTCCCTGGCAACCAAACAGAGGACCCTAGCAACCGTTTATCAAGACCCATGTCTCTGCATCAGAACATCATATAGAGATGGGGGTTGGCTCTTTAGTTTTGGTTGGGAAACAGTCTGTAAATTTCACCATGGTAACTTTGTATTCACACCCTAGCAACCGTTTACAGCCACCTAGCAACCTTATTGCAACATAAAGAAGCCATATTTCAGCTCCACAACAGCGTATAGACATGGTTGTTGGCTCGTATGCGATCATGTACAACACCCTAGCAACCGAGTGCCGAATTTTGCCACTGCAAGCACCACTTCACATTTTCTTCAGGAAATGTACATTCTAGTTATTATTATTATTATTCTGGACAACATTTCGGCGCGTAACTCGCCCCGCACCATTTGTCTCAGACCCCTGAGTGAGGTGTCAAATCGACCGGCTCATTGAGGAGAGGTGTGCAATGACTTTTATAAGCGATCGGGGGTGCGGTGTTCACCCCAGGGGTGAAAAAGCGGCCAAAAAAGTCCCATTGACTTAACATTGCGACAAACTTTGACCACTCGTAGCTCTGAGCGAGGATTTCGGAGAAACATGTGATTTGCCACATTTGAAGAGGCTGACAGGCTCTGTAAGAACATACCTCACAATGGGGTAAAAGTTGCACCCCTGGGGGGCAGGAGCGTCCCAAAGTTTCCCATTGACTTACAATGGTGTAGGACGGCCCATGAAATGGGCCGTCCTACACATTGCATAGGGATTTTGTATTGAACGTAGCTCTGGATCACAGTGTCATAGAGACAAGGGGGCGGGCTCATTTTACTCAGACGACCAGTCAGTCTCTAAGGATAATTGTGAAGCTATCAAGCCACGCCCTAGCAACCATTTAGAGCACCTTAGCAACAAGTCCCATAGACTTCAATTGAAAGAGATCAAAGGGATATCTCCAGACTGAATTGTCATAGAAACATGGGGGTGGTCTCAGTTGACTCGGGGCAGCAAACAGCCAATCATGAATCACCTCAACACTTCCTAGCCCCTCCCTAGCAACCATTGTCGAACACCTTAGCAACCAAAATCCAAAGAGGGATATCTTCCATTCTGAATGTCAGAGAGGCATGGGAGTTGGTTTATATCATTCATAGTGACAAGAAGCCTTTGCAGTTTCATCATTGGCAGCTGCCAAGCAACTCCATAGCAACCAAACAGAGTACCCTAGCAACCATTTTACAAGACCTATATCTCTGCATCAGAACATCATAAAGAGATGGGGTTAAGACAAGTTTGACTCAGGGCAGCAAACAGCCATTCATGAGACACCACAACACTTGCTAGCCCCGCCCTAGCAACCATTGTCAAGCACCTTAGCAACCAAAGTCCATAGAGGGATGTCTTTCATTTTAAATGTCACAGAGGAACGGGAGTTGGTTTATATCATTCATACTGACAAGCAGCCTTTAGAGTTTCATGATTGGCAGCTGCCAAGCCATTCCCTAGCAACCAAACAAAGTACCTTAGCAACCATTTTGCAAGACCTATTTCTCTTTATCAGAACATCGTATAGAGATGGGGGTTGGCTCTTTTGACTCATACTAGCAAGGAGGAATTCCAACATGCTACACATGCTAGCTGTGAATAGCTACATGCTAATAGTGATTAGGTAAATGCTAAATCATGCCAAGAAAATGCTAAGAACTGCAATAGTAATCATCAGTGACAACTACCAACCACTTAGTAACACCATAGTAACCACCCATAATACCCTAGCAACCGCCCTGAACACCCTAGCAACTGCCTAGCAACTGCCTAGCAACCACCCAGAATACCCTAGCAACTGCCTAGCAACACCATAGCAACCACCCAGAACACCCTAGCAACCGCCTAGCAACACCATAGCAACCACTCAGAATACCCTAGCAACTGCCTAGCAACGCCCTAGCAACCACCCAGAATACCCTAGCAACTGCCTAGCAACACCATAGCAACCACCCAGAACACCCTAGCAACTGCCTAGCAACGCCCTAGCAACCACCAAGAATACCCTAGCAACCGCCCAGAATACCCTAGCAACCGCCTAGCAACACCATAGCAACCACCCAGAACACCCTAGCAACCGCCTAGCAATGCCCTAGCAACCACCAAGAATACCCTAGCAACTGCCTAGCAACGCCCTAGCAACCACCCAGAATACCCTAGCAACTGCCTAGCAACACCATAGCAACCACCCAGAACACCCTAGCAACTGCCTAGCAACGCCCTAGCAACCACCAAGAATACCCTAGCAACCGCCCAGAATACCCTAGCAACCGCCTAGCAACACCATAGCAACCACCCAGAACACCCTAGCAACCGCCTAGCAATGCCCTAGCAACCACCAAGAATACCCTAGCAACCGCATAGCAACCACCCAGAATACCCTAGCAACCGCCTAGCAACACCATAGCAACCACACAGAATACCCTAGCAACCACCTAGCAACGCCCTAGCAACCACTAAGAATACCCTAGCAACCACCTAGCAACCACCCAGAACACCCTAGCAACGCCCTAGCAACCACCCAGAACACCCTAGCAACACCATACCAACCACCTAGAACACCCTAGCTACCACCTAGAAACCACCCAGAACACCCTAGCAACCGCCTAGCAACCATGCATTATATTAGTCATATGCTTATCATGTTATCATCTTGCTAAAAATTAGCTAACTGCACCCTAGCAACCGTGCCGAATTTTGCCACTGCAAGCACCATTTCACATTTTCTTCAGGAAATGTACATTCTAGTTCTTCTTCTTATTATTCCGGACAAAAGTTTGGCGCGTAACTTGCCCCGCACCGTTTGTCACAGACCCCTGAGTGAGGTGTCAAATCGACCGGCTCATTAAGGAGAGGTGTGCTATGACTTTTATAAGCGATCGGGGGTGCGGTGTTTGCCCCAGGGGCGAAAAAGCGGCCAAAAAAGTCCCATTGACTTAACATTGCAACAAACTTTGACCACACATAGCTCTGAGTGAGGATTTCGCAGAAACATGTAATTTGCCACATTTGAAGAGGCTGACAGGCTCTGTAGGAACATACCTCACAATGGGGTAAAAGTTGCACCCCTGGGGGGCAGGAGCATCCCAAAGTTGCCCCATTGACTTACTATGGGGAAGGAACACCCCGTGAAACACACATGCTTTTCCTACTATGGTAAATTGCATAGGGATTTTGTATTGAAGATAGCTCTGCATCACAGTGTCATAGAGACAAGGGGGCGGGCTCATTTTACTCAGACGACCAATCAGTCTCTTAGGATCATTGTAAAGCTATCAAGCCACGCCCTAGCAACCATTTAGAGCACCTTAGCAACAAGTCCCATAGACTTCCATTGAAAGATATCAAAGGGATATCTCCGGACTGAATTGTCATAGAAACATGGGGGTGGTCTCATTTGACTTGGGCCAGCAAACAGCCAATCATGAATCACCCCAACACTTCCTAGCCCCTCCCTAGCAACCATTGTCGAACACCTTAGCAACCAAAATCCAAAGAGGGATATCTTCCATTCTGAATGCCACAGAGGCATGGGAGTTGGTTTATATCATTCATACTGACAAGCAGCCTTTGGAGTTTTATGATTGGCAGCTGCCAAGCCAATCCATAGCAACTAAACAGAGCACCCTAGCAACCATTTTGCAAGACCTATATCTCTGCATCAGAACATCATAAAAAGATGGGGTTAAGACAAGTTTGACTCAGGGCAGCACACAGCCATTCATGAGACACCTCAACACTTGCTAGCCCCGCCATAGCAACCATTGTCGAGCACCTTAGCAACCAAAATCCATAGAGGATATCTTTCATTCTGAATGTCACAGAGGAATGGGAGTTGGTTTATATCATTCACACTAACAAGCAGCCTATGGAGTTTCATGATTGGCAGCTGCCAAGCCACTCCCTAGCAACCAAAAAGAGTACCCTAGCAACCATTTTGCAAGACCTATTTCTCTGCATCAGAACATCGTATAGAGATGGGGGTTGGCTCTTTTGACTCATGCTAGCAAAGAGGAATTCCAACATGTTACACATGCTAGCTGTGAATAGCTACATGCTAATAGCGATTAGGTAAGTGCTAAATCATGCCAAGAAAATGCTAAGAACTCCAATAGTAATCATCTGTGACAACTACCAACAACTTAGTAACACCTTAGCAACCGCCCTGAACACCCTAGCAACTGCCTAGCAACACCATAGCAACCACCCAGAACACCCTAGCAACTGCCTAGCAACGCCCTAGCAACCACCCAGAATACCCTAGCAACCACCTAGCAACACCATAGCAACCACCAAGAACACCCTAGCAACCACCTAGCAACGCCCTAGCAACTGCCTTGCAACCACCAAGAACACCCTAGCAACCGCCTAGCAACAACCCAGAACACCCTAGCAACTGCCTAGCAACACCCTAGCAACCACCCAGAATACCCTAGCAACGCCCTAGCAACCACCCAGAACAGCCTAGCAACCGCCTAGCAACCACCCAGAACACCCTAGCAACTGCCTAGCAACACCCTAGCAACCACCCAGAATACCCTAGCAACCACCTAGCAACACCATAGCAACCACCCAGAACACCCTAGCAACTGCCCAGCAACGCCCTAGCAACCGCCTAGCAACACCCTAGCAACCACCCAGAACACCCTAGCAACCACCTAGCAACTGCCTGGCAACCACCCAGAACACCCTAGCAACCGCCTAGCAACCACCCAGAACTGCCTAGCAACCACCCAGAACACCCTAGCAACTGCCTAGCAACACCCTAGCAACCACCCAGAATACCCTAGCAACCGCCTAGCAACCACCCACAACCACCCAGAATACCCTAGCAACTGCCTAGCAACGCCCTAGCAACCACCCAGAACACCCTAGCAACCGCCTAGCAACACCCTAGCAACCACCCAGAACACCCTAGCAACTGCCTAGCAACGCCCTAGCAACCACCCAGAACACCCTAGCAACCGCCTAGCAACACCCTAGCAACGACCCAGAATGCCCTAGCAACTGCCTAGCAACGCCCTAGCAATCACCCGGAACACCCTATCAACACCCTAGCAACCACCCAGAACACCCTAGCAGCCGCCTAGCAACGCCCTAGCAACCACCCAGAATACCCCAGCAACTGCCTAGCAACCACCCAGAACACCCTAGCAACACCCTAGCAACCACCTGAACAACACGAATAAGCCATATCTCAGCAGCAGAACATCGTACAGACATGTTTGTTGGCTCGTATGCAATCATGTACCACACTCTAGCACCCGAGTTGCGAGTTTTGCCACTGCAAGCACCATTTCACATTTTCTTCAGGAAATGTACATTCTAGTTATTATTATTCTTCTGAGACTAAAAAATCTGACTCTAACTCCTCCTGGAGCTTTAACTCTACAAACTCCAAACTCGGGTCAGACCTTCAGACTGTTCTGACTTAGTGTGCTATATCTTTTCAGACTGATTTGACTTTCAGTTTTCTTAAAAATTAATATTAAAAACCATAAAAATCCCATAGACTTTCATTGCAGACTGCTCAAAATGAGCCAAGACTATGGTGGCCCATTAGTGCACAAACACAAAAACTCAAATCTAAACTCCCTGAAGCCCTAGACTCAATTAAACTACTATTCTATGTACTAATAATGTACTAATGTACTTATCTATCTATCTATCTATCTATCTATCTATCTATCTATCTATCTATCTATCTATCTATCTATCTATCTAATCTTTCTTTCTAACTAATCCATCTATCTTTCATTCTTACAAACTAATCTCTTTTTTTCTTTCTAACTAATCTATCTATCTTTCTTTCTAACTAATCTTTCTTTTTTTCTTTTTTTCTTTCTTTCTTTCTTTTTAACTAATCTATCTTTCTGACTAATCTAACTTTCTTTCTTTCTAACTAATCTATCTTTCTTTCTTTTTCACTAATCTATCTTTTTTCTATCTATCTATCTATCTATCTATCTATCTATCTATCTATCTATCTATCTATCTATCTATCTATCTATCTATCTATCTAATCCTTTCTAACTAATCTATCTATCTTTCATCCTTACTAACTAATCTCTTTTTTCTTTTCTTTTTTTAACTAATCTATATTTCTTTCTTTCTAATCTATCTTTCTTTCTAACTAATCTTTCTTTCTTTCTAACTAATCTTTCTTTCTTTCTTTCTTTCTTTCTTTCTTTCTTTCTTTCTTTGTCTTTCTTTTTTTAACTAATCTATCTTTTTGACTAATCTAACTTTCTTTCTTTCTTTCTTTCTTTCTTTCTTTCTTTCTTTTTCACTAATCTATCTTTTTTATTTCTTTTTAACTAATCTTTCTTTCATTCTTTTTAACTAATCTATATTTCTTTTGTAACTAATCTATCTATCTATCTATCTATCTATCTATCTATCTATCTATCTATCTATCTATCTATCTATCTATCTAATCTTTCTTTCTAACTAATATATCTATCTTTCTTTCATTCTTACTAACTAATCTCTTTTTTCTTTTTCTTTCTAACTAATCTATCTATCTTTCTTTCTGACTAATCTTTCTTTCTTTCTTTTTAACTAATCTATCTTTCTGACTAATCTAATTTTCTTTCTAAATAATCTATCTTTCTTTTTCACTAATCTACCTTTTTTCTTTCTTTTTAACTAATCTATCTATCTATCTATCTATCTATCTATCTATCTATCTATCTATCTATCTATCTATCTATCTATCTATCTATCTATCTATCTAACCATCTTTCTTTCTTTCTAACCATCTTTCTTTCTTACCATCTTTCTTTCTTACTTTCTTTCTTTCTTTCTTTCTTTCTTTCTTTCTTTCTTTCTTTCTTTCTTTCCTTCTTTCTTTCCTTCTTTCTTTCCTTCCTTCTTTCTTTCCTTCTTTCCTTCTTTCTTTCTTTCTTTCTTTCTTTCTTTCTTTCTTTCTTTCTTTCTTTCTCTTACCTTCTTTCTTTCTTTCTTTCTTTCCTTCTTTCTTTCTTTCTTTCTTTCTTTCTTTCTTTCTTTCTTTCTTTCTTTCTTTCTTTCTTTCTTTCTCTTACCATCTTTCTTTCTTTCCTTCTTTCTTTCTTTCTTTCTTTCTTTCTTTCTTTCTTTCTTTCTTTCTTTCTTTCTTTCTTTCTTTCTTTCTCTTACCATATTTCTTTCTTTCTTTCTTTCTTTCTTCCTTACCATCTTTCTTTCCTTCTTTCTAACCTTCTTTCTTTCTTTCTTTCTTTCTTTCTTTCTTTCTTTCTTTCTTTCTTTCTTTCTTTCTTTCTTTCTTTCTTACCATCTTTCTTTCCTTCTTTCTAACCTTCTTTCTTTCTTTCTTTCTGTCTTTCTTTCCTTCTTTCTTACCATCTTTCTTTCTTTCTTTCTTTCTTTCTTTCTTTCTTTCTTTCTTTCTTTCTTTCTTTCCTTCTTTCTCTTTCTTTCTTTCCTTCTTTCCTTCTTTCTTTCTTTCTTTCTTTCTTTCTTTCTTTCTTTCTTTCTTTCTCTTACCATCTTTCTTTCTCTTACCATCTTTCTTTCCTTCTTTTTCTTTCTTACCATCTTTCTTTCTTTCTAACCATCTTTCTTTATTTATTTCTTACCTTCTTTCTTTCTTTCTTTCTTTCTTTCTTTCTTTCTTTCTTTCTTTCCTTCTTTCTTACCATCTTTCTTTCTACCTTTTTTCTTTCTTACCATCTTTCTTTCTTTCTTACATCTTTCTTTCCTTCTTTCTTACATCTTTCTTTCCGTCTTTCTTACCATCTTTCTTTCTTTCTTTCTTTCTTTCTTTCTTTCATTCTTTCTTTCTTTCTTTCTTTCCTTCTTTCTTTCTTTCCATCTTTCTTTCTTTCCTTCTTTCTTTCTTACCATATTTCTTTCCTTCTTTCTTTCTAACCATCTTTCTTTCTTTCTTTCTTTCTAACCACCTTTATTTTCTTTCTTTCTTTCTTTCTTTCTTTCTTTCTTTCTTTCTTTCTTTCTTTCTTTCTTTCTTTCTTTCTTTCTTTCTAACCATGTTTCTTTTTTCTTTCTTTCTTACCTTCTCTCTTTCCTTCTTTCTTACCATCTTTCTTTCTTTCTTTCTTTCTTTCTTTCTTTCTTTCTTTCTTTCTTTCTTTCTTACTTACCATCTTTCTTTCTTACCATCTTTCTTTCTTTCTTTCTTTCTTTCTTTCTTTCTTTCCTTCTTTCTTTCTTTCTTTCTTTCCTTCTTACCATCTTTCTTTCTTACCATCTTTCTTTCTTTCCTTCTTACTGTCTTTCTTTCTTTCTAACCATCTTTCTTTCCTTCCTTCCTTCTTTCTTTCCTTCTTTCTTTCTTATCTTCTTTCTTTCCTTCTTTCTTACCATCTTTCTTTCTTTTTTCTTTCTTTCTTTCTTTCTTTCTTTCTAACCATCTTTCTTTCTTTCTTTCTTACCATCTTTCTTACCTTTCAAACCATCTTTCTTTTTTCTTTATTTCTTACCATCTTTCTTTCTTACCATCTTTCTTTCCTTCTTTCTTTCTTTCTTTCTTTCTTTCTTTCTTTCTTTCTTTCTTTCTTTCTTTCTTTCTTTCTTTCTTTCTTATCTTGATCTATCCATCCAACCACCCATGGTCATGTTAAAACATGGTAAATCATGCTAGCAATGTGGTAACCCATACTAGAAACATGGTAAATCATGGTAAATCATGGTAAACCATGCTAAAACAGTTTAAAACTTTTTCAAACTTTCTGGCTAGGCTTTTTCAAGCCAACTTAAAGTTTGTCTACGAACTTTACCATCTAGTTCTAATTAGCATCCAAATGTTACATTGCAAATATGGAAACTTTGGACCGAATGAGAGATGCGCGAAACCAACGTCGGTACAGTTTCAGTTTCGATTCAAATAAATTTGTTTAGGCTTGGCGTTTAAAATGGGCTAAATGTTGTTTATAATAAAGGACACAATAGGCTATTATTATAAGCTATTATAGGTTATAATTTTATTATACGTGGCTACTTATTTTTCATTTTTGTTGTTTTCTGAATAGCCTACCATTCATTTAAAGGTTTGACATGGGCTACAGTAAGGGGAAGTAAAATACGCATAGACATAGCCTATGTTATTAATAGTGTTTATAATGTTAATGATGTATTCTATTTACCGGACTTTTACACTATTTCTGAATAGGCTAATAATAAAATGCGTTTGTTTCCCTCTCAGCATGACCGGTGCGCTGCGCACAAGCGCACATCTTTGAGATATAAATGAATACATTTTAATAAAACAAGAAGAGTATGTATTTTAATATCTCTGTTGTTCTCTGTTCTCCGGTTGTTAGATAGTCAGTCTGAATGACAATTCATGCGATTACATTACAGTTTTTTTCAATTGCTAACAAGCGCTTACCCATACTTAAGATACTTTTTCTAAACTCTTAACACAGACTCACACCTACAAAACACAATTGGCCAAATGGTTAATTGTCTTCTCAAAAACACATTTTGTTAAATATATACTAACTCTTCATTTCAAAACAGAAAACATGTTTCTCTGCGCACACACTAACTTTACCAAAACACTGGAAATCTGACTCAAAATTAAATTTTTCTGTCAAAGAATAACACTTGTTTTCACTTCACAAGGTACATGCACTCAATCAAAGTACACCAGGTTTCAAAATCCTGGCTATTGTTGACATTACTAAAACTGCATAGACTTTTATGTTTCAGTTTTACAAAACGTGCAATCCACCATTTTACACTAAATTCTTGGTTGGGAACTGTCCACATGTACAGTACTGTTCACATTCATAATCATTCCAGTAAAAAGCAAATCAGTTTTTATTCCTTTACTGTTTACTACAGGAGGTACAGTAAACACGGTTTGATAGAAACAGAAAAAGTTTTACAGTATTGCTTACAGTGAACAAAATATCCATGAAACACACAAGAGCATTCTGAACAAAAAAACAACAGCAAAAAAAACATAAAATTACTGTATCTAATCTCTGCGATCTTCAGGGTTAGGCCACATGTTTTCATCAAGATCACATCTGATATCATCCAAGGCGATGCACCTGGGATAAAACTGCTTGGTATGTCGGATCCACCCTTGGAGCCAGCATCCATGCCTTCAAGGAGGGACATCTGCTCATGTGGCTGATGGTCATAAACCTTCCACCTCCACATTACATTTTGTCCAGGTTGACGCCTTTTGGCCAGATTGAATCCTGCCTCATCTATGTATATGAATTCATGAGGGGCCTGGTTGGGCTCCAATTCCATAATTCTCAAAACAAAGTTTATGTAAATCATGTCATTTACTGTATACCATACTGTACTGTAACCTATTGCTGTGTAGGTTACCTACTTGCAAAGTGCAAAGCTTATAGAACTGGACATTGAATTTAATATACTACACTATACCTGGACATATTGTCGTTGTAGCTCCTTGACTCTCTCACTGATACATTGTTTTTGAACTGATATCATTGCAGAAGCAGAGGTTTTTATAAACTTTCATATTGTGAAATATTACAGTAGTACAATTTGAAATAACTGATTTCTGTTTAAAAATATGTATGTCATGTAATACAGTTTTTTTCAATCGCTAACAAGCGCTTACCCATACTTCAGATACTTTTTCTAAACTCTTAACACAGACTCACACCTACAAAACACAATTGGCCAAATGGTTAATTGTCTTCTCAAAAACACATTTTGTTAAATATATAACTCTTCATTTCAAAACAGAACACGTTTCTCTGCGCACACACTAACTTTACCAAAACACTGGAAATCTGACTCAAAATGAAATAATTCTGTCAAAGAATAACACTTGTTTTCACTTCACAAGGTACATGCAGTCAATCAAAGTACACCAGGTTTCAAAATACTGGCTATTGTTGACATTTCTAAAACTGCATAGACTTTTATGTTTCAGTTTTACAGGTATTTGCATGCAAAACGTGCAATTCACCGTTTTACACTAAATTTCTTGGTTGGGAACTGTATGTCCACATGTACAGTACTTTCACATTCATAAGCATTCCAGTAAAAAGCAAATCAGTTTTTATTCCTTTACTGTTTACTACAGGAGGTACAGTAGAAACACGGTTTGATAGAACAGAAAAAGTTTTACAGTATTGCTTACAGTGAACAAAATATCCATTAAACTCACAAGAGCATTGTGAACAAAAAAACAACAGCAAAAAAAAGGGGACAAAAAAAAACATAAAATTACTGTATCTTATCTATGCGATCTTCAGGGTTAGGCCACATGTTTTCATCAAGATCACATCTGATATCATCCAAGGCGATGCACCTGGGATAAAACTGCTTGGTATGTCGGATCCACCCTTGGAGCCAGCATCCATGGCTTCAAGGAGGGACATCTGCTCATGTGGCTGATGGTCATACAGTAAACCTTCCACCTCCACATTACATTTCGTCCAGGTCGACGCCTTTTGGCCAGATTGAATCCTGCCTCATCTATGTATATGAATTCATGAGGGGCCTGTTGGCCTCCAATTCCATAACTTTCAAAACAAAGATTATGTAAATCATGTCATTACTGTATACTATACTGTACTGTGTAGGTTACCTACTTGCAAAGTGCAAAGCTTATAGAACTGGACATTGAATTGAATATACTACACTATACCTGGACATATTGTCGTTGTAGCTCCTTGACTTTCTCACTGATATATTGTTTTTGAACTGATATCATTGCAGAAGCAGAGGTTTTTATAAACTTTCATATTGTAAAATATTAGTACAATTTGAAATAACTGATTTCTGTTTAAAAATATGTATGCCATGTAATAAATTGTGTAAAATGTCATTTATTCCTGTAATGAAAAGCTGAATTTTCAGCATCATTACTCCAGGAAGTTGCATATGGACTCGAAAAGCTTGTTTCTTCATGACATTGTTCAAAAGCAACACATTTTGCTAGCAATCAAAATCACATTTTGCTAAAATCATGAAATTTACAAAAATGGTAAAAGTTTCATGTAAATGGTAAATACAGTAAATATATGCAGTCCATACTGTATCTAAGGTTTGGAATATTGTTTTTGCTATTGTGGGATGTTGTGTGTTAACATTTGTAAATACTACAAAAACAATCCATAATTTTGTTGGGAGGTATAGATTGTCTGTTAAGAAAATTTAAGCATTATGGAAATGTGTTCACTGACTGCATATTGTGTGAAAACGACAAGAAATGTGTGAATGGTATGGCCACAAAAGGCCGATGCTGTGCTAATTGTGTTTAGAGTTTTGAAAATGTGAACACTGGCTGGACAAACGCTTGTTAGCGACTGAAAAAAACTGTAAATTGTGTAAAATGTAATTTATTCCTGTGATGAAAAGCTGAATTTTCAGCATCATTACTCCAGGAAGATGCATATGGACTCGAAAAGCTTGTTTCTTCATGACATTGTTCAAAAGCAACACATTTTGCTAGCAATCAAAATCACATTTTTCTAAAATCATGAAATTGACAAAAATGGGAAAAGTTTCATGTAAATGGTAAATAAATAGATGCAGTCCATACTGTATCTAAGGTTTGGAATATTGTTTTTGCTATTGTGGGATGTTGTGTGTTAACATTTGTAAATACTACAAAAACAATCCATAATTTTGTTGGGAGGTATAGCTTGTCTGTTAAGAAAATGTAAGCATTATGGAAATGTGTTCACTGACTGCATATTGTGTGAAAACGACAAGAAATGTGTGAATGGTATGGCCACAAAAGACCGATGCTGTGCTAATTGTGTTTAGAGTTTTGAAAATGTGACAACTGGCTGGACAAACGCTTGTTAGCGACTGAAAAAAACTGTAATATAGGCCTATTATATAGTCAATGCATTATTCTTTTCTTTTTGTATTAGTGGTAAAAAATATTTAATTTACAACTAATTATATTGATTTATATCTTAATTTATTATAAAATAAAATAAAAATACTAGGCGAGGGCGACCATTGGCCAACAGCCGTCATTTACCCTGCATACCCAGCTGATGCAAAGCGTAGGTGAATCTACAAAGAAGAAAGCCCTGTCTAGTCTATTCCCCAGTACGGGTTGTGTCGAGCCATTCGTTAGTCTGGTTGATGGAAAAAAATATGAAAGAGTTGCAATAAACGCGTTAAGAATCCACACAACGGAGGACTCTTATTCTGCAGTGCAGAACTGAGGAAGAACTGATGACGGGACAGTTTGATCTTCGGCTGACAAATCAGAGGAAAGGGGCGTTTCATTCCCGCCCACGTGTAGAAATCGAATATCAAGCTGTTTATTAATTTTTCTACCTCAGAACGAAAAACGAAAAATCAAGCTGAATTCTCCTTTTTCGTTTTTTTGGAAAAAATGAAAAATCGAAAAAGGGATAATCCGTAATTCGTTTGGAGTTATAAAACGAAAATACCGTTTTTCTGTTTTTTTTTTTGTTTCAAAACGAAAAACCAAATAACCGTTTTTGGTGTCAGAATCAAAAAACGAAAAACCAATTAAAAACGGCCCGTTTTTCGTTTTGAACTTCAGTCAATTCGTTTTTCGTTTATAAACGAAAAACGGAAGGTCACGTGGTCTATGCTGGATAATCCGTAATTCGTTTGTAATTATAAAACGAAAATACCGTTTTTCTGTTTTTTTGTTTCAAAACGAAAAACAAATTAAAAACGGCCCGTTTTTCGTTTTTGGCGATCATTTATCGTTATTCCTTTTTGAACAAAGAATGAAGAGAGGGTCCGTGTACGTTTTGATAGTTTGTTTTTTCGTTTGAAACACAAAACAAAATAACGAGAAACCACCTGTTTTTCGTTTGTCGTTTCAAACCAAAAACAAAGAAACGGTAAAAAAAGAGCCGTTCTCCCGTTTTTGGTTCTGAATCCAAAAACGAAAAATGACAAAACCAAAATCAAATAACGGTCCGATTTTGTTTTTTTTTTTAAATTCCTTTTTCCATTTTTCCGTTTGAAGATCTACATTGAAATATAGACAGGTTGGCCACGTGACCCGGAAGTAATAGTAAATATGCCCCATCAAAATAAAAGCCAAGCTTTTAGAACGGTCATAATATTCAGCGCTAATGTTATACCAGACAACCAGAGTAACGTTAAAGGAAGAAAAATCAATTAATAAATAGCCTTATATAAACCGGACCGGAATAAATATGTTAGCAACAGTAGTTTATTACAGCTATTTAATATCCAGACATCACCAGTCACGTTTAATGAGCACATTGTTTGGCTCAATTTGTGTGTGCAGAGTTGTTACTGTTAGCACTATATTATATAATTAAATGTATATTTAATGTGGTTTCCACCGTAATGGATAACTGTTCCCCCTTTCTACCAGCAGGTGGCAGTATTTAAATGACTGATTAACACTGTATAACGTGAGCGAGGTAACAGCGTGTCCTTGGGCTTTTTGAAAATAGATATGATGCTGTTAGGATAAAATTATATTTGAGGACCAACACAAGTTTTACGAGGGTGTCAATCGAATGGCAAAGACGAGATAGGGACTGATATTATTAGGCCTACGCATGACGTCACGTGGGAATTCACGTTGACAAGTATTCATTCAATCGCTGTCAGTTCGCTGTCCATTACGGTGGAAACCACATTAAATACAAATTTAATTATATAATATAGCGCTAACAGTAACAACTCTGCACACACAATAAGTTCTTAGGTTAACCTATATTACCAACTGTATTGAGCCAAACAATGCGCTCATTAAACGTGACTGGTGATGTCTGGATAGGCACGATATTAAATAGCTGTAATAAACTACTGTTGCTAACTACTTTATGTTTGCAAAATATCGAACAAGTACCCCTAGCTTTATCTACAATATCTAAGTTCTCAAAAGTATCAGGATTAAAACTAAACGTTAAAAAATGTGAAATTCTGCCCCTAAAAGACAGCAGCCAATCTGAAATATGTAATATCTCGCTCAAAAACACTATAACTTATCTTGGTATTAAAATATCGAGAAATCCTTGAGAAACTCTGGACCTAAATATGCTCCCGGTGACTCAGACCATCAAAACCAAATTTAATTGTTGGTCTGCCAGAGATCTATCCATATATGGCAGAGTTCTGTTAAGTAAGGCAGAAGGGATGTCAAGAGCAGCTTATGTTTTCTCATCTCTAGATGTTCCAAAATCCACTTGTTCCCAATTTGATCAAATTCTCTTCAAATTTATATGGAAGAATAAGCCTGACAAGGTTAAAAGGTCTGTTCTCTCAAACCTTCTGGCTGAAGGTGATCTGAATGTACTGACATTTACTTCATTTAACCAAATTATAAAAATCAACTGGATTAAAAGATTCCTCAAGTGTCCAAATAGTATGTGGAATATTATTCCAAACAGCTTATTTGAAACTATTGGTGGTCTTAACTTTCTATTGATATGTCCTTTTTCGGTAGGAAAACTCCCCGTGAAATTAAGCAATTTTCATAAACAAACCTTGTTATGTTGGAATCTTATCTTTAAACACAATTTCTCCCCTCACAACTGTATTCTTTGGAACAATGCATATATACTACACAAAAACAAAACACTCTTTCTGAATAATTGGTTTATGAGTAATCTGAATCTGCTAATCTGCAAAAAATGAATTTTATTCTTATGAGCACTTCATGGAAAAATATGGTATTGATACATCTCAAGAAGAATTCGAAATGGTGATTGAGTCTATTCCTGTTAGTCTTGTTTCTTTAGCACAGAGCATACAGACAGATACTTCTCTATCTGTAACAGTCGGTTCTCCTGCTATTTCTGGCATTCCACTTACAGATAAGAGATGTAACAATACTTTTATTAGAAACATACTTGATCCTACCAGTACTCCTATATGTAAACACCGATGGACTTTACTGGTCAAGAAACTATGGAACATGATCTTCCTGCTACCTCATCAGTATATTATTGTAAATAAAATCAAAGAAGTTTTATTCAAAATTGTTCACAGGTATTACCCTTCAAAAGCAAACATCTGTACTTTTTTTCCAACTGTGTGTAACATTTGTACTTTCTGTGGCTGTGAAGGAGAAACCATTGAGCATGTTTTTGTTGATTGTCCCCTTGTAGCTTCCTTTTGGTCCCATTTACAAAGATTTATTTCCCAAAAGATAAAAAAGAATATTTCTCTAAGCAAATTTGAAATACTTCTTATAGTCACTGAGCCATATTTATCAGCCAATGAAAAATATGTAATTAACTTAATTATTTTAGCTAAATATTATCTGCACAAAATGATTTGGCAAAGAAGCAAACCCTCCTTTTACAATTTCAAAATTACAGACCTTAAAAAATATTGGGACAGCATTGAAAATTAAAAAAAAAAAAGAACAACAAATTAAACAAAACAATCAAATTATTTCATTATTTTAACTTTAATGCATAAGCAGACCCCTAAGTGTTTTTCATTTATGTTTCTATGTGTTTTGTTATTTTATTTCTATTTTATTTCTTTATTTTTTATTTTTTCACCTTGTTAAGATCAGATATATGAAGCTGTATATTGATTCAATTTCGTATACGTGTTAAAATTGTAATTTGACAAAATGTTAATAAAATTTGTAAAAAATTAAAATAAAAAAAAACTACTGTTGCTAACATATTTATTCCGGTCCAGGTTTATATAAGGCTATTTATTAATTGATTTTTCTTCTTCTAACGTTACTCTGGTATAACGTTAGCGCTGAATATTATGACCGTTCTAAAAGCTTGGCTTTTATTTTGATAGGCCATATTTACTATTACTTCCGGGTCACGTGGCCAACCTGTCTATATTTCAATGTAGATCTTCAAACGGAAAAATGGAAAAAGGAATTTCAAAAAACCAAAATCGGACCGTTATTTGATTTTGGTTTTGTCATTTTTCGTTTTTGGATTCAGAACCAAAAACGGGAGAACGGCTCTTTTTTTTACCGTTTCTTTGTTTTTGGTTTGAAACGACAAACGAAAAACAGGTGGTTTCTCGTTATTTTGTTTTGTGTTTCAAACGAAAAAACAAACTATCAAAACGTACACGGACCAGAGAGTCTTTGAACTTCAGTCAATTCGTTTTTCGTTTATAAACCAAAAACGGAAGTCACGTGGTCTATTCCTTTTTTGGAAGCGAAAGTAACCGGTAACACTTTCAAAATAAAAGTAACTATAGTTAACGAACTATAACGTTTTTTAGTGCAACTAAAGTAGCACTGGGTTTAAAAAAAACAAAAACAAAAAACACTTAAGTTAACTGAAATAAAAATTAAAACTAATAAAATAATAACTCTGGCTGTTAGGGAGAATTAAACATTTGTAAGACCATTGGTGACCTGTAACTTCAGATTAAGACAAGTGAACTAATTTTATATGTAGCTTAGGATAGCAGGTAGCCTATTTATTTATAAGTTTCTATTATTTAATTCACATTTTAGTTTTGTAACATATTTCTTGCTATGTGGAATCTCAACCAGCAGAGGTCACTCTACCCCCTTCTGTGCACCGACTCTTTCTGTGGCGACAACAGGCAACAAGGGTTTGACCTTTTGACTTGTGTTTATATCAAAGAGAAGGCAAGCACTGCTACCAACAGAAGCTAATCACTGAGTTTGAAGGGTGTGCAGAACTTCACCTGCCTTCCAACTCCTCTTTCTATGGCACTATAGCTGCTAAAAACTCTCAGCTTCCACCATCTACTGTTACCCCTTCTGTGTCAAAACAAAACTCTTCCAAAACAAATCTATAAAGTTGTATACTTTTTATTTTCATTCGCATTTTTCTCCAGTGTAATATACTTATTATGTTAGTAAAGTAGATGAAATATTTTTTATGCAGCTTGTAGTTCTCATTAGTTATGTAGACCTACTTGTGTGTGAAACCTAGCCTTACTCAGTCAAAAATTATCTCTAGCCCTGGGACTTTCAGATCTTTTAGTGCTTTTTTTGGTTTAATTCTGTTTGATGAACCACCAGGGAAAGGCAGTGCTCTGTACTCTTGGTACTTGTGTAAAGTAAAATAAAAGTGAAGTTAAATCATTTAGTTTTGGTACTCTGGTACTACCCTAGTACTCGTGTCAGGGCCTCCCAGAGTTTCCCCAATACCTGGAGGATGTGAGCCTGTGCACTGTGTGCAGGGTTTAAGGACTGATGATAGTAGCAAGACTGGCCCCAGTCACCTACCATCACTCTCTCTTCAAATAAATGCTGGACTGGCAGGACACCACTCCTTCCTCCGGCACCATAAAAGGGCCTTTGTTGTCACTTTCAGATATTTACATCATGGTTTATGGTAAGCCACATCTTTGAATTGTGGCACTACTTTTGTGGAATTGGATGATGTCAACTTATGTCTTTAAATACAAATGTACATCATAATGTACAAAGGTACAGTGAAGCAGGGCTCTGCATTGCAACTCTTTCACTTGCATATATGCCCTTAAATGATTTACAAGCATATTGGGTCAGTGAAGACTAAAACCTACTGTAAATGTTATAGTCAAGTCAAGTCATCTTCATTTATATAGCGCTTTTAACAATGTAGATTGTTTCAAAGCAGCTTTAGAGATTTTTTGTGTCTGGACCACCACTGTACAACCATGTTCACATTGCATAGGCCTATAAATGAAAAATACATCTTTAGAGGAGGCTTCATTTAATGGTTGATTTTCACATGGTTTTTACTCGTTTTATTAACATAAAGTAAATATCATTTGAAGTAATACAATCGTCTTTAAAAATGTTGGATGAAGACGTTATATTTAGAAAAACAAAATCTACAAGAGCTAACCCCTCTGTTGATTGTGTGTCTTATATATACTGTAGCAACAACAAAACAGGCAGTCCATGTTTGGGTGGTGTGACAGGATAGCACAGCAGCCATTCTCCGAAAGCCCTCTGTGATGCCTTGGTGATGTGAGAGGGTAGTAGGAAAGGGTGGCACAGCAGTGTCGAATCCTCATTGGCACAGTTATTCAGTCATGCTGTAAGAGATTTCCGGAGAGCAAAGAGATAAAGACATAAGACTATATTGGATACAACTAAAAACTAAAAAAATCTGTGTCAGACAGTTGAAAGATTTGCAGTTGAATTTCATGCCCCATATTTTTGGGGGATACCAGGAATACCAGAGACTTGAAAAAGTCAAATAGAGACTTGAATATCTTTCAGCTTCCCTGAAGTCATAAATATGACAATCTTTTGGTTTCCCTGCAAATAATCCTAATAATACTTTTTTCATTAATACATTGTTTTTTATCCAAAACTACTTATTCCTACAATCACATGAAATATGGACAGAAATTTACTATGACACTGTACTACCAACATATTAATGTAAGTGGGAAGAAAGACAACTGTATAGGTCAATATAGGCTGGATCATGAAAAAGGAGATATAACATATTGTCCCACAAATTGAAGTAAGAAAATCATGATCTAACCGTGACAAAAATCAAATTGTAGTCAGTCACTTTGTTTTTGCCATACTTAACCATTTTATAAAAGCAAAAGCTCAGTTCAAGCAGGATTATGTGTCTATTATATCACAGTTAAGGAGGTTGTCAGCCCAACATGAACAGTGCCCCTTAAGTATGATATAATAAGTGTATACTGAAGCCTGAAGTGAGCTATTGCTTAGATATTAAGATGCCTGAATACCAGGACTCTAGCTGATCATGTTTCTATCAATAAGAGAACAATCGGCCTTTGTTTTTTAGTGAGCATCTTTATACCATTTGTTCGTTCAACCATCCGACTGCTGTTTCCTGTTTCTATGGTAATGTTTACTGTACTGTCTGCATGCAACAGTACAGTAAACTGTTGCATGCAGACCCCCCCCCCCCACACACACACACGCACACAAAAACACAAACACATACTTGGGATGAAAGATGAACCAAGTGCATTAATGCATTTTGGAAGGGCCCAAAATTGTGGTTCACTGTCTCGTCAAGCAGGACTGTGATGTCTGAATACGCCTCAGCGAAGCGCCTCTCAGCCTGATGACGTTCCATTGCATCCACAAAGGGATCTCTACCAAAGACTGATGCTCTTGTTAGGCTGGCGTGATTTTCTTGGTCATACAAGTCAGCAGCCTGACTTGCAGTTGGAAGCTGATCTGCAGTGAGCTTCACCCTGCAGCCACCTTCTGCCAAGAGATTTGGAATGCCTCTACCTGGGGAAAAGATAATTGTTTTGAGTAGGGACAACAAAAAAAGGACCATTTCATGCATATGTGTGTTTAACCGGATTTATGAAATCAGTCACTACAAGAACATTTCCCAAGTCCATTTTCCTAACCTACCTCTAGATAGAGAAAGTGTATTTAATTAATCCCAAATGGAAAGTCCGAACTTATAGAAAATTGCTGGCATGTACGTGCAATTATGACACAGGATGGATCCTAATCCTACTCAGACCTGTCAGATGCTGATTTAGATTCTGACCGTTCTCAAGAGTGGAAAAAAACTTAGCATGGAAGTTGTAAAGAATGACACAAGTTGGGACCATCTTAGTAGCTCATTATGCTCAGGCACTTATGCTCAAACACACTAACACCCCGAAGAAATGTGTTTGCGTGCTGTGGGAAAAAAATTGATAAATGCTCAAATACCTGAAACTGAATGGCTATTCCATGCGTCAACAAAACGCTGAAGTCCAATATTGGCAATCTGACATGACAGGTTTGACAAGCAGAAACGCACAGTGTTGTCTTCCATGTTTAGCCTCTCCTGATTCACGAGATTGACGATTGCCGACTTTAGAGGATAAGTCACACGGTTGTTGACCTCAGGCCACACACGTTCAATTCTGTGGTTCTGAAATAAATAGTGAAAAAATACATAAAATAGTTACATAATATACACTTATATTCACATAATATTCTGTGAGTACTACTGAGGTTGATATTGACTACCAGCTATATACAGCGTGTTAGCCTCGAAAACCCAGCTGTTTTCTAACATCAATTTAGCTATCCTCATTAGCCAGGCTCCTTACATGCTTACTAATTTATTTATTTTTTGTTGGGTTTACGACATTGACAGCATTGTGTTGGACATATATGTGTAGCTGTGTTCATGATGGAGTGGAAGAGAGAGAGGGACAAGCTAAAAGATGTGCTGCGCAAATGCGCTACGCCGCTCTGCATTTAAATACGATTTTTTCATAGTTTGGGAGACTTAGGTGTACACATAAAAACTGAAATAGGCTATACTAACCTGCGTGAAGTTGGCCCCCCACCCAACGCAAAACGTCGTCAAACTATGCTCAATCGTTTGTGCTCCGTTTGTGCTGGTTTGTGCTGTAAAAATTTTCGTTTGTGCTGTTTCGGTTTTTTGGATATTAAAAGAATATTTTTAGGTCATTCTGAGGTCACATAGCCCCCCCATATGTTCCAAATTCACCCAAAATAGTCTCGTTCGTTTGTGCTTCGTTTGTGCTGGTTTGTGCCGGTAAAATTTTCGTTTGTGCTGCTTCGGGTTTTAAAATATCAGAAATTGAATTATAGACGATGACGTCACCAGCCCCCCCACATGCTCCAAATTCACCCAAAATAGACGCAATCGTTTGTGCTCCGTTTGTGCTGGTTTGTGCTGTAAAAAGTTTCGTTTGTGCTGCTTTGGTTTTTTAGATATTAAAATAATATTAGGTGGTCACTCTGAGGTCACTCAGCCCCCCACATGCTCCAAATTCACCCAAAATAGTCTCGTTCGTTTGTGCTTCGTTTGTGCTGGTTTGTGCCGGTAAAATTTTCGTTTGTGCTGCTTCGGGTTTTAAAATATTATACATTCAATTATTTTTGATGACGTCACCAGCCCCCCCACATGCTTCAAATTCACCCAAAATAGTCTCGTTCGTTTGTGCTCCGTTTGTGCTGGTTTGTGCTGTAAAAAGTTTTGTTTGTGCTGCTTCGGTTTTTTAGATATTAAAATGATATTTTTAGGTCGTTCTGAGGTCACTCAGCCCCCCATATGTTCCAAATTCACCCAAACTAGTCTCATTCGTTTGTGCTTCGTTTGTGCTGGTTTGTGCCGGTAAAATTTTCGTTTGTGCTGCGTTGGGTTTTAAAATATCAGAAATTGAATTATAGACGATGACGTCACCAGCCCCCCCACATGCTCCAAATTCACCCAAAATAGTCTCGTTCGTTTGTGCTTCGTTTGTGCTGTTTTGTGCCGGTACAATTTTCGTTTGTGCTGCATCGGTCTTTAAAATATTAGACAGTGAATGAAAGCGAATTATAGACGGTGACTTCACCAGCCCATTAAATGACTTCAACCAGCCTGCATCTTCATGAACGCACCACAGAGAAATGCACATTTCATACATAAGCAGAGAGCAGTCTGTTTTCTTTCGTTTTGAATTGTTCTGTTTAAAAGTAGACATGTCTGTGATGCAAGTAGGTCAAGGCGCTGAGTTTCGGTTCATTTATGAGACCAACTGCAGTTCAGGCGCCGGCGCCTCTATGTCCTGATTATCTGTTGTCTGATATAGGCCTATTAACATTTTATTTTGCCTATTAAATCCTGGCATTTGGTAGATGAAACAATGATTAAAATTAAGATAAAATTAATACAAAACGAATTTCACCTTAAAGAAAGGCTTTGTGCTTTCTGTTTGAGGTCTCTGTGAAAGTTTTAAAGCAGTCTTTTAGTGTCGTTTTCAGAGTGGTCAGTCCGTAACGAAGTTCTCCGTCCGTTACATTGTTTTTTCCTCATAAATGCAAACACGAAAAATTAAATAAAATGAATAATTTATGTTCTGCGGAGAGACAACGCTTCTTCATCCGGTGGGTAGGCTAGTATTAGGCTACTTTTGGTTTGCACAGAATTATTAAAAAAAAAATGTAACGCACATGCTATTTCCCTCACATTAAATATAAAACGCATGAGTAGACTGATATTTTTTTAATGTCTGGACTCCTTTATTAAGGGAGAAGCCTATGGATATATAACAGACAGTTTCAATATATTGGTATTAATTTATTCTGATAATTTATACTTCAAGTTTTGACTTGCAAATGTCACGTCCATAACGCTGGAATTGACCAATTTTAAAGAATTTATCCTCAACTGTTTTTGTGGTGTAAGTCTATGTATTTTATAATGTTAACTTCAAATAATAGTTATATGAAGATGTGGTAGCATTGGATCTGGACTCAGGAGTTGGAAGGGGTGTGTCGCGATTCTGCCTTCTCACACCGCAACACAGGTCCGTGGATGGAGCGTCGGGATTTTGGTTTCATATTGCATATTGTTACACAGCCCTAGTCGTTTGTTTTAGAAATGTTAAGTTCTACTTCTGTAGTTATTTTGGTGAAAGTAACTGGAGTAGCTAATGCATTACAATTCTGAGACGGCCTTTATTGTAAGGTACTCTAAATAATTTCCTTTAAATAAAAGTAACAAAGTAATCTATAATGTATTACAGTTTGGAAGTGCTGCTGATATTGTGAAAAATGATTAGCCTATAAATAGATTATATATTTTCATATAATTAATATTTTAATGTTAATATAATTCAAATTTAATATAATTCAAATGTAATTTATTCCTGTAATGTCAAAGCTGAATTTTCTGTATCATTACTCCAGTTTTTAACGTCACATTATTCTTTAGAAATCATAAGATGTTGATGTTGTGCTCAATTATTATTGGTGCTCACTGCTCATTTAAGAAAGGCTCTTATTTTGTATTGTATTTTGTATTATATTTTTTACATATTGCGTATGTTTTTTTTTTGTTTGTTTTTGTTTTTTATGTTTAATATTTTTTGTGGAAAATTTAATTTTTGATATTTTTTCCCCTTTTGATTAATTTAATCCGTTTCGGTCTTACCTTGTTACTTCAACTAGCTACTGTAAAAAAAAATATATGTATATTATATTATATTATATTATATTATATTATATTATATTATATATATATTATTAAAGGCCGATGCAGCACAAACGAAAATTGTACCGCCACAAAACAGCACAAACGAAGCACAAACGAACGAGACTATTTTGGGTGAATTTGGAGCATGTGGGGGGGCTGGTGACGTCATCGTCTATAATTCAATTTCTGATATTTTAAAACCCAACGCAGCACAAACGAAAATTTTACCGGCACAAACCAGCACAAACGAAGCACAAACGAATGAGACTAGTTTGGGTGAATTTGGAACATATGGGGGGCTGAGTGACCTCAGAACGACCTAAAAATATCATTTTAATATCTAAAAAACCGAAGCGGCACAAACAAAACTTTTTACAGCACAAACCAGCACAAACGGAGCACAAACGAACGAGACTATTTTGGGTGAATTTGAAGCATGTGGGGGGGCTGGTGACGTCATCAAAAATAATTGAATGTATAATATTTTAAAACCCGAAGCAGCACAAACAAAAATTTTACCGGCACAAACCAGCACAAACGAAGCACAAACAAACGAGACTATTTTGGGTGAATTTGGAGCATGTGGGGGGCTGAGTGACCTCAGAATGACCACCTAATATTATTTTAATATCTAAAAAACCAAAGCAGCACAAACGAAACTTTTTACAGCACAAACCAGCACAAACGGAGCACAAACAAACGAGACTATTTTGGGTGAATTTGGAGCATGTGGGGGGGCTGAGTGACCTCAGAATGACCACCTAATATTATTTTAATATCTAAAAAACCGAAGCAGCACAAACGAAACTTTTTACAGCACAAACCAGCACAAACGGAGCACAAACGATTGCGTCTATTTTGGGTGAATTTGGAGCATGTGGGGGGGCTGGTGACGTCATCGTCTATAATTCAATTTCTGATATTTTAAAACCCGAAGCAGCACAAACGAAAATTTTACCGGCACAAACCAGCACAAACGAAGCACAAACGAACGAGACTATTTTGGGTGAATTTGGAACATGTGGGGGGGCTAAGTGACCTCAGAATGACCACCTAATATTATTTTAATATCTAAAAAACCGAAACAGCACAAACGAAAATTTTTACAGCACAAACCAGCACAAACGGAGCACAAACGATTGAGCATAGTTTGACGACGTTTTGCGTTGGGTGGGGGGCCAACTTCACGCAGGTGCTATACCTTACTGTGGGCTTTAATGGTGTCATAGTTTTGTTTTGTTTTTTAATAAATAAATAAAAAAATTCTTTAAAGGGATAGTTCACTTTGAAATTAAATTTTGGTATGTTTTAGCTTACCTCAAGGGCATCCAAGATGTAGGTGTCTTTGTTTCCGCAGTAGTTTCAATTTTGATATTTTTAGGTCAAACCGTTCTTGTCTGTTCTTGTTGCAGGTCTGTGGTCACTGTCTCAAAACACAAGCACAGAGTCCAAATTAAAACAATTCCCCATCATAAGTACACATTGATGGCCTAAGACACTAAACGAGCGGTTTGTGTGAGAAAACGAAACCGTAGCCAAGGCGACATCTAAGTATACATCTATACCCGCCCGCGCCGTCAGATCATTTAGACGTGTGCTGTTTTCAAGATATAACAACGATATAAATACTGTTCGTTTTCTCACACAAACCGCTCGTTTCGTGTCTTAGGCCATCAATGTGTACTTATGATGGGGAATTGTTTTAATTTGGACGATGGGGAATTGTTTTAATTTGGACTCTGTGCTTGTGTTTTGAGACAGTGACCACATACCTGCATTATATGACTGACAGACAAGAACGGTTTGACCTAAAAATATCAAAATTGAAACTACTGCGGAAACAAAGACACCTACATCTTGGATGCCCTTGAGGTAAGCTAAAACATATCAAAAATTAATTTCAAAGTGAACTATCCCTTTAAACATTGTGTCATTTATGTTTGTTCCAAACTGCAAAAAAAGAAGCACAGCAGGGCACTAAGTCCATTTGCTTCCCATTATTCTATAGTCTCGCCAGTAAGTCAGTCTATTGGCATTAAAAAGATCTAAATTAAAGGCGTGTTAGAGCATGATACTACTGGAAGCTCTGCAGGAAAGTAGGAGGAACACTCCTAGCCTATACAAATTATATAAAGAAATATCAGTATCAAGTGCTAAAAGCAAATCTGTTAATATTACTAAATAGTTAGCATCTAGTTTTTAAATAAGTTTTAACACAATGTTACTTCGTCTTTGACAATATTTAAGCTATCATGTCGTGTATACATCAACCGGCGTAGCGTCATAGAACGTCTCTGAAAAGGTTCACGCCCACTTTTAGGGAAAAAAAAAACGACGAGCGCCATACAAAGTATCGGTTTGAGGACGTGTAGTAACCCTTACAAACATGTAATTTGTATTTAAACTTTTTTTTTCACACAGTAGGCTACCCCTTTTATGTATTTGTATTTAATTACATTTTTCCACACAGCATTTTGTATTTTTATTTTATTTTAAATACATTTCCATGTATTTATGGCCATCTCTGCCTGCCATCATCAATATCTTGCTGTTATGGAAATATCATGAATTACGGATGATGCTATCAAAAGCTAAATCAGGCTAGTTGTATGGCTGGACAGGAAAGTGCACTCAGTAGCTACTCTAAATATAAAGACATAATATTATACATTAAATATGTTTACTTCTTAAAACTGAAGTAAAATCATTCACTGGCTACCTGGTGACTCGATGAGGTACGAGTAAATGTCCAGGTAAGACACTTCTGGCAACTGGGTGGGGTTGATAGACCAATTTGACGCTGGTAGGGACATGTTTTTAAGTTGCCCAAATTAAGTTTATAAATGTATCATTCACGCTCTATGGAAGGCAGGGTGGACATATAATTAAGTGTGCTTGCTGAAAGCAGCACACTTATTGTTCTTCTTAAGTTTTCTTATTAAGTGTGCTTGCTGAAAGCGCACACTTATTGTTCTTCTTAAGTTTTCTTATTATTATTATTATTATTCCCGGGAGAAAAATTTTGGCCAGCTCCTGCGCCTAGACCCTTTGAGACAGAGACACCGTTCCAACTTTAAAACGTTCGGTCAGTACCGGTGTAAGTTGCTCGCGAAGATGACATCACGAGTCCATGTCGTTCGTCCGCCATAGTGGATTGAACAGAAAACGAAACTAAAGTTTCACAGGTCACAAATTTGGTCCGAACTTCACGAAACTGGACGTACATGATCCTTGGAGCAAGCCTCACCAAAGTTACTAGAAGGATTTTTGATTTTCGGAAGCGTTTGCCCGTCACAGCCAAACGAAATCGGCGGCGTAGTCGCCAAAACAGGAAGTAGTTCATATCTCAGGAACGTTGTCACGTATCGAAACCAAACTTTGTACATTAACTCGAGACTCCAATGTGAGGATGTACAAGATAAAAAAAAAAAAAAAAAAAAAAAATTTTTTACATTATTTGGCAACCCCCCCCCCAGCTATTTGGCCAGCTCCTGCGCCTAGGCCCTTTGAGACAGAGACACCATTCCAACTTTAAAACGTCCGGTCAGCACCGGCGTAAGTTGCTCGCGAAGATGACATCACAAGTCCATGTCGTTTGTCCGCCATATTGGATTGAACAGAAAGCGAAACTAAAGTTTCACAGGTCACAAATTTGGTCCGAACTTCACGAAACTAGACGTACATGATCATTGGAGCAAGCCTCACCAAAGTTACTAGAAGGATTTTTGATTTTTGGAAGCGTTTGCCCGTCACAGCCAAACGAAATCAGCGGCGTAGTCGCCAAACAGGAAGTCGTCCATATCTCAGGAACTCTGTCACGTATCGAAACCAAACTTTATACATGAACTCGGGACTCCAATGTGAGGATGTACAAGATCTGATTTTTTTTTATTTCAGGCTAATAGACAAACCCATTTACCTATGTCTATGCAAGAGTTTCACCTTTTGATGTTAGGTAATGCATTTAGACAGTAGGTGGCACTGTTGTATTACATTTCACAGAGCAGCCAAGTCAGTGTATAGACTGCATTCGTTTTTTACCAGGTTTGTCTTAATAAATGCAGGCATGAATTTCGTTTTTTGCATTGGTCTATTTTAATCATCTTCATTTATTAATATATACAGATTTGTATGCATGAATTGTGCATTTCCAATCCTCAAAGCAGTTAATAAAAAAAAAAAAAACTTTATACAAAATACATCATGCTCTTCTTCGATAACCGAACAAACAATTAATTGTCTGTGGCTGTGTTTGTGCGCGCGGGAAATATGCTGCGCATAACAATAGAAAACAAGGAGAAACCCACAGTCTCATGCTCAAACAATCAACAACGTCGCTCTAGAGGTGCGTTGTGGACTGCGAAGCATAGCTGCGAAGTGGACTTCACAGGGTATTCCGCCATCTTAAGTTAGAGTCTAATCCGAAGGGAGCGAACATGTTCAGTTCGAAGGGCACTGCGCACGGCATAGGGAATAAGGGAACATCGATACATCACTTCACAGGAAGTGGAGAGCGATGATCACACACCCAACTGTCATTTCGCGCATCAGGTCATCACCAGTCAGAACGGTCATAATAACTAACGATGGAGGAGTTTACGTATGTGTGTAAGTAATACATTTCGCCATTGTTATACAAATGACAGTATTTTTAACGGTTATTGTTGTGAATATTACATATACTATTTTTGATGATTATAATTTACCTCAGTGAATGCAGCCAGCTTAGCTAGTTTGTGAAGTAAAGTGATTTTATTTTAGGTAGTTGTAAAATAGTGCAATATAATTGTAAATATATAATATAATAATAAAAATTAAAATATGAATGTAGTCCTATATATATTTGTTATATCATAATCTGCGCGACTCCGTCGTTGACTTTCTTTAATGACATTTGCTGGGCGTTTCAAATGAGTGGTTATTGTCAGTGAAGTCCACTTCAACTGATATACCATGCTCAGGGAGTAGGGGAGCAGTGAACACTGCATATGGACCCTGTCGAATGGAACGCACATTAGATGTGTAAAAACAAGTGGAAAGCGCGAGCGCGCCGCTGTCTCCTTTCGCTTGTTCTCCTGTGGCGTCTGTCGTTGCTATGCAACCATGAACTGCGCTCTCCATGATGACAAGAGCTGTGTCTGAAATCGCTCCCTATCCACTATATAGTGCACTATTTAGGGTGTCGGCCATTTTGTAGTGGTGTCCAAATTTTGAGTGAACGACATCATTCCCTACATTCTTCACTACTTTTATCCACAATCCTCTCTGAATTCGAGTGTACATACGATGTACACTTGCTGAGACACTATTTCCCACAATCCATCACGATAAGGCGATTGAGCGCGAATGAAAAATAAACAAAAATGTCACCATGGCAACGGTGCACCCGAGTTAGAAAATAATCATTAATAAGACCAGACGCCTGGTTATTTATTTATACATACCGTTATGTCTATATTTGAAAAATCAAATGTGTTGTGTAGTGTTTTGTTCTCTTTTATTTTCACATATAAATTAAAAAAGTAAATAAATATGACAAGCAAGTGTTTTTATTATCTTTTTTTTATCAAATAACGCAATAAACGTGAAAAATACATACATACAATGGTTACATACAATTCACACAGCCAAAAAAAGGAAATATTAAAGATGGGTAGGTAATGTTAATGACAAATTGTCCGAGCTCTCTGGCGCGTGATAATTATGTCAGCGTCCAAATTCTTTGCTGATGTAGTGCACTCAACTGCCATTCACTATGTAGGGATTAGTGAACGAGTGAGCGGTTTCAGACACAGCTAAGGAAGTATCAGCAAAAGATTACTAGATTTCTAGCCCTTGCATTAGCTTTACTACTAGATATATTTATGGAGATGAAAAATAATAAGGCGCCCTGTACAGCTATGATCAGCTTTTCGGCCGAGCATTCAATGTTGTTACGCTGCAAGCTGATGGTTCGTTGCTGCCGCGCTCTATCACTCGCACACCATAAAGAGCAAATTGTTTTTTAATGTTTCAATTTCGTGATTAAAATGACATAATTAGGAAGCGGATAATTTCTTCATAAACAGCTCATTATGACTCAATGTTAGAATGCTGCACCTACACTCGATAGTGTGAATAAGATCAGCGCAACGCAGACCACTGCATTGACAGGGTAAAACACATGATCTGTCTACGGCCAGGGCTCAGAGGAAGATAGAAAATGCCGGTCCAGCGCTGATTGAGGAATTAAATTCGAAAATAAAAGACAGTTTGACATCTTTTTTCTCGCATTCTCGCATTTTTTCTCGCATCTCGCATCTATCCACTACCTGCTAACGTTAGTGCACTGCACCCGAGCAAGCACACTTTGCAGTTCCTCCGGAAATGCATTTTTCTAGTTATTATTATTATTCCCGGGAGAAAAATTTTGGCCAGCTCCTGCGCCTAGGCCCTTTGAGACAGAGACACCGTTCCAACTTTAAAACGTTCGGTCAGTACCGGTGTAAGTTGCTCGTGAAGATGACATCACGAGTCCATGTCGTTTGTCCGCCATAGTGGATTGAACAGAAAACGAAACTAAAGTTTCACAGGTCACAAATTTGGTCCGAACTTCACGAAACTGGACGTACATGATCCTTGGACCAAGCCTCATCAAAGTTACTAGAAGGATTTTAGATTTTCGGAAGCGTTTGCCCGTCACAGCCAAACGAAATCAGCGGCGTAGTCGCCAAAACAGGAAGTAGTTCATATCTCAGGAACGTTGTCACGTATCGAAACCAAACTTTATACATGAACTCGGGACTCCAATGTGAGGAAGCACAAGATCTGATTTTTGTTTTTGTTTTTTTTTTATTTCAGGCTAATAGACAAACCCATTTACCTATGTCTATGCAAGAGTTTCACCTTTTAATGTTTATGCATTTAGACAGTAGGTGGCACTGTTGTATTACATTTCACAGAGCAGCCAAGTCAGTGTATAGACTGCATTCGTTTTTACCAGGTTTGTCTTAATAAATGCAGGCATGAATTTCGTTTTTTGCATTGGTCTATATTAATCATCTTCATTTATTAATATATACAGATTTGTATGCATGAATTGTGCATTTCCAATCCTCAAAGCAGTTAATAAAAAAAAAAAAAACTTTATACAAAATACATCATGCTCTTCTTCGATAACCGAACAAACAATTAATTGTCTGTGGCTGTGTTTGTGTTTGTGCGCGCGGGAAATATGCTGCGCATAACAATAGAAAACAAGGAGAAACGCGCAGTCACATGCTCAAACAATCAACAACGTCGCTCTAGAGGTGCGTTGTGGACTGCGAAGTGGACTTCACAGGGTATTCCGCCATCTTAAGTTAGAGTCTAATCCGAAGGGAGCGAACATGTTCAGTTCGAAGGGCACTGCGTACGGCATAGGGAATAAGGGAACATCGATACATCACTTCACAGGAAGTGGAGAGCGATGATCACACACCCAACTGTCATTTCGCGCACCACGTCATCACCAGTCAGAAGTTGGTCATAACTAACGATGGAGGAGTTTACGTATGTGTGTAAGTATTCATACATTTCGCCATTGTTATACAAATGACAGTATTTTTAACGGTTATTGTTGTGAATATTACATATACTATTTTTGATGATTATAATTTACCTCAGTGAATGCAGCCAGCTTAGCTAGTTTGTGAAGTAAAGTGATTTTATTTTAGGTAGTAGTAAAATAGTGCAATATAATTGTAAATATATAATATAATAATAAAAATTAAAATATGAATGTAGTCCTATATATTGTTATATCATAATCTGCGCGACTCCGTCGTTGACTTTCTTTGATGACATTTGCTGGGCGTTTCAAATGAGTGGTTATTGTCAGTGAAGTCCACTTCAACTGATATACCGTGCTCAGGGAGTAAGGGAGCAGTGAACATTGCATATGGACCCTGTCGAATGGAACGCACATTAGATGTGTAAAAACAAGTGGAAAGCGCGAGCGCGCTGCTGTCTCCTTTCTCTTGTTCTCCTGTGGCGTCTGTCGTTGCTATGCAACCATGAACTGCGCTCTCCATGATGACAAGAGCTGTGTCTGAAATCGCTCCCTATCCACTATATAGTGCACTATTTAGGGTGTCGGCCATTTTGTAGTGGTGTCCGAATTCTGAGTGAACGACATCATTCCCTACATTCTTCACTACTTTTATCCACAATCCTCTCTGAATTCGAGTGTACATACGATGTACACTTGCTGAGACACTATTTCCCACAATCCAACACGATAAGAGCGCGAATGAAAAATAAACAAAAATGTCACCATGGCAACGGTGCACGCGAGTTAGAAAACAATCATTTATAAGACCAGACACCTGGTTATTTATTTGTTTATATATACCGTTATATCTATATTAGAAATAAACAAATGTGTTGTGTTGTGTTTTGTTCTCTTTTATTTTCACATATAAATTAAAAAAATAAATAAATATGACAAGCAAGTGTTTTTATTATCTTTTTTTTAATCAAATAACGAAATAAACGTGAAAAATACATACCTACAATGGTTACATACAATTCATACAGCCAAAAAAAGGAAATATTAAAGATGGGTAGGTAATGTTTATGACAAATTGTCCGAGCTCTCTGGCGCGTGATAATTATGTCAGCATCCGAATTCTTTGCTGATGTAGTGCACTCAACTGCCATTCACTATGTAGGGATTAGTGAACGAGTGAGCGGTTTCAGACACAGCTAAGGAAGTATCAGCAAAAGATTACTAGATTTCTAGCCCTTGCATTAGCTTTACTACTAGATATATTTATGGAGATGAAAAATAATAAGGCGCCCTGTACAGCTATGATCAGCTGTTCGGCCGAGCATTCAATGTTGTTACGGTGCAAGCTGAAGGTTCGTTGCTGCCGCGCTCTATCACTCGCACACCATAAAGAGCAAATAGTTTTTTAATGTTTCAATTTTGTGATTAAAATGACATAATTAGGAAGCGGATAATTTCTTCATAAACAGCTCATTATGACTCAATGTTAGAATGCTGCACCTACACTCGATAGTGTGAATAAGATCAGCGCAACGCAGACCACTGCATTGACGGTAAAACACATGATCTGTCTACGGCCAGGGCTCAGCGGAAGACAGAAAATGCTGGTCCAACGCTGATTGAGGAATTAAATTCGAATATAAAAGACAGTTTGACATCTTTTTTCTCGCATTCTCGCATTTTTTCTCGCATCTCGCATCTATCCACTACCTGCTAACGTTAGTGCACTGCACCCGAGCAAGCACACTTTGCAGTTTCTCCGGAAATGCATTTTTCTAGTTACTCTACATATTTCATGTAAGTGATTTCTGAAGTTATACACGTCTGCCGGCTGTGTACGGACGTTGTTTTGTGCCGCTATTTTGTATTGAAGTCCAGTGGCGGTTCTACATTGAATTACACCCTGGGCGAGACCCCTTTCGAGCGCCCGCTGTAGGGATTTATTGAAACTGTTGTTTCAATAAATAAGCAAAACCCCCAAACCAACCCACCGGCCCACCTCAAATTTTCGATTTGATAATGCGGCCCTCGAATGAAACTAATTGAATAGCCCTGGTATAGACCCCTTTTGCGCCTACGTCACGGCGCTAGCTGGAGGCAAAACAAACGGGAAAACTGGAGGCGGCCAATACAAACCTGCACAGATTCGGCTACATAATAAGGAGCTTAAATTATTATTTTTATTATTAAAAGTCATCTTGTTGTGTTCTTGGGTGCAAGAATCAATGAAAAATGAGTATGCTGTATCTGGAATTTTTATTTCTAGAAAATATTCATATCATTCAAATTGCACCGTATGTCACTCTTTACATTGCCGTCTTGGCGCTGGCTAGGCAGAACTGCGGATTGAACCACACAAGTCTTTACATGACCATTCAGCACATAGTTATATTATAGGCATCTAAATATATTTATATGTCCTCAGTTTCTCTTTACCCTCGGTTTCTCTATCGGGCAGGTGTAGAAGTCAGGCCACTCAACCGGGGGTAGCGTTAACGTTAATCCTGTCAGTTCGTCCTGATTGAGCGTGTATCGTCATCTGGTTCCGTCCGTTAAAATTAACTTTTGCAAATAACAATCGGCGTCCTGGACAGTGAGTGACCTTGCACATTAAGACAAAATCGGATTTTCTCCAGTCATTGATAAAAAACAAGCTAACAAAACTTGCAAACTAACGTTAGTGAAGCGGCCAGAGAGATCTTTCTGCCTCCAGCTAAGCTCCGCCCACACAAATACGTCACCGTGTTTACCAACTGTAAAAGGGTCTATAGAGAGCCTAAGTCCCGCCCCTCCACTTCCGGCTCATGGGACCTTATTTCTGAAAAAATATGTATGGAAGTCAATGGCGAGAGATAACTTAGCTTTTTATTCCGTCTGAACTGTGCCCTGAACTACACATATGATGTTTGTCAATTTAAAAGGTAATTATGAAAGTCAAGAAAGTCGCAGTTTGTCATAAAACAGAAGAGTACCGTTTAGTTTTATGTGAAAATCGCTCAATGAACTACATCTCTCGTCTCGCACTATGTACGTCACAAGATCCGTTGCTCGTATGCGTGTATTCTGGCTCAAAACACTCAGGCATGACGGCGTAACGTTACGATTATAATGTAAGACTATAGAAAAAATGACAGACGTTAGCTTCAGTAAAGTTAGCTTCATTCATTGAGAGAAAAGGTATGACGTCGCATGTGCGCCTTCTGGGTTTGTAGTCTTTGTAATTACGTATTTTCACAGTCTTATACCTCAGCAGTTTTACATCAAGCTGCGACTTTCTTCACTTTAAAATGTATCTTTTAAATTGACAAACATCATATGTGTAAATCAGGGCACAATTCAAACGAGATCAAAATATTTGTTGTCTCTCGCCATTGACTACCATACAATATTTTTCCGAAATAAGGTCCCATGGTGGTCGACCGGAAGGGGAGGGACTTAGGCTCTCTATAGACCTTATGTAGCCCCGCCCCTTTTCAGCGCTGCACTCGTTGTCTTTTGACTTCTGGTCTGTATTTTCACCGCGAGTTTGCGTGGTTATGAATGAACGGCTCGTTTTCAAATCTTCCCGGTCGACTGACATTTGTTAAGTCATCTGCTTTAAACATTACAGTCCTCATGATAACTTTTGTTAACTTTATATTAATTAAATCCTCTTCAAAAGTTAATTACTCCAGGACAGAAATGCCATAGAAATATACAGAGCGACCGCAAAACAGAAGTTAAAAGACAATATTCTAAAGATGGCGGCGCCCTCGTTTCTCTGACGCATAAGGTCTATACAGACGCGTTGCCAAGGTGATGCGCCGGCCCGGCTGGAATCAGGTTGTTGCGCTGTAGGGTGCGACCTGACCACGGGAGCAAATGCAATTTTGTAAATAAAAATGTTAAGGTTTCCTAACGAAGAGGGAGACAGCGGTATTCAAATATGTGTAGGCTATCTGAGTGATATCCGGTACAGTGTTTCCCATACATTTATTTGTGGCGGCCCACCACATTATCAGCGCTGACCGCCACATATCGATTTCTGTGTTTTTTACTATTTAAGATGGGAAAATCTGTATTTGACTGCAGAGCTGCATGCAGCGCACATTCGCTCCCTCTCCCTCTCCCGCAAACACATTGACAGCGGACCAGTCTGTTGAATGGTTAGTATCATGAACAACGCTACACAGATCCATCCAACACGCTGTCGGTGTCGGAGACCCACCTTGAAAAAAAGTAATTAGCAAGCATGTAAGGAGCCTAGCTAAAAAGGAGAGCTGTGTTAACCTTATAAAACCCCGCCGCCGTCACAGTTTCATTCTGTGGGAAACAGCGGTAAATCAGACACGTCGGTAGAAAAACATTCTTGTCTCAATTTTTTGTTCAACGGGTCTGGTAGTGTGACCTTATCACATTTCAGTTTGGCCAAGTAACGTTTCTTTTCTTCGACTGGCAAGACATACTAGCTAATATTAAGGTTATTTACTTGGTTTGCGGAAGTCTGCCGGAAGTTAAGTTTGGGCCAGAGTAAAGCACATGTGTAGTACCTTTGAAAGCGTCTATAGAAAGAAAAACACATACCTTTGTTGACTTTGTTTGTAAATATGGTGGCCTTTCTTGGTCCAATCTGTACCCAGACAGCTTGTCTTGTACAAAGAGAGACATGAGGAACTCTTTACCATGGTCGACTCTTACTTGATCCCAAAGTCCATAGTTGAGAACTGCAGACCTATTTAAATATGTAAATAAAATTATATATATATATATGTTTAGCAAATTCCACAATCTAGTAAGTAAGAGTCAAAGTCATTTGCATGTTTCAACATTCATGGATTATGTCAGGCTGGTAACATTGGTAGGTCATTCTAATAACCCTTTACACAGTTCATTAAAATGCATAAACAGGAGAAGGGGTAAAAATGCTAACATTGTATCTTACAGTTATAGATGTCTGTTAATACTGAAGTACACATTACTGAAGATTATGGCACATACTCACTTGTAAACTTCATCATAAATGGTGAGGTTATTTTTAATTGGCATGGTGGAGTGGCCAACCAATTTACCACTGTAGCCATCTATGGCTACGACGTATGTCACCCCAAACATGACCATCTTCTCGTTCTGGTCAATATGCAGTTTTTGACCCATGTATGCTGCATGGTAGGGCACGGGATTCAGGTTTCTTAATCCCTAAAAAGGATAATACAGATGGATGAACACTGATAAGACACGTATGGTCGTTTGACATTAAACAAGCAGTTCACATAAAACACAATTCAGCCTGTTTTTTACTTACATGATATGTTATATAGCCATCAAAATACTTTCTGCAGGGTTTGATGAGGTTGCTAAATATTTCTGCTCACTCTGATACAATTTACAATGGGATACTTAAAAGTCATATAAACAAAACATGACTGCAAACCTGATTCCAAATATATTTGGACCCATTTTATAAATATATTTTGACCCAATATCCATTTTAATGTGAATTTCAGAAGCAAAAAAAATATATAATATAATTTTAGGCTAAATTGCATTCTGGGTAACCTAAAACCTTTTGTGCCCCTTAAAATAGAAATTAATTAAATTGATATTTAGCATACAAACTACAAATGATATAATGGACATTGTTTTGAAGAAGTCCTGGATTACTAATACATTTCTGCTTTACCGTCTGTCACAAACATACACAGAAATTATGAGTGAGAGAAAGAAATGTGATCAAGGATAAAATTTAAAATAAACCACAGGATTTCACAATTAAGAGCAAAGTGTAAGGCATGTGGAATTTCTGTGAAAACATACTTGACTGTGTGCCCTGTGGTATGGCGGCTGGACAACACGTAGTGCAGCTGCAACACGTTGTTGAGAGGCATGTACGCCTTTGCTGGCTAGATACCCAGCCATCATCCGCCGACCATACGTTGGTCCTGTCTGATAACATCAAAATACAAGTTGTTGTTAAGCTCATTAGTTCATGCCAATATTTATAAATTTAGTAGTATCAGCCACAGGAAAATATGTAGTAACTAGGCTACTGAACAGACAGAGTCAAAAGCTCTTAATGGGTCATGGTAGATAAATACTAACATACCCTGCATGACAAGTAAATGTAGGTAAATTTTGCGTGTTATATACCCTTTATCTTAACTCACCTCTTGAACAGCTTGCACTACTGCAGCTTCTAGCTGAGTGTTGGACACTACTTCCTTCTGCTTTAGATTGTATCTGAGACAGAATTTTTTTATATTATGTATGGAACCACCCTTTTCCAAGCCCATGGAGACGAGGGTAGAAGAAATGTCCTCATATGTGCTTCCTTGCAGCCTCATGTCTTTTATTGTCTTCAAATGACTTTCAAGTGCCATATTGTGAGCAGCAGATGTACTTGTTTTGTACCCTGAAATAAGGAAAAATAAAAATATATAACTTAGGATAAGTGGTGCTGATGGTGCTACATACTCTACTATTTACAAAACATTTATTCATTTTCATTCAATGGTAAGAAGTCTATCCGCACAATCCTCTTTAACGTGTACAGTTCAATTTCCTCAAACTGAGAAGACCAAAGCAACAATATTTTGTAGGTAAGGGACAACAGGCAATAACATGCACAGCAAAAAAAGGTGTGTTCCATCAGCTCTGTTTCTATTATGCCACTTTATCTCACTCCCTGGATAAATATTGGCTAATGTTTGGAAAAAGCATAACAGAAATAAGCAGAAGGTTGTATTCAGGCTGACTGAAAACAGACTGAAACAGACGTGAAAAAAACATAAAGACGGAAGCTAAAGCCTGTCTCTATTCACTATTACAATCATTACAAAGTGTAGCCTAACTGTCGGGCTATATAACGTCACATTCAGTAGGAAGTTAGCTAGCGTTAGCTAACTAAAATTACATTAGGAACAACCCACAGTATGTTTTTCTGGATTTATTTTAGGTTTTGGAAAGGGAATAAATTGTACTTCTCCTTTCAACCTCTCTGGGTAGCGACTGTAATTACTACAAGTGCCCAAGGAACAGTGTTTGAACCATATCTTGGAAAAATACAAGAAAAAGCTAGAAAACGACTCCTTTTGCATTAGAGTCAGTGGAGCACAGCCATGTTGGACCTCAGTCCGAGCATTGGAGCAAAAACACTAGATTGGTAGCACAGGACAGAGAGCAGCACCATAGAACAGACACAATAAAATAATATGGCCATAACAACTGAAGGCTAAATTAGACTGACATTACTTAGGGTGCCTACTAACACACATAAACGGCCATGCACAGACACACACACACACACACACACACACACACACACACACACACACACACACACACACACACACACACACACACAACAACAACAACAACAACAACAACAACAACAACATTGTGCACACGCATATTCATGGTACATAACTTAACGTTATAAAAATAACACGGCAGGAAGGAAGCGTGTAACATTAACAGTCACTAGGAACTGTAATATCTTGTACTATGACCATGAAATTTAAGTAATTTCTACGGAACCGCATAATGAACATGCCTTTCATGTAACTTAATGTTAAGTTACATGTCAAGTAACATTAACTTACAACAGTAAGTCCATTTTATCTATCATTAGCCTATGTCTAACATACAACATAGTCTTATGAGTAATTATTGTGTTCCTAAACTAATCCATTTAATTATGATTACTTTTAGCATGGCAAATGTTATCTTAATATAAAGAAAATAAAACTATCTTGGTCTAACGTTATTGTTAACAGGCAGCTAACGTGGGCACATTAGATGCCAAGCTGTGCTTTTTTCTAAGTTAAGGTTAAAAGTAATCGTCGGCAAAATGGTAAATTCGGTAACGTTATTATACATAAGGTATATAAATGACGCTGCATTCCAAATATCTACCTGTAAGTCCAAATATAACTTTTTCTTCTTCTGTCTTCAGTGTTAGTCTGGTTCTAGGTGTATTTCTGTGTGAAATGGGGAGATGGGCATCGTGACGTCACCTAGGAAACAGTTTGAATAAGCGCGCGCACACTAGTTTCGCGTCGTTCTGCGTCTTATCAAATTGTCTCTGGCCTTACTCTGCTCTGATTGGCTCATCTGATCAACGGAGGCAGAAACTTTGTCAGGAAAAAAAAACTATAAAAAGACTGTATTGCGCGCCTTTTCCACCGAAACTCAAAATGTTCCATCAGGAGAGAGTGACCCTTTGGCGTAGAGAGAAAACAATTAACATTCGGCATGTTGATCTCACTGTGAGCAATATTGCCCGTATATTCAAGGTTTGTAAAATTTTTATTTATTAAAAACTTTACTGTATTGGGGTGCAGCTGGACGCATGTTTTTCTCTTGCCTGGATAAAATGTAAAGTATCTAAAGAGTAATTAAATATGAAAAATTTAACAATGTAACTTTGAAGATTGACTCTACGACTGAGTGGCAATATTTAACCCTTAATCACTGTTAAAAAAGGATAACACTTAGAGAAGTTTGGGGTCAGACTGACCCCTTTTATTTACTCCTCAACTATACATTTATGCTGTGTTTTTGTGGAAATTTTTGACGTTTTTTAACTATTTACTGCACATTTACATAACTACGCCATAAATTGGCTCATGAAAAATGTTTTTTTAAAGAAAAAAATTACTTAAATGATGATCTTAAATCTAAATAGATTTTGGACATTGCTCTATATGTTAGGGATAGAATACTGACATCTGCTGGTTTGTGGAAAAACTTTAGAAATAATAATTAAAGAAAGAAATTGCAATGACCACATATATCCAATAGAGGGCCATAGAGGCTCATTCATTTTCACTTCATTTTTCTTGATGCTTCAACTTCAGACAAGCTTGTTCCATGTTGCATAGGCTATGTGACATTTTTTAGATTTATGCCAGTTTTGTTTATTTTATTTGCCAATTTCTATAAAAATGCTCTTTGTTGCAGTCACATACATTTGTGTGTGTGTTTGTGTGTATGAGATAGAAAGTTCGTTCTACTTTTTATTTATGCTCTAGGACCAGACCTTGGTTTATTTGTAGAAATTTTCAGATTTATAATGGATTTACTTTTATTTTTTTGACAAACAAAATAAAAAAAGTCATTTTTTTTCATTTTCCTATTCATTTTCAATGTGGGGTCACAAACACCGTAAACGGTAAAAAAAAATGTACACACCTTTAGAACAACCAAATCAAGCCCAGTTTTTTGTGTGTGTGTGTGACATTAAAAAATTATGTAGGTGACAACAACCTTCTAAAAATCTTGTAACTGTACTTTCAGCTGATTCCATCTAGTATATATTTAATTTTGGACAGCGGGGATGTGGTGCTGCCCAGCCCTGGTGGCTACCTGGACGAAGTTTCTATTAACAGCCGATGCGAGGTCATGGGAGATGAGGAGGGCCCTACCTCTCGACCACCCAGCCAACCAAGTAGGGCTGCAAATAACGATTATTTTCTTTATTAATCAAGTAGTTGTTTGGTCTATAAAATGTATGAAAATAGTGAAAAATGTCACAACATCAAGTCTTCAAAGATCTTGTTTTGTCCACAACCCAAAGATATTGTGTTTACTGTGAGACCGGAGAAAAGTAACCAGAACATATTCACAAATGAGAGGCTGATATCATAAAACTTAGATTTTTTTTCAAGACATTAATCAATTATCAATTTATTATATATTTAAAAGTTGACATCTAATCTGTTAATCAATTCATTTTGCAGCTCAACCTGCAGTACAATCGGCAGCAAATTTTCGATTTCCTACAGCTTCCACTGGCCATACTGGACCTCCACCCCCACGTCCGTCCAGAATCTTTACACGGTATGAAACCAAAGAAAAAAATATTGTAACAAATTGCCCACAAAATACTTTTTCCAATACTATGCATGCAGTTTGTATGGATCGTTTGTTGTATATCCTGCAAAACACTAATACGAAAAGCTTTTCTTGACTTAGTTATGTCATGCACAGAAACACTGATAATAACCTATTTGTCAATTGTGTCTGGCTGGACAGCAGCGCAAATAACCTAAGCATTATCATTAACCCAGGGAATACAACTGGTAAATAAAACCTAATTCACAGGATTTCCATGAGTTATTTAAATCATTTCTTTGTGAGTTTGAGGAAAACCTAATCAAGGGCTTGACATTATTTTAAAGTAGATAGTAAATAGGGTTGTGCTGATAGACAATGTCATCGTCCATCGCAGATGGCTGACAGACATCACAAAGTTGAACCTGTATTGTGATTGGACCACCCTTTAATATACCTGTGTGGCCCACCCAAGTAAAGTTTATGTGTGGAAAACATTGAAAGTCCTTCAATTTGATGTTTAAGAAGATGCGGGAACCATGAATTAGAGACCTGCGCGGGACACAATGTTCAGTCCCGCTCCCGCCCGCTCCCGCAGTGTCCCGCTCCCGCAAAGATTTGTCATTTTTAGTCCCGCTCCCGCCCGCATCTGTGATATTATGTCCCGCTCCCGCCCGCAAATGCCCGCAAGACGGCAGGCAGCAGGATGGATGTTCACATTCTGTCTCACGAAAGGTCTTGGAAAAAAAATGCGTGCGCACATAATTCCTTACAGTAACTAACGCCAACAAAGATAAACATTAATCGGCCCAAATTTCAATAGGCTTAATTATCATGTAACATAAAAACAGCCTTAGGCATGGCCTACACACATAGGAACATTTGTTAAACGGATCATTTTTATCCTAGACTACAGGCCATTTAAACATTTAAAATGTGATCACCAAAACACGAAACGGTCCCATATTAGGCCTACGAACAGCATAATATTCACTAGTAGGCTAACAGTAACCAAAAAAAAAATAATAATTATTATTCGATTAGGTAATATTATTATCTATCTAATATATATAATTATGTATTAGATAATGTTAGAATTTTATTGCTGTCTATTTTGAGCTTTCGAGTTCGAACACGGAGCAGCGGGAAGGAATTGTCTCTAAACAAGTGTGCGTGAGATTAGGCCCCGCCCGTACTCCAAAGGACAACATCCACAAGTTTAGGCTGCTTAAAACGTTTTTATTGCTGCCAAACAGAATCTCCCTCAAAACTACAAATTATGTACGCTACTTTAATCATTTATATATTTTACTTTACACTCATATTTAATTTGCGGGAGTGCAGCGTATCATCCCTCCCGCCCGCACCCGCAAGTGCACCTCCATCATCCCGCCCGCGCCCGCAATGACCTTTCAAAATTTGTCCCGCGCCGCACTGTTTTGCGTCGCAACCCGCGGGACTCCCGCGGGAGTGCAGACCTCTACCATGAATTAGTAGTAGAATGTGTTGCTTCAATAAATAATAGAGGGTTTGTTTGTAAAATCGTTCTCTCTCTGCAACCCCACCACACTACCCACCCCTGTGTGCCTTTCTCTGTGTCTTAAAAGGAACATATCCATTGGAAGGGTGGAGAGGGGAAATTTAATTTTGGATGGCACCACCTTGTACGTGGAGTTCACCAGTCAAGAAGCGACTGTGCCAGCCATGACCTTAAAGGTCAAAACAGAGCTCAACACAGAGGAAAATGTTGTCCTGTGCGATGGACAGGGCAATCGTCTGGCGGAGTCAAGCGGGACAACTGGTACATTAGAGTATTTTTGAAGTTTGTCCAACTCTGGATTTGTTGGAAATCTTTGTATTTGACTCGTAGTGTTACAGGTATTTAAATGGTAAATTATAATGTAATTTGATAAATTAACTTATTGACAACCTAGGTCCAGATGTCCCTCATCTGTTGCAAGCTACTAAAATGAGATTACATCTTGAAGCCATAGTGGATACTCTTTACTTATCCAAAATGTGTTAATTTATCTTTTTTCCAGTGCCATGTTGGATATTTGAAACTGTTAAAGGCAGTCCACTAACATGTTCTTAATATATTCAAACAATACAACACAAAAAAGGCATAGTGTAAATGGCTTTAACAAACAGTGGACATAAATACTTTGTTGACACAGTGGTAATACTTATTACTAATACATATTTCAGTTGAGGACTACAGTCTGTGTGTCAATACAAGTAACCCACCTGGATATACAACTGTTGTTCCCCTAAGTCTATTAATTCTATTCTAGGTCTCTATTTCATCAAAAGGGTCTTTGACTGGCATAACACTGTGGAGTATGGTCTTATGTTTCTCTTAGAAAACCTTCAGGTGATAAGCAGGTTCTCATATATAAATATTTGGTTAAAGCTTTTTACATTTCATGGGCTGTCCGTTCTTGCAGTTAGAGCCCAGCCTATTAAACTTAGGGTTTTTCCCTTACCTGATCCCTTTTTACCTAAATATGCTTCTTCAAATTATAGTAACTAATTACAGACATTATAAATGCAGATCTGAATTAACTGTTTTACGGTGTGTACTTTACTCTTAACACCTTTTACCTATTTATTTATTATTCTCAGGTAAGGTAAAGAAAGTCAAATCTGACCTAAACCGTAAGCGTTCAAAAGGTACTTACAATTTGGTCAGAAGACTCCCCTGTGGTATGTTCTCATTAAAAGTCTTCCAGCAACATAAATCTAAGTCTCAATAGGCAGATTTTATAATCAATTAAATTTATTTAAATTAGTTACTTTTCTTTTATAATAAACAATAATATAAAGGCAAATAAAACTTCATTGTTAAAGTATAAAATACAATAATCACGTTTTGAATCAAAGGTGTAGTAAGCTCTGGGCTTCTTCTCTTCTGCTTGGGGTTTCTTGTCCCCAGCTCTGGGCTTCTAGGCGTCGGGGGCTCTGGCGTATCAGTATTCCATGAGGCAGTCAGTTCATCAGTCTTTTATACTCCTGTTGTTTTCAACAGACATTTGGTTGACACTCCTCCAAAGTTTCCCAGATCCTTCTCCAGGCAGGTGCAAGCAGTCTACTTCTTCATGTCCTTAAACTCCAGTAAACTCAACTAAGATGGCTGAGTTCATTTACAGCTCTAGGAGTCTAGCGCACACACATAATCGCACTTTTCTGCTCCTCTTAACATGGGTTGGCACAATCACATAACCAATTACTGTACATCTATGCCAAAACAATATAGGCCATCTTTTACAAACAAAATAAATAACAACATTGAATGCAATGCATTATATCCAATACATTGGCTAAATATGTATAACAATAAAGGCATTTATAATAAACAAGGAGGCAGGTAATTGCATTTTCTTGATATTATACAACATAACATAGGATTAACATAGGTCAGGCTTGGCTACCTAATGTCATTATCTGTACAGATTCTCTCTAGAAGCCAGCATTGGGTGTAAGCTGTGTCTTTGAAACCAAAAATCAATCAATGTTTGTTCTTTCCTGTAGGAGTGGCATTTTGGAAACAAAACGCCAGAAAAATTGTTTCCATCTGTGAAAGCTCTTACAGTGAGCTACAGAGGAGGAAGAGGAGGAGGACTAGGTAATTAGCATTGCATTTACCAAAAAGAAATAGAAATGTCTAACAGATTATTTAAGATTTTACTTGATTTAAAGACCCTGTAAATTGCTCCCAACCTGGTTACCTTAAAAAAGTGAAAATGTGAGAGACAAGGTGTCACAGTGTCTGGGTTGTCATGTGCTTGTGTTCTAGTTCTGTTTATTGTGAGCACATGGCTTGTCATGTGTTTCCCTTGTGCAATGTGCTCTCCTGTCTATTGTCTAGCCCCTCCCATCTTGTTATTTGATTGTTGGTTAATTTTTCTCACCTGTCCTTCTCGTTACCCTCCTTTGTTTGTTCCCTTATTTAGCCTCCTTGTGTTTGTAGTCTTGTGCTGGGACATCTGGCAAGTCAATATATAAGGAATACATATTATAGTTACTTAGAAATGTATACAGATGGATCTAAGGATGAGAAGGACAATGTAGGAATAGGAATATATATACCGACAATGAACATAAGTATTGGAAAAAGATTACCTGATCAGGCTTCAGTGTATACGGCAGAGATGATGGCGATTATTGTAGGACTACAGTGGGTTGAGGAAGTAAAACCAGACAGAGTGGTGTGTTGTGTTGATTCTGTAGCAGCTCTATATAGTATTCAAAATATGAAATCTAATAGAGAAGATCTAATGCTAGAAATCCAACAAAGTTTATTTAGATTACAGAGACTACAGATAGATGTGAGATTCTGTTGGGTACCTGCTCATATAGGAATAAAAGGGAATGAGGGAGCAGATAAAATAGCAAAAAAATCAACCAGGACAAATGATACAATAAATATACCCATTGGAAAAGGAGAGGCTAAGGCAATAATCAAAAAAGAAATGATGAAAAAATGGCAGGACAGGTGGGATGTGGATAAAAGTGGAAGGAAATATTACAGTTTGCAAAAATCTATTAATGCACAGGGGGTGAATAGAAGTAACAGAAGAGAGGAGAGTGTTTTAACCAGGTTAAGGTTTGATCACACAGGTTTAAATAAAACATTGTTTTTAATGGGTAAAAGTCAATCTGATGAATGTATAGAATGTAGATCCAAGGAAGATGTTGAACACGTATTATTGCATTGTAAGAAATATAGGGATGAGAGGATGAGATTAAATCAAAAGATAAATCAGGTAGGAAGAAAGTGGAATATTGAAGGTTTGTTAGGCACAACAGGAGATGGGGTAAAGGATGCACAGAAAGCAGTTGTACAATATTTGAAAAATATAGGAATATATAATAGGATTTAGGTAGTATCTATTTTTTTTTTTTTTTTTTTTTTTTTTTTAAATGATATAGTCATGATAATATTGTCTCATGTTACATACTCCTATACAGTAGGTGGCGGTATGCACCTTTATAGTCATGGTTGCAATCTGCCATAAAACGAAAAGAAGAAGAAGAAGAAGTCTTGTGCTGGTTTCTTTGTCCAAGTTACTTGTTCCTTGTGTTTCCTTCCTGCTTGCTCACAGTGCTTTTTGAGTTTGTACCTTATCTACCTGTCACTAATAATTTTCCTCTGCATTTGAATTTTCGTCTCAGTTCTGACTATCCCGTGACACAAGGGTGAATTGTTATAATGAACTTACTTTACTTTTCCTTATTTCCCAGTTTCCTAGAAGAGGAAACGAAAGACAAAATTGAAGAGCTGTTGCTTGCAGCAGAGGAGCTGCCAGCAATTTCACAAGCCTTGCGGGACCTGGGACAATATGCCAGGGACAGAATATCAACTGTGGCCTTGACAGAGGCACAAATCACCTCTGTCAGGGATGCATTCCAGTGCGTCATATGCAGAGGTAAGCTACATGTTAACTCTCTCACATAAATCCTGTTTGCAAATACACTTTTTTTATATGTTTTAAGGCTGGTAACAGACTGAACAAACAACTCCCTGGTTCTGCACATAAAGGACAAAAGCCACAGCATGCAGCATGTCTTCTCCAACATCCATACAACGGCGTTCGAAGTGACAGTGTGTAGCTGGAGATAGAGCTGTGCAAGTTCGAATTTTAATTATGATTTCTATTTTGTCTTCCAACGATTATAAAAACAAGTTAACCGAGATAAAACAATTAGTGCAGCGCATGCTATTTCGCAGTAACACATTTTGTATTGTGTTGTAAATCCAGCGCACCATTTCCTTTACAGTGGCATTCCCCACTCCTCCCTAAAAGCCCAAACTCCATCTCATCCAGGCTGATATGTTTACTTCAGCTGGAGCCAACCCAGCAAACAATATGACGTTGTGACAACTTCACGTGCTGGCTATTTTTAGTCACGCTTACGTTAGTATATGACGTCGCCACAACCGTCAAAGTGAAACCCCAAAAGAGGTCGCCACGACCGTCGTGACAACGTCTTCAGTACTTTAAGTTAAACGTTAGTTAATTTTGATTTGATGAATACAATGACTCAACACAACATGCAAGTATGTGTTGTATAATAAAAATGCTGATATGCAAAAGATATTGAACACCAATTTAAGGCTACTCGTAAGCAAATTATTACTCAATCATCATCCTAAGCTTAGCTTTGTGCATATAATGTGTTATATTGAAATATGATTTTCAGTGGGGGGTGGGGGTGGGGGTTGGGTGTGGGGGGGGGGTTGGTGGTCGGTTTTGTTCATACTTAGAAATTGGTAACCTGTTTTAATTAATGTTCAGCTGTTTTTTGTATTTCTACCAGTTTTGGAGTGGAGCGGGGAATGATTTGATTAAAAATGTTTGATGAAAGGTAGTGGATTGAGTTTGTTCATGTTTATTTGGTTTGTATGTGTTCATTGTTAAAATGTGACTGTTCACATAAAATAACCCAAAAAAGTTTGTGTAGTTTTGGTCCTTGAGAAAAAAGTCAGTTTATTACAGATGGCGGCAGGCTTTTAATGGTATATCTCTCTGTATGTTACAATGGTACATAATATAGCTGCTTAATAACACTGATACACAAAAGGATTAAAAGATGGTTTCAGTTTGATAAGGCTGTTTTTGTAGATGATCAGATGTCAGTGATTTAGTTGACCTGTGTGGTTATCCCATTGGTTATACGTTGTCTAATCTTGATTTCTTTTTTTTACAGTGTTGAAGTCAAAATCTTTAACATACATAAAATATATACAAGTACACATACATGTGTTCATGTACACAGTGTGATGAAGCATAGTGCAAAGGATGTTGGAATAAGAATTATGTGCAAGTGTTATGTACTTGAGGTAGGTGGGTTTGGTATACAGTATATAGAACATAACAATCTGAACAGCTCTGAAATAGAAAATGATGAATACATTAGTAAACAGGTGGCTGATTAGAGACAGAGTTACTGGGTTATAGCACAGGAATTGTTCCTGACACTGTGAGTCAGAGTCAGCTGTTCATCAGAGTGATGACTTGTGGGAAGAAACTGTTCCTGAGTCTGTTGGTTTTGACGTATAGTGCTCTGTAGCACCTACCAGAGGGGAGAAGCTGAAACAGGTTGTGTCTGGGGTGAGATGGATCTGCAGTGATGCTTCCTGCCCGTTTCCTCAGTAGCAGTTTGGAAATGTATAAGTCCTGAATGGAGGGCAGGTTGGCACCCCCTTATATACTGTCTATGGTTGGCACCAATGATTTTTGACTAACGGTTTGAGGGGAGTGGTTAAGCGTAACCAAGCCGTCACGTCATCAGGGAAGGTCCTCCAATGCAGAGGGGAGGGGCATTTTCAGATTTTGATTAAAGATTACGAAGCCAAAATTTTTTTTGTATGGATTGACTTGCATGGATGAATTGTTCACCACAAAACGGTCAATTTAGGCAAACAAAGTAAATATGGTCAATTTTGATTTGTATGCCTCACACTGACATGTGTAGGCCTAAATGTGTAAAAGAAATACATCAAATACACAAAGCTTGAAATGTCTTTAAACGAAATAATTCAAAACGAAAAGGAAAAGGCTACTCTCTGATTATATAATCCATTATGTGCATAATTTATCTCTATGGGCGCGTAACGCGCGTTCACTATATGGTGATCGTCAACTTCATCTTTGCAGCTGACACTGTCAGAAAACACTAGTTTATTAATAAAAATTAATACACACGTCACCGGATTTAAAAACGCACATCATGCTTGTTGCATGCACACATATTATGTCGAGATATTATGTTGAAATAACATTATCATTAATAATAGCCTACATCTTTTAGAATATTTGATTAAATGCTGAATGTTGCGCTTGTTCAATTTAATAAAATTAAAACTTTAATTGTGATCATTAAAATAATTGAATATTTAATATTTAGTGGACAAGTTTTGCGCAGCTCCCCCCGTAAATGATCTAGCACCCCCTCAGCACATGCGTTAAAAATTCAGTGGAGCCGCCCCTGCAGAGAAGCTGTAGGCAGTGTCATTTTTTTTTTTTTTTTTTTTTTTTCTCGTTACCTCCAACCCCCGTTTTGAGTCGCCGGATCCACTACACTACAAGGGGAATGTGTTGCTATCATGAGGAGGCTGTATTGGCACAATGACATCCTGGCTCTGGCTAAATCTACATCTGTCCACTGCAGAGGCTATAAGTGATAGCCAGGAGTGATGAGATAGTTAGTAGATTGTGTTTGCTTAACGGCTGGCTGTCTAAGTGGTGTCGGCAAAATAATATAGAATTCATAGACAATTGGAAAAGTTTTTGGGGCAGACCTGACCTGTTGAAAAGAGATTGTATTCATCCCTCCTGGGATGGTGCTGCTCTTCTCTCTAGTAATATGGTACATAGTCTTAGAGCTCAAACATGACAATCTGGGGCTCAGGTCAGGAAGCAGACAGACTGGCTAAACCGACCGTCTGCTAGCGGCCTCGCGTCACCAAGGTCAGATAAATCCCATCACATAGAGCCTCTTTCACCTAGCTATCATCATATAGAGACTGTGTCTGTTCCCCGAACTTGGAAATTCAAAAAACGTTTAAACCCATCTAAGGTTAAAAATTTAATTGATGTTCAACAAATAAAAAACAGCTATAATACAGATGAGCAAATGCTAAAGCTTGGGTTGCTGAATATTCGATCGCTTACTTCAAAAGCACTCATTGTTAATGATATGATTTCAGATAATAACCTAGATGTGCTGTGTTTGACAGAAACCTGGCTAAAACCAAACGATTACATTACTTTAAATGAATCAACCCTGCAAGATTACTGTTATAAACATGAGCCTCGTCTGAAACGCAAAGGGGGTGGCGTTGATTTATAGTAATAGTAATAGTAAAATAGTAATAGTTTCAAAACCACTAAGAAATCAAGTTTTAAATATAATTCTTTTGAAGCATTGGTGCTTAATGTAAAAATATATAGTGTAAACGATAAATCGCGTTTGAGATTTGTGCTGGCTACTGTATACAGGCCACCAGGGCACCATACAGACTTTATCAAAGAATTTGCGGACTTTCTATCAGAATTAATATTGACTGCAGATAAAGTATTGTTGGTGATTTTAATATACACATCGATAATGAAAAGGATGCATTGGGATTGGCATTTAAAGACATTGTAAATTCAATTGGAGTTAGACAACACGTGTCAGGACCTACTCATTGTCGTAATCATACTCTAGATCTAATATTATCACATGGAATAGATGTTGATGCCGTTGAAATTCTGCAGCAGAGCGATGACATCTCAGATCATTAGTCTCGTATAAACTTAATTTAGCCAAGGCTGCAAAGCCGACTGCGTGTTTCAAATATGTTAGACCTATCACTTCTGCCACTAAAGATTGCTTTATTAATAATCTTCCTGATCAGTTTCATCATCTCAGCATCCCAGATAGCGTTTGGCGTGCAGGTGGTGGTTAGTCGCAGGAAGAACAAATTCTGTTGATTGTAGATGTGTGCTGAACTCCTACTACTAATTAATTTGCGCTGGAAGAGCAGTAGCTGCTGAATGTTTGGTACGAAATATTGCACAGAAGTGTACTTTAGAAGCCCTCACATGTTGAGTCGGATGAGCAGTGGATGTTGAAACAGTGGTTCAGACACCTGTGGCACACAAAGAGTCTCGTGCTGTTGATCACTGTTTTCCCTACCTTTTATTTGTGTTAATTTATTAATTTTTTTTTTTTTTTTTGGTTTTGTGAAACATCACTCATTTAGTTTCGTATTTTCTGTGTATTGTTTGGTTGGCCCAGTATAATTGTGTTGTATTTACATGGTTTATTTTGTGTTTCGCCGCTAGGCCGTTCTAGCTTGGAATAACCAAGAGGGGACATATTCACTTCCACTTATATGAGTGCGGTGTGGAAATGGTGTGTGGTTGAGTTTGTGTATTATTGTGGTGTACAGGACATTGTCTTTTCTTTTGGGGTTGATGTGTATTTTTAGATTGATGTATATTCTTTTTAAGTGTTATGTCACACCCTCTAGTTACTACTACTTCTGTAACATCAGTCGCCTGTTTGAGTGAAACCAAATGAGACCAGAACTTATGTATTTAAATAAAAAAGGTTTTGTTTATAGTAGTTCTGCCTTTGAGTTTATTCATTGAATTGAAAAGCCGTGCGGGGAAACCTTTAAGTGATTTGGGGATCTCCTACCCCAGTAAAATTGGAGTGGTGTAGTCAAGAGTAATTTAACGTAAATAAATATTACTTAGCCCCATTAGAGTACCAAAAAACTTTAAGCTGGCTATGATTAAACCGCTTGTTAAAAAAACGCAACTTGATCCTACAGAATTAGTCAATTACAGGCCGATCTCGAATCTACCTTTTCTGTCAAAGATATTAGAAAAGGCAGTATCCTCACAACTGTGTTTCTTTCTTGAAAGAAATGATATCTGGAGGATTTCCAGTCAGGATTTAGACCGTACCATAGTACCGAGACAGCTCTCATTAGAGTCACAAATGCAAATTGCTCTTATCATCCGATCGTGGTTGTGTCTCTCTATTAGTGTTACTCGATCTTAGTGCTGCATTTGACACTATCGACCACAACATTCTTTTAAATAGACTCGAACATTATGTTGGCATTAGTGGAATTGCACTAGCATGGTTTAAATCATACTTATCTGACCGTTATCAGTTTGTAGCAGTAAATGAAGAGATGTCTCATCGATCGCAAGTTCAGTATGGCGTACCACAAGGCTCAGTACTAGGACCGTTGCTGTTCACTCTGTACATGCTACCCTTAGGAGATATCATTATAGGAAACATGGAATAAGCTTTCACTGTTATGCTGACGATACTCAGCTCTATATTTCTTCAAAACCTAACGGAACTTATCAATTCACAAAATTAACAGAATGCATAGCGGATATAAAAAATTGGATGACTCGTAATTTCCTACTTCTAAATTCTGAAAAAACAGAGTTTCTAATTATTGGACAAAAAACTTCCTCACGTAATAACCTAGAATACTGTCTAACACTCGATGGCTGCTCTGTTAAGTCTTCGTCGTCGGTTATGAACCTGGGTGTGCTCTTTGATACCAATCTTTCATTTGAAAGTCACGTGTCTAGTATCTGTAAAACTGCATTTTTCCATCTTAAAAATATATCTAAATTACTCCATATGCTCTCATTGACAAATGCGGAACAATTAGTTCATGCGTTCAAGACCTCAAGGCTAGATTACTGTAATGCTCTACTGGGTGGTTGCCCTGCACGCTTAATAAACAAACTACAGCTGGTCCAAAACGCAGCAGCTCGAGTTCTTACCAGAACCAGGAAGTATGACCATATTAGCCCGGTTCTGTCAACACTGCACTGGCTCCCTATTAAACATCGCATAAATTTTAAAATATTGCTGATTACTTACAAAGCACTAAATGGTTTAGCTCCGCAATATTTGAGCGAGCTCTTAACGCATTATAGTCCTTCACGTCTATTGCGATCTCAAAATTCCGGCCAGTTAATAATACCTAGAATCAGGGCCGGATATAGGCATGGGCAAGGAGGGGCAATGCCCCCCCAAATGCCGTGACTGCCCCCCCAAACGTGATGGCATGCAAAGATCCCAAATTTAAAAAATATTTCAAGAAAAATGGTCAGTGAGCGCTCTCTGCTCTCTATCCCTCATTCAAAGTAGCTACTGATTGGTAGATGCATATAGGGAGGGCGTGGCCAGTCCCTTCACCGGCTTGTGGTGAACCTGCTGAGCTTCACGTCTCAGTCAGTCACTGCAGAGCGGAGCACGCAGACACACTGTCGTCAGCTGAGCTCCCAGAAATTGGGATTGGCTCAGCGACAAATCAGAGAATTTTAAGTTGGCTTGTAATTCTCTAAATTTAGTACAACTCATTGATAGCCCCACCAGATTTAATCCATCTAAGCCTAATAGTGACACTCTGTTAGATGTCATTCTTACTAATAGGGCTCATAAGTATACAGCAATAGGTGTGTTTGTGAACGACCTAAGCGACCATTGTGCAATAGGATGTGTTAGAAACACCAAAATACCTAAATTTAAGGGTCTCACTGTTTCTAGACGCTATTTTAAAAAAAATTCAGAACAGGCATTTTTATCTGACTTGGCAAGACTGAACTGGAATCATGTTGCATTGATTCCTACTGTTGATGAAGCTGTTGATTTTTTTCAGCAACAGTTTCTATTGATTGCTAATAAACACGCTCCTTTTAAAAAGCATAGAATAAAGAATAGGGATAATCCTTGGTTTTCTCAAGAACTAGCCCAGTTAATTCAATTAAGAAATAAACAGTGGTCCCTTGCAAGGAGGTCCAGCAGTAATGTAGATTGGCAATGTTTTAGAACTTTGAGAAATAAATGTACCTCAGCCATTCTGGCCTCTAAATCAAATTATTATCTAAATGCAACTACTGATAACTTTAACAATCCTTCTAAATTCTGGAAAACAATTAAAGTATTGCAGAACAAAAAGGTTTCAGACTTTCCCCAGAAATTGATCATTGGAAATGTAACCATCACAGATAAAAGTGACATTTTAAATGCTTTTAATGTACACTTTGAGAAGGCAGGTCATCTATTTGATCAGCAGTTTCCATCAATTTCAAGGGATGCTTCAACACATTTTTTGCCACCTAGTACATCTTCTATCTCTGATTTGTCATTTGATTTTGAAGCCCTACAAGTTCAAGATGTTATGAAATCACTAAATTCTATAGACCCTAAAAAGGCGCCTGGACCTGATGGTCTGGATCCCTTTTTGTTAAAGGTGGCTGCACCGGTTATAGCTGAGCCTATTACTCATATTTTTAATATGTCATTAAGTTTTAATCAGATCCCAGCAATCTGGAAGCAAGCTTACATTACTCCCCTGTTCAAATCTGGTGATCGATTTGACATGAATAATTTTAGACCCATCTCTAATCTTCCTGTTCTTTCTAAAATATTGGAATCTTTAGTTGCTACTCAACTTAAATCATATTTGCACTCACATAATATTTTAAATGAAATGCAATCCGGGTTCCGGTCGGGGCACAGTACAATATCCGCCACTTTAAAAGTCATGGATGACATCAAAGAGGCTATGGACAGTAAACTTAGCTGTGTTTCTCTGTTCATAGACCTCACAAAGGCGTTTGATACTGTGGACCATCCATTATTGGTTAATACCCTGCTGAGAGCTGGCATTGGATGTAACACGGTCAAATGGTTCCATAGCTATTTGACCAATCGTTCACAAATGGTCAAATATGGCAATGATCTGTCAAACCCAGTCCTTGTAACTAAGGGTGTTCCACAGGGTTCTGTTTTGGGTCCCTTGCTTTTCCTAGTTTATATTAATAATGCTTGAGATAATTTTAATTTTTGTAAATATCACCTCTATGCAGATGATACAATTCTGTATTCCTGTGCCCCTACAGCTAAATTAGCTTTTTCAAATCTACAGGCAGATTTCAATATCCTGCAACATGCCCTACTAGATTTGAAGCTGTTGTTAAACCCACATAAAACTAAAGTTATGGTTTTTCAAACTGGGCGAACAAAGCTACCATACTTCTCCATCAAGTCACTAGATGGAATTTGTATCCAGTCTGTAGATAATTACAAATATCTGGGATTTTGGATGGATAAAAACCTAAATTTTAAATATCATGTTGATTTTCTTGCAAAGAAATTAAAATTCACATTGGGTTTTCTGTATAGACTAAAGTCATGTTTTTCCTTGGCTTCAAGAAAGCGTTTAGTTGTTAGCCTTTTTCTGTCACAGATTGATTATGGGGATACTATTTACAGATTTGCTTCTCTGTCCACCTTGTCCAAACTTGACCCCCTTTATCATTCTGCTCTCAGATATATCACAAATTCTAGTTTCAGGACACATCATTGTTTACTTTACAGTTTGGTAGGATGGTCATCTCTGCATTTGCGCAGGCTTGAACATTGGTATATTTTAATTTATAAAGTTATTTTAGGAAAACTTCCAAAATATTCATATAGGAAATTTTTATCATTTCAAAGTTCCTATAATCTTAGGTCACATAACTGGTTACAGTTTAAAGTGCCGGCTATTAGAACAGAGGCTGGAAAGCTAAGCCTGTTCTATTATGGCCCCTGGTCCTGGAATGACGTGCAGACTAAACTTAAACTACAATCCCTCATCTCTTTAAATGATTTTAAACATAGAATAAAAGAATTGGTCATTGCAAAGTGCAGATGTTTTGATGATTCCACTTCCACTTAAATTCATTATCAATATGATTTTATAAATGTTGTTTCTGTGAACAGTATTACATAGTAGGTATTAGGTAATACCTAAATGTTTATGCTGCTGTATTCTTTGTTGTATTTATTGATGATGTTGATTTTGTCTGTGGTTTGTTATCTGTTTAATCCTGCTATCTGACCCTGTCTTGACTAGGTCTCACTTGTAAAAGAGGTTTTAACCTCAATGTGACTTTCCTAGTTAAATAAAGGTTAAGAAGAAGAAGAAGTTTCCTTCGCCGTCAGTCACTGAAATTATTTGGTTACTCTTTCTGTAAGCGTGTTCTCATTTCCTCCATATCTCTCTATCGCTTTCTCTTGTAATTTGCACCGAGTGACGAGTCGAGTATGCGCCGATTTCTGGTTGCTAAAGCTAGCACTGGCAGCAGCAACGAGGCTGCTAGGGCATTAGCTGTCACAGCACAACTTTTTCAGATAACAAAAAAAAAGTTACACATATTACAAACTAAACAAAGGTTTTCAAGTTTCAAAAGATAATGTTGTCAATATGAAATTGATTAGCTAGGAACTAACAACAAATTATCAGAATAATTGTTTTTTTAAAACAAAAAAATCAAACAGAATATAGATACATTTTTGTTTAAATCCTTGGTGCAAATTAGAGCAGCTTTCAAAGACAACATAAACTAAATGAGATGCTAAGCTATTAGCAGTGTCAAGCCAGATGTTAATTATTTTGTTTAGAATCAGACCAGAATCAGGTGTGTGTGTGGGGGGGGATTTTTGACTGCTAGGTTATATTCTGTGTGTGAAGGCTTATTTTATTTTAATGTTTAAATCTCTTTGTTTTTTTTCCCCTCTTATGGTATAACGCTGGAGTTCTCGGTAAATTTTTCATCAGACGGAAGTGTTCTCCGCTGCCCGGTCGGCTCCTGCAGCCCAGACATCCACATGTGTACCGCTTGCTAATTCACAAGTGCTGCAGGTAACAGTGGGAAGTCTGGGAACATGGCTCTGTTCCCACAATGATTGGTTCGGCACAGCACTACTACATTCTGATTGGCTATTCTTATGTCTATTTAAAAAAAAACTGGACAAATGAGTTCTATGCAATAGTCTCATATTTCTATCGAGAAAATGTTATTTCGCGATAGATATCGTTATCGTTTTATCGCCTAGCCCTAAGATAGATAAATGAATAGATGAACTGATATGATGATAGTATAGTTAGTATAGATTTCTATGCATTTTAGGGGTTTGGGGGGATTTGACACCCCAAAAATGACTTGCCCCCCCTGATATTCTACCTGCACCCCCTAGTGGGGCTGGCTGAATCCGGCCCTGCCTAGAATATCAAAATCGACTGCTGGTGGGAGATCCTTTTCCTATTTAGCACCAAAACTCTGGAACAGTCTTCCTACCATTGTCCGGGAAGCAGACACACTCTGTCAGTTCAAAGCTAGACTAAAAACACATCTCTTTGACCTAGCATTCACATAATACATTATAGACTTCTATAATTCAATGTTAGGCTGCATTGATTAGGTCAGCCAGAACCGGGAACACTTCCCATAAATCCTGATGTACTCGTTACATCATGAGAAGAATGGCATGTACGCTAATTTTTAGTGTCTGTTTATCCCGAGGTTTTCCAGCAGCCTGCCGGATCCAGGCCGTATCCAGATCTGACGAAGGACCTTCGCCTGGACCGATGACAACACAGTGCTGAAGTGCCAACTAGTCTCTCCCTATGGAGGATCCCTCTACCACTCTACAGATAAAGCGTTGTCGGGAAAATTCGTTTCGCGTATCTACCCCAAAGCGAAAAAATAAAATAAAATTCTTTATCAAAATCTATATGGAAAGACAAGTACTTTGTTTAGGCTTGGCTTGTAGGGAATTCCAAACCTGCGTATATTCAAACGCACATAACTATAGAACCAATTCTTAATGCGCATGTGAACACCATCATTGTTTCTCACAGGTTCGCGTTTAAAGTCTGTGTAGAGAGAGTGGTGTCGTCTTAGCGGCCCCTAATTTATTAACAAATGATCGTTGCGACGGAAGCAAATCAATCAAAACTAACTTTAGATGGAAAATAACTTAATTAAGTTGGCTTGGGAAAGCCAACTTACTGAAATCCTATTTAAACTTATTAAGTTGGCTTGGGAAAGCCAACTTACTGAAATCCTATTTAAACTTATTATTATTAAGTTGGCTTGAGAAAGCCAACTTACTGAAATCCTATTTAAACTTATTATTAAGTTGGCTTGAGAAAGCCAACTTACTGAAATCCTATTTAAACTTATTATTATTAAGTTGGCTTGAGAAAGCCAACTTACTGAAATCCTATTTAAACTTATTAAGTTGGCTTGAGAGAGCCAACATATTGAAATCCTATTTAAACTTATTAAGTTGGCTTGAGAGAGCCAACATATTGAAATCCTATTTAAACTTATTATTATTAAGTTGGCTTGAGAAAGCCAACTTACTGAAATCCTATTTAAACTTATTATTATTAAGTTGGCTTGAGAGAGCCAACTTACTGAAATCCTATTTAAACTTATTATTAATGGTGCTTGCTGAAAGCAAGGCATCATTAGTGTTCTCTTGCATACTTATTAGTGGTGCTTGCTGAAAGCAAGGCATCACTATTGTTATTGCTCATACTTATTAATGGTGCTTGCTGAAAGCAAGGCATCATTAGTGTTCTCTTGCATACTTATTAGTGGTGCTTGCTGAAAGCAAGGCATCACTATTGTTATTGCTCATACTTATTATTCTTATTATTATTATTAGTGGTGCTTGCTGAAAGCAAGGCATCACTATTGTTATTGCTCATACTTATTATTCTTATTATTATTATTATTATTATTATTATTCTGGACAAAGTTTGGCGCGTAACTCGCCCCGCACTGTTTGTCACAGACCCATGAATGAGGTGTCAAATCGACCGGCTCATTGAGGAGAGGTGTGCTATGACTTTTATCGGGGATCGGGGGTGCGGTGTTCACCCCAGGGGCGAAAAAGCGGCCCAAAAAGTTCCATTGACTTAACATTGCGACGAAATTTGAGCACTCATAGCTCTGAGCGAGGATTTCGCAGAAACGTGTGATTTGCCACATTTGAAGAGGCTGACAGGCTCTGTAAGAACATACCTCACAATGGGGTAAAAGTTGCACCCCTGGGGGGCAGGAGCGTCCCAAAGTTGCCCCATTGACTTACTATGGGGAAGGAATGTCCCGTGAAACACACATGCTTTTCCTACTATGGTAAATTGCATAGGGATTTTGTAATGAACGTAGCTCTGGATCACAGTATCATAGAGACAAGGGGGTGGGCTCATTTTACTCAGACGACCAATCAGTCTCTTAGGATCATTGTGAAGCTATCAAGCCACGCCCTAGCAACCATTTAGAGCACCTTAGCAACAAGTCCCATAGACTTCCATTGAAAGAGTTCAAAGGGATATCTCCGGACTGAATTGTCATAGAAACTAGAGGGTGGTCTCGTTTGACTTGGGGCACCAAACAGCCAATCATGAATCACCTCAACTCTTCCTAGCCCCTCCCTAGCAACCATTGTCGAGCACCTTAGCAACCAAAATCCGAGAGGGATATCTTACATTCTGAAAGTCACAGAGGCATGGGAGTTGGTTTATATCATTCATAGTGACAAGAAGCCTTTGGAGTTTCATCATTGGCAGCTGCCAAGCCACTCCCTAGCAACCAAACAGAGTACCCTAGCAACCAAAATTCAAAGAGGGATATCTTCCATTCTGAATGTCACAGAGAAATGGGAGTTGGTTTATATCATTCATAGTGACAAGAAGCCTTTGCAGTTTCGTCATTGGCAGCTGCCAAGCCACTCCATAGCAACCAAACAGAGTACCCTAGCAACCAAAATCCAAAGAGGGATGTCTGCCATTCTGAATGTCACAGAGAAATGGGAGTTGGTTTATATCATTCATAGTGACACAAAGCCTTTCAGTTTCATCATTGGCAGCTGCCAAGCAAATCCATAGCAACCAAACAGAGAACCCTAGCAACCAAAATCCAAAGAGGGATGTCTTCCATTCTGAATGTCACAGAGGCATGGGAGTTGGATTATATCATTCATAGCGACAAGACGCCTTTGCAGTTTCATCATTGGCAGCTGCCAAGCCACTCCTTAGCAACCATTGTCGAGCACCTTAGCAACCAAAACCATAGAGGGATATCTTCCATTCTGAATGTCACAGAGGCATGGGAGTTGGTTTATATCATTCATTCTGACAAGCAGACTTTGCAGTTTCATCATTGGCAGCTGTCAAGCAAATCCATAGCAACCAAACAGAGAACCCTAGCAACCAAAATCCAAAGAGGGATATCTTCCATTCTGAATGTCACAGAGGCATGGGAGTTGGTTTATATCCTTCACAGTGACAAGAAGCCTTTGCAGTTTCATCATTGGCAGCTGCCAAGCAACTCCATGGCAACCAAACAGAGTACCCTAGCAACCAAAATCCAAAGAGGGATATCTTCCATTCTGAATGTCACAGAGGCATGGGATTTGGTTTGAATCATTCATACTGACAAGCAGCCTTTGGAGTTTCATGATTGGCAGCTGCCAAGCCACTCCTTAGCAACCAAACAGAGGACCCTAACAACCGTTTATCAAGACCCATGTCTCTGCATCAGAACATCGTATAGAGATGGGGGTTGGCTGTTTTGTTTTGGTTGGGAAACAGTCTGTAACTATCACCATGGTAACTGAATTCACACCCTAGCAACCGTTTAGAGCCTCCTAGCAACCATATTGCAACATATAGAAGCCATATTTCAGCTCCACAACATCGTACAGACATAGTTGTTGGCTCGAATGCAATCATGTACAACACCCTAGCAACCAAGTGGAGAGTTTTGCCACTGCAAGCACCACTTCACATTTTCTTCAGGAAATGTACATTCTAGTTATTATTATTATTATTCTGGACAAAGTTTGGCGCGTAACTCGCCCCGCACTGTTTGTCACAGACCCATGAATGAGGTGTCAAATCGACCGGCTCATTGAGGAGAGGTGTGCTATGACTTTTATCGGGGATCGGGGGTGCGGTGTTCACCCCAGGGGCGAAAAAGCGGCCCAAAAAGTTCCATTGACTTAACATTGCGACGAAATTTGAGCACTCATAGCTCTGAGCGAGGATTTCGCAGAAACGTGTGATTTGCCACATTTGAAGAGGCTGACAGGCTCTGTAAGAACATACCTCACAATGGGGTAAAAGTTGCACCCCTGGGGGGCAGGAGCGTCCCAAAGTTGCCCCATTGACTTACTATGGGGAAGGAATGTCCCGTGAAACACACATGCTTTTCCTACTATGGTAAATTGCATAGGGATTTTGTAATGAACGTAGCTCTGGATCACAGTATCATAGAGACAAGGGGGTGGGCTCATTTTACTCAGACGACCAATCAGTCTCTTAGGATCATTGTGAAGCTATCAAGCCACGCCCTAGCAACCATTTAGAGCACCTTAGCAACAAGTCCCATAGACTTCCATTGAAAGAGTTCAAAGGGATATCTCCGGACTGAATTGTCATAGAAACTAGAGGGTGGTCTCGTTTGACTTGGGGCACCAAACAGCCAATCATGAATCACCTCAACTCTTCCTAGCCCCTCCCTAGCAACCATTGTCGAGCACCTTAGCAACCAAAATCCGAGAGGGATATCTTACATTCTGAAAGTCACAGAGGCATGGGAGTTGGTTTATATCATTCATAGTGACAAGAAGCCTTTGGAGTTTCATCATTGGCAGCTGCCAAGCCACTCCCTAGCAACCAAACAGAGTACCCTAGCAACCAAAATTCAAAGAGGGATATCTTCCATTCTGAATGTCACAGAGAAATGGGAGTTGGTTTATATCATTCATAGTGACAAGAAGCCTTTGCAGTTTCGTCATTGGCAGCTGCCAAGCCACTCCATAGCAACCAAACAGAGTACCCTAGCAACCAAAATCCAAAGAGGGATGTCTGCCATTCTGAATGTCACAGAGAAATGGGAGTTGGTTTATATCATTCATAGTGACACAAAGCCTTTCAGTTTCATCATTGGCAGCTGCCAAGCAAATCCATAGCAACCAAACAGAGAACCCTAGCAACCAAAATCCAAAGAGGGATGTCTTCCATTCTGAATGTCACAGAGGCATGGGAGTTGGATTATATCATTCATAGTGACAAGACGCCTTTGCAGTTTCATCATTGGCAGCTGCCAAGCCACTCCTTAGCAACCATTGTCGAGCACCTTAGCAACCAAAACCATAGAGGGATATCTTCCATTCTGAATGTCACAGAGGCATGGGAGTTGGTTTATATCATTCATTCTGACAAGCAGACTTTGCAGTTTCATCATTGGCAGCTGTCAAGCAAATCCATAGCAACCAAACAGAGAACCCTAGCAACCAAAATCCAAAGAGGGATATCTTCCATTCTGAATGTCACAGAGGCATGGGAGTTGGTTTATATCCTTCACAGTGACAAGAAGCCTTTGCAGTTTCATCATTGGCAGCTGCCAAGCAACTCCATGGCAACCAAACAGAGTACCCTAGCAACCAAAATCCAAAGAGGGATATCTTCCATTCTGAATGTCACAGAGGCATGGGATTTGGTTTGAATCATTCATACTGACAAGCAGCCTTTGGAGTTTCATGATTGGCAGCTGCCAAGCCACTCCTTAGCAACCAAACAGAGGACCCTAACAACCGTTTATCAAGACCCATGTCTCTGCATCAGAACATCGTATAGAGATGGGGGTTGGCTGTTTTGTTTTGGTTGGGAAACAGTCTGTAACTATCACCATGGTAACTGAATTCACACCCTAGCAACCGTTTAGAGCCTCCTAGCAACCATATTGCAACATATAGAAGCCATATTTCAGCTCCACAACATCGTACAGACATAGTTGTTGGCTCGAATGCAATCATGTACAACACCCTAGCAACCAAGTGGAGAGTTTTGCCACTGCAAGCACCACTTCACATTTTCTTCAGGAAATGTACATTCTAGTTAGTGGTGCTTGCTGAAAGCAAGGCATCACTATTGTTATTGCTCATACTTATTATTATTATTCTTCTTTTTATTATTCCACACAAAGTTTGGCGCGTAACTCGTCCCGCACCGTTTGTCACAGATCCATGAATGAGGTGTCAAATCGACTGGCTCATTAAGGAGAGGTGTGCTATGACTTTTATAAGCGATCGGGGGTGCGGTGTTCGCCCCAGGGGCGAAAAAGCGTCCGAAAAATCCCATAGACTTAACATTGCGACAAACTTTGACGAGTCATAACTCTGAGCGACGATTTCGCAGAAACGTGTGATTTGCCACATTTGAAGAGGCTGACAGGCTCTGTAAGAACATACCTCTCAATGGGGTAAAAGTTGCACCCCTGGGGGGTAGGAGATGCCCAAAGTTGCCCCTTTGACTTACTATGGGGAAGGAACGTCCCGTGAAACACACATGCTTTTCCTACTATGGTAAATTGCATAGGGACTTTGTATTGAACGTAGCTCTGGATCACAGTGTCATAGAGACAAGGGGGAGGGCTCATTTTACTCAGACGACCAATCAGTCTCTCAGGATCATTGTGAAGCTATCAAGCCACGCCCTAGCAACCATTTAGAGCCCCTTAGCAACAAGTTCCATAGACTTCCATTGAAAGAGTTCAAAGAGATATCTCCAGACTGAATTGTCATAGAAACATGGGGGTGGTCTCATTTGACTCGGGGCAGCAAACAGCCAATCATGAATCACCTAAACACTTCCAAGCCCCTCCCTAGCAACCATTCTCGAGCACCTTAGCAACCAAAATCCAAAGAGGGATATCTTCCATTCTGAATGTCACAGAGGCATGGGAGTTGGTTTATATCATTCATACTGACAAGAAGCCTTTGGAGTTTCATGATTGGCAGCTGACAAGCCACTCCCTAGCAACCAAACAGAGTACCCTAGCAACCAAAATCCAAAGAGGGTTATCTTCCATTCTGAATGTCGCAGAGGCATGGGAGTTGGTTTATATCATTCATAGTGACAAGAAGCCTTTGGAATTTCATCATTGGCAGCTGCCAAGTAACTCCATAGCAACCAAAAAGAGTACCCTAGCAACCGTTTAGCAAAACGTATATCTCTGCATCAAAACATAGTATAGAGATGGGACTTGGCTCTTTTGACTAAATCATGGTAAACTATGGTAAATCATCCTAGAATCATAGTAAATCATACTAAAACATGGTAAATCATGGTATACTATAGTAAATCATAGTAAACTATGGTAAATCGTGGTAAATCATGGTAAACTATGGTAAATCATGCTAGAATCATAGTAAATCATACTTGAACATGGTAAATCATGGTATACTATAGTAAATCATGGTAAACTATGGTAAATCATGGTAAACTATGATAAATCATGCTAAAATCAGTAAATCATACTTGAACATGGTATATCATGGTATACTATAGTAAATCATGGTAAACTATGGTAAATCGTGGTAAATCATGGTAAACTATGGTAAATCATGGTAAACTATGGTAAATCATGCTAGAATCAGTAAATCATACTTCAACATGGTAAATCATGGTAAACTATGGTAAATCATGGTAAACTATGGTAAATCATGGTAAACTATGATAAATCATGCTAGAATCAGTAAATCATACTTGAACATGGTATATCATGGTATACTATAGTAAATCATGGTAAACTATGGTAAATCGTGGTAAATCATGGTAAACTATGGTAAATCATGGTAAACTATGGTAAATCATGCTAGAATCAGTAAATCATACTTCAACATGGTAAATCATGGTATACTATAGTAAATCATGGTAAACTATGGTAAATCATGGTAAACTATGGTAAATCATGGTAAACTATGATAAATCATGCTAGAATCAGTAAATCATACTTGAACATGGTATATCATGGTATACTATAGTAAATCATGGTAAACTATGGTAAATCGTGGTAAATCATGGTAAACTATGGTAAATCATGGTAAACTATGGTAAATCATGCTAGAATCAGTAAATCATACTTCAACATGGTATACTATAGTAAATCGTGGTAAATCGTGGTAAACTATTGTAAATCATGGTAAACTATGGTAAATCATGCTAGAATCAGTAAATCATACTTGAACATGGTAAATCATGGTATACCATAGTAAATCATGGTAAACTATAGTAAATTGTGGCAAATCATGTTAAACTATGGTAAATCATGGTAAACTATGGTAAATCATGCCAGAATCAGTAAATCAAACTTGAACATGGTAAATCATGGTATACTATAGTAAATCGTGGTAAATCATGGTAGAATCATAGTAAATCATACTTGAACATGGTAAATCATGGTATACTATAGTAAATCTGGTAAACTATGGTAAATTGTGGTAAATCATGGTAAACTATGGTAAATCATGGTAAACCATGCTAGCAACATGGTAAAACAAGCTAGCATCATGCTAGATACATGCTAATCATGCTAACATGATGCTAGCATGATGCTAATAATGCTAGCATGATGCTAGCAACATGCTAATAATGCTAGAATGATACTAGCTACATGCTAATCATGCTAGCTTCTTGCTACAAACATGCTAGCAAACGTGCTATTCATGTTAGCATCTTGTTAAAAAATGCTAGCATCATGCTAACAACATGCTAATCATGCTAGCTACATTCACGTTAGCTTTTGCTAAAAACATGCTAGCATGATGCTAGCAACATGCTAATCATATTAGCACCATGCTAGCAACATGCTAGCATTATGTTAGTCACATGCTTATAATGCTAGCATGATGATAATTTTGTTATAATCTTGCTAAAAACTAGCTAAACGCACTTTAGCAACCGAGTGGTGAGTTTTGTCACTGCAAGCACCACTTCACATTTTCTTCAGGAAATGTACATTCTAGTTATTCTTCTTCTCCTTCTTATTGTTCTGGACAAAAGTTTGGCGCGTAATGCGCCCCGCACCGTTTGTCACAGACCCCTGAGTGAGGTGTCAAATCGACCGGCTCATTGAGGTGAGGTGTGCTATGACTTTTATAAGCGATCGGGGGTGCGGTGTTCACCCCAGGGGCGAAAAAGCGGCCCAAAAAGTTCCATTGACTTAACATTGCGACGAACTTTGACCACTCATAGCTCTGAGCGAGGATTTCACAGAAACGTGTGATTTGCCACATTTGAAGAGGCTGACAGGCTCTGTAAGAACATACCTCACAATGGGGTAAAAGTTGCACCCCTGGGGGGCAGGAGTGTCCCAAAGTTGCCCCATTGACTTACTATGGGGAAGGAATGTCCCGTGAAACACACATGCTTTTCCTACTATGGTAAATTGCATAGGGATTTTGTAATGAATGTAGCTCTGGATCACAGTATCATAGAGACAAGGGGGTGGGCTCATTTTACTCAGACGACCAATCAGTCTCTCAGGATCATTGTGAAGCTATCAAGCCACGCCCTAGCAACCATTTAGAGCACCTTAGCAACAAGTCCCATAGACTTCCATTGAAAGAGTTCAAAGGGATATCTCTGGACTGAATTGTCATAGAAACTAGAGGGTGCTCTCGTTTGACTTGGGGCCGCAAACAGCCAATCATGAATCACCTCAACTCTTCCTAGCCCCTCCCTAGCAACCATTGTCGAGCACCTTAGCAACCAAAATCCTAGAGGGATATCTTCCATTCTGAATGTCACAGAGGCATGGGAGTTGGTTTATATCATTCATAGTGACAAGAAGCCTTTGCAGTTTCATCATTGGCAGCTGTCAAGTAACTCCATAGCAACCAAACAGAGTACCCTAGCAACCAAATTCCAAAGAGGGATATCTTCTATTCTGAATGTCACAGAGGCATGGGAGCTGGTTTATACCATACATACTGACAAGCAGCCTTTGGAGTTTCATCATTGGCAGCTGCAAACCACTCCATAGCAACCAAACAGAGTACCCTAGCAACTATTTAGCAATACCTCTATCTCTGTATCACAACATTGTATAGAGATGGGGGTTGGTTTATATCATTCATAGTGACAAGAAGCCTTTGGGGTTTCATGATTGGCAGCTGCCAAGCCACTCCCTAGCAACCAAACAGAGTTCCCTAGCAACCGTTTTGCAAGACCTATATCTCTGCATCAGAACATCGTATAGAGATGGGGGTTGGTTTATATCATTAATACTGACAAGAAGCCTTTGCAGTTTCATCATTAGCAGCTGCCAATCAACTCCATAGCAACCAAACAGAGAACCCTAGCAACCAAAATTCAAAGAGGGATATCTTCCATTCTGAATGTCACAGAGGCATGGGAGCTGGATTATATCATTCATAGTGACAAGCAGCCTTTGGAGTTTCATCATTGGCAGCTGCCAAGCCACTCCATAGCAACCAAACAGAGTACCCTAGCAACTATTTAGCAATACCTCTATCTCTGTATCAGAACATTGTATAGAGATGGGGGTTGGTTTATATCATTCATAGTGACAAGAAGCCTTTGGGGTTTCATGATTGGCAGCTGCCAAGCCACTCCCTAGCAACCAAACAGAGTTCCCTAGCAACCGTTTTGCAAGACCTATATCTCTGCATCAGAACATCGTATAGAGATGGGGGTTGGTTTATATCATTCATACTGACAAGAAGCTTATGCAGTTTCATCATTAACAGCTGCCAAGCAACTCCATAGCAACCAAACAGAGTATCCTAGCAACCAAAATCCAAAAAGGGATATCTTCCATTCTGAATGTCACAGATGCATGGGACTTGGTTTGTATCATTCATAGTGACAAGAAGCCTTTGGAGTTTCATCATTGGCAGCTGCCAAGCCACTCCCTAGCAACCAAACAGAGTACCCTAGCAACCAAAATTCAAAGAGGGATATCTTCCATTCTGAATGTCACAGAGAACTGGGAGTTGGTATATATCATTCATAGTGACAAGAAGCCTTTGCAGTTTCGTCATTGGCAGCTGCCAAGCCACTCCATAGCAACCAAACAGAGTACCCTAGCAACCAAAATCCAAAGAGGGATATCTGCCATTCTGAATGTCACAGAGAAATGGGAGTTGGTTTATATCATTCATAGTGACACAAAGCCTTTGCAGTTTCATCATTGGCAGCTGCCAAGCCACTCCCTAGCAACCAAACAGAGTACCCTAGCAACCGTTTAGCAAGACCTATATATCCGCATTAGAACATCGTATAGAGATGGGAGTTGGTTTATATCATTCATACTGACAATAAGCCTTTACAGTTTCATCATTAGCAGCTGCCAAGCAACTCCATAGCAACCAAACAGAGTACCCTAGCAACCAAAATGCAAAGAGGGATATCTTCCATTCTGAATGTCATAGAGGCATGGGAGTTGGTTTGTTTCATTCATACTGACAACCAGCCTTTGGAGTTTCATTATTGGCATCTGCCAAGCCACTCCATAGCAACCAAACAGAGTACCCTAGCAACCAAAACCCAAAGAGGGTTATCTTCCATTTTGAATGTCACAAAGAAATGGGAGTTGGTTTATATCATTCATAGTGACAAGAAGCCTTTGCAGTTTCATCACTGGCAGCTGCCAAGCCACTCCCTAGCAACCAAACAGAGTACCCTAGCAACCGTTTAGCAAAAAGAATATCTCTGTATCAGAACATCGTATAGAGCTGGGAGTTGGTTTATATCATTCATACTGACAAGCAGCCTTTGGAGTTTCATGGTTGGCAGCTGCCAAGCTAATCCCTAGCAACCAAACAGAGTACCCTAGCAACAAAAATCCAAAGAGGGATATCTTCCATTCTGTATGTCACAGATGCATGGGAGTTGTTTTTTTTTATCATTCATAGTGACAAGAAGCCTTTTTAGTTTCATCATTGGCAGCTGCCAAGCCACTCCCTAGCAACCAAACAGAGTACCCTAGCAACCGTTTAGCAAGACCTATATCTCTGCATCAGAACATCGTATAGAGATGGGGGTTGGTTTATATCATTCATACTGACAAGAAGCTTATGCAGTTTCATCATTAACAGCTGCCAAGCAACTCCATAGCAACCAAACAGAGTATCCTAGCAACCAAAATCCAAAGAGGGATATCTTCCATTCTGAATGTCATACAGGCATGGGAGTTGGTTTATATCATTTATACTGACAAGCAGCCTTTGTAGTTTCGTTATTGGTATCTGCCAGTCCACTCCCTAGCAACCGAACAGATTATCCTAGCAACCAAAATTCAAAGATGGATATCTTCCATTCTGTTTGTCACAGAGGCAGGGGAGTTGGATTATATCATTCATACTGACAAGCAGCCTTTGGCGTTTCATGATTGGCAGCTGCCAAGCCACTCCCTAGCAACCAAATACAGTACCCTAGCAACCAATATCCAAATAGGGATATCTTCCATTCTGTATGTCACAGAGGCATGGGAGTTGGTTTATATCATTCATAGTGACAAGAAGCCTTTGGAGTTTCATCATTGGCAGCTGCCTAGCAACTACATAGCAACCAAACAGAGTACCCTAGCAACCATTTTAAAAGGCCTACATCTCTGCATCAGAATATTGTATAGAGATGGGGGTTGGCTCATTAGTTTCGATTGGAAAACAGTCTGTAAATATCACCATGGTAACTGTGTATTCACACCCTAGCAACCGTTTAGAGCCACCTAACAATCATATTGCAACATATAGAAGCCATATTTCAGCTCCACAACATCGTACAGACATGGTTGTTGGCTCGTATGCAATCATGTACAAGACCCTAGCAACCGTGCCAAATTTTGCCACTGCAAGCACCACTTCACATTTTCTTTAGGAAATGTACATTCTAGTTAAGTTGGCTTGAGAGAGCCAACATATTGAAATCCTATTTAAACTTATTATTATTATTATTATTATTATTATTAAGTTGGCTTGAGAGAGCCAACATATTGAAATCCTATTTAAACTTATTATTATTATTATTATTATTATTATTATTATTATTATTCTGACCGTAAAAATTTACAACTCAAACTCCTCCTAGAGCTTTAACTCCACATACTCCAAACTCGGCACAGACACTCAAACTGATCTGACTCGCGTTGCTATATCTTTTCAGACTGATCCGACTTACGGTTTTCCTAAAAATGACGATCAAAACTCGAAAAAACTCATTCAAAAACTCCCATTGACTTACATTGGGGAGTTCTAAAAAATTCAAACCGACAAAATTTAAATCAAAATACCTTGAAGACTAAACCAAACTGCCATTCTATATACTATATGAGCCATTGAGACTCATTTAAACTAATAAACTCTAAACTCATACACTTATAAACTAATTAACTTATAAACTTATGAATTCATAGACTTATGAACTCTTAAACTCATAAATTAATAAACTCTGAACTCTTAAACTCATTTAAACTTATAAACTTTAAACTCATTAAAACTTATAAACTCTAAACTCATTTAAAACATAAACTCTAAACTCAAAAACTCTTACACTTATAAACTCATCAATTTATACACTTATAAACTCTAAACTCATAAACTCTGAGTGTGTGTGTGTGTGTGTGTGTGTGTGTGTGTGTGTGAACACACACACACACACACACACACACACACACACACTAAACTCATTTAAACTTAAACTCTAAACTCATTTAAACTTATAAACTCAAAACTCAAAAACTCGTAAACTACTTTAAACTTCAAACCACTTCTTAAGTTTAAAGCTTCCAGCTCCCAAGCAACTCCATAGCAACCAAACTTGAGTACCCTAGCAACCGTTTTGCAAGACCTATATCTCTGTATCAGAACATCGTATAGAGATGAGGTTTGGCTCTTTTGACTCATGCTAGCAAACAGCACTTCCAAAATGCTACACATGCTAGCACTGAATAGCTACATGCTAATAACTATTAGTTAAGTGCTATATCATGCCAAGATCATGCTAAGAACTCTATAAAGACTCCATAGTAACCATCTGTGACAACTACCAACCACCTAGCAACACCATAGCAACCGCCCAGAACACCCTAGCAACCGCCTAGTAACCGCCTAGCAACACCATAGCAACCACCCAGAACACCCTAGCAACCGCCTAGCAACCACCCAGAATACCTTAGTAACCGCCTAGCAACACCATAGCAACCACCAAAACACCCTAGCAACCGCCTAGCAACACCCTAGCAACCACCTAGAATACCCTAGCAACCACCTAGCAACACCCTAGCAACCACCAAGCATACCCTAGCAGCTGCCTAGCAACACCATAGCAACCACCCAAACACCCTAGCAACCGCCTAGCAACATCATAGCAACCACCTAGAACACCCTAGCAACCGCCTAGCAACACCCTAACAACCCCCAGAATACCCTAGCAACCGCCTAGCAACAGCATAGCAACACCTAGCAACACCATAGCAACCAACCAGAATACCCTAGCAACTGCCTAGCAACACCATAGCAACCACCAAAACACCCTAGCAACCGCCTAGCAACATCATAGCAACCACCTAGAACACCCTGGCAACCGCCTAGCAACACCCTAGCAACCCCCCATAATACCCTAGCAACAGCATAGCAACCACCAAAACACCATAGCAACCGCCTAGCAACAGCATAGCAACCACCAAAACACCCTAGCAACAGCATAGCAACCACCCAGAACACCCTAGCAACAATATAGCAACCACCCTAAACACCCTAGCAACCACCCAGAACACCCTAGCAACCGCCTAGCAACCACCCAGAATACCCTAGCAACCGCCTAGCAACACCATAGCAACCACCCAGAACACCCTAGCAACTGCCTAGCAACCATCCAGAACACCCTAGCAACCGCCTAGCAACCATCCAGAATACCTTAGCAACCGCCTAACAACACCATAGCAACTACCCAGAACACCCTAGCAACCGCCTAACAACCACCCAGAACACCCTAGCAACCACCTAGCAACAGCATAAAAACCACCGAGAACACCCTAGCAACCGCCTAGCAACACCATAGCAACCACCCAGAACACCCTAGCAACCGCCAAGCAACACCATAGCAACCACCCAGAACACCCTAGCAACCGCCTAGCAACACCATAGCGACCACCCATAACATCCTAGCAACCGCCTAGCAAAAAACGTTCTGGTCCAAACTTTCTCAAGCCAACTTCAAAGTTTGTCTCGACGAACTTTTGCATCTAGTTATTATTATTCTTCTGACCGTAAAAATTTACAACTCAAACTCCTCCTAGAGCTTTAACTCCACATACTCCAAACTCGGCACAGACACTCAAACTGATCTGACTCGCGTTGCTATATCTTTTCAGACTGATCCGACTTACGGTTTTCCTAAAAATGACGATCAAAACTCGAAAAAACTCATTCAAAAACTCCCATTGACTTACATTGGGGAGTTCTAAAAAATTCAAACCGACAAAATTTAAATCAAAATACCTTGAAGACTAAACCAAACTGCCATTCTATATACTATATGAGCCATTGAGACTCATTTAAACTAATGAACTCTAAACTCATACACTTATAAACTAATTAACTTATAAACTCATGAATTCATAGACTTATGAACTCTTAAACTCATAAATTAATAAACTCTGAACTCTTGAACTCATTTAAACTTATAAACTCTAAACTCATTAAAACTTATAAACTCTAAACTCAAAAACTCTTACACTTATAAACTCATCAATTTATACACTTATAAACTCTAAACTCATAAACTCTGAGTGTGTGTGTGTGTGTGTGTGTGTGTGTGTGTACACACACACACACACACACACACACACTAAACTCATTTAAACTTAAACTCTAAACTCATTTAAACTTATAAACTCAAAACTCAAAAACTCGTAAACTACTTTAAACTTCAAATCACTTCTTAAGTTTAAAGCTTCCAGCTCCCAAGCAACTCCATAGCAACCAAACTTGAGTACCCTAGCAACCGTTTTGCAAGACCTATATCTCTGTATCAGAACATCGTATAGAGATGAGGTTTGGCTCTTTTGACTCATGCTAGCAAACAGCACTTCCAACATGCTACACATGCTAGCACTGAATAGCTACATGCTAATAACGATTAGTTAAGTGCTATATCATGCCAAGATCATGCTAAGAACTCTATAAAGACTCCATAGTAACCATCTGTGACAACTACCAACCACCTAGCAACACCATAGCAACCGCCCAGAACACCCTAGCAACCGCCTAGTAACCGCCCAGAATACCTTAGCAACCGCCTAGCAACACCATAGCAACCACCCAGAACACCCTAGCAACCGCCTAGCAACCACTCAGAATACCCTAGCAACCGCCTAGCAACACCATAGCAACCACCCACTAGCAACACCATAGCAACCACCCAGAACACCCTAGCAACCGCCTAGCAACCACCCAGAATACCCTAGCAACCGCCTAGCAACACCATAGCAACCACCCAGAACACCCTAGCAACCGCCTAGCAACCACCCAGAACACCCTAGCAACAGCATAGCAACCACTCAGAACACCCTAGCAACCGCCTAGCAACCACCCAGAATACCTTAGCAACTGCCTAGCAACACCATATCAACCACCCAGAACACCCTAGCAACCGCCTAGCAACCACCAAGAATACCCTAGCAACCGCCTAGCAACACCATAGCAACCACCCAGAACACCCTAGCAACCGCCTAGCAACACCATAGCAACCACCCAGAACACCCTAGCAACCGCCTAGCAACCACCCAGAATACCCTAGCAACCGCCTAGCAACACCATAGCAACCACCCAGAACACCCTAGCAACCGCCTAGCAACCACCCAAAACACCCTAGCAACAGCATAGCAACCACTCAGAACACCCTAGCACCCGCCTAGCAACCACCCAGAATACCTTAGCAACCGCCTAGCAACACCATATCAACCACCCAGAACACCCTAGCAACCTCCTAGCAATCACCAAGAATACCCTAGCAACCGCCTAGCAACACCATAGCAACCACCCAGAACACCCTAGCAACCGCCTAGCAACACCATAGCAACCACCCAGAACACCCTAGCAACCGCCTAGCAACCACCCAAAACACCCTAGCAACCGCCTAGCAACCACCCAGAATACCCTAGCAACCGCCTAGAAACAGCATAGCAACCACCCAAAAGACCCTAGCAACCGCCTAGCAACCACCCAAAAGACCCTAGCAACCGCCTAGCAAAAAGCGTTCTGGTCCAAACTTTCTCAAGCCAACTTAAAGTTTGTCTCGACGAACTTTTGCATCTAGTTATTATTATTCTTCTGACCCTAAAAATTTACAACTCAAACTCCTCCTAGAGCTTTAACTCCACATACTCCAAACTCGGCACAGACACTCAAACTGATCTGACTCGTGTTGCTATATCTTTTCAGACTGATCGGACTTACGGTTTTCCTAAAAATGACGATCAAAACTCGAAAAAACTCATTCAAAAACTCCCATTGACTTACATTGGGGAGTTCTAAAAAATTCAAACCGACAAAATTTAAATCTAAACACCTTAAAGACTAAACCAAACTGCCATTCTATATACTATATGAGCCATTGAGACTCATTTAAACTAATAAACTCTAAACTCATACACTTATAAACTAATTAACTTATAAACTCATGAATTCATAGACTTATGAACTCTTAAACTCATAAATTAATAAACTCTGAACTCTTAAACTCATTTAAACTTATAAACTCTAAACTCATTTAAAACGTATAAACTCTAAACTCAAAAACTCTTACACTTATAAACTCATCAATTTATACACTTATAAACTCTAAACTCATAAACTCTGAGTGTGTGTGTGTGTGTGTGTGTGTGTGTGTGTGTGTGTGTGTGTGTGTGTGTGTGAACACACACACACACACACACACACACACTCAGAGTTTATGAGTTTAGAGTTTATAAGTGTATAAATTGATGAGTTTATAAGTGTAAGAGTTTTTGAGTTTAGAGTTTATAAGTTTTAAATGAGTTTAGAGTTTATAAGTTTCAGAGATGGGACCAAGTCACACATGTGCAAGTCTCAAGTAAGTCTCAAGTCTTAACCTTCAAGTCTCAAGTAAGTCCCAAGTATTTTTTTCTTGGGCAAGTCAAGTCAAGTCAAGTCACAGGCTATGTCAAGTCAAGTCAAGTCAAGTCCTGTAGTAGGTCAAGTCAAGTCCAAGTCAAGTCACCTTATTATTGTAATTTTACCTGCAGAATCTGATCTAAATAAAGTGAAAAGACCAGATATAAGTAACTGTCAATAAATTACAACAATTTGGATTTGCATTGTAAATACTCATGTTCAGTAAAATACACCATGGAATCAAACAAAATTGTAACTTCATAAAATTATTTATTTTTCACTTCTGCCAACAGTGTTTAAAATGTATCGAAGTTTAATGTTGTACGTAAACTGTGTTTACAATAAGTGTATTGTGATTGTCAAAACATTTTAGTAACTAAACTGAATTGTATTCGGTTTAGTGACAACATGTTACAATGTTTACATAGTACAATTTCTGGTAAGCTATGCTTTTTTATTATTTAAATTCAATTCAATTATTGTGATCTGATTTAATATTGACTCATTTGGATAAATATTAGGTAGGCTACACAAGATAGCCATTCATTTTTCTCAAGAAAAAAACAACTCACCTAATGCTGTAAACATACAGAGAGATATATAATGCATATAATAAATATAATAAATATGTAATAGTACACATATTTAGAAAAATACTTTTTTTTTCTAGCCAACTAACGTGCTAGGTCATCAAATGGCTTTCCTGGGGTAAATGTTATGTGACATTTGTTCTCCAGCTGTTTTATTGACCCATTTGTTTGATTGATTGGTCGATATTTGGTATGAGGAATATACATTTATACATAAGTTGTAGCCTACTGTATCTTTCAACATTGTTCATTCGTGTTTATTTACTAGCTAGAGATGATCGGTTCACCTGTCGCTATAGGGATCTGTCGCGTCACATAAGCGCCAAAACGTATTGTTTGAATTTCGTAATAAAAGTGACAGAATCTGAGAGCTGAGATTTTTTTATATCATAAGTAACCTGCTCTTGCGTCGCGATTTTTCTGTGCGTGAGAAAATGAATGTGTGGCGTGAGAGCATGTGAAAAGTGTCGCGTGTCTCTCACGGTGAATGCGTGAGTTCGCAGCTCTGTCTGGCTGTCCGCGATGTTAATGTTGCATGTCTTGCAAAGCGCTGTTCGTCTTTTGCCATCTTGCGAATAATTCTTGAAGCCGAAAGCGATGACCCTCGGAGTCAGTACCCCTCCGGCTGACATGTTGATATGATATCTGATCTAAGTGGGCGTGGTGTGCAAGGTACGAGAGGGCGCGCGCGACTGATGATAGTGTCGTGATCCAGTCATGACAACGCTATTCTCAGCCTGCGCTCCAGCTGGGTAATCAACTTTATTTTTAAAAATAATTTATATATTTTATATTCAAACTGAAAACATGATGTGATTAACACTCAAGTCATTCAAGTCATCGTGTCTCAAGTCAAGTCAAGTCCCGAGTCTTTAACTTCCAAGTCCGAGTCAAGTCTCAAGTATTTTATTTTTTGTCAAGTCAAGTCACAAGTCATAAAAATAGCGACTCGAGTCGACTCGAGTCCAAGTCACCAAGTCACAAGTCCCCATGTCTGATAAGTTTTAATGAGTTTAGAGTTTATAAGTTTAAATGAGTTTAAGAGTTCAGAGTTTATTAATTTATGAGTTTAAGAGTTCATAAGTCTATGAATTCATGAATTTATAAGTTAATTAGTTTATAAGTGTATGAGTTTAGAGTTTATTAGAACACACACACACACACACACACACACACACACACACACACACACACACACACACTAAACTCATTTAAACTTAAACTCTAAACTCATTTAAACTTATAAACTCAAAACTCAAATTCTCGTAAACTACTTTAAACTTCAAACCACTTCTTTTGTTTAAAGCTTCCAGCTCCCAAGCAACTCCATAGCAACCAAACTTGAGTACCCTAGCAACCGTTTTGCAAGACCTATATCTCTGTATCAGAACATCGTATAGAGATGAGGTTTGGCTCTTTTGACTCATGCTAGCAAACAGCACTTCCAACATGCTACACATGCTAGCACTGAATAGCTACATGCTAATAACGAGTAGTTAAGTGCTATATCATGCCAAGATCATGCTAAGAACTCTATAAAGACTCCATAGTAACCATCTGTGACAACTACCAACCACCTAGCAACACCATAGCAACCGCCCAGAACACCCTAGCAACCGCCTAGTAACCGCCCAGAATACCTTAGCAACCGCCTAGCAACACCATAGCAACCACCCAGAACACCCTAGCAACCGCCTAGCAACCACTCAGAATACCCTAGCAACCGCCTAGCAACACCATAGCAACCACCCAGAACACCCTAGCAACCCTAGCAACCACCCAGAATACCCTAGCAACCGCCTAGCAACACCATAGCAACCACCCAGAACACCCTAGCAACCACCTAGCAACCACCCAGAACACCCTAGCAACAGCATAGCAACCACTCAGAACACCCTAGCAACCGCCTAGCAACCACCCAGAATACCTTAGCAACCGCCTAGCAACACCCTAGCAACCGCCTAGCAACCACTCAGAATACCCTAGCAACTGCCTAGCAACACCATAGCAACCACCCAGAACACCCTAGCAACCGCCTAGCAACCACCCAGAATACCCTAGCAACCACCTAGCAACACCATAGCAACCACCCAGAACACCCTAGCAACCGCCTAGCAACCACCCAGAACACCCTAGCAACACCATAGCAACCACTCAGAACACCCTAGCAACCGCCTAGCAACCACCCAGAATACCTTAGCAACCGCCTAGCAACACCATATCAACCACCCAGAACACCCTAGCAACCGCCTAGCAACCACCAAGAATACCCTAGCAACCGCCTAGCAACACCATAGCAACCACCCAGAACACCCTAGCAACCGCCTAGCAACACCATAGCAACCACCCAGAACACCCTAGCAACCACCCAAAACACCCTAGCAACCGCCTAGCAACCACCCAGAATACCCTAGCAACCGCCTAGAAACAGCATAGCAACCACCCAAAAGACCCTAGCAACCGCCTAGCAACCACCCAAAAGACCCTAGCAACCGCCTAGCAACCACCCAAAAGACCCTAGCAACCGCCTAGCAAAAAGCGTTCTGGTCCAAACTTTCTCAAGCCAACTTAAAGTTTGTCTCGACGAACTTTTGCATCTAGTTCTTCTTATTCTTCTGACCCAAAATTTATCAATTCTAACTCCTCCTAGAGCTTTAACTCTACAAACTCCAAACTCGGGTCAGACCTTCAGACTGTTCTGACTTGAGTTGCTATATCTTTTCAGACTGATTTAACTTTCAGTTTTCTTAAAAATTAATATTAAAAACCATAAAAATCCCATAGACTTACATTGCAGAGTGCTCATATTGAGCCAAGACTACGGTGGCCCATTAGTGTACAAGCCAAAAACTCAAATCTAAACTCCCTGAAGCCCTGGACTCAATTAAACTACCATTCTATGGACTAATAAATCTATCTATCTATCTTCAAACTTTATCTATCTATCTATCTATCTATCTATCTATCTATCTATCTATCTATCTATCTATCTATCTATCTATCTATCTATCTATCTATCTTCAAACCTTTTCTATCTATCTATCTATCTATCTTCAAACCTTTTCTATCTATCTATCTATCTTCAAACCTTATCTATCTATCTATCTATCTATCTATCTATCTATCTATCTATCTATCTATCTATCTATCTATCTATCTATCTTCAAACCTTTTCTATCTATCTATCTATCTATCTATCTATCTATCTATCTATCTATCTATCTATCTATCTATCTTCAAAACTTTTCTATCTATCTATCTATCTATCTATCTATCTATCTATCTATCTATCTATCTATCTATCTATCTATCTATCTTCAAACCTTTTCTATCTATCTATCTATCTATCTTCAAAACTTTTCTATCTATCTATCTATCTATCTATCTATCTATCTATCTATCTATCTATCTATCTATCTATCTATCTATCTATCTATCTATCTATCTTCAAACCTTTTCTATCTATCTATCTATCTATCTATCTATCTATCTATCTATCTATCTATCTATCTATCTATCTATCTATCTATCTTCAAAACTTTTCTATCTATCTATCTATCTATCTATCTATCTATCTATCTATCTATCTATCTATCTATCTTCAAACCTCATCTATCTATGCTACAATCAGTAAATCATACTTGAACATGGTAAATCATGGTATACTATAGTAAATCATAGTAAACTATATTAAATCATGGTAAATCATGGTAAACTATGGTAAATCATGGTAAACTATGATAAATCATGCTAGAATCAGTAAATCATACTTGAACATGGTAAATCATAGTATACTATAGTAAATCATGGTAAACTATGGTAAATCGTGGTAAATCATGGTAAACTATGGTAAATCATGCTAGAATCAGTAAATCATACTTGAACATGGTAAATCATGGTATACTATAGTAAATCATGGTAAACTATGGTAAATCGTGGTAAATAATGGTGAACTATGGTAAATCATGCTAGAATCAGTAAATCATACTTGAACATGGTAAATCATGGTATACTATAGTAAATCATGGTAAACTATGGTAAATCGTGGTAAATAATGGTAAACTATGGTAAATCATGGTAAACTATGGTAAATCATGCTAGAATCAGTAAATCATACTTGAACATGGTAAATCATGGTATACTATAGTAAATCATGGTAAACTATGGTAAATCGTGGTAAATCATGGTAAACTATGGTAAATCATGCTAGAATCAGTAAATTATACTTGAACATGGTAAATTGTGGTATACTATAGTAAATCATGGTAAACTATGGTAAATCATGGTAAACTATGCTAAATCATGCTAGAATCAGTAAATCATACTTGAACATGGTAAATCGTGGTATACTATAGTAAATCATGGTAAACTATGGTAAATCGTGGTAAATCATGGTAAACTATGGTAAATCATGGTAATCTATGATAAATCATGCTAGAATCAGTAAATCATACTTGAACATGGTAAATCCTAGTATACTATAGTAAATCATGGTAAACTATGGTAAATCGTGGTAAATCATGGTAAATCATGGTAAACTATGGTAAATCATGGTAATCTATGATAAATCATGCTAGAATCAGTAAATCATACTTGAACATGGTAAATCATGGTATACTATAGTAAATCATGGTAAACTATGGTAAATCGTGGTAAATCATGGTATACTATAGTAAATCATGGTAAACTATGGTAAATCGTGGTAAATCATGGTAAACTATGGTAAATCATGGTAAACCATGCTAGCAACATCGTAAAAAAATTCTAGCATCATGCTAGCAACATGATAATCATGCTAGCATGGTAAACTATGGTAAATCATGGTAAACTATGGTAAATCGTGGTAAACTATGGTAAATCATGCTAGAATCATAGTAAATCATACTTGAACATGGTAAATCATGGTATACTATAGTAAATAATGGTAAACTATGGTAAATCATGGTAAACTATGGTAAATCATGGTAAACTATGATAAATCATGCTAGAATCAGTAAATCATACTTGAACATGGTAAATCATGGTATACTATAGTAAATAATGGTAAACTATGGTAAATTGTGGTAAATCATGGTAAACTATGGTAAATCATGGTAAACTATGATAAATCATGCTAGAATCAGTAAATCATACTTGAACATGGTAAATCCTAGTATACTATAGTAAATCATGGTAAACTATGGTAAATCGTGGTAAATCATGGTAAACTGCTAAATCATGCTAGAATCAGTAAATTATACTTGAACATGGTAAATTGTGGTATACTATAGTAAATCATGGTAAACTATGGTAAATTATGGTAAATCATGGTAAACTATGCTAAATCATGCTAGAATCAGTAAATCATACTTGAACATGGTAAATCATGGTATACTATAGTAAATCATGGTAAACTATGGTAAAACGTGGTAAATCATGGTAAACTATGGTAAAATCATGGTAAACTATGATAAATCATGCTAGAATCAGTAAATCATACTTGAACATGGTAAATCGTGGTATACTATAGTAAATCATGGTAAACTATGGTAAATCGTGGTAAATCATGGTAAACTATGGTAAATCATGGTAATCTATGATAAATCATGCTAGAATCAGTAAATCATACTTAAACATGGTAAATCTTGGTATACTATAGTAAATCATGGTAAACTATGGTAAATCGTGGTAAATCATGGTAAACTATGGTAAATCATGGTAAACTATGATAAATCATGCTAGAATCAGTAAATCATACTTGAACATGGTAAATCATGGTATACTATAGTAAATCATGGTAAACTATGGTAAATCGTGGTAAATCATGGTATACTATAGTAAATCATGGTAAACTATGGTAAATCGTGGTAAATCATGGTAAACTATGGTAAATCATGGTAAACCATGCTAGCAACATGGTAAAAAAAATTCTAGCATCATGCTAGCAACATGATAATCATGCTAGCATGGTAAACTATGGTAAATCATGGAAAACTATGTTAAATCGTGGTAAACTATGGTAAATCATGCTAGAATCATAGTAAATCATACTTGAACATGGTAAATCATGGTATACTATAGTAAATAATGGTAAACTATGGTAAATCATGGTAAACTATGGTAAATCATGCTAAACTATGGTAAATCATGCTAGAATCAGTAAATTATACTTGAACATGGCAAATCGTGGTATACTATAGTAAATCATGGTAAACTATAGTAAATCGTGGTAAATCATGGTAAACTATGGTAAATCATGCTAGAATCAATAAATCATACTTGAACATGGTAAATCATGGTATACTATAGTAAATCATGGTAAACTATGGTAAATCGTGGTAAATCATGGTAAACTATGGTAAATCATGCTAGAATCAGTAAATTATACTTGAACATGGTAAATCGTGGTATACTATAGTAAATCATGGTAAACTATGGTAAATCGTGGTAAATCATGGTAAACTATGCTAAATCATGCTAGAATCAGTAAATCATACTTGAACATGGTAAATCGCTGTATACTATAGTAAATCATGGTAAACTATGGTAAATCGTGGTAAATCATGGTAATCTATGACAAATCATGCTAGAATCAGTAAATCATACTTGAACATGGTAAATCATGGTATACTATAGTAAATTATGGTAAACTATGGTAAATCGTGGTAAATCATGGTAAACTATGGTAAATCATGGTAAACTATGGTAAATCATGCTTGAATCAGTAAATCATACTTGAACATGGTAAATCATGGTATACTATAGTAAATTATGGTAAACTATGGTAAACTATGGTAAATCGTGGTAAATCATGGTAAACTATGGTAAATCATGGTAAACTATGGTAAATCATGCTTGAATCAGTAAATCATACTTGAACATGGTAAATCATGGTATACTATAGTAAATCATGGTAAACTGGTAAATCATGGTAAACTATATTTGGCTAAATCTATATTTTGAATCTATCTAATCTATCTATCTATCTATCTATCTATCTATCTATCTATCTATCTATCTATCTATCTAACTTCAAACCTTTTCTATTTATCTATCTATCTATCTATCTATCTATCTATCTTTTTAACTAACTAATCTATCTTTCTTTTTAACTAAATAATCCATATTTCTTTCTTTTTAACGAACTAATCCATCTTTCTTTCTAACTAATATATTTTTCTTTCTTTCATTCTAACCAATCTATCTTTCTTTCTTTCTAACTAATCTATCTATCTTTCTTTCTAACTAATCTATCTTTCTATCTTTCTTTCTAACTAATCCATCTTTCTTTCTTTCTATCTTTCTTTCTAACTAATCCATCTTTCTTTCTTTCTTTCTTTCTAACTAATCAATCTTTTTTATTTCTCTCTCACTAATCTATCTTTCTTTCTAACTAATTAGTCTTTCTTTCTTTCTTTCTTTCTTTCTTTCTTTCTTTCTTTCTTTCTTTCTAACTAATCCACCATTCATTCATTCTTTCTTTCTAACTAATATTTCTTCTTTCTTTCTAACTAATAAATCTATCTTTCTTTCTAACTAATCTCTTTCTTTCTTTCTTTCTTTCTTTCTTTTTCTAACTAATCTTTCTTTCTAACTTATCTTTCTATCTAATCTTTCTAACTAATCTTTCTTTCCTTTCTAACAAACCTTTTTTTTCTTTCTTTCTAACTAATCTTTCTTTCTTTTTTCTTTCTTTCTTTCTAGCCAATCTTTCTTCTTTCTTTCTAGCAAATCTTTCTTTTTTCTTTTTCTATCTTTCTAACTAATCTTTCTTTTCTTTCTTGCTTACTTTTCTTTCTTTCTTTCTAACTTATCTTTCTTTCTTTCTACCTAATCTTTCTTTCTTTCTTTCTTTCTTTCTTTCTTTCTTTCTTTCTTTCTTTCTTTCTTTCTTTTTTCTTTCATTCTTTCTACCTAATCTTTTTCTTTCTTTCTTTCTTTCTTTCTTTCTTTCTTTCTTTCTTTCTTTCTTTCTTTCTTTCTTTCTTTCTTTCTTTCTTTCTTTCTTTCTTTCTTTCTACCTAATCTTTTTCTTTCTTTCTTTCTTTCTTTCTTTCTACCTAATCTTTTCTTTCTTTCTTTCTTTCTTTCTTTCTTTCTTTCTTTCTTTCTTTCTTTCTTTCTTTCTTTCTTTATTGTTCTTTCTACCTAATCTTTCTTTCTTTCTGCCTAATCTTTCTTTCTTTCTACCTAATCTTTCTTTATTTTTTCTTTCATTCTTTCTTTCTACCTAATCTTTCTACCTAATCTTTCTTTCTTTCTTTCTTTCTTTCTTTCTTTCTAACTATTCTTTCTTTCTAACTAATCTATCAATCAAAATTTAAACTACTTTAAACTTCAAACTACTTCAAATTTCTAACTACTTCAAATTTCTAACTACTTTAAACCTCTAACTACTTTAAACTTCTTCAAACTCTCTGGTCCGGCTTTCTCAAGCCAACTTAAAGTTTGTCTCAACAAACTTTTTTTTCTAGTTAAGTTGGCTTGAGAGAGCCAACTTACTGAAATCCTATTTAAACTTATTAGTGGTGCTTGCTGAAAGCAAGGCATCACTATTGTTATTGGTCATACTTATTATTCTTTTTATTATTATTCTTCCACACAAAAGTTTGGCGCGTAACTCGCCCCGCACCGTTTGTCACAGACCCATGAATGAGGTGTCAAATCGACCGGCTTATTGAGGAGAGGTGTGCTATGACTTTTCTAAGCGATCGGGGGTGCGGTGTTCACCCCAGGGGCAAAAAAGCGGCCCAAAAAGTTCCATTGACTTAACATTGCAACGAACTTTGAGCACTCATAGCTCGGAGCGAGGATTTCGCAGAAACGTGTGATTTGCCACATTTGAAGAGGCTGATAGGCTCTGTAAGAACATACCTCACAATGGGGTAAAAGTTGCACCCCTGGGGGGCAGGAGCATCCCAAAGTTGCCCCATTGACTTACTATGGGGAAGGAATGTCCCGTGAAACACACATGCTTTTCCTACTATGGTAAATTGCATAGGGATTTTGTAATGAACGTAGCTCTGGATCACAGTGTCATAGAGACAAGGGGGTGGGCTCATTTTATTCAGACGACCAATCAGTCTCTCAGGATCATTGTGAAGCTATCAAGCCACGCCCTAGCAACCATTTAGAGCACCTTAGCAACAAGTCCCATAGACTTCCATTGAAAGAGTTCAAAGGGATATCTCCGGACTGAAATGTCATAGAAACTTGAGGGTGGTCTCGTTTGACTTGGGGCAGCAAACAGCCAATCATGAATCACCTTCACTCTTCCTAGCCCCTCCCTAGCAACCATTGTCGAGCACCTTAGCAACCAAAATCCTAGAGGGATATCTTCCATTCTGAATGTCACAGAGGCATGGGAGTTGGTTTATATCATTCATAGTGACAAGAAGCCTTTGCAGTTTCATCATTGGCAGCTGTCAAGTAACTCCATAGCAACCAAACAGAGTACCCTAGCAACCAAATTCCAAAGAGGGATATCTTCTATTCTGAATGTCACAGAGGCATGGGAGCTGGTTTATACCATACATACTGACAAGCAGCCTTTGGAGTTTCATCATTGGCAGCTGCCAAACCACTCCATAGCAACCAAACAGAGTACCCTAGCAACTATTTAGCAATACATCTATCTCTGTATCAGAACATTGTATAGAGATGGGGGTTGGTTTATATCATTCATAGTGACAAGAAGCCTTTGGGGTTTCATGATTGGCAGCTGCCAAGCCACTCCCTAGCAACCAAACAGAGTTCCCTAGCAACCGTTTTTGCAAGACCTATATCTCTGCGTCAGAACATTGTATAGAGATGGGGGTTGGTTTATATCATTAATACTAACAAGAAGCCTTTGCAGTTTCATCATTAGCAGCTGCCAATCAACTCCATAGCAACCAAACAGAGAACCCTAGCAACCAAAATCCAAAGAGGGATGTCTTCCATTCTGAATGTCACAGAGGCATGGGAGTTGGATTATATCATTCATAGTGACAAGAAGCCTTTGCAGTTTCATCATTGGCAGCTGCCAAGCCACTCCTTAGCAACCATTGTCGAGCACCTTAGCAACCAAAACCATAGAGGGATGTCTTCCATTCTGAATGTCACAGAGGCATGGGAGTTGGATTATATCATTCATAGTGACAAGAAGCCTTTGCAGTTTCATCATTGGCAGCTGCCATGCCACTCCTTAGCAACCATTGTCGAGCACCTTAGCAACCAAAACCATAGAGGGATATCTTCCATTCTGAATGTCACAGAGGCATGGGAGTTGGTTTATATCATTCATTCTGACAAGCAGACTTTGCAGTTTCATCATTGGCAGCTGTCAAGCAAATCCATAGCAACCAAACAGAGAACCCTAGCAACCAAAATACAAAGAGGGATATCTTCCATTCTGAAAGTCACAGAGGCATGGGAGTTGGTTTATATCATTCATAGTGACAAGAAGCCTTTGCAGTTTCATCATTGGCAGCTGTCAAGGAAATCCATAGCAACCAAACAGAGAACCCTAGCAACCAAAATCCAAAGAGGGATATCTTCCATTCTGAATGTCACAGAGGCATGGGAGTTGGTTTATATCATTCACAGTGACAAGAAGCCTTTGCAGTTTCATCATTGGCAGCTGCCAAGCCACTCCTTAGCAACCAAACAGAGGACCCTAACAACCGTTTATCAAGACCCATGTCTCTGCATCAGAACATCGTATAGAGATGGGGGTTGGCTGTTTTGTTTTGGTTGGGAAACAGTCTGTAACTATCACCATGGTAACTGAATTCACACCCTAGCAACCGTTTAGAGCCACCTAGCAACCATACTGCAACATATAGAAGCCATATTTCTGCTCCACAACATCGTACAGACATAGTTGTTGGCTCGAATGCAATCATGTACAACACCCTAGCAACCAAGTGGAGAGTTTTGCCACTGCAAGCACCACTTCACATTTTCTTCAGGAAATGTACATTCTAGTTAGTGGTGCTTGCTGAAAGCAAGGCATCACTATTGTTATTGCTCATACTTATTATTCTTTTTATTATTATTCTTCCACACAAAAGTTTGGCGCGTAACTCGCCCCGCACCGTTTGTCACAGACCCATGAATGAGGTGTCAAATCGACCGGCTTATTGAGGAGAGGTGTGCTATGACTTTTATAAGCGATCGGGGGTGCGGTGTTCACCCCAGGGTCGAAAAAGCGGCCCAAAAAGTTCCATTGACTTAACATTGCAACAAACTTTGAGCACTCGTAGCTCGGAGCGAGGATTTCGCAGAAACGTGTGATTTGCCACATTTGAAGAGGCTGACAGGCTCTGTAAGAACATACCTCACAATGGGGTAAAAGTTGCACCCCTGGGGGGCAGGAGCGTCCCAAAGTTGCCCCATTGACTTACTATGGGGAAGGAATGTCCCGTGAAACACACATGCTTTTCCTACTATGGTAAATTGCATAGGGATTTTGTAATGAACGTAGCTCTGGATCACAGTGTCATAGAGACAAGGGGGTGGGCTCATTTTATTCAGACGACCAATCAGTCTCTCAGGATCATTGTGAAGCTATCAAGCCACGCCCTAGCAACCATTTAGAGCACCTTAGCAACAAGTCCCATAGACTTCCATTGAAAGAGTTCAAAGGGATATCTCCGGACTGAATTGTCATAGAAACTTGAGGGTGGTCTCGTTTGACTTGGGGCAGCAAACAGCCAATCATGAATCACCTTCACTCTTCCTAGCCCCTCCCTAGCAATCATTGTCGAGCACCTTAGCAACCAAAATCCTAGAGGAATATCTTCCATTCTGAATGTCACAGAGGCATGGGAGTTGGTTTATATCATTCATAGTGACAAGAAGCCTTTGCAGTTTCATCATTGGCAGCTGTCAAGTAACTCCATAGCAACCAAACAGAGTACCCTAGCAACCAAATTCCAAAGAGGGATATCTTCTATTCTGAATGTCACAGAGGCATGGGAGTTGGTTTATATCATTCATACTGACAAGCAGACTTTGCAGTTTCATCATTGGCAGCTGTCAAGCAAATCCATAGCAACCAAACAGAGAACCCTAGCAACCAAAATACAAAGAGGGATATCTTCCATTCTGAAAGTCACAGAGGCATGGGAGTTGGTTTATATCATTCATAGTGACAAGAAGCCTTTGCAGTTTCATCATTGGCAGCTGTCAAGCAAATCCATAGCAACCAAACAGAGAACCCTAGCAACCAAAATCTAAAGAGGGATATCTTCCATTCTGAATGTCACAGAGGCATGGGAGTTGGTTTATATCATTCACAGTGACAAGAAGCCTTTGCAGTTTCATCATTGGCAGCTGCCAAGCAACTCCATGGCAACCAAACAGAGTACCCTAGCAACCGAATCCAAAGAGGGATATCTTCCATTCTGAATGTCACAGAGGCATGGGATTTGGTTTGAATCATTCATACTGACAAGCAGCCTTTGGAGTTTCATGATTGGCAGCTGCCAAGCCACTCCTTAGCAACCAAACAGAGGACCCTAACAACCGTTTATCAAGACCCATGTCTCTGCGTCAGAACATCGTATAGAGATGGGGTTTGGCTGTTTTGTTTTGGTTGGGAAACAGTCTGTAACTATCACCATGGTAACTGAATTCACACCCTAGCAACCGTTTAGAGCCACCTAGCAACCATATTGCAACATATAGAAGCCATATTTCAGCTCCACAACATCGTACAGACATAGTTGTTGGCTCGAATGCAATCATGTACAACACCATAGCAACCAAGTGGAGAGTTTTGCCACTGCAAGCACCACTTCACATTTTCTTCAGGAAATGTACATTCTAGTTATTAGTGGTGCTTTTTTGAAAGCATCACTATTGTTATTGCTCATACTTATTATTAGTGGTGCTTGCTGAAAGCAAGGCATCACTATTGTTATTGCTCATACTTATTATTCTTCTTCTTCTTCTTCTTATTGTTCTGGACAAAAGTTTGGCGCGTAACTCGCCCCGCACCGTTTGTCACAGACCCATGAATGAGGTGTCAAATCGACCGGCTTATTGAGGAGAGGTGTGCTATGACTTTTACAAGCGATCGGGGGTGCGGTGTTCGCCCCAAGGGCGAAAAAGCGCCCCAAAAAGTTCCATTGACTTAACATTGCGACGAACTTTGAGCACTCATAGCTCTGAGCGAGGATTTTGCAGAAACGTGTGATTTGCCACATTTGAAGAGGCTGACAGGCTCTGTAAGAACATACCTCACAATGGGGTAAAAGTTGCACCCCTGGGGGGCAGGAGCGTCCCAAAGTTGTCCCATTGACTTACTATGGGGAAGGAATGTCCCGTGAAACACACATGCTTTTCCTACTATGGTAAATTGCATAGGGATTTTGTAATGAACGTAGCTCTGGATCACAGTGTCATAGAGACAAGGGGGAGGGCTCATCTTACTCAGATGACCAATCAGTCTCTCAGGATCATTGTGAAGCTATCAAGCCACGCCCTAGCAACCATTTAGAGCACCTTAGCAACAAGTCCCATAGACTTCCATTGAAAGAGATCAAAGGGATATCTTAGGACTGAATTGTCATAGAAACATGGGGGTGGTCTCATTTGACTCGGGGCAGCAAACAGCCAATCATGAATAACCTCAACACTTCCTAGCCCCTCCCTACCAACCATTGTCGAGCACCTTAGCAACCAAAATTCATAGAGAGATATCTTCTATTCTGAATGTCACAGAGGCATGGGAGTTGGTTTATATCATACATACTGACAAGCAGCCTTTGGAGTTTCATGACTGGCAGCTGCCAAGCCACTCCCTAGCAACCAAACAGAGTACCCTAGCAACCATTTTGCAAGACCTATATCTCTGCATCAGAACATCATAAAGAGATGGGGTTAACACAAGTTTGACTCAGGGCAGCAAACGGCCAATCATAAATCACCTCAACACTTCCTAGCCCCTCCCTAGCAACCATTGTCGAGCACCTTAGCAACAACAATCCAAAGAGGGATATCTTCTATTCTGAATGTCACAGAGGCATGGGAGTTGGTTTATATCATACATACTGACAAGCAGCCTTTGGAGTTTCATGATTGGCAGCTGCCAAGCCACTCCCTAGCAACCAAACAGAGTACCCTAGCAACCATTTTGCAAGACCTATATCTCTGCATCAGAACATCATAAAGAGATGGGGTTAACACAAGTTTGACTCAGGGCAGCAAACGGCCAATCATAAATCACCTCAACACTTCCTAGCCCCTCCCTAGCAACCATTGTCGAGCACCTTAGCAACAACAATCCAAAGAGGGATATCTTCTATTCTGAATGTCACAGAGGCATGGGAGTTGGTTTATATCATACATACTGACAAGCAGCCTTTGGAGTTTCATGATTGGCAGCTGCCAAGCCACTCCCTAGCAACCAAACAGAGTACCCTAGCAACCATTTTGCAAGACCTATATCTCTGCATCAGAACATCATAAAGAGATGGGGTTAACACAAGATTGACTCAGGGCAGCAAACGGCCAATCATAAATCACCTCAACACTTCCTAGCCCCTCCCTAGCAACCATTGTCGAGCACCTTAGCAACAACAATCCAAAGAGGGATATCTTCTATTCTGAATGTCACAGAGGCATGGGAGTTGGTTTATATCATACATACTGACAAGCAGCCTTTGGAGTTTCATGATTGGCAGCTCCCAAGCCACTCCCTAGCAACCAAACAGAGTACCCTAGCAACCATTTTGCAAGACCTATATCTCTGCATCACAACATCATAAAGAGATGGGGTTAACACAAGTTTGACTCAGGGCAGCAAACGGCCAATCATAAATCACCTCAACACTTCCTAGCCCCTCCCTAGCAACCATTGTCGAGCACCTTAGCAGCAACAATCCAAAGAGGGATATCTTCCATTCTGAATGTCACAGAGGCATGGGAGTTGGATTATATAATTCATAATGACAAGAAGCCTTTGGAGTTTCATGATTGGCAGCTGACAAGCCACTCGCTAGCAACCAAATAGAGTACCCTAGCAACCGTTTAGCAAAACGTATATCTCTGCATCAGAACATCGTATAGAGATTGGAGTTGGTTTATATCATTCATGCTAACAAGAAGCCTTTGTAGTTTCATCATTAGCAGCTGACAAGCATCTCCATAGCAACCAAACAGAGTACCCTAGCAACCATTTTACAAGACCTACATCTCTGCATCAGAATATTGTATAGAGATGGGGGTTGGCTCATTAGTTTCAGTTGTAAAACAGCCTGTAAATATCACCATGGTAACTGTGTATTCACACCCTAGCAACCATTTAGAGCCACCTAGCAACCATATTGCAACATATAGAAGCCATATTTCAGCTCCACAACATCGTACAGACATGGTTGTTGGCTCGAATGCAAACATGTACAACACCCTAGCAACCGAGTGGCGAGTTTTGCCACTGCAAGCACCACTTCACATTTTCTTCAGGAAATGTACATTCTAGTTCTTTTTATTATTATTCTTCCACACAAAAGTTTGGCGCGTAATGCGCCCCGCACCGTTTGTCACAGACCCCTGAGTGAGGTGTCAAATCGACCGGCTCATTGAGGAGAGGTGTGCTATGACTTTTCTAAGCGATCGGGTGTACGATGTTCGCACAGCGGACGAAAAAGCGGCCAAAAAAGTCCCATTGACTTAACATGGGGAGTTCTAAAAACATTTGAATCCCAACTGCCGTTTTCACACACACAGACTCCAAAGGGCCTGACACCCCTGCGTCTCTCCCTCTCTCTCTCCCTCTGAGGATTTATATTATCAAGCAGTTAATAAGTTATGGCCTAAAATCTTCATAGCCACACCCTAGCAACCAGTTTCAGCACCCTAGCAACCACTAAGAGCTCCCTAGCAACCACCCTAAACCAAAAAAAACCATTTTTTTATTTTTTTTATATTTTTTAAAGCAATTTTACTCTCGTGGCCTTGCGATATCGCTCCATGCTTGTGCCTATTCGGCCATAGGCACGAGGCCTGCGGCCGTACTGAAGGCACTCGTTATTAAAGATTTTAATAACTCTATAAAAACTCCATAGTAACCATATTTGACAACTACCAACCACCTAGTAACACCATAGCAACTAACAAAAACACCTTAGCAACCACCCTGAACACCCTAGCAACGTCTAGAAATGCTCTAGTAACCACAAAAAACTCTAGCAAGCACCCAGAACACCCTAGCAACTGCCTAGCAACCACCTAGAACACCTAGCAACTGCCTAGCAACCACCCAGAACACCTAGCAACCACCCAGAACACCCTAGCAACTGCCTAGCAATGCCCTAGTATCCACCCAGAATACCATAGCAACTGCCTAGCAACACCATAGCAACCACCCAGAACACCCTAGCAACCACCTAGCAACGCCCTAGCAACCACCAAGAATACCCTAGCAACTGCCTAGCAACCACCAAGAATACCCTAGCAACTGCCTAGCAACCACCCAGAACACCTTAGCAACTGCCTAGCAACACCATAGCAACCACCCAGAACACCCTAGCAACCACCTGGCAACAGCATCTTGCTAAAAACATAATGGCAACATGCTAATCAAGCTAGCATCATGCTAGCAACATGCTAATCAAGCTAGCATCATGCTAGCAACATGCTAATCATGCTAGCATTATGCTACCAACATGCTAATAAAGCTAGCATCATGCTAACAACATGCTAATCAAGCTAGCATAATGTTAGCATCATGCTAATCAAGCTAGCATCATGCTAGCAACATGCTAATAATGCTAGCATTATGCTAGTAACATGCTAATCAAGCTAGCATAATGCGAATCAAGCTAGCATCATGCTAGCAACATGCTAATCATGCTAGCATTAGGCTACCAACATGCTAATAAAGCTAGCATCATGCTAACAACATGCTAATCATGCTAGCATTATGCTACCAACATGCTAACCAAGCTAGCATCATGCTAGCAACATGCTAATCATGCTAGCAACATTTTAATCATGTTAGCATCTAGCTAAAAACATGCTAGCAACATGCTAATCATGCTAGCATCTTGTTAAAAGCATGGTAGCAACATGCTAATCATGCTAGCATCATCCAACCAACATGCTAATCATGCTAACAACATGCTAATCCTGCTAGCATCATTCTAACAACATGTTAATCATAGTAAATCATGCTGGAATGTGTTAAATCGTAATAAATCATCTTAGAAACATGGTAAATCGTGGTAAATAATGCTAAAATGTGGTATATCATGGTATCACAACATGTCAATTGTGTTAGCATCTGCCCAGTGGCGAATTTTGCCACTGCAAGCACCACTTCACATTTTCTTCAGGAAATGTACATTCTAGTTATTATTATTATTCTGGACAAAGTTTGGCGCGAAACTCGCCCCGCACCGTTTGTCACAGACCCCTGAGTGAAGTGTCAAATCGACCGGCTCATTGAGGAGAGGTGTGCTATGACTTTTCTAAGCGATCGGGTGTACGATGTTCGCACAGCGGACGAAAAAGCGGCCAAAAAAGTCCCCATTGACTTTACATTGGGCATTCTAAAAATATTTGAATCCCAACCGACGTTTTCACACACACAGACTCCAAAGGGCCTGACACCCCTGCGTCTCTCCCTCTCTCTCTCCCTCAGAGGATTATATTATCAAGCAGCCAATAAGTAATGGCCTAAAATCTTCATAGCCACACCCTAGCAACCAGTTTTAGCACCCTAGCAACCACTAAGAGCTCCCTAGCAACCACCCTAAACCAAAAAAAAATTTTTTTTACATTTTTTTGTATTTTTTAACGCAATATTACACTCGTGGCCTTGCGATATTGCTCCATGCTTGTGCCTATTCAGCCATAGGCACGAGGCCGCAGGCCGAGTGCTGTACTGAAGGCACTCGTTATTAAAGATTTTAATAACTCTATAAAAACTCCATAGTAACCATCTTTGACAACTACCAACCACCTAGTAACAAAATAGCAACTACCAAAAATACCTTAGCAACCATCCTGAACACCCTAGCAACGTCTAGAAACGCTCTAGTAGATCATAGAAACACCAAGGTGGTCTCGTTTCACTCAGGGCATCAAATGGCCAATCATGAATCACCTCAACACTTCCTAGCCCCTCCCTAGCAACCATTGTCGAGCACCTTACCAACCAAAATCCTAGAGGGATATCTTCTATTCTGAATATCACAGAGGCATGGAAGTTGGTTTATATCATTCATAGTAACAAAAAGCCTTTGCAGTTTCATCAATGGCAGCTGTCAAGCAACTCCATAGCAACCAAACAGATTACCCTAGCAACCAAAATTCAAAGAGGGATATCTTCCATTCTGAATGTCACAGAGGCATGGGAGTTTGTTTATGTCATTCATACTGAAAAGCAGCCTTTGGAGTTCATCATTAGCAGCTGCCAAGCCACTCCATAGCAACCAAACAGAGTACCCTAGCAACTATTTAGCAAGACCTATATCTCTGTATCAGAGCATCGTATAGAGATGGGGGAAGGTTTATATAATTCAATATTGACAAGAAGCCTTTGGAGTTTCATGATTGGCAGCTGCCAAGCCACTCCCTAGCAACCAATCATAGTACCCTAGCAACCAAAATCCAAAGAGGGATATCTTCCAGTCTGAATGTCACAGAGGCATGGGAGTTGGTTTATATCATTCATAGTAACAAAAAGCCGTTGCAGTTTCATCAATGGCAGCTGTCAAGCAACTCCATAGCAACCAAACAGATTACCCTAGCAACCAAAATTCAAAGAGGGATATCTTCCATTCTGAATGTCACAGAGGCATGGGAGTTGGTTTATGTCATTCATACTGACAAGAAGCCTTTGGTGTTTCATGATTGGCAGCTGCCAAGCAACTCCATAACAACCAAACAGAGTACCCTAGCAACCAAAATCCAAAGAGGGATCTCTTCCATTCTGAATGTCACAGAGGCATGGGAGTTGGTTTATATCATTCATACTGACAAGAAACCTTTGGAATTTCATCATTGGCAGCTGCCAAGTAACTCCATAGCAACCAAACAGAGTACCCTAGTAACCAAAATCCAAAGAGGGATATCTTCCATTCTGAAAGTCACACAGGCATGGGAGTTGGTTTATATCATTCATAATGACAAGCAGCCTTTGGAGTTTTATGATTGGCACCTGCCAAGTCACTCCCTTGCAACCAAACAGAGGACCCTAGCAACCGTTTATCATGACCCATGTCTCTGCATCAGAACATCACATAGAGATGGGGGTTGGCTCTTTTGTTTTGGTTGGGAAACTGTCTGTAACTATCACCATGGTAACTGATTTCACACCCTAGCAACCGTTTAGAGCCACCTAGCAACCATATTGCAACATATAGAAGCCATATTTCAGCTCCACAACATTGTACAAACATGGTTGTTGGCTCGAATGCAATCATGTACAACACCCTAGCAACCAAGTGGAGAGTTTTGCCACTGCAAGCACCACTTCACATTTTCTTCAGGAAATGTACATTCTAGTTCTTCTTCTTCTTCTTATTCTTCTGACCCAAAAATTTTCAACTCTAACTCCTCCTAGACCATTCAAGCTACATACTCCAAACTCGGGTCAGACCTTCATACTGTTCTGACTTGGTGTGCTATATCTTTTCAGACTGGTTTGAGTTATGGTTTTCTTAAAAATTAATATTAAAAATCATAAAAATCCCATAGACTTTCATTGACCTAAAGTCCATGTCTGTTTGAACTATGTTTAATGTAAACTGCTAGAAGCCATTGATACTCAATTAAGCTTTAAGCTATCTATCTATCTATCTATCTATCTATCTATCTATCTATCTATCTATCTATCTATCTATCTATCTATCTTCAAACCTTATCTATCTATCTATCTATCTATCTATCTATCTATCTATCTATCTATCTTCAAACCTTTTCTATCTATCTATCTTCAAACCTTATCTATCTATCTATCTATCTATCTATCTATCTATCTATCTATCTATCTAGATCTTTCTAACTAATCTATCTTTCTTTTTAACTAACTAATCTATCTTTCTTTTTAAGTAAATAATCCATCTTTCTTTCTTTTTAACTAACTAATCCATCTTTCTTTCTTTTTAACTAACTAATCCATCTTTCTTTCTAACTAATATATCTTTCTTTCATTCTAACTAATCTATCTTTCTTTCTTTCATTCTAACTAATCTATCTTTCTTTCTAACTAATCTATCTTTCTTTCATTCTAACTAATCTATCTATCTTTCTTTCTAACTAATCTATCTTTCTATCTAATCTTTCTTTCTAACTAATCCATCTTTCTTTCTTCCTTTTTAACTAATATTCTTCTTTCTTTCTAACTAATCAATCTTTCTTTCTTTCTTTCTTTCTTTCCAACTAATCTTTCTTCTTTCTAATCTTTCTTTCTAACTTATCTTTCTTTCCTTTATAACAAATCTTTCTTTTTTCTTTCATTCTAACTAATCTATCTTTCTTTCATTCTAACTAATCTATCTTTCTTTCATTCTAACTAATCTATCTATCTTTCATTCTAACTAATCTATCTTTCTATCTAATCGTTCTTTCTAACTAATCCTTCTTTCTTTCTTTCTTTCTTTCTTTCTTTCTTTCTTTCTTTCTTTCTTTCTTTCTTTCTTTTTAACTAATCAATCTTTTTTCTTTCTCTCTCACTAATCTATCTTTCTTTCTAACTAATTCGTCTTTCTTTCTTTCTTTCTTTCTTTCTTTCTTATATATATTATTAGAACTAATATTTCTTCTTTCTTTCTAACTAATCAATCTTTCTTTCTTTCTAACTAATCTATCTTTCTTTTTAACTAACTAATCTATCTTTCTTTTTAAGTAAATAATCCATCTTTCTTTCTTTTTAACTAACTAATCCATCTTTCTTTTTAACTAATATATCTTTCTTTCTTTCATTCTAACTAATCTATCTTTCTTTCTAACTAATCTATCTTTCTTTCATTCTAACTAATTTATCTATCTTTCTTTCTTTTTTCTTTCTTTCTTTCTAGCCAATCTTTCTTCTTTCTTTCTAGCTAATCTTTCTTTTTTCTTTTTCTTTCTTTCTAACTAATCTTTCTTTTCTTTCTTGCTTACTTTTCTTTCTTTCTTTCTAACTAATCTTTCTTTTTTCTTTCTTTCTTTCTAACTAATCTTTCTTTTTTTCTTTCTTCTTTCCTTCTAACAAATCTATCTTTCTATCTAATCGTTCTTTCTAACTAATCCATCTTTCTTTCTTTCTTTCTTTCTTTTTAACTAATCAATCTTTTTTCTTTCTCTCACTAATCTATCTTTCTTTCTAACTAATTCGTCTTTCTTTCTTTCTTTCTTTCTTATATATATTATTAGAACTAATATTTCTTCTTTCTTTCTAACTAATCAATCTTTCTTTCTTTCTAACTAATCTATCTTTCTTTTTAACTAACTAATCTATCTTTCTTTTTAAGTAAATAATCCATCTTTCTTTCTTTTTAACTAACTAATCCATCTTTCTTTTTAACTAATATATCTTTCTTTCTTTCATTCTAACTAATCTATCTTTCTTTCTAACTAATCTATCTTTCTTTCATTCTAACTAATTTATCTATCTTTCTTTCTTTTTTCTTTCTTTCTTTCTAGCCAATCTTTCTTCTTTCTTTCTAGCTAATCTTTCTTTTTTCTTTTTCTTTCTTTCTAACTAATCTTTCTTTTCTTTCTTGCTTACTTTTCTTTCTTTCTTTCTAACTAATCTTTCTTTTTTCTTTCTTTCTTTCTAACTAATCTTTTTCTTTCTTTCTTTATACCTAATCTTTCTTTATTTTTCTTTCATTCTTTCTTTATACCTAATCTTTCTTTATTTTTTCTTTCATTCTTTCTTTCTTTCTACCTAATCTTTCTTTCTTTCTTTCTTCTTTCTTTCTTTCTTTCTTTCTTTCTTTCTTTCTTTCTTTCTTTCTTTCTTTCTTTCTTTCTAACTAATTTATCAATAAAAATTTAAACTACTTTAAACTTCAAACTACTTCAAACTTCTAGCTACTTTAAACTTCTAACTACTTTTAACTTCTTCAAACTCTCTGGTCCGGCTTTCTCAAGCCAACTTAAAGTTTGTCCAACAAACTTTTTTTTCTAGTTCTTCTTCTTCTTCTTATTCTTCTGACCCAAAAATTTTCAACTCTAACTCCTCCTAGACCGTTCAAGCTACATACTCCAAACTCGGGTCAGACCTTCATACTGTTCTGACTTGGTGTGCTATATCTTTTCAGACTGGTTTGAGTTATGGTTTTCTTAAAAATTAATATTAAAAATCATAAAAATCCCATAGACTTTCATTGACCTAAAGTCCATGTCTGTTTGAACTATGTTTAATGTAAACTGCTAGAAGCCATTGATACTCAATTAAGCTTTAAGCTATCTATCTATCTATCTATCTATCTATCTATCTATCTATCTATCTATCTATCTATCTATCTATCTATCTATCTATCTATCTATCTTCAAACCTTATCTATCTATCTATCTATCTATCTATCTATCTATCTATCTATCTATCTATCTTCAAACCTTTTCTATCTATCTATCTTCAAACCTTATCTATCTATCTATCTATCTATCTATCTATCTATCTATCTATCTATCTATCTATCTATCTATCTATCTATCTATCTATCTATCTATCTATCTATCTATCTATCTATCTATCTTCAAACCCTATCTATCTATCTATCTATCTATCTATCTATCTATCTATCTATCTATCTATCTATCTATCTATCTATCTATCTATCTATCTATCTATCTATCTATCTATCTTCAAACCCTATCTATCTATCTATCTATCTATCTATCTATCTATCTATCTATCTATCTATCTATCTATCTATCTATCTAACTTCAAACCTTTTCTATCTATCTATCTATCTATCTATCTATCTATCTATCTATCTTCAAACCTTATCTATCTATCTATCTATCTATCTATCTATCTATCTATCTATCTATCTAGATCTTTCTAACTAATCTATCTTTCTTTTTAACTAACTAATCTATCTTTCTTTTTAAGTAAATAATCCATCTTTCTTTCTTTTTAACTAACTAATCCATCTTTCTTTCTTTTTAACTAACTAATCCATCTTTCTTTCTAACTAATATATCTTTCTTTCATTCTAACTAATCTATCTTTCTTTCTTTCATTCTAACTAATCTATCTTTCTTTCTAACTAATCTATCTTTCTTTCATTCTAACTAATCTATCTATCTTTCTTTCTAACTAATCTATCTTTCTATCTAATCTTTCTTTCTAACTAATCCATCTTTCTTTCTTCCTTTTTAACTAATATTCTTCTTTCTTTCTAACTAATCAATCTTTCTTTCTTTCTTTCCAACTAATCTTTCTTCTTTCTAATCTTTCTTTCTAACTTATCTTTCTTTCCTTTATAACAAATCTTTCTTTTTTCTTTCATTCTAACTAATCTATCTTTCTTTCATTCTAACTAATCTATCTTTCTTTCATTCTAACTAATCTATCTATCTTTCATTCTAACTAATCTATCTTTCTATCTAATCGTTCTTTCTAACTAATCCTTCTTTCTTTCTTTCTTTCTTTCTTTCTTTCTTTCTTTCTTTTTAACTAATCAATCTTTTTTCTTTCTCTCTCACTAATCTATCTTTCTTTCTAACTAATTCGTCTTTCTTTCTTTCTTTCTTTCTTTCTTATATATATTATTAGAACTAATATTTCTTCTTTCTTTCTAACTAATCAATCTTTCTTTCTTTCTAACTAATCTATCTTTCTTTTTAACTAACTAATCTATCTTTCTTTTTAAGTAAATAATCCATCTTTCTTTCTTTTTAACTAACTAATCCATCTTTCTTTTTAACTAATATATCTTTCTTTCTTTCATTCTAACTAATCTATCTTTCTTTCTAACTAATCTATCTTTCTTTCATTCTAACTAATTTATCTATCTTTCTTTCTTTTTTCTTTCTTTCTTTCTAGCCAATCTTTCTTCTTTCTTTCTAGCTAATCTTTCTTTTTTCTTTTTCTTTCTTTCTAACTAATCTTTCTTTTCTTTCTTGCTTACTTTTCTTTCTTTCTTTCTAACTAATCTTTCTTTTTTCTTTCTTTCTTTCTAACTAATCTTTCTTTTTTCTTTCTTCTTTCCTTCTAACTAATCTATCTTTCTATCTAATCGTTCTTTCTAACTAATCCATCTTTCTTTCTTTCTTTCTTTTTAACTAATCAATCTTTTTTCTTTCTCTCTCACTAATCTATCTTTCTTTCTAACTAATTCGTCTTTCTTTCTTTCTTTCTTTCTTATATATATTATTAGAACTAATATTTCTTCTTTCTTTCTAACTAATCAATCTTTCTTTCTTTCTAACTAATCTATCTTTCTTTTTAACTAACTAATCTATCTTTCTTTTTAAGTAAATAATCCATCTTTCTTTCTTTTTAACTAACTAATCCATCTTTCTTTTTAACTAATATATCTTTCTTTCTTTCATTCTAACTAATCTATCTTTCTTTCTAACTAATCTATCTTTCTTTCATTCTAACTAATTTATCTATCTTTCTTTCTTTTTTCTTTCTTTCTTTCTAGCCAATCTTTCTTCTTTCTTTCTAGCTAATCTTTCTTTTTTCTTTTTCTTTCTTTCTAACTAATCTTTCTTTTCTTTCTTGCTTACTTTTCTTTCTTTCTTTCTAACTAATCTTTCTTTTTTCTTTCTTTCTTTCTAACTAATCTTTTTCTTTCTTTCTTTATACCTAATCTTTCTTTATTTTTCTTTCATTCTTTCTTTATACCTAATCTTTCTTTATTTTTTCTTTCATTCTTTCTTTCTTTCTACCTAATCTTTCTTTCTTTCTTTCTTTCTTTCTTTCTTTCTTTCTTTCTTTCTTTCTTTCTTTCTTTCTAACTAATTTATCAATAAAAATTTAAACTACTTTAAACTTCAAACTACTTCAAACTTCTAGCTACTTTAAACTTCTAACTACTTTTAACTTCTTCAAACTCTCTGGTCCGGCTTTCTCAAGCCAACTTAAAGTTTGTCCAACAAACTTTTTTTTCTAGTTCTTCTTCTTCTTATTCTTCTGACCCAAAAATTTTCAACTCTAACTCCTCCTAGACCGTTCAAGCTACATACTCCAAACTCGGGTCAGACCTTCATACTGTTCTGACTTGGTGTGCTATATCTTTTCAGACTGGTTTGAGTTATGGTTTTCTTAAAAATTAATATTAAAAATCATAAAAATCCCATAGACTTTCATTGACCTAAAGTCCATGTCTGTTTGAACTATGTTTAATGTAAACTGCTAGAAGCCATTGATACTCAATTAAGCTTTAAGCTATCTATCTATCTATCTATCTATCTATCTATCTATCTATCTATCTATCTATCTATCTATCTTCAAACCTTATCTATCTATCTATCTATCTATCTATCTATCTATCTATCTATCTATCTATCTATCTATCTATCTTCAAACCTTTTCTATCTATCTATCTTCAAACCTTTTCTATCTATCTATCTATCTATCTATCTATCTATCTATCTATCTATCTATCTATCTATCTATCTATCTATCTATCTATCTATCTATCTTCAAACCCTATCTATCTATCTATCTATCTATCTATCTATCTATCTATCTATCTATCTATCTATCTATCTATCTAACTTCAAACCTTTTCTATCTATCTATCTATCTATCTATCTATCTATCTATCTATCTATCTATCTATCTATCTATCTATCTATCTATCTAACTTCAAACCTTTTCTATCTATCTATCTATCTATCTATCTATCTATCTATCTATCTATCTATCTATCTATCTATCTATCTATCTATCTATCTATCTATCTAACTTCAAACCTTATCTATCTATCTATCTATCTATCTATCTATCTATCTATCTATCTATCTAGATCTTTCTAACTAATCTATCTTTCTTTTTAACTAACTAATCTATCTTTCTTTTTAAGTAAATAATCCATCTTTCTTTCTTTTTAACTAACTAATCCATCTTTCTTTCTTTTTAACTAACTAATCCATCTTTCTTTCTAACTAATATATCTTTCTTTCTTTCATTCTAACTAATCTATCTTTCTTTCTTTCATTCTAACTAATCTATCTTTCTTTCTAACTAATCTATCTTTCTTTCATTCTAACTAATCTATCTATCTTTCTTTCTAACTAATCTATCTTTCTATCTTATCTTTCTTTCTAACTAATCCATCTTTCTTTCTTCCTTTTTAACTAATATTCTTCTTTCTTTCTAACTAATCAATCTTTCTTTCTTTCTTTCTTTCCAACTAATCTTTCTTCTTTCTAATCTTTCTTTCTAACTTATCTTTCTTTCCTTTATAACAAATCTTTCTTTTTTCTTTCATTCTAACTAATCTATCTTTCTTTCATTCTAACTAATCTATCTTTCTTTCATTCTAACTAATCTATCTATCTTTCATTCTAACTAATCTATCTTTCTATCTAATCGTTCTTTCTAACTAATCCATCTTTCTTTCTTTCTTTCTTTCTTTCTTTCTTTTTAACTAATCAATCTTTTTTCTTTCTCTCTCACTAATCTATCTTTCTTTCTAACTAATTCGTCTTTCTTTCTTTCTTTCTTTCTTATATATATTATTAGAACTAATATTTCTTCTTTCTTTCTAACTAATCAATCTTTCTTTCTTTCTAACTAATCTATCTTTCTTTTTAACTAACTAATCTATCTTTCTTTTTAAGTAAATAATCCATCTTTCTTTCTGTTTAACTAACTAATCCATCTTTCTTTTTAACTAATATATCTTTCTTTCTTTCATTCTAACTAATCTATCTTTCTTTCTAACTAATCTATCTTTCTTTCATTCTAACTAATTTATCTATCTTTCTTTCTTTTTTCTTTCTTTCTTTCTAGCCAATCTTTCTTCTTTCTTTCTAGCTAATCTTTCTTTTTTCTTTTTCTTTCTTTCTAACTAATCTTTCTTTTCTTTCTTGCTTACTTTTCTTTCTTTCTTTCTAACTAATCTTTCTTTTTTCTTTCTTTCTTTCTAACTAATCTTTCTTTTTTTCTTCTTTCCTTCTAACTAATCTATCTTTCTATCTAATCGTTCTTTCTAACTAATCCATCTTTCTTTCTTTCTTTCTTTCTTTCTTTCTTTCTTTCTTTTTAACTAATCAATCTTTTTTCTTTCTCTCTCACTAATCTATCTTTCTTTCTAACTAATTCGTCTTTCTTTCTTTCTTTCTTTCTTATATATATTATTAGAACTAATATTTCTTCTTTCTTTCTAACTAATCAATCTTTCTTTCTTTCTAACTAATCTATCTTTCTTTTTAACTAACTAATCTATCTTTCTTTTTAAGTAAATAACCCATCTTTCTTTCTTTTTAACTAACTAATCCATCTTTCTTTTTAACTAATATATCTTTCTTTCTTTCATTCTAACTAATCTATCTTTCTTTCTAACTAATCTATCTTTCTTTCATTCTAACTAATTTATCTATCTTTCTTTCTTTTTTCTTTCTTTCTTTCTAGCCAATCTTTCTTCTTTCTTTCTAGCTAATCTTTCTTTTTTCTTTTTCTTTCTTTCTAACTAATCTTTCTTTTCTTTCTTGCTTACTTTTCTTTCTTTCTTTCTAACTAATCTTTCTTTTTTCCTTCTTTCTTTCTAACTAATCTTTCTTTTTTTCTTTCTTCTTTCCTTCTAACTAATCTTTCTTTCTTTTTTCTTTCTTACTTTTCTTTCTTTCTTACTAATCTTTCTTTTTTCTTTCTTTCTAACTAATCTTTCTATCTTTCTTTCTTTCTTTCTAACTAATCTGTCTTTCTTTCTACCTAATCTTTCTTTCTTTCTTTCTTTCTAGCTAATCTTTTTTTCTTTTTTCTTTCATTCTTTCTTTCTAGCTAATCTTTCTTTCTTTTTTTCTTTCATTCTTTCTTTCTACCTAATCTGATCGATTGCTCCTGTCTGCCTCGCTGCCTGCTGTGAGTGTGTTTGTTTGATTCGGTGCGATAAGCTCCGTCTTAGCCATATATTTCTTTGTTTTGAACCATCATTTTACTACCATTTCTAGTTGTTTATACTACTACATTTTACCCAACATCTCAGATTAACCTGACATCGCTAGCTTTTGTTATTAGTACTACTAGCACAAAACGCTAGTAATTCGCTAGCCTGTTAACGCGCCACCCGTGCGCTCAGCTATTTTATTTATTTATTTTTCTCTCGCGCGTCCGCGCCTTTGAGTTCATAAAAAGCTCAGGTGAGTAAGAATCACTCAACAAACACGGTGAGTAATGTCTTGTCCTGTTATTGTCACTTGCACTTCATGTCACATGTTTAGTATAGGCTTCTCTGTCGACAATATAGGATTTATATGTGATAAATGTAAGGAGACAGTTAGGTTGACAGAGAAGATTTCAGAATTAGAAACACGCATCCAAACTTTAATTGAGGATAGTAAGAGTGCTAGTGCTTTAGATGTTTTGGATGCGCATAGAATAGTGCACACTTTACATGAGTCGGTTCTGGCTGAAGTAGAGCCTGTGCAGCCGGGCAAATGGGTGACAGTGAGGGATCGCTCTAGTCGCGGATCTAAAAACCACTCTTCCGTTCCGATTACCATAACAAATCGATTTGCCCCGCTCAGTGAAACACCCACTGAGAATGATTGTGCCCTAGTTATTGGCGATTCTATTACACGGAACGTGAAAATAGAGACACCAACCACCATAGTCACATGTTTGCCGGGAGCCAGAGCGCCTGACATCAAAGCAAATTTAAAAGTGCTGGCTAATGCTAATCGTAAATTCTCTAAGATCATTATTCATGTCGGCACTAATGATGTTCGACTCCGCCAGTCGGAGATCACCAAAATTAATATTAAAGAGGTGTGTGAACTTGCAAGTACGATGTCAAGGACTGTAATTTGCTCTGGCCCCCTTCCTGTTCGCAGGAGTGATGAGATAGTTAGTAGATTGTGTTCGCTTAACGGTTGGCTGTCTAAGTGGTGTCCGCTTAATAATATAGAATTCATAGACAATTGGAAAAGTTTTTGGGGCAAACCTGACCTGTTGAAAAGAGATGGTATTCATCCCTCCTGGGATGGTGCTGCTCTTCTCTCTAGTAATATGGCTCATAGTCTTAGAGCTCAAACATGACAATCTGGGGCTCAGGTCAGGAAGCAGACAGACTGGCTAAACCGACTGTCTGCTAGCGGCCTCGCGTCACCAAGGTCAGATAAATCCCATCACATAGAGCCTCTTTCACCTAGATATCATCATATAGAGACTGTGTCTGTTCCCCGAATTTGGAAATCCAAAAAACGTTTAAACCCAACTAAGGTTAAAAATTTAATTGATGTTCAACAAATAAAAAACAGCTATAATACAGATGAGCAAATGCTAAAGCTTGGGTTGCTGAATATTCGATCGCTTACTTCAAAAGCACTCATTGTTAATGATATGATTTCAGATAATAACCTAGATGTGCTGTGTTTGACAGAAACCTGGCTAAAACCAAACGATTACATTACTTTAAATGAATCAACCCCGCAAGATTACTGTTATAAACATGAGCCTCGTCTGAAACGCAAAGGGGGTGGTGTTGCTGTAATCTATAGTAATAGTTTCAAAACCACTAAGAAATCAAGTTTTAAATATAATTCTTTTGAAGCATTGGTGCTTAATGTAAAAATATATAGTGTAAACGATAAATCACGTTTGAGATTTGTGCTGGCTACTGTATACAGGCCACCAGGGCACCATACAGACTTTATCAAAGAATTTGCGGACTTTCTATCAGAATTAATATTGACTGCAGATAAAGTACTAATTGTTGGTGATTTTAATATACACATCGATAATGAAAAAGATGCATTGGGATTGGCATTTAAAGACATTGTAAATTCAATTGGAGTTAGACAACACGTGTCAGGACCTACTCATCGTCGTAATCATACTCTAGATCTAATATTATCACACGGAATAGATGTGGATGCCGTTGAAATTCTGCAGCAGAGCGATGACATCTCAGATCATTATCTAGTCTCGTGTAATTTGCATTTAGCCAAGGCTGCAAAGCCGACTCCGTGTTTCAAATATGTGAGACCTATCACTTCTGCTACTAAAGATTGCTTTATTAATAATCTTCCTAATCAGTTTCATCATCTCAGCATCTCAGATAGCTTAGAAGAACTAGATATTACAACAGAAACGTTTAACTCTCTCTTTTCCAGCACTTTAGACACAGTTGCTCCGTTGCGCTTAAAGAAGATTAAAGAAAATAGTCCAACGCCGTGGTACAACGAGCACACTCGGGCCCTTAAGAGAGCAGCCAGAAAAATGGAGCGCAACTGGAAGAAAACAAAACTAGAGGTATTTCGCATTTCATGGAAAGAGAGCTCAATTACTTACAGAGAGGCTTTAAAAGCTGCTAGATCTGCTTATTTTTCAACCCTATTAGAAGAAAATAAACATAATCCTAGGTATTTATTTGAAACGGTGGCTAAACTAACGAAAAATAAAGCTTCAAGCACCGAAGTTTCCAAGCAACACAGCAGTAATGACTTTATGAACTTCTTCACTTATAAGATTGATAATATCAGGGACAAAATTATAACTATGCAACCGTCTACTACAGTATCGCATCAGGCAGTGCATTGTAGTCTCCCTGAGGAAAAATTTGATTCATTCGTTGCTATAGGAGAGGAAGAATTTACTAAACTCATTAAATCATCTAAATCTACAACATGTATGTTAGACCCTATACCGACTAAGCTACTGAAAGAAATACTTCCAGAGGTCATAGATCCTCTTCTTAATATCATTAATTCGTCTTTGTCTCTAGGATACGTACCAAAAAACTTTAAGCTGGCTTTGATTAAACCGCTTGTTAAAAAAACGCAACTTGATCCTTCAGAATTAGTCAATTACAGGCCGATCTCGAATCTACCTTTTCTGTCAAAGATATTAGAAAAGGCAGTATCCTCACAACTGTGTTCCTTTCTTGAAAGAAATGATATCTGCGAGGATTTCCAGTCCGGATTTAGACCGTACCATAGTACCGAAACAGCTCTCGTTAGAGTCACAAATGATTTGCTCTTATCATCCGATCGTGGTTGTATCTCTCTATTAGTGTTACTCGATCTTAGCGCTGCATTTGACACCATCGACCACAACGTTCTTTTAAATAGATTAGAACATTATGTTGGCATTACAGGAAATGCACTAGCATGGTTTAAATCATACTTATCTGACCGTTATCAGTTTGTAGCAGTAAATGATGAGATGTCTCATCGATCACAGGTTAAGTATGGCGTACCACAAGGCTCAGTATTAGGACCGCTGCTGTTCACTCTGTACATGCTACCCTTAGGAGATATCATTAGGAAACATGGAATTAGCTTTCACTGTTATGCTGACGATACTCAGCTCTATATTTCTTCAAAACCTAACGAAACTTATCAATTCACAAAATTAACGGAATGCATAGCGGATATAAAAAATTGGATGACTTGTAATTTCCTACTTCTAAATTCTGAAAAAACAGAGTTTCTAATTATTGGACAAAAAACTTCCTCACGTAATAATCTAGAATACTGTCTAACACTTGATGGCTGCTCTGTTAAGTCTTCGTCGTCGGTTAGGAACCTGGGTGTGCTCTTTGATACCAATCTTTCATTTGAAAGTTACGTGTCTAGTATCTGTAAAACTGCATTTTTCCATCTTAAAAATATATCTAAATTACGTCATATGCTCTCATTGACAAATGCGGAACAATTAGTTCATGCGTTCATGACCTCAAGGCTAGATTATTGTAATGCTCTACTGGGTGGTTGCCCTGCACGCTTAATAAACAAACTACAGCTGGTCCAAAACGCAGCAGCTCGAGTTCTTACCAGAACCAGGAAGTATGACCATATTAGCCCGGTTCTGTCAAAACTGCACTGGCTCCCTATTAAACATCGCATAAATTTTAAAATATTGCTGATTACTTACAAAGCACTGAATGGTTTAGCTCCGCAGTACTTGAGCGAGCTCTTAACGCATTATAGTCCGTCACGTCTATTACGATCTCAAAATTCCGGCCAGTTGATTATACCTAGAATATCAAAATCGACTGCTGGCGGTAGATCCTTTTCCTATTTAGCACCAAAACTCTGGAACAGTCTTCCTACCATTGTCCGGGAAGCAGACACACTCTGTCAGTTCAAAGCCAGATTAAAGACACATCTCTTTGACCTAGCTTTCACATAATACATTATAGACTTCTATAATTTAATGTTATGCTGCATAGATTAGGTCAGCCGGAACCGGGAACACTTCCCAAAAATCCTGATGTACTCGTTACATCACGAGAAGAATGGCATCTACGCTAATTTTAGTGTCTGTGTTTATCCCAAGGTTTTTCCTGCAGCCTGCCGGATCCAGGCCGTATCCAGATCTGACGAAGGACCTTCACCTGGACCGATGACAACGCAGTGCTGAAGTGCCAACTAGTCTCTCCCTATGGAGGATCCCACTACCACTCTACAGATAAGGCGTTGTCGGGAAAATTCGTCTTGCGGTCCTACCCCAAAGCAACAAATAAAATAAAATTCCTTATCAAATTTATAAGGAAAGACAAGTATTTTGTTTAGGCTTGGCTTGTAGGGAATTCCAAACCTGCGTATATTCTAACGCACATAACTATAGAACCCATTCTAAATGCGCATGTGACCGCCATCAGCGTTTCTCACAGGTTCGCGTTTAAAGTCTGTGTAGAGAGAATGGTGTCGTCTTAGCGGCCCCTAATTTAATAACAAATGATCATTGCAACGGAACCAAATCAATTAAAACTAACTTTAGATGGAAATAACTTAACTCTGCTGTAAAGCCGAAACAATCTCTGTTACCTTAAATTATACGCTTATCTCTGTAAAGCTGCTTTGAGACAATCTACATTGTTAAAAGCGCTATATAAATGAAGATGACTTGACTTGACTAATCTTTCTTTCTTTCCCTTTCTTTCTTTCTTTCTTTCTTTCTAACTAATCTTTCTTTCTAGCTAATCTTTCTTTTTTCTTTTTCTTTCTTTCTAACTAATCTTTCTTTTCTTTCTTGCTTACTTTTCTTTCTTTCTAACTAATCTTTCTTTTTTTTCTTTCTTCTTTTGTTCTAACTAATCTTTCTTTCTTTTTTCTTTCTTTCTTACTAATCTTGCTTTTTTCTTTCTTTCTAACTAATCTTTCTTTCTTTCTCTTTCTTCCTTTCTTTCTTTCTTTCGTTCTTTCTTTCTTTCTTTCTTTCTTTCTTTCTTTCTTTCTTTCTTTATACCTAATCTTTCTTTCTTTCTAACTAATCTTTCTTTCTTTTTTCTTTCTTTCTTTCTTTCTAACTTTTCTTTCTTTATAACTAATCTTTCTTTCTATCTTTCTTTCTTGCTTTCTAACTAATCTGTCTTTCTTTCTTTCTACCTAATCTTTCGAACCTAATTTCTTTTTTCTTTTTCTTACTTTTCTTCCTTTCTTTCTAACTAATCTTTCTTTTTCTTTCTTTCTTTCTTTTTTTCTTTCTTTCTTTCTTTCTTTCTTTCTTTCTAACTAATTAATCTTTTTTCTTTCTTTCTTTCTTTCTTTCTTTCTTTCTTACTTACTTTAATTTCTTTCTTTCTTTCTTTCTTTCTTTCTTTCTTTCTTTATTTCTTTCTTTCTTTCTAACTAATCTTTCTTTTTTCTTTCTTTTCTTTTCTTTCTTTCTTTCTTTCTTTCTTTCTTTCTTTCTTTCTTTCTTTCTTTCTTTCAAACTAATCTTTTTTTCTTTCTTTCTTTCTTTCTTTCTTTCTTTCTTTCTTTCTTTCTTTCTTTCTTTCTAACTAATCTTTCTTTCTTTTTTTCTTACTTTTCTTTCTTTCTTTCTAACTAATCTTTTTTCTTTCTTTCTTTCTTTCTTTCTTTCTTTCTTTCTTTCTTTCTTTCTTTCTTTCTTTCTTTCTTTTTCTTTCTTTCTTTCTAACTAATTAATCTTCTTTCTTTCTTTCTTTCTAACGAATTAATCTTTTTTCTTTCTTTCTTTCTTTCTTTCTTTCTTTCTTTCTTTCTTTCTTTCTTTCTTTCTTTCTTTCTTTCTTTCTTTCTTTCTAACTAATCTTTCTTTCTTTCTAACTAATCTTTCTTTCTTTCTAACTAATCTTTCTTTCTTTCTAACTAATCTTTTTTCTTTCTTTCTTTCTTTCTTTCTTTCTTTCTTTCTTTCTTTCTTTCTTTCTTTCTTTCTTTCTTTCTTTCTTTTTTTATTTCTTTCTTTCTTTCTTCCCAACTATTATTTCTTTCTAACTAATCTATCAATCTAACTTTAACCTACTTTAAACTTCTTTAAACTTCTTCAAACTCTCTGGTCAGGCTTTCTCAAGCCAACTTAAAGTTTGTCTCAACAAACTTTTTTTTCTAGTTAAAGTTGTTACCTTAAATTATACGCTTTATCTCTGTAAAGCTGCTTTGAAACAATCTACATTGTTAAAAGCGCTATATAAATGAAGATGACTTGACTTGACTATAACATTTACAGTAGGTAAAAAAAAAAAATAATAATTGCAATAAAAAATATTGCAAGAATTAGATACTTTGTTTCCAGACAAGACTTAGAGAAACTTGTGCATGCTTTCATCACCAGCAGCTTGGATTATTGTAATGGACTCCTCACTGGCCTTCCCAAAAAGACCATAAGACAGTTGCAGCTCATACAGAACGCTGAGCAGAACCAGAAAATATGAACATATCACACCAGTCCTCAGGTCTTTACACTGGCTCCCAGTTAAATTAATAAAGTATTATTACTGGTATATAAATCATTCAATGGCCTAGGACCTCAATACATTGCAGATATGCTCACTGAATATAAACCCAACAGATCACTCAGATCACTAGGATCATATCAGCTAGAAATACCAAGGGTTCACTCTAAGCATGGCGAGTCCGCTTTTAGCTATTATGCCAGCCGCAGCTGGAACCAGCTTCCAGAGGAGATCAGATGTCACATTCAAATCCAGACTCAAAACACTTCTGTTTAGCTATGCATTTACTGAATGAGCACTGTGCCGCTGTACGTCCGACTGTTTGCATTGTACTGTATTTTATTTTTTATTTTTCTAAACTGTTTTAATTATTCTTATTTCTTTTTATTATTTTTTAATTTCTTCTATGTAAAGCACTTTGAATTGCCATTGTGTATGAAATGTGCTATATAAATAAACTTGCCTTGCCTTGCCTTGCCTAGGTTTTAGTCTTCACTGACCCAATATGCTTGTAAATCATTTAAGGGCATATATGCAAGTGAAAGAGTTGCAATGCAGAGCCCTGCTTCACTGTACCTTTGTACATTATGATGTACATTTGTATTTAAAGACATAAGTTGACATCATCCAATTCCACAAAAGTAGTGCCACAATTCAAAGATGTGGCTTACCATAAACCATGATGTAAATATCTGAAAGTGACAACAAAGGCCCTTTTATGGTGCCGGAGGAAGGAGTGGTGTCCTGCCAGTCCAGCATTTATTTGAAGAGAGAGTGATGGTAGGTGACTGGGGCCAGTCTTGCTACTATCATCAGTCCTTAAACCCTGCACACAGTGCACAGGCTCACATCCTCCAGGTATTGGGGAAACTCTGGGAGGCCCTGACACGAGTACTAGGGTAGTACCAGAGTACCAAAACTAAATGATTTAACTTCACTTTTATTTTACTTTACACAAGTACCAAGAGTACAGAGCACTGCCTTTCCCTGGTGGTTCATCAAACAGAATTAAACCAAAAAAAGCACTAAAAGATCTGAAAGTCCCAGGGCTAGAGATAATTTTTGACTGAGTAAGGCTAGGTTTCACACACAAGTAGGTCTACATAACTAATGAGAACTACAAGCTGCATAAAAAATATTTTATCTACTTTACTAACATAATAAGTATATTACACTGGAGAAAAATGCGAATGAAAATAAAAAGTATACAACTTTATAGATTTGTTTTGGAAGAGTTTTGTTTTGACACAGAAGGGGTAACAGTAGATGGTGGAAGCTGAGAGTTTTTAGCAGCTATAGTGCCATAGAAAGAGGAGTTGGAAGGCAGGTGAAGTTCTGCACACCCTTCAAACTCAGTGATTAGCTTCTGTTGGTAGCAGTGCTTGCCTTCTCTTTGATATAAACACAAGTCAAAAGGTCAAACCCTTGTTGCCTGTTGTCGCCACAGAAAGAGTCGGTGCACAGAAGGGGGTAGAGTGACCTCTGCTGGTTGAGATTCCACATAGCAAGAAATATGTTACAAAACTAAAATGTGAATTAAATAATAGAAACTTATAAATAAATAGGCTACCTGCTATCCTAAGCTACATATAAAATTAGTTCACTTGTCTTAATCTGAAGTTACAGGTCACCAATGGTCTTACAAATGTTTAATTCTCCCTAACAGCCAGAGTTATTATTTTATTAGTTTTAATTTTTATTTCAGTTAACTTAAGTGTTTTTTGTTTTTGTTTTTTTTAAACCCAGTGCTACTTTAGTTGCACTAAAAAACGTTATAGTTCGTTAACTATAGTTACTTTTATTTTGAAAGTGTTACCGGTTACTTTCGCTTCCAAAAAAGGAATAGACCACGTGACTTCCGTTTTTGGTTTATAAACGAAAAACGAATTGACTGAAGTTCAAAGACTCTCTTCATTCTTTGTTCAAAAAGGAATAACGATAAATGATCGCCAAAAACGAAAAACGGGCCGTTTTTAATTTGTTTTTCGTTTTGAAACAAAAAAACAGAAAAACGGTATTTTCGTTTTATAATTACAAACGAATTACGGATTATCCAGCATAGACCACGTGACCTTCCGTTTTTCGTTTATAAACGAAAAACGAATTGACTGAAGTTCAAAACGAAAAACGGGCCGTTTTTAATTGGTTTTTCGTTTTTTGATTCTGACACCAAAAACGGTTATTTGGTTTTTCGTTTTGAAACAAAAAAAAACAGAAAAATGGTATTTTCGTTTTATAACTCCAAACGAATTACGGATTAACCAGAGATCCCCTGACCCTTTTCTATTTTTTTTCTACTTTCAATATTAAATAAAACACAACTGAACGAATGATACACGGATTTTTCTCGTTTCTGCTTATTTCATTTCAAATAGGAAATGAAATGGACGGAAGATACCCTGATTGGTCCGTGTAACGCTTTGCAGTTCTTTGTTCAATTTGAAATTTAATAATCAGAAATGAGAAAACGGTCCGTGTAACGCTTTGCAGTTCTTTGTTCAATTTGAAATTTAATAATCAGAAATGAGAAAACGGCCCCTTTATTCGTTTTTTCGTTTTTCAAAAAAACGAAAAAACGAGATTTCGGCTTGATTTTTCGTTTTTTGGTTCACTGGCAAAAATACGAATAAATGACTTCAAAATTCGTTTTCCACATCTGGGCGGCCTGACACGCCCCCTTCCGCCGATTGGTCAAGCAAATCTGAGCATGTGACGTCATCAGTTGTCGCTCAGGTCTGTTCAACAAAATAATAGTCCTCTACTATAGCTACAAATTCTTAAACTGTACAGGGCAGGTCAGGTCCTATTGGGCTTTCTTCTGTGCAACTTTACACGTTTCACAGAAATCTTTACATCAGAAATATTAATTATTAGTCTGCCACCAGCCTGTTTTATCTAGCTGTGTGTGGTGAAGCTGCGCTTGACAGCGCCGAGCGGGAGAGGCTCACTGACCAATGTCCAGTCAGCAGTCAGAACTTTTCTTTTAGACGCTCCGTTTTGCCACGGGATGGTGATTGCAAATACTGTAATGCCAATCGGCTGAGGGTGGGTACCGATGATGGTGAAATACATTTTTACTGAAACTGTAATCTAGCCGCGACCCGCGAGAATGAGGAAGATGATTGACAGGACGATAGCGGAGGCAATTAAAGGCGCAAGAGAACTTCTGTTAACAAAAACATAAATAAAAAAAGTGTTTAACCATTTCATGCATGAATTGTGATAACCTCAGTCAGGATTTTTTTCCTATGTGTTTTTATTGCTCTTAGGGCATGGAAAACAAGATTTTATTTTTTATTTTTCATTTTACAAATTTTTCAAAGAGATTTTCAGATGTCCACTTGAAGGTTTAAACTGAAGAGATATTGTATTAAATATAATACAATAATCAAACAGATAAAGTATGTGTATTTAACAAACTAATCAATTAAATTATATCAAATCATCTGAAAACTATAAAATATATACAAAAATATATAAATGCAAAATATTGCAAAGGCAATTGAACTCCATACGTTTTCTATGCAGTATCCTGACATTTCATCTCTTTTTGAACGTGCTATCAATTTCACCAAGAAGAGTTCCAAAATGCTTTGAAAATGTTAATTGATCCTGTTCGAGTTCATGCTTAGTTTGCCTTACTGTCCTCTGAATTTACACAAAGTAGTTATTAGCAAAAATTGGGAAAACTGGATCAAGTTCCTGTGGAATCAATAAATGTTCTTGATGGCATGCATTGTTTCTCGTTTTTATTGTTTGACTATACAGCCAGAACTGGACTTCTGTTTGGGTTCCACCAGTAAGTGGCATACCTTTACACACATACACACACACACACACACACACACACACACACACACACACACACACACACACACACACACACACACACACACACACACACACACACACACATATATAGCCTATATATTTTTTTTTCATGGTATAATTATGTAATCTGCTTATTGTGAGCCTAAATGAGTAAATTGGTATTCAATCATTATCAGGCTGCATGACTTGCTTTTTTATATATTGAAAGTAGTGTTTCATGTTGTCACTTCACATTTAATGGCCGCTTAGAATGAAATTGCTATGCAAATTCACAGTGCCTCCTTTGAGCTGCATTAGACAGTGTGTAATGTACATCTAAAAATGCAGGGTCAGATGCTGCTTCTGTGCCACCTATACTGCAAACCTGTGTGTTTGTTCATACAGAGTTCATCAGACAGCCTCTTGTTGATTTATATTTTAAACAACAATTCGACATTTGCAATGTTTTTCTTTCAAAAAACCTCATCATTCTGCAGGACAATTGTCTATTACAGTATACAACACGCTTTAAGAAAAGTTTTTTTCCATCACACTGTAAAGTGTTTTTAAATATTACATATAGATTACATATACCAAAGATTTTACATGTTAATTATAGGCCTACCATGCGAAGTAGGGGTGCTGAGCGTGGAGCATGAAGAAATATGGTTGGGGATGATGAAAGTTTTCACAAACAAAACCAAAAAACTGGTGTTTTGCCTATAGGCATACATATTACGTGTGCTTGTTTTTATTTATGCTGTATTATAAAATACCCATATTATAACAAATAAATAAAATATATTTGGAAATTGCCCTTTAAAACGAAGGCTTAGTTTGTGGTTCACGATTATTTGATTAAAAACAACAAAAACAATAAAACAAAGACAAAGTCACTTATATTAAACAGTTTTTTATTTATGTTTTTGTTAACAGAAGTTCTCTTGCGCCTTTAATTGCCTCCGCAATCGTCCTGTCAATCATCTGTCTCATTCTCGCGGGTCGCGGCTATGATTACAGTTTCAGTAAAAATGTAGCCTATTTCACCATCATCGGTACCCACCCTCAGCCGATTGGCATTACAGTATTTGCAATCACCATCCCGTGGCAAAACGGAGCGTCTAAAAGAAAAGTTCTGACTGCTGACTGGACATTGGTCAGTGAGCCTCTCCCGCTCGGCGCTGTCAAGCGCAGCTTCACCACACACAGCTAAATAAAACAGGCTGGTGGCAGACTAATAATTAATATCTCTGATGTAATGATTTCTGTGAAACGTGTAAAGTTGCACAGAAGAAAGCCCAATAGGACCTGACCTGCCCTGTACAGTTTAAGAATCTGTAGCCATGGTAGAGGACTATTATTTTGTTGAACAGACCTGAGCGACAACTGATGACGTCACATGCTCAGATTTGCTTGACCAATCGGCGGAAGGGGGCGTGTCAGGCCGCCCAGATGTGGAAAACGAATTTTGAAGTCATTTATTCGTTTTTTTGCCTGTGAACCAAAAAACGAAAAATCAAGCCGAAATCTCGTTTTTTCGTTTTTTTGAAAAAACGAAAAAACGAATAAAGGGGCCGTTTTCTCATTTCTGATTATTAAATTTCAAATTGAACAAAGAACTGCAAAGCGTTACACGGACCGAAAACGGCCCCTTTATTCGTTTTTTCGTTTTTCAAAAAAACGAAAAAACGAGATTTCGGCTTGATTTTTCGTTTTTTTTTGGTTCACTGGCAAAAATACGAATAAATGACTTCAAAATTCGTTTTCCACATCTGGGCGGCCTGACACGCCCCCTTCCGCCGATTGGTCAAGCAAATCTGAGCATGTGACGTCATCAGTTGTCGCTCAGGTCTGTTCAACAAAATAATAGTCCTCTACTATGGCTACAAATTCTTAAACTGTACAGGGCAGGTCAGGTCCTATTGGGCTTTCTTCTGTGCAACTTTACACGTTTCACAGAAATCTTTACATCAGAAATATTAATTATTAGTCTGCCACCAGCCTGTTTTATCTAGCTGTGTGTGGTGAAGCTGCGCTTGCAGCGCCGAGCGGGAGAGGCTCACTGACCAATGTCCAGTCAGCAGTCAGAACTTTTCTTTTAGACGCTCCGTTTTGCCACGGGATGGTGATTGCAAATACTGTAATGCCAATCGGCTGAGGGTGGGTACCGATGATGGTGAAATACATTTTTACTGAAACTGTAATCATAGCCGCGACCCGCGAGAATGAGACAGATGATTGACAGGACGATTGCGGAGGCAATTAAAGGCGCAAGAGAACTTCTGTTAACAAAAACATAAATAAAAAAAGTGTTTAACCATTTCATGCATGAATTGTGATAACCTCAGTCAGGATTTTTTTCCTATGTGTTTTTATTGCTCTTAGGGCATGGAAAACAAGATTTTATTTTTTATTTTTCATTTTACAAATTTTTCAAAGAGATTTTCAGATGTCCACTTGAAGGGAGAGCATGCGTTTATGGTTTAAACTGAAGAGATATTGTATTAAATATAATACAATAATCAAACAGATAAAGTATGTGTATTTAACAAACTAATCAATTAAATTATATCAAATCATCTGAAAACTATAAAATATATACAAAAATATATAAATGCAAAACATTGCAAAGGCAATTGAACTCCATACGTTTTCTATGCAGTATCCTGACATTTCATCTCTTTTTGAACGTGCTATCAATTTCACCAAGAAGAGTTCCAAAATGCTTTGAAAATGTTAATCCTGTTCGAGTTCATAGTTTGCCTTACTATCCTCTGAATTTACACAAAGTAGTTATTAGTAAAAATGGGGAAAACTGGATCAAGTTCCTGTGGAATCAATAAATGTTCTTGATGGCATGCATTGTTTCTCGTTTTTATTGTTTGATTATACAGCCAGAACTGGACTTCTGTTTGGGTTCCACCAGTAAGTGGCATACCTTTACACACACACACACACACACACACACACACACACACACACACACACACACACACACACACACACACACACACACACACACACACACACATATAGCCTATATAATTTTTTTTTCATGGTATAATTATGTAATCTGCTTATTGTGAGCCTAAATGAGTAAATTGGTATTCAATTATTATCAGGCTGCATGACTTGCTTTTTTATATATTGAAAGTAGTGTTTCATGTTGTCACTTCACATTTAATGGCCGCTTAGAATGAAATTGCTATGCAAATTCACAGTGCCTCCTTTGAGCTGCATTAGACAGTGTGTAATGTACATCTAAAAATGCAGGGTCAGATGCTGCTTCTGTGCCACCTATACTGCAAACCTGTGTGTTTGTTCATACAGAGTTCATCAGACAGCCTCTTGTTGATTTATATTTTAAACAACAATTCGACATTTGCAATGTTTTTCTTTCAAAAAACCTCATCATTCTGCAGGACAATTGTCTATTACAGTATACAACACGCTTTAAGAAAAGTTTTTTTCCATCACACTGTAAAGTGTTTTTAAATATTACATATAGATTACATATACCAAAGATTTTACATGTTAATTATAGGCCTACCATGCGAAGTAGGAGCATGAAGAAATATGGTTGGGGATGAAAGTTTTCACAAACAAAACCAAAAAACTGTGGTGTTTTGCCTATAGGCATACATATTACATGTGCTTGTTTTTATTTATGCTGTATTATAAAATACCCATATTATAACAAATAAATAAAATATATTTGGAAATTGCCCTTTAAAACGAAGGCTCAGTTTTTTGGTTCACGATTATTTGATTAAAAACAACAAAAACAATAAAACAAAGACAAAGTCACTTATATTAAACAGTTTTTTATTTATGTTTTTGTTAACAGAAGTTCTCTTGCGCCTTTAATTGCCTCCGCAATCGTCCTGTCAATCATCTGTCTCATTCTCGCGGGTCGCGGCTATGATTACAGTTTCAGTAAAAATGTAGCCTATTTCACCATCATCGGTACCCACCCTCAGCCGATTGGCATTACAGTATTTGCAATCACCATCCCGTGGCAAAACGGAGCGTCTAAAAGAAAAGTTCTGACTGCTGACTGGACATTGGTCAGTGAGCCTCTCCCGCTCGGCGCTGCAAGCGCAGCTTCACCACACACAGCTAGATAAAACAGGCTGGTGGCAGACTAATAATTAATATCTCTGATGTAATGATTTCTGTGAAACGTGTAAAGTTGCACAGAAGAAAGCCATGGTAGAGGACTATTATTTTGTTGAACAGACCTGGGGTGCGTTTCCCAAAAGCATCGTTGGCCAACTATGGTCGCAAGTTCCGTCGTTACCAATAGAGTTCAATGGACATTGCGATGAACTTGCGACCATAGTTGGCCAACGATGCTTTCGGGAAACGCACCCCTGAGCGACAACTGATGCCGTCACATGCTCAGATTTGCTTGACCAATCGGCGGAAGGGGGCGTGTCAGGCCGCCCAGGGGTGCGTTTCCGAAAGCATCGTTGGCCAACTATGGTCGCAAGTTCCGTCGTTACCAATAGAGTTCAATGGACATTGCGATGAACTTGCGACCATAGTTGGCCAACGATGCTTTCGGGAAACGCACCCCAGATGTGGAAAACGAATTTTGAAGTCATTTATTCGTTTTTTTGCCTGTGAACCAAAAAACGAAAAATCAAGCCGAAATCTCGTTTTTTCGTTTTTTTGAAAAAACGAAAAAACGAATAAAGGGGCCGTTTTCTCATTTCTGATTATTAAATTTCAAATTGAACAAAGAACTGCAAAGCGTTACACTGTCCGGGGTCCGTGATTAGAGGATCTCTGGATAATCCGTAATTCGTTTGTAATTATAAAACGAAAATACCGTTTTTCTGTTTTTTGTTTCAAAACGAAAAACCAAATAACAGTTTTTGGTGTCAGAATAAAAAAACGAAAAACCAATTAAAAACGGCCCGTTTTTCGTTTTTGGCGATCATTTTATCGTTATTCCTTTTTGAACAAAGAGAGAGGGTCCGTGTACTTTTTGTTCATTTGATTTCCTGTTTGGAATGGAATAACGAGAAATGAAATCCAGCTCGTTTATTCGTTTTTTAATTTAGTTTAAAAAACGAAAGATGAGATTTTGGCTCGATTTTTCATTTTTTCGTTTGTGGTTTACAAATCGGTTTATGGGTTTGATATTTCATTTGCACACGTGGGCGGTGCTGAAACGCCCCTTTCATCTGATTGGTCAAAACGCTCCGCCTTCAGTTAGCTACGAGCTTTCTTTCTGTCAGAGTCAGTACGAGTGTGGCACGGACAAATCATACACTATAATAAAATAATGTCTGAAACCACCACTCACTGTTAACTATGCACAATATGTTGCTGCTCACGTAATTCGTGCTGCAAGCGACCCCATTAATGTGAGCCACCGTATATGACAGATTATTTTAGCGTGATATAGGCTATTTCCCATTGATAAATACAGTGCAAATAGTCCCGTCTCTTTGGATAAAAGGGAAGTGGAAATAAATATCAACGATTGGCTGAACGGTACCATGATATGTCCGTAACATGTCCGTAGATGACCTACCCATAACTGTTACATTAGCTATAACACAGTTACAGTATAAAAATTATGTCTTAAGTTCCCATAAAACATGAAAACCCAACAACCCAATGGGAATATATTGTTGTGTAAAACATCTGTTCATAATCTGTGATTACACAATTCCAATACGAATAGCACCGGGAGGCGTCTGGAATAACTCTGCAATGATCAATCCTCATTTTTAAGCCAGCTAATTTTAGGCTCATATTCAGAATGTCCTTCTCGTACAACGCCAACGCCAACGACCGCACAAATGGGCTTCCTTTGTGAAATATAGCAGACCACCTTTTTTAAATAACAGTTTAAAAAAGATGGTCTGTGATAGATAGATAGATAGATAGATAGATAGATAGATAGATAGATAGATAGATAGATAGATAGATCTTGAAGTGTAAAGCTTGTTCTCATACACAGATGTAGCCTATTTATGTACGAAATTCATGCATTTATTTGTCATTTAAACTGATGCAAACAGGCAAAGAGAGTAGAAAACACTCATTATCATGTCGCCCCCTCTAGTGGACAGCATTAAGTATTACGGCCTTCATTGCTCAGATACCGAAAGTCAATGGATATAAGCGAGTCAGACCAGTCTGAATGTCTGAGCTGAGTTTGGTGATGCATTTAAGTTCTAGGCGGAGTCAATTTCTCATAATAATATTACATAATAATAATGTTTAAATATATGCTGGCTTTTTAAAGCCAACCTAATAAAGAAAACTCAGACAAACATCGACCAATTCAGTAATAAAATTGTATTAGTTTTATAATAAAACTAATTTTATTTATTAATGTTAGTTTTATAATAAAACTAATAACATTTTAAAGGTATCCCGTGCTTCAACCAACATGATTTTAATTAATCCCAAACCCTGCTAATTTTGTCAGTATTAATGTACGTTCACTTCTCTCTTTTCTGTCTCTTTCTTTTCATGTGAAATGAGTAAGCTACAAATGCATACATTAATAAATATAATCTTTATTTCTATTCGATTTTCTAAATTATTTATACGCCACACTGCCCTTTGATGTAAATGGTAAATGTTACGGACATATTATCATGGTAGGCTACCGTTCAGCCAATCGTTGATATTTATTTCCACTTCCCTTTTATCCAAAGAGACGGGACTATTTGCACTGTATTTATCAATGGGAAATAGCCTATACCATGCTAAAATAATCTGTCATATACTGTGGCTCACATTAATGGGGTCGCTTGCAGCACGAATTACGTGAGCAGCAACATATTCTGCCTCCAATATTGTGCATAGTTAACAGTGAGTGGTGGTTGTTTCAGACATTATTTTATTATAGTGTATGATTTGTCCGTGCCACACTCGTACTGACTCTGACAGAAAGAAAGCTCATAGCTAACTGAAGGCGGAGCGGTTTGACCAATCAGATGAAAGGGGCGTTTCAGCGCCGCCCACGTGTGCAAATGAAATATCGAACCCATAAACCGATTTGTAAACCACAAACGAAAAATGAAAAATCAAGCCAAAATCTAATTTTTCGCTTTTTTAAACTAAAGTAAAAAACGAATAAACGAGCTGGTTTTCATTTCTCGTTATTCCATTCCAAACAGGAAATCAAATGAACAAAAAGTACACGGACCAGAGAGTCTTTGAACTTCAGTCAATTCGTTTTTCGTTTATAAACCAAAAACGGAAGTCACGTGGTCTATTCCTTTTTTGGAAGCGAAAGTAACCGGTAACACTTTCAAAATAAAAGTAACTATAGTTAGCGAGGTGATTGCAGACTAAAACTGAACGAATATAACGTTTTTTAGTACAACTAAAGTAGCACTGGGTGTGAAAAAAAACAACACTTTAGTTAACTGAAATAAAAATTAAAACTAATAAAATAATAACTCTGGCTGTTAGGGAGAATTAAACAGTTGTAAGACCATTGGTGACCTGTAACTTCAGATTAAGACGAGTGAACTCATTTTATATGTAGCATAGGATAGCAGGAAGCCTATTTATTTATAAGTTTCTATTATTTAATTCACATTTTAGTTTTGTAACATATTTATAGCCCTTCTTGCTATGTGGAATCTCAACCAGCAGAGGTCACTCTACCCCCTTCTGTGCACCGACTCTTTCTGTGGCAACAAGGGTTTGACCTTTTGACTTGTGTTTATATCAAAGAGAACTGGCAAAATCAGTATGTTAAAAAGCTTTAACATTTGTTGACCCCCTGCAGCTTGCCTAAGGGCTAACAGGTCAGTAGATGATGCAGTCAACTTGGGTCAGCATTACATCCTGCAACACCTTGACTCTCCAGGGACATATGCAAGGATCCTGTTCGTGGACTTCAACTCGGCGTTCAACACCATCATCCCGGACATCCTCAGCACCAAACTAACCCAGCTCACTGTGCCAGCCTCCACCTGTCAGTGGATCACAAACTTCCTGACTGACAGGAGAGACAGCAGGTGAGGCTGGGAAACATCACATCCAGCACCAGGACTATCAGCACTGGCGCCCCCTTCTCCCTCTACACCAACGACTGCACCTCAGGAGACCCATCTGTCAAACTCCTGAAGTTCGCTGACGACACAACGCTCATCGGCCTCATCCGGGATGGTGACGAGTCGGCCTACAGACGGGAGGTTGATCAGCTGGCTCTCTGGTGCGGTCAGAACAACCTGGAGCTTAAAACGCTCAAAACTGTGACGATGACCTGGAGGAGCCCCCGATCACCATACTCAACAGCCTTGTGTCTGCTGTGGAATCCTTCAGGTTTCTGGGTTCCACTATATCCCAGGACCTTAAGTGGGAGCCCAACACGGACACCATCATCAAGAAGGCCCAGCAGAGGATGTACTTCCTGTGCCAGCTCAGGAAGCTCAACCTGCCTAAGGAGCTGCTGATCCACTTCTACACAGCCATCATCCAGTCTGTTCTCTGCACCTCCATCCCTGTCTGGTTTGGATCTGCCACCAAAGAGGACAGGAGCAGACTACAAGCAGAGTCCAAGTCAGGACTGCAGAAAAATCATTGGTGCCAACCTGCCCTCCATTCAGGCCTTATACATTTCCAGAGTCAGGAAACGGGCAGGAAGCATCACTGCAGATCCATCTCACCCTGGACACAACCTGTTCCAGCTTCTCCCCTCTGGTAGGCGCTACAGAGCACTGTACGTCAAAACCACAGGCCTGATAGCACTCCGGCGCCACGCCGGATTTCCGGCATACAGACGTGTCTGCGAAAAAAAAAAAAAAAAAATCAGGTTCGCGTTCGCGTGAGAAGTAAGCCTACTTCAGCCAATCGGTAATAGGGTAGGCAGGGGCTGGTCTTGGGTTTTGGCCAATCAGATTGATTCAGCAGTTAATCCACGTGCAAATTTGTTTTGTGTTTCCCATACACTACGAATGTGTTTCCCACACTGGCAGCGCGAAACATAACCAAAGTCATGGAGTGCAACTTTATGAAGCCAGGGGAAGACACCAAACTTGTCGATAAAGGTAGATCAAACTTGATGAAAAAATGATCGTGGCCTGATTTGAGGTAGCTCGCCAACAGGCCGTTCATATATCGCGTCTTTTGCGCGCTCAAGTTCATTCAAATGTAGGCGCGCGGTAAGCGGTAATAAGCGCGCTCATAATTGAAGCGACGCGCTCGTTTTTTCCATCTTTTTCGGCGGTGGAAATCCATTAGTCACTCAACCTTTATTGTCGTTGTGGAGAGCGCAGACGCCACGGGAAAATCGGACCTAATTTTACTATTAATAATAAAAGATAAGCTAAAGTGCATTGTAAATGTCAGTAATTTATCTTTTTTTGACTCATTCTTTTTATAAATAATCATTTAAAGTCTGAAATATGTGAGGTTTATCTTTTTATAAAAAACAATTTTGTCAAAACTTTTTGAACTTGTACATGTTAGTATAACATGTTTCAAGACACTTTTAAAATCTGGCTATCATTTTTAATGGTATTATTTTAATGTTTATGTAAACAAAAATTGCATATTGATGCTTATTTTATTTGTTATTTGCTGGTTTTCGACATAAAACTTAGTATTAGTACTTTTTGTACAGGATTCTGTGATAACCGTCAAAATTTTTGTCACTATAATCATGAAATAAAATGTTCATGCCATTTCATCTCTAGTTATGATCAACAGAAATCAACTAATTATGTGTTTTTTACAGTATAATATGCAAAGTACAATTTTCTATAAAAAAAAAATATCTGATTCTGTTCTTTTCTCTGACACGCGTTGTTGGGTGTGGAAGGTTACTAATGTGATTGCTTTATCTGTAAATTAAATAAATGCTTTTTTCAATGACTGAATTCATTGAAATAAAATGAATTCTTCGATTTGAATTTTTTTTGGCAATGCGTCATAGGTCTTAAATTTCAATCTTTATGGTCTTAAAATGGTCTTAAATTTGACTTACTGAAACCTGCTACTGTAATATAGGCTTGTATTAGGTTTGTTCATCTCATGTCTGAATGATGTCCATTTATATCCACAAAAGTCACAAGACTCTATCATTTAAGGGACTATTTATCAAAATGTTCTCCTAGGGGAGCACACCCCTGGATCCCGCTTGACAATTATGTTGATCAGGGCATATATCTTGGCTTAGGGGCCCGCTTACCTCCCAGGGAAAAAAGTTCAGGCTCAGGATTTTTTTCTACTATCACCCCTGAAACCAACAGACTCAGGAACAGTTTCTTCCCACAAGCCATCACTCTGATGAACAGCTGACTCTGACTCACAGTGTCAGGAACAATTCTTGTGCTATAACCCAGTAACTCTGTCTCTAATCAGCCACCTGTTTACTACTTATTATGTATTCATCATTTTCTATTTCAGAGCTGTTCATACTGTTCATATTGTTATATTATATATACTGTATACCAAACCCACCTACCTCAAGTACATAACACTTATTTATTCCAACATCCTTTGCACTATGCTCCATCACACTGTGTACATGAGTACATGTATGCATGTATGTGTACTTGTATATATTTTATGTATGTTAAAGATTTTGACTTCATCAACACTTTGTAAAAAAACAAAGAAATCAAGATTAGACAATGTATAACCAATGGGATAACCACACAGGTCAACTAAATCAGTGACATCTGATCATCTATACACAGCCTTGTTATCAAACTGAAACCATCTTTTAATCCTTATGTGTCTCAGTGTTAAAGGAGAACTCCGGTCAATTTTAACATTGAGCTAATTTTTTTTTACATTTGGAGTGCTGTTAATACAGAGAACAACGACAAAAATCGGTGTTACCTACACCGAGTTATTCTATTTTTAAAATTTGCACCCTGTTGACTTCAATAGGGCAAGTACTAAACCTGCTTTTAGGCTCTTAACATCCTTGATGTGTCATTACAAGTGCACAGAAAATGTGAGTGATTCCTTCTGAGTGAACACGAGTGGATCTGACTGCAGTAGATGTTAAAGATATGTATAAAAATGATGTTATTTAAGCCAGCGCAAATACCTGTTTACCGAGTTCACGCGCATAGGTTTAGTTACCTATGATCACGCGCGTGAACTCGGCAATCGACTACTTTGGACTTCAACCGAAAAACGGGATGTAAACAGGTATTTGCGCTGGCTTAAATAACATCATTTTTATACATATCTTTATGATTTTCATCGGGCAGCGACGATATGTAACTCTTTAGGTATTTACAACACCACTGGTCACTATATGATAAAAGTGTGAAAATTAATCGTAAGAAATGTATATTTGTTCAAGTTTGCTCTGTGTGGATGTATTGTTCTGTTCCAGTGATGGTCTCTGACTAAATCTGAAGGGAAAAGATATCACCTATGGGGTCAAAGCCTGTTCCCCAATGGTATCTGCTTAAGCTTTTGCAAGAGGCATATATACCCATCGGGTCCCAGCAAGTTTTCACCAAGATGGTAGGACCCAGCGATCCATTTCGGCCCTTTGCAAATCTTGTTTATTCATGAAGCCTGCCTTCCAGATAATCAATATGCACTTGCTTAGCATTTTATCCATTGGGTTATTATGGAATCAAACTAATCAAGAGTTCTAGACTTTGACAGGTTCTTCTTATTTGCTTTCATGTTACTATAGACAACTATGCCTAGGGTCTTGAAGTTCTATCACACCACATGTAGTCACTTACATGTATGCTTACTTGGCATACGTAACTCTTTAGGTATTTACAACACCACAGGTCACTATATGATAAAAGTGTGAAAATTAATCGTAAGAAGAAGTTTATATTAGTTCAAGTTTGCTCTGTGTGGATGTATTGTTCTGTCCCAGTGATGTTCTGTGACTAAATCTGAAGGGAAAAGATATCACCTACAGGGTCAAAGCCTGTTCCCCAATGGTATCTGCAGAAGCTTTTGCAAGAGACATATATACCCCTCGGGTCCCAGCAAGTTTTCACCAAGGTGGTAGGACCCAGCGCTCCATTTCGGCCCTTTGCATACCTTGTTTATTCCTGTAGCCTGCCTTCCAGATAATCAATATGCACTGGCTTAGCATTTTTTCCATTGGGTTATTATGGAATCAAACTAATCAAGAGTTCTAGACTTTGACAGGTTCTTCTTATTTGCTTTCATGTTACTATAGACAACTATGCCTAGGGTCTTGAAGTTTTATCACATCACATGTAGTCACTTATATGTATGCTTACTTGACATATGTAACTCTTTAGGTATTTACAACACCACTGGTCACTATATGATAAAAGTGTGAAAATTAATCGTGAGAAAAAGTTTATATTAGTTCAAGTTTGCTCTGTGTGGATGTATTGTTCTGTTCCAGTGATGTTCTCTGACTAAATCTGAAGGGAAAAGATGTCACCTATGGGGTCAAAGCCTGTTCCCCAATGGTATCTACTGAAGCTTTTGCAAGAGGCATATATACCCCTCGGGTCCCAGCAAGTTTTCACCAAGATGGTAGGACCCAGCGATCCATTTCGCCCCTTTGCATACCTTGTTTATTCATGTAGCCTGCCCTCCAGATAATCAATATGCACTTGCTTAGCATTTCTTCAATTGGGTTATTATGGAATCAAATGAATCAAGAGTTCTAGACTTTGACAGGTTCTTCTTATTTGCTTTCATGTTACTATAGACAACTATGTCTAGGGTCTTGAAGTTCTATCACAACACATGTAGTCACTTACATATATGCTCACTTGGCATATGTAACTCTTTAGGTATTTACAACACCACTGGTCACTATATGATAAAAGTGTGAAAATTAATCATAAGAAGAAGTTTATATTAGTTCAAGTTTGCTCTGTGTTTATGTATTGTTCTGTTCCAGTGATGTTCTGTGATTAAATCTGAAGGGAAAAGATATCACCTATGGGGTCTAAGCCTGTGCCCAACGGTATCTGCTGCAGCTTTTGCAAGAGGCATATATATACTCCTCGGGTCCCAGCAAGTTTTCACCAAGGTGGTAGGACCCAGCGATCCATTTCGGCCCTTTGCATACCTTGTTTATTCATGAAGCCTGCCTTCCAGATAATCAGTATGCACTTGCTTAGCATTTCTTCCATTGGGTTATTATGGAATCAAACTAATCAAGAGTTCTAGACTTTGACAGGTTCTTCTTATTTGCTTTCATGTTACTATAGACAACTATGCCTAGGGTCTTGAAGTTCTATCACACCACATGTAGTCACTTACATGTATGCTTACTTGGCATACGTAACTCTTTAGGTATTTACAACACCACTGGTCACTATATGATAAAAGTGTGAAAATTAATCGTAAGAAGAAGTTTATATTAGTTCAAGTTTGCTCTGTGTGGATGTATTGTTCTGTCCCAGTGATGTTCTGTGACTAAATCTGAAGGGAAAAGATATCACCTACAGGGTCAAAGCCTGTTCCCCAATGGTATCTGCAGAAGCTTTTGCAAGAGACATATATACCCCTCGGGTCCCAGCAAGTTTTCACCAAGGTGGTAGGACCCAGCGATCCATTTCGGCCCTTTGCATACCTTGTTTATTCCTGTAGCCTGCCTTCCAGATAATCAATATGCACTGGCTTAGCATTTTTTCCATTGGGTTATTATGGAATCAAACTAATCAAGAGTTCTAGACTTTGACAGGTTCTTCTTATTTGCTTTCATGTTACTATAGACAACTATGCCTAGGGTCTTGAAGTTTTATCACATCACATGTAGTCACTTATATGTATGCTTACTTGACATATGTAACTCTTTAGGTATTTACAACACCACTGGTCACTATATGATAAAAGTGTGAAAATTAATCGTGAGAAAAAGTTTATATTAGTTCAAGTTTGCTCTGTGTGGATGTATTGTTCTGTTCCAGTGATGTTCTGTGACTAAATCTGAAGGGAAAAGATATCACCTATGGCAGGGGTCGGCAACCCAAAATGTTGAAAGAGCCATATTGGACCGAAAAAAACAAAAACAAATCTGTCTGGAGCCGCAAAAAATTAAAAGCCTTATAAGCCTTATAATGAAGGCAACACATGCTGTAAGTGTCTATATTAGCTTTATTAGCCCCCTAGTATCAAAATGATAAGTAGGCTACAAATACATAATGAGCATTCATTATTAAATGTTTATTTTCCCTGCAGCACATCCTGGAGAGAATGACGCACCACGTGACTAATCTGCTGTACAATCGTGCTTTAAGTTTAACTTCCATTATCATTTTAATGTATTATGTTTCGATTTATTTATTCGTGTATTATGTTTACAACGTTGAAAAACTTTAACCCTTTCACACGTAAGTTTAAAATATTCTGACTGACAGTATTCAGTATTCTACTGATTCCCCCCTGCATGAGTTTTTCAAGGCGACCATTATTTAGAATGTCACTTTATGGTTTCCATGGTGACGCGTCATTGCGTGTCACGTGACACACCGCAGCAGCAAAAGAGCTGAATGAATGATGATCTGCTTTTATGTCATTTTTCCTTTTTTATTCAAAATATTCACAAATTTGTTAGATATGGCATGAAATATCTGATATTCCGATTGTCAAATATATGCAAGTGGAAGCGTTTTGTTGTTTAAACACCTTTATAACGATCGCGTTAGTTGAGCTGTCGGATCTGTTGGATTTACAACACGTGAATTCATCCACTTCTCCCGAAATACATAAAAGTAAGTGGCTGGTGAAATGGGAGAAGAATAGAGTAAACTTTAAAGTTACTTACACAATGTGTATCTAATATGAATAAAACGTGTCTAATTATAATGGAAATGGTTATTATTGCCTCTTCCTTTAACATCAGTATGTATTTTACAAACTCTAAATGTATTTTTTTTTTTTTAGTATTATATGTCTGAAACCTAAAATAAACATTATGTGGTTGAAAACACTGAAAAGTTGTGATATATGACAGCTCTGAGCGCGCCTGTCTCTGGCTCAGCGCCAGCCAACGCGCGAGAGCACATTTGAATTTAGCAGTTGATCACGTGATGCACTGACCGTTCTAATCACACCGACCGATGTGATCGTACGTGCGAAAGGGTTAAGAATGTTTGTCATGTTTTTCCTCCTACAGAAATTATATTAAAACAAAAAATATTTTTTCCATTTTCATATTTTTGAAAAAGCTCCAGGGAGCCACTAGGGCGGCGCTTAAGAGCCGCATGTGGCTCTAGAGCCGCGGGTTGCCGACCCCTGACCTATGGGGTCAAAGCCTGCTCCCCAATGGTATCTGATGAAGCTTTTGCAAGAGGCATATATACCCCTCGGGTCCCAGCAAGTTTTCACCAAGGTGGTAGGACCCCTGCGATCCATTTTTCCCCTTTGCATACCTTGTTTATTCGTGTTGCCTGCCCTCCAGATAATCAATATGCACTTGCTTAGCATTTCTTCCATTGGGTTATTATGGAATCAAATGAATAAAGAGTTCTAGACTTTGACAGGTTCTTTTTATTTGCTTTCATGTTACTATAGACAACTATGCCTAGGGTCTTGAAGTTCTATCACACCACATGTAGTCACTTACATGTATGCTTACTTGGCATATGTAACTCTTTAGGTATTTACAACACCACTGGTCACTATATGATAAAAGTGTGAAAATTAATCGTGAGAAAAAGTTTATATTAGTTCAAGTTTGCTCTGTGTGGACATATTGTTCTGTTCCAGTGATGTTCTGTGACTAAATCTGAAGGGAAAAGATATCACCTATGGGGTCAAAGCCTGTTCCCCAATGGTATCTGCAGAAGCTTTTGCAAGAGGCATATATACCCCTCGGGTCCCAGCAAGTTTTCACCAAGGTGGTAGGACCCAGCGATCCATTTCGGCCCTTTGCATACCCTTTTTTTTTCATGAAGCCTGCCTTCCAGATAATCGATATGCACTTGCTTAGCATTTCTTCCATTGGGTTATTATGAAATCAAACTAATCAAGAGTTCTAGACTTTGACAGGTTCTTCTTATTTGCTTTCATGTTACTATAGACAACTATGCCTAGGGTCTTGAAGTTCTATCACACCACATGTAGTCACTTACATGTATGCTTACTTGGCATATTTAACTCTTTAGGGATTTACAACACCACTGGTCACTATATGATAAAAGTGTGAAAATTAATCGTAAGAAGAAGTTTATATTAGTTCAAGTTTGCTCTGTGTGGATGTATTGTTCTGTTCCAGTGATGTTCTTTGACTAAATCTGAAGGGAAAAGATATCACTTACAGGGTCAAAGCCTGCTCCCCAATGGTATCTGCTGAAGCTTTTGCAAGAGGCATATATACCCCTCGGGTCCCAGCAAGTTTTCACCAAGGTGGTAGGACCCAGCGATCCATTTCGGCCCTTTGCATACCTTGTTTATTCATGTAGCCTGCCCTCCAGATAATCAATATGCACTTGCTTAGCATTTTTTCCATTGGGTTATTATGGAATCAAACTAATCAAGAGTTCTAGACTTTGACAGGTTCTTCTTATTTGCTTTCATGTTACTATAGACAACTATGCCTAGGGTCTTGAAGTTCTATCACACCACATGTAGTCACTTACATATATGCTTACTTGACATATTATGTAACTCTTTAGGTATTTACAACACCACTGGTCACTATATGATAAAAGTGTGAAAATTAATCGTAAGAAATTTATATTTGTTCAAGTTTGCTCTGTGTGGATGTATTGTTCTGTTTCAGTGATATTCTTTGACTAAATCTGAAGGGAAAAGATATCACTTACAGGGTCAAAGCCTGCTCCCCAATGGTATCTGCTGAAGCTTTTGCAAGAGGCATATATACCCCTCGGGTCTTAGTTCAAGTTTGTTCAAGTTTGCTCTGTGTGGATGTATTGTTCTGTTCCAGTGATTTTCTGTGACAAAATCTGAAGGGAAAATATATCACCTATGGGGTCAAAGCCTGTTCCCCAATTGTATCCGCTGAAGCTTTTGCAAGAGGCATATATACCCCTCGGGTCCCAGCAAGTTTTCACCAAGGTGGTAGGACCCAGCGATCCATTTTTCCCCTTTGCATACCTTGTTTATTCGTGTTGCCTGCCCTCCAGATAATCAATATGCACTTGCTTAGCATTTCTTCCATTGGGTTATTATGGAATCAAATGAATAAAGAGTTCTAGACTTTGACAGGTTCTTCTTATTTGCTTTCATGTTACTATAGACAACTATGCCTAGGGTCTTGAAGTTCTATCACACCACATGTAGTCACTTACATGTATGCTTACTTGGCATATGTAACTCTTTAGGTATTTACAACACCACTGGTCACTATATGATAAAAGTGTGAAAATTTATCGTGAGAAAAAGTTTATATTAGTTCAAGTTTGCTCTGTGTGGACGTATTGTTCTGTTCCAGTGATGTTCTGTGACTAAATCTGAAGGGAAAAGATATCACCTATGGGGTCAAAGCCTGTTCCCCAATGGTATCTGCAGAAGCTTTTGCAAGAGGCATATATACCCCTCGGGTCCCAGCAAGTTTTCACCAAGGTGGTTGGACCCAGCGATCCATTTCGGCCCTTTGCATACCTTGTTTTTTCATGAAGCCTGCCTTCCAGATAATCAATATGCACTTGCTTAGCATTTCTTCCATTGGGTTATTATGAAATCAAACTAATCAAGAGTTCTAGACTTTGACAGGTTCTTCTTATTTGCTTTCATGTTACTATAGACAACTATGCCTAGGGTCTTGAAGTTCTATCACACCACATGTAGTCACTTACATGTATGCTTACTTGGCATATTTAACTCTTTAGGGATTTACAACACCACTGGTCACTATATGATAAAAGTGTGAAAATTAATCGTAAGAAGAAGTTTATATTAGTTCAAGTTTGCTCTGTGTGGATGTATTGTTCTGTTCCAGTGATATTCTTTGACTAAATCTGAAGGGAAAAGATATCACTTACAGGGTCAAAGCCTGCTCCCCAATGGTATCTGCTGAAGCTTTTGCAAGAGGCATATATACCCCTCGGGTCCCAGCAAGTTTTCACCAAGATGGTAGGACCCAGCGATCCATTTCGCCCCTTTGCATACCTTGTTTATTCATGTAGCCTGCCCTCCAGATAATCAATATGCACTTGCTTAGCATTTTTTCCATTGGGTTATTATGGAATCAAACTAATCAAGAGTTCTAGACTTTGACAGGTTCTTCTTATTTGCTTTCATGTTACTATAGACAACTATGCCTAGGGTCTTGAAGTTCTATCACACCACATGTAGTCACTTACATTTATGCTTACTTGGCATATGTAATTTTTTAGGTATTGTAACCGCACTGGCATTAGTAGTACATTTAACATTAGCTCAAATGATTTATAGGTAATTTTAATAATTAATCATGAATATGATTAATATTTTGCATAATACAGTTACATTAATTTATTCGAAGTTGAAAATAGATCGATTTGTATATCTGAATAATCAATTACAACTAATTATAATTCATCATTCATATATTAATAATCCTATTTCAGATCGATTATGAGATAACCCTTAATGGAAATGAATGTAATCATCAAACGGTTGTTTGTCCTGCAAAACGGCCGTAAGATTAACTTAACAATTTCTCGTGTGTTTCCTCGTGTCTTTTGGGCGAGCCCGACTCGCGCGAAGTTTAAAGGTTCACCGAACGTGAAGTTGCCAGAAACATGATTCAGAGTTCATCTCCCTTTGTGGAGGGAGATGAATATGAAAATAAAACTTAGTAAAGAAAATAAAACGGAGTTGATGAATCTCTAGGCGCCATGGAGCCAGGAATTCTTTCAGTGCTCGTGCATGTCCTTGAGGATGAGGAGTGCGCGCCGCAGGAGATTCAAGTCTCTTTAAAGAAGCTTCACTGAATGAATGGTAGAGTCTAAACAAAGACGAAAATAAAGAAAAGACTTAAGAAAATAAAACGAGAAAACGGAGAATGAATGCTCCCTTAAAAGGGAGCCATATGGATCTTCTCGCTGCCGAAGAGGGTTCGAAAAAGCAGGAACAAACAAGACAAAAGAAAATACAGAACTCGAACTGAACGCGGAGTGTAACCGCTTTTCTAGGGTACAGAAATTTTACTCCTCCCTGGCGCTTGGGCCAATTGGAACGCGAATTTCCAGGCGGGAGAAATTTTCTTTGTCTCACTTAGGAGTTCGATTTGCATGTTTTATGACAGTCTTAGGATCATGCCATTTCTACTTTAAACAATTATAACTGCAGTAAAATGCATTTTATCATAATTTGGTATCCATATCTTTCCTACGGGTATATGGAGGTTCAATTCAAGACCACATTTGGTATGTTTAAAAGCTACGGCATAGAAATGACTTCTTATTCCGTAAAATAAGCATTAAGAGTTCAACTAACAATCTAGGAATAAGATTAACCCAAAATGTGATGTACATTTACAAATGGGAATGAAAATTGGACTTTTAAAAAGATCCACATGGCATATCTATGATTGCAACAGTGTGCACCTCTGAAACATTTTTCTTTTAAGGTTTACAAGAATACAAAAACATATCACAGAGAAGAACAATCATGAAAAGGGGAAATTACATTCAGGTTTACATATTTCTTCAGTGGTTATACATATAAAATATCTAGGATGAACACGTTAATTCTGCTCTTCTGCCAGAATCTCAGTGAGATTCCTGGCTGGCTAACATTCCGTTAGGACCATAAAATTTTATGGTCTGGGGGGGAGTTAGGGTACAAATATAGTGTATCATTCTTAAAAATACCCACTTAGAATTCAAAACTACACACTAGAGAATCACACTAGAATAACACAAAACTAATCAACATGCGTGCTTTAATATGTCACCTACACATTCTGAATCACTTGTATTCGGAATTAAATGCAAAACGGATGTTTGTTTGTGTGTGTGTGTGTGTGGAGATCTTATGGCCACCTGGGTCTCTGGTTTAGAGAGAGAGAGATGTTAGCAGATAGGGATCTCTTTGAAGCCATCTTCTCAAATTCTGAGATGTTCTCTGTTAAGCATCACTTGGTAACAAACGTGTCAAAAGAGATCAATTCAGTCCAGACTCATGGCGCTATGCTCTAATTTACAATTATGAGTTTAAGGGTTAAAAGCTTCCTTAAAATTTATAATGACAAGTAATCATGAGTCCTGTCCATACGCTACAGTATTTACAACACCACTGGTCACTACATGATAAAAGTGTGAAAATGAATCGTAAGAAGAAGTTTATATTAGTTCAAGTTTGCTCTGTGTGGATGTATTGTTCTGTTCCAGTTATTTTCTGTGACTAAATCTGAATGGAAAATATATCACCTATGGGGTCAAAGCCTGTTCCCCAATGGTATCTGCTGAAGCTTTTGCAAGAGGCATATATACCCCTCGGGTGCCAGCAAGTTTTCACCAAGGTGGTAGGACCCAGCGATCCATTTTGCCCCTTTGCATACCTTGTTTATTCGTGTTGCCTGCCCTCCAGATAATCAATATGCACTTGCTTAGCATTTCTTCCATTGGGTTATTATGGAATCAAATGAATAAAGAGTTCTAGACTTTGACAGGTTCTTCTTATTTGCTTTCATGTTACTATAGACAACTATGCCTAGGGTCTTGAAGTTCTATCACACCACATGTAGTCACTTACATGTATGCTTACTTGGCATATGTAACTCTTTAGGTATTTACAACACCACTGGTCACTATATGATAAAAGTGTGAAAATTAATCGTAAGAAATTTATATTAGTTCAAGTTTGCTCTGTGTGGATTTATTGTTCTGTTTCAGTGATGTTCTGTGACTAAATCTGAAGGGAAAAGATATCACCTATGTGGTCAAAGCCTGCTCCCCAATGGTATCTGCTGACACTTTTGCAAGAGGCATATATACCCCTCGGGTCCCAGCAAGTTTTCACCAAGGTGGTAGGACCCAGCGATCCATTTCGGCCCTTTGCATACCTTGTTTATTCATGTAGCCTGCCCTCCAGATAATCAATATGCACTTGCTTAGCATTTCTTCCATTGGGTTATTATGGAATCAAATGAATAAAGAGTTCTAGACTCTGACAGGTTCTTCTTATTTGCTTTCATATTACTATAGACAACTATGCCTAAGGTCTTGAAGTTCTATCCCACCAAATGTAGTCACTTACATGTATGCTTACTTGGCATATGTAACTCTTTAGGTATTTACAACACCACTGGTCACTACATGATAAAAGTGTGAAAATTAATCATAAGAAGAAGTTTATATTAGTTCAAGTTTGCTCTGTGTGGATGTATTTTTCTGTTCCAGTGATATTCTGTGACTAAATCTGAAGGGAAAAGATATCACCTTACGGGGTCAAAGCCTGTTCCCCAATAGTATCTGCAGAAGCTTTTGCAAGAGGCATATATACCCCTCGGGTCCCAGCAAGTTTTCACCAAGGTGGTAGGACCCAGCGATCCATTTCGGCCATTTGCATACCTTGTTTATTCCTGTAGCCTGCCTTCCAGATAATCAATATGCACTTGCTTAGCATTTCTTCCATTGGGTTATTATGGAATCAAATGAATCAAGAGTTCTAGACTTTGACAGATTCTTCTTATTTGTTTTCATGTTACTATAGACAACTATGCCCAGGGTCTTGAAGTTCTATCACACCACATGTAGTCACTTACATGTATGCTTACTTGGCATATGTAACTCTTTAGGTATTTACAACACCACTGGTCACTATATGATAAAAGTGTGAAAATTAATCGTGGCAAGAAGTTTATATTAGTTCAAGTTTGCTCTGTGTGAATGTATTGTTCTGTTCCAGTGATGTTCTGTGACTAAATCTGAAGGGAAAAGATATCACCTATGGGGTCAAAGCCTGCTCCCCAATGGTATCTGATGAATCTTTTGCAAGAGGCATATATACCCCTCGGGTCCCAGCAAGTTTTCACCAAGGTGATAGGACCCAGCGATCCATTTCGGCCCTTTGCATACCTTGTTTATTCGTGTAGCCTGCCTTCCAGATAATCAATATGCACTTGCTTAGCATTTTCTTCCATTGGGTTATTATGGAATCAAACTAATCAAGAGTTCTAGACTTTGACAGGTTCTTCTTATTTGCTTTCATGTTACTATAGACAACTATGCCTAGGGTCTTGAAGTTCTATCACACCACATGTAGTCACTTACATGTATGCTTACTTGACATATGTAACTCTTTAGGTATTTACAACACCACTGGTCACTATATGATAAAAGTGTGAAAATTAATCGTAATAAATTTATATTAGTTCAAGTTTGCGCTGTGTGGATTTATTGTTCTGTTTCAGTGATGTTCTGTGACTAAATCTGAAGGGAAAAGATATCACCTATGGGGTCAAAGCCTGCTCCCCAATGGTATCTGCTGACATTTTTGCAAGAGGCATATATACCCCTCGGGTCCCAGCAAGATTTCACCAAGGTGGTAGGACCCAGCGATCCATTTTGCCCCTTTGCATACCTTGTTTATTCATGTTGCCTGCCCTCCAGATAATCAATATGCACTTGCTTAGCATTTCTTCCATTGGGTTATTATGGAATCAAACTAATCAAGAGTTCTAGACTTTGACAGGTTCTTCTTATTTGCTTTCATGTTACTATAGACAACTATGCCTAGGGTCTTGAAGTTCTATCACACCACATGTAGTCACTTACATGTATGCTTACTTGGCATATGTAACTCTTTAGGTATTTACAACAAGTGCATATTGATTACACCACATGTGTGATAGAACTTCAAGACCCTAGGCATAGTTGTCTATAGTAACATGAAAGCAAATAAGAAGAATCTGTCAAAGTCTAGAACTCTTGATTCATTTGATTCCATAATAACCCAATGGAAGAAATGCTAAGCAAGTGCATATTGATTATCTGGAGGGCAGGCTACACAAATAAACAAGGTATGCAAAGGGGTGAAATGGATCGCTGGGTCCTACCATCTTGGTGAAAACTTGCTGGGACCCGAGGGGTATATATGCCTCTTGCAAAAGCTTCTGCAGATACCATTGGGGAACAGGCTTTGACCCCGTAAATGATATCTTTTCCCTTCAGATTTAGTCAAAGAACATCACTGGAACAGAACAATACAGAGCAAACTTGAACAAATATAAATTTCTCACGATTAATTTTCACACTTTTATCATATAGTGACCAGTGGTGTTGTAAATACCTAAAGAGTTACATATGTCAAGTAAGTATACATGTAAGTGACTACATGTGGTGTGATAGAACTTCAAGACCCTAGGCATAGTTGTCAATAGTAACATGAAAGCAAATAAGAATAACCTGTCAAAGTCTAGAACTCTTGATTAGTTTGATTCCATAATAACCCAATGGATAAAATGCTAAGCAAGTGCATATTGATTATCAAAATGCTAAGCAAGTGCATATTGCAAGTGCAATATTGCATATTGATTATCTGGAAGGCAGGCTACACGAATAAACAAGATATGCAAAGGGCCGAAATGGATCGCTGGGTCCTACCACCTTGGTGAAAACTTGCTGGGACCCGAGGGGTATATATGCCTCTTGCAAAAAAATCAGCAGATACCATTGGGGAGCAGGCTTTGACCCCATAGGTGATATCTTTTCCCTTCAGATTAAGTCACAGAACATCACTGAAACAGAACAATAAATCCACACAGAGCAAACTTGAACTAATATAAATTTCTTACGATTAATTTTCACACTTTTATCATATAGTGACCAGTGGTGTTGTAAATACCTAAAGAGTTACATATGTCAAGTAAACATACATGTAAGTGACTACATGTGGTGTGATAGAACTTCAAGACCCTAGGCATAGTTGTCTATAGTAACATGAAAGCAAATAAGAAGAACCTGTGAAAGTCTAGAACTCTTGATTAGTTTGATTCCATAATAACCCAATGGAAGAAATGCTAAGCAAGTGCATATTGATTTTCTGGAGGGCAGGCTACACGAATAAACAAGATATGCAAAGGGCCGAAATGGATCGCTGGGTCCTACCACCTTGGTGAAAACTTGCTGGGACCCGAGGGGTATATATGCCTCTTGCAAAAAATTCATCAGATACCATTGGGGAGCAGGCTTTGACCCCATAGGTGATATCTTTTCCCTTCAGATTTAGTCACAGAACATCACTGGAACAGAACAATACATTCACACAGAGCAAACTTGAACTAATATAAACTTCTTGACACGATTAATTTTCACACTTTTATCATATAGTGACCAGTGGTGTTATAAATACCTAAAGAGTTACATATGCCAAGTAAGCATACATGTAAGTGACTACATGTGGTGTGATAGAACTTCAAGACCCTAGGCATAGTTGTCTATAGTAACATGAAAGCAAATAAGAAGAATCTGTCAAAGTCTAGAACTCTTGATTCATTTGATTCCATAATAACCCAATGGAAGAAATGCTAAGCAAGTGCATATTGATTATCTGGAGGGCAGGCTACACGAATAAACAAGGTATGCAAAGGGCCGAAATGGATCGCTGGGTCCTACCACCTTGGTGAAAACTTGCTGGGACCCGAGGGGTATATACGCCTCTTGCAAAAATGTCAGCAGATACCATTGGGGAGCAGGCTTTGACCCCATAGATGATATCTTTTCCCTTCAGATTTAGTCACAGAACATCACTGAAACAGAACAATAAATCCACACAGAGCAAACTTGAACTAATATAAATTTCTTACGATTAATTTTCACACTTTTATCATATAGTGACCAGTGGTGTTGTAAATACCTAAAGAGTTACATATGTCAAGTAAGCATACATGTAAGTGACTACATGTGGTGTGATAGAACTTCAAGACCCTAGGCATAGTTGTCTATAGTAACATGAAAGCAAATAAGAAGAACCTGTGAAAGTCTAGAACTCTTGATTAGTTTGATTCCATAATAACCCAATGGAAGAAATGCTAAGCAAGTGCATATTGATTTTCTGGAGGGCAGGCTACACGAATAAACAAGATATGCAAAGGGGAAAAATGGATCGCTGGGTCCTACCATCTTGGTGAAAACTTGCTGGGACCCGAGTGGTATATATGCCTCTTGCAAAAGCTTCAGCAAATACCATTGGGGAGCAGGCTTTGACCCAATAGGTGATATATTTTCCCTTCAGATTTAGTCAAAGAACATCACTGAAACAGAACAATACATCCACACAGAGCAAACTTGAACTAACATAAACTTCTTCTTACGATTAATTTTCACACTTTTGTCATATAGTGACCAGTGGTGTTGTAAATACCTAAAGAGTTACATATGCCAAGTAAGCATACATGTAAGTGACTACATGTGGTGTGATAGAACTTCAAGACCCTAGGCATAGTTGTCTATAGTAACATGAAAGCAAATAAGAAGAACCTGTCAAAGTCTAGAACTCTTTATTCATTTGATTCCATAATAACCCAATGGAAGAAATGCTAAGCAAGTGCATATTGATTATCTGGAGGGCAGGCAACATGAATAAACAAGGTATGCAAAGGGGAAAAATGGATCGCTTGGTCCTACCACCTTGGTGAAAACTTGCTGGGACCCGAGGGGTATATATGCCTCTTGCAAAAGCTTCAGCAGATACAATTGGGGAACAGGCTTTGACCCCATAGGTCAGTGGTTCCCAACCTTTTTTTGTCTGAGACCCCCTTTTTCCCAAGAAAATATTTTAGGGCCCCCATTCACATTTAATGATATTATCGCTCTTGTAAGCTTGCAGCAAGGATGACAAAATATGTTGTTTTCAAACAAACGGTGTTTACTATAACCAGATATGTTTATGCACAAATAATAGCCTATAATATTAAAAATACAATAACAAAAACATCATTAGGCCCTTTGTAATTTAAAAACGTAAGCCTTGGAGTAGCCTATAAATTGGCCCTATTTGAAATACAGTAACAAAAATATTCACACTGGTGTGTAGGTAAAAAAAGAAAGAAAAGAATATAGGCTATTACTAAATGACTGCTGTCTGGGACCTCAATACTTGCATGTTATTTGTGAGGCTTAATCAATGTGAGGCTTTATTTTTGACGCTTTTGGCGCTATATAGCGAGCAATAATAAACTTGCGTTTACTTACAGAATAATGCGTCTTTCGGAAGAACATTGTAGCCGGAACTACTTCTCTCTGTGTACGTCTATGACGAGTCACGCAGGTACTGGGCTACTCCGCAGCGGCAGCGATCCGATCTAGTGTAAAATAGTCCCAATGTAAACACTTATTATAGGTGTACCATAGTTGTTCAGGATAAGACAAAAACACGGATTGGAAAATGGATTCATGATGAACTCGCTCATCATATAAATTTTGTACATTTTGAACAGAATAAAGTTAAGGGCTTTTATTTAATGCTCATTGCGCAAAACTTTTCAAAATATGACGCGACCCCCCTGAGAGCTCGCTGAGGCCCCCTTGTGGGCCGCGACCCCCCTGTTGGGAACCACTGCCATAGGTGATATCTTTTCCCTTCAGATTTAGTCACAGAAAATCACTGGAACAGAACAATACATCCACACAGAGCAAACTTGTACTGATATAAACTTCTTACGATTCATTTTCACAATTTTATCATGTATTGACCAGTGGTGTTGTAAATACCTAAAGAATTACATATGCCAAGTAAGCATAAATGTAAGTGACTACATGTGGTGTGATAGAACTTCAAGACCCTAGGCATAGTTGTCTATAGTAAAATGAAATAAAATAAGAAGAACCTGTCAAAGTCTAGAACTATTGATTAGTTTGATTTCATAATAACCCAATGGAAGAAATGCTAAGCAAGTGCATATTGATTATCTGTAGGGAAGGCTACACGAATAAACAAGGTATGCAAAGGGGAGAAATGGATCGCTGGGTCCTACCACCTTGGTGAAAACTTGCTGGGACCCGAGGGGTATATATGCCTCTTGCAAAAGATTCATCAGATACCATTGGGGAGCAGGCTTTGACCCCATAGGTGATATCTTTTCCCTTCAGATTTAGTCACAGAACATCACTGGAACAGAACAATACATTCACACAGAGCAAACTTGAACTAATATAAACTTCTTGTCACGATTAATTTTCACACTTTTATCATATAGTGACCAGTGGTGTTGTAAATACCTAAAGAGTTACATATGCCAAGTAAGCATACATGTAAGTGACTACATGTGGTGTGATAGAACTTCAAGACCCTAGGCATAGTTGTCTATAGTAACATGAAAGCAAATAAGAAGAACCTGTCAAAGTCTAGAACTCTTTATTCATTTGATTCCATAATAACCCAATGGAAGAAATGCTAAGCAAGTGCATATTGATTATCTGGAGGGCAGGCAACATGAATAAACAAGGTATGCAAAGGGGAAAAATGGATCGCTGGGTCCTACCACCTTGGTGAAAACTTGCTGGGAGCCGAGGGGTATATATGCCTCTTGCAAAAGCTTCAGCAGATACAATTGGGGAACAGGCTTTGACCCCATAGGTGATATCTTTTCCCTTCAGATTTAGTCACAGAAAATCACTGGAACAGAACAATACATCCACACAGAGCAAACTTGAACAAACTTGAACTAAGACCCGAGGGGTATATATGCCTCTTGCAAAAGCTTCAGCAGATACCATTGGGGAGCAGGCATTGACCCTGTAAGTGATATCTTTTCTCTTCAGATTTAGTCAAAGAACATCACTGGAACAGAACAATACATCCACACAGATCAAACTTGAACTAATATAAACTTCTTCTTACGATTAATTTTCACACTTTTATCATATAGTGACCAGTGGTGTTGTAAATCCCTAAAGAGTTAAATATGCCAAGTAAGCATACATGTAAGTGACTACATGTGGTGTGATAGAACTTCAAGACCCTAGGCATAGTTGTCTATACTAACATGAAAGCAAATAAGAAGAACCTGTCAAAGTCTAGAACTCTTGATTAGTTTGATTCCATAATAACCCAACGGAAGAAATGCTAAGAAAGTGCATATTGATTATCTGGAGGGCAGGCTACATGAATAAACAAGGTATGCAAAGGGCCGAAATGGATCGCTGGGTCCTACCACCTTGGTGAAAACTTGCTGGGACCTGAGGGGTATATATGCCTCTTGCAAAAGTGTCAGCAGATACCATTCGGGAGCAGGCTTTGACCCCATAGGTGATATCTTTTCCCTTCAGATTTAGTCACAGAACATCACTGAAACAGAACAATAAATCCACACAGAGCAAACTTGAACTAATATAAATTTCTTACGATTAATTTTCACACCTTTATCATATAGTGACCAGTGGTGATGTAAATACCTAAAGAGTTACATATGCCGAGTAAGCATACATGTAAGTGACTACATGTGGTGTGATAGAACTTCAAGACCCTAGGCATAGTTGTCTATAGTAACATGAAAGCAAATAAGAAGAACTTGTCAAAGTCTAGAACTCTTGATTAGTTTGATTCCATAATAACCCAATGGAAAAAATGCTAAGCCAGTGCATATTGATTATCTGGAAGGCACGCTACAGGAATAAACAAGGTATGCAAAGGGCCGAAATGGATCGCTGGGTCCTACCACCTTGGTGAAAACTTGCTGGGACCCGAGGGGTATATATGCCTCTTGCAAAAGATTCATCAGATACCATTGGGGAGCAGGCTTTGACCCCATAGGTGATATCTTTTCCCTTCAGATTTAGTCACAGAACATCACTGGAACAGAACAATACATTCACACAGAGCAAACTTGAACTAATATAAACTTCTTGTCACGATTAATTTTCACACTTTTATCATATAGTGACCAGTGGTGTTGTAAATACCTAAAGAGTTACATATGCCAAGTAAGCATACATGTAAGTGACTACATGTGGTGTGATAGAACTTCAAGACCCTAGGCATAGTTGTCTGTAGTAACATGAAAGCAAATAAGAAGAATCTGTCAAAGTCTAGAACTCTTGATTCATTTGATTCCATAATAACCCAATGGAAGAAATGCTAAGCAAGTGCATATTGATTATCTGGAGGGCAGGCTACACAAATAAACAAGGTATGCAAATGGGTGAAATGGATCGCTGGGTCCTACCATCTTGGTGAAAACTTGCTGGGATGATCAGATATGTATGCCTCTTGCAAACTATATGATCAGATATATATGCATCTTGCAAAAGCTTCTGCAGATACTATTGGGGAACAGGCTTTGACCCCGTAAATGATATCTTTTCCCTTCAGATTTAGTCAAAGAACATCACTGGAACAGAACAATACAGAGCAAACTTGAACAAATATAAATTTCTCACGATTAATTTTCACACTTTTATCATATAGTGACCAGTGGTGTTGTAAATACCTAAAGAGTTACATATGTCAAGTAAGTATACATGTAAGTGACTACATGTGGTGTGATAGAACTTCAAGACCCTAGGCATAGTTGTCTATAGTAACATGAAAGCAAATAAGAAGAACCTGTCAAAGTCTAAAACTCTTGATTAGTTTGATTCCATAATAACCCAATGGAAGAAAATGCTAAGCAAGTGCATATTGATTATCTGGAAGGCAGGCTACACGAATAAACAAGGTATGCAAAGGGCCGAAATGGATCGCTGGGTCCTACCACCTTGGTGAAAACTTGCTGGGACCCGAGGGGTATATATGCCTCTTGCAAAAGATTCATCAGATACCATTGGGGAGCAGGTTTTGACCCCATAGGTGATATCTTTTCCCTTCAGATTTAGTCACAGAACATCACTGGAACAGAACAATACATTCACACAGAGCAAACTTGAACTAATATAAACTTCTTGTCACGATTAATTTTCACACTTTTATCATATAGTGACCAGTGGTGTTGTAAATACCTAAAGAGTTACATATGCCAAGTAAGCATACATGTAAGTGACTACATGTGGTGTGATAGAACTTCAAGACCCTAGGCATAGTTGTCTGTAGTAACATGAAAGCAAATAAGAAGAATCTGTCAAAGTCTAGAACTCTTGATTCATTTGATTCCATAATAACCCAATGGAAGAAATGCTAAGCAAGTGCATATTGATTATCTGGAGGGCAGGCTACACAAATAAACAAGGTATGCAAAGGGGTGAAATGGATCGCTGGGTCCTACCATCTTGGTGAAAACTTGCTGGGATGATCAGATATGTATGCCTCTTGCAAACTATATGATCAGATATATATGCCTCTTGCAAAAGCTTCTGCAGATACCATTGGGGAACAGGCTTTGACCCCGTAAATGATATCTTTTCCCTTCAGATTTAATCAAAGAACATCACTGGAACAGAACAATACAGAGCAAACTTGAACAAATATAAATTTCTCACGATTAATTTTCACACTTTTATCATATAGTGACCAGTGGTGTTGTAAATACCTAAAGAGTTACATATGTCAAGTAAGTATACATGTAAGTGACTACATGTGGTGTGATAGAACTTCAAGACCCTAGGCATAGTTGTCTATAGTAACATGAAAGCAAATAAGAAGAACCTGTCAAAGTCTAGAACTCTTGATTAGTTTGATTCCATAATAACCCAATGGATAAAATGCTAAGCAAGTGCATATTGATTAACAAAATGCTAAGCAAGTGCATATTGCAAGTGCAATATTGCATATTGATTATCTGGAAGGCAGGCTACACGAATAAACAAGGTATGCAAAGGGCCGAAATGGATCGCTGGGTCCTACCACCTTGGTGAAAACTTGCTGGGACCCGAGGGTTATACAGTATATGCTTCTTTCAAAAAAATCAGCAGATACCATTGGGGAGCAGGCTTTTACCCCATAGGTGATATCTTTTCCCTTCAGATTTAGTCACAGAACATCACTGAAACAGAACAATAAATCCACACAGAGCAAACTTGAACTAATATAAATTTCTTACGATTAATTTTCACACTTTTATCATATAGTGACCAGTGGTGTTGTAAATACGTAAAGAGTTACATATGCCAAGTAAGCATACATGTAAATGTGACTACATGTGTTATGATAGAACTTCAAGACCCTAGGCATAGTTGTCTATAGTAACATGAAAGCAAATAAGAAGAACCTGTCAAAGTCTAGAACTCTTGATTAGTTTGATTCCATAATAACCCAATGGATAAAATGCTAAGCAAGTGCATATTGATTATCTGGAAGGCAGGCTACACGAATAAACAAGGTATGCAAAGGGCCGAAATGGATCGCTGGGTCCTACCACCTTGGTGAAAACTTGCTGGGACCCGAGGGGTATATATGCCTCTTGCAAAAGTGTCAGCAGATACCATTGGGGAGCAGGCTTTGACCCCATAGGTGATATCTTTTCCCTTCAGATTTAGTCACAGAACATCACTGAAACAGAACAATAAATCCACACAGAGCAAACTTGAACTAATATAAATTTCTTACGATTAATTTTCACACCTTTATCATATAGTGACCAGTGGTGTTGTAAATACCTAAAGAGTTACATATGCCAGGTAAGCATACATGTAAGTGACTACATGTGGTGTGATAGAACTTCAAGACCCTAGGCATAGTTGTCTATAGTAACATGAAAGCAAATAAGAAGAACCTGTCAAAGTCTAGAACTCTTTATTCATTTGATTCCATAATAACCCAATGGAAGAAATGCTAAGCAAGTGCATATTGATTATCTGGAGGGCAGGCAACACGAATAAACAAGATATGCAAAGGGGAAAAATGGATCGCTGGGTCCTACCACCTTGGTGAAAACTTGCTGGGACCCGAGGGGTATATATGCCTCTTGCAAAAGCTTCAGCAGATACAATTGGGGAACAGGCTTTGACCCCATAGGTGATATCTTTTCCCTTCAGATTTAGTCACAGAAAATCACTGGAACAGAACAATACATCCACACAGAGCAAACTTGAACTAACATAAACTTCTTCTTACGATTAATTTTCACACTTTTATCATATAGTGACCAGTGGTGTTGTAAATACCTAAAGAGTTACATATGCCAAGTAAGCATACATGTAAGTGACTACATGTGGTGTGATAGAACTTCAAGACCCTAGGCATAGTTGTCTATAGTAACATGAAAGCAAATAAGAAGAACCTGTCAAAGTCTAGAACTCTTTATTCATTTGATTCCATAATAACCCAATGGAAGAAATGCTAAGCAAGTGCATATTGATTATCTGGAGGGCAGGCAACATGAATAAACAAGGTATGCAAAGGGGAAAAATGGATCGCTGGGTCCTACCACCTTGGTGAAAACTTGCTGGGACCCGAGGGGTATATATGCCTCTTGCAAAAGCTTCAGCAGATACAATTGGGGAACAGGCTTTGACCCCATAGGTGATATCTTTTCCCTTCAGATTTAGTCACAGAAAATCACTGGAACAGAACAATACATCCACACAGAGCAAACTTGAACAAACTTGAACTAAGACCCGAGGGGTATATATGCCTCTTGCAAAAGCTTCAGCAGATACCATTGGGGAGCAGGCTTTGACCCTGTAAGTGATATCTTTTCTCTTCAGATTTAGTCAAAGAACATCACTGGAACAGAACAATACATCCACACAGATCAAACTTGAACTAATATAAACTTCTTCTTACGATTAATTTCCACACTTTTATCATATAGTGACCAGTGGTGTTGTAAATCCCTAAAGAGTTAAATATGCCAAGTAAGCATACATGTAAGTGACTACATGTGGTGTGATAGAACTTCAAGACCCTAGGCATAGTTGTCTATACTAACATGAAAGCAAATAAGAAGAACCTGTCAAAGTCTAGAACTCTTGATTAGTTTGATTCCATAATAACCCAACGGAAGAAATGCTAAGAAAGTGCATATTGATTATCTGGAGGGCAGGCTACATGAATAAACAAGGTATGCAAAGGGCCGAAATGGATCGCTGGGTCCTACCACCTTGGTGAAAACTTGCTGGGACCTGAGGGGTATATATGCCTCTTGCAAAAGTGTCAGCAGATACCATTGGGGAGCAGGCTTTGACCCCATAGGTGATATCTTTTCCCTTCAGATTTAGTCACAGAACATCACTGAAACAGAACAATAAATCCACACAGAGCAAACTTGAACTAATATAAATTTCTTACGATTAATTTTCACACCTTTATCATATAGTGACCAGTGGTGTTGTAAATACCTAAAGAGTTACATATGCCAAGTAAGCATACATGTAAGTGACTACATGTGGTGTGATAGAACTTCAAGACCCTAGGCATAGTTGTCTATAGTAACATGAAAGCAAATAAGAAGAACCTGTCAAAGTCTAGAACTCTTTATTCATTTGATTCCATAATAACCCAATGGAAGAAATGCTAAGCAAGTGCATATTGATTATCTGGAGGGCAGGCAACACGAATAAACAAGATATGCAAAGGGGAAAAATGGATCGCTGGGTCCTACCACCTTGGTGAAAACTTGCTGGGACCCGAGGGGTATATATGCCTCTTGCAAAAGCTTCAGCAGATACAATTGGGGAACAGGCTTTGACCCCATAGGTGATATCTTTTCCCTTCAGATTTAGTCACAGAAAATCACTGGAACAGAACAATACATCCACACAGAGCAAACTTGAACTAACATAAACTTCTTCTTACGATTAATTTTCACACTTTTATCATATAGTGACCAGTGGTGTTGTAAATACCTAAAGAGTTACATATGCCAAGTAAGCATACATGTAAGTGACTACATGTGGTGTGATAGAACTTCAAGACCCTAGGCATAGTTGTCTATAGTAACATGAAAGCAAATAAGAAGAACCTGTCAAAGTCTAGAACTCTTTATTCATTTGATTCCATAATAACCCAATGGAAGAAATGCTAAGCAAGTGCATATTGATTATCTGGAGGGCAGGCAACATGAATAAACAAGGTATGCAAAGGGGAAAAATGGATCGCTGGGTCCTACCACCTTGGTGAAAACTTGCTGGGACCCGAGGGGTATATATGCCTCTTGCAAAAGCTTCAGCAGATACAATTGGGGAACAGGCTTTGACCCCATAGGTGATATCTTTTCCCTTCAGATTTAGTCACAGAAAATCACTGGAACAGAACAATACATCCACACAGAGCAAACTTGAACAAACTTGAACTAAGACCCAAGGGGTATATATGCCTCTTGCAAAAGCTTCAGCAGATACCATTGGGGAGCAGGCTTTGACCCTGTAAGTGATATCTTTTCTCTTCAGATTTAGTCAAAGAACATCACTGGAACAGAACAATACATCCACACAGATCAAACTTGAACTAATATAAACTTCTTCTTACGATTAATTTCCACACTTTTATCATATAGTGACCAGTGGTGTTGTAAATCCCTAAAGAGTTAAATATGCCAAGTAAGCATACATGTAAGTGACTACATGTGGTGTGATAGAACTTCAAGACCCTAGGCATAGTTGTCTATAGTAACATGAAAGCAAATAAGAAGAACCTGTCAAAGTCTAGAACTCTTTATTCATTTGATTCCATAATAACCCAATGGAAGAAATGCTAAGCAAGTGCATATTGATTATCTGGAGGGCAGGCAACATGAATAAACAAGGTATGCAAAGGGGAAAAATGGATCGCTGGGTCCTACCACCTTGGTGAAAACTTGCTGGGACCCGAGGGGTATATATGCCTCTTGCAAAAGCTTCAGCAGATACAATTGGGGAACAGGCTTTGACCCCATAGGTGATATCTTTTCCCTTCAGATTTAGTCACAGAAAATCACTGGAACAGAACAATACATCCACACAGAGCAAACTTGAACAAACTTGAACTAAGACCCGAGGGGTATATATGCCTCTTGCAAAAGCTTCAGCAGATACCATTGGGGAGCAGGCTTTGACCCTGTAAGTGATATCTTTTCTCTTCAGATTTAGTCAAAGAACATCACTGGAACAGAACAATACATCCACACAGATCAAACTTGAACTAATATAAACTTCTTCTTACGATTAATTTCCACACTTTTATCATATAGTGACCAGTGGTGTTGTAAATCCCTAAAGAGTTAAATATGCCAAGTAAGCATACATGTAAGTGACTACATGTGGTGTGATAGAACTTCAAGACCCTAGGCATAGTTGTCTATACTAACATGAAAGCAAATAAGAAGAACCTGTCAAAGTCTAGAACTCTTGATTAGTTTGATTCCATAATAACCCAACGGAAGAAATGCTAAGAAAGTGCATATTGATTATCTGGAGGGCAGGCTACATGAACAAACAAGGTATGCAAAGGGCCGAAATGGATCGCTGGGTCCTACCACCTTGGTGAAAACTTGCTGGGACCTGAGGGGTATATATGCCTCTTGCAAAAGTGTCAGCAGATACCACTGGGGAGCAGGCTTTGACCCCATAGGTGATATCTTTTCCCTTCAGATTTAGTCACAGAACATCACTGAAACAGAACAATAAATCCACACAGAGCAAACTTGAACTAATATAAATTTCTTACGATTAATTTTCACACCTTTATCATATAGTGACCAGTGGTGATGTAAATACCTAAAGAGTTACATATGCCGAGTAAGCATACATGTAAGTGACTACATGTGGTGTGATAGAACTTCAAGACCCTAGGCATAGTTGTCTATAGTAACATGAAAGCAAATAAGAAGAACTTGTCAAAGTCTAGAACTCTTGATTAGTTTGATTCCATAATAACCCAATGGAAAAAATGCTAAGCCAGTGCATATTGATTATCTGGAAGGCACGCTACAGGAATAAACAAGGTATGCAAAGGGCCGAAATGGATCGCTGGGTCCTACCACCTTGGTGAAAACTTGCTGGGACCCGAGGGGTATATATGCCTCTTGCAAAAGCTTCTGCAGATACTATTGGGGAACAGGCTTTGACCCCGTAAGGTGATATCTTTTCCCTTCAGATTTAGTCACAGAATATCACTGGAACAGAAAAATACATCCACACAGAGCAAACTTGAACTAATATAAACTTCTTCTTACGATTAATTTTCACACTTTTATCGTGTAGTGACCAGTGGTGTTGTAAATACCTAAAGAGTTACATATCGTCACCTTCCTAAAATAATTGCCTAAGTCATTTTTTGACAAAAATGATTTTTTTGCATAAGTCATCTCCTCATGATGCTGGCCACCTCTGGTAAAATCACCCACATCCTCAGTTGAACAGATCATGCATTTCTACCCCTGTAAGAAGAACGAAAGTCTACTCGGCCTCTGAAGTTAGGTTCCGTTTTTTGTGTTTTCTGAGAAACCTGAAAAAATGACTTAGGCAATTATTTTAGGAAGGTGACGATATGCAAAGTAAGCATACATGTAAGTGACTACATGTGGTGTGATAGAACTTAAAGACCTTAGGCATAGTTGTCTATAGTAATATGAAAGCAAATAAGAAGAACCTGTCAGAGTCTAGAAATCTTTATTCATTTGATTCCATAATAACCCAATGGAAGAAATGCTAAGCAAGTGCATATTGATTATCTGGAGGGCAGGCAACATGAATAAACAAGGTATGCAAAGGTGCGAAATCGCTGGGTCCTACCACCTTGGTGAAAACTTGCTGGGACCCGAGGGGTATATATGCCTCTTGCAAAATCTTCTGCAGATACCATTGGGGAACAGGCTTTGACCCCGTAGGTGATATCTTTTCCCTTCAGATTTAGTCAAAGAACATCACTGGAACAGACCAATACATCCACACAGAGCAAACTTGAACAAATATAAATTTCTTACGATTAATTTTCACACTTTTATCATATAGTGACCAGTGGTGTTGTAAATACCTAAAGAGTTACATATGTCAAGTAAGTATACATGTAAGTGACTACATGTGGTGTGATAGAACTTCAAGACCCTAGGCATTGTTGTCTATAGTAACATGAAAGCAAATAAGAAGAACCTGTCAAAGTCTAGAACTCTTGATTAGTTTGATTCCATAATAACCCAATGGTAGAAAATGCTAAGCAAGTGCATATTGATTATCTGGAAGGCAGGCTACACGAATAAACAAGGTATGCAAAGGGCCGAAATGGATCGCTGGGTCCTACCACCTTGGTGAAAACTTGCTGGGACCCGAGGGGTATATATGCCTCTTGCAAAAGATTCATCAGATACCATTGGGGATCAGGCTTTGACCCCATAGGTGATATCTTTTCACTTCAGATTTAGTCACAGAACATCACTGGAACAGAACAATACATCCACACAGAGCAAACTTGAACAAATACAAATTTCTCACGATTAATTTTCACACATTTATCATATAGTGACCAGTGGTGTTGTAAATACCTAAAGAGTCACATTTGTCAAGTAAGTATACATGTAAGTGACTACATGTGGTGTGATAGAACTTCAAGACCCTAGGCATAGTTGTCTATAGTAAAATGAAAGCAAATAAGAAGAACCTGTCAAAGTCTAGAACTCTTGATTAGTTTGATTCCATAATAACCCAATGGAAGAAATGCTAAGCAAGTGCATATTGATTATCTGGAGGGCAGGCTACATGAATGAACAAGGTATGCAAAGGGGCGAAATGGATCGCTGGGTCCTACCATCTTGGTGAAAACTTGCTGGGACCCGAGGGGTATATATGCCTCTTGCAAAAGCTTCAGCAGATACCATTGGGGAGCAGGCTTTGACCCTGTAAGTGATATCTTTTCCCTTCAGATTTAGTCAAAGAACATCACTGGAACAGAACAATACATCCACACAGAGCAAACTTGAACTAATATAAACTTCTTCTTACGATTAATTTTCACACTTTTATCATATAGTGACCAGTGGTGTTGTAAATACCTAAAGAGTTACATATGTCAAGTAAGTATACATGTAAGTGACTACATGTGGTGTGATAGAACTTCAAGACCCTAGGCATAGTTGTCTATAGTAACATGAAAGCAAATAAGAAGAACCTGTCAAAGTCTAGAACTCTTGATTCATTTGATTCCATAATAACCCAATGGACAAAAATGCTAAGCAAGTGCATATTGATTATCTGGAGGGCAGGCTACATGAATAAACAAGGTATGCAAAGGGGCGAAATGGATTGCTGGGTCCTACCATCTTGGTGAAAACTTGCTGGGACCCGAGGGGTATATATGCCTCTTGCAAAAGCTTCTGCAGATACCATTGGGGAAAAGGCTTTGACCCCATAGGTGATGTCTTTTCCCTTCAGATTTAGTCACAGAACATCACTGGAACAGAACAATACATCCACACAGAGCAAACTTGAACAAATATAAATTTCTCACGATTAATTTTCACACTTTTATCATATAGTGACCAGTGGTGTTGTAAATACCTAAAGAATTACATATGCCAAGTAAGCATAAATGTAAGTGACTACATGTGGTGTGATAGAACTTCAAGACCCTAGGCATAGTTGTCTATAGTAAAATGAAATAAAATAAGAAGAACCTGTCAAAGTCTAGAACTCTTGATTAGTTTGATTTCACAATAACCCAATGGAAGAAATGCTAAGCAAGTGCATATTGATTATCTGTAGGGAAGGCTACACGAATAAACAAGGTATGCAAAGGGGAGAAATGGATCGCTGGGTCCTACCACCTTGGTGAAAACTTGCTGGGACCCGAAGGGTATATATGCCTCTTGCAAAAGCTGCAGCAGATACCATTGGGGAACAGGCTTTGACCCCGTAGTTGATATCTTTTCCCTTCAGATTTAGTCACAGAACATCACTGGAAAAGAACAATACATCCACACAGAGCAAACTTGAACTAATATAAATTTCTTACGATTAATTTTCACACTTTTATCATATAGTGACCAGTGGTGTTGTAAATACCTAAAGAGTTACATATGCCAAGTAAGCATACATGTAAGTGACTACATGTGGTGTGATAGAACTTCAAGACCCTAGGCATAGTTGTCTATAGTAACATGGAAGCAAATAAGAAGAACCTGTCAAAGTCTAGAACTCTTGATTCATTTGATTCCATTAATAACCCAATGGAAGAAATGCTAAGCAAGTGCATATTGATTATCTGGAGGGCAGGCTACACGAATAAACAAGGTATGCAAAGGGCCGAAATGGATCGCTGGGTCCTACCACCTTGGTGAAAACTTGCTGGGACCCGAGGGGTATATATGCCTCTTGCAAAAGCTGCAGCAGATACCATTGGGGAACAGGCTTTGACCCCGTAGGTGATATCTTTTCCCTTCAGATTTAGTCAAAGAACATCACTGAAACAGAACAATAAATCCACACAGAGCAAACTTGAACTAATATAAATTTCTTACGATTAATTTTCACACTTTTATCATATAGTGACCAGTGTTGGGCAAGTTACTTAAAAAAAGTAATTAGTTATAGTTACTAGTTACTTCTCACAAAAAGTAACTGCGTTAGTAACTGAATTACATCATTACAAAAGTAACTAATTACCGGGTAAAGTAACTATTGCGTTACTTTAAAAAAAAAAAAAAAAAAGTGTAAATATAAGAAATTTCTTGGATACCCCAATATGAAATGTTAAATGAATTAAATAGACACTAAATAGAACATGCTTCTTAAGAAATGTACCAAAAATAAATAAATTGTCATAGAAAATATAGCCTTCTTACACATACACTAGTGCATATCATTAAAATGATAAAACTCACACACCTTTACAACTGGTAGACTGTATTGCCTACTTGAAGTATTTTCTTCCTCACAATATTAAGTTTAACAAAAAGTGCTCTCAATATAATACTGAACAATGTACCAACATAAATAATAATAATAAAATATAATCTTTTGGGGCTTTATTTTTATAACCTACAGAGAACGTCATCATCAGAGGTTAGCCAAATTCTAGTCGTGTTAACAACCGGTCAAACAAATAGCCATGTTTGAACGTTCCCTGCAGGTTATTTTGGAGTTTATGTTAGGCTATATAAACTAATTAAAACATTGCATATGATACCAATATGCTACAGAGATTATTCTAATGCTGAAATGTGTAATTTATTTATAAAGTAAAGTATTCAAGTATTTATGCTCGTTGTTCGGACACATTCGGTCTCTGTCGCGCACTGTCGAGCGCGTTCTCGGACACACTCGGTCTCTCTCGCGCACTGTCGAGCGCTTTCTCGGGCACACTCGGTCTCTCTCGCGCACTGTCGAGCGCTTTCTCAGACACACTCGGTCTCTCTCGCGCACTGTCGAGCGCTTTCTCGGACACACTCGGTCTCTCTCGCGCACTGTCGAGCGCTTTCTCGGATAACGGTCTCTCTCTCGCACTGTCGAGCACGTGGACACACTCAGTCTCTCTCGCGCACTGTCGAGCGCGCTGGCTTAGAGAGAGCCTACTCGGATGAAAACCGCTTCAGTGAGCTCAATTATAGTAACGCCGCATTTTTATTGACAGTAACGGCAACGGCGTTGTAACGGAGGAAACAGTAATTAGTTTGATTACTCGTTACTGACAAAAATAACGCCGTTAGTAACGCCGTTTATTTATAACGCCGTTATTCCCATCACTGATAGTGACCAGTGGTGTTGTAAATACCTAAAGAGTTACATATGCCAAGTAAGCATACATGTAAGTGACTAAATGTGGTGTGATAGAACTTCAAGACCCTAGGCATAGTTGTCTATAGTAATATGGAAGCAAATAAGAAGAACCTGTCAAAGTCTAGAACTCTTGATTAGTTTGATTCCATAATAACCCAATGGAAAAAATGCTAAGCCAGTGCATATTGATTATCTGGAAGGCACGCTACAGGAATAAACAAGGTATGCAAAGGGCCGAAATGGATCGCTGGGTCCTACCACCTTGGTGAAAACTTGCTGGGACCCGAGGGGTATATATGCCTCTTGCAAAAGATTCATCAGATACCATTGGGGAGCAGGCTTTGACCCAATAGGTGATATCTTTTCCCTTCAGATTTAGTCACAGAACATCACTGGAACAGAACAATACATTCACACAGAGCAAACTTGAACTAATATAAACTTCTTGTCACGATTAATTTTCACACTTTTATCATATAGTGACCAGTGGTGTTGTAAATACCTAAAGAGTTACATATGCCAAGTAAGCATACATGTAAGTGACTACATGTGGTGTGATAGAACTTCAAGACCCTAGGCATAGTTGTCTGTAGTAACATGAAAGCAAATAAGAAGAATCTGTCAAAGTCTAGAACTCTTGATTCATTTGATTCCATAATAACCCAATGGAAGAAATGCTAAGCAAGTGCATATTGATTATCTGGAGGGCAGGCTACACAAATAAACAAGGTATGCAAATGGGTGAAATGGATCGCTGGGTCCTACCATCTTGGTGAAAACTTGCTGGGATGATCAGATATGTATGCCTCTTGCAAACTATATGATCAGATATATATGCATCTTGCAAAAGCTTCTGCAGATACCATTGGGGAACAGGCTTTGACCCCGTAAATGATATCTTTTCCCTTCAGATTTAGTCAAAGAACATCACTGGAACAGAACAATACAGAACAAACTTGAACAAATATAAATTTCTCACGATTAATTTTCACACTTTTATCATATAGTGACCAGTGGTGTTGTAAATACCTAAAGAGTTACATATGTCAAGTAAGTATACATGTAAGTGACTACATGTGGTGTGATAGAACTTCAAGACCCTAGGCATAGTTGTCTATAGTAACATGAAAGCAAATAAGAAGAACCTGTCAAAGTCTAAAACTCTTGATTAGTTTGATTCCATAATAACCCAATGGAAGAAAATGCTAAGCAAGTGCATATTGATTATCTGGAAGGCAGGCTACACGAATAAACAAGGTATGCAAAGGGCCGAAATGGATCGCTGGGTCCTACCACCTTGGTGAAAACTTGCTGGGACCCGAGGGGTATATATGCCTCTTGCAAAAGATTCATCAGATACCATTGGGGAGCAGGTTTTGACCCCATAGGTGATATCTTTTCCCTTCAGATTTAGTCACAGAACATCACTGGAACAGAACAATACATTCACACAGAGCAAACTTGAACAAATATAAATTTCTCACGATTAATTTTCACACTTTTATCATATAGTGACCAGTGGTGTTGTAAATACCTAAAGAGTTACATATGTCAAGTAAGTATACATGTAAGTGACTACATGTGGTGTGATAGAACTTCAAGACCCTAGGCATAGTTGTCTATAGTAACATGAAAGCAAATAAGAAGAACCTGTCAAAGTCTAGAACTCTTGATTAGTTTGATTCCATAATAACCCAATGGATAAAATGCTAAGCAAGTGCATATTGATTAACAAAATGCTAAGCAAGTGCATATTGCAAGTGCAATATTGCATATTGATTATCTGGAAGGCAGGCTACACGAATAAACAAGGTATGCAAAGGGCCGAAATGGATCGCTGGGTCCTACCACCTTGGTGAAAACTTGCTGGGACCCGAGGGTTATACAGTATATGCTTCTTGCAAAAAAATCAGCAGATACCATTGGGGAGCAGGCTTTTACCCCATAGGTGATATCTTTTCCCTTCAGATTTAGTCACAGAACATCACTGAAACAGAACAATAAATCCACACAGAGCAAACTTGAACTAATATAAATTTCTTACGATTAATTTTCACACTTTTATCATATAGTGACCAGTGGTGTTGTAAATACCTAAAGAGTTACATATGCCAAGTAAGCATACATGTAAATGTGACTACATGTGTTATGATAGAACTTCAAGACCCTAGGCATAGTTGTCTATAGTAACATGAAAGCAAATAAGAAGAACCTGTCAAAGTCTAGAACTCTTGATTAGTTTGATTCCATAATAACCCAATGGATAAAATGCTAAGCAAGTGCATATTGATTATCTGGAAGGCAGGCTACACGAATAAACAAGGTATGCAAAGGGCCGAAATGGATCGCTGGGTCCTACCACCTTGGTGAAAACTTGCTGGGACCCGAGGGGTATATATGCCTCTTGCAAAAGTGTCAGCAGATACCATTGGGGAGCAGGCTTTGACCCCATAGGTGATATCTTTTCCCTTCAGATTTAGTCACAGAACATCACTGAAACAGAACAATAAATCCACACAGAGCAAACTTGAACTAATATAAATTTCTTACGATTAATTTTCACACCTTTATCATATAGTGACCAGTGGTGTTGTAAATACCTAAAGAGTTACATATGCCAAGTAAGCATACATGTAAGTGACTACATGTGGTGTGATAGAACTTCAAGACCCTAGGCATAGTTGTCTATAGTAACATGAAAGCAAATAAGAAGAACCTGTCAAAGTCTAGAACTCTTTATTCATTTGATTCCATAATAACCCAATGGAAGAAATGCTAAGCAAGTGCATATTGATTATCTGGAGGGCAGGCAACACGAATAAACAAGATATGCAAAGGGGAAAAATGGATCGCTGGGTCCTACCACCTTGGTGAAAACTTGCTGGGACCCGAGGGGTATATATGCCTCTTGCAAAAGCTTCAGCAGATACAATTGGGGAACAGGCTTTGACCCCATAGGTGATATCTTTTCCCTTCAGATTTAGTCACAGAAAATCACTGGAACAGAACAATACATCCACACAGAGCAAACTTGAACTAACATAAACTTCTTCTTACGATTAATTTTCACACTTTTATCATATAGTGACCAGTGGTGTTGTAAATACCTAAAGAGTTACATATGCCAAGTAAGCATACATGTAAGTGACTACATGTGGTGTGATAGAACTTCAAGACCCTAGGCATAGTTGTCTATAGTAACATGAAAGCAAATAAGAAGAACCTGTCAAAGTCTAGAACTCTTTATTCATTTGATTCCATAATAACCCAATGGAAGAAATGCTAAGCAAGTGCATATTGATTATCTGGAGGGCAGGCAACATGAATAAACAAGGTATGCAAAGGGGAAAAATGGATCGCTGGGTCCTACCACCTTGGTGAAAACTTGCTGGGACCCGAGGGGTATATATGCCTCTTGCAAAAGCTTCAGCAGATACAATTGGGGAACAGGCTTTGACCCCATAGGTGATATCTTTTCCCTTCAGATTTAGTCACAGAAAATCACTGGAACAGAACAATACATCCACACAGAGCAAACTTGAACAAACTTGAACTAAGACCCGAGGGGTATATATGCCTCTTGCAAAAGCTTCAGCAGATACCATTGGGGAGCAGGCTTTGACCCTGTAAGTGATATCTTTTCTCTTCAGATTTAGTCAAAGAACATCACTGGAACAGAACAATACATCCACACAGATCAAACTTGAACTAATATAAACTTCTTCTTACGATTAATTTCCACACTTTTATCATATAGTGACCAGTGGTGTTGTAAATCCCTAAAGAGTTAAATATGCCAAGTAAGCATACATGTAAGTGACTACATGTGGTGTGATAGAACTTCAAGACCCTAGGCATAGTTGTCTATACTAACATGAAAGCAAATAAGAAGAACCTGTCAAAGTCTAGAACTCTTGATTAGTTTGATTCCATAATAACCCAACGGAAGAAATGCTAAGAAAGTGCATATTGATTATCTGGAGGGCAGGCTACATGAATAAACAAGGTATGCAAAGGGCCGAAATGGATCGCTGGGTCCTACCACCTTGGTGAAAACTTGCTGGGACCTGAGGGGTATATATGCCTCTTGCAAAAGTGTCAGCAGATACCATTGGGGAGCAGGCTTTGACCCCATAGGTGATATCTTTTCCCTTCAGATTTAGTCACAGAACATCACTGAAACAGAACAATAAATCCACACAGAGCAAACTTGAACTAATATAAATTTCTTACGATTAATTTTCACACCTTTATCATATAGTGACCAGTGGTGTTGTAAATACCTAAAGAGTTACATATGCCAAGTAAGCATACATGTAAGTGACTACATGTGGTGTGATAGAACTTCAAGACCCTAGGCATAGTTGTCTATAGTAACATGAAAGCAAATAAGAAGAACCTGTCAAAGTCTAGAACTCTTTATTCATTTGATTCCATAATAACCCAATGGAAGAAATGCTAAGCAAGTGCATATTGATTATCTGGAGGGCAGGCAACACGAATAAACAAGATATGCAAAGGGGAAAAATGGATCGCTGGGTCCTACCACCTTGGTGAAAACTTGCTGGGACCCGAGGGGTATATATGCCTCTTGCAAAAGCTTCAGCAGATACAATTGGGGAACAGGCTTTGACCCCATAGGTGATATCTTTTCCCTTCAGATTTAGTCACAGAAAATCACTGGAACAGAACAATACATCCACACAGAGCAAACTTGAACTAACATAAACTTCTTCTTACGATTAATTTTCACACTTTTATCATATAGTGACCAGTGGTGTTGTAAATACCTAAAGAGTTACATATGCCAAGTAAGCATACATGTAAGTGACTACATGTGGTGTGATAGAACTTCAAGACCCTAGGCATAGTTGTCTATAGTAACATGAAAGCAAATAAGAAGAACCTGTCAAAGTCTAGAACTCTTTATTCATTTGATTCCATAATAACCCAATGGAAGAAATGCTAAGCAAGTGCATATTGATTATCTGGAGGGCAGGCAACATGAATAAACAAGGTATGCAAAGGGGAAAAATGGATCGCTGGGTCCTACCACCTTGGTGAAAACTTGCTGGGACCCGAGGGGTATATATGCCTCTTGCAAAAGCTTCAGCAGATACAATTGGGGAACAGGCTTTGACCCCATAGGTGATATCTTTTCCCTTCAGATTTAGTCACAGAAAATCACTGGAACAGAACAATACATCCACACAGAGCAAACTTGAACAAACTTGAACTAAGACCCGAGGGGTATATATGCCTCTTGCAAAAGCTTCAGCAGATACCATTGGGGAGCAGGCTTTGACCCTGTAAGTGATATCTTTTCTCTTCAGATTTAGTCAAAGAACATCACTGGAACAGAACAATACATCCACACAGATCAAACTTGAACTAATATAAACTTCTTCTTACGATTAATTTCCACACTTTTATCATATAGTGACCAGTGGTGTTGTAAATCCCTAAAGAGTTAAATATGCCAAGTAAGCATACATGTAAGTGACTACATGTGGTGTGATAGAACTTCAAGACCCTAGGCATAGTTGTCTATAGTAACATGAAAGCAAATAAGAAGAACCTGTCAAAGTCTAGAACTCTTTATTCATTTGATTCCATAATAACCCAATGGAAGAAATGCTAAGCAAGTGCATATTGATTATCTGGAGGGCAGGCAACATGAATAAACAAGGTATGCAAAGGGGAAAAATGGATCGCTGGGTCCTACCACCTTGGTGAAAACTTGCTGGGACCCGAGGGGTATATATGCCTCTTGCAAAAGCTTCAGCAGATACAATTGGGGAACAGGCTTTGACCCCATAGGTGATATCTTTTCCCTTCAGATTTAGTCACAGAAAATCACTGGAACAGAACAATACATCCACACAGAGCAAACTTGAACAAACTTGAACTAAGACCCGAGGGGTATATATGCCTCTTGCAAAAGCTTCAGCAGATACCATTGGGGAGCAGGCTTTGACCCTGTAAGTGATATCTTTTCTCTTCAGATTTAGTCAAAGAACATCACTGGAACAGAACAATACATCCACACAGATCAAACTTGAACTAATATAAACTTCTTCTTACGATTAATTTCCACACTTTTATCATATAGTGACCAGTGGTGTTGTAAATCCCTAAAGAGTTAAATATGCCAAGTAAGCATACATGTAAGTGACTACATGTGGTGTGATAGAACTTCAAGACCCTAGGCATAGTTGTCTATACTAACATGAAAGCAAATAAGAAGAACCTGTCAAAGTCTAGAACTCTTGATTAGTTTGATTCCATAATAACCCAACGGAAGAAATGCTAAGAAAGTGCATATTGATTATCTGGAGGGCAGGCTACATGAATAAACAAGGTATGCAAAGGGCCGAAATGGATCGCTGGGTCCTACCACCTTGGTGAAAACTTGCTGGGACCTGAGGGGTATATATGCCTCTTGCAAAAGTGTCAGCAGTTACCACTGGGGAGCAGGCTTTGACCCCATAGGTGATATCTTTTCCCTTCAGATTTAGTCACAGAACATCACTGAAACAGAACAATAAATCCACACAGAGCAAACTTGAACTAATATAAATTTCTTACGATTAATTTTCACACCTTTATCATATAGTGACCAGTGGTGATGTAAATACCTAAAGAGTTACATATGCCGAGTAAGCATACATGTAAGTGACTACATGTGGTGTGATAGAACTTCAAGACCCTAGGCATAGTTGTCTATAGTAACATGAAAGCAAATAAGAAGAACTTGTCAAAGTCTAGAACTCTTGATTAGTTTGATTCCATAATAACCCAATGGAAAAAATGCTAAGCCAGTGCATATTGATTATCTGGAAGGCACGCTACAGGAATAAACAAGGTATGCAAAGGGCCGAAATGGATCGCTGGGTCCTACCACCTTGGTGAAAACTTGCTGGGACCCGAGGGGTATATATGCCTCTTGCAAAAGCTTCTGCAGATACTATTGGGGAACAGGCTTTGACCCCGTAAGGTGATATCTTTTCCCTTCAGATTTAGTCACAGAATATCACTGGAACAGAAAAATACATCCACACAGAGCAAACTTGAACTAATATAAACTTCTTCTTACGATTAATTTTCACACTTTTATCGTGTAGTGACCAGTGGTGTTGTAAATACCTAAAGAGTTACATATGCAAAGTAAGCATACATGTAAGTGACTACATGTGGTGTGATAGAACTTAAAGACCTTAGGCATAGTTGTCTATAGTAATATGAAAGCAAATAAGAAGAACCTGTCAGAGTCTAGAAATCTTTATTCATTTGATTCCATAATAACCCAATGGAAGAAATGCTAAGCAAGTGCATATTGATTATCTGGAGGGCAGGCAACATGAATAAACAAGGTATGCAAAGGTGCGAAATCGCTGGGTCCTACCACCTTGGTGAAAACTTGCTGGGACCCGAGGGGTATATATGCCTCTTGCAAAATCTTCTGCAGATACCATTGGGGAACAGGCTTTGACCCCGTAGGTGATATCTTTTCCCTTCAGATTTAGTCAAAGAACATCACTGGAACAGACCAATACATCCACACAGAGCAAACTTGAACAAATATAAATTTCTTACGATTAATTTTCACACTTTTATCATATAGTGACCAGTGGTGTTGTAAATACCTAAAGAGTTACATATGTCAAGTAAGTATACATGTAAGTGACTACATGTGGTGTGATAGAACTTCAAGACCCTAGGCATTGTTGTCTATAGTAACATGAAAGCAAATAAGAAGAACCTGTCAAAGTCTAGAACTCTTGATTAGTTTGATTCCATAATAACCCAATGGTAGAAAATGCTAAGCAAGTGCATATTGATTATCTGGAAGGCAGGCTACACGAATAAACAAGGTATGCAAAGGGCCGAAATGGATCGCTGGGTCCTACCACCTTGGTGAAAACTTGCTGGGACCCGAGGGGTATATATGCCTCTTGCAAAAGATTCATCAGATACCATTGGGGATCAGGCTTTGACCCCATAGGTGATATCTTTTCACTTCAGATTTAGTCACAGAACATCACTGGAACAGAACAATACATCCACACAGAGCAAACTTGAACAAATACAAATTTCTCACGATTAATTTTCACACATTTATCATATAGTGACCAGTGGTGTTGTAAATACCTAAAGAGTTACATATGTCAAGTAAGTATACATGTAAGTGACTACATGTGGTGTGATAGAACTTCAAGACCCTAGGCATAGTTGTCTATAGTAACATGAAAGCAAATAAGAAGAACCTGTCAAAGTCTAGAACTCTTGATTCATTTGATTCCATAATAACCCAATGGACAAAAATGCTAAGCAAGTGCATATTGATTATCTGGAGGGCAGGCTACATGAATAAACAAGGTATGCAAAGGGGCGAAATGGATTGCTGGGTCCTACCATCTTGGTGAAAACTTGCTGGGACCCGAGGGGTATATATGCCTCTTGCAAAAGCTTCTGCAGATACCATTGGGGAAAAGGCTTTGACCCCATAGGTGATGTCTTTTCCCTTCAGATTTAGTCACAGAACATCACTGGAACAGAACAATACATCCACACAGAGCAAACTTGAACTAATATAAATTTCTCACGATTAATTTTCACACTTTTATCATGTAGTGACCAGTGGTGTTGTAAATACCTAAAGAATTACATATGCCAAGTAAGCATAAATGTAAGTGACTACATGTGGTGTGATAGAACTTCAAGACCCTAGGCATAGTTGTCTATAGTAAAATGAAATAAAATAAGAAGAACCTGTCAAAGTCTAGAACTCTTGATTAGTTTGATTTCACAATAACCCAATGGAAGAAATGCTAAGCAAGTGCATATTGATTATCTGTAGGGAAGGCTACACGAATAAACAAGGTATGCAAAGGGGAGAAATGGATCGCTGGGTCCTACCACCTTGGTGAAAACTTGCTGGGACCCGAAGGGTATATATGCCTCTTGCAAAAGCTGCAGCAGATACCATTGGGGAACAGGCTTTGACCCCGTAGTTGATATCTTTTCCCTTCAGATTTAGTCACAGAACATCACTGGAACAGAACAATACATCCACACAGAGCAAACTTGAACTAATATAAATTTCTTACGATTAATTTTCACACTTTTATCATATAGTGACCAGTGGTGTTGTAAATACCTAAAGAGTTACATATGCCAAGTAAGCATACATGTAAGTGACTACATGTGGTGTGATAGAACTTCAAGACCCTAGGCATAGTTGTCTATAGTAACATGGAAGCAAATAAGAAGAACCTGTCAAAGTCTAGAACTCTTGATTCATTTGATTCCATTAATAACCCAATGGAAGAAATGCTAAGCAAGTGCATATTGATTATCTGGAGGGCAGGCTACACGAATAAACAAGGTATGCAAAGGGCCGAAATGGATCGCTGGGTCCTACCACCTTGGTGAAAACTTGCTGGGACCCGAGGGGTATATATGCCTCTTGCAAAAGCTGCAGCAGATACCATTGGGGAACAGGCTTTGACCCCGTAGGTGATATCTTTTCCCTTCAGATTTAGTCAAAGAACATCACTGAAACAGAACAATAAATCCACACAGAGCAAACTTGAACTAATATAAATTTCTTACGATTAATTTTCACACTTTTATCATATAGTGACCAGTGGTGTTGTAAATACCTAAAGAGTTACATATGCCAAGTAAGCATACATGTAAGTGACTAAATGTGGTGTGATAGAACTTCAAGACCCTAGGCATAGTTGTCTATAGTAATATGGAAGCAAATAAGAAGAACCTGTCAAAGTCTAGAACTCTTGATTAGTTTGATTCCATAATAACCCAATGGAAAAAATGCTAAGCCAGTGCATATTGATTATCTGGAAGGCACGCTACAGGAATAAACAAGGTATGCAAAGGGCCGAAATGGATCGCTGGGTCCTACCACCTTGGTGAAAACTTGCTGGGACCCGAGGGGTATATATGCCTCTTGCAAAAGATTCATCAGATACCATTGGGGAGCAGGCTTTGACCCAATAGGTGATATCTTTTCCCTTCAGATTTAGTCACAGAACATCACTGGAACAGAACAATACATTCACACAGAGCAAACTTGAACTAATATAAACTTCTTGTCACGATTAATTTTCACACTTTTATCATATAGTGACCAGTGGTGTTGTAAATACCTAAAGAGTTACATATGCCAAGTAAGCATACATGTAAGTGACTACATGTGGTGTGATTGAACTTCAAGACCCTAGGCATAGTTGTCTGTAGTAACATGAAAGCAAATAAGAAGAATCTGTCAAAGTCTAGAACTCTTGATTCATTTGATTCCATAATAACCCAATGGAAGAAATGCTAAGCAAGTGCATATTGATTATCTGGAGGGCAGGCTACACAAATAAACAAGGTATGCAAATGGGTGAAATGGATCGCTGGGTCCTACCATCTTGGTGAAAACTTGCTGGGATGATCAGATATGTATGCCTCTTGCAAACTATATGATCAGATATATATGCATCTTGCAAAAGCTTCTGCAGATACCATTGGGGAACAGGCTTTGACCCCGTAAATGATATCTTTTCCCTTCAGATTTAGTCAAAGAACATCACTGGAACAGAACAATACAGAGCAAACTTGAACAAATATAAATTTCTCACGATTAATTTTCACACTTTTATCATATAGTGACCAGTGGTGTTGTAAATACCTAAAGAGTTACATATGTCAAGTAAGTATACATGTAAGTGACTACATGTGGTGTGATAGAACTTCAAGACCCTAGGCATAGTTGTCTATAGTAACATGAAAGCAAATAAGAAGAACCTGTCAAAGTCTAAAACTCTTGATTAGTTTGATTCCATAATAACCCAATGGAAGAAAATGCTAAGCAAGTGCATATTGATTATCTGGAAGGCAGGCTACACGAATAAACAAGGTATGCAAAGGGCCGAAATGGATCGCTGGGTCCTACCACCTTGGTGAAAACTTGCTGGGACCCGAGGGGTATATATGCCTCTTGCAAAAGATTCATCAGATACCATTGGGGAGCAGGTTTTGACCCCATAGGTGATATCTTTTCCCTTCAGATTTAGTCACAGAACATCACTGGAACAGAACAATACATTCACACAGAGCAAACTTGAACTAATATAAACTTCTTGTCACGATTAATTTTCACACTTTTATCATATAGTGACCAGTGGTGTTGTAAATACCTAAAGAGTTACATATGCCAAGTAAGCATACATGTAAGTGACTACATGTGGTGTGATAGAACTTCAAGACCCTAGGCATAGTTGTCTGTAGTAACATGAAAGCAAATAAGAAGAATCTGTCAAAGTCTAGAACTCTTGATTCATTTGATTCCATAATAACCCAATGGAAGAAATGCTAAGCAAGTGCATATTGATTATCTGGAGGGCAGGCTACACAAATAAACAAGGTATGCAAAGGGGTGAAATGGATCGCTGGGTCCTACCATCTTGGTGAAAACTTGCTGGGATGATCAGATATGTATGCCTCTTGCAAACTATATGATCAGATATATATGCCTCTTGCAAAAGCTTCTGCAGATACCATTGGGGAACAGGCTTTGACCCCGTAAATGATATCTTTTCCCTTCAGATTTAATCAAAGAACATCACTGGAACAGAACAATACAGAGCAAACTTGAACAAATATAAATTTCTCACGATTAATTTTCACACTTTTATCATATAGTGACCAGTGGTGTTGTAAATACCTAAAGAGTTACATATGTCAAGTAAGTATACATGTAAGTGACTACATGTGGTGTGATAGAACTTCAAGACCCTAGGCATAGTTGTCTATAGTAACATGAAAGCAAATAAGAAGAACCTGTCAAAGTCTAGAACTCTTGATTAGTTTGATTCCATAATAACCCAATGGATAAAATGCTAAGCAAGTGCATATTGATTAACAAAATGCTAAGCAAGTGCATATTGCAAGTGCAATATTGCATATTGATTATCTGGAAGGCAGGCTACACGAATAAACAAGGTATGCAAAGGGCCGAAATGGATCGCTGGGTCCTACCACCTTGGTGAAAACTTGCTGGGACCCGAGGGTTATACAGTATATGCTTCTTGCAAAAAAATCAGCAGATACCATTGGGGAGCAGGCTTTTACCCCATAGGTGATATCTTTTCCCTTCAGATTTAGTCACAGAACATCACTGAAACAGAACAATAAATCCACACAGAGCAAACTTGAACTAATATAAATTTCTTACGATTAATTTTCACACTTTTATCATATAGTGACCAGTGGTGTTGTAAATACCTAAAGAGTTACATATGCCAAGTAAGCATACATGTAAATGTGACTACATGTGTTATGATAGAACTTCAAGACCCTAGGCATAGTTGTCTATAGTAACATGAAAGCAAATAAGAAGAACCTGTCAAAGTCTAGAACTCTTGATTAGTTTGATTCCATAATAACCCAATGGATAAAATGCTAAGCAAGTGCATATTGATTATCTGGAAGGCAGGCTACACGAATAAACAAGGTATGCAAAGGGCCGAAATGGATCGCTGGGTCCTACCACCTTGGTGAAAACTTGCTGGGACCCGAGGGGTATATATGCCTCTTGCAAAAGTGTCAGCAGATACCATTGGGGAGCAGGCTTTGACCCCATAGGTGATATCTTTTCCCTTCAGATTTAGTCACAGAAAATCACTGGAACAGAACAATACATCCACACAGAGCAAACTTGAACTAACATAAACTTCTTCTTACGATTAATTTTCACACTTTTATCATATAGTGACCAGTGGTGTTGTAAATACCTAAAGAGTTACATATGCCAAGTAAGCATACATGTAAGTGACTACATGTGGTGTGATAGAACTTCAAGACCCTAGGCATAGTTGTCTATAGTAACATGAAAGCAAATAAGAAGAACCTGTCAAAGTCTAGAACTCTTTATTCATTTGATTCCATAATAACCCAATGGAAGAAATGCTAAGCAAGTGCATATTGATTATCTGGAGGGCAGGCAACATGAATAAACAAGGTATGCAAAGGGGAAAAATGGATCGCTGGGTCCTACCACCTTGGTGAAAACTTGCTGGGACCCGAGGGGTATATATGCCTCTTGCAAAAGCTTCAGCAGATACAATTGGGGAACAGGCTTTGACCCCATAGGTGATATCTTTTCCCTTCAGATTTAGTCACAGAAAATCACTGGAACAGAACAATACATCCACACAGAGCAAACTTGAACAAACTTGAACTAAGACCCGAGGGGTATATATGCCTCTTGCAAAAGCTTCAGCAGATACCATTGGGGAGCAGGCTTTGACCCTGTAAGTGATATCTTTTCTCTTCAGATTTAGTCAAAGAACATCACTGGAACAGAACAATACATCCACACAGATCAAACTTGAACTAATATAAACTTCTTCTTACGATTAATTTCCACACTTTTATCATATAGTGACCAGTGGTGTTGTAAATCCCTAAAGAGTTAAATATGCCAAGTAAGCATACATGTAAGTGACTACATGTGGTGTGATAGAACTTCAAGACCCTAGGCATAGTTGTCTATACTAACATGAAAGCAAATAAGAAGAACCTGTCAAAGTCTAGAACTCTTGATTAGTTTGATTCCATAATAACCCAACGGAAGAAATGCTAAGAAAGTGCATATTGATTATCTGGAGGGCAGGCTACATGAATAAACAAGGTATGCAAAGGGCCGAAATGGATCGCTGGGTCCTACCACCTTGGTGAAAACTTGCTGGGACCTGAGGGGTATATATGCCTCTTGCAAAAGTGTCAGCAGATACCATTGGGGAGCAGGCTTTGACCCCATAGGTGATATCTTTTCCCTTCAGATTTAGTCACAGAACATCACTGAAACAGAACAATAAATCCACACAGAGCAAACTTGAACTAATATAAATTTCTTACGATTAATTTTCACACCTTTATCATATAGTGACCAGTGGTGTTGTAAATACCTAAAGAGTTACATATGCCAAGTAAGCATACATGTAAGTGACTACATGTGGTGTGATAGAACTTCAAGACCCTAGGCATAGTTGTCTATAGTAACATGAAAGCAAATAAGAAGAACCTGTCAAAGTCTAGAACTCTTTATTCATTTGATTCCATAATAACCCAATGGAAGAAATGCTAAGCAAGTGCATATTGATTATCTGGAGGGCAGGCAACACGAATAAACAAGATATGCAAAGGGGAAAAATGGATCGCTGGGTCCTACCACCTTGGTGAAAACTTGCTGGGACCCGAGGGGTATATATGCCTCTTGCAAAAGCTTCAGCAGATACAATTGGGGAACAGGCTTTGACCCCATAGGTGATATATTTTCCCTTCAGATTTAGTCACAGAAAATCACTGGAACAGAACAATACATCCACACAGAGCAAACTTGAACTAACATAAACTTCTTCTTACGATTAATTTTCACACTTTTATCATATAGTGACCAGTGGTGTTGTAAATACCTAAAGAGTTACATATGCCAAGTAAGCATACATGTAAGTGACTACATGTGGTGTGATAGAACTTCAAGACCCTAGGCATAGTTGTCTATAGTAACATGAAAGCAAATAAGAATAACCTGTCAAAGTCTAGAACTCTTTATTCATTTGATTCCATAATAACCCAATGGAAGAAATGCTAAGCAAGTGCATATTGATTATCTGGAGGGCAGGCAACATGAATAAACAAGGTATGCAAAGGGGAAAAATGGATCGCTGGGTCCTACCACCTTGGTGAAAACTTGCTGGGACCCGAGGGGTATATATGCCTCTTGCAAAAGCTTCAGCAGATACAATTGGGGAACAGGCTTTGACCCCATAGGTGATATCTTTTCCCTTCAGATTTAGTCACAGAAAATCACTGGAACAGAACAATACATCCACACAGAGCAAACTTGAACAAACTTGAACTAAGACCCGAGGGGTATATATGCCTCTTGCAAAAGCTTCAGCAGATACCATTGGGGAGCAGGCTTTGACCCTGTAAGTGATATCTTTTCTCTTCAGATTTAGTCAAAGAACATCACTGGAACAGAACAATACATCCACACAGATCAAACTTGAACTAATATAAACTTCTTCTTACGATTAATTTCCACACTTTTATCATATAGTGACCAGTGGTGTTGTAAATCCCTAAAGAGTTAAATATGCCAAGTAAGCATACATGTAAGTGACTACATGTGGTGTGATAGAACTTCAAGACCCTAGGCATAGTTGTCTATAGTAACATGAAAGCAAATAAGAAGAACCTGTCAAAGTCTAGAACTCTTTATTCATTTGATTCCATAATAACCCAATGGAAGAAATGCTAAGCAAGTGCATATTGATTATCTGGAGGGCAGGCAACATGAATAAACAAGGTATGCAAAGGGGAAAAATGGATCGCTGGGTCCTACCACCTTGGTGAAAACTTGCTGGGACCCGAGGGGTATATATGCCTCTTGCAAAAGCTTCAGCAGATACAATTGGGGAACAGGCTTTGACCCCATAGGTGATATCTTTTCCCTTCAGATTTAGTCACAGAAAATCACTGGAACAGAACAATACATCCACACAGAGCAAACTTGAACAAACTTGAACTAAGACCCGAGGGGTATATATGCCTCTTGCAAAAGCTTCAGCAGATACCATTGGGGAGCAGGCTTTGACCCTGTAAGTGATATCTTTTCTCTTCAGATTTAGTCAAAGAACATCACTGGAACAGAACAATACATCCACACAGATCAAACTTGAACTAATATAAACTTCTTCTTACGATTAATTTCCACACTTTTATCATATAGTGACCAGTGGTGTTGTAAATCCCTAAAGAGTTAAATATGCCAAGTAAGCATACATGTAAGTGACTACATGTGGTGTGATAGAACTTCAAGACCCTAGGCATAGTTGTCTATACTAACATGAAAGCAAATAAGAAGAACCTGTCAAAGTCTAGAACTCTTGATTAGTTTGATTCCATAATAACCCAACGGAAGAAATGCTAAGAAAGTGCATATTGATTATCTGGAGGGCAGGCTACATGAACAAACAAGGTATGCAAAGGGCCGAAATGGATCGCTGGGTCCTACCACCTTGGTGAAAACTTGCTGGGACCTGAGGGGTATATATGCCTCTTGCAAAAGTGTCAGCAGATACCACTGGGGAGCAGGCTTTGACCCCATAGGTGATATCTTTTCCCTTCAGATTTAGTCACAGAACATCACTGAAACAGAACAATAAATCCACACAGAGCAAACTTGAACTAATATAAATTTCTTACGATTAATTTTCACACCTTTATCATATAGTGACCAGTGGTGATGTAAATACCTAAAGAGTTAAATATGCCAAGTAAGCATACATGTAAGTGACTACATGTGGTGTGATAGAACTTCAAGACCCTAGGCATAGTTGTCTATACTAACATGAAAGCAAATAAGAAGAACCTGTCAAAGTCTAGAACTCTTGATTAGTTTGATTCCATAATAACCCAACGGAAGAAATGCTAAGAAAGTGCATATTGATTATCTGGAGGGCAGGCTACATGAACAAACAAGGTATGCAAAGGGCCGAAATGGATCGCTGGGTCCTACCACCTTGGTGAAAACTTGCTGGGACCTGAGGGGTATATATGCCTCTTGCAAAAGTGTCAGCAGATACCACTGGGGAGCAGGCTTTGACCCCATAGGTGATATCTTTTCCCTTCAGATTTAGTCACAGAACATCACTGAAACAGAACAATAAATCCACACAGAGCAAACTTGAACTAATATAAATTTCTTACGATTAATTTTCACACCTTTATCATATAGTGACCAGTGGTGATGTAAATACCTAAAGAGTTACATATGCCGAGTAAGCATACATGTAAGTGACTACATGTGGTGTGATAGAACTTCAAGACCCTAGGCATAGTTGTCTATAGTAACATGAAAGCAAATAAGAAGAACTTGTCAAAGTCTAGAACTCTTGATTAGTTTGATTCCATAATAACCCAATGGAAAAAATGCTAAGCCAGTGCATATTGATTATCTGGAAGGCACGCTACAGGAATAAACAAGGTATGCAAAGGGCCGAAATGGATCGCTGGGTCCTACCACCTTGGTGAAAACTTGCTGGGACCCGAGGGGTATATATGCCTCTTGCAAAAGCTTCTGCAGATACTATTGGGGAACAGGCTTTGACCCCGTAAGGTGATATCTTTTCCCTTCAGATTTAGTCACAGAATATCACTGGAACAGAAAAATACATCCACACAGAGCAAACTTGAACTAATATAAACTTCTTCTTACGATTAATTTTCACACTTTTATCGTGTAGTGACCAGTGGTGTTGTAAATACCTAAAGAGTTACATATGCAAAGTAAGCATACATGTAAGTGACTACATGTGGTGTGATAGAACTTAAAGACCTTAGGCATAGTTGTCTATAGTAATATGAAAGCAAATAAGAAGAACCTGTCAGAGTCTAGAAATCTTTATTCATTTGATTCCATAATAACCCAATGGAAGAAATGCTAAGCAAGTGCATATTGATTATCTGGAGGGCAGGCAACATGAATAAACAAGGTATGCAAAGGTGCGAAATCGCTGGGTCCTACCACCTTGGTGAAAACTTGCTGGGACCCGAGGGGTATATATGCCTCTTGCAAAATCTTCTGCAGATACCATTGGGGAACAGGCTTTGACCCCGTAGGTGATATCTTTTCCCTTCAGATTTAGTCAAAGAACATCACTGGAACAGACCAATACATCCACACAGAGCAAACTTGAACAAATATAAATTTCTTACGATTAATTTTCACACTTTTATCATATAGTGACCAGTGGTGTTGTAAATACCTAAAGAGTTACATATGTCAAGTAAGTATACATGTAAGTGACTACATGTGGTGTGATAGAACTTCAAGACCCTAGGCATTGTTGTCTATAGTAACATGAAAGCAAATAAGAAGAACCTGTCAAAGTCTAGAACTCTTGATTAGTTTGATTCCATAATAACCCAATGGTAGAAAATGCTAAGCAAGTGCATATTGATTATCTGGAAGGCAGGCTACACGAATAAACAAGGTATGCAAAGGGCCGAAATGGATCGCTGGGTCCTACCACCTTGGTGAAAACTTGCTGGGACCCGAGGGGTATATATGCCTCTTGCAAAAGATTCATCAGATACCATTGGGGATCAGGCTTTGACCCCATAGGTGATATCTTTTCACTTCAGATTTAGTCACAGAACATCACTGGAACAGAACAATACATCCACACAGAGCAAACTTGAACAAATACAAATTTCTCACGATTAATTTTCACACATTTATCATATAGTGACCAGTGGTGTTGTAAATACCTAAAGAGTCACATTTGTCAAGTAAGTATACATGTAAGTGACTACATGTGGTGTGATAGAACTTCAAGACCCTAGGCATAGTTGTCTATAGTAAAATGAAAGCAAATAAGAAGAACCTGTCAAAGTCTAGAACTCTTGATTAGTTTGATTCCATAATAACCCAATGGAAGAAATGCTAAGCAAGTGCATATTGATTATCTGGAGGGCAGGCTACATGAATGAACAAGGTATGCAAAGGGGCGAAATGGATCGCTGGGTCCTACCATCTTGGTGAAAACTTGCTGGGACCCGAGGGGTATATATGCCTCTTGCAAAAGCTTCAGCAGATACCATTGGGGAGCAGGCTTTGACCCTGTAAGTGATATCTTTTCCCTTCAGATTTAGTCAAAGAACATCACTGGAACAGAACAATACATCCACACAGAGCAAACTTGAACTAATATAAACTTCTTCTTACGATTAATTTTCACACTTTTATCATATAGTGACCAGTGGTGTTGTAAATACCTAAAGAGTTACATATGTCAAGTAAGTATACATGTAAGTGACTACATGTGGTGTGATAGAACTTCAAGACCCTAGGCATAGTTGTCTATAGTAACATGAAAGCAAATAAGAAGAACCTGTCAAAGTCTAGAACTCTTGATTCATTTGATTCCATAATAACCCAATGGACAAAAATGCTAAGCAAGTGCATATTGATTATCTGGAGGGCAGGCTACATGAATAAACAAGGTATGCAAAGGGGCGAAATGGATTGCTGGGTCCTACCATCTTGGTGAAAACTTGCTGGGACCCGAGGGGTATATATGCCTCTTGCAAAAGCTTCTGCAGATACCATTGGGGAAAAGGCTTTGACCCCATAGGTGATGTCTTTTCCCTTCAGATTTAGTCACAGAACATCACTGGAACAGAACAATACATCCACACAGAGCAAACTTGAACAAATATAAATTTCTCACGATTAATTTTCACACTTTTATCATATAGTGACCAGTGGTGTTGTAAATACCTAAAGAGTTACATATGCCAAGTAAGCATACATGTAAGTGACTACATGTGGTGTGATAGAACTTCAAGACCCTAGGCATAGTTGTCTATAGTAAAATGAAATAAAATAAGAAGAACCTGTCAAAGTCTAGAACTCTTGATTAGTTTGATTTCACAATAACCCAATGGAAGAAATGCTAAGCAAGTGCATATTGATTATCTGTAGGGAAGGCTACACGAATAAACAAGGTATGCAAAGGGGAGAAATGGATCGCTGGGTCCTACCACCTTGGTGAAAACTTGCTGGGACCCGAAGGGTATATATGCCTCTTGCAAAAGCTGCAGCAGATACCATTGGGGAACAGGCTTTGACCCCGTAGTTGATATCTTTTCCCTTCAGATTTAGTCACAGAACATCACTGGAACAGAACAATACATCCACACAGAGCAAACTTGAACTAATATAAATTTCTTACGATTAATTTTCACACTTTTATCATATAGTGACCAGTGGTGTTGTAAATACCTAAAGAGTTACATATGCCAAGTAAGCATACATGTAAGTGACTACATGTGGTGTGATAGAACTTCAAGACCCTAGGCATAGTTGTCTATAGTAACATGGAAGCAAATAAGAAGAACCTGTCAAAGTCTAGAACTCTTGATTCATTTGATTCCATTAATAACCCAATGGAAGAAATGCTAAGCAAGTGCATATTGATTATCTGGAGGGCAGGCTACACGAATAAACAAGGTATGCAAAGGGCCGAAATGGATCGCTGGGTCCTACCACCTTGGTGAAAACTTGCTGGGACCCGAGGGGTATATATGCCTCTTGCAAAAGCTGCAGCAGATACCATTGGGGAACAGGCTTTGACCCCGTAGGTGATATCTTTTCCCTTCAGATTTAGTCAAAGAACATCACTGAAACAGAACAATAAATCCACACAGAGCAAACTTGAACTAATATAAATTTCTTACGATTAATTTTCACACTTTTATCATATAGTGACCAGTGGTGTTGTAAATACCTAAAGAGTTACATATGCCAAGTAAGCATACATGTAAGTGACTAAATGTGGTGTGATAGAACTTCAAGACCCTAGGCATAGTTGTCTATAGTAATATGGAAGCAAATAAGAAGAACCTGTCAAAGTCTAGAACTCTTGATTCATTTGATTCCATAATAACCCAATGGAAGAAATGCTAAGCAAGTGCATATTGATTATCTGGAGGGCAGGCTACACGAATAAACAAGGTATGCAAAGGGCCGAAATGGATCGCTGGGTCCTACCACCTTGGTGAAAACTTGCTGGGACCCGAGGGGTATATATGCCTCTTGCAAAATCTTCTGCAGATACCATTGGGGAACAGGCTTTGACCCCGTAGGTGATATATTTTCCCTTCAGATTTAGTCACAGAACATCACTGGGACAGAACAATACATCCACACAGAGCAAACTTGAACTAATATAAACTTCTTCTTATGATTAATTTTTACACTTTTATCATATAGTGACCAGTGGTGTTGTAAATACCTAAAGAGTTACATATGTCAAGTAAGTATACATGTAAGTGACTACATGTGGTGTGATAGAACTTCAAGACCCTAGGCATAGTTGTCTATAGTAACATGAAAGCAAATAAGAAGAACCTGTCAAAGTCTAAAACTCTTGATTAGTTTGATTCCATAATAACCCAATGGAAGAAAATGCTAAGCAAGTGCATATTGATTATCTGGAAGGCAGGCTACACGAATAAACAAGGTATGCAAAGGGCCGAAATGGATCGCTGGGTCCTACCACCTTGGTGAAAACTTGCTGGGACCCGAGGGGTATATATGCCTCTTGCAAAAGATTCATCAGATACCATTGGGGAGCAGGTTTTGACCCCATAGGTGATATCTTTTCCCTTCAGATTTAGTCACAGAACATCACTGGAACAGAACAATACATTCACACAGAGCAAACTTGAACTAATATAAACTTCTTGTCACGATTAATTTTCACACTTTTATCATATAGTGACCAGTGGTGTTGTAAATACCTAAAGAGTTACATATGCCAAGTAAGCATACATGTAAGTGACTACATGTGGTGTGATAGAACTTCAAGACCCTAGGCATAGTTGTCTGTAGTAACATGAAAGCAAATAAGAAGAATCTGTCAAAGTCTAGAACTCTTGATTCATTTGATTCCATAATAACCCAATGGAAGAAATGCTAAGCAAGTGCATATTGATTATCTGGAGGGCAGGCTACACAAATAAACAAGGTATGCAAAGGGGTGAAATGGATCGCTGGGTCCTACCATCTTGGTGAAAACTTGCTGGGATGATCAGATATGTATGCCTCTTGCAAACTATATGATCAGATATATATGCCTCTTGCAAAAGCTTCTGCAGATACCATTGGGGAACAGGCTTTGACCCCGTAAATGATATCTTTTCCCTTCAGATTTAATCAAAGAACATCACTGGAACAGAACAATACAGAGCAAACTTGAACAAATATAAATTTCTCACGATTAATTTTCACACTTTTATCATATAGTGACCAGTGGTGTTGTAAATACCTAAAGAGTTACATATGTCAAGTAAGTATACATGTAAGTGACTACATGTGGTGTGATAGAACTTCAAGACCCTAGGCATAGTTGTCTATAGTAACATGAAAGCAAATAAGAAGAACCTGTCAAAGTCTAGAACTCTTGATTAGTTTGATTCCATAATAACCCAATGGATAAAATGCTAAGCAAGTGCATATTGATTAACAAAATGCTAAGCAAGTGCATATTGCAAGTGCAATATTGCATATTGATTATCTGGAAGGCAGGCTACACGAATAAACAAGGTATGCAAAGGGCCGAAATGGATCGCTGGGTCCTACCACCTTGGTGAAAACTTGCTGGGACCCGAGGGTTATACAGTATATGCTTCTTGCAAAAAAATCAGCAGATACCATTGGAGAGCAGGCTTTTACCCCATAGGTGATATCTTTTCCCTTCAGATTTAGTCACAGAACATCACTGGAACAGAACAATACATCCACACAGAGCAAACTTGAACAAATATAAATTTCTCACGATTAATTTTCACACATTTATCATATAGTGACCAGTGGTGTTGTAAATACCTAAAGAGTTACATATGCCAAGTAAGCATACATGTAAGTGACTACATGTGGTGTGATAGAACTTCAAAACCCTAGGCATAGTTGTCTATAGCAACATGAAAGCAAATAAGAAGAACCTGTCAAAGTCTAGAACTCTTGATTAGTTTGATTCCATAATAACCCAATGGAAGAAATGCTAAGCAAGTGCATATTGATTATCTGGAAGGCAGACTTCATGAATAAACAAGGTATGCAAAGGGCCGAAATGGATCGCTGGGTCCTACCACCTTGGTGAAAACTTGCTGGGACCCGAGGGGTATATATGCCTCTTGCAAAATCTTCTGCAGATACCATTGGGGAACAGGCTTTGACCCCGTAGGTGATATATTTTCCCTTCAGATTTAGTCACAGAACATCACTGGGACAGAACAATACATCCACACAGAGCAAACTTGAACTAATATAAACTTCTTCTTACGATTAATTTTTACACTTTTATCATATAGTGACCAGTGGTGTTGTAAATACCTAAAGAGTTACATATGCCAAGTAAGCATACATGTAAGTGACTACATGTGGTGTGATAGAACTTCAAGACCCTAGGCATAGTTGTCTATAGTAACATGAAAGCAAATAAGAAGAACCTGTCAAAGTCTAGAACTCTCGATTAGTTTGATTTCATAATAACCCAATGGAAGAAATGCTCAGCAAGTACATATTGATTATCTGGAGGGCAGGCTACATGAATAAACAAGGTATGCAAAGGGGCGAAATGAATCGCTGGGTCCTACCATCTTGGTGAAAACTTCCTGGGACCTGAGGGGTATATATGCCTCTTGCAAAAGCTTCAGCAGATACCATTGGGGAAGAGGCTTTGACCCCATAGGTGATATCTTTTCCCTTCAGATTTAGTCAAAGAACATCACTGAAACAGAACAATAAATCCACACAGAGCAAACTTGAACTCATATAATTTTCTTACGATTAATTTTCACACTTTTATCATATAGTGACCAGTGGTGTTGTAAATACCTAAAGAGTTACATATGCCAAGTAAGCATACATGTAAGTGACTACATGTGGTGTGATAGAACTTCAAGACCCTAGGCATAGTTGTCTATAGTAACATGAAAGCAAATAAGAAGAACCTGTCAAAGTCTAGAACTCTTGATTAGTTTGATTTCATAATAACCCAATGGAAGAAATGCTAAGCAAGTGCATATTGATTATCTGGAAGGCAGACTTCATGAATAAACAAGGTATGCAAAGGGCCGAAATGGATCGCTGGGTCCTACCACCTTGGTGAAAACTTGCTGGGACCCGAGGGGTATATATGCCTCTTGCAAAATCTTCTGCATATACCATTGGGGAACAGGCTTTGACCCCGTAGGTGATATATTTTCCCTTCAGATTTAGTCACAGAACATCACTGGAACAGAACAATACATCCACACAGAGCAAACTTGAACTAATATACGTTTCTTACGATTAATTTTTACACTTTTATCATATAGTGACCAGTGGTGTTGTAAATACCTAAAGAGTTACATATGCCAAGTAAGCATACATGTAAGTGACTACATGTGGTGTGATAGAACTTCAAGACCCTAGGCATAGTTGTCTATAGTAACATGGAAGCAAATAAGAAGAACCTGTCAAAGTCTAGAACTCTTGATTCATTTGATTCCATAATAACCCAATGGAAGAAATGCTAAGCAAGTGCATATTGATTATCTGGAGGGCAGGCTACATGAATAAACAAGGTATGCAAAGGGGAGAAATGGATCGCTGGGTCCTACCATCTTGGTGAAAACTTGCTGGGACCCGAGGGGTATATATGCCTCTTGCAAAAGCTTCAGCAGATACCATTGGGGAGCAGGCTTTGACCCTGTAGGTCAGGGTTCACCAATCTCGGTCCTGGAGGGCCGCTGTCCCTGCAGAGTTTAGCTCCAACCAGCTCCAACACACCTGTTTGAAAGTTTCTAGTATGCCTAGTGAGACCTTGATTAGCTAGTTCAGGTGTGTTTAATTGCGGTTGGAGCTAAACTCTGCAGGACACCGGCCCTCCAGGACCGAGATTGGTGAACCCTGCTGTAGGTGATATCTTTTCCCTTCAGATTTAGTCAAAGAACATCACTGGAACAGAACAATACATCCACACAGAGCAAACTTGAACTAATATAAACTTCTTCTTACGATTAATTTTCATACTTTTATCATATAGTGACCAGTGGTGTTGTAAATCCCTAAAGAGTTAAATATGCCAAGTAAGCATACATGTAAGTGACTACATGTGGTGTGATAGAACTTCAAGACCCTAGGCATAGTTGTCTATAGTAACATGAAAGCAAATAAGAAGAACCTGTCAAAGTCTAGAACTCTTGATTAGTTTGATTCCATAATAACCCAATGGATAAAATACTAAGCAAGTGCATATTGATTATCTGGAAGGCAGGCTACATGAATAAACAAGGTATGCAAAGGGCCGAAATGGATCGCTGGGTCCTACCATCTTGGTGAAAACTTGCTGGGACCCGAGGGGTATATATGCCTCTTGCAAAAGCTTCTGCAGATACCATTGGGGAACAGGCTTTGACCCCATAGGTGATATCTTTTCCCTTCAGATTTAGTCATAGAACATCACTGGAACAGAACAATACATCCACACAGAGCAAACTTGAACAAATATAAATTTCTTACGATTAATTTTCACACTTTTATCATATAGTGACCAGTGGTGTTGTAAATACCTAAAGAGTTACATATGTCAAGTAAGCATACATGTAAGTGACTACATGTGGTGTTATAGAACTTCAAGACCCTAGGCATAGTTGTCTATAGTATCATGAAAGCAAATAAGAAGAACCTGTCAAAGTCTAGAACTCTTGATTAGTTTGATTCCATAATAACACAATGGATAAAATGCTAAGCAAGTGCATATTGATTATCTGGAGGGCAGGCTACACAAATAAACAAGGTATGCAAAGGGCCGAAATGGATCGCTGGGTCCTACCACCTTGGTGAAAACTTGCTGGGACCCGAGGGGTATATATGCCTCTTGCAAAAGCTTCAGCAGATACCATTGGGGAACAGGCTTTGACCCCAAAGGTGATGTCTTTTCCCTTCAGATTTAGTCACAGAACATCACTGGGACAGAACAATACATCCACACAGAGCAAACTTGAACTAATATAAACTTCTTTTTACGATTAATTTTCACACTTTTATCATATAGTGACCAGTGGTGTTGTAAATACCTAAAGAGTTACGTATGCCAAGTAAGCATACATGTAAGTGACTTGTAAAAGTTTATACGATTAATACCGTTCCAAATTATCCTACATCCTATCCAGGATATATGGATAATCCCGCGGTAACTAAAGAGCCTATCCTTTAGTCGTACTTTTAAGAGTTAGGTGGTCAGTCTCTACGAATTCGTATTTTATTACAAAAATAATAAGGATTATAAATATAATAAATGTCCCCTTCGTAGTTTAAGCCTACCTTTTTAGGTACTCTTCAACCGTGTTCGCTATACAACAGTAACTCTGTTATATGCCGCCTCTTTGGCTAGGCCATCAATCAATCAAACAGTGCATACTGATTATTCACATATCAGAAATCATGCTCACCCTCTGTAGGTTTTCCCCCGGTTGGGATCCTTCTGGTCCAGGGAAGAAAAAGTGAAAACGTACTCAAGAATTCCAAGTTCCAGTCAGATGATTGTAATAAATGTTTAACAATATTTATTAAAAGAATCAAAATGAAAAGAATACTTGTTACAGAATATAATAGAGTACTTAGCTAACAGAGTAATATTAGCTAGGCTTTAACTTCTTGCATCCGGGAACTGCTGGCGTCCCGGACTGGAGATTGCAAGGATGAGCGACGAGTCTTGTCCAATTCTCTTCTTTTATATCCCGAATTGAAGTGCCTTCATCATATTTACTGTAAGGCACACATGATTTTAATCACATGTACAACTGCTGATCCCAGCTAGTGTAGTCTATTTCTGTACCCTGACTGTCCAGTCAGTGGCGGTTCCTCCGAAGATACAATAGTTCCTTTGTATGTGTGGACAACGACCCTTGTCACTGCTCTCTCATGTGACTTGAGAGAGGCAGAGATGGACAATGAACTCTTTATTTGCAACATTATTTTTAGACTGTCATATGCTTTAGCAACCCAGAGAGTGCATCTGCAGCTACAGGTTTCTTATTGTGACCCTTTCTGCGTTGACGTCGAGTTTGAGGTGTAGTTGAAGTGAATGAAATGTCGCTCTCAGGTGGAGCCTCGTCACCTGGCATTACAGACTACATGTGGTGTGATAGAACTTCAAGACCCTAGGCATAGTTGTCTATAGTAACATGGAAGCAAATAAGAAGAACCTGTCAAAGTCTAGAACTCTTGATTCATTTGATTCCATAATAACCCAATGGAAGAAATGCTAAGCAAGTGCATATTGATTATCTGGAGGGCAGGCTACATGAATAAACAAGGTATGCAAAGGGGCGAAATGGATCGCTGGGTTCTACCATCTTGGTGAAAACTTGCTGGGACCCGAGGGGTATATATGCCTCTTGCAAAAGCTTCAGCAGATATCATTGGGGAACAGGCTTTGACCCCATAGGTGATATCTTTTCCCTTCAGATTTAGTCACAGAATATCACTGGAACAGAAAAATACATCCACACAGAGCAAACTTGAACAAATATAAATTTCTTACGATTAATTTTCACACTTTTATCATATAGTGACCAGTGGTGTTGTAAATACCTAAAGAGTTACATATGTCAAGTAAGCATACATGTAAGTGACTACATGTGGTGTGATCGAACTTCAAGACCCTAGGCATAGTTGTCTATAGTAAAATGAAATAAAATAAGAAGAACCTGTCAAAGTCTAGAACTCTTGATTAGTTTGATTCCATAATAGCCCAATGGAAGAAATGCTAAGCAAGTGCATATTGATTATCTGGAAGGCAGGCTTCATGAATAAACAAGGTATGCAAAGGGCCGAAATGGATCGCTGGGTCCTACCACCTTGGTGAAAACTTCCTGGGACCTGAGGGGTATATATGCCTCTTGCGAAAGCTTCAGCAGATACCATTGGGGAACAGGCTTTGACCCCATAGGTGATATCTTTTCCCTTCAGATTTAGTCACAGAACATCACTGGAACAGAACAATACATCCACACAGAGCAAACTTGAACAAATATAAATTTCTTACGATTAATTTTCACACTTTTATCATATAGTGACCAGTGGTTTTGTAAATACCTAAAGAGTTACATATGTCAAGTAAGCATACATGCAAGTGACTACATGTGGTGTGATAGAACTTCAAGACCCTAGGCATAGTTGTCTATAGTAACATGAAAGCAAATAAGAAGAACCTGTCAAAGTCTAGAACTCTTGATTAGTTTGATTCCATAATAACCCAATGGATAAAATGCTAAGCAAGTGCATATTGATTACCTGGAGGGCAGGCTACACGAATAAACAAGGTATGCAAAGGGCCGAAATGGATCGCTGGGTCCTACCACCTTGGTGAAAACTTGCTGGGACCCGAGGGGTATATATGCCTCTTGCAAAAGTGTCAGCAGATACCATTGGGGAGCAGGCTTTGACCCCATAGGTGATATCTTTTCCCTTTAGATTTAGTCACAGAACATCACTGAAACAGAACAATAAATCCACACAGAGCAAACTTGAACTAATATAAATTTCTTACGATTAATTTCCACACTTTTATCATATAGTGATCAGTGGTGTTGTAAATACCTAAAGAGTTACATATGCCAAGTAATCATACATGTAAGTGACTACATGTGGTGTGATAGAACTTCAAGACCCTAAGCATAGTTGTCTATAGCAACATGAAAGCAAATAAGAAGAACCTGTCAAAGTCTAGAACTCTTGATTAGTTTGATTCCATAATAACCCAATGGAAGAAATGCTAAGCAAGTGCATATTGATTATCTGGAAGGCAGACTTCATGAATAAACAAGGTATGCAAAGGGCCGAAATGGATCGCTGGGTCCTACCACCTTGGTGAAAACTTGCTGGGACCCGAGGGGTATATATGCCTCTTGCAAAATCTTCTGCAGATACTATTGGGGAACAGGCTTTGACCCCGTAGGTGATATATTTTCCCTTCAGATTTAGTCAAAGAACATCACTGAAACAGAACAATACATCCACACAGAGCAAACTTGAACTAATATACATTTCTCACGATTCATTTTTACACTTTTATCATATAGTGACCAGTGGTGTTGTAAATACCTAAAGAGTTACATATGCCAAGTAAGCATACATGTAAGTGACTACATGTGGTGTGATAGAACTTCAAGACCCTAGGCATAGTTGTCTATAGTAAAATGGAAGCAAATAAGAAGAACCTGTCAAAGTCTAGAACTCTTGATTCATTTGATTCCATAATAACCCAATGGAAGAAATGCTAAGCAAGTGCATATTGATTATCTGGAGGGCAGGCTACATGAATAAACAAGGTATGCAAAGGGGCGAAATGGATCGCTGGGTCCTACCATCTTGGTGAAAACTTGCTGGGACCCGAGGGGTATATATGCCTCTTGCAAAAGCTTCAGCAGATACCATTGGGGAGCAGGCTTTGACCCTGTAAGTGATATCTTTTCCCTTCAGATTTAGTCAAAGAACATCACTGGAACAGAACAATACATCCACACAGAGCAAACTTGAACTAATATAAACTTCTTCTTACGATTAATTTTCACACTTTTATCATATAGTGACCAGTGGTGTTGTAAATACCTAAAGAGTTAAATATGCCAAGTAAGCATACATGTAAGTGACTACATGTGGTGTGATAGAACTTCAAGACCCTAGGCATAGTTGTCTATAGTAACATGAAAGCAAATAAGAAGAACCTGTCAAAGTCTAGAACTCTTGATTAGTTTGATTCCATAATAACCCAATGGATAAAATGCTAAGCAAGTGCATATTGATTACCTGGAGGGCAGGCTACACGAATAAACAAGGTATGCAAAGGGCCGAAATGGATCGCTGGGTCCTACCACCTTGGTGAAAACTTGCTGGGACCCGAGGGGTATATATGCCTCTTGCAAAAGTGTCAGCAGATACCATTGGGGAGCAGGCTTTGACCCCATAGGTGATATCTTTTCCCTTCAGATTTAGTCACAGAACATCACTGAAACAGAACAATAAATCCACACAGAGCAAACTTGAACTAATATAAATTTCTTACGATTAATTTTCACACTTTTATCATATAGTGACCAGTGGTGTTGTAAATACCTAAAGAGTTACATATGCCAAGTAAGCATACATGTAAGTGACTACATGTGGTGTGATAGAACTTCAAGACCCTAGGCATAGTTGTCTATAGCAACATGAAAGCAAATAAGAAGAACCTGTCAAAGTCTAGAACTCTTGATTAGTTTGATTTCATAATAACCCAATGGAAGAAATGCTAAGCAAGTGCATATTGATTATCTGGAAGGCAGACTTCATGAATAAACAAGGTATGCAAAGGGCAGAAATGGATCGCTGGGTCCTACCACCTTGGTGAAAACTTGCTGGGACCCGAGGGGTATATATGCCTCTTGCAAAATCTTCTGCAGATACCATTGGGGAACAGGCTTTGACCCCGTAGGTGATATATTTTCCCTTCAGATTTAGTCACAGAACATCACTGGAACAGAACAATACATCCACACAGAGCAAACTTGAACTAATATACATTTCTTACGATTAATTTTTACACTTTTATCATATAGTGACCAGTGGTGTTGTAAATACCTAAAGAGTTACATATGCCAAGTAAGCATACATGTAAGTGACTACATGTGGTGTGATAGAACTTCAAGACCCTAGGCATAGTTGTCTATAGTAACATGGAAGCAAATAAGAAGAACCTGTCAAAGTCTAGAACTCTTGATTCATTTGATTCCATAATAACCCAATGGAAGAAATGCTAAGCAAGTGCATATTGATTATCTGGAGGGCAGGCTACATGAATAAACAAGGTATGCAAAGGGGCGAAATGGATCGCTGGGTCCTACCATCTTGGTGAAAACTTGCTGGGACCCGAGGGGTATATATGCCTCTTGCAATAGCTTCAGCAGATACCATTGGGGAGCAGGCTTTGACCCTGTAGGTGATATCTTTTCCCTTCAGATTTAGTCAAAGAACATCACTGGAACAGAACAATACATCCACACAGAGCAAACTTGAACTAATATAAACTTCTTCTTACGATTCATTTTCACACTTTTATCATATAGTGACCAGTGGTGTTGTAAATCCCTAAAGAGTTAAATTTGCCAAGTAAGCATACATGTAAGTGACTACATGTGGTGTGATAGAACTTCAAGACCCTAGGCATAGTTGTCTATAGTAACATGAAAGCAAATAAGAATAACCTGTCAAAGTCTAGAACTCTTGATTAGTTTGATTTCATAATAACCCAATGGAAGAAATGCTAAGCAAGTACATATTGATTATCTGGAAGGCAGGCTACGCGAATAAACAGGGTATGCAAAGGGGCGAAATGGATCGCTGGGTCCTACCATCTTGGTGAAAACTTCCTGGGACCTGAGGGGTATATATGCCTCTTGCAAAAGCTTCAACAGATACCATTGGGGAAGAGGCTTTGACCCCATAGGTGATATCTTTTCCCTTCAGATTTAGTCACAGAACATCACTGGAACAGAACAATAAATCCATACAGAGCAAACTTGAACAAATATAAATTTCTTACGATTAATTTTCACACTTTTATCATATAGTGACCAGTGGTGTTGTAAATACCTAAAGAGTTACATATGTCAAGTAAGCATACATGTAAGTGACTACATGTGGTGTGATAGAACTTCAAGACCCTAGGCATAGTTGTCTATAGTAACATGAAAGCAAATAAGAAGAACCTCTCAAAGTCTAGAACTCTTGATTAGTTTGATTCCATAATAACCCAATGGATAAAATGCTAAGCAAGTGCATATTGATTACCTGGAGGGCAGGCTACACGAATAAACAAGGTATGCAAAGGGCCGAAATGGATCGCTGGGTCCTACCACCTTGGTGAAAACTTGCTGGGACCCGAGGGGTATATATGCCTCTTGCAAAAGTGTCAGCAGATACCATTGGGGAGCAGGCTTTGACCCCATAGGTGATATCTTTTCCCTTCAGATTTAGTCACAGAACATCACTGAAACAGAACAATAAATCCACACAGAGCAAACTTGAACTAATATAAATTTCTTACGATTAATTTTCACACTTTTATCATATAGTGACCAGTGGTGTTGTAAATACCTAAAGAGTTACATATGCCAAGTAAGCATACATGTAAGTGACTACATGTGGTGTGATAGAACTTCAAGACCCTAGGCATAGTTGTCTATAGCAACAGGAAAGCAAATAAGAAGAACCTGTCAAAGTCTAGAACTCTTGATTAGTTTGATTTCATAATAACCCAATGGAAGAAATGCTAAGCAAGTGCATATTGATTATCTGGAAGGCAGACTTCATGAATAAACAAGGTATGCAAAGGGCAGAAATGGATCGCTGGGTCCTACCACCTTGGTGAAAACTTGCTGGGACCCGAGGGGTATATATGCCTCTTGCAAAATCTTCTGCAGATACCATTGGGGAACAGGCTTTGACCCCGTAGGTGATATATTTTCCCTTCAGATTTAGTCACAGAACATCACTGGAACAGAACAATACATCCACACAGAGCAAACTTGAACTAATATACATTTCTTACGATTAATTTTTACACTTTTATCATATAGTGACCAGTGGTGTTGTAAATACCTAAAGAGTTACATATGCCAAGTAAGCATACATGTAAGTGACTACATGTGGTGTGATAGAACTTCAAGACCCTAGGCATAGTTGTCTATAGTAACATGAAAGCAAATAAGAAGAACCTGTCAAAGTCTAGAACTCTTGATTAGTTTGATTCCATAATAACCCAATGGATAAAATGCTAAGCAAGTGCATATTGATTACCTGGAGGGCAGGCTACACGAATAAACAAGGTATGCAAAGGGCCGAAATGGATCGCTGGGTCCTACCACCTTGGTGAAAACTTGCTGGGACCCGAGGGGTATATATGCCTCTTGCAAAAGTGTCAGCAGATACCATTGGGGAGCAGGCTTTGACCCCATAGGTGATATCTTTTCCCTTTAGATTTAGTCACAGAACATCACTGAAACAGAACAATAAATCCACACAGAGCAAACTTGAACTAATATAAATTTCTTACGATTAATTTCCACACTTTTATCATATAGTGACCAGTGGTGTTGTAAATACCTAAAGAGTTACATATGCCAAGTAATCATACATGTAAGTGACTACATGTGGTGTGATAGAACTTCAAGACCCTAAGCATAGTTGTCTATAGCAACATGAAAGCAAATAAGAAGAACCTGTCAAAGTCTAGAACTCTTGATTAGTTTGATTCCATAATAACCCAATGGAAGAAATGCTAAGCAAGTGCATATTGATTATCTGGAAGGCAGACTTCATGAATAAACAAGGTATGCAAAGGGCCGAAATGGATCGCTGGGTCCTACCACCTTGGTGAAAACTTGCTGGGACCCGAGGGGTATATATGCCTCTTGCAAAATCTTCTGCAGATACCATTGGGGAACAGGCTTTGACCCCGTAGGTGATATATTTTCCCTTCAGATTTAGTCACAGAACATCACTGGAACAGAACAATACATCCACACAGAGCAAACTTGAACTAATATACATTTCTTACGATTAATTTTTACACTTTTATCATATAGTGACCAGTGGTGTTGTAAATACCTAAAGAGTTACATATGCCAAGTAAGCATACATGTAAGTGACTACATGTGGTGTGATAGAACTTCAAGACCCTAGGCATAGTTGTCTATAGTAACATGGAAGCAAATAAGAAGAACCTGTCAAAGTCTAGAACTCTTGATTCATTTGATTCCATAATAACCCAATGGAAGAAATGCTAAGCAAGTGCATATTGATTATCTGGAGGGCAGGCTACATGAATAAACAAGGTATGCAAAGGGGCGAAATGGATCGCTGGGTCCTACCATCTTGGTGAAAACTTGCTGGGACCCGAGGGGTATATATGCCTCTTGCAATAGCTTCAGCAGATACCATTGGGGAGCAGGCTTTGACCCTGTAGGTGATATCTTTTCCCTTCAGATTTAGTCAAAGAACATCACTGGAACAGAACAATACATCCACACAGAGCAAACTTGAACTAATATAAACTTCTTCTTACGATTCATTTTCACACTTTTATCATATAGTGACCAGTGGTGTTGTAAATCCCTAAAGAGTTAAATTTGCCAAGTAAGCATACATGTAAGTGACTACATGTGGTGTGATAGAACTTCAAGACCCTAGGCATAGTTGTCTATAGTAACATGAAAGCAAATAAGAATAACCTGTCAAAGTCTAGAACTCTTGATTAGTTTGATTTCATAATAACCCAATGGAAGAAATGCTAAGCAAGTACATATTGATTATCTGGAAGGCAGGCTACGCGAATAAACAGGGTATGCAAAGGGGCGAAATGGATCGCTGGGTCCTACCATCTTGGTGAAAACTTCCTGGGACCTGAGGGGTATATATGCCTCTTGCAAAAGCTTCAACAGATACCATTGGGGAAGAGGCTTTGACCCCATAGGTGATATCTTTTCCCTTCAGATTTAGTCACAGAACATCACTGGAACAGAACAATAAATCCATACAGAGCAAACTTGAACAAATATAAATTTCTTACGATTAATTTTCACACTTTTATCATATAGTGACCAGTGGTGTTGTAAATACCTAAAGAGTTACATATGTCAAGTAAGCATACATGTAAGTGACTACATGTGGTGTGATAGAACTTCAAGACCCTAGGCATAGTTGTCTATAGTAACATGAAAGCAAATAAGAAGAACCTGTCAAAGTCTAGAACTCTTGATTAGTTTGATTCCATAATAACCCAATGGATAAAATGCTAAGCAAGTGCATATTGATTACCTGGAGGGCAGGCTACATGAATAAACAAGGTATGCAAAGGGCCGAAATGGATCGCTGGGTCCTACCACCTTGGTGAAAACTTGCTGGGACCCGAGGGGTATATATGCCTCTTGCAAAAGTGTCAGCAGATACCATTGGGGAGCAGGCTTTGACCCCATAGGTGATATCTTTTCCCTTCAGATTTAGTCACAGAACATCACTGAAACAGAACAATAAATCCACACAGAGCAAACTTGAACTAATATAAATTTCTTACGATTAATTTTCACACTTTTATCATATAGTGACCAGTGGTGTTGTAAATACCTAAAGAGTTACATATGCCAAGTAAGCATACATGTAAGTGACTACATGTGGTGTGATAGAACTTCAAGACCCTAGGCATAGTTGTCTATAGCAACATGAAAGCAAATAAGAAGAACCTGTCAAAGTCTAGAACTCTTGATTAGTTTGATTTCATAATAACCCAATGGAAGAAATGCTAAGCAAGTGCATATTGATTATCTGGAAGGCAGACTTCATGAATAAACAAGGTATGCAAAGGGCAGAAATGGATCGCTGGGTCCTACCACCTTGGTGAAAACTTGCTGGGACCCGAGGGGTATATATGCCTCTTGCAAAATCTTCTGCAGATACCATTGGGGAACAGGCTTTGACCCCGTAGGTGATATATTTTCCCTTCAGATTTAGTCACAGAACATCACTGGAACAGAACAATACATCCACACAGAGCAAACTTGAACTAATATACATTTCTTACGATTAATTTTTACACTTTTATCATATAGTGACCAGTGGTGTTGTAAATACCTAAAGAGTTACATATGCCAAGTAAGCATACATGTAAGTGACTACATGTGGTGTGATAGAACTTCAAGACCCTAGGCATAGTTGTCTATAGTAACATGAAAGCAAATAAGAAGAACCTGTCAAAGTCTAGAACTCTTGATTAGTTTGATTCCATAATAACCCAATGGATAAAATGCTAAGCAAGTGCATATTGATTACCTGGAGGGCAGGCTACACGAATAAACAAGGTATGCAAAGGGCCGAAATGGATCGCTGGGTCCTACCACCTTGGTGAAAACTTGCTGGGACCCGAGGGGTATATATGCCTCTTGCAAAAGTGTCAGCAGATACCATTGGGGAGCAGGCTTTGACCCCATAGGTGATATCTTTTCCCTTTAGATTTAGTCACAGAACATCACTGAAACAGAACAATAAATCCACACAGAAGAACAATATATATTAGTTCAAGCAAACTTGAACTAATATAAATTTCTTACGATTAATTTCCACACTTTTATCATATAGTGACCAGTGGTGTTGTAAATACCTAAAGAGTTACATATGCCAAGTAATCATACATGTAAGTGACTACATGTGGTGTGATAGAACTTCAAGACCCTAAGCATAGTTGTCTATAGCAACATGAAAGCAAATAAGAAGAACCTGTCAAAGTCTAGAACTCTTGATTAGTTTGATTCCATAATAACCCAATGGAAGAAATGCTAAGCAAGTGCATATTGATTATCTGGAAGGCAGACTTCATGAATAAACAAGGTATGCAAAGGGCCGAAATGGATCGCTGGGTCCTACCACCTTGGTGAAAACTTGCTGGGACCCGAGGGGTATATATGCCTCTTGCAAAATCTTCTGCAGATACCATTGGGGAACAGGCTTTGACCCCGTAGGTGATATATTTTCCCTTCAGATTTAGTCACAGAACATCACTGGAACAGAACAATACATCCACACAGAGCAAACTTGAACTAATATACATTTCTTACGATTAATTTTTACACTTTTATCATATAGTGACCAGTGGTGTTGTAAATACCTAAAGAGTTACATATGCCAAGTAAGCATACATGTAAGTGACTACATGTGGTGTGATAGAACTTCAAGACCCTAGGCATAGTTGTCTATAGTAACATGGAAGCAAATAAGAAGAACCTGTCAAAGTCTAGAACTCTTGATTCATTTGATTCCATAATAACCCAATGGAAGAAATGCTAAGCAAGTGCATATTGATTATCTGGAGGGCAGGCTACATGAATAAACAAGGTATGCAAAGGGGCGAAATGGATCGCTGGGTCCTACCATCTTGGTGAAAACTTGCTGGGACCCGAGGGGTATATATGCCTCTTGCAATAGCTTCAGCAGATACCATTGGGGAGCAGGCTTTGACCCTGTAGGTGATATCTTTTCCCTTCAGATTTAGTCAAAGAACATCACTGGAACAGAACAATACATCCACACAGAGCAAACTTGAACTAATATAAACTTCTTCTTACGATTCATTTTCACACTTTTATCATATAGTGACCAGTGGTGTTGTAAATCCCTAAAGAGTTAAATTTGCCAAGTAAGCATACATGTAAGTGACTACATGTGGTGTGATAGAACTTCAAGACCCTAGGCATAGTTGTCTATAGTAACATGAAAGCAAATAAGAATAACCTGTCAAAGTCTAGAACTCTTGATTAGTTTGATTTCATAATAACCCAATGGAAGAAATGCTAAGCAAGTACATATTGATTATCTGGAAGGCAGGCTACGCGAATAAACAGGGTATGCAAAGGGGCGAAATGGATCGCTGGGTCCTACCATCTTGGTGAAAACTTCCTGGGACCTGAGGGGTATATATGCCTCTTGCAAAAGCTTCAACAGATACCATTGGGGAAGAGGCTTTGACCCCATAGGTGATATCTTTTCCCTTCAGATTTAGTCACAGAACATCACTGGAACAGAACAATAAATCCATACAGAGCAAACTTGAACAAATATGAATTTCTTACGATTAATTTTCACACTTTTATCATATAGTGACCAGTGGTGTTGTAAATACCTAAAGAGTTACATATGTCAAGTAAGCATACATGTAAGTGACTACATGTGGTGTGATAGAACTTCAAGACCCTAGGCATAGTTGTCTATAGTAACATGAAAGCAAATAAGAAGAACCTGTCAAAGTCTAGAACTCTTGATTAGTTTGATTCCATAATAACCCAATGGATAAAATGCTAAGCAAGTGCATATTGATTACCTGGAGGGCAGGCTACACGAATAAACAAGGTATGCAAAGGGCCGAAATGGATCGCTGGGTCCTACCACCTTGGTGAAAACTTGCTGGGACCCGAGGGGTATATATGCCTCTTGCAAAAGTGTCAGCAGATACCATTGGGGAGCAGGCTTTGACCCCATAGGTGATATCTTTTCCCTTCAGATTTAGTCACAGAACATCACTGAAACAGAACAATAAATCCACACAGAGCAAACTTGAACTAATATAAATTTCTTACGATTAATTTTCACACTTTTATCATATAGTGACCAGTGGTGTTGTAAATACCTAAAGAGTTACATATGCCAAGTAAGCATACATGTAAGTGACTACATGTGGTGTGATAGAACTTCAAGACCCTAGGCATAGTTGTCTATAGCAACATGAAAGCAAATAAGAAGAACCTGTCAAAGTCTAGAACTCTTGATTAGTTTGATTTCATAATAACCCAATGGAAGAAATGCTAAGCAAGTGCATATTGATTATCTGGAAGGCAGACTTCATGAATAAACAAGGTATGCAAAGGGCAGAAATGGATCGCTGGGTCCTACCACCTTGGTGAAAACTTGCTGGGACCCGAGGGGTATATATGCCTCTTGCAAAATCTTCTGCAGATACCATTGGGGAACAGGCTTTGACCCCGTAGGTGATATATTTTCCCTTCAGATTTAGTCACAGAACATCACTGGAACAGAACAATACATCCACACAGAGCAAACTTGAACTAATATACATTTCTTACGATTAATTTTTACACTTTTATCATATAGTGACCAGTGGTGTTGTAAATACCTAAAGAGTTACATATGCCAAGTAAGCATACATGTAAGTGACTACATGTGGTGTGATAGAACTTCAAGACCCTAGGCATAGTTGTCTATAGTAACATGAAAGCAAATAAGAAGAACCTGTCAAAGTCTAGAACTCTTGATTAGTTTGATTCCATAATAACCCAATGGATAAAATGCTAAGCAAGTGCATATTGATTACCTGGAGGGCAGGCTACACGAATAAACAAGGTATGCAAAGGGCCGAAATGGATCGCTGGGTCCTACCACCTTGGTGAAAACTTGCTGGGACCCGAGGGGTATATATGCCTCTTGCAAAAGTGTCAGCAGATACCATTGGGGAGCAGGCTTTGACCCCATAGGTGATATCTTTTCCCTTTAGATTTAGTCACAGAACATCACTGAAACAGAACAATAAATCCACACAGAGCAAACTTGAACTAATATAAATTTCTTACGATTAATTTCCACACTTTTATCATATAGTGACCAGTGGTGTTGTAAATACCTAAAGAGTTACATATGCCAAGTAATCATACATGTAAGTGACTACATGTGGTGTGATAGAACTTCAAGACCCTAAGCATAGTTGTCTATAGCAACATGAAAGCAAATAAGAAGAACCTGTCAAAGTCTAGAACTCTTGATTAGTTTGATTCCATAATAACCCAATGGAAGAAATGCTAAGCAAGTGCATATTGATTATCTGGAAGGCAGACTTCATGAATAAACAAGGTATGCAAAGGGCCGAAATGGATCGCTGGGTCCTACCACCTTGGTGAAAACTTGCTGGGACCCGAGGGGTATATATGCCTCTTGCAAAATCTTCTGCAGATACCATTGGGGAATAGGCTTTGACCCCGTAGGTGATATATTTTCCCTTCAGATTTAGTCAAAGAACATCACTGAAACAGAACAATACATCCACACAGAGCAAACTTGAACTAATATACATTTCTCACGATTCATTTTTACACTTTTATCATATAGTGACCAGTGGTGTTGTAAATACCTAAAGAGTTACATATGCCAAGTAAGCATACATGTAAGTGACTACATGTGGTGTGATAGAACTTCAAGACCCTAGGCATAGTTGTCTATAGTAAAATGGAAGCAAATAAGAAGAACCTGTCAAAGTCTAGAACTCTTGATTCATTTGATTCCATAATAACCCAATGGAAGAAATGCTAATCAAGTGCATATTGATTATCTGGAGGGCAGGCTACATGAATAAACAAGGTATGCAAAGGGGCGAAATGGATCGCTGGGTCCTACCATCTTGGTGAAAACTTGCTGGGACCCGAGGGGTATATATGCCTCTTGCAAAAGCTTCAGCAGATACCATTGGGGAGCAGGCTTTGACCCTGTAAGTGATATCTTTTCCCTTCAGATTTAGTCAAAGAACATCACTGGAACAGAACAATACATCCACACAGAGCAAACTTGAACTAATATAAACTTCTTCTTACGATTAATTTTCACACTTTTATCATATAGTGACCAGTGGTGTTGTAAATACCTAAAGAGTTAAATATGCCAAGTAAGCATACATGTAAGTGACTACATGTGGTGTGATAGAACTTCAAGACCCTAGGCATAGTTGTCTATAGTAACATGAAAGCAAATAAGAAGAACCTGTCAAAGTCTAGAACTCTTGATTAGTTTGATTCCATAATAACCCAATGGATAAAATGCTAAGCAAGTGCATATTGATTACCTGGAGGGCAGGCTACACGAATAAACAAGGTATGCAAAGGGCCGAAATGGATCGCTGGGTCCTACCACCTTGGTGAAAACTTGCTGGGACCCGAGGGGTATATATGCCTCTTGCAAAAGTGTCAGCAGATACCATTGGGGAGCAGGCTTTGACCCCATAGGTGATATCTTTTCCCTTCAGATTTAGTCACAGAACATCACTGAAACAGAACAATAAATCCACACAGAGCAAACTTGAACTAATATAAATTTCTTACGATTAATTTTCACACTTTTATCATATAGTGACCAGTGGTGTTGTAAATACCTAAAGAGTTACATATGCCAAGTAAGCATACATGTAAGTGACTACATGTGGTGTGATAGAACTTCAAGACCCTAGGCATAGTTGTCTATAGCAACATGAAAGCAAATAAGAAGAACCTGTCAAAGTCTAGAACTCTTGATTAGTTTGATTTCATAATAACCCAATGGAAGAAATGCTAAGCAAGTGCATATTGATTATCTGGAAGGCAGACTTCATGAATAAACAAGGTATGCAAAGGGCAGAAATGGATCGCTGGGTCCTACCACCTTGGTGAAAACTTGCTGGGACCCGAGGGGTATATATGCCTCTTGCAAAATCTTCTCCAGATACCATTGGGGAACAGGCTTTGACCCCGTAGGTGATATATTTTCCCTTCAGATTTAGTCACAGAACATCACTGGAACAGAACAATACATCCACACAGAGCAAACTTGAACTAATATACATTTCTTACGATTAATTTTTACACTTTTATCATATAGTGACCAGTGGTGTTGTAAATACCTAAAGAGTTACATATGCCAAGTAAGCATACATGTAAGTGACTACATGTGGTGTGATAGAACTTCAAGACCCTAGGCATAGTTGTCTATAGTAACATGGAAGCAAATAAGAAGAACCTGTCAAAGTCTAGAACTCTTGATTCATTTGATTCCATAATAACCCAATGGAAGAAATGCTAAGCAAGTGCATATTGATTATCTGGAGGGCAGGCTACATGAATAAACAAGGTATGCAAAGGGGCGAAATGGATCGCTGGGTCCTACCATCTTGGTGAAAACTTGCTGGGACCCGAGGGGTATATATGCCTCTTGCAATAGCTTCAGCAGATACCATTGGGGAGCAGGCTTTGACCCTGTAGGTGATATCTTTTCCCTTCAGATTTAGTCAAAGAACATCACTGGAACAGAACAATACATCCACACAGAGCAAACTTGAACTAATATAAACTTCTTCTTACGATTCATTTTCACACTTTTATCATATAGTGACCAGTGGTGTTGTAAATCCCTAAAGAGTTAAATTTGCCAAGTAAGCATACATGTAAGTGACTACATGTGGTGTGATAGAACTTCAAGACCCTAGGCATAGTTGTCTATAGTAACATGAAAGCAAATAAGAATAACCTGTCAAAGTCTAGAACTCTTGATTAGTTTGATTTCATAATAACCCAATGGAAGAAATGCTAAGCAAGTACATATTGATTATCTGGAAGGCAGGCTACGCGAATAAACAGGGTATGCAAAGGGGCGAAATGGATCGCTGGGTCCTACCATCTTGGTGAAAACTTCCTGGGACCTGAGGGGTATATATGCCTCTTGCAAAAGCTTCAACAGATACCATTGGGGAAGAGGCTTTGACCCCATAGGTGATATCTTTTCCCTTCAGATTTAGTCACAGAACATCACTGGAACAGAACAATAAATCCATACAGAGCAAACTTGAACAAATATAAATTTCTTACGATTAATTTTCACACTTTTATCATATAGTGACCAGTGGTGTTGTAAATACCTAAAGAGTTACATATGCCAAGTAAGCATACATGTAAGTGACTACATGTGGTGTGATAGAACTTCAAGACCCTAGGCATAGTTGTCTATAGCAACATGAAAGCAAATAAGAAGAACCTGTCAAAGTCTAGAACTCTTGATTAGTTTGATTTCATAATAACCCAATGGAAGAAATGCTAAGCAAGTGCATATTGATTATCTGGAAGGCAGACTTCATGAATAAACAAGGTATGCAAAGGGCAGAAATGGATCGCTGGGTCCTACCACCTTGGTGAAAACTTGCTGGGACCCGAGGGGTATATATGCCTCTTGCAAAATCTTCTGCAGATACCATTGGGGAACAGGCTTTGACCCCGTAGGTGATATATTTTCCCTTCAGATTTAGTCACAGAACATCACTGGAACAGAACAATACATCCACACAGAGCAAACTTGAACTAATATACATTTCTTACGATTAATTTTTACACTTTTATCATATAGTGACCAGTGGTGTTGTAAATACCTAAAGAGTTACATATGCCAAGTAAGCATACATGTAAGTGACTACATGTGGTGTGATAGAACTTCAAGACCCTAGGCATAGTTGTCTATAGTAACATGAAAGCAAATAAGAAGAACCTGTCAAAGTCTAGAACTCTTGATTAGTTTGATTCCATAATAACCCAATGGATAAAATGCTAAGCAAGTGCATATTGATTACCTGGAGGGCAGGCTACACGAATAAACAAGGTATGCAAAGGGCCGAAATGGATCGCTGGGTCCTACCACCTTGGTGAAAACTTGCTGGGACCCGAGGGGTATATATGCCTCTTGCAAAAGTGTCAGCAGATACCATTGGGGAGCAGGCTTTGACCCCATAGGTGATATCTTTTCCCTTTAGATTTAGTCACAGAACATCACTGAAACAGAACAATAAATCCACACAGAGCAAACTTGAACTAATATAAATTTCTTACGATTAATTTCCACACTTTTATCATATAGTGACCAGTGGTGTTGTAAATACCTAAAGAGTTACATATGCCAAGTAATCATACATGTAAGTGACTACATGTGGTGTGATAGAACTTCAAGACCCTAAGCATAGTTGTCTATAGCAACATGAAAGCAAATAAGAAGAACCTGTCAAAGTCTAGAACTCTTGATTAGTTTGATTCCATAATAACCCAATGGAAGAAATGCTAAGCAAGTGCATATTGATTATCTGGAAGGCAGACTTCATGAATAAACAAGGTATGCAAAGGGCCGAAATGGATCGCTGGGTCCTACCACCTTGGTGAAAACTTGCTGGGACCCGAGGGGTATATATGCCTCTTGCAAAATCTTCTGCAGATACCATTGGGGAACAGGCTTTGACCCCGTAGGTGATATATTTTCCCTTCAGATTTAGTCACAGAACATCACTGGAACAGAACAATACATCCACACAGAGCAAACTTGAACTAATATACATTTCTTACGATTAATTTTTACACTTTTATCATATAGTGACCAGTGGTGTTGTAAATACCTAAAGAGTTACATATGCCAAGTAAGCATACATGTAAGTGACTACATGTGGTGTGATAGAACTTCAAGACCCTAGGCATAGTTGTCTATAGTAACATGGAAGCAAATAAGAAGAACCTGTCAAAGTCTAGAACTCTTGATTCATTTGATTCCATAATAACCCAATGGAAGAAATGCTAAGCAAGTGCATATTGATTATCTGGAGGGCAGGCTACATGAATAAACAAGGTATGCAAAGGGGCGAAATGGATCGCTGGGTCCTACCATCTTGGTGAAAACTTGCTGGGACCCGAGGGGTATATATGCCTCTTGCAATAGCTTCAGCAGATACCATTGGGGAGCAGGCTTTGACCCTGTAGGTGATATCTTTTCCCTTCAGATTTAGTCAAAGAACATCACTGGAACAGAACAATACATCCACACAGAGCAAACTTGAACTAATATAAACTTCTTCTTACGATTCATTTTCACACTTTTATCATATAGTGACCAGTGGTGTTGTAAATCCCTAAAGAGTTAAATTTGCCAAGTAAGCATACATGTAAGTGACTACATGTGGTGTGATAGAACTTCAAGACCCTAGGCATAGTTGTCTATAGTAACATGAAAGCAAATAAGAATAACCTGTCAAAGTCTAGAACTCTTGATTAGTTTGATTTCATAATAACCCAATGGAAGAAATGCTAAGCAAGTACATATTGATTATCTGGAAGGCAGGCTACGCGAATAAACAGGGTATGCAAAGGGGCGAAATGGATCGCTGGGTCCTACCATCTTGGTGAAAACTTCCTGGGACCTGAGGGGTATATATGCCTCTTGCAAAAGCTTCAACAGATACCATTGGGGAAGAGGCTTTGACCCCATAGGTGATATCTTTTCCCTTCAGATTTAGTCACAGAACATCACTGGAACAGAACAATAAATCCATACAGAGCAAACTTGAACAAATATGAATTTCTTACGATTAATTTTCACACTTTTATCATATAGTGACCAGTGGTGTTGTAAATACCTAAAGAGTTACATATGTCAAGTAAGCATACATGTAAGTGACTACATGTGGTGTGATAGAACTTCAAGACCCTAGGCATAGTTGTCTATAGTAACATGAAAGCAAATAAGAAGAACCTGTCAAAGTCTAGAACTCTTGATTAGTTTGATTCCATAATAACCCAATGGATAAAATGCTAAGCAAGTGCATATTGATTACCTGGAGGGCAGGCTACACGAATAAACAAGGTATGCAAAGGGCCGAAATGGATCGCTGGGTCCTACCACCTTGGTGAAAACTTGCTGGGACCCGAGGGGTATATATGCCTCTTGCAAAAGTGTCAGCAGGTACCATTGGGGAGCAGGCTTTGACCCCATAGGTGATATCTTTTCCCTTCAGATTTAGTCACAGAACATCACTGAAACAGAACAATAAATCCACACAGAGCAAACTTGAACTAATATAAATTTCTTACGATTAATTTTCACACTTTTATCATATAGTGACCAGTGGTGTTGTAAATACTTAAAGAGTTACATATGCCAAGTAAGCATACATGTAAGTGACTACATGTGGTGTGATAGAACTTCAAGACCCTAGGCATAGTTGTCTATAGCAACATGAAAGCAAATAAGAAGAACCTGTCAAAGTCTAGAACTCTTGATTAGTTTGATTTCATAATAACCCAATGGAAGAAATGCTAAGCAAGTGCATATTGATTATCTGGAAGGCAGACTTCATGAATAAACAAGGTATGCAAAGGGCAGAAATGGATCGCTGGGTCCTACCACCTTGGTGAAAACTTGCTGGGACCCGAGGGGTATATATGCCTCTTGCAAAATCTTCTGCAGATACCATTGGGGAACAGGCTTTGACCCCGTAGGTGATATATTTTCCCTTCAGATTTAGTCACAGAACATCACTGGAACAGAACAATACATCCACACAGAGCAAACTTGAACTAATATACATTTCTTACGATTAATTTTTACACTTTTATCATATAGTGACCAGTGGTGTTGTAAATACCTAAAGAGTTACATATGCCAAGTAAGCATACATGTAAGTGACTACATGTGGTGTGATAGAACTTCAAGACCCTAGGCATAGTTGTCTATAGTAACATGAAAGCAAATAAGAAGAACCTGTCAAAGTCTAGAACTCTTGATTAGTTTGATTCCATAATAACCCAATGGATAAAATGCTAAGCAAGTGCATATTGATTACCTGGAGGGCAGGCTACACGAATAAACAAGGTATGCAAAGGGCCGAAATGGATCGCTGGGTCCTACCACCTTGGTGAAAACTTGCTGGGACCCGAGGGGTATATATGCCTCTTGCAAAAGTGTCAGCAGATACCATTGGGGAGCAGGCTTTGACCCCATAGGTGATATCTTTTCCCTTTAGATTTAGTCACAGAACATCACTGAAACAGAACAATAAATCCACACAGAGCAAACTTGAACTAATATAAATTTCTTACGATTAATTTCCACACTTTTATCATATAGTGACCAGTGGTGTTGTAAATACCTAAAGAGTTACATATGCCAAGTAATCATACATGTAAGTGACTACATGTGGTGTGATAGAACTTCAAGACCCTAAGCATAGTTGTCTATAGCAACATGAAAGCAAATAAGAAGAACCTGTCAAAGTCTAGAACTCTTGATTAGTTTGATTCCATAATAACCCAATGGAAGAAATGCTAAGCAAGTGCATATTGATTATCTGGAAGGCAGACTTCATGAATAAACAAGGTATGCAAAGGGCCGAAATGGATCGCTGGGTCCTACCACCTTGGTGAAAACTTGCTGGGACCCGAGGGGTATATATGCCTCTTGCAAAATCTTCTGCAGATACCATTGGGGAACAGGCTTTGACCCCGTAGGTGATATATTTTCCCTTCAGATTTAGTCAAAGAACATCACTGAAACAGAACAATACATCCACACAGAGCAAACTTGAACTAATATACATTTCTCACGATTCATTTTTACACTTTTATCATATAGTGACCAGTGGTGTTGTAAATACCTAAAGAGTTACATATGCCAAGTAAGCATACATGTAAGTGACTACATGTGGTGTGATAGAACTTCAAGACCCTAGGCATAGTTGTCTATAGTAAAATGGAAGCAAATAAGAAGAACCTGTCAAAGTCTAGAACTCTTGATTCATTTGATTCCATAATAACCCAATGGAAGAAATGCTAATCAAGTGCATATTGATTATCTGGAGGGCAGGCTACATGAATAAACAAGGTATGCAAAGGGGCGAAATGGATCGCTGGGTCCTACCATCTTGGTGAAAACTTGCTGGGACCCGAGGGGTATATATGCCTCTTGCAAAAGCTTCAGCAGATACCATTGGGGAGCAGGCTTTGACCCTGTAAGTGATATCTTTTCCCTTCAGATTTAGTCAAAGAACATCACTGGAACAGAACAATACATCCACACAGAGCAAACTTGAACTAATATAAACTTCTTCTTACGATTAATTTTCACACTTTTATCATATAGTGACCAGTGGTGTTGTAAATACCTAAAGAGTTAAATATGCCAAGTAAGCATACATGTAAGTGACTACATGTGGTGTGATAGAACTTCAAGACCCTAGGCATTGTTGTCTATAGTAACATGAAAGCAAATAAGAAGAACCTGTCAAAGTCTAGAACTCTTGATTAGTTTGATTCCATAATAACCCAATGGATAAAATGCTAAGCAAGTGCATATTGATTACCTGGAGGGCAGGCTACACGAATAAACAAGGTATGCAAAGGGCCGAAATGGATCGCTGGGTCCTACCACCTTGGTGAAAACTTGCTGGGACCCGAGGGGTATATATGCCTCTTGCAAAAGTGTCAGCAGATACCATTGGGGAGCAGGCTTTGACCCCATAGGTGATATCTTTTCCCTTCAGATTTAGTCACAGAACATCACTGAAACAGAACAATAAATCCACACAGAGCAAACTTGAACTAATATAAATTTCTTACGATTAATTTTCACACTTTTATCATATAGTGACCAGTGGTGTTGTAAATACCTAAAGAGTTACATATGCCAAGTAAGCATACATGTAAGTGACTACATGTGGTGTGATAGAACTTCAAGACCCTAGGCATAGTTGTCTATAGCAACATGAAAGCAAATAAGAAGAACCTGTCAAAGTCTAGAACTCTTGATTAGTTTGATTTCATAATAACCCAATGGAAGAAATGCTAAGCAAGTGCATATTGATTATCTGGAAGGCAGACTTCATGAATAAACAAGGTATGCAAAGGGCAGAAATGGATCGCTGGGTCCTACCACCTTGGTGAAAACTTGCTGGGACCCGAGGGGTATATATGCCTCTTGCAAAATCTTCTGCAGATACCATTGGGGAACAGGCTTTGACCCCGTAGGTGATATATTTTCCCTTCAGATTTAGTCACAGAACATCACTGGAACAGAACAATACATCCACACAGAGCAAACTTGAACTAATATACATTTCTTACGATTAATTTTTACACTTTTATCATATAGTGACCAGTGGTGTTGTAAATACCTAAAGAGTTACATATGCCAAGTAAGCATACATGTAAGTGACTACATGTGGTGTGATAGAACTTCAAGACCCTAGGCATAGTTGTCTATAGTAACATGGAAGCAAATAAGAAGAACCTGTCAAAGTCTAGAACTCTTGATTCATTTGATTCCATAATAACCCAATGGAAGAAATGCTAAGCAAGTGCATATTGATTATCTGGAGGGCAGGCTACATGAATAAACAAGGTATGCAAAGGGGCGAAATGGATCGCTGGGTCCTACCATCTTGGTGAAAACTTGCTGGGACCCGAGGGGTATATATGCCTCTTGCAATAGCTTCAGCAGATACCATTGGGGAGCAGGCTTTGACCCTGTAGGTGATATCTTTTCCCTTCAGATTTAGTCAAAGAACATCACTGGAACAGAACAATACATCCACACAGAGCAAACTTGAACTAATATGAACTTCTTCTTACGATTCATTTTCACACTTTTATCATATAGTGACCAGTGGTGTTGTAAATCCCTAAAGAGTTAAATTTGCCAAGTAAGCATACATGTAAGTGACTACATGTGGTGTGATAGAACTTCAAGACCCTAGGCATAGTTGTCTATAGTAACATGAAAGCAAATAAGAATAACCTGTCAAAGTCTAGAACTCTTGATTAGTTTGATTTCATAATAACCCAATGGAAGAAATGCTAAGCAAGTACATATTGATTATCTGGAAGGCAGGCTACGCGAATAAACAGGGTATGCAAAGGGGCGAAATGGATCGCTGGGTCCTACCATCTTGGTGAAAACTTCCTGGGACCTGAGGGGTATATATGCCTCTTGCAAAAGCTTCAACAGATACCATTGGGGAAGAGGCTTTGACCCCATACGTGATATCTTTTCCCTTCAGATTTAGTCACAGAACATCACTGGAACAGAACAATAAATCCATACAGAGCAAACTTGAACAAATATAAATTTCTTACGATTAATTTTCACACTTTTATCATATAGTGACCAGTGGTGTTGTAAATACCTAAAGAGTTACATATGTCAAGTAAGCATACATGTAAGTGACTACATGTGGTGTGATAGAACTTCAAGACCCTAGGCATAGTTGTCTATAGTAACATGAAAGCAAATAAGAAGAACCTGTCAAAGTCTAGAACTCTTGATTAGTTTGATTCCATAATAACCCAATGGATAAAATGCTAAGCAAGTGCATATTGATTACCTGGAGGGCAGGCTACACGAATAAACAAGGTATGCAAAGGGCCGAAATGGATCGCTGGGTCCTACCACCTTGGTGAAAACTTGCTGGGACCCGAGGGGTATATATGCCTCTTGCAAAAGTGTCAGCAGATACCATTGGGGAGCAGGCTTTGACCCCATAGGTGATATCTTTTCCCTTCAGATTTAGTCACAGAACATCACTGAAACAGAACAATAAATCCACACAGAGCAAACTTGAACTAATATAAATTTCTTACGATTAATTTTCACACTTTTATCATATAGTGACCAGTGGTGTTGTAAATACCTAAAGAGTTACATATGCCAAGTAAGCATACATGTAAGTGACTACATGTGGTGTGATAGAACTTCAAGACCCTAGGCATAGTTGTCTATAGCAACATGAAAGCAAATAAGAAGAACCTGTCAAAGTCTAGAACTCTTGATTAGTTTGATTTCATAATAACCCAATGGAAGAAATGCTAAGCAAGTGCATATTGATTATCTGGAAGGCAGACTTCATGAATAAACAAGGTATGCAAAGGGCAGAAATGGATCGCTGGGTCCTACCACCTTGGTGAAAACTTGCTGGGACCCGAGGGGTATATATGCCTCTTGCAAAATCTTCTGCAGATACCATTGGGGAACAGGCTTTGACCCCGTAGGTGATATATTTTCCCTTCAGATTTAGTCACAGAACATCACTGGAACAGAACAATACATCCACACAGAGCAAACTTGAACTAATATACATTTCTTACGATTAATTTTTACACTTTTATCATATAGTGACCAGTGGTGTTGTAAATACCTAAAGAGTTACATATGCCAAGTAAGCATACATGTAAGTGACTACATGTGGTGTGATAGAACTTCAAGACCCTAGGCATAGTTGTCTATAGTAACATGGAAGCAAATAAGAAGAACCTGTCAAAGTCTAGAACTCTTGATTCATTTGATTCCATAATAACCCAATGGAAGAAATGCTAAGCAAGTGCATATTGATTATCTGGAGGGCAGGCTACATGAATAAACAAGGTATGCAAAGGGGCGAAATGGATCGCTGGGTCCTACCATCTTGGTGAAAACTTGCTGGGACCCGAGGGGTATATATGCCTCTTGCAATAACTTCAGCAGATACCATTGGGGAGCAGGCTTTGACCCTGTAGGTGATATCTTTTCCCTTCAGATTTAGTCAAAGAACATCACTGGAACAGAACAATACATCCACACAGAGCAAACTTGAACTAATATAAACTTCTTCTTACGATTAATTTTCACACTTTTATCATATAGTGACCAGTGGTGTTGTAAATCCCTAAAGAGTTAAATTTGCCAAGTAAGCATACATGTAAGTGACTACATGTGGTGTGATAGAACTTCAAGACCCTAGGCATAGTTGTCTATAGTAACATGAAAGCAAATAAGAATAACCTGTCAAAGTCTAGAACTCTTGATTAGTTTGATTTCATAATAACCCAATGGAAGAAATGCTAAGCAAGTACATATTGATTATCTGGAAGGCAGGCTACACGAATAAACAGGGTATGCAAAGGGGCGAAATGGATCGCTGGGTCCTACCATCTTGGTGAAAACTTCCTGGGACCTGAGGGGTATATATGCCTCTTGCAAAAGCTTCAACAGATACCATTGGGGAAGAGGCTTTGACCCCATAGGTGATATCTTTTCCCTTCAGATTTAGTCACAGAACATCACTGGAACAGAACAATAAATCCATACAGAGCAAACTTGAACAAATATAAATTTCTTACGATTAATTTTCACACTTTTATCATATAGTGACCAGTGGTGTTGTAAATACCTAAAGAGCTACATATGTCAAGTAAGCATACATGTAAGTGACTACATGTGGTGTGATAGAACTTCAAGACCCTAGGCATAGTTGTCTATAGTAACATGAAAGCAAATAAGAAGAACCTGTCAAAGTCTAGAACTCTTGATTAGTTTGATTCCATAATAACCCAATGGATAAAATGCTAAGCAAGTGCATATTGATTACCTGGAGGGCAGGCTACACGAATAAACAATGTATGCAAAGGGCCGAAATGGATCGCTGGGTCCAACCACCTTGGTGAAAACTTGCTGGGACCCGAGGGGTATATATGCCTCTTGCAAAAGTGTCAGCAGATACCATTGGGGAGCAGGCTTTGACCCCATAGGTGATATCTTTTCCCTTCAGATTTAGTCACAGAACATCACTGAAACAGAACAATAAATCCACACAGAGCAAACTTGAACTAATATAATTTTCTTACGATTAATTTTCACACTTTTATCATATAGTGACCAGTGGTGTTGTAAATACCTAAAGAGTTACATATGCCAAGTAAGCATACATGTAAGTGACTACATGTGGTGTGATAGAACTTCAAGACCCTAGGCATAGTTGTCTATAGCAACATGAAAGCAAATAAGAAGAACCTGTCAAAGTCTAGAACTCTTGATTAGTTTGATTTCATAATAACCCAATGGAAGAAATGCTAAGCAAGTGCATATTGATTATCTGGAAGGCAGACTTCATGAATAAACAAGGTATGCAAAGGGCAGAAATGGATCGCTGGGTCCTACCACCTTGGTGAAAACTTGCTGGGACCCGAGGGGTATATATGCCTCTTGAAAAATCTTCTGCAGATACCATTGGGGAACAGGCTTTGACCCCGTAGGTGATATATTTTCCCTTCAGATTTAGTCACAGAACATCACTGGAACAGAACAATACATCCACACAGAGCAAACTTGAACTAATATACGTTTCTTACGATTAATTTTTACACTTTTATCATATAGTGACCAGTGGTGTTGTAAATACCGAAAAAAGAGTCACATATGTCAAGTAAGTATACATGTAAGTGACTACATGTGGTGTGCTAGAACTTCAAGACCCTAGGCATAGTTGTCTATAGTAACATGGAAGCAAATAAGAAGAACCTGTCAAAGTCTAGAACTCTTGATTCATTTGATTCCATAATAACCCAATGGAAGAAATGCTAAGCAAGTGCATATTGATTATCTGGAGGGCAGGCTACATGAATAAACAAGGTATGCAAAGGGGCGAAATGGATCGCTGGGTCCTACCATCTTGGTGAAAACTTGCTGGGACCCGAGGGGTATATATGCCTCTTGCAATAGCTTCAGCAGATACCATTGGGGAGCAGGCTTTGACCCTGTAGGTGATATCTTTTCCCTTCAGATTTAGTCAAAGAACATCACTGGAACAGAACAATACATCCACACAGAGCAAACTTGAACTAATATAAACTTCTTCTTATGATTCATTTTCACACTTTTATCATATAGTGACCAGTGGTGTTGTAAATACCTAAAGAGTTACGTATGCCAAGTAAGCATACATGTAAGTGACTTGTAAAAGTTTATACGATTAATACCGTTCCAAATTATCCTACATCCTATCCAGGATATATGGATAATCCCGCGGTAACTAAAGAGCCTATCCTTTAGTCGTACTTTTAAGAGTTAGGTGGTCAGTCTCTACGAATTCGTATTTTATTATAAAGATAATAAGGATTATAAATATAATAAATGTCCCCTTCGTAGTTTAAGCCTACCTTTTTAGGTACTCTTCAACCGTGTTCGCTATACAACAATAACTCTGTTATATGCCGCCTCTTTGGCTAGGCCATCAATCAATCAAACAGTGCATACTGATTATTCACATATCAGAAATCATGCTCACCCTCTGTAGGTTTTCCCCCGGTTGGGATCCTTCTGGTCCAGGGAAGAAAAAGTGAAAACGTACTCAAGAATTCCAAGTTCCAGTCAGATGATTGTAATAAATGTTTAACAATATTTATTAAAAGAATCAAAATGAAAAGAATACTTGTTACAGAATATAATAGAGTACTTAGCTAACAGAGTAATATTAGCTAGGCTTTAACTTCTTGCATCCGGGAACTGCTGGCGTCCCGGACTGGAGATTGCAAGGATGAGCGACAAATCTTGTCCAATTCTCTTCTTTTATATCCCGAATTGAGGTGCCTTCATCATATTTACTGTAAGGCACACATGATTTGAATCACATGTACAACTGCTGATCCCAGCTAAGTGTAGTCTATTTCTGTACCCTGACTGTCCAGTCAGTGGCGGTTCCTCCGAAGATACAATAGTTCCTTTGTATGTGTGGACAACGACCCTTGTCACTGCTCTCTCATGTGACTTGAGAGAGGCAGAGATGGACAATGAACTCTTTATTTGCAACATTATTTTTAGACTGTCATATGCTTTAGCAACCCAGAGAGTGCATCTGCAGCTACAGGTTTCTTATTGTGACCCTTTCTGCGTTGACGTCGAGTTTGAGGTGTAGTTGAAGTGAATGAAATGTCGCTCTCAGGTGGAGCCTCGTCACCTGGCATTACACCCCCTCTCGGCATTGAATGAGCTTCCTTAATTCTTCTGCATTTGTTCAATCTAACTCTATGTTTTCTTGGTCTTTGTTTCAGCTTATATACAAAATCTCTTACACCAAATCTATCCATTTTGCTTACAAAATCAGTACAGTAAACACTTGGCGTAATGCCGTCAAATTCTATTTCGTACAGGCGGTGACTGATTCCATCATTTTTACATATCATAACCTTCAATGAGTTGGCCTGATCCCGGCTCATCCCAGCTTGAAGACACCAGGTTCTCAGACTCTGGATAACCTTCTGCCTGTACCACGGTTTGAGTGCTGGCTGCCACTGAAATTCGTGTTTGTTTCGCCAGACTTTCAGCAGTTTGTCCAGATTTAACTGGTTGACTGCGAAGATGAGTCCTCTTTCGGCCATATCCAGGGTCAAAGGTACCATTGTCCATTTTCCCGGGGCCTTTGAGATGAGAACGTTCTGTTGGAGCATAAACACAACTATAGCTGAACTTCTGTTTAACACTTCCGGGTTGGCCTTGTTTATCCAAAATCCAATGCCTGTAAATAATTCCTATTATTTCTTTTAAGCCTCCATTTCTCTTTTTCTTTTGATATACCCTTGGTTCCAGGTGATATCTAGTAGCCGTATAATTATTTCTACAGCCAGCCTGTACGGTTAGAATTTCACTGACCTTACAGCATTTAAATTTCATTGCCATACACCATTTTATATAATTCTCTGACACCCAGGGACCGCTATGGTCCATTCTTCTTCCTCGTTGAGTTACAGTCACTTGTACAATCTCATTCATTTTCACATTTTGTATTACAGTACAATTTGAACAGAGGTCTTGCCACTGATTCATCAAAAAACATCTTATTCTTAAACCTCCCGGAAGCATTCCACATATAACACAGTTCGTCTGTCTTTTAACCACATTTCTTGGTCCACAAATTTCACTTGAGATGCAGTCTATGTATTTTTTCTTCTGCCATCCAGGAGCTGATGCATCCTATTTGTAAGTTACAAAAGGGTTTGTCAACTCAATATTGAGACAACATTCTTTACCAGCTTTTATCAGTTTTGTTACATAAAACCATTCATTACTAACTATCAATATTGCTATACCACACATTACATGATCATCATAGTATTCTGCAATCATCATCATCATCATAAATGCAGCTGTTATTACAGTCATTTCATAAACAGTCATTTTTGTACCTTCCATTTCTACTCTCCTGGTGGCAAGTATCATAAGATACAAAATCACCAATAGGGTAGAAGCGAATGCTATATACTTTACAGATTGGAACTCAAGATAATACTTCAGTAAATCACATGAAACAAGTATTATATTAAGTGCTTCCAATCCGATCATGCCTCTAAGTCCAAATATGGATTTTATCTTAGGTCTTTTTACGACTTGTCCCATTATCATGTTTGCCAGACTTAGCCTTTTCTCCAAATTAAATGAGGCTATATTACATATTGCAATTGGAATTTGCCATAACCCTTGTAAACATATTAACATAATTATCCAATAAAGGATCAAAATTACATTGTAGATTATAATTTGAAATTTATTTACCGGCAAGTCAGGACAAGTCGTCACATTGGAATTATTTCCCCAATTTGATCTGGTCGATGAAGTCATGGTTCAGGTTTCTCAAAATCTTTTCCGTTGGTTAACTCAGTTCAGTCTGCTGGATTTCAGGAGAATGAAGTGATTTTACGAGGTACTAACTTTTTATGATCTTTGAATCAGCCGTAGGCACTTCTCCTTCACTCTCACTATCGTGTTCGGACTCTGAGAAATCAGCTGACAGCCGAATCTTTCTATATTTGGCTTGGGCAGCTAACTGTCTCAGCTTCCTACAATGTATACATATTTTCACTAATTTAATCAGAATACCTATTATCACAATGATTGCTATCGTGACTCCTACACAATAAAGAATAGTTTTTATTATCTCCCATGTGTCTGCCATTATATTCCATACATTTGTGGCCACTGTCTTAATTTTTCCACCTATATCTTCAAATGCTGTCTTCACTATTTTCCCAATCAACTTGATTAGAGTTACATCTGAAGGGCTTCTAGTTTTTGACCAGTAATCTAAACGGTGGATCCAATGAGCGCCAATACTTTCAGATTCCAAAAAGGAATCAACAGGATGTAATAATTCCTTCCACTCACTTATATATTTAATATAAGGCATAATAGCACATATCTTCCTTATCTGCGTTTCTCCGATCATTTGTTTCAAAATCAGTGGGGTAATCTTTAAGTTTTCTTTTGCCCAAAGGGCGCCTTCCATGGCTTCGAAGTTGCATGACATGTGATTCCTATCAATGCTCCCCTTTATGGTCCTAGCTCCATACGACTGGAAGATTGGGGCACTAAAAGTTGCATGCCGCCAATTGTCAAATAGGTCCCCATTACATAAATATTTAGTCTCTACTCGATCGCTCCAAAACTCAATCCTTCGATTGTCCTTTCTTTCACCTACCATTAATACTTCTGTCCCTAAATCAAATTCCTTAACACACTTAAGGTTATATGCTATCCTATTTCCCTTTGAAGATTTTACAATGTCAAAATTGTCTCTTCTGGTGCATGGTTCTCCATACCAGTCTGTAACATTCCATTTTTTGTTGAAGTTTCCTTTAGTGGGTCTGATATATATTTTACTCTGAGTTCCCCATGAGTAACTATCTGGATCAGATACTTTTAAATAACAGCCAGTTTCCCATTGACCTATTTTTTGGGATTTATAGGAGTTTAAGATTTTGTGTGAACCTAGGTACTTCATGTGCACTGGCCATATAATATCAACTTCTTTTTTCCCGGTATGTACATCCTTTATATCTTGATGTCTTCCGTGGTATCTTATGTATCCGTTAGGTCTTTTGGTAATAGTATAATGTTTTAACGCCTCACCTCCTTGCATCATGTATAACAACAATGCACTCCTGTATTGTTGATCTATTACCTTCGTTGTTAGATATTTTGCTATTCCAGACATAGTTATAAGTTTTTCTGGAATTCCTGCATTTGGAAAATATTCTAGAGTGTATGGATGTTTATAGTTTCCATTTGCTCTTTTCTTTCCTTCTAACGTGGCTTTCACGGTCCATGTAGTCCTATCCGTTTCACTACCTGTTCCTTGTGTGAAATTATAATTTTTTATTATCCATTTGTGCCACATGGTAATAGAATCTTTTTCATATTTTTCCATTAGAGTTTGATTCCATGGAGCTTCAGCTTTTATGACACAATACCAAACTTTTTTATTCGGGTTTAATCTGTGAGCACACTGCTTTTTGTGATCAATTGTTGATCTGTCTTTGTTACTTGGCCAGATCATTTTCCCTATCCATGAACAATTTAGAACCTTACACATCGGCGTGGCCATAGGCCTATTATAAAAGTTTATCCACTCCGTGGTTTTTGCAGGAATTATAGGTTTATTTTCATGGATTGAATGAATTATAGCTTTATCGCCGAATTCACTCATACGAAGCCAACGATCTATTGGTTTAGGCCCTGCGCGTTGCGCTGCAGGTGTCAGTGGACTTAACTTTGGTGACTCCCTCTCCTTGGTCTCCTCCATGTCATCTGTCACTTCTAAGTCCTCTGCTACTTCTAATTTACCTCGGTTCTCTTTGTCTAATATCTTTAGTCTTTTTATATTAGCTTTGCCTGTCATACAATTCCATTCTAAAGTGGAGATTGTTTTTCCATACGAATATGTCCACCATACTAGGTCAAAGTTTTTTACACTAATGTTTCTAGCTGCAGTAATGTCTATTTCCTGTCCTTTTAATAACACATGTGTTTGATTCAACACTTCCAGTTTATTCCATTTCCTCACAGTTATTCCTTTTTCAGTTGTGGGGCCATAGTTTGCAGCTGAATCTAAGAAACTTCTTTCGCTAGTACAATTCCAGTATTCTGGATCAATGTCTGCTATCCAGTTTCTTATTAGCTTAGCATTATTTTCAGGATTGTATATTATTCCTGCTAAAATCAAAGGTGAACCTTTAACCATTATTGTTTGATTATAGCAGTGTAATTTAACTATCTTTTCCATTTTAATACAAGGGTAAACAGTATAGATGTCCTCTGTCTCCTTTGTTCCGAATCCAGCCAAAATGCATAAAAAAAGAATGAAAGCCATACTTATCCCTGCTATCACTTCCTGCTTTTCCTGATTTAGCCTTCTGTAGATGGTTCTCAGTCTCCGCCTTCTTCCCCCTCTAGGCATTTCGGCTGTGGGTGAGAGAACAAACAATTGCCTGTCTGACCCTAGGAGTGCTGTTTTAGCAGCCAGTCTCGGACTCTTTGTTTAAAAGGTTTAACTTCAGTTACCCAATCAATATTAAAACCCTGAATGGCAAATCCGATGCCCATGTATCCCCTGGTACAACAGAGATTCACCACCAGTTTTTTAATCATAGACGCATCATTCTCGTCATATTTAACCCTCTGGGGTCTGGGCTGTTTTTGGGGCCCTTGAGATGTTCTGACATGCCCTGACATTTGTGCTTTTTTCAGTTGCTTATAAACATATTAATGGCAAAGGTGTAAATTCACTCTATAAAGCACAAACAGGGCTACCATAATATGTGAGCCACGTGTATGTACATGTTTTCATTTTTGAGAGAATAATGTTTATGCATGGTTATTGAAAAAAATAAAAACAAAAATTTCTGAAATAAGGCCACAAAACACATAATAAATATGTGTCAATAAGACTTTTGAATAATGGATGTCCTCGCCTAGTGTTTTTTCTTCAAAATTATGTGAAAATAGTCTTGCTTTATCGTTCACATAAAACCATACATTGATTTAAATTGATGTAAAACAGGTTTTGCTTGGAAAGCCAATATGCGAGGGGGCGTGAACGAGGAGTGGTTTACAACTTAGAACACCCACTCTGCATAATGACTCTGCATAATTAGCCATTCATTCAGGTGTGAAACTGACTGAGCCACAATGCAAGGACAAAGGATATTTAGAAGAAGACTTATATTGACCATTTAAGATTTTGCTTACATCTATCTTGTAAATATGTTTTGCCATTTTAATAAAAAGGTTAAAATTACAACAATATTACAATTTTAACAATATTTCAAGTGTACTCTTTCTTTGTAAAAAAAAAATTATTATAGGCCTACATTTTATCTATGTATTCATTACTTTCATATTTCGCCTGACTGTAACGTTGTTTTCATGAAATATTAGGGCATATTGTTAATTTGCAGTTTAATACGTTGCTTATACAAATAGCCTACATTTTATTTCAGCATATTTCAGTCGATTTTTACTCATCTCAGTAGCCTATAGCAATACAGTTTGCTGAAACATCATCATTCATTCACACACGCGATTTAAATTTAAACTGTCTTTGCCAGCTGTGGTAAACAGCGCGCATCTCTTCTGTTCATTCATTCATAAACAGAAACCCACGTGAAGAAATTCACGTGAGAAGGAAAAAACTTACTAGTATTCCTCAGCTCGCTCCTCGATATACCCGCACTTCTGGGGGACATTTTCCATTATTATTCCTCACAGCGCTGACGGTGTAAACAAGTAATGATCTGAATAAACTTGTGTTTTCTCGAGCTGATATGGGGCGTTCACAGGATTGCGCGGATTGCCTCAGTCATTTGCGTTTGAATAGCGTGCGCTCTCCGTGGGCGGAGTCACATTACATCTGAATCAGATGTAATTAGCTCGACTGGAATCACTCTCTTTTAATACAGATTTCACAAGATGAGAATATTTGTTTTTTATATAAATTACTTCATTAAAAAGAAGAGAATTCAAGCTTCATGCCTGTGTGAATGTATGCCTGTTTGACTGAGTATTCGCTGAGTTATTGTTCATTTTCGGACGTGTTTCAGAATGGACTACACTGGCAGAGAGAAGGCAGAACTCGCCTCGTGTTTATTTTTCTTTATTTGGCAAAAAGCACAACACTTTGTTTTTATTGTGAGTATACACAAAAATAATACACATTTAACAGAATCGATTGATGTATGAAACTTGTTTTGTAAAATCAAAGTCAAAAGAGTATTTCGGGTCTCAATTCAACTCATTAAAGCTGCAAGCAGCGATGAAAGGGCCCTCGCACCCGTGCCATCAACACTCGGTGGCTTTAGGAAGACAAAGCATGGTTGGGAAATGTACATTTAAGGAGGTATATATAGTAAGAGTATGTCAAAGTTAGTAACAAAATGTTTTGTATAATGGTGATAATAGCATGCTTCATGACTCAGCTAAGTGTTGCTAGCATGTTTAGTCTGTTTCTAGCATGCTTAGTACACAATAATTATGTGGTTAGTACTGCATTACTGTGTTAACCATGTCAGTTTCTGTTGCCAGTAGGTGGCGTTATGACTATTGCTGAATATGAGCATGGATGTGTGTTCAGGACAGAACTCTTATCAAACGTGTGAAGTTTGGTGCAAATTGGAAATTGCCTTCTTGAGTAACAAAAAAGTCATGTTTCATTGAATTAGCATTCTTTAGCACTTAGCTAAGCATTGTTAGCATGTTTTAACATGTTTCTAGCATGTTTAGAACTCAATGGCATTTTTAACATGTTGCTAGAACGGCATCAACGTGTGAAAAGCATCAAAAGTGTGAAGTTTGGGGCAGATTGGACATTCCATGCCTGAGTTACAGCAAATTCATATTTAATTGCAGTAATATCATTCTTTAGCACTTAGCTAAGTGTTTGCTAGTATGTTTTAGCATGTCTCTAGTATGTTGGTAGGATGTTTAGCATCTACTGGCATTTTTTTTATATGTTATTAGGAGTCAAGAACAGTGTTAAACATCACTTCCTGTTGCCAGCAGGTGGCGCTATGACTATAACTAAATATGAGCATGGACATGTGTTCAAGAGATAACTCTTATCAAACGTGTGAAGTTTGGGGTAGATTGTACATTGCCTTCTTGAGCAACAACAAAGTCCTGTTTCATTGAATTAGCATGCTTTAGCACTTAGCTAAGTATTGCTAGCATGTTTTAATATGTTTCTAACATGTTTAGAACTCAATGGCATTTTTAACATGTTGCTAGAACGGCATCAACGTGTTAAACATGTCACTTCCTGTTGCCAGTAGGTGGCGCTATTACTATAACTGAATTTGAGCATAGACATGTGTTCAGGCCATGATTCTTATCAAACGGGTGAAGTTTGGGGCAGATTGGACATTCCATGCCTGGGTTACAGCAAATTCCTATTTAATTGCAGTGATAGCATGCTTTAGCACTTAGCTAAGTGTTTGCTAGCATGTTTCTAGTATGTTGCTAACCTGTTTAGCACTTGCTGGCTCTTTTTTATATGTTATTAGGAGACCACAACAGTGTTAAACATGTCACTTCCTGTTGACAGCAGGTGGCGCTATTACTATAACTGAATATTCTCATGTAGATGTGTTCAGGCCATGACTCTTATCAAACGTGTGAAGTTTGAGGCAGATTGGACATTCCATGCCTGTGTTACAGCAAATTCCTATTTAATTGCAGCAATAGCATGCTTTAGCACTTAGCTAAGTGTTTGTTAGCATGTTTTAGCATTTTTCTAGTATGTTGTTAGCATGTTTAGCACTTGCTGGCACTTTTTTATATGTTTTTATGTCCACAACAGTGTTTAACTTGTCACTTCCTGTTGCCAGCAGGTGGCACTATGACTGTAACTGAATATGAGCATGGTCATGTGTTCAGGACAGAACGTTTATTAAAAGTGTGAAGTTTGTCGCAGATTGGACATTGCCTTCTTGAGTAACAACAACATCCTGTTTCATTGAATTAGCATGCTTTAGCACTTAGCTAAGTATTGCTAGCATGTTTTAACATGTTTCTAGCATGTTTAGAAGTCAATGGCATTTTTAACATGTTGCTAGAATGGCATCAACGTGTTAAACATGACACTTCCTGTTACCAGTAGGTGGCGCTATTACTATAACTGAATGTTCTCATGTAGATGTGTTCAGGACAGAACGCTTATCAAAAGTGTGAAGTTTGGGGCAGATTGGACATTCCATGCCTGAGTTACAGCAAATTCCTATTTAATTGCAATAATAGCATGCTTTAGCACTTAGCTAAGAGTTTGCTAGCATGTTTTAGCATGCTTCTAGTATGTTGTTAGCATGTTTAGCACTTGCTGGCACTTTTTTATATGTTATTAGGAGTCCATAACAGTGTTAAACATGTCACTTCCTGTTGCCAGCAGGTGGCGCTATGACTGTAACTGAATATGAGCATGGTCATGTGTTCAGGACAGAACGCTTATCAAAAGTGTGAAGTTTGGGGCAGATTGGACATTCCATGCCTGAGTTACAGCAAATTCATATTTAATTGCAGTAATATAATTCTTTAGCACTTAGCTAAGTGTTTGCTAGTATGTTTTAGCATGTCTCTAGTATGTTGGTAGGATGTTTAGCACCTACTGGCCTTTTTTTTATATGTTATTAGGAGTCAAGAACAGTGTTAAACGTCACTTCCTGTTGCCAGCAGGTGGCGCTATGACTATAACTAAATATGAGCATGGACATGTGTTCAAGAGATAACTCTTATCAAACGTGTGAAGTTTGGGGTAGATTGTACATTGCCTTCTTGAGTAACAACAAAGTCCTGTTTCATTGAATTAGCATGCTTTAGCACTTAGCTAAGTATTGCTAGCATGTTTTAACATGTTTCTAGCATGTTTAGAAGTCAATGGCATTTTTAACATTTTGCTAGAACGGCATCAACGTGTTAAACATGTCACTTCCTGTTGCCAGTAGGTGGTGCTATTACTATAACTGAATTTGAGCATAGACATGTGTTCAGGCCATGATTCTTATCAAACGTGTGAAGTTTGGGGCAGATTGGACATTCCATGCCTGGGTTACAGCAAATTCCTATTTAATTGCAGTGATAGCATGCTTTAGCACTTAGCTAAGTGTTTGCTAGCATGTTTCTAGTATGTTGCTAACCTGTTTAGCACTTGCTGGCTCTTTTTTATATGTTATTAGGAGACCACAACAGTGTTAAACATGTCACTTCCTGTTGACAGCAGGTGGCGCTATTACTATAACTGAATATTCTCATGTAGATGTGTTCAGGCCATGACTCTTATCAAACGTGTGAAGTTTGAGGCAGATTGGACATTCCATGCCTGTGTTACAGCAAATTCCTATTTAATTGCAGCAATAGCATGCTTTAGCACTTAGCTAAGTGTTTGCTAGCATGTTTTAGCATGTTTCTAGTATGTTGTTAGCATGTTTAACACTTGCTGGCACTTTTTTATGTTATTAGGAGTCCATAACAGTGTTAAACGTCACTTCCTGTTGCCAGCAGGTGGCGCTATGACTATAACTAAATATGAGCATGGACATGTGTTCAAGAGATAACTCTTATCAAATGTGTGAAGTTTGGCGCAGATTGGACATTGCCTTCTTGAGTAACAACAACATCCTGTTTCATTGAATTAGCATGCTTTAGCACTTAGCTAAGTATTGCTAGCATGTTTTAACATGTTTCTAGCATGTTTAGAAGTCAATGGCATTTTTAACATGTTGCTAGAATGGCATCAACGTGTTAAACATGACACTTCCTGTTACCAGTAGGTGGCGCTATTACTATACCTGAATTTTCTCATGTAGATGTGTTCAGGACAGAACGCTTATCAAAAGTGTGAAGTTTGGGGCAGATTGGACATTCCATGCCTGAGTTACAGCAAATTCCTATTTAATTGCAATAATAGCATGCTTTAGCACTTAGCTAAGAGTTTGCTAGCATGTTTTAGCATGCTTCTATTATGTTGTTAGCATGTTTAGCACTTGCTGGCACTTTTTTATATGTTATTAGGAGTCCATAACAGTGTTAAACATGTCACTTCCTGTTGCCAGCAGGTGGCGCTATGACTGTAACTGAATATGAGCATGGTCATGTGTTCAGGACAGAACGCTTATCAAAAGTGTGAAGTTTGGGGCAGATTGGACATTCCATGCCTGAGTTACAGCAACTTCCTGTTTCATGGCGAAACATCGAAATTTGTCAGGCCGCCGAGGACCCGCCCTTTGACGAAAACTCAAGATCTTCGCAATTTAACGTCGCAAAGGCCTTAAGATTACACTCACCAAATTTGAAGATGATCAGATTAAAACTGTAGGAGGAGTTCGTTAAAGTACGAGGCCTGAAAATGGCAAAAACTGCACAAAAATCTGAGAGGAAGTTCAAAATGGCTGACTTCCTGTTGTGTTTAGGGCTATGCTCCAAGAGACTTTTTTTGTAGGTATTAGGTCATTACATGTATGTACCGAATTTCGTGCACGTACGTGGAACGTTGCGGGAGGCGCACTCCGTTGAACTTTTATAGGTGGCGCTATCGAGCCATTTTGCCCCGTCCAATTCTGAAACCTATATCAGATGTAAATTTTCGCCAGTTCTGACGCGTGTGCAAAGTTTCGTGAGTTTTCGAGCATGTTTAGGCCCTCAAAAATGCAATTAAATGCGGAGAATAATAATAATAATTAAAGCTGCAAGCAGCGATGAAAGGGCCCTCGCACCCGTGCCATCAACACTCGGTGGCTTTAGGAAGACAGAGCATGGTTGGGAAATGTACATTTAAGGAGGTATATATAGTAAGAGTATGTCAAAGTCAGTTACAAAATGTTTTGTATAATGGTGATAATAGCATGCTTCATGACTCAGCTAAGTGTTGCTAGCATGTTTAGTGTGTTTCTAGCATGCTTAGTACACAATAATTATGTGGTTAGTACTGCATTACTGTGTTAACCATGTCAGTTTCTGTTGCCAGTAGGTGGCGTTATGACTATAACTGAATATGAGCTTGGATGTGTGTTCAGGACAGAACTCTTATCAAACGTGTGAAGTTTGGTGCAAATTGGACATTGCCTTCTTGAGTAACAACAAAGTCATGTTTCATTGAATTAGCATGCTTTAGCACTTAGCTAAGCATTGTTAGCATGTTTTAACATGTTTCTAGCATGTTTAGAACTCAATGGCATTTTTAACATGTTGCTAGAACGGCATCAACGTGTTAAACATGTCACTTCCTGTTGCCAGTTGGTGGCGCTATTACTATAATTGAACATTCTCATGTAGATGTGTTCAGGCCATGACTCTTATCAAAAGTGTGAAGTTTGGGGCAGATTGGACATTCCATGCCTGAGTTACAGCAAATTCCTATTTAATTGCAATAATAGCATGCTTTAGCACTTGGCTAAGAGTTTGCTAGCATGTTTTAGCATGTTTCTAGTATGTTGTTAGCATGTTTAACACTTGCTGGCACTTTTTTATATGTTATTAGGAGTCCATAACAGTGTTAAACATGTCACTTCCTGTTGCCAGCAGGTGGCGCTATGACTGTAACTGAATATAAGCATGGTCATGTGTTCAGGACAGAACGCTTATCAAAAGTGTGAAGTTTGGGGCAGATTGGACATTCCATGCCTGAGTTACAGCAAATTCATATTTAATTGCAGTAATATCATTCTTTAGCACTTAGCTAAGTGTTTGCTAGTATGTTTTAGCATGTCTATAGTATGTTGGTAGGATGTTTAGCACCTACTGGCATTTTTTTATATGTTATTAGGAGTCAAGAACAGTGTTAAACGTCACTTCCTGTTGCCAGCAGGTGGCGCTATGACTATAACTAAATATGAGCATGGACATGTGTTCAAGAGATAACTCTTATCAAACGTGTGACGTTTGGGGTAGATTGTACATTGCCTTCTTGAGTAACAACAAAGTCCTGTTTCATTGAATTAGCATGCTTTAGCACTTAGCTAAGTATTGCTAGTATGTTTTAACATGTTTCTAGCATGTTTAGAAGTCAATGGCATTTTTAACATGTTGCTAGAATGGCATCAACGTGTTAAACATGACACTTCCTGTTACCAGTAGGTGGCGCTATTACTATAACTGAATATTCTCATGTAGATATGTTCAGGACAGAACGCTTATCAAAAGTGTGAAGTTTGGGGCAGATTGGACATTCCATGCCTGAGTTACAGCAAATTCCTATTTAATTGCAATAATAGCATGCTTTAGCACTTAGCTAAGAGTTTGCTAGCATGTTTTAGCATGCTTCTAGTATGTTGTTAGCATGTTTAGCACTTGCTGGCACTTTTTTATATGTTATTAGGAGTCCATAACAGTGTTAAACATGTCACTTCCTGTTGCCAGCAGGTGGCGCTATGACTATAACTGAATATGAGCATGGTCATGTGTTCAGGACAGAACGTTTATTAAAAGTGTGAAGTTTGGCGCAGATTGGACATTGCCTTCTTGAGTAACAACAACATCCTGTTTCATTGAATTAGCATGCTTTAGCACTTAGCTAAGTATTGCTAGTATGTTTTAACATGTTTCTAGCATGTTTAGAAGTCAATGGCATTTTTAACATGTTGCTAGAATGGCATCAACGTGTTAACCCTTATGTGCTGTTGGGGATGTTTTCATCCACTATGGGGTATTTTTGAGTCTAAATTTGGCTATAACTTTTTCTGTGTTTCAGCAAATGGGATGATTTTTGGTGACAAATCTTATTTTGACACATATTTTGGGAAAATGCTTTGAAATTTTTCAAAAACTCAACAGTTCACTGTGGGCAAATTTACTACCCTTTCGTTATGTTTGTGGCTGAAAACAGCCACTACTTTAAACTGCTGTAAAAATTTATCAGATAAATATTTTTTTCAATTTTTTTTGCACAAATCTATTAATCAACCTCAGTCCTGCTCAAAAATACTAAATGTTTAAAAAAAAATCAGGATTTTAACTCTTTAATTGCCAAATTTGTAAATGATGTCACTGATTTGGGGAAAAAACACACACAAAATGACTCATTTTCAATATAAAATGTGATTGTGGACTGGATTTTTTTTTACCTTTTATCACAGTCTTGGACATGTCAAAGATTAGAAACAACATTGGTTTTGATGCATTGTTAGTTTTTGTGCAGCATCAGATTTTAACTTTTTCTCCCTCATTTACTGTTCGTGGCTGTTTTTGCCCCATTGACTTCCATTATAACCACATTTTTTGATTGCAAAGCCATGACACCATATAATCATGCATTTTTGATTGTTGGTGGTTTTCCCTGTTGGGAAGAGGTAAAATTTGTAATTTTTACTGTTGATAACCGGGTGGCACCATTAACCCTTTAGATAGGCCTGTGCCAAAAAAGCTTAGTTTCTGGCTTTTACATGGAGTTATATGGAGTATAATAGCATAATAAAGTGTGTGTGTGTGTGTGTGTGTGTGTGTGTGTGTGTGTGTGTGTGTGTGTGTGTGTGTGTGTGTGTGTGTGTGTGTGAACTCACCTTGATGCGTCTGAGAAAATCAAAATATGCACCTCAGCTCTCAGAACTGCATGGAGTAAACAAAAACAAAGTGTATTTATGCACCTGCTGCCTTTTGATGGTGAGAAATGCAGACTAAACAAAAACAAAGCAAGTGGATTTAAACGCGTGCATGCAAGCCTGCTGGTCATTTGATGGTGAGAAGAGCAGCAAGCAACATGAGAAAGGGCTTGACTTGTAGTGAAGTTTTAGAGATGATTATGCAGCCTTACCCTTCCAGCGAGCTGCAGGATGTTTCGTCTTCTCCCTCTGACACCACAGACTCAGGAGAGTCAGATCCTGATTTGGATGTGGCACCCTCATCATCCTCTCTAGCTTCCACTGAAGGCGAGGAGGATTCGGAGGATCCTGGATCTGGGTGGATTGGGAGAAACGGCGAAGTGTGGTTTTCCACCAACGCGGAGACAACTCCCTTTCTTCAGCCGGCCAGAGGCGTGACTCCAGGGCCGACGCGCTATGCCTTCGCAAGGGTCCAGAACATGGATTCCGTGTTCAATCTGTTTTTTACGGAGGAGATGATTGACCTCATTGTCAGCATGACTTGCGTCAACACATACATGTTTGTACAGTCATACAAACATGTATGACTATGCCTTGTGATGGCATAGCGCGTCGGCCCTGGAGTCACGCCACTGGCAGGCTGAAGAAAGAGAGTTGTCTCCGCGTTGGTGGAAAACAACACTTCGCCGTTTCTCCCAATCCACCCAGATCCAGGATCCTCCGAATCCTCCTCGCCTTCAGTGGAAGCTAGAGTGGATGATGAGGGTGCCACATCCAAATCAGGATCTGACTCTCCTGAGTCTGTGGTGTCAGAGGGAGAAGACGATACATCCTGCAGCTCGCTGGAGGGGTCAGGCTGCATAATCATCTCTAAAACTTCACTACAAGTCAAGCCCTTTCTCATGTTGCTTGCTGCTCTTCTCACCATCAAATGACCAGCAGGCTTGCATGCACGCGTTTAAATCAACTTGCTTTGTTTTTGTTTAGTCTGCATTTCTCACCATCAAAAGGCAGCAGGTGCATAAATACACTTACTTTGTTTTTGTTTACTCCATGCAGTTCTAAGAGCTGAGGTGCATATTTTGATTTTCTCAGACGCATAGAGGTGAGTTCACACACACACACACACACACACACACACACACACACACACACACACACACACACACACACACACACACACACACACACACACACTTTATTATGCTGTTATACTCCATATAACTCCATGTAAAAGCCAGAAACTAAGCTTTTTTTGGCACAGGCCTATCTAAAGGGTTAATGGTGCCACCCGGTTATCAACAGTAAAAATTACAAATTTTACCTCTTCCCAACAGGGAAAACCACCAACAATCAAAAATGCATGATTATATGGTGTCATGGCTTTGCAATCAAAAAATGTGGTTATAATGGAAGTCAATGGGGCAAAAACAGCCACGAACAGTAAATGAGGGAGAAAAAGTTAAAATCTGATGCTGCACAAAAACTAACAATGCATCAAAACCAATGTTGTTTCTAATCTTTGACATGTCCAAGACTGTGATAAAAGGTAAAAAAAAATCCAGTCCACAATCACATTTTATATTGAAAATGAGTAATTTTGTGTTTTTTTTCCTCCCAAATCAGTGACATCATTTACGAATTTGGCAATTAAAGAGTTAAAATCCTGAAATTTTTTTAAACATTTCATATTTTTGAGCAGGACTGAGGTTGATTAATAGATTAATGCAAAAAAAATTGAAAAAAATATTTATCTGATACATTTTTACAGCAGTTTAAAGTAGTGGCTGTTTTCAGCCACAAACATAACGAAAGGATGTAAATTCTAACAATGCACAAGGGTTAAACATGACACTTCCTGTTACCAGTAGGTGGCGCTATTACTATAACTGAATATTCTCATGTAGATATGTTCAGGACAGAACGCTTATCAAAAGTGTGAAGTTTGGGGCAGATTGGACATTCCATGCCTGAGTTACAGCAAATTCCTATTTAATTGCAATAATAGCATGCTTTAGCACTTAGCTAAGAGTTTGCTAGCATGTTTTAGCATGCTTCTAGTATGTTGTTAGCATGTTTAGCACTTGCTGGCACTTTTTTATATGTTATTAGGAGTCCATAACAGTGTTAAACATGTCACTTCCTGTTGCCAGCAGGTGGCGCTATGACTATAACTGAATATGAGCATGGTCATGTGTTCAGGACAGAACTCTTATCAAACGTATGAAGTTTGGGGCAGATTGGACATTCCATGCCTGAGTTACAGCAACTTCCTGTTTCATGGCGAAACATCAAAATTTGTCAGGCCGCCGAGGACCCGCCCTTCGACGAAAACTCAAGATCTTCGCAATTTAACGTCGCAAAGGCCTTAAGATTACACTCACCAAATTTGAAGATGATCAGATTAAAACTGTAGGAGGAGTTCGTTAAAGTATGAGGCCTGAAAATGTCAAAAACTGCACAAAAATCTGGGAGGAAGTTCAAAATGGCTGACTTCCTGTTGGGTTTAGGGCTATGCTCCAAGAGACTTTTTTGTAGGTATTAGGTCATTACATGTATGTACCGAATTTCGTGCACGTACGTGGAACGTTGCGGGAGGCGCACTCCGTTGAACTTTTATAGGTGGCGCTATCGAGCCGTTTTGCCCCGTCCAATTCTGAAACCTATATCAGATGTAAATTTTCGCCAGTTCTGACGCGTGTGCAAAGTTTCGTGAGTTTTCGCGCATGTTTAGGCCCTCAAAAATGCAATTCAATGCGGAGAAGAATAATAATAATAATTAAAGCTGCAAGCAGCGATGAAAGGGCCCTCGCACCCATGCCATCAACACTCGGTGGCTTTAGGAAGACAGAGCATGGTTGGGAAATGTACATTTAAGGAGGTATATATAGTAAGAGTATGTCAAAGTCAGTTACAAAATGTTTTGTATAATGGTGATAATAGCATGCTTCATGACTCAGCTAAGTGTTGCTAGCATGTTTAGTCTGTTTCTAGCATGCTTAGTACACAATTATTATGTGGTTAGTACTGCATTACTGTGTTAACCATGTCAGTTTCTGTTGCCAGTAGGTTGCGTTATGACTATAACTGAATATGAGCATGGATGTGTGTTCAGGACAGAACTCTTATCAAACGTGTGAAGTTTGGTGCAAATTGGACATTGCCTTCTTGAGTAACAACAAAGTCATGTTTCATTGAATTAGCATTCTTTAGCACGTACCTAAGCATTGTTAGCATGTTTTAACATGTTTCTAGCATGTTTAGAACTCAATGGCATTTTTAACATGTTGCTAGAACGGCATCAACGTGTTAAACATGTCACTTCCTGTTGCCAGTAGGTGGCGCTATTACTATAACTGAACATTCTCATGTAGATGTGTTCAGGCCATGACTCTTATTAAAAGTGTGAAGTTTGGGGCAGATTGGACATTCCATGCCTGAGTTACAGCAAATTTCTATTTAATTGCAATAATAGCATGCGTTAGCACTTAGCTAAGAGTTTGCTAGCATGTTTTAGCATGTTTCTAGTATGTTGTTAGCATGTTTAACACTTGCTGGCACTTTTTTATATGTTATTAGGAGTCCATAACAGTGTTAAACATGTCACTTCCTGTTGCCAGCAGGTGGCGCTATGACTGTAACTGAATATAAGCATGGTCATGTGTTCAGGACAGAACGCTTATCAAAAGTGTGAAGTTTGGGGCAGATTGGACATTCCATGCCTGAGTTACAGCAAATTCATATTTAATTGCAGTAATATCATTCTTTAGCACTTAGCTAAGTGTTTGCTAGTATGTTTCAGCATGTCTCTAGTATGTTGGTAGGATGTTTAGCACCTACTGGCATTTTTTTATATGTTATTAGGAGTCAAGAACAGTGTTAAACGTCACTTCCTGTTGCCAGCAGGTGGCGCTATGACTATAACTAAATATGAGCATGGACATGTGTTCAAGAGATAACTCTTATCAAACGTGTGAAGTTTGGGGTAGATTGTACATTGCCTTCTTGAGTAACAACAAAGTCCTGTTTCATTGAATTAGCATGCTTTAGCATTTAGCTAAGTATTGCTAGCATGTTTTAACATGTTTCTAGCATGTTTAGAACTCAATGGCATTTTTAACATGTTGCTAGAACGGCATCAACGTGTTAAACATGTCACTTCCTGGTGCCAGTAGGTGGCGCTATCACTATAACTAAATTTGAGCATAGACATGTGTTCAGGCCATGATTCTTATCAAACGTGTGAAGTTTGGGGCAGATTGGACATTCCATGCCTGAGTTACAGCAAATTCCTATTTAATTGCAATAATAGCATGCTTTAGCACTTAGCTAAGAGTTTGCTAGCATGTTTTAGCATGTTTGTAGTATGTTGTTAGCATGTTTAACACTTGCTGGCACTTTTTTATATGTTATTAGGAGTCCATAACAGTGTTAAACATGTCACTTCCTGTTGCCAGCAGGTGGCGCTATGACTGTAACTGAATATAAGCATGGTCATGTGTTCAGGACAGAACGCTTATCAAAAGTGTGAAGTTTGGTGCAGATTGGACATTGCCTTCTTGAGTAACAACAACATCCTGTTTCATTGAATTAGCATGCTTTAGCACTTAGCTAAGTATTGCTAGCATGTTTTAACATGTTTCTAGCATGTTTAGAAGTCAATGGCATTTTTAACATGTTGCTAGAATGGCATCAACGTGTTAAACATGACACTTCCTGTTACCAGTAGGTGGCGCTATTACTATAACTGAATATTCTCATGTAGATGTGTTCAGGACAGAACGCTTATCAAAAGTGTGAAGTTTGGGGCAGATTGGACATTCCATGCCTGAGTTACAGCAAATTCCTATTTAATTGCAATAATAGCATGCTTTAGCACTTAGCTAAGAGTTTGCTAGCATGTTTTAGCATGCTTCTAGTATGTTGTTAGCATGTTTAGCACTTGCTGGCACTTTTTTATATGTTATTAGGAGTCCATAACAGTGTTAAACATGTCACTTCCTGTTGCCAGCAGGTGGCGCTATGACTATAACTGAATATGAGCATGGTCATGTGTTCAGGACAGAACTCTTATCAAAAGTGTGAAGTTTGGGGCAGATTGGACATTCCATGCCTGAGTTACAGCAACTTCCTGTTTCATGGCGAAACATCGAAATTTGTCAGGCCGCCGAGGACCCGCACTTCGACGAAAACTCAAGATCTTCGCAATTTAACGTCGCAAAGGCCTGAAGATTACACTCACCAAATTTGAAGATGATCAGATTAAAACTGTAGGAGGAGTTCGTTAAAGTACGAGGCCTGAAAATGGCAAAAACTGCACAAAAATCTGAGAGGAAGTTCAAAATGGCTGACTTCCTGTTGTGTTTAGGGCTACGCTCCAAGAGACTTTTTTGTAGGTATTAGGTAATTACATGTATGTACCGAATTTCGTGCACGTACGTGGAACGATGCGGGAGGCGCACTCCGTTGAACTTTTATAGGTGGCGCTATCGAGCCATTTTGCCCCGTCCAATTCTGAAACCTATATCAGATGTAAATTTTCGCCAGTTCTGACGCGTGTGCAAAGTTTCGTGAGTTTTCGAGCATGTTTAGGCCCTCAAAAATGCAATTCAATGCGGAGAATAATAATAATAATAATTAAAGCTGCAAGCAGCGATGAAAGGGCCCTCGCACCCGTGCCATCAACACTCGGTGGCTTTAGGAAGACAGAGCATGGTTGGGAAATGTACATTTAAGGAGGTATATATAGTAAGAGTATGACAAAGTTAGTAACAAAATGTTTTGTATAATGGTGATAATAGCATGCTTCATGACTCAGCTAAGTGTTGCTAGCATGTTTAGTCTGTTTCTAGCATGCTTAGTACACAATAATTATGTGGTTAGTACTGCATTACTGTGTTAACCATGTCAGTTTCTGTTGCCAATAGGTGGCGTTATGACTATTGCTGAATATGAGCATGGATGTGTGTTCAGGACAGAACTCTTATCAAACGTGTGAAGTTTGGTGCAAATTGGAAATTGCCTTCTTGAGTAACAAAAAAGTCATGTTTCATTGAATTAGCATTCTTTAGCACTTAGCTAAGCATTGTTAGCATGTTTTAACATGTTTCTAGCATGTTTAGAACTCAATGGCATTTTTAACATGTTGCTAGAACGGCATCAACGTGTTAAACATGTCACTTCCTGTTGCCAGTAGGTGGCGCTATTACTATAAATGAACATTCTCATGTAGATGTATTCAGGCCATGACTCTTATCAAAAGTGTGAAGTTTGGGGCAGATTGGACATTCCATGCCTGAGTTACAGCAAATGCCTATTTAATTGCAATAATAGCATGCTTTAGCACTTAGCTAAGAGTTTGCTAGCATGTTTTAGCATGTTTATAATATGTTGTTAGCATGTTTAAAACTTGCTGGCACTTTTTTATATGTTATTAGGAGTCCATAACAGTGTTAAACATGTCACTTCCTGTTGCCAGCAGGTGGCGCTATGTCTGTAACTGAATATAAGCATGGTCATGTGTTCAGGACAGAACGCTTATCAAAAGTGTGAAGTTTGGGGCAGATTGGACATTCCATGCCTGAGTTACAGCAAATTCATATTTAATTGCAGTAATATCATTCTTTAGCACTTAGCTAAGTGTTTGCTAGTATGTTTTATCATGTCTCTAGTATGTTGGTAGGATGTTTAGCACCTACTGGCATTTTTTTATATGTTATTAGGAGTCAAGAACAGTGTTAAACATCCCTTCCTTTTGCCAGCAGGTGGCGCTATGACTATAACTAAATATGAGCATGGACATGTGTTCAAAAGATAACTCTTATCAAACGTGTGAAGTTTGGGGTAGATTGTACATTGCCTTCTTGAGTAACAACAAAGTCCTGTTTCATTGAATTAGCATGCTTTAGCACTTAGCTAAGTATTGCTAGCATGTTTTAATATGTTTCTAACATGTTTAGAACTCAATGGCATTTTTAACATGTTGCTAGAATGGCATCAACGTGTTAAACATGACACTTCCTGTTACCAGTAGGTGGCGCTATTACTATAACTGAATTTGAGCATAGACATGTGTTCAGGCCATGATTCTTATCAAACGTGTGAAGTTTGGGGCAGATTGGACATTCCATGCCTGGGTTACAGCAAATTCCTATTTAATTGCAATAATAGCATGCTTTAGCACTTAGCTAAGAGTTTGCTAGCATGTTTTAGCATGCTTCTAGTATGTTGTTAGCATGTTTAGCACTTGCTGGCACTTTTTTATATGTTATTAGGAGTCCATAACAGTGTTAAACATGTCACTTCCTGTTGCCAGCAGGTGGCGCTATGACTGTAACTGAATATGAGCATGGTCATGTGTTCAGGACAGAATGCTTATCAAAAGTGTGAAGTTTGGGGCAGATTGGACATTCCATGCCTGAGTTACAGCAACTTCCTGTTTCATGGCGAAACATCGAAATTTGTCAGGCCGCCGAGGACCCGCCCTTTGACGAAAACTCAAGATCTTCGCAATTTAACGTCGCAAAGGCCTTAAGATTACACTCACCAAATTTGAAGATGATCAGATTAAAACTGTAGGAGGAGTTCGTTAAAGTACGAGGCCTGAAAATGGCAAAAACTGCACAAAAATCTGAGAGGAAGTTCAAAATGGCTGACTTCCTGTTGTGTTTAGGGCTATGCTTCAAGAGACTTTTTTGTAGGTATTAGGTCATTACACGTATGTACCGAATTTCGTGCACGTACGTGGAACGTTGCGGGAGGCGCACTCCGTTGAACTTTTATAGGTGGCGCTATCGAGCCATTTTGCCCCGTCCAATTCTTAAACCTATATCAGATGTAAATTTTCGCCAGTTCTGACGCGTGTGCAAAGTTTCGTGAGTTTTCGAGCATGTTTAGGCCCTCAAAAATGCAATTCAATGCGGAGAAGAAGAAGAAGAAGAATAATAATAATAATAATTAAAGCTGCAAGCAGCGATGAAAGGGCCCTCGCACCCGTGCCATCAACACTCGGTGGCTTTAGGAAGACAGAGCATGGTTGGGAAATGTACATTTAAGGAGGTATATATAGTAAGAGTATGTCAAAGTCAGTTACAAAATGTTTTGTATAATGGTGATAATAGCATGCTTCATGACTCAGCTAAGTGTTGCTAGCATGTTTAGTGTGTTTCTAGCATGCTTAGTACACAATAATTATGTGGTTAGTACTGCATTACTGTGTTAACCATGTCAGTTTCTGTTGCCAGTAGGTGGCGTTATGACTATAACTGAATATGAGCTTGGATGTGTGTTCAGGACAGAACTCTTATCAAACGTGTGAAGTTTGGTGCAAATTGGACATTGCCTTCTTGAGTAACAACAAAGTCATGTTTCATTGAATTAGCATGCTTTAGCACTTAGCTAAGCATTGTTAGCATGTTTTAACATGTTTCTAGCATGTTTAGAACTCAATGGCATTTTTAACATGTTGCTAGAACGGCATCAACGTGTTAAAACATGTCACTTCCTGTTGCCAGTTGGTGGCGCTATTACTATAATTGAACATTCTCATGTAGATGTGTTCAGGCCATGACTCTTATCAAAAGTGTGAAGTTTGGGGCAGATTGGACATTCCATGCCTGAGTTACAGCAAATTCCTATTTAATTGCAATAATAGCATGCTTTAGCACTTGGCTAAGAGTTTGCTAGCATGTTTTAGCATGTTTCTAGTATGTTGTTAGCATGTTTAACACTTGCTGGCACTTTTTTATATGTTATTAGGAGTCCATAACAGTGTTAAACATGTCACTTCCTGTTGCCAGCAGGTGGCGCTATGACTGTAACTGAATATAAGCATGGTCATGTGTTCAGGACAGAACGCTTATCAAAAGTGTGAAGTTTGGGGCAGATTGGACATTCCATGCCTGAGTTACAGCAAATTCATATTTAATTGCAGTAATATCATTCTTTAGCACTTAGCTAAGTGTTTGCTAGTATGTTTTAGCATGCTTCTAGTATGTTGTTAGCATGTTTAGCACTTGCTGGCACTTTTTTATATGTTATTAGGAGTCCATAACAGTGTTAAACATGTCACTTCCTGTTGCCAGCAGGTGGCGCTATGACTATAACTGAATATGAGCATGGTCATGTGTTCAGGACAGAACGTTTATTAAAAGTGTGAAGTTTGGCGCAGATTGGACATTGCCTTCTTGAGTAACAACAACATCCTGTTTCATTGAATTAGCATGCTTTAGCACTTAGCTAAGTATTGCTAGTATGTTTTAACATGTTTCTAGCATGTTTAGAAGTCAATGGCATTTTTAACATGTTGCTAGAATGGCATCAACGTGTTAAACATGACACTTCCTGTTACCAGTAGGTGGCGCTATTACTATAACTGAATATTCTCATGTAGATATGTTCAGGACAGAACGCTTATCAAAAGTGTGAAGTTTGGGGCAGATTGGACATTCCATGCCTGAGTTACAGCAAATTCCTATTTAATTGCAATAATAGCATGCTTTAGCACTTAGCTAAGAGTTTGCTAGCATGTTTTAGCATGCTTCTAGTATGTTGTTAGCATGTTTAGCACTTGCTGGCACTTTTTTATATGTTATTAGGAGTCCATAACAGTGTTAAACATGTCACTTCCTGTTGCCAGCAGGTGGCGCTATGACTATAACTGAATATGAGCATGGTCATGTGTTCAGGACAGAACGTTTATTAAAAGTGTGAAGTTTGGCGCAGATTGGACATTGCCTTCTTGAGTAACAACAACATCCTGTTTCATTGAATTAGCATGCTTTAGCACTTAGCTAAGTATTGCTAGTATGTTTTAACATGTTTCTAGCATGTTTAGAAGTCAATGGCATTTTTAACATGTTGCTAGAATGGCATCAACGTGTTAAACATGACACTTCCTGTTACCAGTAGGTGGCGCTATTACTATAACTGAATATTCTCATGTAGATATGTTCAGGACAGAACGCTTATCAAAAGTGTGAAGTTTGGGGCAGATTGGACATTCCATGCCTGAGTTACAGCAAATTCCTATTTAATTGCAATAATAGCATGCTTTAGCACTTAGCTAAGAGTTTGCTAGCATGTTTTAGCATGCTTCTAGTATGTTGTTAGCATGTTTAGCACTTGCTGGCACTTTTTTATATGTTATTAGGAGTCCATAACAGTGTTAAACATGTCGCTTCCTGTTGCCAGCAGGTGGCGCTATGACTATAACTGAATATGAGCATGGTCATGTGTTCAGGACAGAACTCTTATCAAACGTGTGAAGTTTGGGGCAGATTGGACATTCCATGCCTGAGTTACAGCAACTTCCTGTTTCATGGCGAAACATCGAAATTTGTCAGGCCGCCGAGGACCCGCCCTTCGACGAAAACTCAAGATCTTCGCAATTTAACGTCGCAAAGGCCTTAAGATTACACTCACCAAATTTGAAGATGATCAGATTAAAACTGTAGGAGGAGTTCGTTAAAGTACGAGGCCTGAAAATGGCAAAAACTGCACAAAAATCTGAGAGGAAGTTGAAAATGGCTGACTTCCTGTTGTGTTTAGGGCTATGCTCCAAGAGACTTTTTTGTAGGTATTAGGTCATTACATGTATGTACCGAATTTCGTGCACGTACGTGGAACGTTGCGGGAGGCGCACTCCGTTGAACTTTTATAGGTGGCGCTATCGAGCCGTTTTGCCCCGTCCAATTCTGAAACCTATATCAGATGTAAATTTTCGCCAGTTCTGACGCGTGTGCAAAGTTTCGTGAGTTTTCGCGCATGTTTAGGCCCTCAAAAATGCAATTCAATGCGGAGAAGAAGAATAATAATAATAATTAAAGCTGCAAGCAGCGATGAAAGGGCCCTCGCACCCGTGCCATCAACACTCGGTGGCTTTAGGAAGACAGAGCATGGTTGGGAAATGTACATTTAAGGAGGTATATATAGTAAGAGTATGTCAAAGTCAGTTACAAAATGTTTTGTATAATGGTGATAATAGCATGCTTCATGACTCAGCTAAGTGTTGCTAGCATGTTTAGTGTGTTTCTAGCATGCTTAGTACACAATAATTATGTGGTTAGTACTGCATTACTGTGTTAACCATGTCAGTTTCTGTTGCCAGTAGGTGGCGTTATGACTATAACTGAATATGAGCTTGGATGTGTGTTCAGGACAGAACTCTTATCAAACGTGTGAAGTTTGGTGCAAATTGGACATTGCCTTCTTGAGTAACAACAAAGTCATGTTTCATTGAATTAGCATGCTTTAGCACTTAGCTAAGCATTGTTAGCATGTTTTAACATGTTTCTAGCATGTTTAGAACTCAATGGCATTTTTAACATGTTGCTAGAACGGCATCAACGTGTTAAACATGTCACTTCCTGTTGCCAGTTGGTGGCGCTATTACTATAATTGAACATTCTCATGTAGATGTGTTCAGGCCATGACTCTTATCAAAAGTGTGAAGTTTGGGGCAGATTGGACATTCCATGCCTGAGTTACAGCAAATTCCTATTTAATTGCAATAATAGCATGCTTTAGCACTTGGCTAAGAGTTTGCTAGCATGTTTTAGCATGTTTCTAGTATGTTGTTAGCATGTTTAACACTTGCTGGCACTTTTTTATATGTTATTAGGAGTCCATAACAGTGTTAAACATGTCACTTCCTGTTGCCAGCAGGTGGCGCTATGACTGTAACTGAATATAAGCATGGTCATGTGTTCAGGACAGAACGCTTATCAAAAGTGTGAAGTTTGGGGCAGATTGGACATTCCATGCCTGAGTTACAGCAAATTCATATTTAATTGCAGTAATATCATTCTTTAGCACTTAGCTAAGTGTTTGCTAGTATGTTTTAGCATGTCTATAGTATGTTGGTAGGATGTTTAGCACCTACTGGCATTTTTTTATATGTTATTAGGAGTCAAGAACAGTGTTAAACGTCACTTCCTGTTGCCAGCAGGTGGCGCTATGACTATAACTAAATATGAGCATGGACATGTGTTCAAGAGATAACTCTTATCAAACGTGTGACGTTTGGGGTAGATTGTACATTGCCTTCTTGAGTAACAACAAAGTCCTGTTTCATTGAATTAGCATGCTTTAGCACTTAGCTAAGTATTGCTAGTATGTTTTAACATGTTTCTAGCATGTTTAGAAGTCAATGGCATTTTTAACATGTTGCTAGAATGGCATCAACGTGTTAAACATGACACTTCCTGTTACCAGTAGGTGGCGCTATTACTATAACTGAATATTCTCATGTAGATATGTTCAGGACAGAACGCTTATCAAAAGTGTGAAGTTTGGGGCAGATTGGACATTCCATGCCTGAGTTACAGCAAATTCCTATTTAATTGCAATAATAGCATGCTTTAACACTTAGCTAAGAGTTTGCTAGCATGTTTTAGCATGCTTCTAGTATGTTGTTAGCATGTTTAGCACTTGCTGGCACTTTTTTATATGTTATTAGGAGTCCATAACAGTGTTAAACATGTCACTTCCTGTTGCCAGCAGGTGGCGCTATGACTATAACTGAATATGAGCATGGTCATGTGTTCAGGACAGAACGTTTATTAAAAGTGTGAAGTTTGGCGCAGATTGGACATTGCCTTCTTGAGTAACAACAACATCCTGTTTCATTGAATTAGCATGCTTTAGCACTTAGCTAAGTATTGCTAGTATGTTTTAACATGTTTCTAGCATGTTTAGAAGTCAATGGCATTTTTAACATGTTGCTAGAATGGCATCAACGTGTTAAACATGACACTTCCTGTTACCAGTAGGTGGCGCTATTACTATAACTGAATATTCTCATGTAGATATGTTCAGGACAGAACGCTTATCAAAAGTGTGAAGTTTGGGGCAGATTGGACATTCCATGCCTGAGTTACAGCAAATTCCTATTTAATTGCAATAATAGCATGCTTTAGCACTTAGCTAAGAGTTTGCTAGCATGTTTTAGCATGCTTCTAGTATGTTGTTAGCATGTTTAGCACTTGCTGGCACTTTTTTATATGTTATTAGGAGTCCATAACAGTGTTAAACATGTCACTTCCTGTTGCCAGCAGGTGGCGCTATGACTATAACTGAATATGAGCATGGTCATGTGTTCAGGACAGAACTCTTATCAAACGTATGAAGTTTGGGGCAGATTGGACATTCCATGCCTGAGTTACAGCAACTTCCTGTTTCATGGCGAAACATCAAAATTTGTCAGGCCGCCGAGGACCCGCCCTTCGACGAAAACTCAAGATCTTCGCAATTTAACGTCGCAAAGGCCTTAAGATTACACTCACCAAATTTGAAGATGATCAGATTAAAACTGTAGGAGGAGTTCGTTAAAGTATGAGGCCTGAAAATGTCAAAAACTGCACAAAAATCTGGGAGGAAGTTCAAAATGGCTGACTTCCTGTTGGGTTTAGGGCTATGCTCCAAGAGACTTTTTTGTAGGTATTAGGTCATTACATGTATGTACCGAATTTCGTGCACGTACGTGGAACGTTGCGGGAGGCGCACTCCGTTGAACTTTTATAGGTGGCGCTATCGAGCCGTTTTGCCCCGTCCAATTCTGAAACCTATATCAGATGTAAATTTTCGCCAGTTCTGACGCGTGTGCAAAGTTTCGTGAGTTTTCGCGCATGTTTAGGCCCTCAAAAATGCAATTCAATGCGGAGAAGAATAATAATAATAATAATTAAAGCTGCAAGCAGCGATGAAAGGGCCCTCGCACCCATGCCAACAACACTCGGTGGCTTTAGGAAGACAGAGCATGGTTGGGAAATGTACATTTAAGGAGGTATATATAGTAAGAGTATGTCAAAGTCAGTTACAAAATGTTTTGTATAATGGTGATAATAGCATGCTTCATGACTCAGCTAAGTGTTGCTAGCATGTTTAGTCTGTTTCTATCATGCTTAGTACACAATTATTATGTGGTTAGTACTGCATTACTGTGTTAACCATGTCAGTTTCTGTTGCCAGTAGGTTGCGTTATGACTATAACTGAATATGAGCATGGATGTGTGTTCAGGACAGAACTCTTATCAAACGTGTGAAGTTTGGTGCAAATTGGACATTGCCTTCTTGAGTAACAACAAAGTCATGTTTCATTGAATTAGCATTCTTTAGCACGTACCTAAGCATTGTTAGCATGTTTTAACATGTTTCTAGCATGTTTAGAACTCAATGGCATTTTTAACATGTTGCTAGAACGGCATCAACGTGTTAAACATGTCACTTCCTGTTGCCAGTAGGTGGCGCTATTACTATAACTGAACATTCTCATGTAGATGTGTTCAGGCCATGACTCTTATCAAAAGTGTGAAGTTTGGGGCAGATTGGACATTCCATGCCTGAGTTACAGCAAATTCCTATTTAATTGCAATAATAGCATGCGTTAGCACTTAGCTAAGAGTTTGCTAGCATGTTTTAGCATGTTTCTAGTATGTTGTTAGCATGTTTAACACTTGCTGGCACTTTTTTATATGTTATTAGGAGTCCATAACAGTGTTAAACATGTCACTTCCTGTTGCCAGCAGGTGGCGCTATGACTGTAACTGAATATAAGCATGGTCATGTGTTCAGGACAGAACGCTTATCAAAAGTGTGAAGTTTGGGGCAGATTGGACATTCCATGCCTGAGTTACAGCAAATTCATATTTAATTGCAGTAATATCATTCTTTAGCACTTAGCTAAGTGTTTGCTAGTATGTTTCAGCATGTCTCTAGTATGTTGGTAGGATGTTTAGCACCTACTGGCATTTTTTTATATGTTATTAGGAGTCAAGAACAGTGTTAAACGTCACTTCCTGTTGCCAGCAGGTGGCGCTATGACTATAACTAAATATGAGCATGGACATGTGTTCAAGAGATAACTCTTATCAAACGTGTGAAGTTTGGGGTAGATTGTACATTGCCTTCTTGAGTAACAACAAAGTCCTGTTTCATTGAATTAGCATGCTTTAGCATTTAGCTAAGTATTGCTAGCATGTTTTAACATGTTTCTAGCATGTTTAGAACTCAATGGCATTTTTAACATGTTGCTAGAACGGCATCAACGTGTTAAACATGTCACTTCCTGGTGCCAGTAGGTGGCGCTATTACTATAACTAAATTTGAGCATAGACATGTGTTCAGGCCATGATTCTTATCAAACGTGTGAAGTTTGGTGCAGATTGGACATTGCCTTCTTGAGTAACAACAACATCCTGTTTCATTGAATTAGCATGCTTTAGCACTTAGCTAAGTATTGCTAGCATGTTTTAACATGTTTCTAGCATGTTTAGAAGTCAATGGCATTTTTAACATGTTGCTAGAATGGCATCAACGTGTTAAACATGACACTTCCTGTTACCAGTAGGTGGCGCTATTACTATAACTGAATATTCTCATGTAGATGTGTTCAGGACAGAACGCTTATCAAAAGTGTGAAGTTTGGGGCAGATTGGACATTCCATGCCTGAGTTACAGCAAATTCCTATTTAATTGCAATAATAGCATGCTTTAGCACTTAGCTAAGAGTTTGCTAGCATGTTTTAGCATGCTTCTAGTATGTTGTTAGCATGTTTAGCACTTGCTGGCACTTTTTTATATGTTATTAGGAGTCCATAACAGTGTTAAACATGTCACTTCCTGTTGCCAGCAGGTGGCGCTATGACTATAACTGAATATGAGCATGGTCATGTGTTCAGGACAGAACTCTTATCAAAAGTGTGAAGTTTGGGGCAGATTGGACATTCCATGCCTGAGTTACAGCAACTTCCTGTTTCATGGCGAAACATCGAAATTTGTCAGGCCGCCGAGGACCCGCACTTCGACGAAAACTCAAGATCTTCGCAATTTAACGTCGCAAAGGCCTGAAGTTTACACTCACCAAATTTGAAGATGATCAGATTAAAACTGTAGGAGGAGTTCGTTAAAGTATGAGGCCTGAAAATGGCAAAAACTGCACAAAAATCTGAGAGGAAGTTCAAAATGGCTGACTTCCTGTTGTGTTTAGGGCTACGCTCCAAGAGACTTTTTTGTAGGTATTAGGTAATTACATATATGTACCGAATTTCGTGCACGTACGTGGAACGATGCGGGAGGCGCACTCCGTTGAACTTTTATAGGTGGCGCTATCGAGCCATTTTGCCCCGTCCAATTCTGAAACCTATATCAGATGTAAATTTTCGCCAGTTCTGACGCGTGTGCAAAGTTTCGTGAGTTTTCGAGCATGTTTAGGCCCTCAAAAATGCAATTCAATGCGGAGAAGAAGAATAATAATAATAATAATAATAATAATAATAAACAGAGCAATTCCAAGAGGGTCCTCACACCATCGGTGCTCGGGCCCTAATAATAATAATAATAATAAACAGAGCAATTCCAAGAGGGTCCTCACACCATCGGTGCTCGGGCCCTAATAATAAACAGAGCAATTCCAAGAGGGTCCTCACACCATCGGTGCTCGGGCCCTAATAATAATAAACAGAGCAATTCCAAGAGGGTCCTCACACCATCGGTGCTCGGGCCCTAATAATAATAATAATAATAATAAACAGAGCAATTCCAAGAGGGTCCTCACACCATCGGTGCTCGGGCCCTAATAATAATAATAAACAGAGCAATTCCAAGAGGGTCCTCACACCATCGGTGCTCGGGCCCTAATAAACAGAGCAATTCCAAGAGGGTCCTCACACCATCGGTGCTCGGGCCCTAATAATAATAATAAACAGAGCAATTCCAAGAGGGTCCTCACACCATCGGTGCTCGGGCCCTAATAAGGAAAAAAGCGAGCAGATCACGCCGGCGTGATCTCCGACCTCTGAGGGTTAATCTTATAACAAGCTTGCCCAGTCATAATAATTTGACTTCTGGACAGCCGTGTTATATTAGTTTCCCTTAATCCTAATTCCCAGGCTCTGGTTTCCCAGTTATGTTGTTCAATTAGGAAGTTCATGTTTTTGATTTCAGTAATAATAAATTGTTCGGCTGAGCTGCGTTCGTACTGTCCCTGTCTTTTTACAAAGATGGTCTTCTTTGGCTCATTTAGATTATGTGAGACAACTCTTTCCCACGCATTTAAACAAGTGATTTGTCCCAGTATCTGGCCTAGTACGGATCCCATCTCCAGAGGGTCCGTGTAGGAGGGGTTACCCAGCCCTGACATTTCACAGTATCGATATAGCCATGCTTGTTTGTCTTCTTCCATTAATTGGATCGGATTGCTAACCCAAGTGGTCATAATTTTACCCTGGGAAACGCATCCCATGGCTAATTTCGATTTTCGGGTTAACCAGACTTCTTTTTTACTGACCGTTTGGACCCATTTGCGCTCTTCTAGCTTTTCACACCTGTTACAAAGTTCCAGTTTACAGTTTTTAAATGTACAGGAACATTTCGAGCCTAGTAAAATTATTTTTTCTTCACATAATTTACAGGTTCGGCAGACACAACTGGTTTCTCCTCGTTGTATCTTTTGAATGACCCATTTTTGTTTACCTAGTCTGCAATTTCCGCATACCGAAATCTCGCCCAAGGCACAGTGTCCGATTCTACCTTCCGGATTGTACCAGGAGAAAAGGTTATGCTCTCCCTTGCTACGGAGTGTTTTTAAGATGGTTTTGGTTGGCCGAGACTCATTCGGACCTTCCCAAAGTAATTCTGCTACGTCAGTCGCTTAGCAGATACAACAGCTTGTGAATGGTATCAATTTACTAATAGTACCATCAGGGCAGTCTTCATGCCATTTCTTTACCCTAAGTAGTTCATATGCCTCATTCTGACATCTGACCCATCCTGTTTTAGATTCAATAATGGACTCAAATACTACCTTCTTCATTATTATGCCTTTATTAAGTCTCTCAACGACCAAATTCCGTTATTTTCTAATTGCACAGTAGTATTTGAAGTGACTTTTGTAACCGTATCCACGGTTCCAGTCTTATGCCTAAATCTTTTTCCTCTGATTTTATGCAGTATAATTACGTGATCGCCTACCTTAAATGGATTGGCGTTAAAATTTTCCTGCTCAGGCTGATCTTCAATTTTGAGTTCACTCGGTTTGATTCTGTAATTTAGAAAATGCGTGCATTGGTCAATCAAAGTATCCCATTCTCCTAGGTTTTCGTTCTTAATAAAAAATTGTTTACACCTCTTAACATGTTCTCTGCCAAGCCATTTGATTCCGGACTGTACTTCACACTTTTAATTAATTGTACTCCAATTTTATTGCAGTATTCCTCAACTTCTTTTCCTGTAAGGTTAACTGCATTATCACCCCGAATTCTATTAGGTGGCCCCCGAAACCTTATCCACTCTTTAAGTGCTTGTACGACTACCGAACTAGTAGCTTGTTTGCATGGATATATCTGCAGAAAATTAGAACAGTTATCCACAATCACTAAGAAGTAGCAATTTTTCAATTTACTTTGTGGGCGGATCGGGCCTGCCCAATCCAGAGATATTTCCTCATTCTCTTTATCTGTTTTTATTTTTCTATACTTATTAAACCTGCTGGTCATCACTTTCCTACACTCAGGACATTTCTTTCTGATTTCAAGGTAGGTAGCTTTTAGATTTTGTATGTTAAGTCCTGTGGCCTTACAATACTTTGCCATATAAGTTAAGCTAGGATGCAATAAATCTATGTGCAGTTTTTCAACAATATTATTCTCACTTGTTTTAGTGATAACATTGATAACTTTAGATGTTCGAATTGTTTTATGTCTAATATACTTGTCTACCTCAGCATTACCTTTGGCAGCTGATGTAGTTTGCACTGTATGACTGCTTTGGTGCAACACTACAGGTTTAACAAGTTCTAATAACAATGCAATTTCCTTCCACAAACTGTCTTGTTTTAATGGCTTTCCCTTTGCGGTGCAAAAGCCATTCAGTTTCCAAGTTGCAACATGCTCTGTTAGCGCTTTGTATACATAATCACTATCCGAGATAAGAATAGCATATATTGTGTCTGTGGCTTTCATATGCCTTAGGGCTTCCAGCACTGCTCTCACTTCTGCCAGTTGTGCTGAGTCTTCACTAAACAATTGCCCCTTTTGTTTAAAAACTATTTTTCCTTTTTCTTTTCTAATGAAGCCCCACCAAACTTCCTCATTTTCCTTCGAACCATCTGTAAAATAACAAACATTAGAACCTTTAGGGATTTCTGTTATCTTGTCTTTTTTGTTTTGTTTACTCTGTCCAAAAATTATCTGAGTATCTTGTAGCAATTTACTCCACTTAGCCCATGTAAACTGATGAATCTTAGGTGCTTCACTGACTAGGTTTTTAGATTCTCTCACTAGCTGAGCGATGCCTTCACCTTTTGATTCTACAATTATCTGTTGATCTAGGGCTAAGGTTTTTATTGGTATCAAGCATTTAGCAATACTAGCTAAGATATCAGTTGCTGATTTTGGTTCCTGTTTTAGCTGATTAGCAGGCTTTGGGTATGACATGAACTGTATTGGATTTTTCCTATCTTTCTCATTATACAATACCAGTTCTATTTCACCTGCAGTATTCTCAACACTTACTATCAATTTCTGATCTGATTCCCTTCTTGCTATTTTACCCGAGGCTAATGTTAAGTCAATTAATTGTAGCCTGATATTTTCCAATTTCTCGCTCTAATTAAATTCATTACCTTTCGTGGCCCCATAAAGAGGTTTCGCTAATTTTGCGTATCCTGGTATCAGATCCCTGATAAAATTCATGTGCCCCATGAAGCTTTGTAAATCTTTTAGGCATTTTGGTTTGTTTTGTCTTAAATCTTCCAACTTTTCTTTGGTAGTTTTCGAGAGTCCTCGATCCATTCCTGTAGTAGCGAAGCCTAAAAAATCTACTTCCTCCTTTCCTATTTCAATATTTTTGTAGCTGGGCTTAAAACCCGCTTTTATTAACCTGTTAAGCTGCAACCCCACTTTTGAAAAATCCCAAGAAATGACATACCCAAACTGAAACAGATACAGTTCATGAACCCTTTGTACTAAAAGCACAAGTATGATCTCATTTGAAAGCTGACACCTGGCAGTTTATTGTAATGTAGAATTAATTATTGTCATAATGACAAAAATTGTTATAAATAGCTTCAAAGTTTTGTAAAGTTATTAGAAATTATTTTTTATGAAACATCCTCATGAAAATAAAATTGAAGTTGGCCCTGGAGCAATCTAGAAATGCACTACAGCTAATGCCACAAGTCTAAACATTTTATGTTTAAAATCTTAAGATAATAAGTCCAAAACTCTGTATTTAGTGAAATGTTTTTCAAGACCATGTCATGTGACTTTATTTTGATTTGATGCTAAAATGCTACTGATATTTATTGTCATCTTCTTACCATCTATGCAGTATATTGTCTTTATTGTTTTGTGGTGCAAACGAGCCCCATTCAGTCTCAGTCTCCCCCTGCACACATTCACACTTCTCCAGCCTGGCTATGGCTCTAAATATGCATTTCTTTTGTCTGCATTATAGTTACTAACGACTGGCTATTCACATGCTATTCATATGGTTTCAGTCACTAATTTCTTTTCTCAAAGTTCACCCTTACATTCTAAACTGTTTTAAATGCATTTCTTGAATAAAGAAACATTTCAGTAAGCATTCAAAAAATAATAAAAATATAACTTCTAGGTGGCAGGTGCACCCAGGGCTAGCTAGCATGTTAGCTTAGCACACCATCAATACACGACAATTTATGAGATTAAAACCATGTTTGTGCTTATAAACTTACTTTATAAAGCAAATCGAGTATTTTAAATAATTTTCTGTGATCTAATTTGGCTTCAGATAAAAAAATCAGACAGAAAATATACTATTGTATACTGTTCTGCACAATGATAGTCTATATAGATTAGCATTACATTATAAATATAATCTATTATTATGGAAATACCTGGCATGGATTGAAAAACACAGGTAACTCAAATATCATAGCAAACATGTTTATTGTCTTCAAAACGACTGTATCTCCATGTTACAGCCATAGTTACAGCGCGATCTCTTGTTAGCTGCGTGTGTGTTCGAGGCTTCCTGGATTGTCACATGATTATGGCACTTCTTCATGTTCTAATACTGTGCACAGGGCGGCGAGGGCGCCCTCAGGCCAATTGGTATGAATTGAAAACACATTAACAGAGTATGCAAACGCTCATAATGATTACATCGACGCATTTGGGTATAAATTCAATAAATATTATTCATGTCTATAGAAATCTGATGTAAACCTATGAGAATATATCAATATTTCTCCAAATCTGCACATTTTTTAGCTAAAAGCCCGGAAGGACGTTGTTTTGTGTATCGCTGTCATGACGACGGCACGGGAGTTTTTTTATGAATGAAAGCGGCTGACGCGCATAATTCATATCAAAGGTATCGACTAATTTTTTCATTTCATAACTCCTGACACAAATTAAGAAATAACTGTCGCTATAAGTTTCTCAGGATACAATAGTGGTCAAATTCTGAAACTTGAGTCTTATATCTTTGTAATGATGTATAGTTTGTCAAGGTATAACATTAAATCTGATAGTAACTTTGAACTATTTATAAAAAAAAACGCTTCAGTGCGCCCGCGCTCTGGCAACGGTTAACAGGTTAATCTGGTGAGTACTTCATCTACAATTCTCAGGTGTTCATCAGGGTCATCATTTATGATTAAAAGGTCGTCAATGTAAACCGTCACAGGTAACCCTGTCATTAGCATGACCACGATAGACTGAAATGCGTTAGGAGAATTTAAATAGCCTTGGGGTAATCTCGTGTAACAATAGCTTTTTGTTCGGAACGTGAACGCGGTTCTAGCCATACTATTTTCAGTCAATGGAACTGTCCAGAAACCATTTGCTAAGTCAATTTTGGTCAATATTCTACCTTTAGGTAAACCGTTGGTTACATCTTTCGCATTAATTAAGTACCTCGTATCAGGTTCTGATACTTTATTCAAACTTTTGAAGTTATTAACGACGCGGTAACTTTTATCCGGTTTGGGCACGGCCTGCAGCGGTGAATTAGTGATCGGATTTTGTACTTCCTTAATTACTCTTAATTTTTCTAATTCTTTAATAGTTTCTTCGATTTCAGGTAAAGCGTTTTTATTAATTGGGTATTGCCTCTGTGGTTTATGCACACCTCTCTTTATTTCATATTCATATTCTTTACCTAACAGGCCTACATCATTTTTAAATTTAGCGGCTCCACCTTTGTTTTTCAAGGATTTCTCTTAATTTGTTTTTACCAAGTATGGTTTCCTGTACCATCCGTTCAATTTCCCCTTTAAGGTCGACCATTTTCATCCATCTGACCGTTATTTCTCTATTAAATTTACCTACAATTTTAGTTGCATCTAGCAATGTCATTAGGTTTTCTGACTGATTGGGAATAATGGCTATGTCTTTCCACAAATACCAGTCTGTATCAATTGGGCCTTGAGTTTTATTAAAACTGTACACCCTCATCATGCCTTTTTGTTTTATGGCATCTTCAGGTAAGTCTGTAAGACAGGTAATCTCAGCACCAGTGTCTAAAATGAACGTCCTACCATTGTAGTCTATATAAAAGAAACCTTCATGTTCCTTAACTAAATCAGATTGGATGGCCGCTTTTCCTTTAGGGGTTTCCTATTGTTGTTTTTGTTCAAGTTTGTTATGTCTCACATATCTAGGCTTGGACTGTCCAGCACCGAATGTTTTTTCTACAGTCAGTTTCCGTTTAGCTCTCTGCTCCCTAATTTTGTTTTGTTGTTCAGGAGTTAGTTTGTCCCATTCATCTCGCGAAACAAATGCTGAGCTAGTCTGCTTACTGTCATTTTTTGTCAAAGGAGGTCTTTGTTCCCAATTAGGCTTTCTCTGCACTCCACAGCTTCTAGATCTGCCTCTTCTCTGAAAGTCTGTTGGTCTGAATTGGTCCCTTTGTTCTCGGTTGGTTTTAGGCTGCTGAAAATATCTGGGCCTTAGTTGAGCATCACGGCCTTGAGCTTTGATTCTCTCAGATCGTCTCAGTTCTGGCTGCCTGTAACTTCCCTGGTAATTTGAATCTTGATTACCTTTTTTATCCGCCTCCTGTTTGGACCTTCTATCGTACCTCACAGCAAAAGTTTGTAACTCGTCCCATCCAGTCTCATATCCCCAAGATTTTAATTTATTAAGACCTGGGAGAGCTTTGTCAAACAGCAACAGCTCTTCCACAGTTTCTGATGTGGTTTTTCCTTCAACGGCTCTATTTTTACAGAATAATAGTAACCCTGTGCTTTTCATTTCTTTCAGTCTTTTCTCATACGTTTCTTTTTTAGTCTCTCCAGAAATGTTTCTCTGGTGCAAAGAAACATCATTAATTCCTATATTTACTCCCACCAGTTGATTAATCATTAGCTCTATATCTTCATCATGGATATTAAGCCTCTTTCCTAGCTGAACTATTTTCTGACAGCTTTTCATATTATCTTTCGGATCAAACTTCATAGCATTGAACATCCCTATTTCTGTGGCTGTTATAGTATGTTTAGTTCTTGATCTAGGTTTTCTCTCAGAGTCCTGGTTAAAGTCATCTATGGAGCAAACAGACTCACTGGACACAGATCCTTCATAGTAGTCATATTGTTCTCTATAGGCTCTACTCGCCTGAGGGCTACTTTCTTCTCTTTTCTTAGACTTCATAGACGAGGCTGCAATTTCAGCTAAGTTTATGCCTAGTCCCCCCGTTTGCTTCTGGTCTTCTCTTACTTTTTCAGAGTAAAGGTTGTCATGTCTTATTATTTCAGTTTCTGGTGGAATTTCTGGCGAAGGTCTCCTATAATATATAGGGTTTTTCGATTCTTTTAAAACTTCCTTTCTGAGTTCAAATATATCACCCATAATTGGATCCCTGCCACTCCGTCCTTTATTTTCTGAGAGGGTCAAACGGAGTAACAACGACAGAGCTTTTTGACAAGAGTCTTTTTGTTCAGCAAGCATATCGTGTTTAGCTTTTATGCTAGTGTTCGGCATATCTAAAATCTCATCAGAGGTCGGCCCCGTAGCCGCTAAGAATAGTCTTTGCATATACTCAGGCTCTCTTCTGATTTTCTCTTTCAGATTATGCCCTGGTTTTGTTAGAGTTTTTCTCCCTGCAAGATCTATATGTTCTCTGGCATAACTACTACTTTTTCTTTCACGAGATAGTGGTCTTGAATTTTTTGATTAACTCTATTTCTCTGCGGGATGGGTTCGTCCCACTGGCAAATTATACCATCTTCACCATCCCATTCAGTTTCCTCACCTTCGGTGGTAGTATCCTCACGTCTAGTCTTAGTTTCGGCTTTTTTGCTCATACTATTTAAAGTATTAACCAATTCATTTGCCAGCGGTATGTATTGAAGTCCAGGACTAGTTTCCTGAAAATCTAATCTTTTCTGAGTGCTAGGGCCAGGTTTCTCAAAATCAGAATAGTAAATTTCTGTGTCATGAGAATCCCTGCGTTTTCTCAGTGGCATAGCTGTACCATCATACATAACTCTTGTTTTACCATAGTATACCTCAATACTGGAATCTGTGGTAGGTTTGTATGTTACTTCCATCCCTGGCTCAAAAAGAACTTTAATTTTGTCTCCTTTTATCCTATAGTCATCAATCCTACCTACAATGGCCCTTACATCTTCTGCAGCAGTGCAGATGAAGTCCTGTCCATTATTTATCTCACAGTCTCCAATATACCAACTCTCATCCTTTTCTTTAGCTGCTTCCTGCTTTTGGAAATTATCACGTTTAGTTATAGTGATACGGTATACGGATTCCTGATTAGGAGTCGGGCACACATTTAATTCAGGTGGTAGTTGAGCAATGGAAATGCAGACCAGTAAACTTTTATCCTCTTTTTCACGGGATTGTTTATAATTTTTACAGATACTCTTTGGTTCTGCCGCGCGGTTTCGCTTTTCTTCTAATAGAGCGTCCTCTATTTATTTTTGCGAATTTTTTTGGGTCATTCAATTTGATTGATTAAATTTTCCCATCATTTGCTCCGGGTTTTACAATCTTAAGACCGGCGAGCCCCCATGTAAAAGTTTATAAGATTAATACCGTTCCAAATTATCCTACATCCTATCCAGGATATATGGATAATCCCGCGGTAACTAAAGAGCCTATCCTTTAGTCGTACTTTTAAGAGTTAGGTGGTCAGTCTCTACGAATTCGTATTTTATTATAAAGATAATAAGGATTATAAATATAATAAATGTCCCCTTCGTAGTTTAAGCCTACCTTTTTAGGTACTCTTCAACCGTGTTCGCTATACAACAATAACTCTGTTATATGCCGCCTCTTTGGCTAGGCCATCAATCAATCAAACAGTGCATACTGATTATTCACATATCAGAAATCATGCTCACCCTCTGTAGGTTTTCCCCCGGTTGGGATCCTTCTAGTCCAGGGAAGAAAAAGTGAAAACGTACTCAAGAATTCCAAGTTCCAGTCAGATGATTGTAATAAATGTTTAACAATATTTATTAAAAGAATCAAAATGAAAAGAATACTTGTTACAGAATATAATAGAGTACTTAGCTAAGAGAGTAATATTAGCTAGGCTTTAACTTCTTGCATCCGGGAACTGCTGGCGTCCCGGACTGGAGATTGCAAGGATGAGCGACGAGTCTTGTCCAGTTCTCTTCTTTTATATCCCGAATTGAGGTGCCTTCATCATATTTACTGTAAGGCACACATGATTTGAATCACATGTACAACTGCTGATCCCAGCTAGTGTAGTCTATTTCTGTACCCTGACTGTCCAGTCAGTGGCGGTTCCTCCGAAGATACAATAGTTCCTTTGTATGTGTGGACAACAACCCTTGTCACTGCTCTCTCATGTGACTTGAGAGAGGCAGAGATGGACAATGAACTCTTTATTTGCAACATTATTTTTAGACTGTCATATGCTTTAGCAACCCAGAGAGTGCATCTGCAGCTACAGGTTTCTTATTGTGACCCTTTCTGCGTTGACGTCGAGTTTGAGGTGTAGTTGAAGTGAATGAAATGTCGCTCTCAGGTGGAGCCTCGTCACCTGGCATTACAGACTACATGTGGTGTGATAGAACTTCAAGACCCTAGGCATAGTTGTCTATAGTAACATGGAAGCAAATAAGAAGAACCTGTCAAAGTCTAGAACTCTTGATTCATTTGATTCCATAATAACCCAATGGAAGAAATGCTAAGCAAGTGCATATTGATTATCTGGAGGGCAGGCTACATGAATAAACAAGGTATGCAAAGGGGCGAAATGGATCGCTGGGTCCTACCATCTTGGTGAAAACTTGCTGGGACCCGAGGGGTATATATGCCTCTTGCAAAAGCTTCAGCAGATATCATTGGGGAACAGGCTTTGACCCCATAGGTGATATCCTTTCCCTTCAGATTTAGTCACAGAATATCACTGGAACAGAAAAATACATCCACACAGAGCAAACCTGAACTAATATAAACTTCTTCTTATGATTCATTTTCACACTTTTATCATATAGTGACCAGTGGTGTTGTAAATACCTAAAGAGTTACATATGCCAAGTGAGCATACATGTAAGTGACTACATGTGTTGTGATAGAACTTCAAGACCCTAGACATAGTTGTCTATAGTAACATGAAAGCAAATAAGAAGAACCTGTCAAAGTCTAGAACTCTTGATTAGTTTGATTCCATAATAACCCAATGGATAAAATGCTAAGCAAGTGCATATTGATTATCTGGAAGGCAGGCTACACGAATAAACAAGGTATGCAAAGGGCCGAAATGGATCACTGGGTCCTACCACCTTGGTGAAAACTTGCTGGGACCCGAGGGGTATATATGCCTCTTGCAAAAGCTGCAGCAGATACCATTGGGGAACAGGCTTTGACCCCATAGGTGATATCTTTTCCCTTCAGATTTAGTTACACAAAAAAAATCACTGGAACAGAACAATACATCCACACAGAGCAAACTTGAACTAATATAAACTTCTTCTTACGATTAATTTTCACACTTTTATCATGTAGTGATCAGTGGTGTTGTAAATACCAAAAAAATTACATATGCCAAGTAAGCATGACTGTAAGTGACTACATGTGGTGTGATAGAACTTCAAGACCCTAGGCATAGTTGTCTATAGTAACTTGAAAGCAAATAAGAAGAACCTATCAAAGTCTAGAACTCTTGATTAGTTTGATTCCATAATAACCCAATGGATAAAATGCTAAGCAAGTGCATATTGATTATCTGGAAGGCAGGCTACACAAGTAAACAAGGTATGCAAAGGGCCGAAATGGATCGCTGGGTCCTACCACCTTGGTGAAAACTTGCTGGGACCCGAGGGGTATATATGCCTCTTGCAAAAGCTGCAGCAGATACCATTGGGGAACAGGCTTTGACCCCATAGGTGATATCTTTTCCCTTCAGATTTAGTTACACAAAAAAAATCACTGGAACAGAACAATACATCCACACAGAGCAAACTTGAACTAATATAAACTTCTTCTTACGATTAATTTTCACACTTTTATCATGTAGTGATCAGTGGTGTTGTAAATACCAAAAAAATTACATATGCCAAGTAAGCATGACTGTAAGTGACTACATGTGGTGTGATAGAACTTCAAGACCCTAGGCATAGTTGTCTATAGTAACTTGAAAGCAAATAAGAAGAACCTATCAAAGTCTAGAACTCTTGATTAGTTTGATTCCATAATAACCCAATGGATAAAATGCTAAGCAAGTGCATATTGATTATCTGGAAGGCAGGCTACACAAGTAAACAAGGTATGCAAAGGGCCGAAATGGATCGCTGGGTCCTACCACCTTGGTGAAAACTTGCTGGGACCCGAGGGGTATATATGCCTCTTGCAAAATGTCAGCAGATACCATTGGGGAGCAGGCTTTGACCCCGTAGGTGATATCTTTTCCCTTCAGATTTAGTCACAGAACATCACTGAAACAGAACAATAAATCCACACAGAGCAAACTTGAACTAATATAAATTTCTTCTTACGATTAATTTTCACACTTTTATCATATAGTAACCAGTGGTGTTGTAAATACCTAAAGAGTTACATATGCCAAGTAAGCATACATGTAAGTGACTTCATGTGGTGTGATAGAACTTCAAGACCCTAGGCATAGTTGTCTATAGTAACATGAAAGCAAATAAGAAGAACCTGTCAAAGTCTAGAACTCTTGATTAGTTTGATTCCATAATAACCCAATGGAAGAAAATGCTAAGCAAGTGCATATTGATTATATGGAAGGCAGGCTACACGAATAAACAAGGTATGCAAAGGGCCGAAATGGATCGCTGGGTCCTACCACCTTGGTGAAAACTTGCTGGGACCCGAGGGGTATATATGCCTCTTGCAAAAGTTTCATCACATACCATTGGGGAGCAGGCTTTGACCCCATAGGTGATATCTTTTCCCTTCAGATTTAGTCACAGAACATCACTGGAACAGAACAATACATCCACACAGAGCAAACTTGAACTAATATAAATTTCTTGCGATTAATTTTCACACTTTTATCATGTAGTGACCAGTGGTGTTGTAAATACCTAAAGAGTTACATATGCCAAGTAAGCATACATGTAAGTGACTACATGTGGTGTGATAGAACTTAAAGACCTTAGGCATAGTTGCCTATAGTAACATGAAAGCAAATAAGAAGAACCTGTCAGAGTCTAGAACTCTTTATTCATTTGATTCCATAATAACCCAATGGAAGAAATGCTAAGCAAGTGCATATTGATTATCTGGAGGGCAGGCAACACGAATAAACAAGGTATGCAAAGGGGCAAAATGGATCGCTGGGTCCTACCACCTTGGTGAAAACTTGCTGGGACCCGAGGGGTATATATGCCTCTTGCAAAAGCTTCAGCAGATACCATTGGGGAACAGGCTTTGACCCCATAGGTGATATCTTTTCCCTTCAGATTTAGTTACACAAAAAAAATCACTGGAACAGAACAATACATCCACACAGAGCAAACTTGAACTAATATAAACTTCTTCTTACGATTAATTTTCACACTTTTATCATGTAGTGATCAGTGGTGTTGTAAATACCAAAAGAATTACATATGCCAAGTAAGCATGACTGTAAGTGACTACATGTGGTGTGATAGAACTTCAAGACCCTAGGCATAGTTGTCTATAGTAACTTGAAAGCAAATAAGAAGAACCTATCAAAGTCTAGAACTCTTGATTAGTTTGATTCCATAATAACCCAATGGATAAAATGCTAAGCAAGTGCATATTGATTATCTGGAAGGCAGGCTACACAAATAAACAAGGTATGCAAAGGGCCGAAATGGATCGCTGGGTCCTACCACCTTGGTGAAAACTTGCTGGGACCCGAGGGGTATATATGCCTCTTGCAAAATGTCAGCAGATACCATTGGGGAGCAGGCTTTGACCCCGTAGGTGATATCTTTTCCCTTCAGATTTAGTCACAGAACATCACTGAAACAGAACAATAAATCCACACAGAGCAAACTTGAACTAATATAAATTTCTTACGATTAATTTTCACACTTTTATCATATAGTAACCAGTGGTGTTGTAAATACCTGAAGAGTTACATATGCCAAGTAAGCATACATGTAAGTGACTTCATGTGGTGTGATAGAACTTCAAGACCCTAGGCATAGTTGTCTATAGTAACATGAAAGCAAATAAGAAGAACCTGTCAAAGTCTAGAACTCTTGATTAGTTTGATTCCATAATAACCCAATGGAAGAAAATGCTAAGCAAGTGCATATTGATTATCTGGAAGGCAGGCTACACGAATAAACAAGGTATGCAAAGGGCCGAAATGGATCGCTGGGTCCTACCACCTTGGTGAAAACTTGCTGGGACCCGAGGGGTATATATGCCTCTTGCAAAAATTTCATCACATACCATTGGGGAGCAGGCTTTGACCCCATAGGTGATATCTTTTCCCTTCAGATTTAGTCACAGAACATCACTGGAACAGAACAATACATCCACACAGAGCAAACTTGAACTAATATAAATTTCTTGCGATTAATTTTCACACTTTTATCATGTAGTGACCAGTGGTGTTGTAAATACCTAAAGAGTTACATATGCCAAGTAAGCATACATGTAAGTGACTACATGTGGTGTGATAGAACTTCAAGACCCTAGGCATAGTTGTCTATAGTAACATGAAAGCAAATAAGAAGAACCTGTCAAAGTCTAGAACTCTTGATTAGTTTGATTCCATAATAACCGAATGGAAGAAATGCTAAGCAAGTGCATATTGATTATCTGTAGGGAAGGCTACACGAATAAACAAGGTATGCAAAGGGGTGAAATGGATCGCTGGGTCCTACCACCTTGGTGAAAACTTACTGGGACCCGAGGGGTATATATGCCTCTTGCAAAAGTGTCAGCAGATACCATTGGCGAGCAGGCTTTGACCCCATAGGTGATATCTTTTCCCTTCAGATTTAGTCACAGAACATCACTGGAACAGAACAATACATCCACACAGAGCAAACTTGAACTAATATAAACTTCTTCTCACGATTAATTTTCACACTTTTATCATATAGTGACCAGTGGTGTTGTAAATACCAGATATCAATACCAATATCAGATTTAGTCAAAAGAACATCACTGAAACAGAACAATACAATACATCCACACAGAGCAAACTTGAACTAATTAAAATTTCTCACGATTAATTTTCACACTTTTATCATATAGTGACCAGTGGTGTTGTAAATACCTAAAGAGTTATATATGTCAGGTAAGTATACATGTAAGTGACTACATGTGGTGTGATAGAACTTCAAGACCCTAGGCATAGTTGTCTATAGTAAAATGAAATAAAATAAGAAGAACCTGTCAAAGTCTAGAACTCTTGATTAGTTTGATTTTTATAATAACCCAATTGATAAAATGCTAAGCAAGTGCATATTGATTATCTGGAAGGCAGGCTACACGAATAAACAAGGTATGCAAAGGGCCGAAATGGATCGCTGGGTCCTACCACCTTGGTGAAAACTTGCTGGGACCCGAGGGGTATATATGCCTCTTGCAAAAGTGTCAGCAGATACCATTGGGGAGCAGGCTTTGACCCCATAGGTGATATCTTTTCCCTTCAGATTTAGTCACAGAACATCACTGAAACAGAACAATAAAGCCACACAGAGCAAACTTGAACTAATATAAATTTCTTACGATTAATTTTCACACTTTTATCATATAGTGACCAGTGGTGTTGTAAATACCTAAAGAGTTACATATGTCAAGTAAGCATACATATAAGTGACTACATGTGGTGTGACAGAACTTCGAGACCCTAGGCATAGTTGTCTATAGTAACATGAAAGCAAATAAGAAGAACCTGTCAAAGTCTAGAACTCTTGATTAGTTTGATTCCATAATAACCCAATGGAAAAAATGCTAAGCCAGTGCATATTGATTATCTGGAAGGCAGGCTACAGGAATAAACAAGGTATGCAAAGGGCCGAAATGGATCGCTGGATCCTACCACCTTGGTGAAAACTTGCTTGGACCCGAGGAGTATATATGCCTCTTGCAAAAGCTTCTGCAGAAACTATTGGGGAACAGGCTTTGACCCCGTAAGTTGATATCTTTTCCCTTCAGATTTAGCCAAAAAATATCACTGAAACAGGACAATAAATCCACACAGAGCAAACTTGAACTAATATAAATTTCTTACGATTAATTTTCACACTTTTATCATATAGTGACCAGTGGTGTTGAAAATACCTAAAGAATTACATATGCCAAGTAAGCATAAATGTAAGTGACTACATGTGGTGTGATAGAACTTCAAGACCCTAGGGATAGTTGTCTATAGTAAAATGAAATAAAATAAGAAGAACCTGTCAAAGTCAAGTAAGCATAAATGTAAGTGACTACATGTGGTGTGATAGAACTTCAAGACCCTAGGGATAGTTGTCTATAGTAAAATGAAATAAAATAAGAAGAACCTGTCAAAGTCTAGAACTCTTGATTAGTTTGATTTCATAATAACCCAATGGAAGAAATGCTAAGCAAGTGCATATTGATTATCTGTAGGGAAGGCTACACGAATAAACAAGTTATGCAAAGGGGAGAAATGGATCGCTGGGTCCTACCACCTTGGTGAAAACTTGCTGGGACCCGAGGGGTATATATGCCTCTTGCAAAAGCTGCAGCAGATACCATTGGGGAACAGGCTTTGACCCCGTAGGTGATATCTTTTCCCTTCAGATTTAGTCAAAGAACATCACTGAAACAGAACAATAAATCCACACAGAGCAAACTTGAACTAAAATAAATTTCTTACGATTAATTTTCACGCTTTTATCATATAGTGACCAGTGGTGTTGTAAATACCAGTTATCAATACCAATATCAGATTTAGTCAAAAGAACATCACTGAAACAGAACAATACAATACATCCACACAGAGCAAACTTGAACTAATTTAAATTTCTCACGATTAATTTTCACACTTTTATCATATAGTGACCAGTGGTGTTGTAAATACCTAAAGAGTTACATATGTCAAGTAAGTATACATGTAAGTGACTACATGTGGTGTGATAGAACTTCAAGACCCTAGGCATAGTTGTCTATAGTAAAATGAAATAAAAAAAGAAGAACCTGTCAAAGTCTAGAACTCTCTATTAGTTTGATTTCATAATAACCCAATGGATAAAATGCTAAGCAAGTGCATATTGATTATCTGGAAGGCAGGCTACACGAATAAACAAGGTATGCAAAGGGCCGAAATGGATCGCTGGGTCCTACCACCTTGGTGAAAACTTGCTGGGACCCGAGGGGTATATATTCCTCTTGCAAAAGTGTCAGCAGATACCATTGGGGACCAGGCTTTGACCCCATAGGTGATATCTTTTCCCTTCAGATTTAGTCACAGAACATCACTGGAACAGAACAATACATCCACACAGAGCAAACTTGAACTAATATAAACTTCTTCTTACGATTAATTTTCACACTTTTATCGTGTAGTGACCAGTGGTGTTGTAAATACCTAAACAATTACATATGCCAAGTAAGCATAAATGTAAGTGACTACATGTGGTGTGATAGAACTTCAAGACCCTAGGCATAGTTGTCTATAGTAAAATGAAATAAAATAAGAAGAACCTGTCAAAGTCTAGAACTCTTGATTAGTTTGATTTCATAATAACCCAATGGAAGAAATGCTAATCAAGTGCATATTGATTATCTGTAGGGAAGGCTACACGAATAAACAAGGTATGCAAAGGGGAGAAATGGATCGCTGGGTCCTACCACCTTGGTGAAAACTTGCTGGGACCCGAGGGGTATATATGCCTCTTGCAAAAGCTGCAGCAGATACCATTGGGGTACAGGCTTTGACCCTGTAGGTGATATCTTTTCCCTTCAGATTTAGTCAAAGAACATCACTGAAACAGAACAATAAATCCACACAGAGCAAACTTGAAATAAAATAAATTTCTTACGATTAATTTTCACGCTTTTATCATATAGTGACCAGTGGTGTTGTAAATACCTTAAGAATTACATATGCCAAGTAAGCATACATGTAAGTGACTACATGTGGTGTGATAGAACTTCAAGACCATAGGCATAGTTGTCTGTAGTAACATGAAAGCAAATAAGAAAAACCTGTCAAAGTCTAGAACTCTTGATTAGTTTGATTCCATAATAACCCAATGGAAAAAATGCTAAGCAAGTGCATATTGATTATCTGGAAGGCAGGCTACATGAATAAACAAGGTATGCAAAGGTGCGAAATCGCTGGGTACTACCCACCTTGGTGAAAACTTGCTGGGACCCGAGGGGTATATATGCCTCTTGCAAAATCTTCTGCAGATACCATTGGGGAACAGGCTTTGACCCCGTAGGTGATATATTTTCCCTTCAGATTTAGTCAAAGAACATCACTGAAACAGAACAATAAATCCACACAGAGCAAACTTGAACAAATATAAATTTCTTACGTTTAATTTTCACACTTTTATAATATAGTGACCAGTGGTGTTGTAAATACCTAAAGAGTTACATATGCCAAGTAAGCATACATGTAAGTGACTACATGTGGTGTGATAGAACTTCACGACCCTAGGCATAGTTGTCTATAGTAACATGGAAGCAAATAAGAAGAACCTGTCAAAGTCTAGAACTCTTGATTCATTTGATTCCATAATAACCCAATGGAAAAAATGCTAAGCAAGTGCATATTGATTATCTGGAGGGCAGGCTACACGAATAAACAAGGTATGCAAAGGGCCGAAATGGATCGCTGGGTCCTACCATCTTGGTGAAAACTTGCTGGGACCCGAGGGGTATATATGCCTCTTGCAAAAGCTTCTGCAGATACCATTGGGGAACAGGCTTTGACCCCGTAGGTGATATCTTTTCCCTTCAGATTTAAACAAAGAACATCACTGAAACAGAACAATACATCCACACAGAGCAAAACTGAACTAATTTAAATTTCTTACGATTAATTTTCACACTTTTATCATATAGTGACCAGTGGTGTTGTAAATACCTAAAGAGTTACATATGTCAAGTAAGCATACATGTAAGTGACTACATGTGGTGTGATAGAACTTCAAGACCCTAGGCATAGTTGTCTATAGTAACATGAAAGCAAATAAGAAAAACCTGTCAAAGTCTAGAACTCTTGATTCATTTGATTCCATAATAACCCAATTGAAGAAATGCTAAGCAAGTACATATTGATTATCTGGAGGGCAGGCTACACGAATAAACAAGGTATGCAAAGGGGCGAAATGGATCGCTGGGTCCTACCATCTTGGTGAAAACTTGCTGGGACCTGAGGGGTATATATGCCTCTTGCAAAAGCTTTAACAGATACCATTGGGGATCAGGCTTTGACCCCGTAGGTGATATCTTTTACCTTCAGATTTAGTCAAAAGAACATCACTGAAACAGAACAATACAATACATCCACACAGAGCAAACTTGAACTAATTAAAATTTCTCACGATTAATTTTCACACTTTTATCATATAGTGACCAGTGGTGTTGTAAATACCTAAAGAGTTACATATGCCAAGTAAGCATACATGTAAGTGACTACATGTGGTGTGATAGAACTTCAAGACCCTAGGCATAGTTGTCTATAGTAACATGAAAGCAAATAAGAAGAACCTGTCAAAGTCTAGAACTTTTGATTAGTTTGATTCCATAATAACCCAATGGATAAAATGCTAAGCAAGTGCATATTTATTATCTGGAGGGCAGGCAACACGAATAAACAAGGTATGCAAAGGGGCAAAATTGATCGCTGGGTCCTACCACCTTGGTGAAAACTTGCTGGGACCCGAGGGGTATATATGCCTCTTGCAAAAGCTTCAGCAGATACCATTGGGGAACAGGCTTTGACCCCATAGGTGATATCTTTTCCCTTCAGATTTAGTCACAGAAAATCACTGGAACAGAACAATACATCCACACAGAGCAAACTTGAACTAAAATAAATTTCTTACAATTAATTTTCACACTTTTATCATATAGTGACCAGTGGTGTTGTAAATACCTTAAGAGTTACATTTGGGAAGTAAGCATACATGTAAGTGACTACATGTGGTGTGATAGAACTTCAAGACCCTAGGCATAGTTGTCTATAGTAACATGAAAGCAAATAAGAAAAACCTGTCAAAGTCTAGAACTCTTGATTAGTTTGATTTCATAATAACCCAATGGAAGAAATGCTAAGCAAGTGCATATTGATTATCTGTTGGGAAGGCTACACGAATAAACAAGGTATGCAAAGGGGAGAAATGGATCGCTGGGTCCTACCACCTTGGTGAAAACTTGCTGGGACCCGAGGGGTATATATGCCTCTTGCAAAAGCTTCAGCAGATACCATTGGGGAACAGGCTTTGACCCCGTAAGTGATATCTTTTCCCTTCAGATTTAGTCAAAGAACATCACTGGAACAGAACAATACATCCACACAGAGCAAACTTGAACTAATATAAACTTCTTCTTACGATTAATTTTCACACGTTTATCATATAGTGACCAGTGGTGTTGTAAATACCTGAAGAGTTACATATGTCAAGTAAGCATACATGTAAGTGACTACATGTGGTGTGATAGAACTTCAAGACCCTAGGCATAGTTGTCTATAGTAAAATGAAATAAAATAAGAAGAACCTGTCAAAGTCTAGAACTCTTGATTAGTTTGATTTCATAATAACCCAATGGATAAAATGCTAAGCAAGTGCATATTGATTATCTGGAAGGCAGGCTCCACGAATAAACAAGGTATGCAAAGGGCCGAAATGGATCGCTGGGTCCTACCACCTTGGTGAAAACTTGCTGGGACCCGAGGGATATATATGCCTCTTGCAAAAGTGTCAGCAGATACCATTGGGGAGCAGGCTTTGACCCCATAGGTGATATCTTTTACCTTCAGATTTAGTCACAGAACATCACTGAAACAGAACAATAAATCCACACAGAGCAAACTTGAACTAATATAAACTTCTTCTTACGATTAATTTTCACACTTTTATCAAATAGTGACCAGTGGTGTTGTAAATATCTAAAGAGTTACATATGCCAAGTAAGCATAAATGTAAGTGACTACATGTGGTGTGATAGAACTTCAAGACCCTAGGCATAGTTGTCTATAGTAAAATGAAATAAAATAAGAAGAACCTGTCAAAGTCTAGAACTCTTGATTAGTTTGATTTCATAATAACCCAATGGAAGAAATGCTAAGCAAGTGCATATTGATTATCTGTAGGGAAGGCTACACGAATAAACAAGGTATGCAAAGGGGAGAAATGGATCGCTGGGTCCTACCACCTTGGTGAAAACTTGCTGGGACCCGAGGGGTATATATGCCTCTTGTAAAAGCTGCAGCAGATACCATTGGGGAACAGGCTTTGACCCCGTAGGTGATATCTTTTCCATTCAGATTTAGTCAAAGAACTTCACTAAAACAGCACAATAAATCCACACAGAGCAAACTTGAACTAAAATAAATTTCTTACGATTAATTTTCACGCTTTTATCATATAATGACCAGTGGTGTTGTAAATACCTTAAGAGTTACATATGCCAAGAAAGCATACATGTAAGTGACTACATGTGGTGTGATAGAACTTCAAGACCCTAGGCATTGTTGTCTATAGTAAAATGAAATAAAATAAGAAGAACCTGTCAAAGTCTAGAACTCTTGATTAGTTTGATTTCATAATAACCCAATGGAAGAAATGCTAAGCAAGTGCATATTGATTATCTGGAAGGCAGGCTACACGAATAAACAAGGTATGCAAAGGGTCGAAATGGATCGCTGGGTCCTACCACCTTGGTGAAAACTTGCTGGGACCCGAGGGGTATATATGCCTCTTGCAAAAGTATCAGCAGATACCATTGGGGAACAGGCTTTGACCCCATAGGTTATATCTTTTCCCTTCAGATTTAGTCACAGAACATCACTGGAACAGGGGTGCGTTTCCCGAAAGCATCGTTGGCCAACTATGGTCGCAAGTTCATCGCAATGCCCATTGAACTCTATTGGTAACGACGGAACTTGCGACCATAGTTGGCCAACGATGCTTTCGGGAAACGCACCCCAGAACAATACATCCACACAGAGCAAACTTGAACTAATATAAACTTCTTCTTACGATTAATTTTCACACTTTTATCATGTAGTGACCAGTGGTGTTGTAAATACCTAAAGAGTTACAGATGCCAAGTAAGCATAAATGTAAGTGACTACATGTGGTGTGATAGAACTTCAAGACCCTAGGCATAGTTGTCTATAGTAAAATGAAATAAAATAATAAGAACCTGTCAAAGTCTAGAACTCTTGATTAGTTTGATTTCATAATAACCCAATGGAAGAAATGCTAAGCAAGTGCATATTGATTATCTGGAAGGCAGGCTACACGAATAAACAAGGTATGCAATGGGTCGAAATGGATCGCTGGGTCCTACCACCTTGGTGAAAACTTACTGGGACCCGAGGGGTATATATGCCTCTTGCAAAAGCGTCAGCAGATACCATTGGGGAGCAGGCTTTGACCCCATAGGTGATATCTTTTCCTTTCAGATTTAGTCACTACACATCACTGAAACAGAACAATATATCCACACAGAGCAAACTTGAACTAATATAAACTTCTTTTTACGATTAATTTTCACACTTTTATCATATAGTGACCAGTGTTGTTGTAAATACCTAAAGAGTTACATATGCCAAGTAAGCATAAATGTAAGTGACTACATGTGGTGTGATAGAACTTCAAGACCCTAGGCATAGTTGTCTATAGTAAAATGAAATAAAATAAGAAGAACCTGTCAAAGTCTAGAACTCTTGATTAGTTTGATTTCATAATAACCCAATGGAAGAAATGCTAAGCAAGTGCATATTGATTATCTGTAGGGAAGGCTACACGAATAAACAAGGTATGCAAAGGGGAGAAATGGATCGCTGGGTCCTACCACCTTGGTGAAAACTTGCTGGGACCCGAGGGGTATATATGCCTCTTGCAAAAGTGTCAGCAGATACCATTGGGGAGCAGGCTTTGACCCCATAGGTGATATCTTTTCCCTTCAGATTTAGTCACAGAACATCACTGGAACAGAACAATACATCCACACAGAGCAAACTTGAACTAATATAAACTTCTTCTCACGATTAATTTTCACACTTTTATCATATAGTGACCAGTGGTGTTGTAAATACCAGATATCAATACCAATATCAGATTTAGTCAAAAGAACATCACTGAAACAGAACAATACAATACATCCACACAGAGCAAACTTGAACTAATTTAAATTTCTCACGATTAATTTTCACACTTTTATCATATAGTGACCAGTGGTGTTGTAAATACCTAAAGAGTTACATATGTCAAGTAAGTATACATGTAAGTGACTACATGTGGTGTGATAGAACTTCAAGACCCTAGGCATAGTTGTCTATAGTAAAATGAAATAAAATAAGAAGAACCTGTCAAAGTCTAGAACTCTTGATTAGTTTGATTTCATAATAACCCAATGGATAAAATGCTAAGCAAGTGCATATTGATTATCTGGAAGGCAGGCTGCACGAATAAACAAGGCATGCAAAGGGCCGAAATGGATCGCTGGGTCCTACCACCTTGGTGAAAACTTGCTGGGACCCGAGGGGTATATATTCCTCTTGCAAAAGTGTCAGCAGATACCATTCGGGAGCAGGCTTTGACCCCATAGGTGATATCTTTTCCCTTCAGATTTATACACAGAACATCACTGGAACAGAACAATACATCCACACAGAGCAAACTTGAACTAATATAAATTTATTACGATTAATTTTCACACTTTTATCATATAGTGACCAGTGGTGTTGTAAATACCTAAAGAGTTACATATGCCAAGTAAGCATACATGTAAGTGACTACATGTGGTGTGATAGAACTTCAAGACCCTAGGCATAGTTGTCTATAGTAACATGAAAGCAAATAAGAAGAACCTGTCAAAGTCTAGAACTCTTGATTCATTTGATTCCATAATAACCCAATGGAAGAAATGCTAAGCAAGTGCATATTGATTATCTGGAGGGCAGGCTACACGAATAAACAAGGTATGCAAAGGGCCGAAATGGATCGCTGGGTCCTACCATCTTGGTGAAAACTTGCTGGGACCCGAGGGGTATATATGCCTCTTGCAAAAGCTGCAGCAGATACCATTGGGGTACAGGCTTTGACCCTGTAGGTGATATCTTTTCCCTTCAGATTTAGTCAAAGAACATCACTGAAACAGAACAATAAATCCACACAGAGCAAACTTGAAATAAAATAAATTTCTTACGATTAATTTTCACGCTTTTATCATATATTGACCAGTGGTGTTGTAAATACCTTAAGAGTTACATATGCCAAGTAAGCATACATGTAAGTGACTACATGTGGTGTGATAGAACTTCAAGACCATAGGCATAGTTGTCTATAGTAACATGAAAGCAAATAAGAAAAACCTGTCAAAGTCTACACTGTAAAAATTAAAGGTGCCTGGAGGAACCTTTTGGGGTTCTTCACTTCGCCACACCGGCGGAACCATCTGTAGATCCTCTAGGCACCCCTTTAAAAAGGGGCAGTTCTCTGAGGAACCACACAGGTTTCCTGAGGAACTCTTAAATGAAGCACTGTGTGGAACCACTGTGGGTGCCTCCAGGAACCAAATTTTTTTTTTTTTTTTTTTTTTTTAATTTGGCTAAAGATATCACCTATGGGGTCAAAGCCTGCTCCCCAATGGTTTCTGCTGACACTTTTGCAAGAGGCATATATACCCCTCGGGTCCCAGCAAGTTTTCACCAAGGTGGTAGGACCCAGCGATCCATTTCGGCCCTTTGCATACCTTGTTTATTCATGTAGCCTGCCCTCCAGATAATCAATATGCACTTGCTTAGCATTTCTTCCATTGGGTTATTATGGAATCAAATGAATCAAGAGTTCTAGACTTTGACAGGTTCTTCTTATTTGCTTTCATGTTACCATAGACAACTATGCCTAGAGCATAGGCGGAGTTTGACATTCGAGCCAGGGGGGGAAAACAAACATGCTAAATAAACATAAATTGTTAACCCAATAAAAAAAACAGTAGGCTACAACAATACAATCATATTTGTAAACAGGTAGAACTTTGCATAAACAGCCACTTGACTTCGCATCGCATCTTCGTTCGGACACAGTTAGGATCAATAAAATGAGGACCACTTTGGCACTGTTAAAATATTATCTTTAACCAAAACGAAAAGATTTTTAAAGTTTTTCTTTCCTTTTTTCAAAACACATTGTTGGAAGCTTGTTTCTGCCACTGAATAATAAATAAATAATAACGACTTTTTATCTCGAAATTCTGACTATTTTTCTCACAATTGCAGTCAGAATTGTGAGAAATAAAGTGGCAATTCAGAGAAATAAAATAGCAATTGTGAGATATAAAGGCGCAATTGCGGGATATAAAGTCGCCATTCTGAGAAATTAAGTCGCGTGTTATAAAGTCAGAATTGTAAACTATTCTGAGGTAAAAAAAAAAAAAAAAAAGTCTGTCTTTTTTTCCCCTTAGAATTGGACTTTATATCTCACAATTGTGAGAAACGATGTCAGAATTGCGAGATATAAACTCGCAGTTGCGTGTTATAAAGTCAGAATTGCGTGATATAAAGTTGCAATTGCGAGAAAAAAAGTTCGAATTCTGACTTTATATCACGCAATTCTGACGGAATTGTGGCGGAAATACATTGTGGCAATGAGAGTGATTAAAAAACAAGATATATTTCGCATTTTGTTGTACTTCATAAAACATTTAAAACATTTTGAGACACGGGAAAAATGAACAGTCACTCAACACTCAATACTCTCCACTTTTGAAACATATTGAACAGCATATTGAAAGCAGTGTGTTGAGTTTCTCCAGCTTAAGCAGTTATTTGGAAGAGAAATAAAACTTACAGTTTTGGTGTAACGAGTCCGAGATAACTACAACGCTATTAAATGCTAGCTTTTTTTACTAAAGCAGTATATAAAATCAGATGTATTACCTACCACCATTTAGTTGTTTTGTGTTATTTAAAATATTTATAATATCTTTTTTTAAACAATGCAATTATTATTTATTTTTTTGTTGAGAAAATGCAATTACGTTTCAGCCAACAGGGGGGGCAATGCTCCGCCTGCCCCCCCGCAAACTCCGCGCATGGCCTAGGGTCTTGAAGTTCTATCACACCACATGTAGTCACTTGCATGTATGCTTACTTGGCATATGTAACTCTTTAGGTATTTACAACACCACTGGTCACTATATGATAAAAGTGTGAAAATTAATCGTAAGAAGAAGTTTATATTAGTTCAAGTTTGCTCTGTGTGGATGTATTGTTCTGTTCCAGTGATATTCTGTAACTAAATCTGAAGGGAAAAGATATGACCTACGGGGTCAAAGCCTGTTCCCCAATGGTATTTGCAGAAACTTTTGCAAGAGGCATATATACCCCTCGGGTCCCAGCAAGTTTTCACCAAGGTGGTAGGACCCAGCGATCCATTTCGCCCCTTTGCATACCTTGTTTATTCGTGTAGCCTGCCCTCCAGATAATCAATATGCACTTGCTTAGCATTTCTTCAATTGGGTTATTATGGAATCAAATGAATCAAGAGTTCTAGACTTTGACAGGTTCTTCTTATTTGCTTTCATGTTACTATAGACAACTATGCCTAGGGTCTTGAAGTTCTATCACACCACATGTAGTCACTTACATGTATGCTTACTTGGCATATGTAACTCTTTAGGTATTTACAACACCACTGGTCACTATATGATAAAAGTGTGAAAATTAATCGTAAGAAGAAGTTTATATTAGTACAGAAATTTAAATTAGTTCAGTTTTGCTCTGTGTGGATGTATTGTTCTGTTCCAGTGATATTCTGTAACTAAATCTGAAGGGAAAAGATATGACCTACGGGGTCAAAGCCTGTTCCCCAATGGTATTTGCAGACGCTTTTGCAAGAGGCATATATACCCCTCGGGTCCCAGCAAGTTTTCACCAAGGTGGTTGGACCCAGCGATCCATTTCGGCCCTTTGCATACCTTTTTTATTTGTGTAGCCTGCCTTCCAGATAATCAATATGCACTTGCTTAGCATTTTTTCCATTGGGTTATTATGGAATCAAACTAATCAAGAGTTCTAGACTTTGACAGGTTCTTCTTATTTCCTTTCATGTTTCTATAGACAACTATGCCTAGGGTCTTGAAGTTCTATCACACCACATGTAGTCACTTATATGTATGCTTACTTGACATATGTAACTCTTTAGGTATTTACAACACCACTGGTCACTATATGATAAAAGTGTGAAAATTAATCGCAAGAAGAAGTTTATATTAGTTCAAGTTTGCTCTGTGTGGATGTATTGTTCTGTCCCAGTGATGTTCTGTGACTAAATCTGAAGGGAAAAGATATCACCTATGGGGTCAAAGCCTGTTCCTCAATGGTATCTGCTGAAGCTTTTGCAAGAGGCATATATACCCCTCAGGTCCCAGCAAGTTTTCACCAAGATGGTAGGACCCAGCGATCCATTTCGCCCCTTTGCATACCTTGTTTATTCATGCAGCCTGCCCTCCAGATAATAAATATGCACTTGCTTAGCATTTCTTCCATTGGGTTATTCTGGAATCAAATGAATAAAGAGTTCTAGACTTTGACAGGTTCTTCTTATTTGCTTTCATGTTACTATAGACAACTATGCCTAGGGTCTTGAAGTTCTATCACACCACATGTAGTCACTTACATGTATGCTTACTTGGCATATGTAACTCTTTAGGTATTTACAACACCACTGGTCACTATATGATAAAAGTGTGAAAATTAATCGTAAAAAGAAGTTTATATTAGTTTAAGTTTGCTCTGTGTGGATGTATTGTTCTGTTCCAGTGATATTCTGTAACTAAATCTGAAGGAAAAAGATATGACCTACTGGGGCAAAGCCTGTTCCCCAATGGTATTTGCAGAAGCTTTTGCAAGAGGCATATATACCCCTCGGGTCCCAGCAAGTTTTCACCAAGGTGGTAGGACCCAGCGATCCATTTCGGCCCTTTGCATACCTTGTTTATTCGTGTAGCCTGCCTTCCAGATAATCAATATGCACTTGCTTAGCATTTTCTTCCATTGGGTTATTATGGAATCAAACTAATCAAGAGTTCTAGACTTTGACAGGTTCTTCTTATTTGCTTTCATGTTACTATAGACAACTATGCCTAGGGTCTTGAAGTTCTATCACACCACATGTAGTCACTTACATGTATGCTTACTTGGCATATGTAACTCTTTAGGTATTTACAACACCACTGGTCACTATATGACAAAAGTGTGAAAATTAATCGTAAGAAATTTATATTAGTTCAAGTTTGCTCTGTGTGGATTTATTGTTCTTTTTCAGTGATGTTCTGTGACTAAATCTGAAGGGAGAAGATATCACCTACGGGGTCAAAGCCTGCTCCCCAATTGTATCTGCTGACGTTTTGCAAGAGGCATATATACCCCTCGGGTCCCAGCAAGTTTTCACCAAGGTGGTAGGACCCAGCGATCCATTTCGGCACTTTGCATACCTTGTTTATTCGTGTAGCCTGCCTTCCAGATAATCAATATGCACTTGCTTAGCATTTTATCCATTGGGTTATTATGGAATCAAACTAATCAAGAGTTCTAGACTTTGATAGGTTCTTCTTATTTGCTTTCAAGTTACTATAGACAACTATGCCTAGGGTCTTGAAGTTCTATCACACCACATGTAGTCACTTACATGTATACTTACTTGACATATGTAACTCTTTAGGTATTTACAACACCACTGGTCACTATATGATAAAATTGTTAAAATTAATCGTGAGAAATTTATATTTGTTCAAGTTTGCTCTGTGTGGATGTATTGTTCTGTTCCAGTGATGTTCTGTGACTAAATCTGAAGGGAAAAGATATCGCCTAAGGCAGGGGTCACCAAACTTTTTTCTCTGGGGGCCACATTATCGTTCCTGACTGTGATGGGGGGCCGGGGCCGGGTCAGCTATATAACATAGAATTGTATGACCCAGACCAAAATGACCACCAGCAGGCCTCATTGTGTAGTAGAGATTACTAGCCTGGCACAGCCATCCCCACTACTATATCCACACTACTATATCAACACTTGATTCCTGGCACATATTTGTTTATCTTTACTAGTGGTTTGCAAAAGTAGTAATCGAGTCTTCACACTTTGTTTTATTTAAAGTTATTCTTCACAAATAATCGTTGGTCCACTGTTCTTTAAAAACTCTGCACTCTCTTTTAGGGGTGGAACGGTACACAGAAGTCACGGTTCGGTTCATACCTCGGTTCAGACATCACGGTTGGGTACAATGAAGGGAAAAGCAAAACAAAAATGCAGAAGGCTTGTGCATGTCTCAGGCTGGACCACCAAAAGAAAAATAAATATCTTAAGCCTTGTATTTTTTTTTTAAATAAGTTTTATTAATAAAGTAAAGGCATAGAACCAGTTTATTTGTAGTGCACTGACAATAGTTTTATATAATTAGTTCATTAATTCAATTAATAAAAATACCTTGATATGTTTGGTAATTGTACCTGAATTAATTGAAAATTAATCTTCAACATTTCAGATTAATATATTTGTTTTCTTTAAAAATGTAATTAACAGTAACTTAAACACTTTGCAGTTTGAATGATGTCCTGCATAAACTAAATGACGGAGTATGTTTTTATGTTTCCACTGTTCGATCGCAGCCGCGCCACACACACACACACACACACACACACACACACACACACACACACACACACACACACACACACACACACACACACACACACACACACACACACACACACACACACACAAATATAAGTAAACACTTTACGACTTTTCGATCGCGCCCACACCTATTCTCCGTGTAAATGTATGCACCAAACTGTGACGCCCGTACCATGACGACTTTTGGGGATTGCCTCATAGGGCCGGTTCAAGTAGTGGGGGGCAGAGGGGCTGGGGGGCCAGTCAAAGGGGGGTGGCGGGCCTGAGTCGGCCCGCGGGCCTTAGTTTGGTGACCCCTGGCCTAAGGGGTCAAAGCCTGTTCCCCAATGGTATCTGCTGCAGCTTTTGCAAGAGGCATATATACCCCTCGGGTCCCAGCAAATTTTCACCAAGGTGGTAGGACCCAGCAATCCATTTCTCCCCTTTGCATACCTTGTTTATTCGTGTAGCCTTCCCTACAGATAATCAATATGCACTTGCTTAGCATTTCTTCCATTGGGTTATTATGAAATGAAACTAATCAAGAGTTCTAGACTTTGACAGGTTCTTCTTATTTTATTTCATTTTACTATAGACAACTATGCCTAGGGTCTTGAAGTTCTATCACACCACATGTAGTCACTTACATGTATGCTTACTTGGCATATGTAACTCTTTAGGTATTTACAACACCACTGGTCACTATATGATAAAAGTGTGAAAATTAATCGTAAGAAGAAGTTTATATTAGTTCAAGTTTGCTCTGTGTGGATTTATTGTTCTGTTTCAGTGATGTTCTGTGACTAAATCTGAAGGGAAAAGATATCACCTATGGGGTCAAAGCCTGCTCCCCAATGGTATCTGCTGACATTTTGCAAGAGGCATATATACCCCTCAGGTCCCAGCAAGTTTTCACCAAGGTGGTAGGACCCAGCGATCCATTTCGGCCCTTTGCATACCTTGTTTATTCGTGTAGCCTGCCTTCCAGATAATCAATATGCACTTGCTTAGCATTTTATCCATTGGGTTATTATGGAATCAAACTAATCAAGAGTTCTAGACTTTGATAGGTTCTTCTTATTTGCTTTCAAGTTACTATAGACAACTATGCCTAGGGTCTTGAAGTTCTATCACACCACATGTAGTCACTTACATGTATACTTACTTGACTTATGTAACTCTTTAGGTATTTACAACACCACTGGTCACTATATGATAAAAGTGTGAAAATTAATCGTGAGAAATTTATATTTGTTCAAGTTTGCTCTGTGTGGATGTATTGTTCTGTTCCAGTGATTTTCTGTGACTAAATCTGAAGGGAAAAGATATCGGCTACGGGGTCAAAGCCTGTTCCCCAATGGTATCTTTTGCAGCTTTTGCAAGAGGCATATATACCCCTCGGGTCCCAGCAAGTTTTCACCAAGGTGGTAGGACCCAGCGATCCATTTCTCCCCTTTGCATACCTTGTTTATTCATGTAGCCTTCCCTACAGATAATCAATATGCACTTGCTTAGCATTTCTTCCATTGGGTTATTATGAAATTAAACTAATCAAGAGTTCTAGACTTTGACAGGTTCTTCTTATTTTATTTCATTTTACAATAGACAACTATGCCTAGGGTCTTGAAGTTCTATCACACCACATGTAGTCACTTACATTCATGCTTACTTGGCATATGTAATTCTTTAGGTATTTACAACACCACTGATCACTACATGATAAAAGTGTGAAAATTAATCGTAAGAAGAAGTTTATATTAGTTCAAGTTTGCTCTGTGTGGATTTATTGTTCTGTTTCAGTGATGTTCTGTGACTAAATCTGAAGGGAAAAGATATCACCTATGGGGTCAAAGCCTGCTCCCCAATGGTATCTGCTGACATTTTGCAAGAGGCATATATACCCCTCAGGTCCCAGCAAGTTTTCACCAAGGTGGTAGGACCCAGCGATCCATTTCGGCCCTTTGCATACCTTGTTTATTCGTGTAGCCTGCCTTCCAGATAATCAATATGCACTTGCTTAGCATTTTATCCATTGGGTTATTATGGAATCAAACTAATCAAGAGTTCTAGACTTTGATAGGTTCTTCTTATTTGCTTTCAAGTTACTATAGACAACTATGCCTAGGGTCTTGAAGTTCTATCACACCACATGTAGTCACTTACATGTATACTTACTTGACTTATGTAACTCTTTAGGTATTTACAACACCACTGGTCACTATATGATAAAAGTGTGAAAATTAATCGTGAGAAATTTATATTTGTTCAAGTTTGCTCTGTGTGGATGTATTGTTCTGTTCCAGTGATTTTCTGTGACTAAATCTGAAGGGAAAAGATATCGGCTACGGGGTCAAAGCCTGTTCCCCAATGGTATCTTTTGCAGCTTTTGCAAGAGGCATATATACCCCTCGGGTCCCAGCAAGTTTTCACCAAGGTGGTAGGACCCAGCGATCCATTTCGGCCCTTTGCATACCTTGTTTATTCATGTAGCCTTCCCTACAGATAATCAATATGCACTTGCTTAGCATTTCTTCCATTGGGTTATTATGAAATTAAACTAATCAAGAGTTCTAGACTTTGACAGGTTCTTCTTATTTTATTTCATTTTACAATAGACAACTATGCCTAGGGTCTTGAAGTTCTATCACACCACATGTAGTCACTTACATTCATGCTTACTTGGCATATGTAATTCTTTAGGTATTTACAACACCACTGATCACTACATGATAAAAGTGTGAAAATTAATCGTAAGAAGAAGTTTATATTAGTTCAAGTTTGCTCCGTGTGGATGTATTGTTCTGTTCCAGTGATTTTTTTTTGTGTGACTAAATCTGAAGGGAAAAGATATCACCTATGGGGTCAATGCCTGTTCCCCAATGGTATCTGCTGAAGCTTTTGCAAGAGGCATATATACCCCTCGGGTCCCAGCAAGTTTTCACCAAGGTGGTAGGACCCAGCGATCCATTTTGCCCCTTTGCATACCTTGTTTATTCGTGTTGCCTGCCCTCCAGATAATCAATATGCACTTGCTTAGCATTTCTTCCATTGGGTTATTATGGAATCAAATGAATAAAGAGTTCTAGACTCTGACAGGTTCTTCTTATTTGCTTTCATGTTACTATAGACAACTATGCCTAAGGTCTTTAAGTTCTATCACACCACATGTAGTCACTTACATGTATGCTTACTTGGCATATGTAACTCTTTAGGTATTTACAACACCACTGGTCACTACATGATAAAAGTGTGAAAATTAATCGTAAGAAATTTATATTAGTTCAAGTTTGCTCTCTGTGGATTTATTGTTCTGTTCCAGTGATATTCTGTAACTAAATCTGAAGGGAAAAGATATGACCTACGGGGTCAAAGCCTGTTCCCCAATGGTATTTGCAGAAGCTTTTGCAAGAGGCATATATACCCCTCGGGTCCCGACAAGTTTTCACCAAGGTGGTAGGACCCAGCAATCCATTTCTCCCCTTTGCATACCTTGTTTATTCGTGTAGCCTTCCCTACAGATAATCAATATGCACTTGCTTAGCATTTCTTCCATTGGGTTATTATGAAATCAAACTAATCAAGAGTTCTAGACTTTGACAGGTTCTTCTTATTTTATTTCATTTTACTATAGACAACTATGCCTAGGGTCTTGAAGTTCTATCACACCACATGTAGTCACTTACATGTATGCTTACTTGGCATATGTAACTCTTTAGGTATTTACAACACCACTGGTCACTATATGATAAAAGTGTGAAAATTAATCGTAAGAAGAAGTTTATATTAGTTCAAGTTTGCTCTGTGTGGATTTATTGTTCTGTTTCAGTGATGTTCTGTGACTAAATCTGAAGGGAAAAGATATCACCTATGGGGTCAATGCCTGCTCCCCAATGGTATCTGCTGACACTTTTGCAAGAGGCATATATAGCCCTCGAGTCCCAGCAAGTTTTCACCAAGGTGGTAGGACCCAGCGATCCATTTCGGCCCTTTGCATACCTTGTTTATTCGTGGAGCCTGCCTTCCAGATAATCAATATGCACTTGCTTAGCATTTTATCCATTGGGTTATTATGGAATCAAACTAATCAAGAGTTCTAGACTTTGATAGGTTCTTCTTATTTGCTTTCAAGTTACTATAGACAACTATGCCTAGGGTCTTGAAGTTCTATCACACCACATGTAGTCACTTACATGTATACTTACTTGACATATGTAACTCTTTAGGTATTTACAACACCACTGGTCACTATATGATAAAAGTGTGAAAATTAATCGTAAGAAATTTATATTAGTTCAAGTTTGCTCTGTGTGGATGTATTGTTCTGAGGGGTTCAGAGGGAACGCTGGCGCGTTTTGGCTGCCGCTCCTCTCTCTCCCGTTTTGTTTGTCTGTTTCTGAATATTAGACAACGGTTTTGGAGCATTTGAAGTCTGAAGAAGTTTGAAGATTTAATAACCTTTCGAACTATTGAACCACGATGTGCGTTTTAGTTTCACCTGTTGGCCTATTGTTCCTAATTTTAAACGTCTGCTGCTGGAACAAACTTTCCTGGTGCCCTCCTCTGGATCTACACTTCTGCGAGGTTGCTATTGGTGTGGATTCCTCCCGCATGGCGCTAAGGTACACTGTTTGCCAACTGTTGAAATTGAAAAGGAACTTTTATTTAGCACACGATACCTATGCTAACTGTGATGATGTTGGAATACTTTGGCGTAAGCGCTACTTACATCGCTCCTCAAGGCGCAGTGTTATATGTTCCTCATCTGATGCTGTTTCCTATCCTACATTTCTTCGTAAACACCAAAGGTCGGTGTATAAACCTGTTGGGATTAACAATAACAACTTGACTGTGCTAACATACAAAGAGCATTCACGGGAGGTTTCGGAGTCCCGGTGCCTGTTGAAATCTGCGATTTTTAATGCTCACTCTGTCAACAATAAAGCGGTGGCTTTATCTGACATCATTCTGGAAGAAAAACTTGACTTTTTAAGTAGTCGAAACATGGCACAAACATTCGGACGGTCTTCTTTTTAGTGAACTCACTCCTGCTGGCTATGGGTTATTAGATCTCCCGCGATCTACTGGCAGAGGTGGTGGCATTATTGTTCTGTACAATCAGAAATTCAATTTAAGACCCGTTGCTGTTCCTCTGTTCTCTTCATTCGAATGTCTTGTTTTAACTGTTTCCGAGTGTCATTCAACTGCCATAACTACAGTCTACCGGCCTCCTAAAGCAAACAAAGACTTTCTATCTGAGTTTGCGGATCTGTTGTCGCATCTTTGCCTTAAATTTGAGAGAACTCTTTTTTTGGGGGATTTTAATATCCAGATGGACAAAAAAGACTCTGCATTAACAAAGGACTTCTTGTCCTTGCTGGAGTGCTTTGGTTTAAAGCAATTTGTTGACTGTATTACACATAACAAAGGTCATATTTTAGATCTAGTGATATCAAATGGGTCTTTTGTGTCTGGGATGTCTACTACTGATTTAGGATTGTCTGATCATCTGGCAATCTTTTTTGATATGCATATACCTGTTGCTAACACTGCTTCCTCTCGTATTTTGACTTATCGGAAGTGGAGATCAGTTGATCCTTCTGATTTCTCTGTTTTTATTGACTCTTCATTAAGTTGTTTTACTCCATTTGACCCTCTGGAGAAAAGGGTTTCTATGTTAAATTCAGCTCTCCTATCTGGCCTGGATTTATTTGCTCCTCAGAAGTCACGCTCTGTTTCATTCGTACGTCCCGCTCCTTGGTATAATGAGGACTTGCGTATGATGAAAACATCTTGTCGCAGAGTGGAGCGTAGGTGGCGTATCTCAGGTCTGACTGTCCATTATCAAATGTGGAAAGACTGCTTACAAGCATATAAGGCTGGAATTGTGTCTGCCAGATCTGACTATTTTTCTAAAATGATTGATGACATCAGGGTAATTCTAGACAACTTTTTAATTCAATTAACAAACTGTTGAATCATAAAACTGTCTCTCATGTTACTGCCTCTGATCATCTCTGTAATAAGTTTCTGGATTTTTTTGTCACCAAAGTTGAAAAAGTTTGTAGAGGTTTTTGTACTTCTACTTTACTGTCTTCTACTGCTGTTTATATTTCTTCTTATTCTGGTACTAAGTTGTCTAATTTCTGTACAATAGACTCATATTCTCTTTTAGCAGAGGTTTCAAAAATGAAAGCAGCCACTTCTTTACTAGATCCCATACCATTTGGTCTGTTTAAATCATGTTTTGCTTCTTTGTGTCCCTTTGTTCTGAGCATTATAAATGACTCTCTGTGTACTGGGGTTGTACCAACAACGTTTAACCCTCTGAGGTCTGAGCTGTTTTCTGGGTCCTGGAGGTGTTCTGACATGCTCTGACATTTGTGGTTATTTCTGTTACTTGTGACATTTTCATGGCTAAAGTCTAATTACACTGTATTCAGCACAAACTCTGCTACAATAATATATCAGCAGCATGTATGTAAAAGTTTGTAGTTTTGAGATAATGACATTTATGCGTGGTTTGTGAAAATACAAAAATAAATTCTCACTGAAATAAGGTCATGAAACCCATACTGATTATTTCTTCACAAGACTTTTGAAAATTGTATCACGTAGCCTAGAATATTTGCTCTAAAACTATGTGAGAATCACCCTGACTGCTCATTCAGAGAAGACAATATATTGATTTAAAAATTTTACGACGTGTTTTGTGTTAGAAAGCAATATGCGAAGGGGCGGATCACCTCATTAATATGAAAGCTTTCCACACCTGAGAAAGACAAAGAACCTCCCTAATGGCCCTATTAGGAGCTTATCAGGGCCCATCATTCTGACCAACCTTGCACAAAGAATGAGGAGATTTAAAAAAGAATGGCTTTTAAAATTGTTTAGATTTATTTACAACACAACATAATCCAAAGATACACAACAAAAAAGCACTTATTGAAGAAAGAGACCTTTGTGCCATTCCTAAAAACATTGTACATACCTTTCATTTTCTAAGGTGTTTGATTTTCACTTTACCATGTTCATGTACAGAGACATGTACTGTGAATGTTGAAGTCAGCAGGACTCAGTGGCATCTGGGCCCTGAAAAAAAAAAAAGTGAACATACTGATATCAAGAGAAAGGCCTGCACGATTTTGGGAATACATTTTAGATTTTTCTTGCTAAAATTGCTTTTTAAAATTCACAGAATACACACACACACTCACACAAATGTTTCCAACAATATATAATGAACACCAGGTTTGTTGTGCCTTGTAGGTATAGGCTATGCGCAGTGCTGTATAAAATAATAACAATATAGCAGCCTATATATATTTTCAAAAAGATTTCAGTAACAACTAAGCTAGAGAAAAATATATTGATTATCATTTTACTTCAAATGTTTCCATTCGTTATGATGATATGAAATGAGATAATAGTAAAAACATGAAGCCGTTTGGAGCGTTTTGCTTTTCCAAAATATGATACATTCAAACGCGATCGCGATCAAAAATATGATACATTAAAACGCGATCGCGATCAAAAATATGATACATTAAAACGCGATTGCGATCAAATATAAAACATTATGGTTAGGCCTACCATATACATAGCCTATCTACGTTTGAGCAGATATCCACAAACACAGTAACAGTAAACACGGGTCTAAATATTATAATATTCACCATATATCTAGCAACAGTTCAACTGCAATGTGAAATTTATGCAACAGTAGCAAACTAATATGTAAGAATTACTTACCTTATCTTTCTTGTCTTCAAATATCGTTCTTCTTCTTCTGATGTAAATCCAATGTAAGCTCAGGCACGTCTTTCAAACTCGACGAAAAGTGAAGTGAAGTGTTTTGTTGTTGAGGTAATGAGGGCGATCGCGTTCCATGTGGAGATTTGCATGTGAATATCTTTTGCGCGAGTGGGCGTGGCCGAATTAAAAATAATTAGGAAGCGTTTGAGAAGCTGGAAATCTTGTTGGTTTTATACAAATTACTTAAACAGAGAATATTTGTTTTCGTTTTGAATCCGATCATTTAAAAGTACACACTTAAATGTTTATAAAGGTGTATGGCTCATAAATGTGTGACAAGTATTCGCTGAGTTTTGTTTCAGTTTATAGACGTGCTCAAGAAAAAAAAGTTCACCGCGACGGAGAGGCAGAACGCACATACTGTTTATTTTCTTTATTTTACAAAAGCACAATGTTTTGATTTGATTGGAAGTGGACACATACAAAAGTAGAAATACCACAGATTTTTTTTTATATTTATTTTTTCTGTATGACCATAAATGACGGAGAAATTTAAGTTTATAGTGCTACAATGTGGAGAAAATCCAGCAAAACGCGCCGGCGCGTTTGTCGACCTCAGAGGGTTAAAACCGCTGCAATTACCCCGGTGCCTAAAAAGTCAAATATTGACTATGAGGACTTCACTAATTTCCGTCCCATATCTAATCTCCCTTTTTTTGCTAAACTTTTGGAACGAGTGGTTGCTTCTTAGTTGATTTCTCATTTAACTCAGAACAATCTCTTTGAGCCTCTGCAATCAGGCTTTCGTAAATTACATTGTACAGAAACAGCTCTGGTTAGGGTCACCAATGACCTGTTAATTGCCTCAGATTCTGGCTATCTTTCAGTTTTGATCCTACTTGATCTCAGTGCCGCTTTTGACACTGTTGATCACTCAATTTTAATTACTCGTCTTGAAACTGTTTTTGGGGTTTCAAATACTGCTCTTAATTGGTTTAAGTCCTACCTTTTTGATCGGAAGCAGTTCGTTGCCATGGGTGGATTTAGATCTGAGGTTAATGTTGTGCAGTCTGGCGTCCCCCAGGGGTCAATTTTGGGCCCTCTTCTTTTTAATATTTTTGTTTATCCTCTTGGCCAGCTTTTGAGATCTCTTGGTCTAAAATTTCACTTCTATGCAGATGATACCCAGATCTATATTCATTTTAGACCTAATGAAATTGTGCCTGTTAATTTTCTTTCTGAGTGTATTTCTAAGATGAAGGAATGGATGACGGATAATTTTCTTTGTCTTAACAGTGAAAAGACTGAGATTATGCTTGTTGGTTCACCCTACCATCTACGCAAAGCAGAGCCGGTCGCTCTAACTCTTGATGGCTCAAATGTGGAGTTTCAAACAAAATTGAGGAATCTAGGAGTAATTTTGATGCCAATCTAACGTTTGAGCCACATGTTCTGAATACTGTTAAAATTTCATTCTTCCATCTTAGAAATATTGCCAGATTGCGTCCAATGCTGTCGTTTACTGTTGCTGAGAGATTGATAAACACTTTTGTGTTCTCCCGTATTGATTACTGTAATGCCTTGTAAGCTGGCGTGTCAAAAGCTACCTTAAACAGAATGCAGGTTTTACAAAATTCAGCTGCCAGAATCCTTACTAGAACTAATATACATGACCATATTACTCCCGTTTTGGAGTCTTTGCACTGGCTTCCCATTAGGTTTAGGGTGGACTTCAAAATTCTGATGCTTACTTACAAGGCACTGCATGGTTTAGCACCTCAATACTTGACCGAGCTTTTAACTCCATATACTCCAAAACGTGATCTTCGTTCTTCGGAATCTGGTTTTTTAACTGTTCCCTCAACTCGTTTAAAATCAATGGGAGACAGGGCTTTTTCTTCATTAGCTCCAAAACTTTGGAATTCTCTACCGATTGAGATTAGGCAAGCTAAATCTTTTGGTATTTTCAAATCACAGCTTAAAACTCATTTTTTTAGGTTTGCTTTTAATTGATTTATTGTCTTTTATGTTTATTTTACAGTGTATTATGTCTCTTTGTGTGCTGTATTTTTGTTGTTTTAATTGTTTCTGTACAGTGCTTTGAGATGTACATTTAAAGGCGCTATAGAAAATAAAGGTTATTATTATTATTATTGTATTGTTCTGTTTCAGTGATGTTCTTTGACTAAATCTGAAGGGAAAAGATATCACTTACGGGGTCAAAGCCTGTTCCCCAATGGTATCTGCTGCAGCTTTTGCAAGAGGCATATATACCCCTCGGGTCCCAGCAAGTTTTCACCAAGGTGGTAGGACCCAGCAATCCATTTCTCCCCTTTGCATACCTTGTTTATTCGTGTAGCCTTCCCTACAGATAATCAATATGCACTTGCTTAGCATTTCTTCCATTGGGTTATTATGAAATCAAACTAATCAAGAGTTCTAGACTTTGACAGGTTCTTCTTATTTTATTTCATTTTATTATAGACAACTATGCCTAGGGTCTTGAAGTTCTATCACACCACATGTAGTCACTTACATGTATGCTTACTTGGCATTTGTAACTCTTTAGGTATTTACAACACCACTGGTCACTATATGATAAAAGTGTGAAAATTAATCGTAAGAAGAAGTTTATATTAGTTCAAGTTTGCTCTGTGTGGATTTATTGTTCTGTTTCAGTGATGTTCTGTGACTAAATCTGAAGGGAAAAGATATCACCTATGGGGTCAAAGCCTGCTCCCCAATGGTATCTGCTGACACTTTTGCAAGAGGCATATATACCCCTCGGGTCCCAGCAAGTTTTCACCAAGGTGGTAGGACCCAGCGATCCATTTCGGCCCTTTGCATACCTTGTTTATTCGTGCAGCCTGCCTTCCAGATAATCAATATGCACTTGCTTAGCATTTTATCAATTGGGTTATTATGGAATCAAACTAATCAAGAGTTCTAGACTTTGACAGGTTCTTCTTATTTGCTTTCATGTTACTATAGACAACTATGCCTAGGGTCTTGAAGTTCTATCACACCACATGTAGTCACTTACATGTATGCTTACTTGACATATGTAACTCTTTAGGTATTTACAACACCACTGGTCACTATATGATAAAAGTGTGAAAATTAATCATAAGAAATTTATATTAGTTCAAGTTTGCTCTGTGTGGATTTATTGTTCTGTTTCAGTGATGTTCTGTGACTAAATCTGAAGGGAAAAGATATCACCTACGGGGTCAAAGCCTGCTCCCCAATGGTATCTGCTGACATTTTGCAAGAGGCATATATACCCCTCGGGTCCCAGCAAGTTTTCACCAAGGTGGTAGGACCCAGCGATCCATTTCGGCCCTTTGCATACCTTGTTTATTCGTGTAGCCTGCCTTCCAGATAATCAATATGCACTTGCTTAGCATTTTATCCATTGGGTTATTATGGAATCAAACTAATCAAGAGTTCTAGACTTTGATAGGTTCTTCTTATTTGCTTTCAAGTTACTATAGACAACTATGCCTAGGGTCTTGAAGTTCTATCACACCACATGTAGTCACTTACATGTATACTTACTTGACATATGTAACTCTTTAGGTATTTACAACACCACTGGTCATTATATGATAAAAGTGTGAAAATTAATCGTGAGAAATTTATATTTGTTCAAGTTTGCTCTGTGTGGATGTATTGTTCTGTTCCAGTGATTTTCTGTGACTAAATCTGAAGGGAAAAGATATCGGCTACGGGGTCAAAGCCTGTTCCCCAATGGTATCTTTTGCAGCTTTTGCAAGAGGCATATATACCCCTCGGGTCCCAGCAAGTTTTCACCAAGGTGGTAGGACCCAGCGATCCATTTCTCCCCTTTGCATACCTTGTTTATTCGTGTAGCCTTCCCTACAGATAATCAATATGCACTTGCTTAGCATTTCTTCCATTGGGTTATTATGAAATTAAACTAATCAAGAGTTCTAGACTTTGACAGGTTCTTCTTATTTTATTTCATTTTACAATAGACAACTATGCCTAGGGTCTTGAAGTTCTATCACACCACATGTAGTCACTTACATTCATGCTTACTTGGCATATGTAATTCTTTAGGTATTTACAACACCACTGATCACTACATGATAAAAGTGTGAAAATTAATCGTAAGAAGAAGTTTATATTAGTTCAAGTTTGCTCCGTGTGGATGTATTGTTCTGTTCCAGTGATTTTTTTTTTTTGTGTGACTAAATCTGAAGGGAAAAGATATCACCTATGGGGTCAATGCCTGTTCCCCAATGGTATCTGCTGAAGCTTTTGCAAGAGGCATATATACCCCTCGGGTCCCAGCAAGTTTTCACCAAGGTGGTAGGACCCCGCGATCCATTTTGCCCCTTTGCATACCTTGTTTATTCGTGTTGCCTGCCCTCCAGATAATCAATATGCACTTGCTTAGCATTTCTTCCATTGGGTTATTATGGAATCAAATGAATAAAGAGTTCTAGACTCTGACAGGTTCTTCTTATTTGCTTTCATGTTACTATAGACAACTATGCCTAAGGTCTTTAAGTTCTATCACACCACATGTAGTCACTTACATGTATGCTTACTTGGCATATGTAACTCTTTAGGTATTTACAACACCACTGGTCACTACATGATAAAAGTGTGAAAATTAATCGTAAGAAATTTATATTAGTTCAAGTTTGCTCTCTGTGGATTTATTGTTCTGTTTCAGTGATGATCTGTGACTAAATCTGAAGGGAAAAGATATCCACCTATGGGGTCAAAGCCTGCTCCCCAATGGTATCTGATGGAGCTTTTGCAAGAGGCATATATACCCCTCAGGTCCCAGCAAGTTTTCACCAAGGTGGTAGGACCCGGCGATCCATTTCGGCCCTTTGCATACCTTGTTTATTCGTGTAGCCTGCCTTCCAGATAATCAATATGCACTTGCTTAGCATTTCTTCCATTGGGTTATTATGGAATCAAACTAATCAAGAGTTCTAGACTTTGACAGGTTCTTCTTATTTGCTTTCATGTTACTATAGACAACTATGCCTAGGGTCTTGAAGTTCTATCACACCACATGTAGTCACTTACATGTATGCTTACTTGACATATGTAACTCTTTAGGTATTTACAACACCACTGGTCACTATATGATAAAAGTGTGAAAATTAATCGTAAGAAATTTATATTAGTTCAAGTTTGCTCTGTGTGGATTTATTGTTCTGTTTCAGTGATGTTCTGTGACTAAATCTGAAGGGAAAAGATATCACCTACGGGGTCAAAGCCTGCTCCCCAATGGTATCTGCTGACATTTTGCAAGAGGCATATATACCCCTCGGGTCCCAGCAAGTTTTCACCAAGGTGGTAGGACCCAGCGATCCATTTCGGCCCTTTGCATACCTTGTTTATTCGTGTAGCCTGCCTTCCAGATAATCAATATGCACTTGCTTAGCATTTTATCCATTGGGTTATTATGGAATCAAACTAATCAAGAGTTCTAGACTTTGATAGGTTCTTCTTATTTGCTTTCAAGTTACTATAGACAATTATGCCTAGGGTCTTGAAGTTCTATCACACCACATGTAGTCACTTACATGTATACTTATTTGACATATGTAACTCTTTAGGTATTTACAACACCACTGGTCACTATATGATAAAAGTGTGAAAATTAATCGTGAGAAATTTATATTTGTTCAAGTTTGTTCTGTGTGGATGTATTGTTCTGTTTCAGTGATGTTCTGTGACTAAATCTGAAGGGAAAATATATCGCCTACGGGGTCAAAGCCTGTTCCCCAATGGTATCTTTTGCAGCTTTTGCAAGAGGCATATATACCCCTCGGGTCCCAGCAAGTTTTCACCAAGGTGGTAGGACCCAGCGATCCATTTCTCCCCTTTGCATACCTTGTTTATTCGTGTGGCCTTCCCTACAGATAATCAATATGCACTTGCTTAGCATTTCTTCCATTGGGTTATTATGAAATCAAACTAATCAAGAGTTCTAGACTTTGACAGGTTCTTCTTATTTTATTTCATTTTACTATAGACAACTATGCCTAGGGTCTTGAAGTTCTATCACACCACATGTAGTCACTTACATTCATGCTTACTTGGCATATGTAATTCTTTAGGTATTTACAACACCACTGATCACTACATGATAAAAGTGTGAAAATTAATTGTAAGAAGACGTTTATATTAGTTCAAGTTTGCTCTGTGTGGATGTATTGTTCTGTTCCAGTGATTTTTTTTGTGTGACTAAATCTGAAGGGAAAAGATATCACCTATGGGGTCAAAGCCTGTTCCCCAATGGTATCTGCTGAAGCTTTTGCAAGAGGCATATATACCCCTCGGGTCCCAGCAAGTTTTCACCAAGGTGGTACAGATGGTGCCCAACCAGAATGCCTATTACCGCCGCGCCAGCCGCCGCGGCGAAATCACCGCGGCGAAAATAAGCCAGCCGCATTTCAAAGTCGTTCCCGAAATGACCGCCAGGTGGCGCAAAGGGACATTGTGCAAATCAGCAGCAATTGCCGTATTTTAAAATGTAAGTGGGTTAAATATAAAACCCTAAGCCTAATAGGCATATTTTTCATATATATAAATAGGCCTATAAGGCTACAACAGAATAGAACTAAAGATAGAATCAATTTTAGAACTGAAAAAATAGAATCAAAAGTTAAAAATAGAGACGATATTAGGAGCAATGACGCTGAATATTTTTACTATTCTATTGAGGAATTAGATAAATGAAGAGCTCTCGTGAGCGATACAATTGCATAGTAATTTATAGTGATTTCAAAAGCAGTCCTTAAAAAAAAAAAATACATGGAGTAGTGTGGCATAAATTTTGAGAGATTACGCGGAACGCGTTTTAGTTAAGATCCTGGTTTCAATGCCCCTTAATCTATATTGGCTTGGCTACTGCTTTAAAAAAATGACACAACGCGTTTTGAGATTGTTTTGAATTAAACATTGAAGTTTAAAATGTAGTGTTTTGGCACACCAGGCCGAGTGGCGTTACGCATTGTTCAAAAATCAGGTTTTATTCTGGCATGTTGAATTGGCGTTAGAATTTTTTTTTTTTGATTTATTAGATTTAGATTTTAGATTTCGTTAGATTTATTTTTTCTCATAACAGCTAAAATAACTTAATATATGCCTTGTCTTAATATGACCTACTTAATATAGGCAATAGGCATATAATAGCCTATATAATAAATTAGCAAAACTTGGCCACTAAATATTTAATTTTCAATTATTTGAATTATCACAATTAAAGTTTTAATTTTATTAAATTGAACAAGCGCAACAATCAGCATTTAATCAAATATTCTAAAAGATGTATTATTAATAATAATGTTATTTCAACATAATATTTCGTTATATCATAATATCGTTTTGTCGACATAATATGTGTGCGTGCAACAAGCAAGATGTGTATTTGAAAATCCGGTGATGCGTGCATTGATTTTTATCAATAAACTAGTGTTTTCTTGACGATCACCATATTGAACGCACCTAGAGATAAATGCACATAAAGACATAATCTGATTATCAGAGAGTAGCCTTTTCTTTTCGTTTTGAATTATTTCGTTTGAAGGCATTTCAAGCTTTGTGTATTTGATGTATTTATCATGTCTGTGTGAGGCATACGCTGAGTTTCGTTAAGTTAGGATGAGATGCGCTCCAGTTGACGGGCAACGCAAGTGACCGTGCGGGCGCCTCCATGATTAGTGTCTGTTATATTTGCTTCTCTTACTTATTAAATACAGGCAATTGGTTGATGAAAAATTGGTTAAAATTAAGATACAATTTATAGAAAACGAAATTCACTTTAAAGAAAGGTTTTCTACTGAACAAAACTTAATGAAGTGGTCAAAATCATGTCTGACCCACTCCATATCCATCTCTCGATATAGCCTAATGCATCCTATCTTACTCGTGCTGTTCACTTTTCATATTCAACATAGATGGAAAAAAAATAATTAAATGAAACCTTGTAACGAATTCACACTGTAGGGTAGACTGTGTACAGTTGAGACACCTTAAATAAGTTGCGTTCGCAGCAAGCACAAGTTGTGATTTTTGCTGTGCACTTGCATATTAGTGTCAGCTGGGAAGGAAATATATACCAGACCTCTTGGAACTTTAATTGAATACATAGCGTTGGTAAAGCATACTGAAATTACATCCCTACAAATTTATTAGGCCCTACTGAAAATAAATGTATCGAATTTAAGCAAAGTAGCCTAAATGTTAAGACTGTAAGCCCTTTGCTTTTTACTTAGCCTATAAAGGACTCTTACAGCCGACTTTGTGTTAATATAATTTGTAGAGGATTTTTTTAACTCAAACACTAACACTGAAATAAATGTAACTAAATTATTATAATTTTTTTGGCACAGACCACGACGAGTGGCGCTATGCATTGTTCCAGGTTTTATTCTGGCATGTTGAATTAGTGTTCGACAAACGCGGCGGCGCGTTCATTTGAGTGAAGAGCGCTTCTCGCTCGTGTGAGCGAACACACACTGGAACATTAGGCCATGTCGCAACGAGTGAATCGTGGCCGAGTGGTTGAACTTACATTACGATCATTTAGATGACACGGGATCTAATCCCGAACTAACTTAGACTATTGATATTTTTATATTAGCCTATTAATGCATTTTATAGTCTATTGTTGATGCAGAGAGATTTGTCTAGTTCTAAAACATAGTTTTTTGCTTATAGCCTATTTACAAAATAAAATCACCATGCATTTCCATTTTACACTAAGGAACAAATATTATACAATGACTTTACTTCTGTAGCCTATAATAATTCCAATCGTAATTTCAAAAGCAGTTCTGTATATATATATATATATATATGTATATATATATATATATATATATATATATATATTAGGGATGTCAACGATTAATCGACGATCGATTAATTGTCGATAATACATTTAATCGATAAAACTTATCGATCATCGATTAAGCAGGTCTTCATGCGCGTGTGCGCTGCTCAACCGCGAAACATGTAAAGCGAGCGCGCCGGAGTTATGTTTGGGACCATTTTACACCTTCATCATGACTATAAGTTTGCGTGTGCATTCGCAGCCTTTTGTTTTGTGCAAATGTAAGTTGTAATACTTTTTATTTTGTGTAGGCCTATCTATATCTGATTTATCTCATATTGGATGCATTTGGTTAAGAATTAACTCTGTAGTAAAGCGTCAGCTTCAGCGTGCGCAGCTCAAACGGCAGTGCACGATTAATAATGACTATTGGGACTGTAATATTACATAACATTATAAAGAGAACAATATTGTAATAAACATTGTGAATTATTTGGGTTTAGTTGCCGTATCGCGTTGCTCCAGGAAGCGCGCGTCCACAACATGAGTAGTTCTGAATGAATAGCACGTAACGTTAACTTAGTTCAAGTTCACTTGTGCATGAATTTGCGTCATTTTGTGCAGATATAATTTGTAATATTATGTTTATTTTTAATATATCTGATTAATCTCATATAGGATGCGTTTCTTTTAGATAAATAACGTGCTAGCAAAGTGCTCCAGTTGAAACGGTAGCAGATTCATTCAGCGCGTGCAGTTGTTCCAGGAAGAGCGCGTCACACATTCTAAGTGTGACCGGAGCAGTATTTTCGGTGATGCAACTCTATACAGATAGCCTGACTACGCCACCTTGGGAATTACACCCAAGGAAATATAAAAAAAGGAACCCAGGTTCGGTGGTGCAGAGAAAAGTCTGAGTCATGTGATTCAGAAAACAAACAATTGATTTTATTTAAAAAAAACAATATTCTGCTTATATCTTCCAATAGTATAAATCACTAGCGAGTTTATTGTAACAATACTAAAAGAACATTCTTCCAGGGGTACATGATTCAGCAAATTATCACATCAGCAAACATCACAAACAAAAACAAAAAAAAACAATAAATGTATCGTCTCCACCAAATAATATATAAAAAAAAGAATAAATAAGAAAAATCATATATAAGAACAAGGCTAAAGTTTACTTTGGGGGGGAGCAAACTAGCTATAAACAACTGTGCGCTCAACCATTTATGTGTGCACGGCAAACCAAATAAGTCGAGGTGCTCAACCCTGGTGCTCCAACCTCACAGCAAATGTGTTCACCCAAGGTGACTAGCCTCCCCTTTGGCGCACTCAGCCTTGACTCAAACAAAAAGAAACAAAAATAAGAAAAATTAGTGGGAACGATACAAATACAAAATCATCACAACAATCACATCAAACAAGAAGGAGACAGATTAACCAAAGCAATAATTATTAGTCTCAACAGGTGACCATTAGAGAGGCGCTGATATAATATGATGTAATGTAATTAGCTACACCCCACGACCAACGGCCCAAATCACACTGGTTAAACCACCCTCAATCAAAACACAACAAAAATAACCCAAACCATAAAATGAAAACAGCACCAAACACGACAATAATTAAATTATAAAACGGTCCGTCCACAAAAATATAAGGGAACTAATCGAGTCATGAAAAACAGCAGCACGACCTGAATTAATCACGTTGTTCACGGGAGACACATGAGAATCACACACACACCTCACGAACCACACATAATGCTATCACGACGTCAGGATGCACTCATTGAATGTCCAGCTAAAACACAATAAACCCCGTTAAACTTAACTCACCCCATAAAACCCACTTCGCAACAACATTTACTAATCATACGTACCACATGAGGATCATATACACATCACGTTATCACGAAGTCAGGGTACATTCACGAATGTCCAGCTTAACGCTTTCAATGAGCGCTTAACGCAACTCCAGGGTGTTCAGCCAAAAACGTTACAGGAATCCTTCAAAGATAAAACACATACTCTAAACACTTTGAAACTCCATGAAACAGTGTATGACCTCCGTCGCTTACCTTGACTCTAATGAAACCGGAAGAGGGGCGGGTATGACAAAGCCTACATCCTAGGGATCCCAGTCTATGCACTTAAATATACCGGTACTGATTACCTTATCCTCCCATTTTCCATATAAGGTTAATGACGCAAAGAAAGGAAACAGGGAAATCCCCTACTGCTACATAAGCGCATATGAGGCGGCGTTGGTGACACGTTGTATTAGTAGTTATATTTGATTATTAAATAATTAATTTAATTATCAATCACATCGAAACATTTTACAATCCTATTAGCCCTTTATTTATATTTAAAACCATTCTCATTGATTTGGTGAGGATTATAGCGTTCTGAGCAGCATTTGCACACCCTGTCATGCTGTTGGCCATAGCCACTGCAGTAGACGCATATCACAGTATTACGGCTAACGATTAATCGATTAATTGATCGTTAATTTAAATGACGATCGATCATAGGAATTTGTGAAAATTGACATCCCTAATATATATATATATATGACGTTTAAACGACAAACAATAAAATCAGAACCAGTATTTGCGTTCATGGTTCCAGTGGCAGTAATGCATCCACGGCTTTTCAAAATGTCACAAAGCGTTTTGAGATTGTTTTGAATGAAATATTGAAGTTTATAATGAAGTGTTTTGGCACACCACAACGAGTGGCAAACTCTTTGTTTTGTTTTGCAAACTCAGCTAGCCTGTGGGGGGTTTGGAGAAGGCAATAGTTGCTTTATCGTGGGGGTGCAGGACAGAGGTGTTTATGTTCTGTCTTTCATATGGAGAGTGTCGGAGCCAGCCTGATGAGCAGGCAAAGGCAAAGTTATTTTAAGGTTTAATCTCAAAATCTCCAAAAGTCCATAGCCTATGTACAGTAGGCCCTATATCTTATTAAATTATATATTGTAGTTTTATTGATTGTATTTAAAGGTTTTCCACACACAATTTCAATTTAGCAGATACAGAGCTATTTAATTCGCGACCCACCTCGTTTTATTGTAGGTGAATTCAGCAAGGCGTGTTGTATCTTTGAAGGAACAAAAGCTATTTGTTACAGTTTTTTCTTTCGTGATTTGTGTGGATGACACACAGCGACATATACAGTATTATCAGCTGTATGGTGTTTTTTACGCTGAAATGCTTAATTTCGAGAAAGACCCGCCGCGCGCAGTGAGGGAGACCAAACTTACTAAAAAAATATCCAGCGCGAGAGAGGCAAAGAAAAACGCCTGTTCTTAATTTATGTTGCTTTGAACTTTTTTTTCGTTTTGTACCGTTTTCATTTTTTAATTTAGCTGCAATTTCTTTGACAATAAATTTAAAATGTTTCTTATTTTGCATCGCAAAGGGAATAAACTCTATCGAATCGATGCAACCCTGTTTAAATAAATAAACTGTCCCGACACTTTATTCATACCTTGAAATGTGCGATGGGTTTTCAAACTTAATTAATTTCCTTTTTCTTTTACATTTTCATTGTTTATTTTTTAATTGAAAGCAATACTGTATTGAAAGTATTTTTCTGATTTGTTCGATCTGTTTTGGAAAATGTCTACCGTTGCTATGGCCGGGTATAACTGTCAGTCATCTCAATCTCGTGAATGATTCACACACACAAAAAAACATAATTTAGCAGATTAAAGACGAGCTTCATCATCTTAATTTTCTGGTGCAATCGGCTAACAGTCTTCCTTCATCAGATATGTCATAGCGTGCAGCGGCTCAACTGGAATGTAGCAAATTTATGTTAATGTACAATTGATAATTAAACAAGATGATTGACTTTAATAAACAGATGCATATTTAAGCATCAAGAACGGAAAAACATAAACACTGTCGGCTATACTGAGATTCGATCTCAGATCGTTTGAAGCTCAGAGAGTCTATTGTTAATGCATTGACCACAGATATCGTCTGAATAGCCTCGGTCTACTATTTTCTCTGTTTTAAAAGTAAAAAAATAAATAAAAAAATTATGTCAAAAAATAAAAAAAGTGTTTTTACAAGACCTTGTGCTGTTTATTTATTTATTATTATTATTATTATTATTATTATTATGCAGATGTTAATTCAGCCATTCTGTTGGAAAAAGATTGTCCCTAATGTAAAATGGAAATGAATGGTAATTTTATTTTAAAAATATAAAATATTTAATAGCCTAAAGGCTATAGGAGAAAAAAACAATATGGTGTAGCAATATTTTAGAACTATTAAATCAAATTAATAATAAAAAAGTAGCCCATATTTGTTCGGGATTTGAAACGTAAGTTATAGCCTACCACTCGGCCACGAATTTGTTTTGTTTTATTTTGTTTGAAATGTATTTTTACATATTTTGCTTTCGTTAATGTTAACCAATTCTGAGCATAATAGGCCTATATTTCTTTCCCTAAAAGTTTGTTTTATTCTCTGCTTTGTTTGTTTATATTTTAACATATTCAATCAGTCTCATTTTTGTTCAAATAATGAATTTTTTTTTTTTTTTTTTTTAATAAACAGATAGGAAGCTTACCTTTTAAAATGCCGCAGTTGCTGCTGTTTTGCCCTGTCACTTGCCCGGTATAGCCTATAGTAATTTCGGGAACGACTTTGAAATTCGACTGGTTTATTTTTGCTGCGGCAGTAGTAATAGGCATTGTGGTTGATTATTTATTAAAGAATTCAACTGATAATCATAACAACATGTAAGCCTAATTCTGAATATAAGAAATAATGCTTAAACCGACTAACATCGGTTAGTAACTGCAAGTCCTGAAAATGTTTTGATTTTACGGTAAATTATTTTAATTTATTTCACTGTTATGTTTCAGTTAATAAATCTACAAACACATTAAAATAACACGAAGTAAATGACAAGTAACCTATTGACATAGCCTTTCTAAATTATAGAAAAACTGGGCACACAATGTTAACGTGTGTCTACTTTGTTTAAATTAAATGAATTTGAATTCGTTTAACCAGAATATTTATCTTAAATTTATCTGTGACCTCAGCTCAGATTACTGCCGCGGCAGATTACGTCATAAAGAGAATAAACTGACACTTTTCAAAGTCTGTGATTACAGCGCCACTCAGCGGTAAAAGGCAGCAAATACACATCCCAATTTTGCCGCCGCAGGAACGGCGGCGGTAAAAGTCGCATTCTGGTTGGGCACCATCTGTAGGACCCAGCGATCCATTTTGCCCCTTTGCATACCTTGTTTATTCGTGTTGCCTGCCCTCCAGATAATCAATATGCACTTGCTTAGCATTTCTTCCATTGGGTTATTATGGAATCAAATGAATAAAGAGTTCTAGACTCTGACAGGTTCTTCTTATTTGCTTTCATGTTACTATAGACAACTATGCCTAAGGTCTTTAAGCTCTATCACACCACATGTAGTCACTTACATGTATGCTTACTTGGCATATGTAACTCTTTAGGTATTTACAACACCACTGGTCACTACATGATAAAAGTGTGAAAATTAATCGTAAGAAATTTATATTAGTTCAAGTTTGCTCTGTGTGGATTTATTGTTCTGTTTCAGTGATGATCTGTGACTAAATCTGAAGGGAAAAGATATCCACCTATGGGGTCAAAGCCTGCTCCCCAATGGTATCTGATGGAACTTTTGCAAGAGGCATATATACCCCTCAGGTCCCAGCAAGTTTTCACCAAGGTGGTAGGACCCAGCGATCCATTTCGGCCCTTTGCATACCTTGTTTATTCGTGTAGCCTGCCTTCAAGATAATCAATATGCACTTGCTTAGCATTTCTTCCATTGGGTTATTATGGAATCAAACTAATCAAGAGTTCTAGACTTTGACAGGTTCTTCTTATTTGCTTTCATGTTACTATAGACAACTATGCCTAGGGTCTTGAAGTTCTATCACACCACATGTAGTCACTTACATGTATGCTTACTTGGCATACGTAACTCTTTAGGTATTTACAACACCACTGGTCACTATATGATAAAAGTGTGAAAATTAATCGTAAGAAGAAGTTTATATTAGTTCAAGTTTGCTCTGTGTGGATGTATTGTTCTGTCCCAGTGATGTTCTGTGACTAAATCTGAAGGGAAAAGACATCACCTATGGGATCAAAGCCTGTTCCCCAATGGTATCTGCTGAAGCTTTTGCAAGAGGCATATATACCCCTCAGGTCCCAGCAAATTTTCACGAAGATGGTAGGACACAGCGATCCATTTCGCCCCTTTGCATACCTTGTTTATTCATGTAGCCTGCCCTCCAGATAATCAATATGCACTTGCTTAGCATTTCTTCCATTGGGTTATTATGGAATCAAATGAATCAAGAGTTCTAGACTTTGACAGGTTCTTCTTATTTGCTTTCAAGTTACTATAGACAACTATGCCTAGGGTCTTGAAGTTCTATCACACCACATGTAGTCACTTACATGTATACTTATTTGACATATGTAACTCTTTAGGTATTTACAACACCACTGGTCACTATATGATAAAAGTGTGAAAATTAATCGTGAGAAATTTATATTTGTTCAAGTTTGCTCTGTGTGGATGTATTGTTCTGTTCCAGTAATGTTCTGTGACTAAATCTGAAGGGAAAATATATCGCCTACGGGGTCAAAGCCTGTTCCCCAATGGTATCTTTTGCAGCTTTTGCAAGAGGCATATATACCCCTCGGGTCCCAGCAAGTTTTCACCAAGGTGGTAGGACCCAGCGATCCATTTCTCCCCTTTGCATACCTTGTTTATTCGTGTAGCCTTCCCTACAGATAATCAATATGCACTTGCTTAGCATTTCTTCCATTGGGTTATTATGAAATCAAACTAATCAAGAGTTCTAGACTTTGACAGGTTCTTCTTATTTTATTTCATTTTACTATAGACAACTATGCCTAGGGTCTTGAAGTTCTATCACACCACATGTAGTCACTTACATTCATGCTTACTTGGCATATGTAATTCGTTAGGTATTTACAACACCACTGATCACTACATGATAAAAGTGTGAAAATTAATTGTAAGAAGAAGTTTATATTAGTTCAAGTTTGCTCTGTGTGGATGTATTGTTCTGTTCCAGTGATATTCTGTAACTAAATCTGAAGGGAAAAGATATGACCTACGGGGTCAAAGCCTGTTCCCCAATGGTATTTGCAGAAGATTTTGCAAGAGGCATATATAACCCTCGGGTCCCAGCAAGTTTTCACCAAGGTGGTAGGACCCAGCGATCCATTTCTCCCCTTTGCATACCTTGTTTATTCGTGTAGCCTTCCCTACAGATAATCAATATGCACTTGCTTAGCATTTCTTCCATTGGGTTATTATGAAATCAAACTAATCAAGAGTTCTAGACTTTGACAGGTTCTTCTTATTTTATTTCATTTTACTATAGACAACTATGCCTATGGTCTTGAAGTTCTATCACACCACATGTAGTCACTTACATTCATGCTTACTTGGCATATGTAATTCTTTAGGTATTTACAACACCACTGATCACTACATGATAAAAGTGTGAAAATTAATTGTAAGAAGAAGTTTATATTAGTTCAAGTTTGCTCTGTGTGGATGTATTGTTCTGTTCCAGTGATTTTTTTTTGTGTGACTAAATCTGAAGGGAAAAGATATCACCTATGGGGTCAAAGCCTGCTCCCCAATGGTATCTGCTGACACTTTTGCAAGAGGCATATACACCCCTCGGGTCCCAGCAAGTTTTCACCAAGGTGGTAGGACCCAGCGATCCATTTCGGCCCTTTGCATACCTTGTTTATTCATGTAGTCTGCCCTCCAGATAATCAATATGCACTTGCTTAGCATTTCTTCCATTGGGTTATTATGGAATCAAATGAATAAAGAGTTCTAGACTTTGACAGGTTCTTCTTATTTGCTTTCATGTTACTATAGACAACTATGCCTAGGGTCTTGAAGTTCTATCACACCACATGTAGTCACTTACATGTATTCTTACTTGGCATATGTAACTCTTTAGGTATTTACAACACCACTGGTCACTATATGATAAAAGTGTGAAAATTAATCATAAGAAGAAGTTTATATTAGTTCAAGTTTGCTCTGTGTGGATGTATTGTTCTGTTCCAGTGATGTTCTGTGATTAAATCTGAAGGGAAAAGATATCACCTATGGGGTCAAAGCCTGTTGCCCAATGATATCTGCAGAAGCTTTTGCAAGAGGCATATATACCCCTCGGGTCCCAGCAAGTTTTCACCAAGGTGGTAGGACCCAGCGATCCATTTCGGCCCTTTGCATACCTTGTTTATTCATGAAGCCTGCCTTCCAGATAATCAATATGCACTTGCTTAGCATTTCTTCCATTGGGTTATTATGGAATCAAACTAATCAAGAGTTCTAGACTTTGACAGGTTCTTCTTATTTGCTTTCATGTTACTATAGACAACTATGCCTAGGGTCTTGAAGTTCTATCACACCACATGTAGTCACTTACATGTATGCTTACTTGGCATATGTAACTCTTTAGGTATTTACAACACCACTGGTCACTATATGAAAAAAGTGTGAAAATTAATCGTAAGAAATTTAAATTAGTTCAGTTTTGCTCTGTGTGGATGTATTGTTCTGTTTCAGTGATGTTCTTTGACTAAATCTGAAGGGAAAAGTTATCACCTACGGGGCCAAAGCCTGTTCCCCAAAGGTATCTGCTGACACTTTTGCAAGAGGCATATATACCCCTCGGGTCCCAGCAAGTTTTCACCAAGGTGGTAGGACCCAGCGATCCATTTCGGCCCTTTGCATACCTTGTTTATTCATGTAGCCTGCCCTCCAGATAATCAATATGCACTTGCTTAGCATTTCTTCCATTGGGTTATTATGGAATCAAATGAATAAAGAGTTCTAGACTTTGACAGGTTCTTCTTATTTGCTTTCATGTTACTATAGACAACTATGCCTAGGGTCTTGAAGTTCTATCACACCACATGTAGTCACTTACATGTATTCTTACTTGGCATATGTAACTCTTTAGGTATTTACAACACCACTGGTCACTATATGATACAAGTGTGAAAATTAATCATAAGAAGAAGTTTATATTAGTTCAAGTTTGCTCTGTGTGGATGTATTGTTCTGTTCCAGTGATGTTCTGTGATTAAATCTGAAGGGAAAAGATATCACCTATGGGGTCAAAGCCTGTTGCCCAATGGTATCTGCAGAAGCTTTTGCAAGAGGCATATATACCCCTCGGGTCCCAGCAAGTTTTCACCAAGGTGGTAGGACCCAGCGATCCATTTCGGCCCTTTGCATACCTTGTTTATTCATGAAGCCTGCCTTCCAGATAATCAATATGCACTTGCTTAGCATTTCTTCCATTGGGTTATTATGCAATCAAACTAATCAAGAGTTCTAGACTTTGACAGGTTCATCTTATTTGCTTTCATGTTACTATAGACAACTATGCCTAGGGTCTTGAAGTTCTATCACACCACATGTAGTCACTTACATGTATGCTTACTTGGCATATGTAACTCTTTAGGTATTTACAACACCACTGGTCACTATATGAAAAAAGTGTGAAAATTAATCGTAAGAAATTTAAATTAGTTCAGTTTTGCTCTGTGTGGATGTATTGTTCTGTTTCAGTGATGTTCTTTGACTAAATCTGAAGGGAAAAGTTATCACCTACGGTGCCAAAGCCTGTTCCCCAATGGTATCTGCAGAAGCTTTTGCAAGAGGCATATATACCCCTCGGGTCCCAGCAAGTTTTCACCAAGGTGGTAGGACCCAGCGATCCATTTCGTCCCTTTGCATACCTTGTTTATTTATGAAGCCTGCCTTCCAGATAATCAATATGCACTTGCTTAGCATTTCTTCCATTGGGTTATTATGGAATCAAACTAATCAAGAGTTCTAGACTTTGACAGGTTCTTCTTATTTGCTTTCATATTACTATAGACAACTATGCCTAGGGTCTTGAAGTTCTATCACACCACATGTAGTCACTTACATGTATGCTTACTTGGCATACGTAACATGTATGCTTACTTGGCATACGTAACTCTTTAGGTATTTACAACACCACTGGTCACTATATGATAAAAGTGTGAAAAGTAATCGTAAGAATAAGTTTATATTAGTTCAAGTTTGCTCTGTGTGGATGTATTGTTCTGTCCCAGTGATGTTCTGTGACTAAATCTGAAGGGAAAAGACATCACCTATGGGGTCAAAGCCTGTTCCTCAATGGTATCTGCTGCAGCCTTTGCAAGAGGCATATATACCCCTCGGGTCCCAGCAAGTTTTCACCAAGGTGGTAGTACCCAGCGATTTCGCACCTTTGCATACCTTGTTTATTCGTGTAGCCTGCCTTCCAGATAATCAATATGCACTTGCTTAGCATTTTTTCCATTGGGTTATTATGGAATTAAACTAATCAAGAGTTCTAGACTTTGACAGGTTCTTCTTATTTGCTTCCATGTTACTATAGACAACTATGCCTAGGGTCTTGAAGTTCTATCACACCACATGTAGTCACTTACATGTATGCTTACTTGGCATATGTAACTCTTTAGGTATTTACAACACCACTGGTCACTATATGATAAAAGTGTGAAAATTAATCGTAAGAAATTTAAATTAGTTCAGTTTTGCTCTGTGTGGATGTATTGCTCTGTTTCAGTGATGTTCTTTGACTAAATCTGAAGGGAAAAGATATCACCTACGGGGTCAAAGCCTGTTCCCCAATGGTATCTGCTGACACTTTTGCAAGAGGCATATATACCCCTCGGGTCCCAGCAAGTTTTCACCAAGGTGGTAGGACCCAGCGATCCATTTTGCCCCTTTGCATTCCTTGTTTATTCATGTTGCCTCCCCTCCAGATAATCAATATGCACTTGCTTAGCATTTCTTCCATTGGGTTATTATGGAATCAAATGAATAAAGAGTTCTAGACTCTGACATGTTCTTCTTATTTGCTTTCATGTTACTATAGACAACTATGCCTAAGGTCTTTAAGTTCTATCACACCACATGTAGTCACTTACATGTATGCTTACTTGGCATATGTAACTCTTTAGGTATTTACAACACCACTGGTCACTACATGATAAAAGTGTGAAAATTAATCGTAAGAAATTTATATTAGTTCAAGTTTGCTCTGTGTGGATTTATTGTTCTGTTTCAGTGATGTTCTGTGACTAAATCTGAAGGGAAAAGATATCACCTATGGGGTCAAAGCCTGTTCCCCAATGGTATCTGCTGAAGCTTTTGCAAGAGGCATATATACCCCTCGGGTCCCAGCAAGTTTTCACCAAGGTGGTAGGACCCAGCGATCCATTTTGCCTCTTTGCATACCTTGTTTATTCGTGTTGCCTGCCCTCCAGATAATCAATATGCACTGGCTTAGCATTTCTTCCATTGGGTTATTATGGAATCAAACTAATCAAGAGTTCTAGACTTTGATAGGTTCTTCTTATTTGCTTTCAAGTTACTATAGACAACTATGCCTAGGGTCTTGAAGTTCTATCACACCACATGTAGTCACTTACATGTATGCTTACTTGACATATGTAACTCTTTAGGTATTTACAACACCACTGGTCACCATATGATAAAAGTGTGAAAATTAATCGTAAGAAATTTATATTTGTTCAAGTTTGCTCTGTGTGGATGTATTGTTCTGTTCCAGTGATGTTCTGTGACTAAATCTGAAGGGAAAAGATATCGCCTACGGGGTCAAAGCCTGTTCCCCAATGGTATTTGCAGAAGCTTTTGCAAGAGGCATATATACCCCTCGGGTCCCAGCAAGTTTTCACCAAGGTGGTAGGACCCAGCGATCCATTTCGGCCCTTTGCATACCTTGTTTATTTGTGTAGCCTGCCTTCCAGATAATCAATATGCACTTGCTTAGCATTTTTTCCATTTGGTTATTATGGAATCAAACTAATCAAGAGTTCTAGACTTTGACAGGTTCTTCTTATTTGCTTTCATGTTTCTATTGATACTTTGCACGTGACGTCACAAGTACTGGCTGGCGGGCAAGAACGTCGTTCTCCAGCAACGAAACCTAGTAAACTAATCAAGGGTCGCCAGTTTTACTATACAAAAGTTAGTTTTTGAGGTGTAAACGACATGCCAGATAGTTGTTGTGCAATTGGATGCACTAACCGCAGATGAGATAAGCAACCTTCACAGTATACACACGTCTGTGCAAATTACCATCAAAGGTAATTTCAACATTTGTTTGAATACAATGGGTGTATGATAATGTAATTAATTGTGTTTTTAAGTTACTGTAGTTTTGTCAATCAATACCACCAGTATTCATCACCAGCTGGTTCAGCGAGTCAGCTGTTTGTGTTATGAGTCTAAGCTAGGCTAACTGTACGTTCACACCGCCGCTGACGAGAGCGGCAAAATTCATTGAAAATGAATGATTTCCGGGCACTTTGACGCTCTCGCCGGTGGCGGTGGGAACGCACAGTAACAGCTGTCGTCTTTTGCTAACAATAACAGAAGTGTGTGATAGGTTGTTTTGAGGTTTGCGATATCTATGATTTTCAATGAGAACCAGAGATGACCCAACAGTAGAGTTAGATTATTTATGGAGGAATTATTACTGCTCGATTATCTTAAAAAAACTTGTCTGCTTTACACAATTTAGCTACCTTAGAGTTAATCCTAGTCCATAGTTATGCAGCTAGCTAGCTAACAGACTTGATAGCTACTAGAAAGTCCTGGAACTACAGGACTCAACGTTGAAAATACCCGTTTGTTGCCCGCCAGGTATCCGTGGTAGTCACGTGACTGCAAAGTATCAATAGACAACTATGCCTAGGGTCTTGAAGTTCTATCACACCACATGTAGTCACTTATATGTATGCTTACTTGACATATGTAACTCTTTAGGTATTTACAACACCACTGGTCACTATATGATAAAAGTGTGAAAATGAATCGCAAGAAGAAGTTTATATTAGTTCAAGTTTGCTCTGTGTGGATGTATTGTTCTGTTCCAGTGATGTTCTTTGACTAAATCTGAAGGGAAAAGATATCACCTATGGGGTCAAAGCCTTCTCCCCGATGGTATCTGCTGAAGCTTTTGCAAGAGGCATATATACCCCTCGGGTCTCAGCAAGTTTTCACCAAGATGGTAGGACTCTGCGATCCTTTTCACCCCTTTGCATACCTTGTTTATTCGTGTAGCCTGCCCTCCAGATAATCAATATGCACTTGCTTAGCATTTCTTCAATTGGGTTATTATGGAATCAAATGAATCAAGAGTTCTAGACTTTGACAGGTTCTTCTTATTTGCTTCCATGTTACTATAGACAACTATGCCTAGGGTCTTGAAGTTCTATCACACCACATGTAGTCACTTACATGTATGCTTACTTGGCATATGTAACTCTTTAGGTATTTACAACACCACTGGTCACTATATGATAAAAGTGTGAAAATTAATCGTAAGAAATTTAAATTAGTTCAGTTTTGCTCTGTGTGGATGTATTGTTCTGTTTCAGTGATGTTCTTTGACTAAATCTGAAGGGAAAAGATATCACCTACGGGGTCAAAGCCTGTTCCCCAATGGTATCTGCAGAAGCTTTTGCAAGAGGCATATATACCCCTCGGGTCCCAGCAAGTTTTCACCAAGATGGTAGGACCCAGCGATCCATTTCGGCCCTTTGCATACCTTGTTTATTCATGAAGCCTGCCTTCCAGATAATCAATATGCACTTGCTTAGCATTTCTTCCATTGGGTTATTATAAAAATCAAACTAATCAAGAGTTCTAGACTTTGACAGGTTCTTCTTATTTGCTGTCATGTTACTATAGACAACTATGCCTAGGGTCTTGAAGTTCTATCACACCACATGTAGTCACTTACATGTATGCTTACTTGGCATACGTAACTCTTTAGGTATTTACAACACCACTGGTCACTATATGATAAAAGTGTGAAAATTAATCGTGAGAAGAAGTTTATATTAGTTCAAGTTTGCTCTGTGTGGATGTATTGTTCTGTTCCATTGATGTTCTGTGACTAAATCTGAATGGAAGAGATATCACCTATGGGGTCAAAGCCTGCTCCCCAATGGTATCTGCTGAAACTTTTGCAAGAGTTATATATATCCCTCGGGTCCCAGCAAGTTTTCACCAAGATGGTAGGACCCAGCGATCCATTTCGGCCCTTTGCATACCTTGTTTATTCATGTAGCCTGCCCTCCAGATAATCAATATGCACTTGCTTAGCATTTCTTCCATTGGGTTATTATGGAATCAAATGAATCAAGAGTTCTAGACTTTGACAGGTTCTTCTTATTTGCTTCCATGTTACTATAGACAACTATGCCTAGGGTCTTGAAGTTCTATCATACCACATGTAGTCACTTACATGTATGCTTACTTGACATATGTAACTCTTTAGGTATTTACAACAACACTGTTCACTATATGATAAAAGTGTGAAAATGAATCGTGAGAAATTTAAATTAGTTCAAGTTTGCTCTGTGTGGATGTATTGTATTTTTCTGTTTCAGTGATGTTCTTTCACTAAATCTGAAGGGAAAAGATATCACCTACGGGGTCAAAGCCTGTTCCCCAATGGTATCTGCAGAAGCTTTTGCAAGAGGCATATATACCCCTCGGGTCCCAGCAAGTTTTCACCAAGGTGGTAGGACCCAGCGATCCATTTCTCCCCTTTGCATACCTTGTTTATTCGTGTAGCCTTCCCTACAGATAATCAATATGCACTTGCTTAGCATTTCTTCCATTGGGTTATTATGAAATCAAACTAATCAAGAGTTCTAGACTTTGACAGGTTTTTCTTATTTGCTTTCATGTTACTATAGACAACTATGCCTATGGTCTTGAAGTTCTATCACACCACATGTAGTCACTTACATGTATGCTTACTTGCCATATGTAACTCTTAAGGTATTTACAACACCACTGGTCACTATATGATAAAAGTGTGAAAAAGAATCGTAAGAAATTTATTTTAGTTCAAGTTTGCTCTGTGTGGATGTATTGTTCTGTTTCAGTGATGTTCTTTGACTAAATCTGAAGGGAAAATATATCACCTATGGGGTCAAAGCCTGTTCCCCAATGGTATCTGCTGCAGCTTTTGCAAGAGGCATATATACCCCTCGGGTCCCAGCAAGTTTTCACCAAGGTGGTAGGACCCAGCGATCCATTTCTCCCCTTTGCATACCTTGTTTATTTGTGTAGCCTTCCCTACAGATAATCAATATGCACTTGCTTAGCATTTTATCCATTGGGTTATTATGGAATCAAACTAATCAAGAGTTCTAGACTTTGACAGGTTCTTCTTATTTGCTTTCATGTTACTATAGACAACTATGCCTAGGGTCTTGAAGTTCTATCACACCACATGTAGTCACTTACATGTATGCTTACTTGGCATAAGTAACTCTTTAGGTATTTACAACACCACTGGTCACTATATGATAAAAGTGTGAAAATTAATCGTAAGAAGAAGTTTATATTAGTTCAAGTTTGCTCTGTGTGGATGTATTGTTCTGTTCCAGTGATGTTCTTTGACTAAATCTGAAGGGAAAATATATCATCTACGGGGTCAAAGCCTGTTCCCCAATGGTATCTGCTGCAGCTTTTGCAAGAGGCATATATACCCCTCAGGTCCCAGCAAGTTTTCACCAAGATGGTAGGACCCAGCGATCCATTTCGCCCCTTTGCATACCTTGTTTATTCGTGTAGCCTGCCCTCCAAATAATCAATATGCACTTGCTTAGCATTTCTTCAATTGGGTTATTATGGAATCAAATGAATCAAGAGTTCTAGACTTTGACAGGTTCTTCTTATTTCCTTTCATGTTACTATAGACAACTATGCCTAGGGTCTTGAAGTTCTATCACACCACATGTAGTCACTTACATGTATGCTTACTTGACATATGTAACTCTTTAGGTATTTACAACACCACTGGTCACTATATGATAAAAGTGTGAAAATTAATCATAAGAAGAAGTTTATATTAGTAAAGAAATTTAAATTAGTTCAGTTTTGCTCTGTGTGGATGTATTGTTCTGTTCCAGTGATGTTCTTTGACTAAATCTGAAGGGAAAAGATATCACCTACGGGGTCAAAGCCTGTTCCCCAACCGTATCTGCTAAAGCTTTTGCAAGAGGCATATATACCCCTCAGGTCCCAGCAAGTTTTCACCAAGATGGTAGGACCCAGCGATCCATTTCGCCCCTTTGCATACCTTGTTTATTCGTGTAGCCTGCCCTCCAGATAATCAATATGCACTTGCTTAGCATTTCTTCAATTGGGTTATTATGGAATCAAATGAATCAAGAGTTCTAGACTTTGACAGGTTCTTCTTATTTGCTTCCATGTTACTATAGACAACTATGCCTAGGGTCTTGAAGTTCTATCACACCACATGTAGTCACTTACATGTATGCTTACTTGGCATATGTAACTCTTTAGGTATTTACAACACCACTGGTCACTATATGATAAAAGTGTGAAAATTAATCGTAAGAAATTTAAATTAGTTCAGTTTTGCTCTGTGTGGATGTATTGTTCTGTTTCAGTGATGTTCTTTGACTAAATCTGAAGGGAAAAGATATCACCTACGGGGTCAAAGCCTGTTCCCCAATGGTATCTGCAGAAGCTTTTGCAAGAGGCATATATACCCCTCGGGTCCCAGCAAGTTTTCACCAAGATGGTAGGACCCAGCGATCCATTTCGGCCCTTTGCATACCTTGTTTATTCATGAAGCCTGCCTTCCAGATAATCAATATGCACTTGCTTAGCATTTCTTCCATTGGGTTATTATAAAAATCAAACTAATCAAGAGTTCTAGACTTTGACAGGTTCTTCTTATTTGCTGTCATGTTACTATAGACAACTATGCCTAGGGTCTTGAAGTTCTATCACAGCACATGTAGTCACTTACATGTATGCTTACTTGGCATACGTAACTCTTTAGGTATTTACAACACCACTGGTCACTATATGATAAAAGTGTGAAAATTAATCATGAGAAGAAGTTTATATTAGTTCAAGTTTGCTCTGTGTGGATGTATTGTTCTGTTCCATTGATGTTCTGTGACTAAATCTGAATGGAAGAGATATCACCTATGGGGTCAAAGCCTGCTCCCCAATGGTATCTGCTGAAACTTTTGCAAGAGTTATATATATCCCTCGGGTCCCAGCAAGTTTTCACCAAGATGGTAGGACCCAGCGATCCATTTCGGCCCTTTGCATACCTTGTTTATTCATGTAGCCTGCCCTCCAGATAATCAATATGCACTTGCTTAGCATTTCTTCCATTGGGTTATTATGGAATCAAATGAATCAAGAGTTCTAGACTTTGACAGGTTCTTCTTATTTGCTTCCATGTTACTATAGACAACTATGCCTAGGGTCTTGAAGTTCTATCACACCACATGTAGTCACTTACATGTATGCTTACTTGACATATGTAACTCTTTAGGTATTTACAACAACACTGTTCACTATATGATAAAAGTGTGAAAATGAATCGTGAGAAATTTAAATTAGTTCAAGTTTGCTCTGTGTGGATGTATTGTATTTTTCTGTTTCAGTGATGTTCTTTCACTAAATCTGAAGGGAAAAGATATCACCTACGGGGTCAAAGCCTGTTCCCCAATGGTATCTGCAGAAGCTTTTGCAAGAGGCATATATACCCCTCGGGTCCCAGCAAGTTTTCACCAAGGTGGTAGGACCCAGCGATCCATTTCTCCCCTTTGCATACCTTGTTTATTCGTGTAGCCTTCCCTACAGATAATCAATATGCACTTGCTTAGCATTTCTTCCATTGGGTTATTATGAAATCAAACTAATCAAGAGTTCTAGACTTTGACAGGTTTTTCTTATTTGCTTTCATGTTACTATAGACAACTATGCCTATGGTCTTGAAGTTCTATCACACCACATGTAGTCACTTACATGTATGCTTACTTGCCATATGTAACTCTTAAGGTATTTACAACACCACTGGTCACTATATGATAAAAGTGTGAAAAAGAATCGTAAGAAATTTATTTTAGTTCAAGTTTGCTCTGTGTGGATGTATTGTTCTGTTTCAGTGATGTTCTTTGACTAAATCTGAAGGGAAAATATATCACCTATGGGGTCAAAGCCTGTTCCCCAATGGTATCTGCTGCAGCTTTTGCAAGAGGCATATATACCCCTCGGGTCCCAGCAAGTTTTCACCAAGGTGGTAGGACCCAGCGATCCATTTCTCCCCTTTGCATACCTTGTTTATTTGTGTAGCCTTCCCTACAGATAATCAATATGCACTTGCTTAGCATTTTATCCATTGGGTTATTATGGAATCAAACTAATCAAGAGTTCTAGACTTTGACAGGTTCTTCTTATTTGCTTTCATGTTACTATAGACAACTATGCCTAGGGTCTTGAAGTTCTATCACACCACATGTAGTCACTTACATGTATGCTTACTTGGCATATGTAACTCTTTAGGTATTTACAACACCACTGGTCACTATATGATAAAAGTGTGAAAATTAATCGTAAGAAGAAGTTTATATTAGTTCAAGTTTGCTCTGTGTGGATGTATTGTTCTGTTCCAGTGATGTTCTTTGACTAAATCTGAAGGGAAAATATATCACCTACGGGGTCAAAGCCTGTTCCCCAATGGTATCTGCTGCAGCTTTTGCAAGAGGCATATATACCCCTCAGGTCCCAGCAAGTTTTCACCAAGATGGTAGGACCCAGCGATCCATTTCGCCCCTTTGCATACCTTGTTTATTCGTGTAGCCTGCCCTCCAAATAATCAATATGCACTTGCTTAGCATTTCTTCAATTGGGTTATTATGGAATCAAATGAATCAAGAGTTCTAGACTTTGACAGGTTCTTCTTATTTCCTTTCATGTTACTATAGACAACTATGCCTAGGGTCTTGAAGTTCTATCACACCACATGTAGTCACTTACATGTATGCTTACTTGACATATGTAACTCTTTAGGTATTTACAACACCACTGGTCACTATATGATAAAAGTGTGAAAATTAATCATAAGAAGAAGTTTATATTAGTAAAGAAATTTAAATTAGTTCAGTTTTGCTCTGTGTGGATGTATTGTTCTGTTTCAGTGATGTTCTTTGACTAAATCTGAAGGGAAAAGTTATCACCTACGGTGCCAAAGCCTGTTCCCCAATGGTATCTGCAGAAGCTTTTGCAAGAGGCATATATACCCCTCGGGTCCCAGCAAGTTTTCACCAAGGTGGTAGGACCCAGCGATCCATTTCGTCCCTTTGCATACCTTGTTTATTTATGAAGCCTGCCTTCCAGATAATCAATATGCACTTGCTTAGCATTTCTTCCATTGGGTTATTATGGAATCAAACTAATCAAGAGTTCTAGACTTTGACAGGTTCTTCTTATTTGCTTTCATGTTACTATAGACAACTATGCCTAGGGTCTTGAAGTTCTATCACACCACATGTAGTCACTTACATGTATGCTTACTTGGCATACGTAACATGTATGCTTACTTGGCATACGTAACTCTTTAGGTATTTACAACACCACTGGTCACTATATGATAAAAGTGTGAAAATTAATCGTAAGAATAAGTTTATATTAGTTCAAGTTTGCTCTATGTGGATGTATTGTTCTGTCCCAGTGATGTTCTGTGACTAAATTTGAAGGGAAAAGACATCACCTATGGGGTCAAAGCCTGTTCCTCAATGGTATCTGCTGCAGCCTTTGCAAGAGGCATATATACCCCTCGGGTCCCAGCAAGTTTTCACCAAGGTGGTAGTACCCAGCGATTTCGCACCTTTGCATACCTTGTTTATTCGTGTAGCCTGCCTTCCAGATAATCAATATGCACTTGCTTAGCATTTTTTCCATTGGGTTATTATGGAATTAAACTAATCAAGAGTTCTAGACTTTGACAGGTTCTTCTTATTTGCTTCCATGTTACTATAGACAACTATGCCTAGGGTCTTGAAGTTCTATCACACCACATGTAGTCACTTACATGTATGCTTACTTGGCATATGTAACTCTTTAGGTATTTACAACACCACTGGTCACTCTATGATAAAAGTGTGAAAATTAATCGTAAGAAATTTAAATTAGTTCAGTTTTGCTCTGTGTGGATGTATTGCTCTGTTTCAGTGATGTTCTTTGACTAAATCTGAAGGGAAAAGATTTCACCTACGGGGTCAAAGCCTGTTCCCCAATGGTATCTGCTGACACTTTTGCAAGAGGCATATATACCCCTCGGGTCCCAGCAAGTTTTCACCAAGGTGGTAGGACCCAGCGATCCATTTTGCCCCTTTGCATTCCTTGTTTATTCATGTTGCCTCCCCTCCAGATAATCAATATGCACTTGCTTAGCATTTCTTCCATTGGGTTATTATGGAATCAAATGAATAAAGAGTTCTAGACTCTGACATGTTCTTCTTATTTGCTTTCATGTTACTATAGACAACTATGCCTAAGGTCTTTAAGTTCTATCACACCACATGTAGTCACTTACATGTATGCTTACTTGGCATATGTAACTCTTTAGGTATTTACAACACCACTGGTCACTACATGATAAAAGTGTGAAAATTAATCGTAAGAAATTTATATTAGTTCAAGTTTGCTCTGTGTGGATTTATTGTTCTGTTTCAGTGATGTTCTGTGACTAAATCTGAAGGGAAAAGATATCACCTATGGGGTCAAAGCCTGTTCCCCAATGGTATCTGCTGAAGCTTTTGCAAGAGGCATATATACCCCTCGGGTCCCAGCAAGTTTTCACCAAGGTGGTAGGACCCAGCGATCCATTTTGCCTCTTTGCATACCTTGTTTATTCGTGTTGCCTGCCCTCCAGATAATCAATATGCACTTGCTTAGCATTTCTTCCATTGGGTTATTATGGAATCAAATGAATAAAGAGTTCTAGACTTTGACAGGTTCTTCTTATTTGCTTTCATGTTACTATAGACAACTATGCCTAGGGTCTTGAAGTTCTATCACACCACATGTAGTCACTTACATGTATTCTTACTTGGCATATGTAACTCTTTAGGTATTTACAACACTACTGGTCACTATATGATACAAGTGTGAAAATTAATCATAAGAAGAAGTTTATATTAGTTCAAGGTTGCTCTGTGTGGATGTATTGTTCTGTTCCAGTGATGTTCTGTGATTAAATCTGAAGGGAAAAGATATCACCTATGGGGTCAAAGCCTGTTGCCCAATGGTATCTGCAGAAGCTTTTGCAAGAGGCATATATACCCCTCGGGTCCCAGCAAGTTTTCACCAAGGTGGTAGGACCCAGCGATCCATTTCGGCCCTTTGCATACCTTGTTTATTCATGAAGCCTGCCTTCCAGATAATCAATATGCACTTGCTTAGCATTTCTTCCATTGGGTTATTATGGAATCAAACTAATCAAGAGTTCTAGACTTTGACAGGTTCATCTTATTTGCTTTCATGTTACTATAGACAACTATGCCTAGGGTCTTGAAGTTCTATCACACCACATGTAGTCACTTACATGTATGCTTACTTGGCATATGTAACTCTTTAGGTATTTACAACACCACTGGTCACTATATGAAAAAAGTGTGAAAATTAATCGTAAGAAATTTAAATTAGTTCAGGTTTGCTCTGTGTGGATGTATTGTTCTGTTTCAGTGATGTTCTTTGACTAAATCTGAAGGGAAAAGTTATCACCTACGGTGCCAAAGCCTGTTCCCCAATGGTATCTGCAGAAGCTTTTGCAAGAGGCATATATACCCCTCGGGTCCCAGCAAGTTTTCACCAAGGTGGTAGGACCCAGCGATCCATTTCGTCCCTTTGCATACCTTGTTTATTTATGAAGCCTGCCTTCCAGATAATCAATATGCACTTGCTTAGCATTTCTTCCATTGGGTTATTATGGAATCAAACTAATCAAGAGTTCTAGACTTTGACAGGTTCTTCTTATTTGCTTTCATGTTACTATAGACAACTATGCCTAGGGTCTTGAAGTTCTATCACACCACATGTAGTCACTTACATGTATGCTTACTTGGCATACGTAACATGTATGCTTACTTGGCATACGTAACTCTTTAGGTATTTACAACACCACTGGTCACTATATGATAAAAGTGTGAAAATTAATCGTAAGAATAAGTTTATATTAGTTCAAGTTTGCTCTGTGTGGATGTATTGTTCTGTCCCAGTGATGTTCTGTGACTAAATCTGAAGGGAAAAGACATCACCTATGGGGTCAAAGCCTGTTCCTCAATGGTATCTGCTGCAGCCTTTGCAAGAGGCATATATACCCCTCGGGTCCCAGCAAGTTTTCACCAAGGTGGTAGTACCCAGCGATTTCGCACCTTTGCATACCTTGTTTATTCGTGTAGCCTGCCTTCCAGATAATCAATATGCACTTGCTTAGCATTTTTTCCATTGGGTTATTATGGAATTAAACTAATCAAGAGTTCTAGACTTTGACAGGTTCTTCTTATTTGCTTCCATGTTACTATAGACAACTATGCCTAGGGTCTTGAAGTTCTATCACACCACATGTAGTCACTTACATGTATGCTTACTTGGCATATGTAACTCTTTAGGTATTTACAACACCACTGGTCACTATATGATAAAAGTGTGAAAATTAATCGTAAGAAATTTAAATTAGTTCAGTTTTGCTCTGTGTGGATGTATTGCTCTGTTTCAGTGATGTTCTTTGACTAAATCTGAAGGGAAAAGATATCACCTACGGGGTCAAAGCCTGTTCCCCAATGGTATCTGCTGACACTTTTGCAAGAGGCATATATACCCCTCGGGTCCCAGCAAGTTTTCACCAAGGTGGTAGGACCCAGCGATCCATTTTGCCCCTTTGCATTCCTTGTTTATTCATGTTGCCTCCCCTCCAGATAATCAATATGCACTTGCTTAGCATTTCTTCCATTGGGTTATTATGGAATCAAATGAATAAAGAGTTCTAGACTCTGACATGTTCTTCTTATTTGCTTTCATGTTACTATAGACAACTATGCCTAAGGTCTTTAAGTTCTATCACACCACATGTAGTCACTTACATGTATGCTTACTTGGCATATGTAACTCTTTAGGTATTTACAACACCACTGGTCACTACATGATAAAAGTGTGAAAATTAATCGTAAGAAATTTATATTAGTTCAAGTTTGCTCTGTGTGGATTTATTGTTCTGTTTCAGTGATGTTCTGTGACTAAATCTGAAGGGAAAAGATATCACCTATGGGGTCAAAGCCTGTTCCCCAATGGTATCTGCTGAAGCTTTTGCAAGAGGCATATATACCCCTCGGGTCCCAGCAAGTTTTCACCAAGGTGGTAGGACCCAGCGATCCATTTTGCCTCTTTGCATACCTTGTTTATTCGTGTTGCCTGCCCTCCAGATAATCAATATGCACTGGCTTAGCATTTCTTCCATTGGGTTATTATGGAATCAAACTAATCAAGAGTTCTAGACTTTGATAGGTTCTTCTTATTTGCTTTCAAGTTACTATAGACAACTATGCCTAGGGTCTTGAAGTTCTATCACACCACATGTAGTCACTTACATGTATGCTTACTTGACATATGTAACTCTTTAGGTATTTACAACACCACTGGTCACCATATGATAAAAGTGTGAAAATTAATCGTAAGAAATTTATATTTGTTCAAGTTTGCTCTGTGTGGATGTATTGTTCTGTTCCAGTGATGTTCTGTGACTAAATCTGAAGGGAAAAGATATCGCCTACGGGGTCAAAGCCTGTTCCCCAATGGTATTTGCAGAAGCTTTTGCAAGAGGCATATATACCCCTCGGGTCCCAGCAAGTTTTCACCAAGGTGGTAGGACCCAGCGATCCATTTCGGCCCTTTGCATACCTTGTTTATTCGTGTAGCCTGCCTTCCAGATAATCAGTATGCACTTGCTTAGCATTTTTTCCATTTGGTTATTATGGAATCAAACTAATCAAGAGTTCTAGACTTTGACAGGTTCTTCTTATTTGCTTTCATGTTTCTATTGATACTTTGCACGTGACGTCACAAGTACTGGCTGGCGGGCAAGAACGTCGTTCTCCAGCAACGAAACCTAGTAAACTAATCAAGGGTCGCCAGTTTTACTATACAAAAGTTAGTTTTTGAGGTGTAAACGACATGCCAGATAGTTGTTGTGCAATTGGATGCACTAACCGCAGATGAGATAAGCAACCTTCACAGTATACACACGTCTGTGCAAATTACCATCAAAGGTAATTTCAACATTTGTTTGAATACAATGGGTGTATGATAATGTAATTAATTGTGTTTTTAAGTTACTGTAGTTTTGTCAATCAATACCACCAGTATTCATCACCAGCTGGTTCAGCGAGTCAGCTGTTTGTGTTATGAGTCTAAGCTAGGCTAACTGTACGTTCACACCGCCGCTGACGAGAGCGGCAAAATTCATTGAAAATGAATGATTTCCGGGCACTTTGACGCTCTCGCCGGTGGCGGTGGGAACGCACAGTAACAGCTGTCGTCTTTTGCTAACAATAACAGAAGTGTGTGATAGGTTGTTTTGAGGTTTGCGATATCTATGATTTTCAATGAGAACCAGAGATGACCCAACAGTAGAGTTAGATTATTTATGGAGGAATTATTACTGCTCGATTATCTTAAAAAAACTTGTCTGCTTTACACAATTTAGCTACCTTAGAGTTAATCCTAGTCCATAGTTATGCAGCTAGCTAGCTAACAGACTTGATAGCTACTAGAAAGTCCTGGAACTACAGGACTCAACGTTGAAAATACCCGTTTGTTGCCCGCCAGGTATCCGTGGTAGTCACGTGACTGCAAAGTATCAATAGACAACTATGCCTAGGGTCTTGAAGTTCTATCACACCACATGTAGTCACTTATATGTATGCTTACTTGACATATGTAACTCTTTAGGTATTTACAACACCACTGGTCACTATATGATAAAAGTGTGAAAATGAATCGCAAGAAGAAGTTTATATTAGTTCAAGTTTGCTCTGTGTGGATGTATTGTTCTGTTCCAGTGATGTTCTTTGACTAAATCTGAAGGGAAAAGATATCACCTATGGGGTCAAAGCCTTCTCCCCGATGGTATCTGCTGAAGCTTTTGCAAGAGGCATATATACCCCTCGGGTCTCAGCAAGTTTTCACCAAGATGGTAGGACTCTGCGATCCTTTTCACCCCTTTGCATACCTTGTTTATTCGTGTAGCCTGCCCTCCAGATAATCAATATGCACTTGCTTAGCATTTCTTCAATTGGGTTATTATGGAATCAAATGAATCAAGAGTCCTAGACTTTGACAGGTTCTTCTTATTTGCTTCCATGTTACTATAGACAACTATGCCTAGGGTCTTGAAGTTCTATCACACCACATGTAGTCACTTACATGTATGCTTACTTGGCATATGTAACTCTTTAGGTATTTACAACACCACTGGTCACTATATGATAAAAGTGTGAAAATTAATCGTAAGAAATTTAAATTAGTTCAGTTTTGCTCTGTGTGGATGTATTGTTCTGTTTCAGTGATGTTCTTTGACTAAATCTGAAGGGAAAAGATATCACCTACGGGGTCAAAGCCTGTTCCCCAATGGTATCTGCAGAAGCTTTTGCAAGAGGCATATATACCCCTCGGGTCCCAGCAAGTTTTCACCAAGATGGTAGGACCCAGCGATCCATTTCGGCCCTTTGCATACCTTGTTTATTCATGAAGCCTGCCTTCCAGATAATCAATATGCACTTGCTTAGCATTTCTTCCATTGGGTTATTATAAAAATCAAACTAATCAAGAGTTCTAGACTTTGACAGGTTCTTCTTATTTGCTGTCATGTTACTATAGACAACTATGCCTAGGGTCTTGAAGTTCTATCACACCACATGTAGTCACTTACATGTATGCTTACTTGGCATACGTAACTCTTTAGGTATTTACAACACCACTGGTCACTATATGATAAAAGTGTGAAAATTAATCGTGAGAAGAAGTTTATATTAGTTCAAGTTTGCTCTGTGTGGATGTATTGTTCTGTTCCATTGATGTTCTGTGACTAAATCTGAATGGAAGAGATATCACCTATGGGGTCAAAGCCTGCTCCCCAATGGTATCTGCTGAAACTTTTGCAAGAGTTATATATATCCCAAGGGTCCCAGCAAGTTTTCACCAAGATGGTAGGACCCAGCGATCCATTTCGGCCCTTTGCATACCTTGTTTATTCATGTAGCCTGCCCTCCAGATAATCAATATGCACTTGCTTAGCATTTCTTCCATTGGGTTATTATGGAATCAAATGAATCAAGAGTTCTAGACTTTGACAGGTTCTTCTTATTTGCTTCCATGTTACTATAGACAACTATGCCTAGGGTCTTGAAGTTCTATCATACCACATGTAGTCACTTACATGTATGCTTACTTGACATATGTAACTCTTTAGGTATTTACAACAACACTGTTCACTATATGATAAAAGTGTGAAAATGAATCGTGAGAAATTTAAATTAGTTCAAGTTTGCTCTGTGTGGATGTATTGTATTTTTCTGTTTCAGTGATGTTCTTTCACTAAATCTGAAGGGAAAAGATATCACCTACGGGGTCAAAGCCTGTTCCCCAATGGTATCTGCAGAAGCTTTTGCAAGAGGCATATATACCCCTCGGGTCCCAGCAAGTTTTCACCAAGGTGGTAGGACCCAGCGATCCATTTCTCCCCTTTGCATACCTTGTTTATTCGTGTAGCCTTCCCTACAGATAATCAATATGCACTTGCTTAGCATTTCTTCCATTGGGTTATTATGAAATCAAACTAATCAAGAGTTCTAGACTTTGACAGGTTTTTCTTATTTGCTTTCATGTTACTATAGACAACTATGCCTATGGTCTTGAAGTTCTATCACACCACATGTAGTCACTTACATGTATGCTTACTTGCCATATGTAACTCTTAAGGTATTTACAACACCACTGGTCACTATATGATAAAAGTGTGAAAAAGAATCGTAAGAAATTTATTTTAGTTCAAGTTTGCTCTGTGTGGATGTATTGTTCTGTTTCAGTGATGTTCTTTGACTAAATCTGAAGGGAAAATATATCACCTATGGGGTCAAAGCCTGTTCCCCAATGGTATCTGCTGCAGCTTTTGCAAGAGGCATATATACCCCTCGGGTCCCAGCAAGTTTTCACCAAGGTGGTAGGACCCAGCGATCCATTTCTCCCCTTTGCATACCTTGTTTATTTGTGTAGCCTTCCCTACAGATAATCAATATGCACTTGCTTAGCATTTTATCCATTGGGTTATTATGGAATCAAACTAATCAAGAGTTCTAGACTTTGACAGGTTCTTCTTATTTGCTTTCATGTTACTATAGACAACTATGCCTAGGGTCTTGAAGTTCTATCACACCACATGTAGTCACTTGACATATGTAACTCTTTAGGTATTTACAACACCACTGGTCACTATATGATAAAAGTGTGAAAATTAATCGTAAGAAATTTATATTAGTTCAAGTTTGCTCTGTGTGGATTTATTGTTTATTGTTCTGTTTCAGTGATGTTCTTTGACATTTTGAATTTTCTGAAGGGAAAATATATCACCTACGGGGTCAAAGCCAGTTCCCCAATGGTATCAGCTGCAGCTTTTGCAAGAGACATATATACCCCTCGGGTCCCAGCAAGTTTTCACCAAGGTGGTAGGACCCAGCGATCCATTTCTCCCCTTTGCATACCTTGTTTATTCGTGTAGCCTTCCCTACAGATAATCAATATGCACTTGCTTAGCATTTCTTCCATTGGGTTATTATGAAATCAAACTAATCAAGAGTTCTAGACTTTGACAGGTTTTTCTTATTTGCTTTCATGTTACTATAGACAACTATGCCTATGGTCTTGAAGTTCTATCACACCACATGTAGTCACTTACATGTATGCTTACTTGCCATATGTAACTCTTAAGGTATTTACAACACCACTGGTCACTATATGATAAAAGTGTGAAAAAGAATCGTAAGAAATTTATTTTAGTTCAAGTTTGCTCTGTGTGGATTTATTGTGCTGTTTTAGTGATGTTCTTTGACTAAATCTGAATGGAAAAGATATCACCTACGGGGTCAAAGCCTGTTCCCCAATGGTATCTGCTGCAGCTTTTGCAAGAGGCATATATACCCCTCGGGTCCCAGCAAGTTTTCACCAAGGTGTTAGGACCCAGCGATCCATTTCTCCCCTTTGCATACCTTGTTTATTCGTGTAGCCTTCCCTACAGATAATCAATATGCACTTGCTTAGCATTTCTTCCATTGGGTTATTATGAAATCAAACTAATCAAGAGTTCTAGACTTTGACAGGTTCTTCTTATTTTATTTCAAGTTACTATAGACAACTATGCCTAGGGTCTTGAAGTTCTATCACACCACATGTAGTCACTTACATTTATGCTTACTTGACATATGTAATTCTTTAGGTATTTACAACACCACTGGTCACTACATGATAAAAGTGTGAAAATGAATCGTAAGAAGAAGTTTATATCAGTTCAAGTTTGCTCTGTGTGGATGTATTGTTCTGTTCCAGTGATGTTCTTTGACTAAATCTGAAGGGAAAATATATCACCTATGGGGTCAAAGCCTGCTCCCCGATGGTATCTGCTGATACTTTTGCAAGAGGAATATATACCCCTCGGGTCCCAGCAAGTTTTCACCAAGGTGGTAGGACCCAGCGATCCATTTCGGCCCTTTGCATACCTTGTTTATTCGTGTAGCCTGCCTTCCAGATAATCAATATGCACTTGCTTAGCATTTTATCCATTGGGTTATTATGAAATCAAACTAATCAAGAGTTCTAGACTTTGACAGGTTCTTCTTATTTTATTTCATGTTACTATAGACAACTATGCCTAGGGTCTTGAAGTTCTATCACACCACATGTAGTCACTTACATGTATGCTTTCTTGACATATGTAACTCTTTAGGTATTTACAACACAACTGGTCACTATATGATAAAAGTGTGAAAATTAATCGCAAGAAGAAGTTTATATTAGTTCAAGTTTGCTCTGTGTGGATGTATTGTTCTGTTCCAGTGATGTTCTTTGACTAAATCTGAAGGGAAAAGATATCACCTACGGGGTCAAAGCCTTCTCCCCAATGGTATCTGCTTAAGCTTTTGCAAGAGGCATATATACCTCTCGGGTCCCAGCAAGTTTTCACCAAGGTGGTAGGACCCAGCGATCCATTTCGGCCCTTTTCATACCTTGTTTATTCATGTAGCCTGCCTTCCAGATAATCAATATGCACTTGCTTAGCATTTTATCCATTGGGTTATTATGGAATCAAACTAATCAAGAGTTCTAGACTTTGACAGGTTCTTCTTATTTGCTTTCATGTTTCTATAGACAACTATGCCTAGGGTCTTGAAGTTCTATCACACCACATGTAGTCACTTATATGTATGCTTACTTGACATATGTAACTCTTTAGGTATTTACAACACCACTGGTCACTATATGATAAAAGTGTGAAAATTAATTGTGAGAAGAAGTTTATATTAGTTCAAGTTTGCTCTGTGTGGATGTATTGTTCTGTTCCAGTGATATTCTTTGACTAAATCTGAAGGGAAAAGATATCACCTACCGGGTCAAAGCCTGTTCCCCAATGGTATCTGCTAAAGCTTTTGCAAGAGGCATATATACCCCTCAGGTCCCAGCAAGTTTTCACCAAGATGGTAGGACCCAGCGATCCATTTCGCCCCTTTGCATACCTTGTTTATTCGTGTAGCCTGCCCTCCAGATAATCAATATACACTTGCTTAGCATTTCTTCAATTGGGTTATTATGGAATCAAATGAATCAAGAGTTCTAGACTTTGACAGGTTCTCCTTATTTGCTTTCATGTTACTATAGACAACTATGTCTAGGGTCTTGAAGTTCTATCACACCACATGTAGTCACTTACATATATGCTTACTTGGCATATGTAACTCTTTAGGTATTTACAACACCACTGGTCACTATATGATAGAAGTGTGAAAATTAATCATAAGAAGAAGTTTATATTAGTTCAAGTTTGCTCTGTGTGGATGTATTGTTCTGTTCCAGTGATGTTCTGTGATTAAATCTGAAGGGAAAAGATATCACCTATGGGGTCAAAGCCTGTTCCCCAATGGTATCTGCTGAAGCTTTTGCAAGAGGCATATATACCCCTCGGGTCCAAGCAAGTTTTCACCAAGGTGGTAGGACCCAGCGATCCATTTTGCCCCTTTGCACACCTTGTTTATTCGTGTTGCCTGCCCTCCAGATAATCAATATGCACTTGCTTATCATTTCTTCCATTGGGTTATTATGGAATCAAATGAATAAAGAGTTCTAGACTTTGACAGATTCTTCTTATTTGCTTTCATGTTACTATAGACAACTATGCCTAGGGTCTTGAAGTTCTATCACACCACATGTAGTCACTTACATGTATGCTTACTTGACATATGTAACTCTTTAGGTATTTACAACACCACTGGTCACTAAATGATAAAAGTGTGAAAAATAATCATAAGAAGAAGTTTATATTAGTTCAAGTTTGCTCTGTGTGGATGTATTGTTCTGTTCCAGTGATGTTCTGTGATTAAATCTGAAGGGAAAAGATATCACCTATGGGGTCAAAGCCAGTGCCCAATGGTATCTGCTGCAGCTTTTGCAAGAGGCATATATACCCCTCGAGTCCCAGCAAGTTTTCACCAAGGTGGTAGGACCCAGCGATCCATTTCGGCCCTTTGCATACCTTGTTTATTCGTGTAGCCTGCCTTCCAGATAATAAATATGCACTTGCTTAGCATTTTGTCCTTTGGGTTATTATGGAATCAAACTAATCAAGAGTTCTAGACTTTGACAGATTCTTCTTATTTGCTTTCATGTTACTATAGACAACTATGCCTAGGGTCTTGAAGTTCTATCACACCACATGTAGTCACTTACATGTATGCTTACTTGACATATGTAACTCTTTAGGTATTTACAAAACCACTGGTCACTATATGATAAAAGTGTGAAAATTAATCGTAAGAAATTTAAATTAGTTCAGTTTTGCTCTGTGTGGATGTATTGTTCTGTTTCAGTGATGTTCTTTGTTTAAATGTGAAGGGAAAAGATATCACCTACGGGGTCAAAGCCTGTTCCCCAATGGTATCTGCAGAAGCATTTGCAAGAGGCATATATACCCCTCGGGTCCCAGCAAGTTTTCACCAAGGTGGTAGGACCCAGCGATCCATTTCGGCCCTTTGCATACCTTGTTTATTCATGAAGCCTGCCTTCCAGATAATCAATATGCACTTGCTTAGCATTTTTTCCATTGGGTTATTATGGAATCAAACTAATCAAGAGTTCTAGACTTTGACAGGTTCTTCTTATTTGCTTTCGTGTTACTATAGACAAATATGCCTAGGGTCTTGAGGTTCTATCGCACCACAAGTAGTCACTTACATGTATGCTTACTTGACATATGTAACTCTTTAGGTATTTACAACACCACTGGTCACTACATGATAAAAGTGTGAAAATTAATCGTAAGAAAAAGTTTATATTAGTTCAAGTTTGCTCTGTGTGGATGTATTGTTCTGTTCCAGTGATTTTCTGTGACTAAATCTGAAGGGAAAAGATATCACCTACGGGGTCAAAGCCTGTTCCCCAATGGTATCTGCAGAAGCTTTTGCAAGAGGCATATATACCCCTCGGGTCCCAGCAAGTTTTCACCAAGGTGGTAGGACCCAGCGATCCATTTCGGCCCTTTGCATACCTTGTTTATTCGTGCAGCCTGCCCTCCAGATAATCAATATGCACTTGCTTAGCATTTTTTCCATTGGGTTATTATGGAATCAAATGAATCAAGAGTTCTAGACTTTGACAGGTTCTTCTTATTTGCTTCCATGTTACTATAGACAACTATGCCTAGGGTCTTGACGTTCTATCACACCACATGTAGTCACTTACATGTATGCCTACTTGGCATATGTAACTCTTTAGGTATTTACAACACCACTGGTCACTATATTATAAAAGTGTGAAAATTAATCGTAAGAAATTTATATTTGTTCAAGTTTGCTCTGTGTGGATTTATTGTTCTGTTTCAGTGATGTTCTTTGACTAAATCTGAAGGGAAAATATATCACCTACGGGGTCAAAGCCTGTTCCCCAATGGTATCTGCTGCAGCTTTTGCAAGAGGCATATATACCCCTCGGGTCCCAGCAAGTTTTCACCAAGGTGGGTAGTACCCAGCGATTTCGCACCTTTGCATACCTTGTTTATTCATGTAGCCTGCCTTCCAGATAATCAATATGCACTTGCTTAGCATTTTTTCCATTGTGTTATTATGGAATCAAACTAATCAAGAGTTCTAGACTTTGACAGGTTTTTCTTATTTGCTTTCATGTTACTATTGTTACGACTAGCTCGTTTCAAAGCCGCAACATAAAAGAGGAACCAATCAAACACTGTCGTTTGAATAATGAAGATAGTTTTTATTATCTTCAATTAGAATAATTACCATTCATACAAACATTAACATAAGTCTAGGGAAAGGAAAACAAACAAAACTAACTACAACAAAACAAACATTAAAGTTACATGACATAAAGTAAGTATAAGCAAAAGATCAATAAGAATGAGCTGCTCCTTTGAGAGTCATCCCACAGAGAGTGCTGAACCAAATGAAAACTCAAACACTTAAATACTAAACTCTTAACAAGCAATCAATTAACATTTAACAATTAACATGGGGGAGTGACTCAAAACTCCCACAGACTGCCACCATCAGGGAAGGAGTCACTCAGGGTCGTTACACCTCCCAATCCAAAAAGAGGTTCCCTGAAGAACCAACAAAGAGAAGAAGAAAAAAAATAAAGAAATATGAACAGCAACATTTCTCTACAGATATTTAAAAAAAACATCAGGGTAGTTTATACTCATCTCAATAATCCCGTTCCATTTTTCTCTCGAATCTCCTGGGCCCTAGGATAATCGAAGAAAGACAGAGAGAGGGAGAGAAAGAGAAATGCACAAACGCAACAAGAAATTTTACACGCGCGAAAGCGCATCGGCAATCAGATTATCCTTGCCGCGGATATGTTTGATCGACAGATGAAAAGGTTGTAAAATCAGACTCCATCTCATAATCCTTTGGTTTTTACCACGCATCCGATCTAAAAAGGTCAAAGGATTGTGATCGGTGTAAACTACGATGGGACCACAAATTGAACTAAGGTAGACCTCAAAATGTTGCACTGCTAGCACAAGGGCTAAAGCCTCCTGTTCTACAGTAGAGTAAGCCTGCTGATGGCGGTTAAATTTTTTTGAAAAATAACTAACCGGATGTACAATTTCATCGGCATCTTGCTGTAAAAGAACCGCGCCGGCACCAGAAGCACTGGCATCTACTGCAAGGAGAAACGGTTTCTTAAAATCAGGTGCAACAAGTACAGGAGCGTTGGCTAACAGGGCTTTCGCATTGTCAAAGGAGCTCTGGCATTGTTCTGACCACTGGAATGGTTTCTTAGGACTCAATAGATCAGTTAAAGGAGTGACTACACTGGAAAAAATCTTACAAAACCCTCGATAGTATTCTACCATTCCCAGAAACCGACGGAGTTCACGACGGGTACTAGGTGTAGGGAAACTACTAATAGCGTCAACTTTGGCATCGATGGGTTTTACATGACCTCGACCAACCACCTTACCCAAATATGTTACGGTGGCTTTTCCAAACTCGCATTTGGCAAGGTTAATTGTCAAATTGGCTTCGGCAAGACGAACAAAAAGCTCTTTAATTTGGTCAAGATGTTCAGACCAAGAAGAACTAAACAAAACAACATCGTCCAGGTAAGCCTCGCAACCCGATAACCCAGACAGTACTCGATTTACCAACCGTTGGAACGTAGCGGGGGCATTTCGGACCCCAAAAGGCATAACGGTGTACTGCAGGAACCTATCAGGTGTTACGAAAGCAGACAATTCCTTTGCACGAGATGTCAAAGTTACTTGCCAGTAACCTTTCAAAAGATCGAATTTGCTGACATACTGTGCAGAGCCAACTCGATCTACGCAATCATCAATCCTGGGTAAGGGGTAACAATCAGGTTTTGTCAGTGTATTCAGCTTCCTGTAGTCAGTACAAAAACGATAAGTATTATCAGGTTTACTTACAAGAATGCAAGGAGAGCTCCAAGAACTAAAACTGGGTTCTGCCAAATTATGAGCAAGTAAGTAATCTACCTCTTTCTGTAACAACTCTCTTTTTACAGGGTTTACTCGATATGCCTGCTGTTTTACAGACTGAGCCATACCGACATCAATGTCATGTTCAATGACATGAGTTCGAGTAGGGACATCAGAAAAAAGAGAGGGAAATAAACTTGCTAACTTAATTATCTCAGTCTTCTCCGATTCAGACAAATGAGACAAATAGTTACTCAAATTAGCAAGAACTTCAGAATTTCGGAGTCGTCCTTCCACTACTCCTCGAGAAGGAGAGAATTCGGGTCCCTTCTCATCAGATACTTCTGAAGTATCCTGACCAACAATAGTTGACACTATATCAACAGGCAAAGAAGTCACAGGAGTCATATAAGGCTTTAACAAATTAACATGACAAACCTGTCGTTTCTTTCGGCGGTCAGGTGTGTTCAAAAGATAGTTGTTATTGGAGAAACATTTTTCAATGGTATACGGACCCATAAACCTAGCCTGAAAAGGACTAGTCAAAACTGGTAACACTGCCAGCACTTGGTCACCTACCTGAAACTCTAAATTTAACCTTTCGGTCAAACAATCTCTGCATCTTCCCCTGAGACTTACCTAATTTTCGTTGGGCAATAGCTCTAGCTTCATAGACTCGGTAACGAAAACTGCTTACGTAATCTAAAACATTTTCTGGCGGATCAGAAGTCTTCCATTCATCGGCCAAGACAGTAATAGGGCCTCTAACAGTGTGTCCAAACACTAACTCATTAGGACTGAACCCCATGCTCTCTTGTACGACTTCACGGATTGCTAACAACATCCAAGGGAGTCCCTCTTCCCAGTCACAGTCAAGTTCAACACAATAAGATCTCAAAAGTGACTTCAGAGTCTGATGGAACCTCTCTAACACCCCCTGGCTCTGAGGATGATAAGCACTTGAGATGTTATGTGTGACTTTAAGTTGTTGCATGACTTTAGAAAAGTTTCGAGACATGAAGTTCGACCCTCGATCAGATTGAATAATTTTTGGAATACCGAAAATAGACATAAAACTAGTCAACGCCTTTAAAATTGATTTAGTCGTGATAGATCTCAAGGGGAAGGCTGCAGGATAACGTGTGGATTGACACATTACAGTAAGTAGATACGCATGTCCCGCCTTAGATCGTGGTAAGGGACCAACGCAATCTATAATCAAATGCTCAAAAGGAGTTGTGACAGCAGCAATAGGCTGTAAAGGGGCCAACGGAATTTTCTGATTTGGCTTCCCAGTCATCTGACATATATGACAGGAGTGTATGAAATTAATCACATCACGTTTGACTCTAGGCCAATAGAATTCTCTCAAAATCCTGTCATATGTCTTCCGAACACCCATATGACCAGCAACGCCCTCATGAGACAGCTGCAGGACGGCTTGACGAAAAGTAGAAGGAACAACAATTTGGATCCTAGGATCTAATAAACTGTCAGAAGGGATGGGTTGTTTCCTACAGAGCAATCCATTTCTGAGGAAATAGACAGGAAGTGAGTGCTGGTCACCTCCTTCATTCACCAAAGAAAACAGATCCTGGAGGGTGCCATCTGACTGCTGTTCTTTAATTAGTTCATCTCGAGAAACACTATAGAGTGGAGATAAAGAACAAATGTTAACACAGTCACTACAATCAACAGAACTTGCAGGGATGGAATCAGATTTTTCTACATTGCCAATGACAGACTGTAACTCAGACACAGGGATCTTATCTTCAGTACCATTGCAAACAGTATTACTTCCTGGGTGAGAGGAATCTACAGAAAAAATTAAGGTATCACTAAGATTAATCTCCCTGTCGTCTGATATTTTCTTGGCCTTCGCTCTAGTAATCGCACATGTAGGATATAAGTTAGGACAGTCAGAGGAGTCATACATTTTTCCTCCAGCAGGAACTACTATAGGTGGAACCCCCATCATCTGACTTTTCCCACACATTCCCTCCTGCTAGATCATTTCCAAGTATGACGGTGACACCAGGTACAGGAAGTACTGAACGAACTCCTACAACGACATCACCTGTCACAAGCTTGGAGTTAAGATGAATGCGGTGCAGAGGAACTTCCATAAATCCCATCTCAATCCCTCTAACTAAAACATTTGTCCCAGTAGCAGTACTATCAGACAAAGGCAGAAGTCCTTCCAAAATAAAAGACTGTGAGGCTCCTGTATCTCGGAGTACACAAACAGGAACAGTCTTCTCAGAACCAGGCAAAGACACGGTTCCTTCTGTAAGAAATGGTGAATAATCATTATGACTCTTAACATCATCTACCTCAGAGATATTCTTCTGCATTTTCACAAACTGAGCAGGAATATGGGTTTCACACGATGTAGAAATTAAACCTACTGTTTTGGCAGATCTCTCTTTTTTCTTAAGAATCACACAATCAGAAATTTTATGTCCTGCCTTTTTACAATAGAAGCAAACAATCTCTCCTTTTACATGTGTAGCAACATTGTGACCAGGAGAAGAATGATCAGGAGATGAATGAGAGGCAACATTTTGACGTACAGCAGTCGTTTTGCTTTTACCAAAAACGCTGGACTTAGATCTATGCAGATCATTTAAATGGTTAATCGAGCCTCTGTGAGTAAGAACAAATTCATCAGCCATAAGAGCAGCATCTGACAATTTACTCAGCTTATGTTCATTTAAATACATAGCGACAGCATTTGGTACGCAATGTTTAAACTCCTCCAAAAGTATCAGCTCTCTAAGCTGTTCATAAGTGCTAACTTTCATTGAAGAACACCAACGATCAAACATGGTTACCTTTTCTCTGGCAAATTCAAGATAAGTGCACTTCTCAGGTTTAAAAAAACTTCTAAACCTCTGACGATATGCCTCAGGTGCTAATTCATAGGCTTGTAATAGTGTAGACTTAACAGTTTCATACTCACGGCTTTGCTCGACAGTTAACGCAGAGTACACTTCTTGTGCTCTCCCTGTTAAAACACATTGCAATTATAACGTCCAAAATTCTTTGGGCCATTTTAATGATTCTGCAACACGCTCAAAATGAGAAAAATATTTCTCTACCTCCCTCTCAGAAAATGGCGGTACCATCCTAATGTTTTTAAAAACATCAAATACAGGTGCAGCAGAAACTGATTCGTTAGCTGACACAGACTGTGTAGCACTAATCTGAACTGTTTTTGCATTCAGCTCTAACTCAAGCTTCCTCAACTGAAATTGTCTTTCATCCCTGTCTCTTTCAAGCTGCAACTCCAATTTTCGCAAGTCAAACTGCTTCTCTAACTCTTTCTCTTTTAAACTCAAAGCATCACGTTCGGCACGAAGCCTTTCAGCATCAACGCATAACTGCTTCTCCTTTAGAGACATTTCACTAACCTTTACACTGCTGTCATCAACATCATAATCAGGAGACGATTTACCCTCATCAGGGTTAACGTTAATATTTGTAACAACATCTCTAATCTCTAAAATACCCCGCTCGAAAAGTGCGCTTTTCAAAGTGTTCGTTATAGTTTCTTTAAGCTTCTTATCGTTACTCGTTAACTCCACGCTAAAATGCTTAGCAATCCTCACCAACTCTTCCTTCGTGCATCTCTCCAGTAAGATTTCTGAAGGAAACGCGAAGAAATCTTCAATGACTGAAGACATACTTATTAGAGTTAAGCTAACACAATCAAAACAGTAAACAAACACTCGCGTGAGAACGCCACTAACCTACAACGTTGAGACTACAAATCCCATAAGCCACTTCGCCAGGGACCGTCGCAGTATGACACGCTGCAAACTCCGCCTAATTACAAGATAGAGGGGGAAAATAAAAACTTACCACAAGTAATTTTCCATATCTTCTTAACAAGCATGACAAACAGCACAGACACAGAGAAATAGTAAACAAAGTGTCACCTTAATTTAAATGAAAAATGAGAGACTTCAGTTCCTACCTACTCAAGAAAACTAACTAAACCTACCTAATCTTCGAAGGTGTACCGGACTCGAGGCGGCGTTTAAACGCTGAACTCATGGACAATTGGTAATTTAAACCAAAAGCCTGAAGCGTACCCCCGACAGAGTTTTTAAAAGCTCCGTCCAGAATAACCTTCAAAAATAAATAAGGCAAAATAACAAACTAAAATAACAAACAGTGCCCCGATGGAAGGATTATTAAACCCAGCTGAGGTCACTCTAACTTACCGAAGTCTACTCATTTAAATGTCACACAGGTGAACACAAAACATTATACTTACTCATGCATGTAACACTCTCGGACGAGCCTCCAATTTTATGTTACGACTAGCTCGTTTCAAAGCCGCAACATAAAAGAGGAACCAATCAAACACTGTCGTTTGAATAATGAAGATAGTTTTTATTATCTTCAATTAGAATAATTACCATTCATACAAACATTAACATAAGTCTAGGGAAAGGAAAACAAACAAAACAAACTACAACAAAACAAACATTAAAGTTACATGACATAAAGTAAGTATAAGCAAAAGATCAATAAGAATGAGCTGCTCCTGTGAGAGTCATCCCACAGAGAGTGCTGAACCAAATGAAAACTCAAACACTTAAATACTAAACTCTTAACAAGCAATCAATTAACATTTAACAATTAACATGGGGGAGTGACTCAAAACTCCCACAGACTGCCACCATCAGGGAAGGAGTCACTCAGGGTCGTTACACTATAGACAACTATGCCTATGGTCTTGAAGTTCTATCACACCACATGTAGTCACTTACATGTATGCTTACTTGGCATATGTAACTCTTAAGGTATTTACAACACTATATGATAAAAGCGTGAAAATTAATCGTAAGAAATTTATTTTATTTCAAGTTTGCTCTGTGTGGATTTATTGTTCTGTTTCAGTGATGTACTTTGACTAAATCTGAAGGGAAAAGATATCACCTATGGGGTCAAAGCCTGTTCCCCAATGGTATCTGCTGCAGCTTTTGCAAGAGGCATATATACCCCTCGGGTCCCAGCAAGTTTTCACCAAGGTGGTAGGACCCAGCGATCCATTTCTCCCCTTTCCATACCTTGTTTATTCGTGTAGCCTTCCCTACAGATAATCAATATGCACTTGCTTAGCATTTCTTCCATTGGGTTATTATGAAATCAAACTAATCAAGAGTTCTAGACTTTGACAGGTTTTTCTTCTTTGCTTTCATGTTACTATAGACAACTATGCCTATGGTCTTGAAGTTCTATCACACCACATGTAGTCACTTACATGTATGCTTACTTGGCATATGTAACTCTTAAGGTATTTACAACACCACTGGTCACTATATGATAAAAGCGTGAAAATTAATCGTAAGAAATTTATTTTAGTTCAAGTTTGCTCTGTGTGGATGTATTGTTCTGTTCCAGTGATGTTCTTTGACTAAATCTGAAGGGAAAAGATATCATTTACGGGGTCAAAGCCGCAATGGTATCTGCTGAAGCTTTTGCAAGAGGCATATATACCCCTCGGGTCCCAGCAAGTTTTCACCAAGATGGTAGGACCCAGCGATCCATTTCGGCCCTTTGCATACCTTGTTTATTCGTGTAGCCTGCCTTCCAGATAATCAATATGCACTTGCTTAGCATTTTCTTCCATTGGGTTATTATGGAATCAAACTAATCAAGAGTTCTAGACTTTGACAGGTTCTTCTTATTTGCTTCCATGTTACTATAGACAACTATGCCTAGGGTCTTGAAGTTCTATCACACCACATGTAGTCACTTACATGTATGCTTACTTGGCATATGTAACTCTTTAGGTATTTACAACACCACTGGTCACTATATGATAAAAGTGTGAAAATTAATCGTAAGAAATTTATATTAGTTCAAGTTTGCTCTGTGTGGATTTATTGTTCTGTTTCAGTGATGTTCTGTGACTAAATCTGAAGGGAAAAGATATCACCTATGGGGTCAAAGCCTGCTCCCCAATGGTATCTGCTGACACTTTTGCAAGAGGCATATATACCCCTCGGGTCCCAGCAAGTTTTCACCAAGGTGGTAGGACCCAGCGATCCATTTCGGCCCTTTGCATACCTTGTTTATTCGTGTAGCCTGCCTTCCAGATAATCAATATGCACTTGCTTAGCATTTTATCCATTGGGTTATTATGGAATCAAACTAATCAAGAGTTCTAGACTTTGACAGGTTCTTCTTATTTGCTTTCATGTTACTATAGACAACTATGCCTAGGGTCTTGAAGTTCTATCACACCACATGTAGTCACTTACATGTATGCTTACTTGGCATATGTAACTCTTTAGGTATTTACAACACCACTGGTCACTATATGATAAAAGTGTGAAAATTAATCGTAAGAAGAAGTTTATATTAGTTCAAGTTTGCTCTGTGTGGATGTATTGTTCTGTTCCAGTGATGTTCTTTGACTAAATCTGAAGGGAAAAGATATCATTTACGGGGTCAAAGCCTGTTCCCCAATGGTATCTGCTGAAGCTTTTGCAAGAGGGATATATACCCCTCGGGTCCCAGCAAGTTTTCACCAAGATGGTAGGACCCAGCGATCCATTTCGCCCCTTTGCATACCTTGTTTATTCGTGTAGCCTGCCTTCCAGATAATCAATATGCACTTGCTTAGCATTTCTTCCATTGGGTTATTATGGAATCAAACTAATCAAGAGTTCTAGACTTTGACAGGTTCTTCTTATTTGCTTTCATGTTACTATAGACAAGTATGCCTAGGGTCTTGAAGTTCTATCACACCACATGTAGTCACTTACATGTATACTTACTTGACATATGTAACTCTTTAGGTATTTACAACACCACTGGTCACTATATGATAAAAGTGTGAAAATTAATCGTGAGAAGAAGTTTATATTAGTTCAAGTTTGCTCTGTGTGGATGTATTGTTCTGTTCCAGTGATGTTCTGTGACTAAATCTGAAGGGAAAAGATATCACCTATGGGGTCAAAGCCTGCTCCCCAATGGTATGTGATGAAACTTTTGCAAGAGGCATATATACCCCTCGGGTCCCAGCAAGTTTTCACCAAGGTGGTAGGACCCAGCGATCCATTTCTCCCCTTTGCATACCTTGTTTATTCGTGTAGCCTTCCCTACAGATAATCAATATGCACTTGCTTAGCATTTCTTCCATTGGGTTATTATGAAATGAAACTAATCAAGAGTTCTAGATTTTGACAGGTTCTTCTTATTTTATTTCATTTTACTATAGACAACTATGCCTAGGGTCTTGAAGTTCTATCACACCACATGTAGTCACTTACATTTATGCTTACTTGGCATATGTAATTCTTTAGGTATTTACAACACCACTGGTCACTACATGATAAAAGTGTGAAAATTAATCGTAAGAAGAAGTTTATATTAGTTCAAGTTTGCCCTGTGTGGATGTATTGTTCTGTTCCAGTGATTTTTTTTTTTTGTGTGACTAAATCTGAAGGGAAAAGATATCACCTATGGGGTCAAAGCCTGTTCCCCAATGGTATCTGCTGCAGCTTTTGCAAGAGGCATATATATACCCCTCGGGTCCCAGCAAGTTTTCACCAAGGTGGTAGGACCCAGCGATCCATTTCGGCCCTTTGGATACCTTGTTTATTCGTGTTGCCTGCCCTCCAGATAATCAATATGCACTTGCTTAGCATTTCTTCCATTGGGTTATTATAGAATCAAACTAATCAAGAGTTCTAGACTTTGACAGGTTCTTCTTATTTGCTTTCATTTTACTATAGACAACTATGTCTAGGGTCTTGAAGTTCTATCACAACACATGTAGTCACTTACATGTATGCTTACTTGGCATATGTAACTCTTTAGGTATTTACAACACCACTGGTCACTATATGATAAAAGTGTAAAAATTAATCGTAAGAAATTTATATTAGTTCAAGTTTGCTCTGTGTGGATTTATTGTTCTGTTTCAGTGATGTTGTTTGACTAAATCTGAAGGGAAAATATATCACTTATGGGGTCAAAGCCTGTTCCCCAATGGTATCTGCAGAAGATTTTGCAAGAGGCATATATACCCCTCGGGTCCCAGCAAGTTTTCACCAAGGTTGTAGGACCCAGCGATTTCGCACCTTTGCATACCTTGTTTATTCATGTAGCCTGCCTTCCAGATAATCAATATGCACTTGCTTAGCATTTCTTCCATTGGGTTATTATGGAATCAAATGAATCAAGAGTTCTAGACTTTGACAGATTCTTCTTATTTGCTTTCATGTTACTATAGACAACTATGTCTAGGGTCTTGAAGATCTATCACACCACATGTAGTCACTTACATGTATGCTTACTTGGCATATGTAACTCTTTAGGTATTTACAACACCACTGGTCACTATATGATAAAAGTGTGAAAATTAATCGTGAGAAGAAGTTTATATTAGTTCAAGTTTGCTCTGTGTGGATGTATTGTTCTGTTCCAGTGATGTTCTGTGACTAAATCTGAAGGGAAAAGATATCACCTATGGGGTCAAAGCCTGCTCCCCAATGGTATGTGATGAAACTTTTGCAAGAGGCATATATACCCCTCGGGTCCCAGCAAGTTTTCACCAAGGTGGTAGGACCCAGCGATCCATTTCTCCCCTTTGCATACCTTGTTTATTCGTGTAGCCTTCCCTACAGATAATCAATATGCACTTGCTTAGCATTTCTTCCATTGGGTTATTATGAAATGAAACTAATCAAGAGTTCTAGATTTTGACAGGTTCTTCTTATTTTATTTCATTTTACTATAGACAACTATGCCTAGGGTCTTGAAGTTCTATCACACCACATGTAGTCACTTACATTTATGCTTACTTGGCATATGTAATTCTTTAGGTATTTACAACACCACTGGTCACTACATGATAAAAGTGTGAAAATTAATCGTAAGAAGAAGTTTATATTAGTTCAAGTTTGCCCTGTGTGGATGTATTGTTCTGTTCCAGTGATTTTTTTTTTTTGTGTGACTAAATCTGAAGGGAAAATATATCACTTATGGGGTCAAAGCCTGTTCCCCAATGGTATCTGCAGAAGATTTTGCAAGAGGCATATATACCCCTCGGGTCCCAGCAAGTTTTAACCAAGGTGGTAGGACCCAGCGATTTCGCACCATTGCATACCTTGTTTATTCATGTAGCCTGCCTTCCAGATAATCAATATGCACTTGCTTAGCATTTCTTCCATTGGGTTATTATGGAATCAGATGAATCAAGAGTTCTAGACTTTGACAGATTCTTCTTATTTGCTTTCATGTTACTATAGACAACTATGTCTAGGGTCTTGAAGTTCTATCACACCACATGTAGTCACTTACATGTATGCTTACTTGGCATATGTAACTCTTTAGGTATTTACAACACCACTGGTCACTATATGATAAAAGTGTGAAAATTAATTGTGAGAAGAAGTTTATATTAGTTCAAGTTTGCTCTGTGTGGATGTATTGTTCTGTTCCAGTGATGTTCTGTGACTAAATCTGAAGGGAAAAGATATCACCTATGGGGTCAAAGCCTGCTCCCCAATGGTATCTGCTGACACTTTTGCAAGAGGCATATATACCCCTCGGGTCCCAGCAAGTTTTCACCAAGGTGGTAGTACCCAGCGATCCATTTCGGCCCTTTGCATACCTTGTTTATTCGTGTAGCCTGCCTTCCAGATAATCAATATGCACTTGCTTAGCATTTTATCCATTGGGTTATTATGGAAACAAACTAATCAAGAGTTCTAGACTTTGACAGGTTCTTCTTATTTGCTTTCATGTTACTATAGACAACTATGCCTAGGGTCTTGAAGTTCTATCACACCACATGTAGTCACTTACATGTATGCTTACTTGGCATATGTAACTCTTTAGGTATTTACAACACCACTGGTCACTATATGATAAAAGTGTGAAAATTAATCGTAAGAAGAAGTTTATATTAGTTCAAGTTTGCTCTGTGTGGATGTATTGTTCTGTTCCAGTGATGTTCTTTGACTAAATCTGAAGGGAAAAGATATCATTTACGGGGTCAAAGCCTGTTCCCCAATGGTATCTGCTGAAGCTTTTGCAAGAGGCATATATACCCCTCGGGTCCCAGCAAGTTTTCGCCAAGATGGTAGGACCCAGCGATCCATTTCGCCCCTTTGCATACCTTGTTTATTCGTGTAGCCTGCCTTCCAGATAATCAATATGCACTTGCTTAGCATTTCTTCCATTGGGTTATTATGGAATCAAACTAATCAAGAGTTCTAGACTTTGACAGGTTCTTCTTATTTGCTTTCATGTTACTATAGACAAGTATGCCTAGGGTCTTGAAGTTCTATCACACCACATGTAGTCACTTACATGTATACTTACTTGACATATGTAACTCTTTAGGTATTTACAACACCACTGGTCACTATATGATAAAAGTGTGAAAATTAATCGTGAGAAGAAGTTTATATTAGTTCAAGTTTGCTCTGTGTGGATGTATTGTTCTGTTCCAGTGATGTTCTGTGACTAAATCTGAAGGGAAAAGATATCACCTATGGGGTCAAAGCCTGCTCCCCAATGGTATCTGCTGACACTTTTGCAAGAGGCATATATACCCCTCGGGTCCCAGCAAGTTTTCACCAAGGTGGTAGTACCCAGCGATCCATTTCGGCCCTTTGCATACCTTGTTTATTCGTGTAGCCTGCCTTCCAGATAATCAATATGCACTTGCTTAGCATTTTATCCATTGGGTTATTATGGAATCAAACTAATCAAGAGTTCTAGACTTTGACAGGTTCTTCTTATTTGCTTTCATGTTACTATAGACAACTATGCCTAGGGTCTTGAAGTTCTATCACACCACATGTAGTCACTTACATGTATACTTACTTGACATATGTACTCTTTAGGTATTTACAACACCACTGGTCACTATATGATAAAAGCGTGAAAATTAATTGTAAGAAATTTATTTTAGTTCAAGTTTGCTCTGTGTGGATTTATTGTTCTGTTTCAGTGATGTTCTTTGACTAAATCTGAAGGGAAAAGATATCACCTACGGGGTCAAAGCCTGTTCCCCAATGGTATCTGCTGCAGCTTTTGCAAGAGGCATATATACCCCTCGGGTCCCAGCAAGTTTTCACCAAGGTGGTCGGACCCAGCGATCCATTTCTCCCCTTTGCATACCTTGTTTATTCGTGTACCCTTCCTTACAGATAATCAATATGCACTTGCTTAGCATTTCTTCCATTGGGTTATTATGAAATCAAACTAATCAAGAGTTCTAGACTTTGACAGGTTCTTCTTATTTTATTTCATTTTACTATAGACAACTATGCCTAGGGTCTTGAAGTTCTATCACACCACATGTAGTCACTTACATTTATGCTTACTTGGCATATATAATTCTTTAGGTATTTACAACACCACTGGTCACTACATGATAAAAGTGTGAAAATTAATTGTAAGAAGAAGTTTATGTTAGTTCAAGTTTGCTCTGTGTGGATTTATTGTTCTGTTTCAGTGATGTTCTGTGACTAAATCTGAAGGGAAAAGATATCACCTATGGGGTCAAAGCCTGCTCCCCAATGGTATCTGCTGACACATTTGCAAGAGGCATATATACCCCTCGGGTCCCAGCAAGTTTTCACCAAGGTGGTAGGACCCAGCGATCCATTTCGGCCCTTTGCATACCTTGTTTATTCGTGTAGCCTGCCTTCCAGATAATCAATATGCACTTGCTTAGCATTTTATCCATTGGGTTATTATGGAATCAAACTAATCAAGAGTTCTAGACTTTGACAGGTTCTTCTTATTTGCTTTCATGTTACTATAGACAACTATGCCTAGGGTCTTGAAGTTCTATCACACCACATGTAGTCACTTACATGTATACTTACTTACTCTTTAGGTATTTACAACACCACTGGTCACTATATGATAAAAGTGTGAAAATTTATCGTAAGAAATTTATATTAGTTCAAGTTTGCTCTGTGTGGATTTATTGTTTATTGTTCTGTTTCAGATATGTTCTTTGACATTTTGAATTTTCTGAAGGGAAAATATATCACCTACAGGGTCAAAGCCAGTTCCCCAATGGTATCAGCTGCAGCTTTTGCAAGAGACATATATACCCCTCGGGTCCCAGCAAGTTTTCACCAAGGTAGTAGGACCCAGCGATCCATTTCTCCCCTTTGCATACGTTGTTTATTCGTGTAGCCTTCCCTACAGATAATCAATATGCACTTGCTTAGCATTTCTTCTATTGGGTTATTATGAAATCAAACTAATCAAGAGTTCTAGACTTTGACAGGTTTTTCTTATTTGCTTTCATGTTACTATAGACAACTATGCCTTTGGTCTTGAAGTTCTATCACACCACATGTAGTCACTTACATGTATGCTTACTTGGCATATGTAACTCTTAAGGTATTTACAACACCACTGGTCACTATATGATAAAAGCGTTAAAATTAATCGTAAGAAATGTATTTTAGTTCAAGTTTGCTCTGTGTGGATGTATTGTTCTGTTCCAGTGATGTTCTTTGACTAAATCTGAAGGGAAAAGATATCACCTACGGGGTCAAAGCCTGTTCCCCAATGGTATCTGCTGAAGCTTTTGCAAGAGGCATATATACCCCTCGGGTCCCAGCAAGTTTTCACCAAGGTGGTAGGACCCAGCGATCCATTTCGGCCCTTTGCATACCTTGTTTATTCGTGTAGCCTGCCTTCCAGATAATCAATATGCACTTGCTTAGCATTTTATCCATTGGGTTATTATGGAATCAAACTAATCAAGAGTTCTAGACTTTTACAGGTTATTCTTATTTGCTTTCATGTTACTATAGACAACTATGCCTAGGGTCTTGAAGTTCTATCACACCACATGTAGTCACTTACATGTATACTTACTTGACATATGTACTCTTTAGGTATTTACAACACCACTGGTCACTATATGATAAAAGTGTGAAAATTAATCGTAAGAAATTTATATTAGTTCAAGTTTGCTCTGTGTGGATTTATTGTTTATTGTTCTGTTTCAGTGATGTTCTTTGACATTTTGAATTTTCTGAAGGGAAAATATATCACCTATGGGGTCAAAGCCAGTTCCCCAATGGTATCAGCTGCAGCTTTTGAAAGAGACATATATACCCCTCGGGTCCCAGCAAGTTTTCACCAAGGTGGTAGGACCCAGCGATCCATTTCTCCCCTTTGCATACCTTGTTTATTCGTGTAGCCTTCCCTACAGATAATCAATATGCACTTGCTTAGCATTTCTTCCATTGGGTTATTATGAAATCAAACTAATCAAGAGTTCTAGACTTTGACAGGTTTTTCTTATTTGCTTTCATGTTACTATAGACAACTATGCCTATGGTCTTGAAGTTCTATCACACCACATGTAGTCACTTACATGTATGCTTACTTGGCATATGTAACTCTTAAGGTATTTACAACACCACTGGTCACTATATGATAAAAGCGTGAAAATTAATCGTAAGAAATTTATTTTAGTTAAAGTTTGCTCTGTGTGGATTTATTGTTCTGTTTCAGTGATGTTCTTTGACTAAATCTGAAGGGAAAAGATATCACCTACGGGGTCAAAGCCTGTTCCCCAATGATATCTGCTGAAGCTTTTGCAAGAGGCATATATACCCCTCGGGTCCAAGCAAGTTTTCACCAAGGTGGTAGGACCTAGCGATACATTTTTCCCCTTTGCATACCTTGTTTATTTGTGTTGCCTGCCCTCCAGATAATCAATATGCACTTGCTTAGCATTTCTTCCATTGGGTTATTATGGAATCAAATGAATAAAGAGTTCTAGACTTTGACAGGTTCTTCTTATTTGCTTAAATGTTACTATAGACAACTATGCCTAGGGTCTTGAAGTTCTATCACACCACATGTAGTCACTTACATGTATGCTTACTTGACATATGTAACTCATTAGGTATTTACAACACCACTGGTCACTATATGATAAAAGTGTGAAAATTAATCGTAATAAATTTATATTAGTTCAAGTTTGCTCTGTGTAGATTTATTGTTCTGTTTCAGTGATGTTCTGTGACTAAATCTGAAGGGAAAAGATATCACCTATGGGGTCAAAGCCTGCTCCCCAATGGTTTCTGCTGACACTTTTGCAAGAGGCATATATACCCCTCGGGTCCCAGCAAGTTTTCACCAAGGTTGTAGGACCCAGCGATCCATCTCGGCCCTTTGCATACCTTGTTTATTCGTGTAGCCTGCCTTCCAGATAATCAATATGCACTTGCTTAGCATTTTATCCATTGGGTTATTATGGAATCAAACTAATCAAGAGTTCTAGACTTTGACAGGTTCTTCTTATTTGCTTTCATGTTACTATAGACAACTATGCCTAGGGTCTTGAAGTTCTATCACACCACATGTAGTCACTTACATGTATACTTACTTGACATATGTAACTCTTTAGGTATTTACAACACCACTGGTCACTATATGATAAAAGTGTGAAAATTTATCGTAAGAAATGTATATTAGTTCAAGTTTGCTCTGTGTGGATTTATTGTTTATTGTTCTGTGTCAGTGATGTTCTTTGACATTTTGAATTTTCTGAAGGGAAAATATATCACCTACGGGGTCAAAGCCAGTTCCCCAATGGTATCAGCTGCAGCTTTTGCAAGAGACATATATACCCCTCGGGTCCCAGCAAGTTTTCACCAAGGTGGTAGGACCCAGCGATCCATTTCTCCCCTTTGCATACCTTGTTTATTCGTGTAGCCTTCCCTACAGATAATCAATATGCACTTGCTTAGCATTTCTTCCATTGGGTTATTATGAAATCAAACTAATCAAGAGTTCTAGACTTTGACAGGTTTTTCTTATTTGCTTTCATGTTACTATAGACAACTATGCCTATGGTCTTGAAGTTCTATCACACCACATGTAGTCACTTACATGTATGCTTACTTGGCATATGTAACTCTTAAGGTATTTACAACACCACTGGTCACTATATGATAAAAGCGTGAAAATTAATCGTAAGAAATTTATTTTAGTTCAAGTTTGCTCTGTGTGGATGTATTGTTCTATTCCAGTGATGTTCTTTGACTAAATCTGAAGGGAAAAGATATCACCTACGGGGTCAAAGCCTGTTCCCCAATGGTATCTGCTGAAGCTTTTGCAAGAGGCATATATACCCCTCGGGTCCCAGTAAGTTTTCACCAAGGTGGTAGGACCCAGCGATCCATTTTGGCCCTTTGCATACCTTGTTTATTCGTGTAGCCTGCCTTCCAGATAATCAATATGCACTTGCTTAGCATTTTATCCATTGGGTTATTATGGAATCAAACTAATCAAGAGTTCTAGACTTTGACAGGTTCTTCTTATTTGCTTTCATGTTACTATAGACAACTATGCCTAGGGTCTTGAAGTTCTATCACACCACATGTAGTCACTTACATGTATACTTACTTACTCTTTAGGTATTTACAACACCACTGGTCACTATATGATAAAAGTGTGAAAATTAATCGTAAGAAATTTATATTAGTTCAAGTTTGCTCTGTGTAGATTTATTGTTCTGTTTCAGTGATGTTCTGTGACTAAATCTGAAGGGAAAAGATATCACCTATGGGGTCAAAGCCTGCTCCCCAATGGTTTCTGCTGACACTTTTGCAAGAGGCATATATACCCCTCGGGTCCCAGCAAGTTTTCACCAAGGTGGTAGTACCCAGCGATCCATTTCGGCCCTTTGCATACCTTGTTTATTCGTGTAGCCTGCCTTCCAGATAATCAATATGCACTTGCTTAGCATTTTATCCATTGGGTTATTATGGAATCAAACTAATCAAGAGTTCTAGACTTTGACAGGTTCTTCTTATTTGCTTTCATGTTACTATAGACAACTATGCCTAGGGTCTTGAAGTTCTATCACACCACATGTAGTCACTTACATGTATACTTAATTGACATATGTACTCTTTAGGTATTTACAACACCACTGGTCACTATATGATAAAAGTGTGAAAATTAATCGTAAGAAATTTATATTAGTTCAAGTTTGCTCTGTGTGGATTTATTGTTTATTGTTCTGTTTCAGTGATGTTCTTTGACATTTTGAATTTTCTGAAGGGAAAATATATCACCTACGGGGTCAAAGCCAGTTCCCCAATGGTATCAGCTGCAGCTTTTGAAAGAGACATATATACCCCTCGGGTCCCAGCAAGTTTTCACCAAGGTGGTAGGACCCAGCGATCCATTTCTCCCCTTTGCATACCTTGTTTATTCGTGTAGCCTTCCCTACAGATAATCAATATGCACTTGCTTAGCATTTCTTCCATTGGGTTATTATGAAATCAAACTAATCAAGAGTTCTAGACTTTGACAGGTTTTTCTTATTTGCTTTCATGTTACTATAGACAACTATGCCTATGGTCTTGAAGTTCTATCACACCACATGTAGTCACTTACATGTATGCTTACTTGGCATATGTAACTCTTAAGGTATTTACAACACCACTGGTCACTATATGATAAAAGCGTGAAAATTAATTGTAAGAAATTTATTTTAGTTCAAGTTTGCTCTGTGTGGATTTATTGTTCTGTTTCAGTGATGTTCTGTGACTAAATCTGAAGGGAAAAGATATCACCTATGGGGTCAAAGCCTGCTCCCCAATGGTTTCTGCTGACACTTTTGCAAGAGGCATATATACCCCTCGGGTCCCAGCAAGTTTTCACCAAGGTTGTAGGACCCAGCGATCCATCTCGGCCCTTTGCATACCTTGTTTATTCGTGTAGCCTGCCTTCCAGATAATCAATATGCACTTGCTTAGCATTTTATCCATTGGGTTATTATGGAAGCAAACTAATCAAGAGTTCTAGACTTTGACAGGTTCTTCTTATTTGCTTTCATGTTACTATAGACAACTATGCCTAGGGTCTTGAAGTTCTATCACACCACATGTAGTCACTTACATGTATACTTACTTGACATATGTAACTCTTTAGGTATTTACAACACCACTGGTCACTATATGATAAAAGTGTGAAAATTTATCGTTAGAAATTTATATTAGTTCAAGTTTGCTCTGTGTGGATTTATTGTTTATTGTTCTGTTTCAGTGATGTTCTTTGACATTTTGAATTTTCTGAAGGGAAAATATATCACCTACGGGGTCAAAGCCAGTTCCCCAATGGTATCAGCTGCAGCTTTTGCAAGAGACATATATACCCCTCGGGTCCCAGCAAGTTTTCACCAAGGTGGTAGGACCCAGCGATCCATTTCTCCCCTTTGCATACCTTGTTTATTCGTGTAGCCTTCCCTACAGATAATCAATATGCACTTGCTTAGCATTTCTTCCATTGGGTTATTATGAAATCAAACTAATCAAGAGTTCTAGACTTTGACAGGTTTTTCTTATTTGCTTTCATGTTACTATAGACAACTATGCCTATGGTCTTGAAGTTCTATCACACCACATGTAGTCACTTACATGTATGCTTACTTGGCATATGTAACTCTTAAGGTATTTACAACACCACTGGTCACTATATGATAAAAGCGTGAAAATTAATCGTAAGAAATTTATTTTAGTTCAAGTTTGCTCTGTGTGGATTTATTGTTCTGTTTCAGTGATGTTCTTTGACTAAATCTGAAGGGAAAAGATATCACCTACGGGGTCAAAGCCTGTTCCCCAATGATATCTGCTGAAGCTTTTGCAAGAGGCATATATACCCCTCGGGTCCAAGCAAGTTTTCACCAAGGTGGTAGGACCTAGCGATCCATTTTGCCCCTTTGCATACCTTGTTTATTTGTGTTGCCTGCCCTCCAGATAATCAATATGCACTTGCTTAGCATTTCTTCCATTGGGTTATTATGGAATCAAATGAATAAAGAGTTCTAGACTTTGACAGGTTCTTCTTATTTGCTTAAATGTTACTATAGACAACTATGCCTAGGGTCTTGAAGTTCTATCACACCACATGTAGTCACTTACATGTATGCTTACTTGACATATGTAACTCATTAGGTATTTACAACACCACTGGTCACTATATGATAAAAGTGTGAAAATTAATCGTAAGAAATTTATATTAGTTCAAGTTTGCTCTGTGTAGATTTATTGTTCTGTTTCAGTGATGTTCTGTGACTAAATCTGAAGGGAAAAGATATCACCTATGGGGTCAAAGCCTGCTCCCCAATGGTTTCTGCTGACACTTTTGCAAGAGGCATATATACCCCTCGGGTCCCAGCAAGTTTTCACCAAGGTTGTAGGACCCAGCGATCCATCTCGGCCCTTTGCATACCTTGTTTATTCGTGTAGCCTGCCTTCCAGATAATCAATATGCACTTGCTTAGCATTTTATCCATTTGGTTATTATGGAAGCAAACTAATCAAGAGTTCTAGACTTTGACAGGTTCTTCTTATTTGCTTTCATGTTACTATAGACAACTATGCCTAGGGTCTTGAAGATCTATCACACCACATGTAGTCACTTACATGTATGCTTACTTGACATATGTAACGCCTTAGGTATTTACAACACCACTGGTCACTATATGATAAAAGTGTGAAAATTAATCGTAAGAAATTTATATTAGTTCAAGTTTGCTCTGTGTAGATTTATTGTTCTGTTTCAGTGATGTTCTGTGACTAAATCTGAAAGGGAAAAGATATCACCTATGGGGTCAAAGCCTGCTCCCCAATGGTTTCTGCTGACACTTTTGCAAGAGGCATATATACCCCTCGGGTCCCAGCAAGTTTTCACCAAGGTGGTAGGACCCAGCGATCCATTTCGGCCCTTTGCATACCTTGTTTATTCATGTAGCTTGCCTTCCAGATAATCAGTATGCACTTGCTTAGCATTTTGTCCATTGGGTTATTATGGAATCAAACTAATCAAGAGTTCTAGACTTTGACAGGTTCTTCTTATTTGCTTTCATGTTACTATAGACAACTATGACTACGTTTACACGTAGGTGGCTATTTTCATAAACGGATATTTCACCCCTTTTCGTTTTCAAAAATAACATCGTGCACACGAACCTGTGTATATGCTGTCAAGAGCATGCCAAACCTGTAGGTGGCAGTGTAACGAGAAGCTCAAGCCCACCTTAGCCAATCAGAATCCCGAAAATAGTCACATTCTGTGACGTCGCTACCTAAAACTCCGGTTTTCTCTGTTTACATGCAAACGTGCAAACGAAGATTTTCAAAATCTCCACTCTGGCCGGAGTTTTTAGAAAGAATCGGTTTCATTGGCGAATCCTCCGTTTGCGTGTAAACGAAGGGCGCAAACGAAGGGAAATGTCTCCGTTTTTCAAAATAACCATGTACGTGTAAACGGGGCCTATGCTTAGGGTCTTGAAGTTCTATCACACCACATGTAGTCACTTACATGTATACTTACTTACTCTTTAGGTATTTACAACACCACTGGTCACTATATGATAAAAGTGTGAAAATTAATCGTAAGAAATTTATATTAGTTCAAGTTTGCTCTGTGTAGATTTATTGTCCTGTTTCAGTGATGTTGTGTGACTAAATCTGAAGGGAAAAGATATCACCTATGGGGTCAAAGCCTGCTCCCCAATGGTTTCTGCTGACACTTTTGCAAGAGGCATATATACCCCTCGGGTCCCAGCAAGTTTTCACCAAGGTGGTAGTACCCAGCGATCCAGTTCGGCCCTTTGCATACCTTGTTTATTCGTGTAGCCTGCCTTCCAGATAATCAATATGCACTTGCTTAGCATTTCTTCCATTGGGTTATTATGAAATCAAACTAATCAAGAGTTCTAGACTTTGACAGGTTCTTCTTATTTTATTTCATTTTACTATAGACAACTATGTCTAGGGTCTTGAAGTTCTATCACACCACATGTAGTCACTTACATTTATGCTTACTTGGCATATGTAATTCTTTAGGTATTTACAACACCACTGGTCACTACATGATAAAAGTGTGAAAATTAATCGTGAGAAGAAGTTTATATTAGTTCAAGTTTGCTCTGTGTGGATGTATTGTTCTGTTCCAGTGATTTTCTGTGACTAAATCTGAAGGGAAAAGATATCACCTACGGGGTCAAAGCCTGTTCCCCAATGATATCTGCTGAAGCTTTTGCAAGAGGCATATATACCCCTCGGGTCCAAGCAAGTTTTCACCAAGGTGGTAGGACCTAGCGATCCATTTTGCCCCTTTGCATACCTTGTTTATTTGTGTTGCCTGCCCTCCAGATAATCAATATGCACTTGCTTAGCATTTCTTCCATTGGGTTATTATGGAATCAAATGAATAAAGAGTTCTAGACTTTGACAGGTTCTTCTTATTTGCTTAAATGTTACTATAGACAACTATGCCTAGGGTCTTGAAGTTCTATCACACCACATGTAGTCACTTACATGTATGCTTACTTGACATATGTAACTCATTAGGTATTTACAACACCACTGGTCACTATATGATAAAAGTGTGAAAATTAATCGTAAGAAATTTATATTAGTTCAAGTTTGCTCTGTGTAGATTTATTGTTCTGTTTCAGTGATGTTCTGTGACTAAATCTGAAGGGAAAAGATATCACCTATGGGGTCAAAGCCTGCTCCCGAATGGTTTCTGCTGACACTTTTGCAAGAGGCATATATACCCCTCGGGTCCCAGCAAGTTTTCACCAAGGTTGTAGGACCCAGCGATCCATCTCGGCCCTTTGCATACCTTGTTTATTCGTGTAGCCTGCCTTCCAGATAATCAATATGCACTTGCTTAGCATTTTATCCATTGGGTTATTATGGAAGCAAACTAATCAAGAGTTCTAGACTTTGACAGGTTCTTCTTATTTGCTTTCATGTTACTATAGACAACTATGCCTAGGGTCTTGAAGTTCTATCACACCACATGTAGTCACTTACATGTATACTTACTTACTCTTTAGGTATTTACAACACCACTGGTCACTATATGATAAAAGTGTGAAAATTTATCGTAAGAAATTTATATTAGTTCAAGTTTGCTCTTTGTGGATTTATTGTTTATTGTTCTGTTTCAGTGATGTTCTTTGACATTTTGAATTTTCTAAAGGGAAAATATATCACCTACGGGGTCAAAGCCAGTTCCCCAATGGTATCAGCTGCAGCTTTTGAAAGAGACATATATACCCCTCGGGTCCCAGCAAGTTTTCACCAAGGTGGTAGGATCCAGCGATCCATTTCTCCCCTTTGCATACCTTGTTTATTCGTGTAGCCTTCCCTACAGATAATCAATATGCACTTGCTTAGCATTTCTTCCATTGGGTTATTATGAAATCAAACTAATCAAGAGTTCTAGACTTTGACAGGTTTTTCTTATTTGCTTTCATGTTACTATAGACAACTATGCCTATGGTCTTGAAGTTCTATCACACCACATGTAGTCACTTACATGTATGCTTACTTGGCATATGTAACTCTTAAGGTATTTACAACACCACTGGTCACTATATGATAAAAGCGTGAAAATTAATCGTAAGAAATTTATTTTAGTTCAAGTTTGCTCTGTGTGGATTTATTGTTCTGTTTCAGTGATGTTCTTTGACTAAATCTGAAGGGAAAAGATATCACCTATGGGGTCAAAGCCTGTTCCCCAATGGTATCTGCTGCAGCTTTTGCAAGAGGCATATATACCCCTCGGGTCCCAGCAAGTTTTCACCAAGGTGGTCGGACCCAGCGATCCATTTCTCCCCTTTGCATACCTTGTTTATTCGTGTACCCTTCCTTACAGATAATCAATATGCACTTGCTTAGCATTTCTTCCATTGGGTTATTATGAAATCAAACTAATCAAGAGTTCTAGACTTTGACAGGTTCTTCTTATTTTATTTCATTTTACTATAGACAACTATGCCTAGGGTCTTGAAGTTCTATCACACCACATGTAGTCACTTAAATTTATGCTTACTTGGCATATGTAATTCTTTAGGTATTTACAACACCACTGGTCACTACATGATAAAAGTGTGAAAATTAATCGTAAGAAGAAGTTTATATTAGTTCAAGTTTGCTCTGTGTGGATGTATTGTTCTGTTCCAGTGATTTTCTGTGACTAAATCTGAAGGGAAAAGATATCACCTATGGGGTCAAAGCCTGTTCCCCAATGATATCTGCTGAAGCTTTTGCAAGAGGCATATATACCCCTCGGGTCCAAGCAAGTTTTCACCAAGGTGGTAGGACCTAGCGATCCATTTTGCCCCTTTGCATACCTTGTTTATTTGTGTTGCCTGCCCTCCAGATAATCAATATGCACTTGCTTAGCATTTCTTCCATTGGGTTATTATGGAATCAAATGAATAAAGAGTTCTAGACTTTGACAGGTTCTTCTTATTTGCTTTCATGTTCTATAGACAACTATGCCTAGGGTCTTGAAGTTCTATCACACCACATGTAGTCACTTACATGTATGCTTACTTGGCATATGTAACTCTTTAGGTATTTACAACACCACTGGTCACTATATGATAAAAGTGTGAAAATTAATCGTAAGAAATTTATATTAGTTCAAGTTTGCTCTGTGTGGATTTATTGTTCTGTTTCAGTGATGTTCTGTGACTAAATCTGAAGGGAAAATATATCACCTATGGGGTCAAAGCCTGCTCCCCAATGGTATCTGCTGACACTTTTGCAAGAGGCATATATACCCCTCGGGTCCCAGCAAGTTTTCACCAAGGTGGTAGGACCCAGCGATCCATTTCGGCCCTTTGCATACCTTGTTTATTCGTGTAGCCTGCCTTCCAGATAATCAATATGCACTTGCTTAGCATTTTATCCATTGGGTTATTATGGAATCAAACTAATCAAGAGTTCTAGACTTTGACAGGTTCTTCTTATTTGCTTTCATGTTACTATAGACAACTATGCCTAGGGTCTTGAAGTTCTATCACACCACATGTAGTCACTTACATGTATGCTTACCTGGCATATGTAACTCTTAAGGTATTTACAACACCACTGGTCACTATATGATAAAAGCGTGAAAATTAATTGTAAGAAATTTATTTTAGTTCAAGTTTGCTCTGTGTGGATTTATTGTTCTGTTTCAATGATGTTCTTTGACTAAATCTGAAGGGAAAAGATATCACCTACGGGGTCAAAGCCTGTTCCCCAATGGTATCTGCTGCAGCTTTTGCAAGAGGCATATATACCCCTCGGGTCCCAGCAAGTTTTCACCAAGGTGGTCGGACCCAGCGATCCATTTCTCCCCTTTGCATACCTTGTTTATTCGTGTACCCTTCCTTACAGATAATCAATATGCACTTGCTTAGCATTTCTTCCATTGGGTTATTATGAAATCAAACTAATCAAGAGTTCTAGACTTTGACAGGTTTTTCTTATTTGCTTTCATGTTACTATAGACAACTATGCCTATGGTCTTGAAGTTCTATCACACCACATGTAGTCACTTACATGTATGCTTACTTGGCATATGTAACTCTTAAGGTATTTACAACACCAGTGGTCACTATATGATAAAAGCGTGAAAATTAATCGTAAGAAATTTATTTTAGTTCAAGTTTGCTCTGTGTGGATGTATTGTTCTGTTCCAGTGATGTTCTTTGACTAAATCTGAAGGGAAAAGATATCACCTACGGGGTCAAAGCCTGTTCCCCAATGGTATCTGCTGAAGCTTTTACAAGAGGCATACATACCCCTCGGGTCCCAGCAAGTTTTCACCAAGGTGGTAGGACCCAGCGATCCATTTCGGCCCTTTGCATACCTTGTTTATTCGTGTAGCCTGCCTTCCAGATAATCAATATGCACTTGCTTAGCATTTTATCCATTGGGTTATTATGGAATCAAACTAATCAAGAGTTCTAGACTTTGACAGGTTCTTCTTATTTTATTTCATTTTACTATAGACAACTATGCCTAGGGTCTTGAAGTTCTATCACACCACATGTAGTCACTTACATTTATGCTTACTTGGCATATGTAATTCTTTAGGTATTTACAACACCACTGGTCACTACATGATAAAAGTGTGAAAATTAATCGTAAGAAGAAGTTTATATTAGTTCAAGTTTGCTCTGTTTGGATGTATTGTTCTGTTCCAGTGATTTTCTGTGACTAAATCTGAAGGGAAAAGATATCACCTATGGGGTCAAAGACTGTGCCCCAATGATATCTGCTGAAGCTTTTGCAAGAGGCATATATACCCCTCGGGTCCAAGCAAGTTTTCACCAAGGTGGTAGGACCTAGCGATCCATTTTGCCCCTTTGCATACCTTATTTATTTGTGTTGCCTGCCCTCCAGATAATCAATATGCACTTGCTTAGCATTTCTTCCATTGGGTTATTATGGAATCAAATGAATCAAGAGTTCTAGACTTTGACAGGTTCTTCTTATTTGCTTTCATGTTACTATAGACAACTATGCCTAGGGTCTTGAAGTTCTATCACACCACATGTAGTCACTTACATGTATGCTTACCTGGCATATGTAACTCTTAAGGTATTTACAACACCACTGGTCACTATATGATAAAAGCGTGAAAATTAATTGTAAGAAATTTATTTTAGTTCAAGTTTGCTCTGTGTGGATTTATTGTTCTGTTTCAATGATGTTCTTTGACTAAATCTGAAGGGAAAAGATATCACCTACGGGGTCAAAGCCTGTTCCCCAATGGTATCTGCTGCAGCTTTTGCAAGAGGCATATATACCCCTCGGGTCCCAGCAAGTTTTCACCAAGGTGGTCGGACCCAGCGATCCATTTCTCCCCTTTGCATACCTTGTTTATTCGTGTACCCTTCCTTACAGATAATCAATATGCACTTGCTTAGCATTTCTTCCATTGGGTTATTATGAAATCAAACTAATCAAGAGTTCTAGACTTTGACAGGTTTTTCTTATTTGCTTTCATGTTACTATAGACAACTATGCCTATGGTCTTGAAGTTCTATCACACCACATGTAGTCACTTACATGTATGCTTACTTGGCATATGTAACTCTTAAGGTATTTACAACACCAGTGGTCACTATATGATAAAAGCGTGAAAATTAATCGTAAGAAATTTATTTTAGTTCAAGTTTGCTCTGTGTGGATGTATTGTTCTGTTCCAGTGATGTTCTTTGACTAAATCTGAAGGGAAAAGATATCACCTACGGGGTCAAAGCCTGTTCCCCAATGGTATCTGCTGAAGCTTTTACAAGAGGCATACATACCCCTCGGGTCCCAGCAAGTTTTCACCAAGGTGGTAGGACCCAGCGATCCATTTCGGCCCTTTGCATACCTTGTTTATTCGTGTAGCCTGCCTTCCAGATAATCAATATGCACTTGCTTAGCATTTTATCCATTGGGTTATTATGGAATCAAACTAATCAAGAGTTCTAGACTTTGACAGGTTCTTCTTATTTTATTTCATTTTACTATAGACAACTATGCCTAGGGTCTTGAAGTTCTATCACACCACATGTAGTCACTTACATTTATGCTTACTTGGCATATGTAATTCTTTAGGTATTTACAACACCACTGGTCACTACATGATAAAAGTGTGAAAATTAATCGTAAGAAGAAGTTTATATTAGTTCAAGTTTGCTCTGTTTGGATGTATTGTTCTGTTCCAGTGATTTTCTGTGACTAAATCTGAAGGGAAAAGATATCACCTATGGGGTCAAAGACTGTGCCCCAATGATATCTGCTGAAGCTTTTGCAAGAGGCATATATACCCCTCGGGTCCAAGCAAGTTTTCACCAAGGTGGTAGGACCTAGCGATCCATTTTGCCCCTTTGCATACCTTATTTATTTGTGTTGCCTGCCCTCCAGATAATCAATATGCACTTGCTTAGCATTTCTTCCATTGGGTTATTATGGAATCAAATGAATAAAGAGTTCTAGACTTTGACAGGTTCTTCTTATTTGTTTTCATGTTACTATAGACAACTATGCCTAGGGTCTTGAAGTTCTATCACACCACATGTAGTCACTTACATGTATGCTTACTTGGCATATGTAACTCTTTAGGTATTTACAACACCACTGGTCACTATATGATAAAAGTGTGAAAATTAATCGTAAGAAATTTATATTAGTTCAAGTTTGCTCTGTGTGGATTTATTGTTCTGTTTCAGTGATGTTCTGTGACTAAATCTGAAGGGAAAAGATATCACCTATGGGGTCAAAGCCTGCTCTCCAATGGTATCTGCTGACACTTTTGCAAGAGGCATATATACCCCTCGGGTCCCAGCAAGTTTTCACCAAGGTGGTAGGACCCAGCGATCCATTTCGGCCCTTTGCATACCTTGTTTATTCGTGTAGCCTGCCTTCCAGATAATCAATATGCACTTGCTTAGCATTTTATCCATTGGGTTATTATGGAATCAAACTAATCAAGAGTTCTAGACTTTGACAGGTTCTTCTTATTTTCTTTCATGTTACTATAGACAACTATGCCTAGGGTCTTGAAGTTCTATCACACCACATGTAGTCACTTACATGTATGCTTACTTGACATATGTAACTCCTTAGGTATTTACACCACCACTGGTCACTATATGATAAAAGTGTGAAAATTAATCGTAAGAAATTTATATTAGTTCAAGTTTGTTCTGTGTAGATTTATTGTTCTGTTTCAGTGATGTTCTGTGACTAAATCTGAAGGGAAAAGATATCACCTATGGGGTCAAAGCCTGCTCCCCAATGGTTTCTGCTGACACTTTTGCAAGAGGCATATATACCCCTCGGGTCCCAGCAAGTTTTCACCAAGGTGGTAGGACCCAGCGATCCATCTCGGCCCTTTGCATACCTTGTTTATTCGTGTAGCCTGCCTTCCAGATAATCAAGATGCACTTGCTTAGCATTTTATCCATTGGGTTATTATGGAATCAAACTAATCAAGAGTTCTAGACTTTGACAGGTTCTTCTTATTTGCTTTCATGTTACTATAGACAACTATGCCTAGGGTCTTGAAGTTCTATCACACCACATGTAGTCACTCACTGCAAAAAATGCTTTTCTTACTTAGTATTTTTGTCTTGTTTCCAGTCCAAATATCTAAAAATTCTTAAATCAAGAAGCATTTACTAGAGAAGTAAAATGACATAAGAAATTCTGTTTTGTTTTAAGATAAAAAGAACGTAATTTAAGTCATTTTTGTTTAAAACAAGCAAAATTATCTGCCAATGGGGTAAGCAAAATAATCTTGTTTTCCATTTGAATTAAGATTTTTTTTCTTGTTTTCCATTCTTAATCAGATTTTTTTGCTTACCCCATTGGCAGATAATTTTGCTTGTTTTAAACAAAAATTACTTAAATTACTTTATTTTTATCTTAAAACAAAACAGAATTTCTTAAGTCATCTTACTTCTCTAGTAAATGCTTCTTTATTTAAGAATTTGTAGATATTTGGACTGGAAACAAGACAAAAATACTAACTAAGAAAGCATTTTTTGCAGTGCTTACATGTATACTTACTTGACATATGTAACTCTTTAGGTATTTACAACACCACTGGTCACTATATGATAAAAGTGTGAAAATTTATCGTAAGAAATTTATATTAGTTCAAGTTTGCTCTGTGTGGATTTATTGTTTATTGTTCTGTTTCAGTGATGTTCTTTGACATTTTGAATTTTCTGAAGGGAAAATATATCACCTACGGGGTCAAAGCCAGTTCCCCAATGGTATCAGCTGCAACTTTTGCAAGAGACATATATACCCCTCGGGTCCCAACAAGTTTTCACCAAGGTGGTAGGACCCAGCGATCCATTTCTCCCCTTTGCATACCTTGTTTATTCGTGTAGCCTTCCCTACAGATAATCAATATGCACTTGCTTAGCATTTCTTCCATTGGGCTATTATGAAATCAAACTAATCAAGAGTTCTAGACTTTGACAGGTTTTTCTTATTTGCTTTCATGTTACTATAGACAACTATGCCTATGGTCTTGAAGTTCTATCACACCACATGTAGTCACTTACATGTATGCTTACTTGGCATATGTAACTCTTAAGGTATTTACAACACCACTGGTCACTATATGATAAAAGCGTGAAAATTAATTGTAAGAAATTTATTTTAGTTCAAGTTTGCTCTGTGTGGATTTATTGTTCTGTTTCATTGATGTTCTGTGACTAAATCTGAAGGGAAAGGATATCACCTATGGGGTCAAAGCCTGCTCCCCAATGGTATCTGCTGACACTTTTGCAAGAGGCATATATACCCCTCGGGTCCCAGCAAGTTTTCACCAAGGTGGTAGGACCCAGCGATCCATTTCGGCCCTTTGCATACCTTGTTTATTCGTGTAGCCTGCCTTCCAGATAATCAATATGCACTTGCTTAGCATTTTATCCATTGGGTTATTATGGAATCAAACTAATCAAGAGTTCTAGACTTTGACAGGTTCTTCTTATTTGCTTTCATGTTACTATAGACAACTATGCCTAGGGTCTTGAAGTTCTATCACACCACATGTAGTCACTTACATGTATGCTTACTTGACATATGTAACGCCTTAGGTATTCACAACACCACTGGTCACTATATGATAAAAGTGTGAAAATTAATCGTAAGAAATTTATATTAGTTCAAGTTTGCTCTGTGTAGATTTATTGTTCTTTTTCAGTGATGTTCTGTGACTAAATCTGAAGGGAAAAGATATCACCTATGGGGTCAAAGCCTGCTCCCCAATGGTTTCTGCTGACACTTTTGCAAGAGGCATATATACCCCTCGGGTCCCAGCAAGTTTTCACCAAGGTGGTAGTACCCAGCGATCCATTTCGGCCCTTTGCATACCTTGTTTATTCGTGTAGCCTGCCTTCCAGATAATCAATATGCACTTGCTTAGCATTTTATCCATTGGGTTATTATGGAATCAAACTAATCAAGAGTTCTAGACTTTGACAGGTTCTTCTTATTTGCTTTCATGTTACTATAGACAACTATGCCTAGGGTCTTGAAGTTCTATCACACCACATGTAGTCACTTACATGTATGCTTACTTGACATATGTAACGCCTTAGGTATTTACAACACCACTGGTCACTATATGATAAAAGTGAGAAAATTAATCGTAAGAAATTTATATTAGTTCAAGTTTGCTCTGTGTAGATTTATTGTTCTGTTTCAGTGATGTTGTGACTAAATCTGAAGGGAAAAGATATCACCTATGGGGTCAAAGCCTGCTCCCCAATGGTTTCTGCTGACATTTTTGCAAGAGGCATATATACCCCTCGGGTCCCAGCAAGTTTTCACCAAGGTGGTAGGACCCAGCGATCCATTTCGGCCCTTTGCATACCTTGTTTATTCGTGTAGCCTGCCTTCCAGATAATCAATATGCACTTGCTTAGCATTTTATCCATTGGGTTATTATGGAATCAAACTAATCAAGAGTTCTAGACTTTGACAGGTTCTTCTTATTTGCTTTCATGTTACTATAGACAACTATGCCTAGGGTCTTGAAGTTCTATCACACCACATGTAGTCACTTACATGTATCCTTACTTGACATATGTAACTCTTTAGGTATTTACAACACCACTGGTCACTAAATGATAAAAGTGTGAAAAATAATCGTAAGAAATTTATATTAGTTCAAGTTTGCTCTGTGTGGATTTATTGTTTATTGTTCTGTTTCAGTGATGTTCTTTGACATTTTGAATTTTCTGAAGGGAAAATATATCACCTACGGGGTCAAAGCCAGTTCCCCAATGGTATCAGCTGCAGCTTTTGCAAGAGACATATATACCCCTCGGGTCCCAGCAAGTTTTCACCAAGGTAGTAGGACCCAGCGATCCATTTCTCCCCTTTGCATACCTTGTTTATTCGTGTAGCCTTCCCTACAGATAATCAATATGCACTTGCTTAGCATTTTATCCATTGGGTTATTATGGAATCAAACCAATCAAGAGTTCTAGACTTTGACAGGTTCTTCTTTTTTGCTTTCATGTTACTATAGACAACTATGCCTAGGGTCTTGAAGTTCTATCACACCACATGTAGTCACTTACATGTATGCTTACTTGACATATGTAACTCCTTAGGTATTTACAACACCACTGGTCACTATATGATAAAAGTGTGAAAATTAATCGTAAGAAATATATATTAGTTCAAGTTTGCTCTGTGTAGATTTATTGTTCTGTTTCAGTGATGTTCTCTGACTAAATCTGAAGGGAAAAGATATCACCTATGGGGTCAAAGCCTGCTCCCCAATGGTTTCTGCTGACACTTTTGCAAGAGGCATATATACCCCTCGGGTCCCAGCAAGTTTTCACCAAGGTGGTAGTACCCAGCGATCCATTTCGGCCCTTTGCATACCTTGTTTATTCGTGTAGCCTGCCTTCCAGATAATCAATATGCACTTGCTTAGCATTTTATCCATTGGGTTATTATGGAATCAAACTAATCAAGAGTTCTAGACTTTGACAGGTTCTTCTTATTTGCTTTCATGTTACTATAGACAACTATGCCTAGGGTCTTGAAGTTCTATCACACCACATGTAGTCACTTACATGTATACTTACTTGACATATGTACTCTTTAGGTATTTACAACACCACTGGTCACTATATGATAAAAGCGTGAAAATTAAGTGTAAGAAATTTATTTTAGTTCAAGTTTGCTCTGTGTGGATGTATTGTTCTGTTCCAGTGATGTTCTTTGACTAAATCTGAAGGGAAAAGATATCACCTACGGGGTCAAAGCCTGTTCCCCAATGGTATCTGCTGCAGTTTTTGCAAGAGGCATATATACCCCTTGGGTCCCAGCAAGTTTTCACCATGGTGGTCGGACCCAGCGATCCATTTCTCCCCTTTGCATACCTTGTTTATTCGTGTACCCTTCCTTACAGATAATCAATATGCACTTGCTTAGCATTTCTTCCATTGGGTTATTATGAAATCAAACTAATCAAGAGTTCTAGACTTTGACAGGTTCTTCTTATTTTATTTCATTTTACTATAGACAACTATGCCTAGGGTCTTGAAGTTCTATCACACCACATGTAGTCACTTACATTTATGCTTACTTGGCATATATAATTCTTTAGGTATTTACAACACCACTGGTCACTACATGATAAAAGTGTGAAAATTAATTGTAAGAAGAAGTTTATATTAGTTCAAGTTTGCTCTGTGTGGATGTATTGTTCTGTTCCAGTGATTTTCTGTGACTAAATCTGAAGGGAAAAGATATCACCTATGGGGTCAAAGCCTGTTCCCCAATGGTATCTGCTGAAGCTTTTGCAAGAGGCATATATACCCCTTGGGTCAAAGCAAGTTTTCACCAAGGTGGTAGGACCTAGCGATCCATTTTGCCCCTTTGCATACCTTGTTTATTTGTGTTGCCTGCCTTCCAGATAATCAATATGCACTTGCTTAGCATTTCTTCCATTGGGTTATTATGGAATCAAATGAATAAAGAGTTCTAGACTTTGACAGGTTCTTCTTATTTGTTTTCATGTTACTATAGACAACTATGCCTAGGGTCTTGAAGTTCTATCACACCACATGTAGTCACTTGCATGTATGCTTACTTGGCATATGTAACTCTTTAGGTATTTACAACACCACTGGTCACTATATGATAAAAGCGTGAAAATTAATTGTAAGAAATTTATTTTAGTTCAAGTTTGCTCTGTGTGGATTTATTGTTCTGTTTCAGTGATGTTCTTTGACTAAATCTGAAGGGAAAAGATATCACCTATGGGGTCAAAGCCTGTTCCCCAATGGTATCTGCTGAAGCTTTTGCAAGAGGCATATATACCCCTTGGGTCCAAGCAAGTTTTCACCAAGGTGGTAGGACCTAGCGATCCATTTTGCCCCTTTGCATACCTTGTTTATTTGTGTTGCCTGCCTTCCAGATAATCAATATGCACTTGCTTAGCATTTCTTCCATTGGGTTATTATGGAATCAAATGAATAAAGAGTTCTAGACTTTGACAGGTTCTTCTTATTTGTTTTCATGTTACTATAGACAACTATGCCTAGGGTCTTGAAGTTCTATCACACCACATGTAGTCACTTACATGTATGCTTACTTGGCATATATAACTCTTTAGGTATTTACAAAAACACTGGTCACTATATGATAAAAGTGTGAAAATTAATCGTAAGAAATTTATATTAGTTCAAGTTTGCTCTGTGTGGATTTATTGTTCTGTTTCAGTGATGTTCTGTGACTAAATCTGAAGGGAAAAGATATCACCTATGGGGTCAAAGCCTGCTCCCCAATGGTATCTGCTGACACTTTTGCAAGAGGCATATATACCCCTCGGGTCCCAGCAAGTTTTCACCAAGGTGGTAGGACCCAGCGATCCATTTCGGCCCTTTGCATACCTTGTTTATTCGTGTAGCCTGCCTTCCAGATAATCAATATGCACTTGCTTAGCATTTTATCCATTGGGTTATTATGGAATCAAACTAATCAAGAGTTCTAGACTTTGACAGGTTCTTCTTATTTGCTTTCATGTTACTATAGACAACTATGCCTAGGGTCTTGAAGTTCTATCACACCACATGTAGTCACTTACATGTATGCTTACTTGACATATGTAACGCCTTAGGTATTTACAACACCACTGGTCACTATATGATAAAAGTGTGAAAATTAATCGTAAGAAATTTATATTAGTTCAAGTTTGCTCTGTGTAGATTTATTGTTCTGTTTCAGTGATGTTGTGTGACTAAATCTGAAGGGAAAAGATATCACCTATGGGGTCAAAGCCTGCTCCCCAATGGTTTCTGCTGACACTTTTGCAAGAGGCATATATACCCCTCGGGTCCCAGCAAGTTTTCACCAAGGTGGTAGGACCCAGCGATCCATTTCGGCCCTTTGCATACCTTGTTTATTCGTGTAGCCTGCCTTCCAGATAATCAATATGCACTTGCTTAGCATTTTATCCATTGGGTTATTATGGAATCAAACTAATCAAGAGTTCTAGACTTTGACAGGTTCTTCTTATTTGCTTTCATGTTACTATAGACAACTATGCCTAGGGTCTTGAAGTTCTATCACACCACATGTAGTCACTTACATGTATACTTACTTACTCTTTAGGTATTTACAACACCACTGGTCACTATATGATAAAAGTGTGAAAATTAATCGTAAGAAATTTATATTAGTTCAAGTTTGCTCTGTGTGGATTTATTGTTCTGTTTCAGTGATGTTCTTTGACTAAATCTGAAGGGAAAAGATATCACCTACGGGGTCAAAGCCTGTTCCCCAATGGTATCTGCTGCAGTTTTTGCAAGAGGCATATATACCCCTTGGGTCCCAGCAAGTTTTCACCATGGTGGTCGGACCCAGCGATCCATTTCTCCCCTTTGCATACCTTGTTTATTCGTGTACCCTTCCTTACAGATAATCAATATGCACTTGCTTAGCATTTCTTCCATTGGGTTATTATGAAATCAAACTAATCAAGAGTTCTAGACTTTGACAGGTTCTTCTTATTTTATTTCATTTTACTATAGACAACTATGCCTAGGGTCTTGAAGTTCTATCACACCACATGTAGTCACTTACATTTATGCTTACTTGGCATATATAATTCTTTAGGTATTTACAACACCACTGGTCACTACATGATAAAAGTGTGAAAATTAATTGTAAGAAGAAGTTTATATTAGTTCAAGTTTGCTCTGTGTGGATGTATTGTTCTGTTCCAGTGATTTTCTGTGACTAAATCTGAAGGGAAAAGATATCACCTATGGGGTCAAAGCCTGTTCCCCAATGGTATCTGCTGAAGCTTTTGCAAGAGGCATATATACCCCTTGGGTCAAAGCAAGTTTTCACCAAGGTGGTAGGACCTAGCGATCCATTTTGCCCCTTTGCATACCTTGTTTATTTGTGTTGCCTGCCTTCCAGATAATCAATATGCACTTGCTTAGCATTTCTTCCATTGGGTTATTATGGAATCAAATGAATAAAGAGTTCTAGACTTTGACAGGTTCTTCTTATTTGTTTTCATGTTACTATAGACAACTATGCCTAGGGTCTTGAAGTTCTATCACACCACATGTAGTCACTTGCATGTATGCTTACTTGGCATATGTAACTCTTTAGGTATTTACAACACCACTGGTCACTATATGATAAAAGTGTGAAAATTAATCGTAAGAAATTTATATTAGTTCAAGTTTGCTCTGTGTGGATTTATTGTTCTGTTTCAGTGATGTTCTGTGACTAAATCTGAAGGGAAAAGATATCACCTATGGGGTCAAAGCCTGCTCCCCAATGGTATCTGCTGACACTTTTGCAAGAGGCATATATACCCCTCGGGTCCCAGCAAGTTTTCACCAAGGTGGTAGGACCCAGCGATCCATTTCGGCCCTTTGCATACCTTGTTTATTCGTGTAGCCTGCCTTCCAGATAATCAATATGCACTTGCTTAGCATTTTATCCATTGGGTTATTATGGAATCAAACTAATCAAGAGTTCTAGACTTTGACAGGTTCTTCTTATTTGCTTTCATGTTACTATAGACAACTATGCCTAGGGTCTTGAAGTTCTATCACACCACATGTAGTCACTTACATGTATACTTACTTGACATATGTACTCTTTAGGTATTTACAACACCACTGGTCACTATATGATAAAAGTGTGAAAATTAATCGTAAGAAATTTATATTAGTTCAAGTTTGCTCTGTGTGGATTTATTGTTTATTGTTCTGGTTCAGTGATGTTCTTTGACATTTTGAATTTTCTGAAGGGAAAAGATATCACCTACGGGGTCAAAGCCAGTTCCCCAATGGTATCAGCTGCAGCTTTTGAAAGAGACATATATACCCCTCGGGTCCCAGCAAGTTTTCACCAAGGTGGTAGGACCCAGCGATCCATTTCTCCCCTTTGCATACCTTGTTTATTCGTGTAGCGTTCCCTACAGATAATCAATATGCACTTGTTTAGCATTTCTTCCATTGGGTTATTATGAAATCAAACTAATCAAGAGTTCTAGACTTTGACAGGTTTTTATTATTTGCTTTCATGTTACTATAGACAACTATGCCTATGGTCTTGAAGTTCTATCACACCACATGTAGTCACTTACATGTATGCTTACTTGGCATATGTAACTCTTAAGGTATTTACAACACCACTGGTCACTATATGATAAAAGCGTGAAAATTAATTGTAAGAAATTTATTTTAGTTCAAGTTTGCTCTGTGTGGATTTATTGTTCTGTTTCAGTGATGTTCTTTGACTAAATCTGAAGGGAAAAGATATCACCTATGGGGTCAAAGCCTGTTCCCCAATGGTATCTGCTGAAGCTTTTGCAAGAGGCATATATACCCCTTGGGTCCAAGCAAGTTTTCACCAAGGTGGTAGGACCTAGCGATCCATTTTGCCCCTTTGCATACCTTGTTTATTTGTGTTGCCTGCCTTCCAGATAATCAATATGCACTTGCTTAGCATTTCTTCCATTGGGTTATTATGGAATCAAATGAATAAAGAGTTCTAGACTTTGACAGGTTCTTCTTATTTGTTTTCATGTTACTATAGACAACTATGCCTAGGGTCTTGAAGTTCTATCACACCACATGTAGTCACTTACATGTATGCTTACTTGGCATATATAACTCTTTAGGTATTTACAAAAACACTGGTCACTATATGATAAAAGTGTGAAAATTAATCGTAAGAAATTTATATTAGTTCAAGTTTGCTCTGTGTGGATTTATTGTTCTGTTTCAGTGATGTTCTGTGACTAAATCTGAAGGGAAAAGATATCACCTATGGGGTCAAAGCCTGCTCCCCAATGGTATCTGCTGACACTTTTGCAAGAGGCATATATACCCCTCGGGTCCCAGCAAGTTTTCACCAAGGTGGTAGGACCCAGCGATCCATTTCGGCCCTTTGCATACCTTGTTTATTCGTGTAGCCTGCCTTCCAGATAATCAATATGCACTTGCTTAGCATTTTATCCATTGGGTTATTATGGAATCAAACTAATCAAGAGTTCTAGACTTTGACAGGTTCTTCTTATTTGCTTTCATGTTACTATAGACAACTATGCCTAGGGTCTTGAAGTTCTATCACACCACATGTAGTCACTTACATGTATGCTTACTTGACATATGTAACGCCTTAGGTATTTACAACACCACTGGTCACTATATGATAAAAGTGTGAAAATTAATCGTAAGAAATTTATATTAGTTCAAGTTTGCTCTGTGTAGATTTATTGTTCTGTTTCAGTGATGTTGTGTGACTAAATCTGAAGGGAAAAGATATCACCTATGGGGTCAAAGCCTGCTCCCCAATGGTTTCTGCTGACACTTTTGCAAGAGGCATATATACCCCTCGGGTCCCAGCAAGTTTTCACCAAGGTGGTAGGACCCAGCGATCCATTTCGGCCCTTTGCATACCTTGTTTATTCGTGTAGCCTGCCTTCCAGATAATCAATATGCACTTGCTTAGCATTTTATCCATTGGGTTATTATGGAATCAAACTAATCAAGAGTTCTAGACTTTGACAGGTTCTTCTTATTTGCTTTCATGTTACTATAGACAACTATGCCTAGGGTCTTGAAGTTCTATCACACCACATGTAGTCACTTACATGTATACTTACTTACTCTTTAGGTATTTACAACACCACTGGTCACTATATGATAAAAGTGTGAAAATTAATCGTAAGAAATTTATATTAGTTCAAGTTTGCTCTGTGTGGATTTATTGTTTATTGTTCTGTTTCAGTGATGTTCTTTGACATTTTGAATTTTCTGAAGGGAAAATATATCACCTACGGGGTCAAAGCCAGTTCCCCAATGGTATCAGCTGCTGCTTTCGCAAGAGACATATATACCCCTCGGGTCCCAGCAAGTTTTCACCAAGGTGGTAGGACCCAGCGATCCATTTCTCCCCTTTGCATACCTTGTTTATTCGTGTAGCCTTCCCTACAGATAATCAATATGCACTTGCTTAGCATTTCTTCCATTGGGTTATTATGAAATCAAACTAATCAAGAGTTCTAGACTTTGACAGGTTTTTCTTATTTGCTTTCATGTTACTATAGACAACTATGCCTAGGGTCTTGAAGTTCTATCACACCACATGTAGTCACTTACATGTATGCTTACTTGGCATATGTAACTCTTAAGGTATTTACAACACCACTGGTCACTATATGATAAAAGCGTGAAAATTAATTGTAAGAAATTTATTTTAGTTCAAGTTTGCTCTGTGTGGATTTATTGTTCTGTTTCAGTGATGTTCTGTGACTAAATCTGAAGGGAAAAGATATCACCTACGGGGTCAAAGCCTGTTCCCCAATGGTATCTGCTGAAGCTTTTGCAAGAGGCATATATACCCCTCGGGTCCCAGCAAGTTTTCACCAAGGTGGTAGGACCCAGCGATCCATTTCGGCCCTTTGCATACCTTGTTTATTCGTGTAGCCTGCCTTCCAGATAATCAATATGCACTTGCTTAGCATTTTATCCATTGGGTTATTATGGAATCAAACTAATCAAGAGTTCTAGACTTTGACAGGTTCTTCTTATTTGCTTTCATGTTACTATAGACAACTATGCCTAGGGTCTTGAAGTTCTATCACACCACATGTAGTCACTTACATGTATGCTTACTTGACATATGTAACTCTTTAGGTATTTACAACACCACTGGTCACTATATGATAAAAGTGTGAAAATTTATCGTAAGAAATTTATATTAGTTCAAGTTTGCTCTGTGTGGATTTATTGTTTATTGTTCTGTTTCAGTGATGTTCTTTGACATTTTGAATTTTCTGAAGGGAAAAGATATCACCTACGGGGTCAAAGCCAGTTCCCCAATGGTATCAGCTGCAGCTTTTGCAAGAGACATATATACCCCTCGGGTCCCAGCAAGTTTTCACCAAGGTGGTAGGACCCAGCGATCCATTTCTCCCCTTTGCATACCTTGTTTATTCGTGTAGCCTTCCCTACAGATAATCAATATGCACTTGCTTAGCATTTCTTCCATTGGGTTATTATGAAATCAAACTAATCAAGAGTTCTAGACTTTGACAGGTTTTTCTTATTTGCTTTCATGTTACTATAGACAACTATGCCTATGGTCTTGAAGTTCTATCACACCACATGTAGTCACTTGCATGTATGCTTACTTGGCATATGTAACTCTTAAGGTATTTACAACACCACTGGTCACTATATGATAAAAGCGTGAAAATGAATCGTAAGAAATTTATTTTAGTTCAAGTTTGCTCTGTGTGGATGTATTGTTCTGTTCCAGTGATTTTCTGTGACTAAATCTGAAGGGAAAAGATATCACCTATGGGGTCAAAGCCTGTTCCCCAATGATATCTGCTGAAGCTTTTGCAAGAGGCATATATACCCCTCGGGTCCAAGCAAGTTTTCACCAAGGTGGTAGGACCCAGCGATCCATTTCGGCCCTTTGCATACCTTGTTTATTCGTGTAGCCTGCCTTCCAGATAATCAATATGCACTTGCTTAGCATTTTATCCATTGGGTTATTATGGAATCAAACTAATCAAGAGTTCTAGACTTTGACAGGTTCTTCTTATTTGCTTTCATGTTACTATAGACAACTATGCCTAGGGTCTTGAAGTTCTATCACACCACATGTAGTCACTTACATGTATGCTTACTTGACATATGTAACTCCTTAGGTATTTACAACACCACTGGTCACTATATGATAAAAGTGTGAAAATTAATCGTAAGAAATTTATATTAGTTCAAGTTTGCTCTGTGTAGATTTATTGTTCTGTTTCAGTGATGTTCTCTGACTAAATCTGAAGGGAAAAGATATCACATATGGGGTCAAAGCCTGCTCCCCAATGGTTTCTGCTGACACTTTTGCAAGAGGCATATATACCCCTCGGGTCCCAGCAAGTTTTCACCAAGGTGGTAGTACCCAGCGATCCATTTCGGCCCTTTGCATACCTTGTTTATTCGTGTAGCCTGCCTTCCAGATAATCAATATGCACTTGCTTAGCATTTTATCCATTGGGTTATTATGGAATCAAACTAATCAAGAGTTCTAGACTTTGACAGGTTCTTCTTATTTGCTTTCATGTTACTATAGACAACTATGCCTAGGGTCTTGAAGTTCTATCACACCACATGTAGTCACTTACATGTATACTTACTTGACATATGTACTCTTTAGGTATTTACAACACCACTGGTCACTATATGATAAAAGTGTGAAAATTAATCGTAAGAAATTTATATTAGTTCAAGTTTGCTCTGTGTGGATTTATTGTTTATTGTTCTGTTTCAGTGATGTTCTTTGACATTTTGAATTTTCTGAAGGGAAAATATATCACCTACGGGGTCAAAGCCAGTTCCCCAATGGTATCAGCTGCAGCTTTTGAAAGAGACATATATACCCTTCGGGTCCCAGCAAGTTTTCACCAAGGTGGTAGGATCCAGCGATCCATTTCTCCCCTTTGCATACCTTGTTTATTCGTGTAGCCTTCCCTACAGATAATCAATATGCACTTGCTTAGCATTTCTTCCATTGGGTTATTATGAAATCAAACTAATCAAGAGTTCTAGACTTTGAAAGGTTTTTCTTATTTGCTTTCATGTTACTATAGACAACTATGCCTATGGTCTTGAAGTTCTATCACACCACATGTAGTCACTTACATGTATGCTTACTTGGCATATGTAACTCTTAAGGTATTTACAACACCACTGGTCACTATATGATAAAAGCGTGAAAATTGATTGTAAGAAATTTATTTTAGTTCAAGTTTGCTCTGTGTGGATTTATTGTTCTGTTTCAGTGATGTTCTTTGACTAAATCTGAAGGGAAAAGATATCACCTACGGGGTCAAAGCCTGTTCCCCAATGGTATCTGCTGCAGCTTTTGCAAGAGGCATATATACCCCTTGGGTCCCAGCAAGTTTTCACCAAGGTGGTCGGACCCAGCGATCCATTTCTCCCCTTTGCATACCTTGTTTATTCGTGTACCCTTCCTTCCAGATAATCAATATGCACTTGCTTAGCATTTCTTCCATTGGGTTATTATGAAATCAAACTAATCAAGAGTTCTAGACTTTGACAGGTTCTTCTTATTTTATTTCATTTTACTATAGACAACTATGCCTAGGGTCTTGAAGTTCTGTCACACCACATGTAGTCACTTACATTTATGCTTACTTGGCATATGTAATTCTTTAGGTATTTACAACACCACTGGTCACTACATGATAAAAGTGTGAAAATGAATCGTAAGAAGAAGTTTATATTAGTTCAAGTTTGCTCTGTGTGGATGTATTGTTCTGTTCCAGTGATTTTCTGTGCCTAAATCTGAAGGGAAAAGATATCACCTATGGGGTCAAAGCCTGTTCCCCAATGATATCTGCTGAAGCTTTTGCAAGAGGCATATATACCCCTCGGATCCAAGCAAGTTTTCACCAAGGTGGTAGGACCTAGCGATCCATTTTGCCCCTTTGCATACCTTGTTTATTTGTGTTGCCTGCCCTCCAGATAATCAATATGCACTTGCTTAGCATTTCTTCCATTGGGTTATTATGGAATCAAATGAATAAAGAGTTCTAGACTTTGACAGGTTCTTCTTATTTGCTTTCATGTTCTATAGACAACTATGCCTAGGGTCTTGAAGTTCTATCACACCACATGTAGTCACTTACATGTATGCTTACTTGGCATATGCAACTCTTTAGGTATTTACAACACCACTGGTCACTATATGATAAAAGTGTGAAAATTAATCGTAAGAAATTTATATTAGTTCAAGTTTGCTCTGTGTAGATTTATTGTTCTGTTTCAGTGATGTTCTGTGACTAAATCTGAAGGGAAAAGATATCACCTATGGGGTCAAAGCCTGCTCCCCAATGGTTTCTGCTGACACTTTTGCAAGAGGCATATATACCCCTCGGGTCCCAGCAAGTTTTCACCAAGGTGGTAGGACCCAGCGATCCATTTCGGCCCTTTGCATACCTTGTTTATTCGTGTAGCCTGCCTTCCAGATAATCAATATGCACTTGCTTAGCATTTTATCCATTGGGTTATTATGGAATCAAACTAATCAAGAGTTCTAGACTTTGACAGGTTCTTCTTATTTGCTTTCATGTTACTATAGACAACTATGCCTAGGGTCTTGAAGTTCTATCACACCACATGTATGAAATCAAACTAATCAAGAGTTCTAGACTTTGACAGGTTCTTCTTATTTTATTTCATTTTACTATAGACAACTATGCCTAGGGTCTTGAAGTTCTATCACACCACATGTAGTCACTTACATTTATGCTTACTTGGCATATGTAATTCTTTAGGTATTTACAACACCACTGGTCACTACATGATAAAAGTGTGAAAATTAATCGTAAGAAGAAGTTTATATTAGTTCAAGTTTGCTCTGTGTGGATGTATTGTTCTGTTCCAGTGATTTTCTGTGACTAAATCTGAAGGGAAAAGATATCACCTATGGGGTCAAAGCCTGTTCCCCAATGATATCTGCTGAAGCTTTTGCAAGAGGCATATATACCCCTCGGGTCCAAGCAAGTTTTCACCAAGGTGGTAGGACCTAGCGATACATTTTGCCCCTTTGCATACCTTGTTTATTTGTGTTGCCTTCCCTCCAGATAATCAATATGCACTTGCTTAGCATTTCTTCCATTGGGTTATTATGGAATCAAATGAATAAAGAGTTCTAGACTTTGACAGGTTCTTCTTATTTGCTTTCATGTTACTATAGACAACTATGCCTAGGGTCTTGAAGTTCTATCACACCACATGTAGTCACTTACATGTATGCTTACTTGGCATATGTAACTCTTTAGGTATTTACAACACCACTGGTCACTATATGAAAAAAGTGTGAAAATTAATCGCAAGAAGAAGTTAATATTAGTTCAAGTTTGCTCTGTGTGGATTTATTGTTCTGTTTCAGTGATGTTCTGTGACTAAATCTGAAGGGAAAAGATATCACCTACGGGGTCAAAGCCTGTTCCCCAATGGTATCTGCTGAAGTTTTTGCAAGAGGCATATATACCCCTCGGGTCCCAGCAAGTTTTCACCAAGGTGGTAGGACCCAGCGATCCATTTCGGCCCTTTGCATACCTTGTTTATTCATGTAGCCTGCCTTCCAGATAATCAATATGCACTTGCTTAGCATTTTATCCAATGGGTTATTATGGAATCAAACTAATCAAGAGTTCTAGACTTTGACAGGTTCTTCTTATTTGCTTTCATGTTACTATAGACAACTATGCCTAGGGTCTTGAAGTTCTATCACACCACATGTAGTCACTTACATGTATACTTACTTACTCTTTAGGTATTTACAACACCACTGGTCACTATATGATAAAAGTGTGAAAATTAATCGTAAGAAATTTATGTTAGTTCAAGTTTGCTCTGTGTGGATTTATTGTTTATTGTTCTGTTTCAGTGATGTTCTTTGACATTTTGAATTTTCTGAAGGGAAAATATATCACCTACGGGGTCAAAGCCAGTTCCCCAATGGTATCAGCTGCAGCTTTTGCAAGAGACATATATACCCCTCGGGTCCCAGCAAGTTTTCACCAAGGTAGTAGGACCCAGCGATCCATTTCTCCCCTTTGCATACCTTGTTTATTCGTGTAGCCTTCCCTACAGATAATCAATATGCACTTGCTTAGCATTTCTTCTATTGGGTTATTATGAAATCAAACAAATCAAGAGTTCTAGACTTTGACAGGTTTTTCTTATTTGCTTTCATGTTACTATAGAAAACTATGCCTAGGGTCTTGAAGTTCTATCACACCACATGTAGTCACTTACATGTATGCTTACTTGACATATGTAACTCCTTAGGTATTTACAACACCACTGGTCACTATATGATAAAAGCGTGAAAATTAATCGTAAGAAATTTATTTTAGTTCAAGTTTGCTCTGTGTGGATGTATTGTTCTGTTCCAGTGATGTTCTTTGACTAAATCTGAAGGGAAAAGATATCACCTACGGGGTCAAAGCCTGTTCCCCAATGGTACCTGCTGAAGCTTTTGCAAGAGGCATATATACCCCTCGGGTCCCAGCAAGTTTTCACCAAGGTGGTAGGACCCAGCGATCCATTTCGGCCCTTTGCATACCTTGTTTATTCGTGTAGCCTGCCTTCCAGGTAATCAATATGCACTTGCTTAGCATTTTATCCATTGGGTTATTATGGAATCAAACTAATCAAGAGTTCTAGACTTTGACAGGTTCTTCTTATTTGCTTTCATGTTACTATAGACAACTATGCCTAGGGTCTTGAAGTTCTATCACACCACATGTAGTCACTTACATGTATACTTACTTACTCTTTAGGTATTTACAACACCACTGGTCACTATATGATAAAAGTGTGAAAATTAATCGTAAGAAATTTATATTAGTTCAAGTTTGCTCTGTGTGGATTTATTTTTTATTGTTCTGTTTCAGTGATGTTCTTTGACATTTTGAATTTTCTTAAGGGAAAATATATCACCTACGGGGTCAAAGCCAGTTCCCCAATGGTATCAGCTGCAGCTTTTGCAAGAGACATATATACCCCTCGGGTCCCAGCAAGTTTTCACCAAGGAAGTAGGACCCAGCGATCCATTTCTCCCCTTTGCATACCTTGTTTATTCGTGTAAACTTCCCTATAGATAATCAATATGCACTTGCTTAGCATTTCTTCTATTGGGTTATTATGAAATCAAACTAATCAAGAGTTCTAGACTTTGACAGGTTTTTCTTATTTGCTTTCATGTTACTATAGACAACTATGCCTATGGTCTTGAAGTTCTATCACACCACATGTAGTCACTTACATGTATGCTTACTTGGCATATGTAACTCTTAAGGTATTTACAACACCACTGGTCACTATATGATAAAAGCGTGAAAATTAATCGTAAGAAATTTATTTTAGTTCAAGTTTGCTCTTTGTAGATTTATTGTTCTGTTTCAGTGATGTTCTGTGACTAAATCTGAAGGGAAAAGATATCACCTATGGGGTCAAAGCCTGCTCCCCAATGGTTTCTGCTGACACTTTTGCAAGAGGCATATATACCCCTCGGGTCCCAGCAAGTTTTCACCAAGGTGGTAGGACCCAGCGATCCATTTCGGCCCTTTGCATACCTTGTTTATTCGTGTAGCCTGCCTTCCAGATAATCAATATGCACTTGCTTAGCATTTTATCCATTGGGTTATTATGGAATCAAACTAATCAAGAGTTCTAGACTTTGACAGGTTCTTCTTATTTGCTTTCATGTTACTATAGACAACTATGCCTATGGTCTTGAAGTTCTATCACACCACATGTAGTCACTTACATGTATGCTTACTTGGCATATGTAACTCTTAACCCCCTGAGGTCGGCTATCGCGCCGGCGCGATAGGCTCGTTTTTTTCCGTATGAGTGCAAAAAAATAATAAAATAAAAATATAAATTTTTATCTTATATGCTTGTGTTATACATCAATCTATCCTGTTAAGTGTGTATTATTTTTGTGTACACTCACAATAAAAACAAAGTGTTGTGCTTTTCGCCAAATAAAGAAAAATAAACACGAAGCGAGTTCTGCCTTCTCTCTGTCCGTGTCGTCCATTCTAAAACGCGTCCGAAAATGAATCATAACTCAGCGAATACTTCTCACACAGGCACGTGAGATATGTCTTTATGAAGCTTGAAATCTCCTCTTTTAAATGAAGTAATTTATATAAAAAACAAATGTTTTCAACTCATGTAATCCGTTTGATAGCAAGGAGAGGTACCGTTTTTCCTTCTGCCTCATTATCTCTATAATCAGCTGCGGCCGCCCCGCCCCCGGCGCGATTCACATGTAAATCGTTAGATGATCTAGTATGCAGCGCACCCGCCCCCTGATCAATGCCATAAAAAGTTTCTTCATCAGACTTACTGATAGTTCATCGCGTTTTGAGTATGACACGCTTCTCCGGTAATAAAGACTCCCTTCAGATGATTCTGGACGGCGAGGAAGAATGCACCTTTTCCTCAGAGGAAGATTGTAACTCAGACGACGAACGGCAGCATATTGAAGAGCGAAGTAAGTTTTACTTAAAAGTCTTTTGTCTTTTATTTTTCGTGTTCGCATTTATGAGGAAAAAACAATATTACGTGACAGTTCTCCATTATGGACGCGAGCGCTCTAAAAAAATCACTAAAAGACTTTCAAACTTTCACAGAGACCTCAAAACAGAAAGTACAAATCCTTTCTTTAAAACGAATTTCGTTTTGTATCAATTGTATCTTACTTTTAATAATTTTTTCATTAACAAATTTCCTGGATTTAAACTGCAAATTAACATTTATATTTCTTATAATAAAAATGAAAGACCTATGTTACAGACATATGAAAGACAACATTTCGTTGATTAGTTTTGGATAGATTATACATTTTTAATGTAAACTATCTGCCACCTCAAATAAGCTTTTGTTTGCCAATATTTGCTTATGTTAAATATAATATGTTTTGTCAAAAATAAAGTTATCAAATAATCAATCAAATCCTTAACTTTGAAATATGTATGATAAAATGTATACTTTAGTTTTTACAAAGAAAGATTACACTTGAATTGTTGTTGTAATTGTAACCTTTTTAATAAAAAAATATATTTACAAGGTAGATGTAAACAAACTATTAAAAGGTAAATATAAGCCTTTTCTTTAAATAACTTTTATTGTGTTTTATTATTGACAAATTTGGGGAGCACATAAATATTCCAAAACTGAAAATACAGTATGAGAATTAACTGCACAATTACTAGACATGTTTTCCTTGGATATTATAGGCCAAATTGCAAGCACAATATGAGGAAAAATAAAAAAGAATTGAGATGCTTCCAACTGTTGCTCTTGCATTCTTGTGGCTCAGTGACTCACCTGAATGAATGGCTAATTAAGTATGCGGCCCCATTGTCTCCTCAGGTGTGAACCACTACATATACATGACCGTTGACGCCCACTCCGCATATGGCCTTTCCAAACAGAAAGTGCTTTGCAAAATTCAAATCAATGTATTGTGTTATGTGAATGATAAGACAGGGTGATTTTCACTTCATTTTGAAGAAAAAACACTAGGCGATGACATCTTTTAGACAAAAGTCTTATTGGCACATATTTAGAATGTGTTTTATGGCCTTATTTCAGGAACTTTAGTTTTTAGTTTTTTCAATAACCACGCATAAACATTATTCTCTCAAAAATGCAGACATGTACATTCTTGTTGCTCACATTTCATGGTAGCCCTGTTTGTGCTAAATAGTGTGTAATTCTTTTTTTTGCCATTAATATGTTTATAAGCAACTGAAAAAAGCAAAAATGTCAGGGCATGTCAGAACATCTCAAGGACCCCAAAAACACCTTAGACCCCAGAGGGTTAAGGTATTTACAACACCACTGGTCACTATATGATAAAAGCGTGAAAATTAATCGTAAGAAATTTATTTTAGTTCAAGTTTGCTCTGTGTGGATGTATTGTTCTGTTCCAGTGATGTTCTTTGACTAAATCTGAAGGGAAAAGATATCACCTACGGGGTCAAAGCCTGTTCCCCAATGGTACCTGCTGAAGCTTTTGCAAGAGGCATATATACCCCTCGGGTCCCAGCAAGTTTTCACCAAGGTGGTAGGACCCAACGATCCATTTCGGCCCTTTGCATACCTTGTTTATTCGTGTAGCCTGCCTTCCAGATAATCAATATGCACTTGCTTAGCATTTTATCCATTGGGTTATTATGGAATCAAACTAATCAAGAGTTCTAGACTTTGACAGGTTCTTCTTATTTGCTTTCATGTTACTATAGACAATTATGCCTAGGGTCTTGAAGTTCTATCACACCACATGTAGTCACTTACATGTATGCTTACTTGACATATGTAACTCCTTAGGTATTTACAACACCACTGGTCACTATATGATAAAAGTGTGAAAATTAATCGTAAGAAATTTATATTAGTTCAAGTTTGGTCTGTGTAGATTTATTGTTCTGTTTCAGTGATGTTCTCTGATTAAATCTGAAGGGAAAAGATATCACCTATGGGGTCAAAGCCTGCTCCCCAATGGTTTCTGCTGACACTTTTGCAAGAGGCATATATACCCCTCGGGTCCCAGCAAGTTTTCACCAAGGTGGTAGTACCCAGCGATCCATTTTGGCCCTTTGCATACCTTGTTTATTCGTGTAGCCTACCTTCCAGATAATCAATATGCACTTGCTTAGCATTTTATCCATTGGGTTATTATGGAATCAAACTAATCAAGAGTTCTAGACTTTGACAGGTTCTTCTTATTTGCTTTCATGTTACTATAGACAACTATGCCTAGGGTCTTGAAGTTCTATCACACCACATGTAGTCACTTACATGTATGCTTACTTGACATATGTAACTCCTTAGGTATTTACAACACCACTGGTCACTATATGATAAAAGCGTGAAAATTAATCGTAAGAAATTTATATTAGTTCAAGTTTGCTCTGTGTGGATTTATTGTTCTGTTTCAGTGATGTTCTGTGACTAAATCTGAAGGGAAAAGATATCACCTATGGGGTCAAAGCCTGCTCCCCAATGGTATCTGCTGACACTTTTGCAAGAGGCATATATACCCCTCGGGTCCCAGCAAGTTTTCACCAAGGTGGTAGGACCCAGCGATCCATTTCGGCCCTTTGCATACCTTGTTTATTCGTGTAGCCTGCCTTCCAGATAATCAATATGCACTTGCTTAGCATTTTATCCATTGGGTTATTATGGAATCAAACTAATCAAGAGTTCTAGACTTTGACAGGTTCTTCTTATTTGCTTTCATGTTACTATAGACAACTATGCCTAGGGTCTTGAAGTTCTATCACACCACATGTAGTCACTCACATGTATGCTTACTTGACATATGTAACGCCTTAGGTATTTACAACACCACTGGTCACTATATGATAAAAGTGTGAAAATTAATCGTAAGAAATTTATATTAGTTCAAGTTTGCTCTGTGTGGATTTATTGTTTATTGTTCTGTTTCAGTGATGTTCTTTGACATTTTGAATTTTCTGAAGGGAAAATATATCACCTACGGGGTCAAAGCCAGTTCCCCAATGGTATCAGCTGCAGCTTTTGAAAGAGACATATATACCCCTCGGGTCCCAGCAAGTTTTCACCAAGGTGGTAGGACCCAGCGATCCATTTCTCCCCTTTGCATACCTTGTTTATTCGTGTAGCCTTCCCTACAGATAATCAATATGCACTTGCTTAGCATTTCTTCTATTGGGTTATTATGAAATCAAACTAATCAAGAGTTCTAGACTTCGACAGGTTTTTCTTATTTGCTTTCATGTTACTATAGACAACTATGCCTATGGTCTTGAAGTTCTATCACACCACATGTAGTCACTTACATGTATGCTTACTTGGCATATGTAACTCTTAAGGTATTTACAACACCACTGGTCACTATATGATAAAAGCGTGAAAATTAATCGTAAGAAATGTATTTTAGTTCAAGTTTGCTCTGTGTGGATGTATTGTTCTGTTCCAGTGATGTTCTTTGATTAAATCTGAAGGGAAAGATATCACCTATGGGGTCAAAGCCTGCTCCCCAATGGTTTCTGCTGACACTTTTGCAAGAGGCATATATACCCCTCGGGTCCCAGCAAGTTTTCACCAAGGTGGTAGTACCCAGCGATCCATTTCGGCCCTTTGCATACCTTGTTTATTCGTGTAGCCTACCTTCCAGATAATCAATATGCACTTGCTTAGCATTTTATCCATTGGGTTATTATGGAATCAAACTAATCAAGAGTTCTAGACTTTGACAGGTTCTTCTTATTTGCTTTCATGTTACTATAGACAACTATGCCTAGGGTCTTGAAGTTCTATCACACCACATGTAGTCACTTACATGTATACTTACTTACTCTTTAGGTATTTACAACACCACTGGTCACTATATGATAAAAGTGTGAAAATTAATCGTAAGAAATTTATATTAGTTCAAGTTTGCTCTGTGTGGATTTATTGTTTATTGTTCTGTTTCAGTGATGTTCTTTGACATTTTGAATTTTCTTAAGGGAAAATATATCACCTACGGGGTCAAAGCCAGTTCCCCAATGGTATCAGCTGCAGCTTTTGCAAGAGACATATATACCCCTCGGGTCCCAGCAAGTTTTCACCAAGGTAGTAGGACCCAGCGATCCATTTCTCCCCTTTGCATACCTTGTTTATTCGTGTAGCCTTCCCTACAGATAATCAATATGCACTTGCTTAGCATTTCTTCTATTGGGTTATTATGAAATCAAACTAATCAAGAGTTCTAGACTTTGACAGGTTTTTCTTATTTGCTTTCATGTTACTATAGACAACTATGCCTATGGTCTTGAAGTTCTATCACACCACATGTAGTCACTTACATGTATGCTTACTTGGCATATGTAACTCTTAAGGTATTTACAACACCACTGGTCACTATATGATAAAAGTGTGAAAATTAATCGTAAGAAATTTATATTAGTTCAAGTTTGCTCTGTGTAGATTTATTGTTCTGTTTCAGTGATGTTCTGTGACTAAATCTGAAGGGAAAAGATATCACCTATGGGGTCAAAGCCTGCTCCCCAATGGTTTCTGCTGACACTTTTGCAAGAGGCATATATACCCCTCGGGTTTCAGCAAGTTTTCACCAAGGTGGTAGGACCCAGCGATCCATTTCGGCCCTTTGCATACCTTGTTTATTCGTGTAGCCTTTGTTGTGGTTAAATTCTTTTCAGGGGAATGACTTCAAAGATATTTGACATCAGAAAAAATTAGACTTTATTAACAAACAAAGCCGAGTGCCATTACTGACATTACTGAAATAGAATTTTCTGCTGCAACAACACAGCTCTCAGGTTCCAAAGTCAAGCAAAAGTCACCCACAGACAAGGAAATAATAGTGTACAAAAACCAGTTAAATTACTTATTTTCTAAATAATAAAATCTTCAACATTCCCTCCTCTGGGGCTTATTTAAGCCCCACATTCGCTATCCTTTCCAGAGTGTAGTTTCAAAATCCAGTCCCCTCAGTTATACTACCTTAGTGACTAAATTAAGTCACTCATTCTTATTTTTAATGACTGAAATTATGCCACCATACTCCGGAGGAGCAATCGAGCCAAACATCTTTCTCCATACATTTTCTTTCTTTTAGTTGTTTTTTCTTTTTCAATGGAGAAAGTAAAAGACTCGAATCCTCTCTAATCAACCATCAAACATTGTTACATGTGTATGGATGAAATTGGTTCAGCATTGTCTAATTGTCACAGTTATGTAGAATATGTCAAACACAAAAATCCCTTATACAGTTAAAAGTTCTCTTGCGGTGTAGATATCCTCTTCGACCCAGACACCCAGGATCTGGCTTATTCATTTTCTTCTTCATCCTTATCCGAGGTACTTCAATCAACGTCCAATGATTGTAAATCTTAATTTGGTTTATAAGCTCAAATATATGATTTGTTGCCCTCTCAAATTAGTTTTCATTATCTTCTTAATATGGGAAGTACACAACAGAATAATAACCCTCTTTCAATATTGCAACTCCAAAAAACATTTCTAATTTTTTAAATCAAGCTTTCCTTAACTTTTTTTATTCAATTGTAAAGTCATTCTACTTTTTTCATGTAATTGTTTTCATTATTATAAAGGCAAATCATTATAATAAATCTCTGCTGATTATAGAAGAATAAATGATTTAGTTTGCATGTTTATTTCGCATAATCCATATGAATTTTGATTTAAAATAGGGCTGGGTAAAAATAACTTTTTCTCTTTTTTATTCGCTTCTTATATTTATGAAGGAACGTCAATTCACTTCTTTTTAAAGAATCAATTTTTTAGTCAGTCATGTTTTAGTTGATGTACAACCATAACACTCACAATTTTCTTCGTTATAACGTTTTACATTTCAAATTCTGTCTACTTTATTACCAAATTTAAACAATAAATATTCTCACGTGTTGCAGCTTTTTCTCATTATAGCTCCTCAGTTCAAGCATACCTTAACTGAATACCTTTTCTTCCTTTCTACTAATTTCTAAATGAACTATCATGAACTAACTTAATTATGTCACATGTAATCACTCAAACTAAGAAAGCTTCAAGAGCAATGTTACATTTACTTCATAAAAGTCATTCTATGAACTCATTAGACAATTAGAAAAAATAACTCTCGAAAATAACTTTTTATACTATCCTACATATTCATTGTACGGTCATTTATTTCTCTGTATATCTAAGTTTTTTCCTTAACCTTTTCAAACATAAAGCATTATAACTTAATTATTGTTAAAACTTCCTTTTCTGTAATTTAAGTTTTTGCATACAATTAATGTTAATTTCAATTTTTCTAGAATGACTGCTAAACCATTATCTAAACTTATTTCTGATAGAATTTCAAATCTAAGGAATAATTCTTTGGTCTTAAATTTAATTACTTCTCTTGACCCTCCTCTGTTGATCTCATTGCCTTTACCCATCTCTATCTTGTTCATATAATCCATTACCAAGAGTTTTATTAGTCCTTCTGGTACTGATATATGGTCTATTTTTGTCACTGTTCCTTTCCTACCTTTATTTTTGTCGCAAATTTCTCTTGTATACAGTCAAAAATTGCAAAAAATGCCTTTTATTTAATTTTCCTTATTCTTTTTCCTTATTCTTAATTTAGCCGTTTAATTATTGTCCTTCCTTATTCTTTTAATCCCTCCCCCCTTGCGCAGGTGTGCATCCTGTGCATCTGGTTTGAGAATATTCAAAAGTATGTTTTTGTGCAATAACCTGTCATTCTTACCCCCCTCTGGTACCACCATATAGATTGTTCATAAGGCAATAATCTACATGGTATTGAACAGTCTATATGCTAAAACAATTTGTTTGTTATTGAATTTGAACAATTTCCATCTGAGGTGGTCGTTCTATTAGCACCATTCAAAATACATTTAATTAGTCAAATAGCATATTGAATCAAATCATAATTCAAATCATAAATGAAATCAAATATTTGTTAATAGTCAGTGTTAATATTTTCTTTAATTTTCAACTGTAGCCTTAAATTAATTATGTATACCCGTTTTATTGACAAATTACATTCGAGTACCCATTATGATCTATTTTAAAATGTCATTTAGGTCGATTTGTATTTTCCTTCATGACTTGTCTTAATTCGCACTGTGCTATGACAGTTACTTGAATTAGTCGCTTATTATTCATTATTTTCATTTGTTTTCTGATTTTTCATTATCGTTTTTACGTTGTTTTTGATATATTCTTTAATTCAATAATTTTTTCTCTTGTTGGGTTATTATTAAGTTGTTACTAGTGTATTCAAGGGCTTTAACATTAAATTTAAAGACAGTTTGATTGATGTTGACTATTGTTTGAACTTGTACTCATCTCTGTTGATTCTCTCTTCTTTAATTGGCTTTTTCCTTTTCTCTCATTGGCAAGGGAAGGTCATTGCCAGCATGTCTTTGAAACCTCACTCGCTGTTGTGGGGGTTTCCTGGAGTCGTTTGGTGTATTTTAAGTTGAGAGCCATGGACTCAAATGTCACTTTGCTGATCAATGTTCAAGCTTCTTCCGAGATGACAAGGCACAGTCACTGGTTCTTTTTGTTTGAATCGTCCCAGAAACCTTCCTGGAATTGAACTGTTCTCATCTGTGAATGAAACCTTCATTATTTCTGTTAGTTCTGTTAGTGACAACAACATATTAGATCATCTGCTCATCTGCTCCATTGTCCTTCTTGGTGTCACCTGTAAAATGATCATGTGGGCTGAGTGGTGTTCTGGCCTCTTTTGTGTGTTTTCTGCTCATTAGCAGTAGGGCTTTACCCCTATATTATTTTTTACAATTAGTCAATTCAGCTCAGTTATCTCATTGTTTTGAGTCCCACTATCAGCATACTAGTTATCAGGCATCTTGGACAACACTCAACCCACTTTGCTAAAAGACAAAAGTTACAAGACAATATTTCAGACTTTTGACAAAACGTCAGCTCCTTCATGATATTCTGAAAAGAAATCAAATGTGTTATGCTCCATCATGATATTCTGAAAGGAAAGTCAGATGTGTTAGGCGCTGCGCAAAATGTAGTACTGTTTTGTTTTCTTTTGCAATTTTTTTTCATTTTCTTTTTTCTATTGTTACTACAGTTTTGACCAGGATTTTAAACAAATCCATCCATGGTCATTATTGGGCAGAATATGCCCTGTGGGCCCACATATGAAATTTAGATACAGCTGTAGGCAAAATAATTGATTTGCCTTAGTGTACACTCATTCATTCATAATCAGTCACTCATCGGCCATCACACATTCTTCTTCCGCAGGTTGTGCTCTAAATGCGGAACTTACAAATTTAGCTGTGGAATTCCAAAGGTCTGACAGACAACGTCACAACAGCTATTCAAACACTATTCAGAATTGTCAGTTATCTTAATGCTTAGTTTACTACTGTTGTTATAATCCCTTTTTTCTTGTTTTTTTCCCAAACTCTAATAGATTAAATATTTCAGAATAATAGGCCTTAGTATGGTGCAGTTGAGAGTAAGACAGCCTATTGTAATTTCTCAAATGCATTTTGTCATTTGTTTGGTCTACTTTTTCATATTCTTTTTGTTTTTGCTCATGAGCTTCTGTAAGAATAAAATTGGAGATCTCTGCCTAATCTTGGATCCATGGCCAATAACATTTCCATCTCATTATCCCAGTTTTGACATCATTGTTTATTTAATATTTTTGGACTTTTGGAGTTATTTATCCTTCTCCAATCTATCTCTATAAAAAATTATTAAAACAAGATGGAGTGACCAGTATCATTGTTTTGCAAACAAAAATAATAATTCTTTGACATTTTGTGTCTATTTTTTTCTTTGCCAGAGAATAATTCTATCATGCCTTTAGCCCTATAGTTGTCTAATATAATAGCCCCCACTATACCAAATCCAGCCTCAGTTTGAACTATGTAGTGAGTTGAGCACCCACTTCTCTGTATTTTCTTTTCTTATAGAGCTGGACTTGTACCTATTGAAAAAGCAGAGAGGGTTAGTTTAGCAGAGAATATAAAGAATTGCCATGAGACCAGTGAATAATCAGAATGAATAATGTTAATATATTATTTAACCAAATTTGATGCAGTCTCTAGAGTGTTCATTAGGTTTGTCACACCTGTGGTGCCGTAAGGGTCAGTTTCTTCTGTTTTTAGATTAGTGTCTGTTGACATGTTTTTCAGCCTTGCTGTCACTCAAAGGCCATTGCAGAGTGGAATATAGGCTCTGCTGTTTCTCTGTCTCTTCTCAGTTTGGGCTTTTGATCAATCCTGTAACAGTTTTGCATCTCAGGATTTGTCTTTGTTTTCAGGAAAAGTCTCAAGTGAAAGTTTCACCTTTTCCAATCTTTGCATTAACTCAATCTTTCTGAGTCTTTTTGAACTTCAGGAGGGGAGCTGAGAACCCCTCACCCACTTCTCTCTTCTTCTCTCTGCATTCGTGTCTCTGCATTCATGTCTTTGCCCTTTGCCCTCTTGTTGCTTCCAGAGGACACTGAAAGATGAACACTCAGATCTGCATGAGTCAAATTGAACTTTTACATATAAGCTATTAGCTCTTTATATACATTCCACTTTTTTTTTTAACCTGCATCTTTTCACTATTTCTTTTATATAAAAATCTCACTGGTTGACCATAGCATTTCCCTCATTCTATTAATAAGCAGTTCTTCATTGCAGGAAAAAGCAAGCTAGTTCTGTTTTTCTATATCAGCAATAATATAACTCTGATGATCTGAGAATAATTCAATTAAATAATTTTCTCTATCATAAAATCAGACTTCAATCTTTCTTCTATATTTGCATGCTGTGTTCACAATAATCTAGCATGTTTCTCAACAATCATCAAGGAATTCCTCTTATTTTTTACTCTCATCAACTTCTGTAAAGTATTTTTGACTTTTGAAACTTGGTCACTCAATCTTGCTAACCTTCAGCACTGCACCAGTTATTTTTCTCCTAACACAAACTTATTAATCTGCAATGGAATACTTTTTCCACTCTGTCGTCAGGGATAATGAGATACAAATTTTAGACGTCTTCAGATATAATATATATTATATTAAGCACGTGCAATCTTATTTATATTCATCTATTAATATTCATCATTACATTTATTGATTAAATATCTTATTATTGTAACTTAATTTATACTACAATATTCTTCTAAGTTAATATCTTGAAAAAATTGTTTTCCCTTACTTTTCTTTCTTTCTTTTTTTTCTAATACACACCATTTCAGTCCCTTCATTCACAGGTCATTCACACGTTCTCTGTCCCTTCAAGCACCCAGGGTCAGAGGTCACTTATTTTCAACCACAGGCACAGTCACAGGATCCTACAGGCACACCAACATGATCTAACACACTTTTTTTTCCTTCTCTGTCAGATCTGAACAATACATTAAAATATTCACTCCTTAGTACAATGACACTTTTAACTATCCTATTCCTAGGATTTAGATAGCCTGAGCAGACCCTTGCACATGCATTCAAGGCGGTAACCGCTACCTAAACCTATAGACTTTTAAAACCTCTATTTTCCCAGCTTCACCTTAGCAGTCCTTCGTTAAAACTTTGTTTAACAAAGCGGTAACCGTGAGCTAACCATCTGTGCACATGCTATACTTCTCAAAGTAAACACAGATAAACCACTGATATCCTTATCAGTAAATACAAATCCTTGCGCCAAACCAGCAGTACCAGTATTCATAAAATCCTCACCGGATTGCATAAATAATGGTAAAACGCTATTGGGAGCTCCCCCGCGCCTTTACAAACTTCTTGACATACAAAGACAATGCATGCAATTTTTCTGACATCAAACATCACTTTTTAAGTTCTTTAAATTTGGAGAAGCTTGTCTTACCACATCCGGGCCACTGGTGACTAACACATACACCTTATTCAAAAGCAAAAACTGCTCACCTCAAAGTACAGCGGCCACTGTTGTCTGTGTCAGTCACCAGCGATCCCTTCGTGGCTCCTTCAGCTCCTAAGCCACGCCCCACGTTGGGCGCCATTTGTTGTGGTTAAATTCTTTTCAGGGGAATGACTTCAAAGATATTTGACATCAGAAAAAAATAGACTTTATTAACAAACAAAGCCGAGTGCCCCTCTGCAGAAAGACCCTCCAGAAAGGCCCTCCAGCAAACGTATATACCCTCTCCTTGTCCCAAACATGGTAATACATTCTATAGGTATTTTGAGAAATAGTTTTGTACCATGTGACATTACTGAAATAGAATTTTCTGCTGCAACAACACAGCTCTCAGGTTCCAAAGTCAAGCAAAAGTCACCCACAGACAAGGAAATAATAGTGTACAAAAACCAGTTAAATTACTTATTTTATAAATAATAAAATCTTCAACACCTTCCCTACAGCCCTTTAGGTATTTACAACACCACTGGTCACTATATGATAAAAGTGTGAAAATTAATCGTAAGAAATTTATACTAGTTCAAGTTTGCTCTGTGTAGATTTATTGTTCTGTTTCAGTGATGTTCTGTGACTAAATCTGAAGGGAAAAGATATCACCTATGGGGTCAAAGCCTGCTCCCCAATGGTTTCTGCTGACACTTTTGCAAGAGGCATATATACCCCTCGGGTCCCAGCAAGTTTTCACCAAGGTGGTAGGACCCAGCGATCCATTTCGGCCCTTTGCATACCTTGTTTATTCGTGTAGCCTGCCTTCCAGATAATCAATATGCACTTGCTTAGCATTTTATCCATTGGGTTATTATGGAATCAAACTAATCAAGAGTTCTAGACTTTGACAGGTTCTTCTTATTTGCTTTCATGTTACTATAGACAACTATGCCTAGGGTCTTGAAGTTCTATCACACCACATGTAGTCACTTGACATATGTAACTCTTTAGGTATTTACAACACCACTGGTCACTATATGATAAAAGTGTGAAAATTAATCGTAAGAAATTTATATTAGTTCAAGTTTGCTCTGTGTGGATTTATTGTTTATTGTTCTGTTTCAGTGATGTTCTTTGACATTTTGAATTTTCTGAAGGGAAAATATATCACCTACGGGGTCAAAGCCAGTTCCCCAATGGTATCAGCTGCAGCTTTTGCAAGAGACATATATACCCCTCGGGTCCCAGCAAGTTTTCACCAAGGTGGTAGGACCCAGCGATCCATTTCTCCCCTTTGCATACCTTGTTTATTCGTGTAGCCTTCCCTACAGATAATCAATATGCACTTGCTTAGCATTTCTTCCATTGGGTTATTATGAAATCAAACTAATCAAGAGTTCTAGACTTTGACAGGTTTTTCTTATTTGCTTTCATGTTACTATAGACAACTATGCCTATGGTCTTGAAGTTCTATCACACCACATGTAGTCACTTACATGTATGCTTACTTGGCATATGTAACTCTTAAGGTATTTACAACACCACTGGTCACTATATGATAAAAGCGTGAAAATTAATCGTAAGAAATTTATTTTAGTTCAAGTTTGCTCTGTGTGGATGTATTGTTCTGTTCCAGTGATGTTCTTTGACTAAATCTGAAGGGAAAGGATATCACCTACGGGGTCAAAGCCTGTTCCCCAATGGTATCTGCTGAAGCTTTTGCAAGAGGCATATATACCCCTCGGGTCCCAGCAAGTTTTCACCAAGGTGGTAGGACCCAGCGATCCATTTCGGCCCTTTGCATACCTTCTTTATTCGTGTAGCCTGCCTTCCAGATAATCAATATGCACTTGCTTAGCATTTTATCCATTGGGTCATTATGGAATCAAACTAATCAAGAGTTCTAGACTTTGACAGGTTCTTCTTATTTGCTTTCATGTTACTATAGACAACTATGCCTAGGGTCTTGAAGTTCTATCACACCACATGTAGTCACTTACATGTATACTTACTTACTCTTTAGGTATTTACAACACCACTGGTCACTATATGATAAAAGTGTGAAAATTAATCGTAAGAAATTTATATTAGTTCAAGTTTGCTCTGTGTGGATTTATTGTTTATTGTTCTGTTTCAGTGATGTTCTTTGACATTTTGAATTTTCTGAAGGGAAAATATATCACCTACGGGGTCAAAGCCAGTTCCCCAATGGTATCAGCTGCAGCTTTTGCAAGAGACATATATACCCCTCGGGTTCCAGCAAGTTTTCACCAAGGTAGTAGGACCCAGCGATCCATTTCTCCCCTTTGCATACCTTGTTTATTCGTGTAGCCTTCCCTACAGATAATCAATATGCACTTGCTTAGCATTTCTTCTATTGGGTTATTATGAAATCAAACTAATCAAGAGTTCTAGACTTTGACAGGTTTTTCTTATTTGCTTTCATGTTACTATAGACAACTATGCCTATGGTCTTGAAGTTCTATCACACCACATGTAGTCACTTACATGTATGCTTACTTGGCATATGTAACTCTTAAGGTATTTACAACACCACTGGTCACTATATGATAAAAGTGTGAAAATTAATCGTAAGAAATTTATTTTAGTTCAAGTTTGCTCTGTGTGGATGTATTGTTCTGTTCCAGTGATGTTCTTTGACTAAATCTGAAGGGAAAAGATATCACCTACGGGGTCAAAGCCTGTTCCCCAATGGTATCTGCTGAAGCTTTTGCAAGAGGCATATATACCCCTCGGGTCCAAGCAAGTTTTCACCAAGGTGGTAGGACCCAGCGATCCATTTCGGCCCTTTGCATACCTTGTTTATTCGTGTAGCCTGCCTTCCAGATAATCAATATGCACTTGCTTAGCATTTTATCCATTGGGTTATTATGGAATCAAACTAATCAAGAGTTCTAGACTTTGACAGGTTCTTCTTATTTGCTTTCATGTTACTATAGACAACTATGCCTAGGGTCTTGAAGTTCTATCACACCACATGTAGTCACTTACATGTATGCTTACTTGACATATGTAACTCCTTAGGTATTTACAACACCACTGGTCACTATATGATAAAAGTGTGAAAATTAATCGTAAGAAATTTATATTAGTTCAAGTTTGCTCTGTGTAGATTTATTGTTCTGTTTCAGTGATGTTCTCTGACTAAATCTGAAGGGAAAAGATATCACCTATGGGGTCAAAGCCTGCTCCCCAATGGTTTCTGCTGACACTTTGCAAGAGGCATATATACCCCTCGGGTCCCAGCAAGTTTTCACCAAGGTGGTAGTACCCAGCGATCCATTTCGGCCCTTTGCATACCTTGTTTATTCGTGTAGCCTGCCTTCCAGATAATCAATATGCACTTGCTTAGCATTTTATCCATTGGGTTATTATGGAATCAAACTAATCAAGAGTTCTAGACTTTGACAGGTTCTTCTTATTTGCTTTCATGTTACTATAGACAACTATGCCTAGGGTCTTGAAGTTCTATCACACCACATGTAGTCACTTACATGTATGCTTACTTGACATATATAACTCCTTAGGTATTTACAACACCACTGGTCACTATATGATAAAAGTGTGAAAATTAATCGTAAGAAATTTATATTAGTTTAAGTTTGCTCTGTGTAGATTTATTTTTCTGTTTCAGTGATGTTCTCTGACTAAATCTGAAGGGAAAAGATATCACCTATGGGGTCAAAGCCTGCTCCCCAATGGTTTCTGCTGACACTTTTGCAAGAGGCATATATACCCCTCGGGTCCCAGCAAGTTTTCACCAAGGTGGTAGTACCCAGCGATCCATTTCGGCCCTTTGCATACCTTGTTTATTCGTGTAGCCTGCCTTCCAGATAATCAATATGCACTTGCTTAGCATTTTATCCATTGGGTTATTATGGAATCAAACTAATCAAGAGTTCTAGACTTTGACAGGTTCTTCTTATTTGCTTTCATGTTACTATAGACAACTATGCCTAGGGTCTTGAAGTTCTATCACACCACATGTAGTCACTTACATGTATACTTACTTACTGTTTAGGTATTTACAACACCACTGGTCAGTATATGATAAAAGTGTGAAAATTAATCGTAAGAAATTTATATTAGTTCAAGTTTGCTCTGTGTGGATTTATTGTTTATTGTTCTGTTTCAGTGATGTTCTTTGACATTTTGAAATTTCTGAAGGGAAAATATATCACCTACGGGGTCAAAGCCATTTCCCCAATGGTATCAGCTGCAGCTTCTGCAAGAGACATATATACCCCTCGGGTTCCAGCAAGTTTTCACCAAGGTAGTAGGACCCAGCGATCCATTTCTCCCCTTTGCATACCTTGTTTATTCGTGTAGCCTTCCCTACAGATAATCAATATGCACTTGCTTAGCATTTCTTCCATTGGGTTATTATGAAATCAAACTAATCAAGAGTTCTAGACTTTGACAGGTTCTTCTTATTTTATTTCATTTTACTATAGACAACTATGCCTAGGGTCTTGAAGTTCTATCACACCACATGTAGTCACTTACATTTATGCTTACTTGGCATATGTTATTCTTTACACTGTAAAATGTAATTAGTTGACCTTACTTAAAAAAAGTATGCAAACTCGTTGCCTCAAAAAAATTAAGCAAAGTAAGCTTAAGATTAGTGAGTTAGAAAAGCTTGTTTATTTTAAGTATGCAGTACTAAATCAAGTAGTACCACTAGCACGTTTTTTTTATGTTCATGTAACTTAATAGTCATGATTAGTGTTAACTTAGTTTTTTTCATTTTGTGTGGATTGCTTGATATAAATTTAACCCCACTTAGAATTACTAAATTCCTACAACTTAACACTTTTAGTTCTGCTCACTCATTTTTCAAGTTCACTTAAATTAAAGACACCAATTTCTGAGTTAGGTTTACTTTATTAATTATAGCACTGTTCTTGTTCAGCATAATATTTAGAATTTCTTAAAAGTTTCCATTATAAAAAAAATATATATATTTTTTTTTTGTTTAATTTAGTTTTTAGACACATTGACATCAAGAATCAGCCTGTGAATCTCAACGATGGTGACAATTATAAAGCATGTTGCAGTGCATTCTGGGTGCAACCAATCAAAACTCATTCATGGCTCCCATCATGCATTGCTGCATGAATAAATAATGAGCTTATGATCAGGGGGTGATCTGTTTGTCACCATTGTTGAGATTCATACGCTAATTCTTGATGTCTGTGTGTGCCTACATTAAACAAAAAAAAATTGACGTTTTTTTATTATTTATTTGATTATTTGGATTTCATTGAAATGGCTAAAAATATTATCCTGTACCAGGACAGTGCTGTTATAATTAATAAAGTAAATCTAACTCAGAAATTAACTCTGAACTATATGAGTTCAGTGAATCAGGTCAAATGATTGTGAAATAACGATTATGTTAAAACACAACCATCACCATCAGATCACCTTTTCTGTTTGTTCATCTGGCTGTTATAACTCAGATACAGCAGCCAAACAAAAGGTTAAATTAATGATATAACGGTCAAGAGCCCAACTAAAACAAACACTAATCGCCACAATGGTGGCTTAAAATTACGGTTTTCACCTTCAGCCAATAGTGGCTATTGAAGGGCGAGTCTTGGCGTGGCCATATATTGCCGTCTAGCGTAGAGAGGACTGATCTGCGCATGCCCACAGGTCATAAACTTACTTTTTCTAAATGAATCCAGCTCAAGTAGACTGAGCTGGTACGATTTTTCAACCTCAAAGTACAAGTAACTTACTAAAAGTGAGTGTTAATAGCAGGTTGAAAAAAAAAGATTAAGGTCAATTTACTTTTTTTAATTAAATACAATGTTTGCATTTACAGTGTAGGTATTTACAACACCACTGGTCACTACATGATAAAAGTGTGAAAATTAATCGTAAGAAGAAGTTTATATTAGTTCAAGTTTGCTCTGTGTGGATGTATTGTTCTGTTCCAGTGATTTTCTGTGACTAAATCTGAAGGGAAAAGATATCACCTATGGGGTCAAAGCCTGTTCCCCAATGATATCTGCTGAAGCTTTTGCAAGAGGCATATATACCCCTCGGGTCCCAGCAAGTTTTCACCAACAAGGTAGGACCTAGCGATCCATTTTGCCCCTTTGCATACCTTGTTTATTTGTGTTGCCTGCCCTCCAGATAATCAATATGCACTTGCTTAACATTTCTTCCATTGGGTTATTATGGAATCAAATGAATAAAGAGTTCTAGACTTTGACAGGTTCTTCTTATTTGCTTTCATGTTACTATAGACAACTATGCCTAGGGTCTTGAAGTTCTATCACACCACATGTAGTCACTTACATGAATGCTTACTTGGCATATGTAACTCTTTAGGTATTTACAACACCACTGGTCACTATATGATAAAAGTGTGAAAATTAATCGTAAGAAATTTATATTAGTTCAAGTTTGCTCTGTGTAGATTTATTGTTCTGTTTCAGTGATGTTCTCTGACTAAATCTGAAGGGAAAAGATATTACCTATGGGGTCAAAGCCTGCTCCCCAATGGTATCTGCTGACACTTTTGCAAGAGGCATATATACCCCTCGGGTCCCAGCAAGTTTTCACCAAGGTGGTAGGACCCAGCGATCCATTTCGGCCCTTTGCATACCTTGTTTATTCGTGTAGCCTGCCTTCCAGATAATCAATATGCACTTGCTTAGCATTTTATCCATTGGGTTATTATGGAATCAAACTAATCAAGAGTTCTAGACTTTGACAGGTTCTTCTTATTTGCTTTCATGTTACTATAGACAACTATGCCTAGGGTCTTGAAGTTCTATCACACCACATGTAGTCACTTACATGTATGCTTACTTGACATATGTAACGCCTTAGGTATTTACAACACCACTGGTCACTATATGATAAAAGTGTGAAAATTAATCGTAAGAAATTTATATTAGTTCAAGTTTGCTCTGTGTGGATTTATTGTTTATTGTTCTGTTTCAGTGATGTTCTTTGACATTTTGAATTTTTCTTAAGGGAAAATATATCACCTACGGGGTCAAAGCCAGTTCCCCAATGGTATCAGCTGCAGCTTTTGCAAGCGACATATATACCCCTCGGGTCCCATCAAGTTTTCACCAAGGTAGTAGGACCCAGCGATCCATTTCTCCCCTTTGCATACCTTGTTTATTCGTGTAGCCTTCCCTACAGATAATCAATATGCACTTGCTTAGCATTTCTTCTATTGGGTTATTATGAAATCAAACTAATCAAGAGTTCTAGACTTTGACAGGTTTTTCTTATTTGCTTTCATGTTACTATAGACAACTATGCCTATGGTCTTGAAGTTCTATCACACCACATGTAGTCACTTACATGTATGCTTACTTGGCATATGTAACTCTTAAGGTATTTACAACACCACTGGTCACTATATGATAAAAGTGTGAAAATTAATCGTAAGAAATTTATATTAGTTCAAGTTTGCTCTGTGTAGATTTATTGTTCTGTTTCAGTGATGTTCTGTGACTAAATCTGAAGGGAAAAGATATCACCTATGGGGTCAAAGCCTGCTCCCCAATGGTTTCTGCTGACACTTTTGCAAGAGGCATATATACCCCTCGGGTTCCAGCAAGTTTTCACCAAGGTGGTAGGACCCAGCGATCCATTTCGGCCCTTTGCATACCTTGTTTATTCGTGTAGCCTTTGTTGTGGTTAAATTCTTTTCAGGGGAATGACTTCAAAGATATTTGACATCAGAAAAAATTAGACTTTATTAACAAACAAAGCCGAGGGCCATTACTGACATTACTGAAATAGAATTTTCTGCTGCAACAACACAGCTCTCAGGTTCCAAAGTCAAGCAAAAGTCACCCACAGACAAGGAAATAATAGTGTACAAAAACCAGTTAAATTACTTATTTTCTAAATAATAAAATCTTCAACATTCCCTCCTCTGGGGCTTATTTAAGCCCCACATTCGCTATCCTTTCCAGAGTGTAGTTTCAAAATCCAGTCCCCTCAGTTATACTACCTTAGTGACTAAATTAAGTCACTCATTCTTATTTTTAATGACTGAAATTATGCCACCATACTCCGGAGGAGCAATCGAGCCAAACATCTTTCTCCATACATTTTCTTTCTTTCAGTTGTTTTTTCTTTTTCAATGGAGAAAGTAAAAGACTCGAATCCTCCCTAATCAACCATCAAACATTGTTACATGTGTATGGATGAAATTGGTTCAGCATTGTCTAATTGTCACAGTTATGTAGAATATGTCAAACACAAAAATCCCTTATACAGTTAAAAGTTCTCTTGCGGTGTAGATATCCTCTTCGACCCAGACACCCAGGATCTGGCTTATTCATTTTCTTCTTCATCCTTATCCGAGGTACTTCAATCAACGTCCAATGATTGTAAATCTTAATTTGGTTTATAAGCTCAAATATATGATTTGTTGCCCTCTCAAATTAGTTTTCATTATCTTCTTAATATGGGAAGTACACAACAGAATAATAACCCTCTTTCAATATTGCAACTCCAAAAAACATTTCTAATTTTTTAAATCAAGCTTTCCTTAACTTTTTTTATTCAATTGTAAAGTCATTCTACTTTTTTCATGTAATTGTTTTCATTATTATAAAGGCAAATCATTATAATAAATCTCTGCTGATTATAGAAGAATAAATGATTTAGTTTGCATGTTTATTTCGCATAATCCATATGAATTTTGATTTAAAATAGGGCTGGGTAAAAATAACTTTTTCTCTTTTTTATTCGCTTCTTATATTTATGAAGGAACGTCAATTCACTTCTTTTTAAAGAATCAATTTTTTAGTCAGTCATGTTTTAGTTGATGTACAACCATAACACTCACAATTTTCTTCGTTATAACGTTTTACATTTCAAATTCTGTCTACTTTATTACCAAATTTAAACAATAAATATTCTCACGTGTTGCAGCTTTTTCTCATTATAGCTCCTCAGTTCAAGCATACCTTAACTGAATACCTTTTCTTCCTTTCTACTAATTTCTAAATGAACTATCATGAACTAACTTAATTATGTCACATGTAATAACTCAAACTAAGAAAGCTTCAAGAGCAATGTTACATTTACTTCATAAAAGTCATTCTATGAACTCATTAGACAATTAGAAAAAATAACTCTCGAAAATAACTTTTTATACTATCCTACATATTCATTGTACGGTCATTTATTTCTCTGTATATCTAAGTTTTTTCCTTAACCTTTTCAAACATAAAGCATTATAACTTAATTATTGTTAAAACTTCCTTTTCTGTAATTTAAGTTTTTGCATACAATTAATGTTAATTTCAATTTTTCTAGAATGACTGCTAAACCATTATCTAAACTTATTTCTGATAGAATTTCAAATCTAAGGAATAATTCTTTGGTCTTAAATTTAATTACTTCTCTTGACCCTCCTCTGTTGATCTCATTGCCTTTACCCATCTCTATCTTGTTCATATAATCCATTACCAAGAGTTTTATTAGTCCTTCTGGTACTGATATATGGCCTATTTTTGTCACTGTTCCTTTCCTACCTTTATTTTTGTCGCAAATTTCTCTTGTATACAGTCAAAAATTGCAAAAAATGCCTTTTATTTAATTTTCCTTATTCTTTTTCCTTATTCTTAATTTAGCCGTTTAATTATTGTCCTTCCTTATTCTTTTAATCCCTCCCCCCTTGCGCAGGTGTGCATCCTGTGCATCTGGTTTGAGAATATTCAAAAGTATGTTTTTGTGCAATAACCTGTCATTCTTACCCCCCTCTGGTACCACCATATAGATTGTTCATAAGGCAATAATCTACATGGTATTGAACAGTCTATATGCTAAAACAATTTGTGGTGGTCGTTCTATTAGCACCATTCAAAATACATTTAATTAGTCAAATAGCATATTGAATCAAATCATAATTCAAATCATAAATGAAATCAAATATTTGTTAATAGTCAGTGTTAATATTTTCTTTAATTTTCAACTGTAGCCTTAAATTAATTATGTATACCCGTTTTATTGACAAATTACATTCGAGTACCCATTATGATCTATTTTAAAATGTCATTTAGGTCGATTTGTATTTTCCTTCATGACTTGTCTTAATTCGCACTGTGCTATGACAGTTACTTGAATTAGTCGCTTATTATTCATTATTTTCATTTGTTTTCTGATTTTTCATTATCGTTTTTACGTTGTTTTTGATATATTCTTTAATTCAATAATTTTTTCTCTTGTTGGGTTATTATTAAGTTGTTACTAGTGTATTCAAGGGCTTTAACATTAAATTTAAAGACAGTTTGATTGATGTTGACTATTGTTTGAACTTGTACTCATCTCTGTTGATTCTCTCTTCTTTGCACAACTCCTTGTGAGCTTTCCCACTTTCTGCAACTTTTCATTTAAAGTTCTTCTTTTTCCATTCATGTTGATCATTGTGAGTTGTTGTAATTGGCTTTTTCCTTTTCTCTCATTGGCAAGGGAAGGTCATTGCCAGCATGTCTTTGAAACCTCACTCGCTGTTGTGGGGGTTTCCTGGAGTCGTTTGGTGTATTTTAAGTTGAGAGCCATGGACTCAAATGTCACTTTGCTGATCAATGTTCAAGCTTCTTCCGAGATGACAAGGCACAGTCACTGGTTCTTTTTGTTTGAATCGTCCCAGAAACCTTCCTGGAATTGAACTGTTCTCATCTGTGAATGAAACCTTCATTATTTCTGTTAGTTCTGTTAGTGACAACAACATATTAGATCATCTGCTCATCTGCTCCATTGTCCTTCTTGGTGTCACCTGTAAAATGATCATGTGGGCTGAGTGGTGTTCTGGCCTCTTTTGTGTGTTTTCTGCTCATTAGCAGTAGGGCTTTACCCCTATATTATTTTTTACAATTAGTCAATTCAGCTCAGTTATCTCATTGTTTTGAGTCCCACTATCAGCATACTAGTTATCAGGCATCTTGGACAACACTCAACCCACTTTGCTAAAAGACAAAAGTTACAAGACAATATTTCAGACTTTTGACAAAACGTCAGCTCCTTCATGATATTCTGAAAAGAAATCAAATGTGTTATGCTCCATCATGATATTCTGAAAGGAAAGTCAGATGTGTTAGGCGCTGCGCAAAATGTAGTACTGTTTTGTTTTCTTTTGCAATTTTTTTTCATTTTCTTTTTTCTATTGTTACTACAGTTTTGACCAGGATTTTAAACAAATCCATCCATGGTCATTATTGGGCAGAATATGCCCTGTGGGCCCACATATGAAATTTAGATACAGCTGTAGGCAAAATAATTGATTTGCCTTAGTGTACACTCATTCATTCATAATCAGTCACTCATGAGCAGGTTGTGCTCTAAATGCGGAACTTACAAATTTAGCTGTGGAATTCCAAAGGTCTGACAGACAACGTCACAACAGCTATTCAAACACTATTCAGAATTGTCAGTTATCTTAATGCTTAGTTTACTACACTGTTAGACCTTACCGGGTTTTTTTACAGTAAAATACTGGCAACACTGTTGCCAGTAAAATACTGTTAATTGTACAGTTCTTTACTGTAATCTAGTTTGTTTCTGTAAAAATGCACTAAATTATAGTTAACTGATTACACTTGCAGAAACCAACTGCCTTAAATTGACCAAGTATCATTTAAATGTATTAACAAAAATTTATAATGCATTAATAATGTGAGCAAAGTATTACTGTGAACTTCTTTCATTTGAGACCACTAAAAAAACTATTGTACATAAAAAGATTTCCACTGGATCAGCAACTACACAGTCACCGCCTGTTAAATAAAGCAACATGCAGCAAATCATCAATGTTTGTAGATCTTCTCCTGGACTGAAGCACAGGCTCTACTCTTCTGCACAATGGTGACCCAAAAAATATATTTTACAGTAAAATACTGGCAACAGTGTTGCCAGTATAAACCTGTTTTATAACTTACAGTTTATTACTGTTAAAATACATTTTGTGGGTGTGTCTTTTTTATCTTACACAGTTAACCCTTTCAACCCCTCAGGGAAATCCACACTACGAGTAAAAAGTAGCGATGCAGTGAGATAATTAAGGGAATATGTAAGTCATTGTAAGCAGAATCACTGAAGAAAAGAGAAACACAAGAACAGAAAATAGAGAAACACAATAACTACGACTGACTTCCAGCCATTACACATTATTACACTTATTATTAACCAGTATGACTTTATTTCTGTCATACAGAAGTTGTTATTGAGATGTTTAATTGAAAATGTTTGGTTTGAAGTTACCGTTATAGAGATCAGTGCTTGCTTTAGTTGGGATGCTGATGCTAAACTGTTAGTTTTTCTTTTGCTACTTGAGCTGTGTTCTTGCAAGTCACACTTGTGCACACACACAGTTTATGAATGACTGCAGTTATAATGATTATGATGACAAAATCATCATATTGCCTGTTCATTCACTAAGGAATTCATTCTCACTTATTCAGAGTTTAATCCTCAATCAAAAGTGTTACATTACCACCACTGTGAAAACGCAGCAATAAGATACAATGACTCTTTTTTTTTAACACATGATGCATAACCAGAGAAACAGAGCTACACTGTGTTTTAGAAACACAGAGATATCACAATTTAGCACATGAATCTCAACAATGGTGGCAATATTTCTTTTTTATTATTATTATTATTCATGCAGCAGTGCATGCTGGGAGTTTTATATTATCCTGGAACCCAGCATGCATTGCAACATGAAACTTTTCACCATTGTTGAGATTCATGTGCTGATTGTTGATATCTGTGTGTGTCTGAGCCAAACAGGAGTAAAATAAAATTGAATGCACTATATGATTACAATATTTTTCAGAAGACCTGATTACAGAAATATTGATTTCCTTTTGTAGATTCACAGATATATGCTTAATATGAGATAACTATAATTCCAATGTCTATATATAGGAAAAAACTGAAAATCAGACATGCCCAAGATGATTGTGACATCATCACACAAAAATAAAAACACCTAATTATCTTCCTCTTGACTTTTTCTTGCCATAACAAACGTGTTTTATAAACTCACAGTTACAGCAGCCAGAGAGAGATGAATGGTAAGTAGTCAAGGGACAAGTGACCAACTAAAGCAAGTACTGATCTCCATCATGGTGACAACAAATTTTATTAATAACTAAATCTCTGCTAATTCTCAACAAGAACTTTTGTACATGTATGAAAGAAATAATCGTAAACTGGTTTGTAAACTGGTTTCAGACTCAGTGTGGCTGGAAGTCAGTTGTAGTTTTTGTGTTCCTCTTTTTTCTGTTCTTGTTTCTCTGTCCTTCAGTGATTCTGCTTATCAGGTGTTCATCAGTCTCTCAATTCACTCACTTCTTTTCATTCAAGTGGACTATATTGGTGAACTAATGTAGTGAATAGTGAATGAGGGTATAGGGTGTGATTGTGAAAACAGCCTCTGAGTGTCGACTTTGAGCACTGTTAATTCACAGTATATTCCTGTAGGCTACTTTTATTTTCTACGGTATATTACTGTTTTAATGGAAAATGGTATAATATTGTCAGAATTTTACAGCAAGGGTTAACAGTGTACTGTTGTTATAATCCCTTTTTTCTTGTTTTTTTCCCAAACTCTAATAGATTAAATATTTCAGAATAATAGGCCTTAGTATGGTGCAGTTGAGAGTAAGACAGCCTATTGTAATTTCTCAAATGCATTTTGTCATTTGTTTGGTCTACTTTTTCATATTCTTTTTGTTTTTGCTCATGAGCTTCTGTAAGAATAAAATTGGAGATCTCTGCCTAATCTTGGATCCATGGCCAATAACATTTCCATCTCATTATCCCAGTTTTGACATCATTGTTTATTTAATATTTTTGGACTTTTGGAGTTATTTATCCTTCTCCAATCTATCTCTATAAAAAAATATTAAAACAAGATGGAGTGACCAGTATCATTGTTTTGCAAACAAAAATAATAATTCTTTGACATTTTGTGTCTATTTTTTTCTTTGCCAGAGAATAATTCTATCATGCCTTTAGCCCCTATAGTTGTCTAATATAATAGCCCCCACTATACCAAATCCAGCCTCAGTTTGAACTATGTAGTGAGTTGAGCACCCACTTCTCTGTATTTTCTTTTCTTATAGAGCTGGACTTGTACCTATTGAAAAAGCAGAGAGGGTTAGTTTAGCAGAGAATATAAAGAATTGCCATGAGACCAGTGAATAATCAGAATGAATAATGTTAATATATTATTTAACCAAATTTGACGCAGTCTCTAGAGTGTTCATTAGGTTTGTCACACCTGTGGTGCCGTAAGGGTCAGTTTCTTCTGTTTTTAGATTAGTGTCTGTTGACATGTTTTTCAGCCTTGCTGTCACTCAAAGGCCATTGCAGAGTGGAATATAGGCTCTGCTGTTTCTCTGTCTCTTCTCAGTTTGGGCTTTTGATCAATCCTGTAACAGTTTTGCATCTCAGGATTTGTCTTTGTTTTCAGGAAAAGTCTCAAGTGAAAGTTTCACCTTTTCCAGTCTTTGCATTAACTCAATCTTTCTGAGTCTTTTTGAACTTCAGGAGGGGAGCTGAGAACCCCTCACCCACTTCTCTCTTCTTCTCTCTGCATTCGTGTCTCTGCATTCATGTCTTTGCCCTTTGCCCTCTTGTTGCTTCCAGAGGACACTGAAAGATGAACACTCAGATCTGCATGAGTCAAATTGAACTTTTACATATAAGCTATTAGCTCTTTATATACATTCCACTTTTTTTTTTTAACCTGCATCTTTTCACTATTTCTTTTATATAAATATCTCACTGGTTGACCATAGCATTTCCCTCATTCTATTAATAAGCAGTTCTTCATTGCAGGAAAAAGCAAGCTAGTTCTGTTTTTCTATATCAGCAATAATATAACTCTGATGATCTGAGAATAATTCAATTAAATAATTTTCTCTATCATAAAATCAGACTTCAATCTTTCTTCTATATTTGCATGCTGTGTTCACAATAATCTAGCATGTTTCTCAACAATCATCAAGGAATTCCTCTTATTTTTTACTCTCATCAACTTCTGTAAAGTATTTTTGACTTTTGAAACTTGGTCACTCAATCTTGCTAACCTTCAGCACTGCACCAGTTATTTTTCTCCTAACACAAACTTATTAATCTGCAATGGAATACTTTTTCCACTCTGTCGTCAGGGATAATGAGATACAAATTTTAGACGTCTTCAGATATAATATATAATATATTAAGCACGTGCAATCTTATTTATATTCATCTATTAATATTCATCATTACATTTATTGATTAAATATCTTATTATTGTAACTTATTTTATACTACAATATTCTTCTAAGTTAATATCTTGAAAAAATTGTTTTCCCTTACTTTTCTTTCTTTCTTTTTTTTCTAATACACACCATTTCAGTCCCTTCATTCACAGGTCATTCACACGTTCTCTGTCCCTTCAAGCACCCAGGGTTAGAGGTCACTTATTTTCAACCACAGGCACAGTCACAGGATCCTACAGGCACACCAACATGATCTAACACACTTTTTTTTCCTTCTCTGTCAGATCTGAACAATACATTAAAATATTCACTCCTTAGTACAATGACACTTTTAACTATCCTATTCCTAGGATTTAGATAGCCTGAGCAGACCCTTGCACATGCATTCAAGGCGGTAACCGCTACCTAAACCTATAGACTTTTAAAACCTCTATTTTCCCAGCTTCACCTTAGCAGTCCTTCGTTAAAACTTTGTTTAACAAAGCGGTAACCGTGAGCTAACCATCTGTGCACATGCTATACTTCTCAAAGTAAACACAGATAAACCACTGATATCCTTATCAGTAAATACAAATCCTTGCGCCAAACCAGCAGTACCAGTATTCATAAAATCCTCACCGGATTGCATAAATAATGGTAAAACGCTATTGGGAGCTCCCCCGCGCCTTTACAAACTTCTTGACATACAAAGACAATGCATGCAATTTTTCTGACATCAAACATCACTTTTTAAGTTCTTTAAATTTGGAGAAGCTTGTCTTACCACATCCGGGCCACTGGTGACTAACACATACACCTTATTCAAAAGCAAAAACTGCTCACCTCAAAGTACAGCGGCCACTGTTGTCTGTGTCAGTCACCAGCGATCCCTTCGTGGCTCCTTCAGCTCCTAAGCCACGCCCCACGTTGGGCGCCATTTGTTGTGGTTAAATTCTTTTCAGGGGAATGACTTCAAAGATATTTGACATCAGAAAAAATTAGACTTTATTAACAAACAAAGCCGAGTGCCCCTCTGCAGAAAGACCCTCCAGAAAGGCCCTCCAGCAAACGTATATACCCTCTCCTTGTCCCAAACATGGTAATACATTCTATAGGTATTTTGAGAAATAGTTTTGTACCATGTGACATTACTGAAATAGAATTTTCTGCTGCAACAACACAGCTCTCAGGTTCCAAAGTCAAGCAAAAGTCATCCACAGACAAGGAAATAATAGTGTACAAAAACCAGTTAAATTACTTATTTTATAAATAATAAAATCTTCAACACCTTCCCTACAGCCCTTTAGGTATTTACAACACCACTGGTCACTATATGATAAAAGTGTGAAAATTAATCGTAAGAAATTTATATTAGTTCAAGTTTGCTCTGTGTAGATTTATTGTTCTGTTTCAGTGATGTTCTGTGACTAAATCTGAAGGGAAAAGATATCACCTATGGGGTCAAAGCCTGCTCCCCAATGGTTTCAGCTGACACTTTTGCAAGAGGCATATATACCCCTCGGGTCCCAGCAAGTTTTCACCAAGGTGGTAGGACCCAGCGAACCATTTCGGCCCTTTGCATACCTTGTTTATTCGTGTAGCCTGCCTTCCAGATAATCAATATGCACTTGCTTAGCATTTTATCCATTGGGTTATTATGGAATCAAACTAATCAAGAGTTCTAGACTTTGACAGGTTCTTCTTATTTGCTTTCATGTTACTATAGACAACTATGCCTAGGGTCTTGAAGTTCTATCACACCACATGTAGTCACTTACTTGACATATGTAACTCTTTAGGTATTTACAACACCACTGGTCACTATATGATAAAAGTGTGAAAATTAATCGTAAGAAATTTATATTAGTTCAAGTTTGCTCTGTGTGGATTTATTGTTTATTGTTCTGTTTCAGTGATGTTCTTTGACATTTTGAATTTTCTGAAGGGAAAATATATCACCTACGGGGTCAAAGCCAGTTCCCCAATGGTATCAGCTGCAGCTTTTGCAAGAGACATATATACCCCTCGGGTCCCAGCAAGTTTTCACCAAGGTGGTAGGACCCAGCGATCCATTTCTCCCCTTTGCATACCTTGTTTATTCGTGTAGCCTTCCCTACAGATAATCAATATGCACTTGCTTAGCATTTCTTCTATTGGGTTATTATGAAATCAAACTAATCAAGAGTTCTAGACTTTGACAGGTTTTTCTTATTTGCTTTCATGTTACTATAGACAACTATGCCTATGGTCTTGAAGTTCTATCACACCACATGTAGTCACTTACATGTATGCTTACTTGGCATATGTAACTCTTAAGGTATTTACAACACCACTGGTCACTATATGATAAAAGCGTGAAAATTAATCGTAAGAAATTTATTTTAGTTCAAGTTTGCTCTGTGTGGATGTATTGTTCTGTTCCAGTGATGTTCTTTGACTAAATCTGAAGGGAAAGGATATCACCTACGGGGTCAAAGCCTGTTCCCCAATGGTATCTGCTGAAGCTTTTGCAAGAGGCATATATACCCCTCGGGTCCCAGCAAGTTTTCACCAAGGTGGTAGGACCCAGCGATCCATTTCGGCCCTTTGCATACCTTGTTTATTCGTGTAGCCTGCCTTCCAGATAATCAATATGCACTTGCTTAGCATTTTATCCATTGGGTCATTATGGAATCAAACTAATCAAGAGTTCTAGACTTTGACAGGTTCTTCTTATTTGCTTTCATGTTACTATAGACAACTATGCCTAGGGTCTTGAAGTTCTATCACACCACATGTAGTCACTTACATGTATACTTACTTACTCTTTAGGTATTTACAACACCACTGGTCACTATATGATAAAAGTGTGAAAATTAATCATAAGAAATTTATATTAGTTCAAGTTTGCTCTGTGTGGATTTATTGTTTATTGTTCTGTTTCAGTGATGTTCTTTGACATTTTGAATTTTCTGAAGGGAAAATATATCACCTACGGGGTCAAAGCCAGTTCCCCAATGGTATCAGCTGCAGCTTTTGCAAGAGACATATATACCCCTCGGGTTCCAGCAAGTTTTCACCAAGGTAGTAGGACCCAGCGATCCATTTCTCCCCTTTGCATACCTTGTTTATTCGTGTAGCCTTCCCTACAGATAATCAATATGCACTTGCTTAGCATTTCTTCCATTGGGTTATTATGAAATCAAACTAATCAAGAGTTCTAGACTTTGACAGGTTTTTCTTATTTGCTTTCATGTTACTATAGACAACTATGCCTATGGTCTTGAAGTTCTATCACACCACATGTAGTCACTTACATGTATGCTTACTTGGCATATGTAACTCTTAAGGTATTTACAACACCACTGGTCACTATATGATAAAAGCGTGAAAATTAATCGTAAGAAATTTATTTTAGTTCAAGTTTGCTCTGTGTGGATGTATTGTTCTGTTCCAGTGATGTTCTTTGACTAAATCTGAAGGGAAAGGATATCACCTACGGGGTCAAAGCCTGTTCCCCAATGGTATCTGCTGAAGCTTTTGCAAGAGGCATATATACCCCTCGGGTCCCAGCAAGTTTTCACCAAGGTGGTAGGACCCAGCGATCCATTTCGGCCCTTTGCATACCTTGTTTATTCGTGTAGCCTGCCTTCCAGATAATCAATATGCACTTGCTTAGCATTTTATCCATTCGGTCATTATGGAATCAAACTAATCAAGAGTTCTAGACTTTGACAGGTTCTTCTTATTTGCTTTCATGTTACTATAGACAACTATGCCTAGGGTCTTGAAGTTCTATCACACCACATGTAGTCACTTACATGTATACTTACTTACTCTTTAGGTATTTACAACACCACTGGTCACTATTTGATAAAAGTGTGAAAATTAATCGTAACAAATTTATATTAGTTCAAGTTTGCTCTGTGTGGATTTATTGTTTATTGTTCTGTTTCAGTGATGTTCTTTGACATTTTGAATTTTCTGAAGGGAAAATATATCACCTACGGGGTCAAAGCCAGTTCCCCAATGGTATCAGCTGCAGCTTTTGCAAGAGACATATATACCCCTCGGGTTCCAGCAAGTTTTCACCAAGGTAGTAGGACCCAGTGATCCATTTCTCCCCTTTGCATACCTTGTTTATTCGTGTAGCCTTCCCTACAGATAATCAATATGCACTTGCTTAGCATTTCTTCTATTGGGTTATTATGAAATCAAACTAATCAAGAGTTCTAGACTTTGACAGGTTTTTCTTATTTGCTTTCATGTTACTATAGACAACTATGCCTATGGTCTTTAAGTTCTATCACACCACATGTAGTCACTTACATGTATGCTTACTTGGCATATGTAACTCTTAAGGTATTTACAACACCACTGGTCACTATATGATAAAAGTGTGAAAATTAATCGTAAGAAATTTATTTTAGTTCAAGTTTGCTCAGTGTGGATGTATTGTTCTGTTCCAGTGATGTTCTTTGACTAAATCTGAAGGGAAAAGATATCACCTACGGGGTCAAAGCCTGTTCCCCAATGGTATCTGCTGAAGCTTTTGCAAGAGGCATATATACCCCTCGGGTCCCAGCAAGTTTTCACCAAGGTGGTAGGACCCAGCGATCCATTTCGGCCCTTTGCATACCTTGTTTATTCGTGTAGCCTGCCTTCCAGATAATCAATATGCACTTGCTTAGCATTTTATCCATTGGGTTATTATGGAATCAAACTAATCAAGAGTTCTAGACTTTGACAGGTTCTTCTTATTTGCTTTCATGTTACTATAGACAACTATGCCTAGGGTCTTGAAGTTCTATCACACCACATGTAGTCACTTACATGTATGCTTACTTGACATATGTAACTCCTTAGGTATTTACAACACCACTGGTCACTATATGATAAAAGTGTGAAAATTAATCGTAAGAAATTTATATTAGTTCAAGTTTGCTCTGTGTAGATTTATTGTTCTGTTTCAGTGATGTTCTCTGACTAAATCTGAAGGGAAAAGATATCACCTATGGGGTCAAAGCCTGCTCCCCAGTGGTTTCTGCTGACACTTTTGCAAGAGGCATATATACCCCTCGGGTCCCAGCAAGTTTTCACCAAGGTGGTAGTACCCAGCGATCCATTTCGGCCCTTTGCATACCTTGTTTATTCGTGTAGCCTGCCTTCCAGATAATCAATATGCACTTGCTTAGCATTTTATCCATTGGGTTATTATGGAATCAAACTAATCAAGAGTTCTAGACTTTGACAGGTTCTTCTTATTTGCTTTCATGTTACTATAGACAACTATGCCTAGGGTCTTGAAGTTCTATCACACCACATGTAGTCACTTACATGTATACTTACTTACTCTTTAGGTATTTACAACACCACTGGTCAGTATATGATAAAAGTGTGAAAATTAATCGTAAGAAATTTATATTAGTTCAAGTTTGCTCTGTGTGGATTTATTGTTTATTGTTCTGTTTCAGTGATGTTCTTTGACATTTTGAATTTTCTGAAGGGAAAATATATCACCTACGGGGTCAAAGCCAGTTCCCCAATGGTATCAGCTGCAGCTTTTGCAAGAGACATATATACCCCTCGGGTTACAGCAAGTTTTCACCAAGGTAGTAGGACCCAGCGATCCATTTCTCCCCTTTGCATACCTTGTTTATTCGTGTAGCCTTCCCTACAGATAATCAATATGCACTTGCTTAGCATTTCTTCCATTGGGTTATTATGAAATCAAACTAATCAAGAGTTCTAGACTTTGACAGGTTCTTCTTATTTTATTTCATTTTACTATAGACAACTATGCCTAGGGTCTTGAAGTTCTATCACACCACATGTAGTCACTTACATTTATGCTTACTTGGCATATGTTATTCTTTAGGTATTTACAACACCACTGGTCACTACATGATAAAAGTGTGAAAATTAATCGTAAGAAGAAGTTTATATTAGTTCAAGTTTGCTCTGTGTGGATGTATTGTTCTGTTCCAGTGATTTTCTGTGACTAAATCTGAAGGGAAAAGATATAACCTATGGGGTCAAAGCCTGTTCCCCAATGATATCTGCTGAAGCTTTTGCAAGAGGCATATATACCCCTCGGGTCCAAGCAAGTTTTCACCAACAAGGTAGGACCTAGCGATCCATTTTGCCCCTTTGCATACCTTGTTTATTTGTGTTGCCTGCCCTCCAGATAATCAATATGCACTTGCTTAACATTTCTTCCATTGGGTTATTATGGAATCAAATGAATAAAGAGTTCTAGACTTTGACAGGTTCTTCTTATTTGCTTTCATGTTACTATAGACAACTATGCCTAGGGTCTTGAAGTTTTATCACACCACATGTAGTCACTTACATGAATGCTTACTTGGCATATGTAACTCTTTAGGTATTTACAACACCACTGGTCACTATATGATAAAAGTGTGAAAATTAATCGTAAGAAATTTATATTAGTTCAAGTTTGCTCTGTGTAGATTTATTGTTCTGTTTCAGTGATGTTCTCTGACTAAATCTGAAGGGAAAAGATATTACCTATGGGGTCAAAGCCTGCTCCCCAATGGTATCTGCTGACACTTTTGCAAGAGGCATATATACCCCTCGGGTCCCAGCAAGTTTTCACCAAGGTGGTAGGACCCAGCGATCCATTTCGGCCCTTTGCATACCTTGTTTATTCGTGTAGCCTGCCTTCCAGATAATCAATATGCACTTGCTTAGCATTTTATCCATTGGGTTATTATGGAATCAAACTAATCAAGAGTTCTAGACTTTGACAGGTTCTTCTTATTTGCTTTCATGTTACTATAGACAACTATGCCTAGGGTCTTGAAGTTCTATCACACCACATGTAGTCACTTACATGTATGCTTACTTGACATATGTAACGCCTTAGGTATTTACAACACCACTGGTCACTATATGATAAAAGTGTGAAAATTAATCGTAAGAAATTTATATTAGTTCAAGTTTGCTCTGTGTAGATTTATTGTTCTGTTTCAGTGATGTTCTGTGACTAAATCTGAAGGGAAAAGATATCACCTATGGGGTCAAAGCCTGCTCCCCAATGGTTTCTGCTGACACTTTTGCAAGAGGCATATATACCCCTCGGGTCCCAGCAAGTTTTCACCAAGGTGGTAGGACCCAGCGATCCATTTCGGCCCTTTGCATACCTTGTTTATTCGTGTAGCCTGCCTTCCAGATAATCAATATGCACTTGCTTAGCATTTTATCCATTGGGTTATTATGGAATCAAACTAATCAAGAGTTCTAGACTTTGACAGGTTCTTCTTATTTGCTTTCATGTTACTATAGACAACTATGCCTAGGGTCTTGAAGTTCTATCACACCACATGTAGTCACTTACATGTATACTTACTTACTCTTTAGGTATTTACAACACCACTGGTCACTATATGATAAAAGTGTGAAAATTAATCGTAAGAAATTTATATTAGTTCAAGTTTGCTCTGTGTGGATTTATTGTTTATTGTTCTGTTTCAGTGATGTTCTTTGACATTTTGAATTTTCTGAAGGGAAAATATATCACCTACGGGGTCAAAGCCAGTTCCCCAATGGTATCAGCTGCAGCTTTTGCAAGAGACATATATACCCCTCGGGTTCCAGCAAGTTTTCACCAAGGTAGTAGGACCCAGCGATCCATTTCTCCCCTTTGCATACCTTGTTTATTCGTGTAGCCTTCCCTACAGATAATCAATATGCACTTGCTTAGCATTTCTTCTATTGGGTTATTATGAAATCAAACTAATCAAGAGTTCTAGACTTTGACAGGTTTTTCTTATTTGCTTTCATGTTACTATAGACAACTATGCCTATGGTCTTGAAGTTCTATCACACCACATGTAGTCACTTACATGTATGCTTACTTGGCATATGTAACTCTTAAGGTATTTACAACACCACTGGTCACTATATGATAAAAGTGTGAAAATTAATCGTAAGAAATTTATTTTAGTTCAAGTTTGCTCTGTGTGGATGTATTGTTCTGTTTCAGTGATGTTCTTTGACTAAATCTGAAGGGAAAAGATATCACCTACGGGGTCAAAGCCTGTTCCCCAATGGTATCTGCTGAAGCTTTTGCAAGAGGCATATATACCCCTCGGGTCCCAGCAAGTTTTCACCAAGGTGGTAGGACCCAGCGATCCATTTCGGCCCTTTGCATACCTTGTTTATTCGTGTAGCCTGCCTTCCAGATAATCAATATGCATTTGCTTAGCATTTTATCCATTGGGTTATTATGGAATCAAACTAATCAAGAGTTCTAGACTTTGACAGGTTCTTCTTATTTGCTTTCATGTTACTATAGACAACTATGCCTAGGGTCTTGAAGTTCTATCACACCACATGTAGTCACTTACATGTATGCTTACTTGACATATGTAACTCCTTAGGTATTTACAACACCACTGGTCACTATATGATAAAAGTGTGAAAATTAATCGTAAGAAATTTATATTAGTTCAAGTTTGCTCTGTGTAGATTTATTGTTCTGTTTCAGTGATGTTCTCTGACTAAATCTGAAGGGAAAAGATATCACCTATGGGGTCAAAGCCTGCTCCCCAATGGTTTCTGCTGACACTTTGCAAGAGGCATATATACCCCTCGGGTCCCAGCAAGTTTTCACCAAGGTGGTAGTACCCAGCGATCCATTTCGGCCCTTTGCATACCTTGTTTATTCGTGTAGCCTGCCTTCCAGATAATCAATATGCACTTGCTTAGCATTTTATCCATTGGGTTATTATGGAATCAAACTAATCAAGAGTTCTAGACTTTGACAGGTTCTTCTTATTTGCTTTCATGTTACTATAGACAACTATGCCTAGGGTCTTGAAGTTCTATCACACCACATGTAGTCACTTACATGTATGCTTACTTGACATATGTAACTCCTTAGGTATTTACAACACCACTGGTCACTATATGATAAAAGTGTGAAAATTAATCGTAAGAAATTTATATTAGTTCAAGTTTGCTCTGTGTAGATTTATTGTTCTGTTTCAGTGATGTTCTCTGACTAAATTTGAAGGGAAAAGATATCACCTATGGGGTCAAAGCCTGCTCCCCAATGGTTTCTGCTGACACTTTTGCAAGAGGCATATATACCCCTCGGGTCCCAGCAAGTTTTCACCAAGGTGGTAGTACCCAGCGATCCATTTCGGCCCTTTGCATACCTTGTTTATTCGTGTAGCCTGCCTTCCAGATAATCAATATGCACTTGCTTAGCATTTTATCCATTGGGTTATTATGGAATCAAACTAATCAAGAGTTCTAGACTTTGACAGGTTCTTCTTATTTGCTTTCATGTTACTATAGACAACTATGCCTAGGGTCTTGAAGTTCTATCACACCACATGTAGTCACTTACATGTATACTTACTTGACATATGTACTCTTTAGGTATTTACAACACCACTGGTCACTATATGATAAAAGCGTGAAAATTAATCGTAAGAAATTTATATTAGTTCAAGTTTGCTCTGTGTAGATTTATTGTTCTGTTTCAGTGATGTTCTGTGACTAAATCTGAAGGGAAAAGATATCACCTATGGGGTCAAAGCCTGCTCCCCAATGGTTTCTGCTGACACTTTTGCAAGAGGCATATATACCCCTCGGGTCCCAGCAAGTTTTCACCAAGGTGGTAGGACCCAGCGATCCATTTCGGCCCTTTGCATACCTTGTTTATTCGTGTAGCCTGCCTTCCAGATAATCAATATGCACTTGCTTAGCATTTTATCCATTGGGTTATTATGGAATCAAACTAATCAAGAGTTCTAGACTTTGACAGGTTCTTCTTATTTGCTTTCATGTTACTATAGACAACTATGCCTAGGGTCTTGAAGTTCTATCACACCACATGTAGTCACTTACATGTATACTTACTTGACATATGTAACTCTTTAGGTATTTACAACACCACTGGTCACTATATGATAAAAGTGTGAAAATTAATCGTAAGAAATTTATATTAGTTCAAGTTTGCTCTGTGTGGATTTATTGTTTATTGTTCTGTTTCAGTGATGTTCTTTGACATTTTGAATTTTCTGAAGGGAAAATATATCACCTACGGGGTCAAAGCCAGTTCCCCAATGGTATCAGCTGCAGCTTTTGCAAGAGACATATATACCCCTCGGGTCCCAGCAAGTTTTCACCAAGGTGGTAGGACCCAGCGATCCATTTCTCCCCTTTGCATACCTTGTTTATTCGTGTAGCCTTTGTTGTGGTTAAATTCTTTTCAGGGGAATGACTTCAAAAATATTTGACATCAGAAAAAATTAGACTTTATTAACAAACAAAGCCGAGTGCCCCTCTGCAGAAAGACCCTCCAGAAAGGCCCTCCAGCAAACGTATATACCCTCTCCTTGTCCCAAACATGGTAATACATTCTATAGGTATTTTGAGAAATAGTTTTGTACCATGTGACATTACTGAAATAGAATTTTCTGCTGCAACAACACAGCTCTCAGGTTCCAAAGTCAAGCAAAAGTCACCCACAGACAAGGAAATAATAGTGTACAAAAACCAGTTAAATTACTTATTTTCTAAATAATAAAATCTTCAACATTCCCTCCTCTGAAACATCTTTCTCCATACATTTTCTTTCTTTCAGTTGTTTTTTCTTTTTCAATGGAGAAAGTAAAAGACTCGAATCCTCCCTAATCAACCATCAAACATTGTTACATGTGTATGGATGAAATTGGTTCAGCATTGTCTAATTGTCACAGTTATGTAGAATATGTCAAACACAAAAATCCCTTATACAGTTAAAAGTTCTCTTGCGGTGTAGATATCCTCTTCGACCCAGACACCCAGGATCTGGCTTATTCATTTTCTTCTTCATCCTTATCCGAGGAACTTCAATCAACGTCCAATGATTGTAAATCTTAATTTGGTTTATAAGCTCAAATATATGATTTGTTGCCCTCTCAAATTAGTTTTCATTATCTTCTTAATATGGGAAGTACACAACAGAAAAATAACCCTCTTTCAATATTGCAACTCCAAAAAACATTTCTAATTTTTTAAATCAAGCTTTCCTTAACTTTTTTTATTCAATTGTAAAGTCATTCTACTTTTTTCATGTAATTGTTTTCATTATTATAAAGGCAAATCATTATAATAAATCTCTGCTGATTATAGAAGAATAAATGATTTAGTTTGCATGTTTATTTCGCATAATCCATATGAATTTTGATTTAAAATAGGGCTGGGTAAAAATAACTTTTTCTCTTTTTTATTCGCTTCTTATATTTATGAAGGAACGTCAATTCACTTCTTTTTAAAGAATCAATTTTTTAGTCAGTCATGTTTTAGTTGATGTACAACCATAAAACTCACAATTTTCTTCGTTATAACGTTTTACATTTCAAATTCTGTCTACTTTATTACCAAATTTAAACAATAAATATTCTCACGTGTTGCAGCTTTTTCTCATTATAGCTCCTCAGTTCAAGCATACCTTAACTGAATACCTTTTCTTCCTTTCTACTAATTTCTAAATGAACTATCATGAACTAACTTAATTATGTCACATGTAATCACTCAAACTAAGAAAGCTTCAAGAGCAATGTTACATTTACTTCATAAAAGTCATTCTATGAACTCATTAGACAATTAGAAAAAATAACTCTCGAAAATAACTTTTTATACTATCCTACATATTCATTGTACGGTCATTTATTTCTCTGTATATCTAAGTTTTTTCCTTAACCTTTTCAAACATAAAGCATTATAACTTAATTATTGTTAAAACTTCCTTTTCTGTAATTTAAGTTTTTGCATACAATTAATGTTAATTTCAATTTTTCTAGAATGACTGCTAAACCATTATCTAAACTTATTTCTGATAGAATTTCAAATCTAAGGAATAATTCTTTGGTCTTAAATTTAATTACTTCTCTTGACCCTCCTCTGTTGATCTCATTGCCTTTACCCATCTCTATCTTGTTCATATAATCCATTACCAAGAGTTTTATTAGTCCTTCTGGTACTGATATATGGCCTATTTTTGTCACTGTTCCTTTCCTACCTTTATTTTTGTCGCAAATTTCTCTTGTATACAGTCAAAAATTGCAAAAAATGCCTTTTATTTAATTTTCCTTATTCTTTTTCCTTATTCTTAATTTAGCCGTTTAATTATTGTCCTTCCTTATTGTTTTAATCCCTCCCCCCTTGCGCAGGTGTGCATCCTGTGCATCTGGTTTGAGAATATTCAAAAGTATGTTTTTGTGCAATAACCTGTCATTCTTACCCCCCTCTGGTACCACCATATAGATTGTTCATAAGGCAATAATCTACATGGTATTGAACAGTCTATATGCTAAAACAATTTGTTTGTTATTGAATTTGAACAATTTCCATCTGAGGTGGTCGTTCTATTAGCACCATTCAAAATACATTTAATTAGTCAAATAGCATATTGAATCAAATCATAATTCAAATCATAAATGAAATCAAATATTTGTTAATAGTCAGTGTTAATATTTTCTTTAATTTTCAACTGTAGCCTTAAATTAATTATGTATACCCGTTTTATTGACAAATTACATTCGAGTACCCATTATGATCTATTTTAAAATGTCATTTAGGTCGATTTGTATTTTCCTTCATGACTTGTCTTAATTCGCACTGTGCTATGACAGTTACTTGAATTAGTCGCTTATTATTCATTATTTTCATTTGTTTTCTGATTTTTCATTATCGTTTTTACGTTGTTTTTGATATATTCTTTAATTCAATAATTTTTTCTCTTGTTGGGTTATTATTAAGTTGTTACTAGTGTATTCAAGGGCTTTAACATTAAATTTAAAGACAGTTTGATTGATGTTGACTATTGTTTGAACTTGTACTCATCTCTGTTGATTCTCTCTTCTTTGCACAACTCCTTGTGAGCTTTCCCACTTTCTGCAACTTTTCATTTAAAGTTCTTCTTTTTCCATTCATGTTGATCATTGTGAGTTGTTGTAATTGGCTTTTTCCTTTTCTCTCATTGGCAAGGGAAGGTCATTGCCAGCATGTCTTTGAAACCTCACTCGCTGTTGTGGGGGTTTCCTGGAGTCGTTTGGTGTATTTTAAGTTGAGAGCCATGGACTCAAATGTCACTTTGCTGATCAATGTTCAAGCTTCTTCCGAGATGACAAGGCACAGTCACTGGTTCTTTTTGTTTGAATCGTCCCAGAAACCTTCCTGGAATTGAACTGTTCTCATCTGTGAATGAAACCTTCATTATTTCTGTTAGTTCTGTTAGTGACAACAACATATTAGATCATCTGCTCATCTGCTCCATTGTCCTTCTTGGTGTCACCTGTAAAATGATCATGTGGGCTGAGTGGTGTTCTGGCCTCTTTTGTGTGTTTTCTGCTCATTAGCAGTAGGGCTTTACCCCTATATTATTTTTTACAATTAGTCAATTCAGCTCAGTTATCTCATTGTTTTGAGTCCCACTATCAGCATACTAGTTATCAGGCATCTTGGACAACACTCAACCCACTTTGCTAAAAGACAAAAGTTACAAGACAATATTTCAGACTTTTGACAAAACGTCAGCTCCTTCATGATATTCTGAAAAGAAATCAAATGTGTTATGCTCCATCATGATATTCTGAAAGGAAAGTCAGATGTGTTAGGCGCTGCGCAAAATGTAGTACTGTTTTGTTTTCTTTTGCAATTTTTTTTCATTTTCTTTTTTCTATTGTTACTACAGTTTTGACCAGGATTTTAAACAAATCCATCCATGGTCATTATTGGGCAGAATATGCCCTGTGGGCCCACATATGAAATTTAGATACAGCTGTAGGCAAAATAATTGATTTGCCTTAGTGTACACTCATTCATTCATAATCAGTCACTCATCGGCCATCACACATTCTTCTTCCGCAGGTTGTGCTCTAAATGCGGAACTTACAAATTTAGCTGTGGAATTCCAAAGGTCTGACAGACAACGTCACAACAGCTATTCAAACACTATTCAGAATTGTCAGTTATATTAATGCTTAGTTTACTACTGTTGTTATAATCCCTTTTTTCTTGTTTTTTTCCCAAACTCTAATAGATTAAATATTTCAGAATAATAGGCCTTAGTATGGTGCAGTTGAGAGTAAGACAGCCTATTGTAATTTCTCAAATGCATTTTGTCATTTGTTTGGTCTACTTTTTCATATTCTTTTTGTTTTTGCTCATGAGCTTCTGTAAGAATAAAATTGGAGATCTCTGCCTAATCTTGGATCCATGGCCAATAACATTTCCATCTCATTATCCCAGTTTTGACATCATTGTTTATTTAATATTTTTGGACTTTTGGAGTTATTTATCCTTCTCCAATCTATCTCTATAAAAAATTATTAAAACAAGATGGAGTGACCAGTATCATTGTTTTGCAAACAAAAATAATAATTCTTTGACATTTTGTGTCTATTTTTTTCTTTGCCAGAGAATAATTCTATCATGCCTTTAGCCCCTATAGTTGTCTAATATAATAGCCCCCACTATACCAAATCCAGCCTCAGTTTGAACTATGTAGTGAGTTGAGCACCCACTTCTCTGTATTTTCTTTTCTTATAGAGCTGGACTTGTACCTATTGAAAAAGCAGAGAGGGTTAGTTTAGCAGAGAATATAAAGAATTGCCATGAGACCAGTGAATAATCAGAATGAATAATGTTAATATATTATTTAACCAAATTTGACGCAGTCTCTAGAGTGTTCATTAGGTTTGTCACACCTGTGGTGCCGTAAGGGTCAGTTTCTTCTGTTTTTAGATTAGTGTCTGTTGACATGTTTTTCAGCCTTGCTGTCACTCAAAGGCCATTGCAGAGTGGAATATAGGCTCTGCTGTTTCTCTGTCTCTTCTCAGTTTGGGCTTTTGATCAATCCTGTAACAGTTTTGCATCTCAGGATTTGTCTTTGTTTTCAGGAAAAGTCTCAAGTGAAAGTTTCACCTTTTCCAGTCTTTGCATTAACTCAATCTTTCTGAGTCTTTTTGAACTTCAGGAGGGGAGCTGAGAACCCCTCACCCACTTCTCTCTTCTTCTCTCTGCATTCGTGTCTCTGCATTCATGTCTTTGCCCTTTGCCCTCTTGTTGCTTCCAGAGGACACTGAAAGATGAACACTCAGATCTGCATGAGTCAAATTGAACTTTTACATATAAGCTATTAGCTCTTTACATTCCACTTTTTTTTTTAACCTGCATCTTTTCACTATTTCTTTTATATAAAAATCTCACTGGTTGACCATAGCATTTCCCTCATTCTATTAATAAGCAGTTCTTCATTGCAGGAAAAAGCAAGCTAGTTCTGTTTTTCTATATCAGCAATAATATAACTCTGATGATCTGAGAATAATTCAATTAAATAATTTTCTCTATCATAAAATCAGACTTCAATCTTTCTTCTATATTTGCATGCTGTGTTCACAATAATCTAGCATGTTTCTCAACAATCATCAAGGAATTCCTCTTATTTTTTACTCTCATCAACTTCTGTAAAGTATTTTTGACTTTTGAAACTTGGTCACTCAATCTTGCTAACCTTCAGCACTGCACCAGTTATTTTTCTCCTAACACAAACTTATTAATCTGCAATGGAATACTTTTTCCACTCTGTCGTCAGGGATAATGAGATACAAATTTTAGACGTCTTCAGATATAATATATAATATATTAAGCACGTGCAATCTTATTTATATTCATCTATTAATATTCATCATTACATTTATTGATTAAATATCTTATTATTGTAACTTATTTTATACTACAATATTCTTCTAAGTTAATATCTTGAAAAAATTGTTTTCCCTTACTTTTCTTTCTTTCTTTTTTTTCTAATACACACCATTTCAGTCCCTTCATTCACAGGTCATTCACACGTTCTCTGTCCCTTCAAGCACCCAGGGTCAGAGGTCACTTATTTTCAACCACAGGCACAGTCACAGGATCCTACAGGCACACCAACATGATCTAACACACTTTTTTTTCCTTCTCTGTCAGATCTGAACAATACATTAAAATATTCACTCCTTAGTACAATGACACTTTTAACTATCCTATTCCTAGGATTTAGATAGCCTGAGCAGACCCTTGCACATGCATTCAAGGCGGTAACCGCTACCTAAACCTATAGACTTTTAAAACCTCTATTTTCCCAGCTTCACCTTAGCAGTCCTTCGTTAAAACTTTGTTTAACAAAGCGGTAACCGTGAGCTAACCATCTGTGCACATGCTATACTTCTCAAAGTAAACACAGATAAACCACTGATATCCTTATCAGTAAATACAAATCCTTGCGCCAAACCAGCAGTACCAGTATTCATAAAATCCTCACCGGATTGCATAAATAATGGTAAAACGCTATTGGGAGCTCCCCCGCGCCTTTACAAACTTCTTGACATACAAAGACAATGCATGCAATTTTTCTGACATCAAACATCACTTTTTAAGTTCTTTAAATTTGGAGAAGCTTGTCTTACCACATCCGGGCCACTGGTGACTAACATATACACCTTATTCAAAAGCAAAAACTGCTCACCTCAAAGTACAGCGGCCACTGTTGTCTGTGTCAGTCACCAGCGATCCCTTCGTGGCTCCTTCAGCTCCTAAGCCACGCCCCACGTTGGGCGCCATTTGTTGTGGTTAAATTCTTTTCAGGGGAATGACTTCAAAGATATTTGACATCAGAAAAAATTAGACTTTATTAACAAACAAAGCCGAGTGCCCCTCTGCAGAAAGACCCTCCAGAAAGGCCCTCCAGCAAACGTATATACCCTCTCCTTGTCCCAAACATGGTAATACATTCTATAGGTATTTTGAGAAATAGTTTTGTACCATGTGACATTACTGAAATAGAATTTTCTGCTGCAACAACACAGCTCTCAGGTTCCAAAGTCAAGCAAAAGTCACCCACAGACAAGGAAATAATAGTGTACAAAAACCAGTTAAATTACTTATTTTATAAATAATAAAATCTTCAACACCTTCCCTACAGCCCTTTAGGTATTTACAACACCACTGGTCACTATATGATAAAAGTGTGAAAATTAATCGTAAGAAATTTATATTAGTTCAAGTTTGCTCTGTGTAGATTTATTGTTCTGTTTCAGTGATGTTCTGTGACTAAATCTGAAGGGAAAAGATATCACCTATGGGGTCAAAGCCTGCTCCCCAATGGTTTCTGCTGACACTTTTGCAAGAGGCATATATACCCCTCGGGTCCCAGCAAGTTTTCACCAAGGTGGTAGGACCCAGCGATCCATTTCGGCCCTTTGCATACCTTGTTTATTCGTGTAGCCTGCCTTCCAGATAATCAATATGCACTTGCTTAGCATTTTATCCATTGGGTTATTATGGAATCAAACTAATCAAGAGTTCTAGACTTTGACAGGTTCTTCTTATTTGCTTTCATGTTACTATAGACAACTATGCCTAGGGTCTTGAAGTTCTATCACACCACATGTAGTCACTTACTTGACATATGTAACTCTTTAGGTATTTACAACACCACTGGTCACTATATGATAAAAGTGTGAAAATTAATCGTAAGAAATTTATATTAGTTCAAGTTTGCTCTGTGTGGATTTATTGTTTATTGTTCTGTTTCAGTGATGTTCTTTGACATTTTGAATTTTCTGAAGGGAAAATATATCACCTACGGGGTCAAAACCAGTTCCCCAATGGTATCAGCTGCAGCTTTTGCAAGAGACATATATACCCCTCGGGTCCCAGCAAGTTTTCACCAAGGTGGTAGGACCCAGCGATCCATTTCTCCCCTTTGCATACCTTGTTTATTCGTGTAGCCTTCCCTACAGATAATCAATATGCACTTGCTTAGCATTTCTTCTATTGGGTTATTATGAAATCAAACTAATCAAGAGTTCTAGACTTTGACAGGTTTTTCTTATTTGCTTTCATGTTACTATAGACAACTATGCCTATGGTCTTGAAGTTCTATCACACCACATGTAGTCACTTACATGTATGCTTACTTGGCATATGTAACTCTTAAGGTATTTACAACACCACTGGTCACTATATGATAAAAGCGTGAAAATTAATCGTAAGAAATTTATTTTAGTTCAAGTTTGCTCTGTGTGGATGTATTGTTCTGTTCCAGTGATGTTCTTTGACTAAATCTGAAGGGAAAGGATATCACCTACGGGGTCAAAGCCTGTTCCCCAATGGTATCTGCTGAAGCTTTTGCAAGAGGCATATATACCCCTCGGGTCCCAGCAAGTTTTCACCAAGGTGGTAGGACCCAGCGATCCATTTCGGCCCTTTGCATACCTTGTTTATTCGTGTAGCCTGCCTTCCAGATAATCAATATGCACTTGCTTAGCATTTTATCCATTGGGTCATTATGGAATCAAACTAATCAAGAGTTCTAGACTTTGACAGGTTCTTCTTATTTGCTTTCATGTTACTATAGACAACTATGCCTAGGGTCTTGAAGTTCTATCACACCACATGTAGTCACTTACATGTATACTTACTTACTCTTTAGGTATTTACAACACCACTGGTCACTATATGATAAAAGTGTGAAAATTAATCATAAGAAATTTATATTAGTTCAAGTTTGCTCTGTGTGGATTTATTGTTTATTGTTCTGTTTCAGTGATGTTCTTTGACATTTTGAATTTTCTGAAGGGAAAATATATCACCTACGGGGTCAAAGCCAGTTCCCCAATGGTATCAGCTGCAGCTTTTGCAAGAGACATATATACCCCTCGGGTTCCAGCAAGTTTTCACCAAGGTAGTAGGACCCAGCGATCCATTTCTCCCCTTTGCATACCTTGTTTATTCGTGTAGCCTTCCCTACAGATAATCAATATGCACTTGCTTAGCATTTCTTCTATTGGGTTATTATGAAATCAAACTAATCAAGAGTTCTAGACTTTGACAGGTTTTTCTTATTTGCTTTCATGTTACTATAGACAACTATGCCTATGGTCTTGAAGTTCTATCACACCACATGTAGTCACTTACATGTATGCTTACTTGGCATATGTAACTCTTAAGGTATTTACAACACCACTGGTCACTATATGATAAAAGTGTGAAAATTAATCGTAAGAAATTTATTTTAGTTCAAGTTTGCTCTGTGTGGATGTATTGTTCTGTTCCAGTGATGTTCTTTGACTAAATCTGAAGGGAAAAGATATCACCTACGGGGTCAAAGCCTGTTCCCCAATGGTATCTGCTGAAGCTTTTGCAAGAGGCATATATACCCCTCAGGTCCCAGCAAGTTTTCACCAAGGTGGTAGGACCCAGCGATCCATTTCGGCCCTTTGCATACCTTGTTTAATCGTGTAGCCTGCCTTCCAGATAATCAATATGCAATTGCTTAGCATTTTATCTATTGGGTTATTATGGAATCAAACTAATCAAGAGTTCTAGACTTTGACAGGTTCTTCTTATTTGCTTTCATGTTACTATAGACAACTATGCCTAGGGTCTTGAAGTTCTATCACACCACATGTAGTCACTTACATGTATGCTTACTTGACATATGTAACTCCTTAGGTATTTACAACACCACTGGTCACTATATGATAAAAGTGTAAAAAAAATTAATCGTAAGAAATTTATATTAGTTCAAGTTTGCTCTGTGTAGATTTATTGTTCTGTTTCAGTGATGTTCTCTGACTAAATCTGAAGGGAAAAGATATCACCTATGGGGTCAAAGCCTGCTCCCCAATGGTTTCTGCTGACACTTTGCAAGAGGCATATATACCCCTCGGGTCCCAGCAAGTTTTCACCAAGGTGGTAGTACCCAGCGATCCATTTCGGCCCTTTGCATACCTTGTTTATTCGTGTAGCCTGCCTTCCAGATAATCAATATGCACTTGCTTAGCATTTTATCCATTGTGTTATTATGGAATCAAACTAATCAAGAGTTCTAGACTTTGACAGGTTCTTCTTATTTGCTTTCATGTTACTATAGACAACTATGCCTAGGGTCTTGAAGTTCTATCACACCACATGTAGTCACTTAAATGTATGCTTACTTGACATATATAACTCCTTAGGTATTTACAACACCACTGGTCACTATATGATAAAAGTGTGAAAATTAATCGTAAGAAATTTATATTAGTTTAAGTTTGCTCTGTGTGGATTTATTTTTCTGTTTCAGTGATGTTCTCTGACTAAATCTGAAGGGAAAAGATATCACCTATGGGGTCAAAGCCTGCTCCCCAATGGTTTCTGCTGACACTTTGCAAGAGGCATATATACCCCTCGGGTCCCAGCAAGTTTTCACCAAGGTGGTAGTACCCAGCGATCCATTTCGGCCCTTTGCATACCTTGTTTATTCGTGTAGCCTGCCTTCCAGATAATCAATATGCACTTGCTTAGCATTTTATCCATTGTGTTATTATGGAATCAAACTAATCAAGAGTTCTAGACTTTGACAGGTTCTTCTTATTTGCTTTCATGTTACTATAGACAACTATGCCTAGGGTCTTGAAGTTCTATCACACCACATGTAGTCACTTACATGTATACTTACTTACTCTTTAGGTATTTACAACACCACTGGTCACTATATGATAAAAGTGTGAAAATTAATCGTAAGAAATTTATATTAGTTCAAGTTTGCTCTGTGTGGATTTATTGTTTATTGTTCTGTTTCAGTGATGTTCTTTGACATTTTGAATTTTCTGAAGGGAAAATATATCACCTACGGGGTCAAAGCCAGTTCCCCAATGGTATCAGCTGCAGCTTTTGCAAGAGACATATATACCCCTCGGGTTCCAGCAAGTTTTCACCAAGGTAGTAGGACCCAGCGATCCATTTCTCGCCTTTGCATACCTTGTTTATTCGTGTAGCCTTCCCTACAGATAATCAATATGCACTTGCTTAGCATTTCTTCCATTGGGTTATTATGAAATCAAACTAATCAAGAGTTCTAGACTTTGACAGGTTCTTCTTATTTTATTTCATTTTACTATAGACAACTATGCCTAGGGTCTTGAAGTTCTATCACACCACATGTAGTCACTTACATTTATGCTTACTTGGCATATGTTATTCTTTAGGTATTTACAACACCACTGGTCACTACATGATAAAAGTGTGAAAATTAATCGTAAGAAGAAGTTTATATTAGTTCAAGTTTGCTCTGTGTGGATGTATTGTTCTGTTCCAGTGATTTTCTGTGACTAAATCTGAAGGGAAAAGATATCACCTATGGGGTCAAAGCCTGTTCCCCAATGATATCTGCTGAAGCTTTTGCAAGAGGCATATATACCCCTCGGGTCCAAGCAAGTTTTCACCAACAAGGTAGGACCTAGCGATCCATTTTGCCCCTTTGCATACCTTGTTTATTTGTGTTGCCTGCCCTCCAGATAATCAATATGCACTTGCTTAACATTTCTTCCATTGGGTTATTATGGAATCAAATGAATAAAGAGTTCTAGACTTTGACAGGTTCTTCTTATTTGCTTTCATGTTACTATAGACAACTATGCCTAGGGTCTTGAAGTTCTATCACACCACATGTATTCACTTACATGAATGCTTACTTGGCATATGTAACTCTTTAGGTATTTACAACACCACTGGTCACTATATGATAAAAGTGTGAAAATTAATCGTAAGAAATTTATATTAGTTCAAGTTTGCTCTGTGTAGATTTATTGTTCTGTTTCAGTGATGTTCTCTGACTAAATCTGAAGGGAAAAGATATTACCTATGGGGTCAAAGCCTGCTCCCCAATGGTATCTGCTGACACTTTTGCAAGAGGCATATATACCCCTTGGGTCCCAGCAAGTTTTCACCAAGGTGGTAGGACCCAGCGATCCATTTCGGCCCTTTGCATACCTTGTTTATTCGTGTAGCCTGCCTTCCAGATAATCAATATGCACTTGCTTAGCATTTTATCCATTGGGTTATTATGGAATCAAACTAATCAAGAGTTCTAGACTTTGACAGGTTCTTCTTATTTGCTTTCATGTTACTATAGACAACTATGCCTAGGGTCTTGAAGTTCTATCACACCACATGTAGTCACTTACATGTATACTTACTTGACATATGTAACTCTTTAGGTATTTACAACACCACTGGTCACTATATGATAAAAGTGTGAAAATTAATCGTAAGAAATTTATATTAGTTCAAGTTTGCTCTGTGTGGATTTATTGTTTATTGTTCTGTTTCAGTGATGTTCTTTGACATTTTGAATTTTCTGAAGGGAAAATATATCACCTACGGGGTCAAAGCCAGTTCCCCAATGGTATCAGCTGCAGCTTTTGCAAGAGACATATATACCCCTCGGGTCCCAGCAAGTTTTCACCAAGGTGGTAGGACCCAGCGATCCATTTCTCCCCTTTGCATACCTTGTTTATTCGTGTAGCCTTCCCTACAGATAATCAATATGCACTTGCTTAGCATTTCTTCCATTGGGTTATTATGAAATCAAACTAATCAAGAGTTCTAGACTTTGACAGGTTTTTCTTATTTGCTTTCATGTTACTATAGACAACTATGCCTATGGTCTTGAAGTTCTATCACACCACATGTAGTCACTTACATGTATGCTTACTTGGCATATGTAACTCTTAAGGTATTTACAACACCACTGGTCACTATATGATAAAAGCGTGAAAATTAATCGTAAGAAATTTATTTTAGTTCAAGTTTGCTCTGTGTGGATGTATTGTTCTGTTCCAGTGATGTTCTTTGACTAAATCTGAAGGGAAAAGATATCACCTACGGGGTCAAAGCCTGTTCCCCAATGGTATCTGCTGAAGCTTTTGCAAGAGGCATATATACCCCTCGGGTCCCAGCAAGTTTTCACCAAGGTGGTAGGACCCAGCGATCCATTTCGGCCCTTTGCATACCTTGTTTATTCGTGTAGCCTGCCTTCCAGATAATCAATATGCACTTGCTTAGCATTTTATCCATTGGGTCATTATGGAATCAAACTAATCAAGAGTTCTAGACTTTGACAGGTTCTTCTTATTTGCTTTCATGTTACTATAGACAACTATGCCTAGGGTCTTGAAGTTCTATCACACCACATGTAGTCACTTACATGTATACTTACTTACTCTTTAGGTATTTACAACACCACTGGTCACTATATGATAAAAGTGTGAAAATTAATCGTAAGAAATTTATATTAGTTCAAGTTTGCTATGTGTGGATTTATTGTTTATTGTTCTGTTTCAGTGATGTTCTTTGACATTTTGAATTTTCTGAAGGGAAAATATATCACCTACGGGGTCAAAGCCAGTTCCCCAATGGTATCAGCTGCAGCTTTTGCAAGAGACATATATACCCCTCGGGTTCCAGCAAGTTTTCACCAAGGTAGTAGGACCCAGCGATCCATTTCTCCCCTTTGCATACCTTGTTTATTCGTGTAGCCTTCCCTACAGATAATCAATATGCACTTGCTTAGCATTTCTTCTATTGGGTTATTATGAAATCAAACTAATCAAGAGTTCTAGACTTTGACAGGTTTTTCTTATTTGCTTTCATGTTACTATAGACAACTATGCCTATGGTCTTGAAGTTCTATCACACCACATGTAGTCACTTACATGTATGCCTACTTGGCATATGTAACTCTTAAGGCATTTACAACACCACTGGTCACTATATGATAAAAGTGTGAAAATTAATCGTAAGAAATTTATTTTAGTTCAAGTTTGCTCTGTGTGGATGTATTGTTCTGTTCCAGTGATGTTCTTTGACTAAATCTGAAGGGAAAAGATATCACCTACGGGGTCAAAGCCTGTTCCCCAATGGTATCTGCTGAAGCTTTTGCAAGAGGCATATATACCCCTCGGGTCCCAGCAAGTTTTCACCAAGGTGGTAGGACCCAGCGATCCATTTCGGCCCTTTGCATACCTTGTTTATTCGTGTAGCCTGCCTTCCAGATAATCAATATGCACTTGCTTAGCATTTTATCCATTGGGTTATTATGGAATCAAACTAATCAAGAGTTCTAGACTTTGACAGGTTCTTCTTATTTGCTTTCATGTTACTATAGACAACTATGCCTAGGGTCTTGAAGTTCTATCACACCACATGTAGTCACTTACATGTATGCTTACTTGACATATGTAACTCCTTAGGTATTTACAACACCACTGGTCACTATATGATAAAAGTGTGAAAATTAATCGTAAGAAATTTATATTAGTTCAAGTTTGCTCTGTGTAGATTTATTGTTCTGTTTCAGTGATGTTCTCTGACTAAATCTGAAGGGAAAAGATATCACCTATGGGGTCAAAGCCTGCTCCCCAATGGTTTCTGCTGACACTTTGCAAGAGGCATATATACCCCTCGGGTCCCAGCAAGTTTTCACCAAGGTGGTAGTACCCAGCGATCCATTTCGGCCCTTTGCATACCTTGTTTATTCGTGTAGCCTGCCTTCCAGATAATCAATATGCACTTGCTTAGCATTTTATCCATTGGGTTATTATGGAATCAAACTAATCAAGAGTTCTAGACTTTGACAGGTTCTTCTTATTTGCTTTCATGTTACTATAGACAACTATGCCTAGGGTCTTGAAGTTCTATCACACCACATGTAGTCACTTACATGTATGCTTACTTGACATATGTAACTCCTTAGGTATTTACAACACCACTGGTCACTATATGATAAAAGTGTGAAAATTAATCGTAAGAAATTTATATTAGTTCAAGTTTGCTCTGTGTAGATTTATTGTTCTGTTTCAGTGATGTTCTGTGACTAAATCTGAAGGGAAAAGATATCACCTATGGGGTCAAAGCCTGCTCCCCAATGGTTTCTACTGACACTTTTGCAAGAGGCATATATACCCCTCGGGTCCCAGCAAGTTTTCACCAAGGTGGTAGTACCCAGCGATCCATTTCGGCCCTTTGCATACCTTGTTTATTCGTGTAGCCTGCCTTCCAGATAATCAATATGCACTTGCTTAGCATTTTATCCATTGGGTTATTATGGAATCAAACTAATCAAGAGTTCTAGACTTTGACAGGTTCTTCTTATTTGCTTTCATGTTACTATAGACAACTATGCCTAGGGTCTTGAAGTTCTATCACACCACATGTAGTCACTTACATGTATACTTACTTGACATATGTACTCTTTAGGTATTTACAACACCACTGGTCACTATATGATAAAAGCGTGAAAATTAATCGTAAGAAATTTATATTAGTTCAAGTTTGCTCTGTGTAGATTTATTGTTCTGTTTCAGTGATGTTCTGTGACTAAATCTGAAGGGAAAAGATATCACCTATGGGGTCAAAGCCTCCTCCCCAATGGTTTCTGCTGACACTTTTGCAAGAGGCATATATACCCCTCGGGTCCCAGCAAGTTTTCACCAAGGTGGTAGGACCCAGCGATCCATTTCGGCCCTTTGCATACCTTGTTTATTCGTGTAGCCTGCCTTCCAGATAATCAATATGCACTTGCTTAGCATTTTATCCATTGGGTTATTATGGAATCAAACTAATCAAGAGTTCTAGACTTTGACAGGTTCTTCTTATTTGCTTTCATGTTACTATAGACAACTATGCCTAGGGTCTTGAAGTTCTATCACACCACATGTAGTCACTTACATGTATACTTACTTGACATATGTAACTCTTTAGGTATTTACAACACCACTGGTCACTATATGATAAAAGTGTGAAAATTAATCGTAAGAAATTTATATTAGTTCAAGTTTGCTCTGTGTGGATTTATTGTTTATTGTTCTGTTTCAGTGATGTTCTTTGACATTTTGAATTTTCTGAAGGGAAAATATATCACCTACGGGGTCAAAGCCAGTTCCCCAATGGTATCAGCTGCAGCTTTTGCAAGAGACATATATACCCCTCGGGTCCCAGCAAGTTTTCACCAAGGTGGTAGGACCCAGCGATCCATTTCTCCCCTTTGCATACCTTGTTTATTCGTGTAGCCTTTGTTGTGGTTAAATTCTTTTCAGGGGAATGACTTCAAATATATTTGACATCAGAAAAAATTAGACTTTATTAACAAACAAAGCCGAGTGCCCCTCTGCAGAAAGACCCTCCAGAAAGGCCCTCCAGCAAACGTATATACCCTCTCCTTGTCCCAAACATGGTAATACATTCTATAGGTATTTTGAGAAATAGTTTTGTACCATGTGACATTACTGAAATAGAATTTTCTGCTGCAACAACACAGCTCTCAGGTTCCAAAGTCAAGCAAAAGTCACCCACAGACAAGGAAATAATAGTGTACAAAAACCAGTTAAATTACTTATTTTCTAAATAATAAAATCTTCAACATTCCCTCCTCTGGGGCTTATTTAAGCCCCACATTCGCTATCCTTTCCAGAGTGTAGTTTCAAAATCCAGTCCCCTCAGTTATACTACCTTAGTGACTAAATTAAGTCACTCATTCTTATTTTTAATGACTGAAATTATGCCACCATACTCCGGAGGAGCAATCGAGCCAAACATCTTTCTCCATACATTTTCTTTCTTTTAGTTGTTTTTTCTTTTTCAATGGAGAAAGTAAAAGACTCGAATCCTCCCTAATCAACCATCAAACATTGTTACATGTGTATGGATGAAATTGGTTCAGCATTGTCTAATTGTCACAGTTATGTAGAATATGTCAAACACAAAAATCCCTTATACAGTTAAAAGTTCTCTTGCGGTGTAGATATCCTCTTCGACCCAGACACCCAGGATCTGGCTTATTCATTTTCTTCTTCATCCTTATCCGAGGTACTTCAATCAACGTCCAATGATTGTAAATCTTAATTTGGTTTATAAGCTCAAATATATGATTTGTTGCCCTCTCAAATTAGTTTTCATTATCTTCTTAATATGGGAAGTACACAACAGAATAATAACCCTCTTTCAATATTGCAACTCCAAAAAACATTTCTAATTTTTTAAATCAAGCTTTCCTTAACTTTTTTTATTCAATTGTAAAGTCATTCTACTTTTTTCATGTAATTGTTTTCATTATTATAAAGGCAAATCATTATAATAAATCTCTGCTGATTATAGAAGAATAAATGATTTAGTTTGCATGTTTATTTCGCATAATCCATATGAATTTTGATTTAAAATAGGGCTGGGTAAAAATAACTTTTTCTCTTTTTTATTCACTTCTTATATTTATGAAGGAACGTCAATTCACTTCTTTTTAAAGAATCAATTTTTTAGTCAGTCATGTTTTAGTTGATGTACAACCATAACACTCACAATTTTCTTCGTTATAACGTTTTACATTTCAAATTCTGTCTACTTTATTACCAAATTTAAACAATAAATATTCTCACGTGTTGCAGCTTTTTCTCATTATAGCTCCTCAGTTCAAGCATACCTTAACTGAATACCTTTTCTTCCTTTCTACTAATTTCTAAATGAACTATCATGAACTAACTTAATTATGTCACATGTAATCACTCAAACTAAGAAAGCTTCAAGAGCAATGTTACATTTACTTCATAAAAGTCATTTAATGAACTCATTAGACAATTAGAAAAAATAACTCTCGAAAATAACTTTTTATACTATCCTACATATTCATTGTACGGTCATTTATTTCTCTGTATATCTAAGTTTTTTCCTTAACCTTTTCAAACATAAAGCATTATAACTTAATTATTGTTAAAACTTCCTTTTCTGTAATTTAAGTTTTTGCATACAATTAATGTTAATTTCAATTTTTCTAGAATGACTGCTAAACCATTATCTAAACTTATTTCTGATAGAATTTCAAATCTAAGGAATAATTCTTTGGTCTTAAATTTAATTACTTCTCTTGACCCTCCTCTGTTGATCTCATTGCCTTTACCCATCTCTATCTTGTTCATATAATCCATTACCAAGAGTTTTATTAGTCCTTCTGGTACTGATATATGGCCTATTTTTGTCACTGTTCCTTTCCTACCTTTATTTTTGTCGCAAATTTCTCTTGTATACAGTCAAAAATTGCAAAAAATGCCTTTTATTTAATTTTCCTTATTCTTTTTCCTTATTCTTAATTTAGCCGTTTAATTATTGTCCTTCCTTATTGTTTTAATCCCTCCCCCCTTGCGCAGGTGTGCATCCTGTGCATCTGGTTTGAGAATATTCAAAAGTATGTTTTTGTGCAATAACCTGTCATTCTTACCCCCCTCTGGTACCACCATATAGATTGTTCATAAGGCAATAATCTACATGGTATTGAACAGTCTATATGCTAAAACAATTTGTTTGTTATTGAATTTGAACAATTTCCATCTGAGGTGGTCGTTCTATTAGCACCATTCAAAATACATTTAATTAGTCAAATAGCATATTGAATCAAATCATAATTCAAATCATAAATGAAATCAAATATTTGTTAATAGTCAGTGTTAATATTTTCTTTAATTTTCAACTGTAGCCTTAAATTAATTATGTATACCCGTTTTATTGACAAATTACATTCGAGTACCCATTATGATCTATTTTAAAATGTCATTTAGGTCGATTTGTATTTTCCTTCATGACTTGTCTTAATTCGCACTGTGCTATGACAGTTACTTGAATTAGTCGCTTATTATTCATTATTTTCATTTGTTTTCTGATTTTTCATTATCGTTTTTACGTTGTTTTTGATATATTCTTTAATTCAATAATTTTTTCTCTTGTTGGGTTATTATTAAGTTGTTACTAGTGTATTCAAGGGCTTTAACATTAAATTTAAAGACAGTTTGATTGATGTTGACTATTGTTTGAACTTGTACTCATCTCTGTTGATTCTCTCTTCTTTGCACAACTCCTTGTGAGCTTTCCCACTTTCTGCAACTTTTCATTTAAAGTTCTTCTTTTTCCATTCATGTTGATCATTGTGAGTTGTTGTAATTGGCTTTTTCCTTTTCTCTCATTGGCAAGGGAAGGTCATTGCCAGCATGTCTTTGAAACCTCACTCGCTGTTGTAGGGGTTTCCTGGAGTCGTTTGGTGTATTTTAAGTTGAGAGCCATGGACTCAAATGTCACTTTGCTGATCAATGTTCAAGCTTCTTCCGAGATGACAAGGCACAGTCACTGGTTCTTTTTGTTTGAATCGTCCCAGAAACCTTCCTGGAATTGAACTGTTCTCATCTGTGAATGAAACCTTCATTATTTCTGTTAGTTCTGTTAGTGACAACAACATATTAGATCATCTGCTCATCTGCTCCATTGTCCTTCTTGGTGTCACCTGTAAAATGATCATGTGGGCTGAGTGGTGTTCTGGCCTCTTTTGTGTGTTTTCTGCTCATTAGCAGTAGGGCTTTACCCCTATATTATTTTTTACAATTAGTCAATTCAGCTCAGTTATCTCATTGTTTTGAGTCCCACTATCAGCATACTAGTTATCAGGCATCTTGGACAACACTCAACCCACTTTGCTAAAAGACAAAAGTTACAAGACAATATTTCAGACTTTTGACAAAACGTCAGCTCCTTCATGATATTCTGAAAAGAAATCAAATGTGTTATGCTCCATCATGATATTCTGAAAGGAAAGTCAGATGTGTTAGGCGCTGCGCAAAATGTAGTACTGTTTTGTTTTCTTTTGCAATTTTTTTTCATTTTCTTTTTTCTATTGTTACTACAGTTTTGACCAGGATTTTAAACAAATCCATCCATGGTCATTATTGGGCAGAATATGCCCTGTGGGCCCACATATGAAATTTAGATACAGCTGTAGGCAAAATAATTGATTTGCCTTAGTGTACACTCATTCATTCATAATCAGTCACTCATCGGCCATCACACATTCTTCTTCCGCAGGTTGTGCTCTAAATGCGGAACTTACAAATTTAGCTGTGGAATTCCAAAGGTCTGACAGACAACGTCACAACAGCTATTCAAACACTATTCAGAATTGTCAGTTATCTTAATGCTTAGTTTACTACTGTTGTTATAATCCCTTTTTTCTTGTTTTTTTCCCAAACTCTAATAGATTAAATATTTCAGAATAATAGGCCTTAGTATGGTGCAGTTGAGAGTAAGACAGCCTATTGTAATTTCTCAAATGCATTTTGTCATTTGTTTGGTCTACTTTTTCATATTCTTTTTGTTTTTGCTCATGAGCTTCTGTAAGAATAAAATTGGAGATCTCTGCCTAATCTTGGATCCATGGCCAATAACATTTCCATCTCATTATCCCAGTTTTGACATCATTGTTTATTTAATATTTTTGGACTTTTGGAGTTATTTATCCTTCTCCAATCTATCTCTATAAAAAATTATTAAAACAAGATGGAGTGACCAGTATCATTGTTTTGCAAACAAAAATAATAATTCTTTGACATTTTGTGTCTATTTTTTTCTTTGCCAGAGAATAATTCTATCATGCCTTTAGCCCCTATAGTTGTCTAATATAATAGCCCCCACTATACCAAATCCAGCCTCAGTTTGAACTATGTAGTGAGTTGAGCACCCACTTCTCTGTATTTTCTTTTCTTATAGAGCTGGACTTGTACCTATTGAAAAAGCAGAGAGGGTTAGTTTAGCAGAGAATATAAAGAATTGCCATGAGACCAGTGAATAATCAGAATGAATAATGTTAATATATTATTTAACCAAATTTGATGCAGTCTCTAGAGTGTTCATTAGGTTTGTCACACCTGTGGTGCCGTAAGGGTCAGTTTCTTCTGTTTTTAGATTAGTGTCTGTTGACATGTTTTTCAGCCTTGCTGTCACTCAAAGGCCAATGCAGAGTGGAATATAGGCTCTGCTGTTTCTCTGTCTCTTCTCAGTTTGGGCTTTTGATCAATCCTGTAACAGTTTTGCATCTCAGGATTTGTCTTTGTTTTCAGGAAAAGTCTCAAGTGAAAGTTTCACCTTTTCCAGTCTTTGCATTAACTCAATCTTTCTGAGTCTTTTTGAACTTCAGGAGGGGAGCTGAGAACCCCTCACCCACTTCTCTCTTCTTCTCTCTGCATTCGTGTCTCTGCATTCATGTCTTTGCCCTTTGCCCTCTTGTTGCTTCCAGAGGACACTGAAAGATGAACACTCAGATCTGCATGAGTCAAATTGAACTTTTACATATAAGCTATTAGCTCTTTATATACATTCCACTTTTTTTTTTAACCTGCATCTTTTCACTATTTCTTTTATATAAAAATCTCACTGGTTGACCATAGCATTTCCCTCATTCTATTAATAAGCAGTTCTTCATTGCAGGAAAAAGCAAGCTAGTTCTGTTTTTCTATATCAGCAATAATATAACTCTGATGATCTGAGAATAATTCAATTAAATAATTTTCTCTATCATAAAATCAGACTTCAATCTTTCTTCTATATTTGCATGCTGTGTTCACAATAATCTAGCATGTTTCTCAACAATCATCAAGGAATTCCTCTTATTTTTTACTCTCATCAACTTCTGTAAAGTATTTTTGACTTTTGAAACTTGGTCACTCAATCTTGCTAACCTTCAGCACTGCACCAGTTATTTTTCTCCTAACACAAACTTATTAATCTGCAATGGAATACTTTTTCCACTCTGTCGTCAGGGATAATGAGATACAAATTTTAGACGTCTTCAGATATAATATATAATATATTAAGCACGTGCAATCTTATTTATATTCATCTATTAATATTCATCATTACATTTATTGATTAAATATCTTATTATTGTAACTTATTTTATACTACAATATTCTTCTAAGTTAATATCTTGAAAAAATTGTTTTCCCTTACTTTTCTTTCTTTCTCTTTTTTCTAATACACACCATTTCAGTCCCTTCATTCACAGGTCATTCACACGTTCTCTGTCCCTTCAAGCACCCAGGGTCAGAGGTCACTTATTTTCAACCACAGGCACAGTCACAGGATCCTACAGGCACACCAACATGATCTAACACACTTTTTTTTCCTTCTCTGTCAGATCTGAACAATACATTAAAATATTCACTCCTTAGTACAATGACACTTTTAACTATCCTATTCCTAGGATTTAGATAGCCTGAGCAGACCCTTGCACATGCATTCAAGGCGGTAACCGCTACCTAAACCTATAGACTTTTAAAACCTCTATTTTCCCAGCTTCACCTTAGCAGTCCTTCGTTAAAACTTTGTTTAACAAAGCGGTAACCGTGAGCTAACCATCTGTGCACATGCTATACTTCTCAAAGTAAACACAGATAAACCACTGATATCCTTATCAGTAAATACAAATCCTTGCGCCAAACCAGCAGTACCAGTATTCATAAAATCCTCACCGGATTGCATAAATAATGGTAAAACGCTATTGGGAGCTCCCCCGCGCCTTTACAAACTTCTTGACATACAAAGACAATGCATGCAATTTTTCTGACATCAAACATCACTTTTTAAGTTCTTTAAATTTGGAGAAGCTTGTCTTACCACATCCGGGCCACTGGTGACTAACACATACACCTTATTCAAAAGCAAAAACTGCTCACCTCAAAGTACAGCGGCCACTGTTGTCTGTGTCAGTCACCAGCGATCCCTTCGTGGCTCCTTCAGCTCCTAAGCCACGCCCCACGTTGGGCGCCATTTGTTGTGGTTAAATTCTTTTCAGGGGAATGACTTCAAAGATATTTGACATCAGAAAAAATTAGACTTTATTAACAAACAAAGCCGAGTGCCCCTCTGCAGAAAGACCCTCCAGAAAGGCCCTCCAGCAAACGTATATACCCTCTCCTTGTCCCAAACATGGTAATACATTCTATAGGTATTTTGAGAAATAGTTTTGTACCATGTGACATTACTGAAATAGAATTCCCTTTCGTGGTCACTCCGAGTTACGTCGGATGACGACGATTGGGGTTTCGCTTAGAAAGCCTCTCACCTTCGAGTATATAAAACGAGCCAATGGCAATGAAATGCCATGGGTCTGCGGAATTTGCATAGCGTATCTCCGCCCACCGCAGGGGGTATATAAGGAAGTACGCTGCAATATGCAGATATGTTTTCGCTTCGGAGCCAAGTTCAGTACTTCACTCCACAAGCCCTTTGAGTGTCATCTCAAATCTCTTCGAGACGAGCGGCTCTTCAGTGTGTTTGTGTGACGGCGCTTTCCAGCGAGATCGCATTTCCTGCTGCTGATTTGTGCAGTAATCTGCCGACAGTGAGTGTGTTTCTCCCTGGGCGCTTCAGCACTCTGCTGAGCTTTTCCACTCTCTAAAAGAGCTGCACGCGGCACGTCTTTTTCAAGACGGTTCGCCCGTGTATTTTCTGGATGTGTGTGCGCACTGTGCGGTCATCTGCCTAACGGTCGCGAGCGCTGTTTTGCGTGTTGGGCTTAATCACGCTTGGCAGCGCTCGTTGATGAGTCATGTTTTCTTTGCAAAAAAAAGAAACTAAAAAAAAAAAAGAAAAAGAAGGGAACATGACCATCGCGATGTTTATAGATCAAGACTCAATGATCTCCATGTGAGTAGAGTCCCCTCTGCCACACCCCAATTTATCTCTTCCTCGAGAAGGGATACTTTGGCTGGTGGCCAGGGTGATCTGAGGGTTTGGTGTGGCACAACAACCGACGAGTCAATTCCTCGGGCCACACCCCCCTCCACATCGCAGACCATGCACTCACAGCATCACAAGGTGGGCTTGATTCCTCTGGAAAGGAAGTTTCGCATCGCTGCCGGGACCGATCCAGAGCTGTCAGCCATGCTTTCCCGGGCAGCTGAAAGCATCGGCTGGAGTGGCCCCGCCCTCCCCCCGAGCGCTGTAAGCTTCTCCCGGACGTGCATCAGGACGCCTGCGCTGCGCGAGACTCCACGTGACTTTCGCGGCTCGCGGGTGTCCTCCGCCTTCGCTGCTTTCGATCGCACGGTGATCATGGTCTGTATGTTCCCCGTCACTATCGTGGCACGGTCATGCAGTACTGTGTGTCGCCTGCGCCTTCGATGCAGTGCTGTCCCGGGAGTTCTGTCGAACCGGCCGCAGTGGAACGCTAGTCCTTCCCTGGCCAACCCTGGCAGAACGCGGAAAATTTTAACCACGCCCCTATGCTGGGACGCTATGCCTCCCATGCCCGGCCTGGTTGTTCCGCCGCGCACACTACTGACCTCGCTCTCGGGCGACATCGGTACCTGCGTGATCCTGGGTCAGGTGATGTCCACTATGTGGTCCAGACATGGGCTTAGCCAGGTTGATGTGGTAGGGTCTGAGAATTAATTTTCTCAGCTCCCCCATGTCCCAGGCTGAGCTCTTTGGCGGTGTGGCTTCGGCCACCTGAAGCAGACTCAGGTTCTGTACCAATGGTCATCCATCCGTGCGGTCTCCTTAGTCTTCTTCCCGCCAAGGCCCCCTCCATGCGGCTGCTCCCCTCGGGCCTTCACCAGCTCTGAGTAGGAGGAAGTCGCAGGAGGGTGGCGCTGCCCGTCTCCGCCCCTTAGACTGCCACGTCAGTCTAAGCAGCACCCTTGAGGCGGGCAGCCTGGTCGGCGGTGTGGTTGAGGACTGCGCCCAACAGTCTTCGATCACTCCAGAAGCGGACTGAGGCTATGCACTGACGGTCATCCGTTGGTGTGGTCTGCTTAGTCCGCTTCCCGCCGACGCCACCTCCATGCGGCTCCTTCCCTCGAGCCTTCACCGGTCCGAGCACGAGGAGGTCGCTGGAGGCTGGCACCGCCTGTCTCTGCCCCTTAGCCGGCTAACACCTGGCTAAGCAGCACTCCTGAGATGGGCAGCTTGGAGTTAGGGCTCAGTTCTTCGGGGAGTTGGGAGCAGGACCACTCCTTCCCCCAGTGGAGGGCTGGGGGAGAATCTTGTTCTAAAGAACTGATGCTCTTTCTCTGAGCTTTAAGAGGCAGTGGATGACAGCACGCGCCGCCCACGGGCCACGCTCCTCTCATCCCCCCTCTGTCGCCAGACCCCTGCCAGAGCACGCCCCCGTGGGACGCGCGCCCTCCCCTGGCCTCCTCTGGCAGGATGCGGTTTATGACCGTGCCCCCGCACAGGGCCGCTATGCCACCCTCGCCGGTGCCGGTCATTCCGCCTCGCTGCCCCACCGACGGTACGTCTGTGGTTCGTATGACCCCGCTGGTGCACTTTCTGGAGGCCTGGCTAGAGCTTCCCAGACTGTCCCGCTGGGTCGCGAGAACCATTAGATTCGGCTACGCGATTCAGTTTGCGATATCTCCTCCCCGCTTCAGGGGAGTCCGCTTCACTATGGTCGGGGGCAATGCCCCTGTCTTGAGAGCGGAGGTCGCCACCCTACTGGTGAAGGGTGCGATCGAGATTGTCCCTCCAGCCGAGATGAAGTCCGGCTTCTACAGCCCCTACTTCATTGTACCCAAGAAGTCCGGTGGGTTACGGCCAATCCTCGACCTGCGCGTCTTGAACCGCTCCCTTCACAGGCTGCCGTTCAAGATGTTAACGGCCAAACACATCCTCCAGTGTGTACGGCCGCAGGATTGGTTTGCAGCGATCGACCTGAAGGACGCCTACTTCCATGTCTCCATTTTACCTCGACACAGACCGTTTCTACGGTTTGCTTTCGAGAGGCAGGCATACCAGTACGCGGTTCTCCCTTTCGGGCTAGCCCTGTCTCCTCGCGTCTTTACGAAGGTCGTCGAGGCAGCCCTTGTTCCCCTCCGGGAACACGGGGTTCGCATCCTGAACTATCTCGACGACTGGCTAATCCTAGCTCACTCTCGAGGCCAGGTTTGCGAACACAGGGACCTAGTGCTCCGGCACTTAGCTCGTCTGGGCCTTCGGGTCAACTGGGAGAAGAGCAAACTCTGCCCCGTGCAGAGGATCTCTTTTCTCGGTATGGAGATCGACTCGGTCGCCATGTGCGCGCAGCTTACGAGCGAGCGCGCGCAGTCACTGCTGACTTGTCTTCGCCAATTCGAGGGCAAGAGTGCGGTTCCACTGAAACTATTTCAGAGGCTCCTGGGGCATATGGCATCCGCAGCCGCAGTAACGCCGCTGGGATTGCTTCATATGAAACTGCTTCAGCTTTGGCTTCGCGATCGAGTCCTGAGGTGGGCATGGCAACACGGCACGCTCCAAGTCCCAGTGACTCCAGCCTGCCGTCAGACCTTCACCCCGTGGACGAACCTCAAGTTTCTACGGGCCGGAGTGCCCTTAGAGCGAGTTTCCCGGCATGTTGTTGTATCAACAGATGCCTCCACCACGGGCTGGGGCGCCATGTGCAATGGTCATGCTGCCGCGGGCTCCTGGACAGGACCCCAGCGCCTTTGGCATGTCAATTGCCTCGAGTTGCTGGCTGTACGTCTCGCCCTGCACCGCTTCCATGCGCTGCTCAGGGGTCAGCACGTACTAGTCCGATCAGACAATACCGCAACAGTAGCGTACATCAACCAACAAGGTGGTCTACGCTCCCGCCGTATGTCGCAACTCGCTCGCCACCTCCTCATATGGAGTCAGAAGCATCTGAGGTCGCTTCGAGCCATTTATATCCCGGGACACCTGAACCAGGCGGCCGACGAGCTGTCTCGAGTTCGGCCTCTCGCTGGAGAATGTCGGCTCCATCCCCAGACGGTCCAGCTGATTTGGGATCAGTTCGGCGACGCACAGGTAGACCTGTTTGCCTCCCACGACTCGTCCCATTGCGACCTGTTTTATTCCCTGACCGAGGGCACGCTCGGCACGGATGCACTGGCGCACAGCTGGCCGCGGGGCCTATGCAAGTATGCGTTTTCCCCAGTGAGCCTTCTTGCGCAGACCTTGCGCAAGATCAGGGAGGACGAGGAGCAGGTCATTTTGGTTGGTCAATTCCTCTGAGGAAGGACCTCCTTTCTCAGGGACGGGGCACCCTTTGGCACCCTCATCCCGATCTTTGGAACCTCCACGTGTGGCTCCTGGACGGGACGAGGCAGGTTTGAGTACCTTACCACCTGCGGTGGTGGCTACCATCACTTCCGCTAGAGCACCGTCCACGAGACATGCCTATGCGTTGAAGTGGAACCTCTTCGTCAACTGGTGTTCTTCTAAACGAAGAACCCACGAAATGCCCGATCAGTGTCGTGCTTTCCTTCCTGCAAGAAGGGTTGGAGTGAAGGCTGTCTCCCTCCACCCTGAAAGTGTATGTTGCCGCCATTGCCGCACATCACGAAGCAGTTGATGGTAAGTCTTTTGGGGAAGCACAACCTGATCGTCAGGTTCCTGAGGGGAGCGAGGAGACTAAATCCTCCTCGTCCTCCCCTCGTACCTTCTTGGGACCTCTCAGTGGTTCTAACTGCCCTGCAGAGTGCTCCATTTGAGCCTTTACAGTCAGCGGAGCTTAAGTTCCTGTCTATGTAGACAGCGCTCCTGGTTGCATTGGCCTCCATCAAGAGGGTAGGGGACCTGCAGGCATTTTCGGTTGACGAAGCGTGCCTGGAATTCGGGCCGGCTAACTCTCACGTGATCCTGAGACCCCGGCTTGGATACGTGCCCAAGGTTCCTACCACAACCTTTCGAGAACAGGTAGTGAACCTGCAAGCGCTGCCCTTGGAGGAGGCAGACCCAGCCTTGGCACTGCTCTGTCCAGTACGCGCCCTTCGTGCTTACGTAGACAGAACGCGGTGTTTCAGGACCTCAGACCAGCTCTTTGTCTGTTATGGTGGGAAGCTGAAGGGAAAGGCTCTCTCAAAGCAAAGGTTATCTCACTGGATAGTGGATACGATTGCTTTGGCATACCAGCAGCAAGGTCGTCAATGCCCCCTTGGTGTGAAAGCCCACTCCACTCGTAGTGTGGCTTCTTCTTGGGCTCTAGCGCATGGCACCTCGCTAACAGACATTTGTAGAGCTGCAGGCTGGGCGACACCCAACACATTCGAGAGATTCTATAATCTCCGAGTAGAGCCAGTTTCTTCTCATGTACTCGCTTCAACCAGCCGGTACTAGATTCTGCTCAGGTGTCTTCGCTTGCTCGCCATTCCTCTCCACGGACGGGATACGTGCGATCATCTTCTCAGGTGAGTCTGATAAGCTCTGAGTTCCTCCAGCACTGGTTACGTCAACGCCTGAGTTATGCCACTCTTGCGCTTGACTAGGTGCCTCCATGTGCATGGTCCCCCCTTTGGGCGACCCCCACATGTGTATTCCACTGTAAGTCTCTTTTGAGCGTGTGTCTTTCCCTTGGCAAGCCACCTTGCCACCCCTGGGGTTTAAATATTCCACCTGCGGCTGGACACCTCAGTGATACCCCATATGCATCCCTCTGGGTCATATGTGTCTCTCAAGTCCCCCCCTTAATGGTTGGGCATAATTGCATATTTCTCCTGAGATATGCTTCCCAGTGTACCTTGGTATTCCTGTGTTAAGTAGGACTCCTTCGTTCGTGCTATTCTCACAACAGGGAGCTCAGACTTACGCAGGGCACTGGATGACAGCCGAGGTGGCGTGATTAGACTGGAACCCCAATCGTCGTCATCCGACGTAACTCGGAGTGACCACGAAAGGGAACGTCTCGTTACGGATGTAACCCTCGTTCCCTGAGTAGGGAACGGAGACGTTACGTCTTCCTGCCACTTCCGCTGTATCGCTGAAAAACGCCTGAGTTCAGTCTCGGCTCCTGAGCGAAGACATATCTTCATATTGCAGCGTACTTCCTTATATACCCCCTGCGGTGGGCGGAGATACGCTATGCAAATTCCGCAGACCCATGGAATTTCATTGCCATTGGCTCGTTTTATATACTCGAAGGTGAGAGGCTTTCTAAGCGAAACCCCAATCGTCGTCATCCGACGTAACGTCTCCGTTCCCTACTCAGGGAACGAGGGTTACATCCGTAACCGAGACGTTTTCTGCTGCAACAACACAGCTCTCAGGTTCCAAAGTAAAGCAAAAGTCACCCACAGACAAGGAAATAATAGTGTACAAAAACCAGTTAAATTACTTATTTTCTAAATAATAAAATCTTCAACACCTTCCCTACAGATAATCAATATGCACTTGCTTAGCATTTCTTCCATTGGGTTATTATGAAATCAAACTAATCAAGAGTTCTAGACTTTGACAGGTTTTTCTTATTTGCTTTCATGTTACTATAGACAACTATGCCTATGGTCTTGAAGTTCTATCACACCACATGTAGTCACTTACATGTACGCTTACTTGGCATATGTAACTCTTAAGGTATTTACAACACCACTGGTCACTATATGATAAAAGCGTGAAAATTAATCGTAAGAAATTTATTTTAGTTCAAGTTTGCTCTGTGTGGATGTATTGTTCTGTTCCAGTGATGTTCTGTGACTAAATCTGAAGGGAAAAGATATCACCTATGGGGTCAAAGCCTGTTCCCCAATGGTATCTGCTGACACTTTTGCAAGAGACATATATACCCCTCGGGTCCCAGCAAGTTTTCACCAAGGTGGTAGGACCCAGCGATCCATTTCGGCCCTTTGCATACCTTGTTTATTCGTGTAGCCTGCCTTCCAGATAATCAATATGCACTTGCTTAGCATTTTATCCATTGGGTTATTATGGAATTAAACTAATCAAGAGTTCTAGACTTTGACAGGTTCTTCTTATTTGCTTTCATGTTACTATAGACAACTATGCCTAGGGTCTTGAAGTTCTATCACACCACATGTAGTCACTTACATGTAAGCTTACTTGACATATGTAACGCCTTAGGTATTTACAACACCACTGGTCACTATATGATAAAAGTGTGAAAATTAATCGTAAGAAATTTATATTAGTTCAAGTTTGCTCTGTGTATATTTATTGTTCTGTTTCAGTGATGATCTGTGACTAAATCTGAAGGGAAAAGATATCACCTATGGGGTCAAAGCCTGCTCCCCAATGGTTTCTGCTGACACTTTTGCAAGAGGCATATATACCCCTCGGGTCCCAGCAAGTTTTCACCAAGGTGGTAAGACCCAGCGATCCATTTCGGTCCTTTGCATACCTTGTTTATTCGTGTAGCCTGCCTTCCAGATAATCAATATGCACTTGCTTAGCATTTTATCCATTGGGTTATTATGGAATCAAACTAATCAAGAGTTCTAGACTTTGACAGGTTCTTCTTATTTGCTTTCATGTTACTATAGACAACTATGCCTAGGGTCTTGAAGTTCTATCACACCACATGTAGTCACTTACATGTATACTTACTTACTCTTTAGGTATTTACAACACCACTGGTCACTATATGATAAAAGTGTGAAAATTAATCGTAAGAAATTTATATTAGTTCAAGTTTGCTCTGTGTGGATTTATTGTTTATTGTTCTGTTTCAGTGATGTTCTTTGACATTTTGAATTTTCTGAAAGTAAAATATATCACCTACGGGGTCAAAGCCAGTTCCCCAATGGTATCAGCTGCAGCTTTTGCAAGAGACATATATACCCCTCGGGTCCCAGCAAGTTTTCACCAAGGTAGTAGGACCCAGCGATCCATTTCTCCCCTTTGCATACCTTGTTTATTTGTGTAGCCTTCCCTACAGATAATCAATATGCACTTGCTTAGCATTTTATCCATTGGGTTATTATGGAATCAAACTAATCAAGAGTTCTAGACTTTGACAGGTTCTTCTTATTTGCTTTCATGTTACTATAGACAACTATGCCTAGGGTCTTGAAGTTCTATCACACCACATGTTGTCACTTACATGTATGCTTACTTGACATATGTAACTCCTTAGGTATTTACAACACCACTGGTCACTATATGATAAAAGCGTGAAAATTAATCGTAAGAAATTTATATTAGTTCAAGTTTGCTCTGTGTGGATTTATTGTTCTGTTTCAGTGATGTTCTGTGACTAAATCTGAAGGGAAAAGATATCACCTATGGGGTCAAAGCCTGCTCCCCAATGGTTTCTGCTGACACTTTTGCAAGAGGCATATATACCCCTCGGGTCCCAGCAAGTTTTCACCAAGGTGGTAGGACCCAGCGATCCATTTCGGCCCTTTGCATACCTTGTTTATTCGTGTAGCCTGCCTTCCAGATAATCAATATGCACTTGCTTAGCATTTTATCCATTGGGTTATTATGGAATCAAACTAATCAAGAGTTCTAGACTTTGACAGGTTCTTCTTATTTGCTTTCATGTTACTATAGACAACTATGCCTAGGGTCTTGAAGTTCTATCACACCACATGTAGTCACTTACATGTATGCTTACTTGACATATGTAACGCCTTAGGTATTTACAACACCACTGGTCACTATATGATAAAAGTGTGAAAATTAATCGTAAGAAATTTATATTACTTCAAGTTTGCTCTGTGTGGATTTATTGTTTATTGTTCTGTTTCAGTGATGTTCTTTGACATTTAGAATTTTCTGAAGGGAAAATTTATCACCTACGGGGTCAAAGCCAGTTCCCCAATGGTATCAGCTGCAGCTTTTGCAAGAGACATATATACCCCTCGGGTCCCAGCAAGTTTTCACCAAGGTAGTAGGACCCAGCGATCCATTTCTCCCCTTTGCATACCTTGTTTATTTGTGTAGCCTTCCCTACAGATAATCAATATGCACTTGCTTAGCATTTCTTCTATTGGGTTATTATGAAATCAAACTAATCAAGAGTTCTAGACTTTGACAGGTTTTTCTTATTTGCTTTCATGTTACTATAGACAACTATGCCTATGGTCTTGAAGTTCTATCACACCACATGTAGTCACTTACATGTATGCTTACTTGGCATATGTAACTCTTAAGGTATTTACAACACCACTGGTCACTATATGATAAAAGCGTGAAAATTAATCGTAAGAAATTTATTTTAGTTCAAGTTTGCTCTGTGTGGATGTATTGTTCTGTTCCAGTGATGTTCTTTGACTAAATCTGAAGGGAAAAGATATCACCTACGGGGTCAAAGCCTGTTCCCCAATGGTATCTGCTGAATCTTTTGCAAGAGGCATATATACCCCTCGGGTCCCAGCAAGTTTTCACCAAGGTGGTAGGACCCAGCGATCCATTTCGGCCCTTTGCATACCTTGTTTATTCGTGTAGCCTGCCTTCCAGATAATCAATATGCACTTGCTTAGCATTTTATCCATTGGGTTATTATGGAATCAAACTAATCAAGAGTTCTAGACTTTGACAGGTTCTTCTTATTTGCTTTCATGTTACTATAGACAACTATGCCTAGGGTCTTGAAGTTCTATCACACCACATGTAGTCACTTACATGTATGCTTACTTGACATATGTAACTCCTTAGGTATTTACAACACCACTGGTCACTATATGATAAAAGTGTGAAAATTAATCGTAAGAAATTTATATTAGTTTAAGTTTGCTCTGTGTGGATTTATTGTTCTGTTTCAGTGATGTTCTGTGACTAAATCTGAAGGGAAAAGATATCACCTATGGGGTCAAAGCCTGCTCCCCAATGGTATCTGCTGACACTTTTGCAAGAGGCATATATACCCCTCGGGTCCCAGCAAGTTTTCACCAAGGTGGTAGGACCCAGCGATCCATTTCGGCCCTTTGCATACCTTGTTTATTCGTGTAGCCTGCCTTCCAGATAATCAATATGCACTTGCTTAGCATTTTATCCATTGGGTTATTATGGAATCAAACTAATCAAGAGTTCTAGACTTTGACAGGTTCTTCTTATTTGCTTTCATGTTACTATAGACAACTATGCCTAGGGTCTTGAAGTTCTATCACACCACATGTAGTCACTTACATGTATGCTTACTTGACATATGTAACGCCTTAGGTATTTACAACACCACTGGTCACTATATGATAAAAGTGTGAAAATTAATCGTAAGAAATTTATATTAGTTCAAGTTTGCTCTGTGTAGATTTATTGTTCTGTTTCAGTGATGTTCTGTGACTAAATCTGAAGGGAAAAGATATCACCTATGGGGTCAAAGCCTGCTCCCCAATGGTTTCTGCTGACACTTTTGCAAGAGGCATATATACCCCTCGGGTCCCAGCAAGTTTTCACCAAGGTGGTAGGACCCAGCGATCCATTTTGTCCCTTTGCGTACCTTGTTTATTCGTGTAGCCTGCCTTCCAGATAATCAATATGCACTTGCTTAGCATTTTATCCAGTGGGTTATTATGGAATCAAACTAATCAAGAGTTCTAGACTTTGACAGGTTCTTCTTATTTGCTTTCATGTTACTATAGACAACTATGCCTAGGGTCTTGAAGTTCTATCACACCACATGTAGTCACTTACATGTATACTTACTTGACATATGTACTCTTTAGGTATTTACAACACCACTGGTCACTATATGATACTGTAAAAGTGTGAAAATTAATCGTAAGAAATTTATATTAGTTCAAGTTTGCTCTGTGTATATTTATTGTTCTGTTTCAGTGATGTTCTGTGATTAAATCTGAAGGGAAAAGATATCACCTATGGGGTCAAAGCCTGCTCCCCAATGGTTTCTGCTGACACTTTTGCAAGAGGCATATATACCCCTCGGGTCCCAGCAAGTTTTCACCAAGGTGGTAGGACCCAGCGATCCATTTCGGCCCTTTGCATACCTTGTTTATTCGTGTAGCCTGCCTTCCAGATAATCAATATGCACTTGCTTAGCATTTTATCCATTGGGTTATTATGGAATCAAACTAATCAAGAGTTCTAGACTTTGACAGGTTCTTCTTATTTGCTTTCATGTTACTATAGACAACTATGCCTAGGGTCTTGAAGTTCTATCACACCACATGTAGTCACTTACATGTATACTTACTTACTCTTTAGGTATTTACAACACCACTGGTCACTATATGATAAAAGTGTGAAAATTAATCGTAAGAAATTTATATTAGTTCAAGTTTGCTCTGTGTGGATTTATTGTTTATTGTTCTGTTTCAGTGATGTTCTTTGACATTTTGAATTTTCTTAAGGGAAAATGTATCACCTACGGGGTCAAAGCCAGTTCCCCAATGGTATCAGCTGCAGCTTTTGCAAGAGACATATATACCCCTCGGGTCCCAGCAAGTTTTCACCAAGGTAGTTGGACCCAGCGATCCATTTCTCCCCTTTGCATACCTTGTTTATTCGTGTAGCCTTCCCTACAGATAATCAATATGCACTTGCTTAGCATTTCTTCTATTGGGTTATTATGAAATCAAACTAATCAAGAGTTCTAGACTTTGACAGGTTTTTCTTATTTGCTTTCATGTTACTATAGACAACTATGCCTATGGTCTTGAAGTTCTATCACACCACATGTAGTCACTTACATGTATGCTTACTTGGCATATGTAACTCTTAAGGTATTTACAACACCACTGGTCACTATATGATAAAAGCGTGAAAATTAATCGTAAGAAATTTATTTTAGTTCAAGTTTGCTCTGTGTGGATGTATTGTTCTGTTCCAGTGATGTTCTTTGACTAAATCTGAAGGGAAAAGATATCACCTACGGGGTCAAAGCCTGTTCCCCAATGGTATCTGCTGAATCTTTTGCAAGAGGCATATATACCCCTCGGGTCCCAGCAAGTTTTCACCAAGGTGGTAGGACCCAGCGATCCATTTCGGCCCTTTGCATACCTTGTTTATTCGTGTAGCCTGCCTTCCAGATAATCAATATGCACTTGCTTAGCATTTTATCCATTGGGTTATTATGGAATCAAACTAATCAAGAGTTCTAGACTTTGACAGGTTCTTCTTATTTGCTTTCATGTTACTATAGACAACTATGCCTAGGGTCTTGAAGTTCTATCACACCACATGTAGTCACTTACATGTATGCTTACTTGACATATGTAACTCCTTAGGTATTTACAACACCACTGGTCACTATATGATAAAAGTGTGAAAATTAATCATAAGAAATTTATATTAGTTCAAGTTTGCTCTGTGTAGATTTATTGTTCTGTTTCAGTGATGTTCTCTGATTAAATCTGAAGGGAAAAGATATCACCTATGGGGTCAAAGCCTGCTCCCCAATGGTTTCTGCTGACACTTTTGCAAGAGGCATATATACCCCTCGGGTCCCAGCAAGTTTTCACCACGGTGGTAGTACCCAGCGATCCATTTCGGCCCTTTGCATACCTTGTTTATTCGTGTAGCCTGCCTTCCAGATAATCAATATGCACTTGCTTAGCATTTTATCCATTGGGTTATTATGGAATCAAACTAATCAAGAGTTCTAGACTTTGACAGGTTCTTCTTATTTGCTTTCATGTTACTATAGACAACTATGCCTAGGGTCTTGAAGTTCTATCACACCACATGTAGTCACTTACATGTATGCTTGACATATGTAACTCCTTAGGTATTTACAACACCACTGGTCACTATATGATAAAAGTGTGAAAATTAATCGTAAGAAATTTATATTAGTTCAAGTTTGCTCTGTGTGGATTTATTGTTCTGTTTCAGTGATGTTCTGTGACTAAATCTGAAGGGAAAAGATATCACCTATGGGGTCAAAGCCTGCTCCCCAATGGTATCTGCTGACACTTTTGCAAGAGGCATATATACCCCTCGGGTCCCAGCAAGTTTTCACCAAGGTGGTAGGACCCAGCGATCCATTTCGGCCCTTTGCATACCTTGTTTATTCGTGTAGCCTGCCTTCCAGATAATCAATATGCACTTGCTTAGCATTTTATCCATTGGGTTATTATGGAATCAAACTAATCAAGAGTTCTAGACTTTGACAGGTTCTTCTTATTTGCTTTCATGTTACTATAGACAACTATGCCTAGGGTCTTGAAGTTCTATCACACCACATGTAGTCACTTACATGTATGCTTACTTGACATATGTAACGCCTTACGTATTTACAACACCACTGGTCACTATATGATAAAAGTGTGAAAATTAATCGTAAGAAATTTATATTAGTTCAAGTTTGCTCTGTGTAGATTTATTGTTCTGTTTCAGTGATGTTCTGTGACTAAATCTGAAGGGAAAAGATATCACCTATGGGGTCAAAGCCTGCTCCCCAATGGTTTCTGCTGACACTTTTGCAAGAGGCATATATACCCCTCGGGTCCCAGCAAGTTTTCACCAAGGTGGTAGGACCCAGCGATCCATTTTGTCCCTTTGCGTACCTTGTTTATTCGTGTAGCCTGCCTTCCAGATAATCAATATGCACTTGCTTAGCATTTTATCCAGTGGGTTATTATGGAATCAAACTAATCAAGAGTTCTAGACTTTGACAGGTTCTTCTTATTTGCTTTCATGTTACTATAGACAACTATGCCTAGGGTCTTGAAGTTCTATCACACCACATGTAGTCACTTAAATGTATACTTACTTGACATATGTACTCTTTAGGTATTTACAACACCACTGGTCACTATATGATACTGTAAAAGTGTGAAAATTAATCGTAAGAAATTTATATTAGTTCAAGTTTGCTCTGTGTATATTTATTGTTCTGTTTCAGTGATGTTCTGTGATTAAATCTGAAGGGAAAAGATATCACCTATGGGGTCAAAGCCTGCTCCCCAATGGTTTCTGCTGACACTTTTGCAAGAGGCATATATACCCCTCGGGTCCCAGCAAGTTTTCACCAAGGTGGTAGGACCCAGCGATCCATTTCGGCCCTTTGCATACCTTGTTTATTCGTGTAGCCTGCCTTCCAGATAATCAATATGCACTTGCTTAGCATTTTATCCATTGGGTTATTATGGAATCAAACTAATCAAGAGTTCTAGACTTTGACAGGTTCTTCTTATTTGCTTTCATGTTACTATAGACAACTATGCCTAGGGTCTTGAAGTTCTATCACACCACATGTAGTCACTTACATGTATACTTACTTACTCTTTGGGTATTTACAACACCACTGGTCACTATATGATAAAAGTGTGAAAATTAATCGTAAGAAATTTATATTAGTTCAAGTTTGCTCTGTGTGGATTTATTGTTTATTGTTCTGTTTCAGTGATGTTCTTTGACATTTTGAATTTTCTTAAGGGAAAATGTATCACCTACGGGGTCAAAGCCAGTTCCCCAATGGTATCAGCTGCAGCTTTTGCAAGAGACATATATACCCCTCGGGTCCCAGCAAGTTTTCACCAAGGTAGTTGGACCCAGCGATCCATTTCTCCCCTTTGCATACCTTGTTTATTCGTGTAGCCTTCCCTACAGATAATCAATATGCACTTGCTTAGCATTTCTTCTATTGGGTTATTATGAAATCAAACTAATCAAGAGTTCTAGACTTTGACAGGTTTTTCTTATTTGCTTTCATGTTACTATAGACAACTATGCCTATGGTCTTGAAGTTCTATCACACCACATGTAGTCACTTACATGTATGCTTACTTGCCATATGTAACTCTTAAGGTATTTACAACACCACTGGTCACTATATGATAAAAGCGTGAAAATTAATCGTAAGAAATTTATTTTAGTTCAAGTTTGCTCTTTGTGGATTTATTGTTCTGTTTAAGTGATGTTCTTTGACTAAATCTGAAGGGAAAAGATTTCACCTATGGGGTCAAAGCCTGTTCCCCAATGGTATCTGCTGCAGCTTTTGCAAGAGGCATATATACCCCTCGGGTCCCAGCAAGTTTTCACCAAGGTGGTCGGACCCAGCGATCCATTTCTCCCCTTTGCATACCTTGTTTATTCGTGTACCCTTCCTTACAGATAATCAATATGCACTTGCTTAGCATTTCTTCCATTGGGTTATTATGAAATCAAACTAATCAAGAGTTCTAGACTTTGACAGGTTCTTCTTATTTTATTTCATTTTACTATAGACAACTATGCCTAGGGTCTTGAAGTTCTATCACACCACATGTAGTCACTTACATTTATGCTTACTTGGCATATATAATTCTTTAGGTATTTACAACACCACTGGTCACTAAATGATAAAAGTGTGAAAATTAATTGTAAGAAGAAGTTTATATTAGTTCAAGTTTGCTCTGTGTGGATGTATTGTTCTGTTCCAGTGATTTTCTGTGACTAAATCTGAAGGGAAAAGATATCACCTATGGGGTCAAAGCCTGCTCCCCAATGGTATCTGCTGACACTTTTGCAAGAGGCATATATACCCCTCGGGTCCCAGCAAGTTTTCACCAAGGTGGTAGGACCCAGCGATCCATCTCGGCCCTTTGCATACCTTGTTTATTCGTGTAGCCTGCCTTCCAGATAATCAATATGCACTTGCTTAGCATTTTATCCATTGGGTTATTATGGAATCAAACTAATCAAGAGTTCTAGACTTTGACAGGTTCTTCTTATTTGCTTTCATGTTACTTTAGACAACTATGCCTAGGGTCTTGAAGTTCTATCACACCACATGTAGTCACTTACATGTATACTTACTTGACATATGTAACTCTTTAGGCATTTACAACACCACTGGTCACTATATGATAAAAGTGTGAAAATGTATCGTAAGAAATTTATATTAGTTCAAGTTTGCTCTGTGTGGATTTATTGTTTATTGCTCTGTTTCAGTGATGTTCTTTGACATTTTGAATTTTCTGAAGGGAAAATATATCACCTACGGGGTCAAAGCCAGTTCCCCAATGGTATCAGCTGCAGCTTTTGCAAGAGACATATATACCCCCCGGGTCCCAGCAAGTTTTCACCAAGGTGGTAGGACCCAGCGATCCATTTCTCCCCTTTGCATACCTTGTTTATTCGTGTAGCCTTCCCTACAGATAATCAATATGCACTTGCTTAGCATTTCTTCCATTGGGTTATTATGAAATCAAACTAATCAAGAGTTCTAGACTTTGACAGGTTCTTCTTATTTGCTTTCATGTTACTATAGACAACTATGCCTAGGGTCTTGAAGTTCTATCACACCACATGTAGTCACTTACATGTATGCTTACTTGGCATATGTAACTCTTAAGGTATTTACAACACCACTGGTCACTATATGATAAAAGTGTGAAAATTAATTGTAAGAAATTTATTTTAGTTCAAGTTTGCTCTGTGTGGATTTATTGTTCTGTTTCAGTGATGTTCTGTGACTAAATCTGAAGGGAAAAGATATCACCTATGGGGTCAAAGCCTGCTCCCCAATGGTATCTGCTGACACTTTTGCAAGAGGCATATATACCCCTCGGGTCCCAGCAAGTTTTCACCAAGGTGGTAGGACCCAGCGATCCATTTCGGCCCTTTGCATACCTTGTATATTCGTGTAGCCTGCCTTCCAGATAATCAATATGCACTTGCTTAGCATTTTATCCATTGGGTTATTATGGAATCAAACTAATCAAGAGTTCTAGACTTTGACAGGTTCTTCTTATTTGCTTTCATGTTACTATAGACAACTATGCCTAGGGTCTTGAAGTTCTATCACACCACATGTAGTCACTTACATGTATGCTTACTTGACATATGTAACGCCTTAGGTATTTACAACACCACTGGTCACTATATGATAAAAGTGTGAAAATTAATCGTAAGAAATTTATATTAGTTCAAGTTTGCTCTGAGTAGATTTATTATTCTGTTTCAGTGATGTTGTGTGACTAAATCTGAAGGGAAAAGATATCACCTATGGGGTCAAAGCCTGCTCCCCAATGGTTTCTGCTGAGACTTTTGCAAGAGGCATATATACCCCTCGGGTCCCAGCAAGTTTTCACCAAGGTGGTAGGACCCAGCGATCCATTTCGGCCCTTTGCATACCTTGTTTATTCGTGTAGCCTGCCTTCCAGATAATCAATATGCACTTGCTTAGCATTTTATCCATTGGGTTATTATGGAATCAAACTAATCAAGAGTTCTAGACTTTGACAGGTTCTTCTTATTTGCTTTCATGTTACTATAGACAACTATGCCTAGGGTCTTGAAGTTCTATCACACCACATGTAGTCACTTACATGTATACTTACTTACTCTTTAGGTATTTACAACACCACTGGTCACTATATGATAAAAGTGTGAAAATTAATCGTAAGAAATTTATATTAGTTCAAGTTTGCTCTGTGTGGATTTATTGTTTATTGTTCTGTTTCAGTGATGTTCTTTGACATTTTGAATTTTCTGAAGGGAAAATATATCACCTACGGGGTCAAAGCCAGTTCCCCAATGGTATCAGCTGCAGCTTTTGCAAGAGACATATATACCCCTCGGGTCCCAGCAAGTTTTCACCAAGGTAGTAGGACCCAGCGATCCATTTCTCCCCTTTGCATACCTTGTTTATTTGTGTAGCCTTCCCTACAGATAATCAATATGCACTTGCTTAGCATTTCTTCTATTGGGTTATTATGAAATCAAACTAATCAAGAGTTCTAGACTTTGACAGGTTTTTCTTATTTGCTTTCATGTTACTATAGACAACTATGCCTATGGTCTTAAAGTTCTATCACACCACATGTAGTCACTTACATGTATGCTTACTTGGCATATGTAACTCTTAAGGTATTTACAACACCACTGGTCACTATATGATAAAAGCGTGAAAATTAATCGTAAGAAATTTATTTTAGTTCAAGTTTGCTCTTTGTGGATTTATTGTTCTGTTTAAGTGATGTTCTTTGACTAAATCTGAAGGGAAAAGATATCACCTATGGGGTCAAAGCCTGTTCCCCAATGGTATCTGCTGCAGCTTTTGCAAGAGGCATATATACCCCTCGGGTCCCAGCAAGTTTTCACCAAGGTGGTCGGACCCAGCGATCCATTTCTCCCCTTTGCATACCTTGTTTATTCGTGTACCCTTCCTTACAGATAATCAATATGCACTTGCTTAGCATTTCTTCCATTGGGTTATTATGAAATCAAACTAATCAAGAGTTCTAGACTTTGACAGGTTCTTCTTATTTTATTTCATTTTACTATAGACAACTATGCCTAGGGTCTTGAAGTTCTATCACACCACATGTAGTCACTTACATTTATGCTTACTTGGCATATATAATTCTTTAGGTATTTACAACACCACTGGTCACTAAATGATAAAAGTGTGAAAATTAATTGTAAGAAGAAGTTTATATTAGTTCAAGTTTGCTCTGTGTAGATTTATTGTTCTGTTCCAGTGATTTTCTGTGACTAAATCTGAAGGGAAAAGATATCACCTATGGGGTCAAAGCCTGCTCCCCAATGGTATCTGCTGACACTTTTGCAAGAGGCATATATACCCCTCGGGTCCCAGCAAGTTTTCACCAAGGTGGTAGGACCCAGCGATCCATCTCGGCCCTTTGCATACCTTGTTTATTCGTGTAGCCTGCCTTCCAGATAATCAATATGCACTTGCTTAGCATTTTATCCATTGGGTTATTATGGAATCAAACTAATCAAGAGTTCTAGACTTTGACAGGTTCTTCTTATTTGCTTTCATGTTACTATAGACAACTATGCCTAGGGTCTTGAAGTTCTATCACACCACATGTAGTCACTTACATGTATACTTACTTGACATATGTAACTCTTTAGGCATTTACAACACCACTGGTCACTATATGATAAAAGTGTGAAAATGTATCGTAAGAAATTTATATTAGTTCAAGTTTGCTCTGTGTGGATTTATTGTTTATTGCTCTGTTTCAGTGATGTTCTTTGACATTTTGAATTTTCTGAAGGGAAAATATATCACCTACGGGGTCAAAGCCAGTTCCCCAATGGTATCAGCTGCAGCTTTTGCAAGAGACATATATACCCCCCGGGTCCCAGCAAGTTTTCACCAAGGTGGTAGGACCCAGCGATCCATTTCTCCCCTTTGCATACCTTGTTTATTCGTGTAGCCTTCCCTACAGATAATCAATATGCACTTGCTTAGCATTTCTTCCATTGGGTTATTATGAAATCAAACTAATCAAGAGTTCTAGACTTTGACAGGTTTTTCTTATTTGCTTTCATGTTACTATAGACAACTATGCCTATGGTCTTGAAGTTCTATCACACCACATGTAGTCACTTACATGTATGCTTACTTGACATATGTAACGCCTTAGGTATTTACAACACCACTGGTCACTATATGATAAAAGTGTGAAAATTAATCGTAAGAAATTTATATTAGTTCAAGTTTGCTCTGTGTAGATTTATTGTTCTGTTTCAGTGATGTTGTGTGACTAAATCTGAAGGGAAAAGATATCACCTATGGGGTCAAAGCCTGCTCCCCAATGGTTTCTGCTGACACTTTTGCAAGAGGCATATATACCCCTCGGGTCCCAGCAAGTTTTCACCAAGGTGGTAGGACCCAGCGATCCATTTCGGCCCTTTGCATACCTTGTTTATTCGTGTAGCCTGCCTTCCAGATAATCAATATGCACTTGCTTAGCATTTTATCCATTGGGTTATTATGGAATCAAACTAATCAAGAGTTCTAGACTTTGACAGGTTCTTCTTATTTGCTTTCATGTTACTATGGACAACTATGCCTAGGGTCTTGAAGTTCTTTCACACCACATGTAGTCACTTACATGTATACTTACTTGACATATGTACTCTTTAGGTATTTACAACACCACTGGTCACTATATGATAAAAGTGTGAAAATTAATCGTAAGAAATTTATATTAGTTCAAGTTTGCTCTGTGTGGATTTATTGTTTATTGTTCTGTTTCAGTTATGTTCTTTGACATTTTGAATTTTCTGAAGGGAAAATATATCACCTACGGGGTCAAAGCCAGTTTCCCAATGGTATCAGCTGCAGCTTTTGAAAGAGACATATATACCCCTCGGGTCCCAGCAAGTTTTCACCAAGGTAGTAGGACCCAGCGATCCATTTCTCCCCTTTGCATACCTTGTTTATTTGTGTAGCCTTCCCTACAGATAATCAATATGCACTTGCTTAGCATTTCTTCTATTGGGTTATTATGAAATCAAACTAATCAAGAGTTCTAGACTTTGACAGGTTTTTCTTATTTGCTTTCATGTTACTATAAACAACTATGCCTATGGTCTTGAAGTTCTATCACACCACATGTAGTCACTTACATGTATGCTTACTTGGCATATATAACTCTTAAGGTATTTTCAACACCACTGGTCACTATATGATAAAAGCGTGAAAATTAATCGTAAGAAATTTATTTTAGTTCAAGTTTGCTCTGTGTGGATGTATTGTTCTGTTCCAGTGATGTTCTTTGACTAAATCTGAAGGGAAAAGATATCACCTACGGGGTCAAAGCCTGTTCCCCAATGGTATCTGCTGAAGCTTTTGCAAGAGGCATATATACCCCTCGGGTCCCAGCAAGTTTTCACCAAGGTGGTAGGACCCAGCGATCCATTTCGGCCCTTTGCATACCTTGTTTATTCGTGTAGCCTGCCTTCCAGATAATCAATATGCACTTGCTTAGCATTTTATCCATTGGGTTATTATGGAATCAAACTAATCAAGAGTTCTAGACTTTGACAGGTTCTTCTTATTTGCTTTCATGTTACTATAGACAACTATGCCTAGGGTCTTGAAGTTCTATCACACCACATGTAGTCACTTACATGTATGCTTACTTGACATATGTAACTCCTTAGGAATTTACAACACCACTGGTCACTATATGATAAAAGTGTGAAAATTAATCGTAAGAAATTTATATTAGTTCAAGTTTGCTCTGTGTAGATTTATTGTTCTGTTTCAGTGATGTTCTCTGATTAAATCTGAAGGGAAAAGATATCACCAATGGGGTCAAAGCCTGCTCCCCAATGGTTTCTGCTGACACTTTTGCAAGAGGCATATATACCCCTCTGGTCCCAGCAAGTTTTCACCAAGGTGGTAGTACCCAGCGATCCATTTCGGCCCTTTGCATACCTTGTTTATTCGTGTAGCCTGCCTTCCAGATAATCAATATGCACTTGCTTAGCATTTTATCCATTGGGTTATTATGGAATCAAACTAATCAAGAGTTCTAGACTTTGACAGGTTCTTCTTATTTGCTTTCATGTTACTATAGACAACTATGCCTAGGGTCTTGAAGTTCTATCACACCACATGTAGTCACTTACATGTATGCTTACTTGGCATATGTAACTCTTAAGGTATTTACAACACCACTGGTCACTATATGATAAAAGTGTGAAAATTAATCGTAAGAAATTTATATTAGTTCAAGTTTGCTCTGTGTGGATTTATTGTTTATTGTTCTGTTTCAGTGATGTTCTTTGACATTTTGAATTTTCTGAAGGGAAAATATATCACCTACGGGGTCAAAGCCAGTTCCCCAATGGTATCAGCTGCAGCTTTTGCAAGAGACATATATACCCCTCGGGTCCCAGCAAGTTTTCACCAAGGTAGTAGGACCCAGCGATCCATTTCTCCCCTTTGCATACCTTGTTTATTTGTGTAGCCTTCCCTACAGATAATCAATATGCACTTGCTTAGCATTTCTTCTATTGGGTTATTATGAAATCAAACTAATCAAGAGTTCTAGACTTTGACAGGTTTTTCTTATTTGCTTTCATGTTACTATAGACAACTATGCCTATGGTCTTAAAGTTCTATCACACCACATGTAGTCACTTACATGTATGCTTACTTGGCATATGTAACTCTTAAGGTATTTACAACACCACTGGTCACTATATGATAAAAGCGTGAAAATTAATCGTAAGAAATTTATTTTAGTTCAAGTTTGCTCTGTGTGGATTTATTGTTCTGTTTAAGTGATGTTCTTTGACTAAATCTGAAGGGAAAAGATATCACCTATGGGGTCAAAGCCTGTTCCCCAATGGTATCTGCTGCAGCTTTTGCAAGAGGCATATATACCCCTCGGGTCCCAGCAAGTTTTCACCAAGGTGGTCGGACCCAGCGATCCATTTCTCCCCTTTGCATACCTTGTTTATTCGTGTACCCTTCCTTACAGATAATCAATATGCACTTGCTTAGCATTTCTTCCATTGGGTTATTATGAAATCAAACTAATCAAGAGTTCTAGACTTTGACAGGTTCTTCTTATTTTATTTCATTTTACTATAGACAACTATGCCTAGGGTCTTGAAGTTCTATCATACCACATGTAGTCACTTACATTTATGCTTACTTGGCATATATAATTCTTTAGGTATTTACAACACCACTGGTCACTATATGATAAAAGTGTGAAAATTAATCGTAAGAAATTTATATTAGTTCAAGTTTGCTCTGTGTAGATTTATTGTTCTGTTTCAGTGATGTTGTGTGACTAAATCTGAAGGGAAAAGATATCACCTATGGGGTCAAAGCCTGTTCCCCAATGGTTTCTGCTGACACTTTTGCAAGAGGCATATATACCCCTCGGGTCCCAGCAAGTTTTCACCAAGGTGGTCGGACCCAGCGATCCATTTCTCGCCATATGTAACGCCTTAGGTATTTACAACACCACTGGTCACTATATGATAAAAGTGTGAAAATTAATCGTAAGAAATTTATATTAGTTCAAGTTTGCTCTGTGTAGATTTATTGATCTGTTTCAGTGATGTTCTGTGACTAAATCTGAAGGGAAAAGATATCACCTTTGGGGTCAAAGCCTGCTCCCCAATGGTTTCTGCTGACACTTTTGCAAGAGGCATATATACCCCTCGGGTCCCAGCAAGTTTTCACCAAGGTGGTAGGACCCAGCGATCCATTTCGGCCCTTTGCATACCTTGTTTATTCGTGTAGCCTGCCTTCCAGATAATCAATATGCACTTGCTTAGCATTTTATCCATTGGGTTATTATGGAATCAAACTAATCAAGAGTTCTAGACTTTGACAGGTTCTTCTTATTTGCTTTCATGTTACTATGGACAACTATGCCTAGGGTCTTGAAGTTCTATCACACCACATGTAGTCACTTACATGTATACTTACTTGACATATGTACTCTTTAGGTATTTACAACACCACTGGTCACTATATGATAAAAGTGTGAAAATTAATCGTAAGAAATTTATATTAGTTCAAGTTTGCTCTGTGTGGATTTATTGTTTATTGTTCTGTTTCAGTTATGTTCTTTGACATTTTGAATTTTCTGAAGGGAAAATATATCACCTACGGGGTCAAAGCCAGTTTCCCAATGGTATCAGCTGCAGCTTTTGAAAGAGACATATATACCCCTCGGGTCCCAGCAAGTTTTCACCAAGGTGGTAGGACCCAGCGATCCATTTCTCCCCTTTGCATACCTTGTTTATTCGTGTAGCCTTCCCTACAGATAATCAATATGCACTTGCTTAGCATTTCTTCCATTGGGTTATTATGAAATCAAACTAATCAAGAGTTCTAGACTTTGACAGGTTTTTCTTATTTGTTTTCATGTTACTATAGACAACTATGCCTAGGGTCTTGAAGTTCTATCACACCACATGTAGTCACTTACATGTATGCTTACTTGGCATATGTAACTCTTAAGGTATTTACAACACCACTGGTCACTATATGATAAAAGCGTGAAAATTAATTGTAAGAAATTTATTTTAGTTCAAGTTTGCTCTGTGTGGATTTATTGTTCTGTTTCAGTGATGTTCTGTGACTAAATCTGAAGGGAAAAGATATCACCTATGGGGTCAAAGCCTGCTCCCCAATGGTATCTGCTGACACTTTTGCAAGAGGCATATATACCCCTCGGGTCCCAGCAAGTTTTCACCAAGGTGGTAGGACCCAGCGATCCATTTCGGCCCTTTGCATACCTTGTATATTTGTGTAGCCTGCCTTCCAGATAATCAATATGCACTTGCTTAGCATTTTATCCATTGGGTTATTATGGAATCAAACTAATCAAGAGTTCTAGACTTTGACAGGTTCTTCTTATTTGCTTTCATGTTACTATAGACAACTATGCCTAGGGTCTTGAAGTTCTATCATACCACATGTAGTCACTTACATGTATGCTTTCTTGACATATGTAACGCCTTAGGTATTTACAACACCACTGGTCACTATATGATAAAAGTGTGAAAATTAATCGTAAGAAATTTATATTAGTTCAAGTTTGCTCTGAGTAGATTTATTATTCTGTTTCAGTGATGTTGTGTGACTAAATCTGAAGGGAAAAGATATCACCTATGGGGTCAAAGCCTGCTCCCCAATGGTTTCTGCTGAGACTTTTGCAAGAGGCATATATACCCCTCGGGTCCCAGCAAGTTTTCACCAAGGTGGTAGGACCCAGCGATCCATTTCGGCCCTTTGCATACCTTGTTTATTCGTGTAGCCTGCCTTCCAGATAATCAATATGCACTTGCTTAGCATTTTATCCATTGGGTTATTATGGAATCAAACTAATCAAGAGTTCTAGACTTTGACAGGTTCTTCTTATTTGCTTTCATGTTACTATAGACAACTATGCCTAGGGTCTTGAAGTTCTATCACACCACATGTAGTCACTTACATGTATACTTACTTACTCTTTAGGTATTTACAACACCACTGGTCACTATATGATAAAAGTGTGAAAATTAATCGTAAGAAATTTATATTAGTTCAAGTTTGCTCTGTGTGGATTTATTGTTTATTGTTCTGTTTCAGTGATGTTCTTTGACATTTTGAATTTTCTGAAAGGAAAATATATCACCTACGGGGTCAAAGCCAGTTCCCCAATGGTATCAGCTGCAGCTTTTGCAAGAGACATATATACCCCTCGGGTCCCAGCAAGTTTTCACCAAGGTAGTAGGACCCAGCGATCCATTTCTCCCCTTTGCATACCTTGTTTATTTGTGTAGCCTTCCCTACAGATAATCAATATGCACTTGCTTAGCATTTCTTCTATTGGGTTATTATGAAATCAAACTAATCAAGAGTTCTAGACTTTGACAGGTTTTTCTTATTTGCTTTCATGTTACTATAGACAACTATGCCTATGGTCTTGAAGTTCTATCACACCACATGTAGTCACTTACATGTATGCTTACTTGGCATATGTAACTCTTAAGGTATTTTCAACACCACTGGTCACTATATGATAAAAGCGTGAAAATTAATCGTAAGAAATTTATTTTAGTTCAAGTTTGCTCTGTGTGGATGTATTGTTCTGTTCCAGTGATGTTCTTTGACTAAATCTGAAGGGAAAAGATATCACCTACGGGGTCAAAGCCTGTTCCCCAATGGTATCTGCTGAAGCTTTTGCAAGAGGCATATATACCCCTCGGGTCCCAGCAAGTTTTCACCAAGGTGGTAGGACCCAGCGATCCATTTCGGCCCTTTGCATACCTTGTTTATTCGTGTAGCCTGCCTTCCAGATAATCAATATGCACTTGCTTAGCATTTTATCCATTGGGTTATTATGGAATCAAACTAATCAAGAGTTCTACACTTTGACAGGTTCTTCTTATTTGCTTTCATGTTACTATAGACAACTATGCCTAGGGTCTTGAAGTTCTATCACACCACATGTAGTCACTTACATGTATGCTTACTTGACATATGTAACTCCTTAGGTATTTACAACACCACTGGTCACTATATGATAAAAGTGTGAAAATTAATCGTAAGAAATTTATATTAGTTCAAGTTTGCTCTGTGTAGATTTATTGTTCTGTTTCAGTGATGTTCTCTGATTAAATCTGAAGGGAAAAGATATCACCTATGGGGTCAAAGCCTGCTCCCCAATGGTTTCTGCTGACACTTTTGCAAGAGGCATATATACCCCTCGGGTCCCAGCAAGTTTTCACCAAGGTGGTAGTACCCAGCGATCCATTTCGGCCCTTTGCATACCTTGTTTATTCGTGTAGCCTGCCTTCCAGATAATCAATATGCACTTGCTTAGCATTTTATCCATTGGGTTATTATGGAATCAAACTAATCAAGAGTTCTAGACTTTGACAGGTTCTTCTTATTTGCTTTCATGTTACTATAGACAACTATGCCTAGGGTCTTGAAGTTCTATCACACCACATGTAGTCACTTACATGTATACTTACTTGACATATGTACTCTTTAGGTATTTACAACACCACTGGTCACTATATGACAAAAGCGTGAAAATTAATCGTAAGAAATTTATATTAGTTCAAGTTTGCTCTGTGTGGATTTATTGTTCTGTTTCAGTGATGTTCTGTGACTAAATCTGAAGGGAAAAGATATCACCTATGGGGTCAAAGCCTGCTCCCCAATGGTATCTGCTGACACTTTTGCAAGAGACATATATACCCCTCGGGTCCCAGCAAGTTTTCACCAAGGTGGTAGGACCCAGCGATCCATTTCGGTCCTTTGCATACCTTGTTTATTCGTGTAGCCTGCCTTCCAGATAATCAATATGCACTTGCTTAGCATTTTATCCATTGGGTTATTATGGAATCAAACTAATCAAGAGTTCTAGACTTTGACAGGTTCTTCTTATTTGCTTTCATGTTACTATAGACAACTATGCCTAGGGTCTTGAAGTTCTATCACACCACATGTAGTCACTTACATGTATACTTACTTGACATATGTACTCTTTAGGTATTTACAACACCACTGGTCACTATATGACAAAAGCGTGAAAATTAATCGTAAGAAATTTATATTAGTTCAAGTTTGCTCTGTGTGGATTTATTGTTCTGTTTCAGTGATGTTCTGTGACTAAATCTGAAGGGAAAAGATATCACCTATGGGGTCAAAGCCTGCTCCCCAATGGTATCTGCTGACACTTTTGCAAGAGACATATATACCCCTCGGGTCCCAGCAAGTTTTCACCAAGGTGGTAGGACCCAGCGATCCATTTCGGTCCTTTGCATACCTTGTTTATTCGTGTAGCCTGCCTTCCAGATAATCAATATGCACTTGCTTAGCATTTTATCCATTGGGTTATTATGGAATCAAACTAATCAAGAGTTCTAGACTTTGACAGGTTCTTCTTATTTGCTTTCATGTTACTATAGACAACTATGCCTAGGGTCTTGAAGTTCTATCACACCACATGTAGTCACTTACATGTATGCTTACTTGACATATGTAACGCCTTAGGTATTTACAACACCACTGGTCACTATATGATAAAAGTGTGAAAATTAATCGTAAGAAATTTATATTAGTTCAAGTTTGCTCTGTGTAGATTTATTGTTCTGTTTCAGTGATGTTCTCTGATTAAATCTGAAGGGAAAAGATATCACCTATGGGGTCAAAGCCTGCTCCCCAATGGTTTCTGCTGAAGCTTTTGCAAGAGGCATATATACCCCTCGGGTCCCAGCAAGTTTTCACCAAGGTGGTAGGACCCAGCGATCCATTTCGGCCCTTTGCATACCTTGTTTATTCGTGTAGCCTGCCTTCCAGATAATCAATATGCACTTGCTTAGCATTTTATCCATTGGGTTATTATGGAATCAAACTAATCAAGAGTTCTAGACTTTGACAGGTTCTTCTTATTTGCTTTCATGTTACTATAGACAACTATGCCTAGGGTCTTGAAGTTCTATCACACCACATGTAGTCACTTACATGTATACTTACTTGACATATGTACTCTTTAGGTATTTACAACACCACTGGTCACTATATGATAAAAGCGTGAAAATTAATCGTAAGAAATTTATTTTAGTTTAAGTTTGCTCTGTGTGGATGTATTGTTCTGTTCCAGTGATGTTCTTTGACTAAATCTGAAGGGAAAAGATATCACCTACGGGGTCAAAGCCTGTTCCCCAATGGTATCTGCTGAAGCTTTTGCAAGAGGCATAAATACCCCTCGGGTCCCAGCAAGTTTTCACCAAGGTGGTAGGACCCAGCGATCCATTTCGGCCCTTTGCATACCTTGTTTATTCGTGTAGCCTGCCTTTCAGATAATCAATATGCACTTGCTTAGCATTTTATCCATTGGGTTATTATGGAATCAAACTAATCAAGAGTTCTACACTTTGACAGGTTCTTCTTATTTGCTTTCATGTTACTATAGACAACTATGCCTAGGGTCTTGAAGTTCTATCACACCACATGTAGTCACTTACATGTATACTTACTTGACATATGTACTCTTTAGGTATTTACAACACCACTGGTCACTATATGATAAAAGCGTGAAAATTAATCGTAAGAAATTTATATTAGTTCAAGTTTGCTCTGTGTGAATTTATTGTTCTGTTTCAGTGATGTTCTGTGACTAAATCTGAAGGGAAAAGATATCACCTATGGGGTCAAAGCCTGCTCCCCAATGGTATCTGCTGACACTTTTGCAAGAGGCATATATACCCCTCGGGTCCCAGCAAGTTTTCACCAAGGTGGTAGGACCCAGCGATCCATTTCTCCCCTTTGCATACCTTGTTTATTCGTGTAGCCTTCCCTACAGATAATCAATATGCACTTGCTTAGCATTTCTTCCATTGGGTTATTATGAAATCAAACTAATCAAGAGTTCTAGACTTTGACAGGTTTTTCTTATTTGCTTTCATGTTACTATAGACAACTAAGCCTAGGGTCTTGAAGTTCTATCACACCACATGTAGTCACTTACATGTATGCTTACTTGGCATATGTAACTCTTAAGGTATTTACAACACCACTGGTCACTATATGATAAAAGCGTGAAAATTAATTGTAAGAAATTTATTTTAGTTCAAGTTTGCTCTGTGTGGATTTATTGTTCTGTTTCAGTGATGTTCTGTGACTAAATCTGAAGGGAAAAGATATCACCTATGGGGTCAAAGCCTGCTCCCCAATGGTATCTGCTGACACTTTTGCAAGAGGCATATATACCCCTCGGGTCCCAGCAAGTTTTCACCAAGGTGGTAGGACCCAGCGATCCATTTCGGCCCTTTGCATACCTTGTATATTCGTGTAGCCTGCCTTCCAGATAATCAATATGCACTTGCTTAGCATTTTATCCATTGGGTTATTATGGAATCAAACTAATCAAGAGTTCTAGACTTTGACAGGTTCTTCTTATTTGCTTTCATGTTACTATAGACAACTATGCCTAGGGTCTTGAAGTTCTATCACACCACATGTAGTCACTTACATGTATGCTTACTTGACATATGTAACGCCTTAGGTATTTACAACACCACTGGTCACTATATGATAAAAGTGTGAAAATTAATCGTAAGAAATTTATATTAGTTCAAGTTTGCTCTGAGTAGATTTATTATTCTGTTTCAGTGATGTTGTGTGACTAAATCTGAAGGGAAAAGATATCACCTATGGGGTCAAAGCCTGCTCCCCAATGGTTTCTGCTGACACTTTTGCAAGAGGCATATATACCCCTCGGGTCCCAGCAAGTTTTCACCAAGGTGGTAGGACCCAGCGATCCATTTCGGCCCTTTGCATACCTTGTTTATTCGTGTAGCCTGCCTTCCAGATAATCAATATGCACTTGCTTAGCATTTTATCCATTGGGTTATTATGGAATCAAACTAATCAAGAGTTCTAGACTTTGACAGGTTCTTCTTATTTGCTTTCATGTTACTATAGACAACTATGCCTAGGGTCTTGAAGTTCTATCACACCACATGTAGTCACTTACATGTATACTTACTTACTCTTTAGGTATTTACAACACCACTGGTCACTATATGATAAAAGTGTGAAAATTAATCGTAAGAAATTTATATTAGTTCAAGTTTGCTCTGTGTGGATTTATTGTTTATTGTTCTGTTTCAGTGATGTTCTTTGACATTTTGAATTTTCTTAAGGGAAAATATATCACCTACGGGGTCAAAGCCAGTTCCCCAATGGTATCAGCTGCAGCTTTTGCAAGAGACATATATACCCCTCGGGTCCCAGCAAGTTTTCACCAAGGTAGTAGGACCCAGCGATCCATTTCTCCCCTTTGCATACCTTGTTTATTCGTGTAGCCTTCCCTACAGATAATCAATATGCACTTGCTTGGCATTTCTTCTATTGGGTTATTATGAAATCAAACTAATCAAGAGTTCTAGACTTTGACAGGTTTTTCTTATTTGCTTTCATGTTACTATAGACAACTATGCCTATGGTCTTGAAGTTCTATCACACCACATGTAGTCACTTACATGTATGCTTACTTGGCATATGTAACTCTTAAGGTATTTACAACACCACTGGTCACTATATGATAAAAGCGTGAAAATTAATCGTAAGAAATTTATTTTAGTTCAAGTTTGCTCTGTGTGGATGTATTGTTCTGTTCCAGTGATGTTCTTTGACTAAATCTGAAGGGAAAAGATATCACCTACGGGGTCAAAGCCTGTTCCCCAATGGTATCTGCTGAAGCTTTTGCAAGAGGCATATATACCCCTCGGGTCCCAGCAAGTTTTCACCAAGGTGGTAGGACCCAGCGATCCATTTCGGCCCTTTGCATACCTTGTTTATTCGTGTAGCCTGCCTTCCAGATAATCAATATGCACTTGCTTAGCATTTTATCCATTGGGTTATTATGGAATCAAACTAATCAAGAGTTCTAGACTTTGACAGGTTCTTCTTATTTGCTTTCATGTTACTATAGACAACTATGCCTAGGGTCTTGAAGTTCTATCACACCACATGTAGTCACTTACATGTATACTTACTTGACATATGTACTCTTTAGGTATTTACAACACCACTGGTCACTATATGATAAAAGCGTGAAAATTAATCGTAAGAAATTTATATTAGTTCAAGTTTGCTCTGTGTGAATTTATTGTTCTGTTTCAGTGATGTTCTGTGACTAAATCTGAAGGGAAAAGATATCACCTATGGGGTCAAAGCCTGCTCCCCAATGGTATCTGCTGACACTTTTGCAAGAGGCATATATACCCCTCGGGTCCCAGCAAGTTTTCACCAAGGTGGTAGGACCCAGCGATCCATTTCTCCCCTTTGCATACCTTGTTTATTCGTGTAGCCTTCCCTACAGATAATCAATATGCACTTGCTTAGCATTTCTTCCATTGGGTTATTATGAAATCAAACTAATCAAGAGTTCTAGACTTTGACAGGTTTTTCTTATTTGCTTTCATGTTACTATAGACAACTAAGCCTAGGGTCTTGAAGTTCTATCACACCACATGTAGTCACTTACATGTATGCTTACTTGGCATATGTAACTCTTAAGGTATTTACAACACCACTGGTCACTATATGATAAAAGCGTGAAAATTAATTGTAAGAAATTTATTTTAGTTCAAGTTTGCTCTGTGTGGATTTATTGTTCTGTTTCAGTGATGTTCTGTGACTAAATCTGAAGGGAAAAGATATCACCTATGGGGTCAAAGCCTGCTCCCCAATGGTATCTGCTGACACTTTTGCAAGAGGCATATATACCCCTCGGGTCCCAGCAAGTTTTCACCAAGGTGGTAGGACCCAGCGATCCATTTCGGCCCTTTGCATACCTTGTATATTCGTGTAGCCTGCCTTCCAGATAATCAATATGCACTTGCTTAGCATTTTATCCATTGGGTTATTATGGAATCAAACTAATCAAGAGTTCTAGACTTTGACAGGTTCTTCTTATTTGCTTTCATGTTACTATAGACAACTATGCCTAGGGTCTTGAAGTTCTATCACACCACATGTAGTCACTTACATGTATGCTTACTTGACATATGTAACGCCTTAGGTATTTACAACACCACTGGTCACTATATGATAAAAGTGTGAAAATTAATCGTAAGAAATTTATATTAGTTCAAGTTTGCTCTGAGTAGATTTATTATTCTGTTTCAGTGATGTTGTGTGACTAAATCTGAAGGGAAAAGATATCACCTATGGGGTCAAAGCCTGCTCCCCAATGGTTTCTGCTGACACTTTTGCAAGAGGCATATATACCCCTCGGGTCCCAGCAAGTTTTCACCAAGGTGGTAGGACCCAGCGATCCATTTCGGCCCTTTGCATACCTTGTTTATTCGTGTAGCCTGCCTTCCAGATAATCAATATGCACTTGCTTAGCATTTTATCCATTGGGTTATTATGGAATCAAACTAATCAAGAGTTCTAGACTTTGACAGGTTCTTCTTATTTGCTTTCATGTTACTATAGACAACTATGCCTAGGGTCTTGAAGTTCTATCACACCACATGTAGTCACTTACATGTATACTTACTTACTCTTTAGGTATTTACAACACCACTGGTCACTATATGATAAAAGTGTGAAAATTAATCGTAAGAAATTTATATTAGTTCAAGTTTGCTCTGTGTGGATTTATTGTTTATTGTTCTGTTTCAGTGATGTTCTTTGACATTTTGAATTTTCTTAAGGGAAAATATATCACCTACGGGGTCAAAGCCAGTTCCCCAATGGTATCAGCTGCAGCTTTTGCAAGAGACATATATACCCCTCGGGTCCCAGCAAGTTTTCACCAAGGTAGTAGGACCCAGCGATCCATTTCTCCCCTTTGCATACCTTGTTTATTCGTGTAGCCTTCCCTACAGATAATCAATATGCACTTGCTTGGCATTTCTTCTATTGGGTTATTATGAAATCAAACTAATCAAGAGTTCTAGACTTTGACAGGTTTTTCTTATTTGCTTTCATGTTACTATAGACAACTATGCCTATGGTCTTGAAGTTCTATCACACCACATGTAGTCACTTACATGTATGCTTACTTGGCATATGTAACTCTTAAGGTATTTACAACACCACTGGTCACTATATGATAAAAGCGTGAAAATTAATCGTAAGAAATTTATTTTAGTTCAAGTTTGCTCTGTGTGGATGTATTGTTCTGTTCCAGTGATGTTCTTTGACTAAATCTGAAGGGAAAAGATATCACCTACGGGGTCAAAGCCTGTTCCCCAATGGTATCTGCTGAAGCTTTTGCAAGAGGCATATATACCCCTCGGGTCCCAGCAAGTTTTCACCAAGGTGGTAGGACCCAGCGATCCATTTCGGCCCTTTGCATACCTTGTTTATTCGTGTAGCCTGCCTTCCAGATAATCAATATGCACTTGCTTAGCATTTTATCCATTGGGTTATTATGGAATCAAACTAATCAAGAGTTCTAGACTTTGACAGGTTCTTCTTATTTGCTTTCATGTTACTATAGACAACTATGCCTAGGGTCTTGAAGTTCTATCACACCACATGTAGTCACTTACATGTATACTTACTTGACATATGTACTCTTTAGGTATTTACAACACCACTGGTCACTATATGATAAAAGCGTGAAAATTAATCGTAAGAAATTTATATTAGTTCAAGTTTGCTCTGTGTGGATTTATTGTTTATTGTTCTGTTTCAGTTATGTTCTTTGACATTTTGAATTTTCTGAAGGGAAAATATATCACCTACGGGGTCAAAGCCAGTTTCCCAATGGTATCAGCTGCAGCTTTTGAAAGAGACATATATACCCCTCGGGTCCCAGCAAGTTTTCACCAAGGTGGTAGGACCCAGCGATCCATTTCTCCCCTTTGCATACCTTGTTTATTCGTGTAGCCTTCCCTACAGATAATCAATATGCACTTGCTTAGCATTTCTTCCATTGGGTTATTATGAAATCAAACTAATCAAGAGTTCTAGACTTTGACAGGTTTTTCTTATTTGCTTTCATGTTACTATAGACAACTATGCCTAGGGTCTTGAAGTTCTATCACACCACATGTAGTCACTTACATGTATGCTTACTTGGCATATGTAACTCTTAAGGTATTTACAACACCACTGGTCACTATATGATAAAAGCGTGAAAATTAATTGTAAGAAATTTATTTTAGTTCAAGTTTGCTCTGTGTGGATTTATTGTTCTGTTTCAGTGATGTTCTGTGACTAAATCTGAAGGGAAAAGATATCACCTATGGGGTCAAAGCCTGCTCCCCAATGGTATCTGCTGACACTTTTGCAAGAGGCATATATACCCCTCGGGTCCCAGCAAGTTTTCACCAAGGTGGTAGGACCCAGCGATCCATTTCGGCCCTTTGCATACCTTGTATATTCGTGTAGCCTGCCTTCCAGATAATCAATATGCACTTGCTTAGCATTTTATCCATTGGGTTATTATGGAATCAAACTAATCAAGAGTTCTAGACTTTGACAGGTTCTTCTTATTTGCTTTCATGTTACTATAGACAACTATGCCTAGGGTCTTGAAGTTCTATCACACCACATGTAGTCACTTACATGTATACTTACTTACTCTTTAGGTATTTACAACACCACTGGTCACTATATGATAAAAGTGTGAAAATTAATCGTAAGAAATTTATATTAGTTCAAGTTTGCTCTGTGTGGATTTATTGTTTATTGTTCTGTTTCAGTGATGTTCTTTGACATTTTGAATTTTCTGAAAGGAAAATATATCACCTACGGGGTCAAAGCCAGTTCCCCAATGGTATCAGCTGCAGCTTTTGCAAGAGACATATATACCCCTCGGGTCCCAGCAAGTTTTCACCAAGGTAGTAGGACCCAGCGATCCATTTCTCCCCTTTGCATACCTTGTTTATTTGTGTAGCCTTCCCTACAGATAATCAATATGCACTTGCTTAGCATTTCTTCTATTGGGTTATTATGAAATCAAACTAATCAAGAGTTCTAGACTTTGACAGGTTTTTCTTATTTGCTTTCATGTTACTATAGACAACTATGCCTATGGTCTTGAAGTTCTATCACACCACATGTAGTCACTTACATGTATGCTTACTTGGCATATGTAACTCTTAAGGTATTTTCAACACCACTGGTCACTATATGATAAAAGCGTGAAAATTAATCGTAAGAAATTTATTTTAGTTCAAGTTTGCTCTGTGTGGATGTATTGTTCTGTTCCAGTGATGTTCTTTGACTAAATCTGAAGGGAAAAGATATCACCTACGGGGTCAAAGCCTGTACCCCAATGGTATCTGCTGAAGCTTTTGCAAGAGGCATATATACCCCTCGGGTCCCAGCAAGTTTTCACCAAGGTGGTAGGACCCAGCGATCCATTTCGGCCCTTTGCATACCTTGTTTATTCGTGTAGCCTGCCTTCCAGATAATCAATATGCACTTGCTTAGCATTTTATCCATTGGGTTATTATGGAATCAAACTAATCAAGAGTTCTAGACTTTGACAGGTTCTTCTTATTTGCTTTCATGTTACTATAGACAACTATGCCTAGGGTCTTGAAGTTCTATCACACCACATGTAGTCACTTACATGTATGCTTACTTGACATATGTAACTCCTTAGGTATTTACAACACCACTGGTCACTATATGATAAAAGTGTGAAAATTAATCGTAAGAAATTTATATTAGTTCAAGTTTGCTCTGTGTAGATTTATTGTTCTGTTTCAGTGATGTTCTCTGGTTAAATCTGAAGGGAAAAGATATCACCTATGGGGTCAAAGCCTGCTCCCCAATGGTTTCTGCTGACACTTTTGCAAGAGGCATATATACCCCTCGGGTCCCAGCAAGTTTTCACCAAGGTGGTAGGACCCAGCGATCCATTTCGGCCCTTTGCATACCTTGTTTATTCGTGTAGCCTGCCTTCCAGATAATCAATATGCACTTGCTTAGCATTTTATCCATTGGGTTATTATGGAATCAAACTAATCAAGAGTTCTAGACTTTGACAGGTTCTTCTTATTTGCTTTCATGTTACTATGGACAACTATGCCTAGGGTCTTGAAGTTCTATCACACCACATGTAGTCACTTACATGTATACTTACTTGACATATGTACTCTTTAGGTATTTACAACACCACTGGTCACTATATGATAAAAGTGTGAAAATTAATCGTAAGAAATTTATATTAGTTCAAGTTTGCTCTGTGTGGATTTATTGTTTATTGTTCTGTTTCAGTTATGTTCTTTGACATTTTGAATTTTCTGAAGGGAAAATATATCACCTACGGGGTCAAAGCCAGTTCCCCAATGGTATCAGCTGCAGCTTTTGAAAGAGACATATATACCCCTCGGGTCCCAGCAAGTTTTCACCAAGGTGGTAGGACCCAGCGATCCATTTCTCCCCTTTGCATACCTTGTTTATTCGTGTAGCCTTCCCTACAGATAATCAATATGCACTTGCTTAGCATTTCTTCCATTGGGTTATTATGAAATCAAACTAATCAAGAGTTCTAGACTTTGACAGGTTTTTCTTATTTGCTTTCATGTTACTATAGACAACTATGCCTAGGGTCTTGAAGTTCTATCACACCACATGTAGTCACTTACATGTATGCTTACTTGGCATATGTAACTCTTAAGGTATTTACAACACCACTGGTCACTATATGATAAAAGCGTGAAAATTAATTGTAAGAAATTTATTTTAGTTCAAGTTTGCTCTGTGTGGATTTATTGTTCTGTTTCAGTGATGTTCTGTGACTAAATCTGAAGGGAAAAGATATCACCTATGGGGTCAAAGCCTGCTCCCCAATGGTATCTGCTGACACTTTTGCAAGAGGCATATATACCCCTCGGGTCCCAGCAAGTTTTCACCAAGGTGGTAGGACCCAGCGATCCATTTCGGCCCTTTGCATACCTTGTATATTCGTGTAGCCTGCCTTCCAGATAATCAATATGCACTTGCTTAGCATTTTATCCATTGGGTTATTATGGAATCAAACTAATCAAGAGTTCTAGACTTTGACAGGTTCTTCTTATTTGCTTTCATGTTACTATAGACAACTATGCCTAGGGTCTTGAAGTTCTATCACACCACATGTAGTCACTTACATGTATGCTTACTTGACATATGTAACGCCTTAGGTATTTACAACACCACTGGTCACTATATGATAAAAGTGTGAAAATTAATCGTAAGAAATTTATATTAGTTCAAGTTTGCTCTGAGTAGATTTATTATTCTGTTTCAGTGATGTTGTGTGACTAAATCTGAAGGGAAAAGATATCACCTATGGGGTCAAAGCCTGCTCCCCAATGGTTTCTGTTGAGACTTTTGCAAGAGGCATATATACCCCTCGGGTCCCAGCAAGTTTTCACCAAGGTGGTAGGACCCAGCGATCCATTTCGGCCCTTTGCATACCTTGTTTATTCGTGTAGCCTGCCTTCCAGATAATCAATATGCACTTGCTTAGCATTTTATCCATTGGGTTATTATGGAATCAAACTAATCAAGAGTTCTAGACTTTGACAGGTTCTTCTTATTTGCTTTCATGTTACTATAGACAACTATGCCTAGGGTCTTGAAGTTCTATCACACCACATGTAGTCACTTACATGTATACTTACTTACTCTTTAGGTATTTACAACACCACTGGTCACTATATGATAAAAGTGTGAAAATTAATCGTAAGAAATTTATATTAGTTCAAGTTTGCTCTGTGTGGATTTATTGTTCTGTTTCAGTGATGTTCTGTGACTAAATCTGAAGGGAAAAGATATCACCTATGGGGTCAAAGCCTGCTCCCCAATGGTATCTGCTGACACTTTTGCAAGAGGCATATATACCCCTCGGGTCCCAGCAAGTTTTCACCAAGGTGGTAGGACCCAGCGATCCATTTCGGCCCTTTGCATACCTTGTTTATTCGTGTAGCCTGCCTTCCAGATAATCAATATGCACTTGCTTAGCATTTTATCCATTGGGTTATTATGGAATCAAACTAATCAAGAGTTCTAGACTTTGACAGGTTCTTCTTATTTGCTTTCATGTTACTATAGACAACTATGCCTAGAGTCTTGAAGTTCTATCACACTACATGTTGTCACTTACATGTATGCTTACTTGACATATGTAACGCCTTAGGTATTTACAACACCACTGGTCACTATATGATAAAAGTGTGAAAATTAATCGTAAGAAATTTATATTAGTTCAAGTTTGCTCTGTGTAGATTTATTGTTCTGTTTCAGTGATGTTCTGTGACTAAATCTGAAGGGAAAAGATATCACCTTTGGGGTCAAAGCCTGCTCCCCAATGGTTTCTGCTGACACTTTTGCAAGAGGCATATATACCCCTCGGGTCCCAGCAAGTTTTCACCAAGGTGGTAGGACCCAGCGATCCATTTCGGCCCTTTGCATACCTTGTTTATTCGTGTAGCCTGCCTTCCAGATAATCAATATGCACTTGCTTAGCATTTTATCCATTGGGTTATTATGGAATCAAACTAATCAAGAGTTCTAGACTTTGACAGGTTCTTCTTATTTGCTTTCATGTTACTATAGACAACTATGCCTAGGGTCTTGAAGTTCTATCACACCACATGTAGTCACTTACATGTATACTTACTTGACATATGTACTCTTTAGGTATTTACAACACCACTGGTCACTATATGATAAAAGCGTGAAAATTAATCGTAAGAAATTTATATTAGTTCAAGTTTGCTCTGTGTGGATTTATTGTTCTGTTTCAGTGATGTTCTGTGACTAAATCTGAAGGGAAAAGATATCACCTATGGGGTCAAAGCCTGCTCCCCAATGGTATCTGCTGACACTTTTGCAAGAGACATATATACCCCTCGGGTCCCAGCAAGTTTTCACCAAGGTGGTAGGACCCAGCGATCCATTTCGGCCCTTTGCATACCTTGTTTATTCGTGTAGCCTGCCTTCCAGATAATCAATATGCACTTGCTTAGCATTTTATCCATTGGGTTATTATGGAATTAAACTAATCAAGAGTTCTAGACTTTGACAGGTTCTTCTTATTTGCTTTCATGTTACTATAGACAACTATGCCTAGGGTCTTGAAGTTCTATCACACCACATGTAGTCACTTACATGTATGCTTACTTGACATATGTAACGCCTTAGGTATTTACAACACCACTGGTCACTATATGATAAAAGTGTGAAAATTAATCGTAAGAAATTTATATTAGTTCAAGTTTGCTCTGTGTATATTTATTGTTCTGTTTCAGTGATGTTCTGTGACTAAATCTGAAGGGAAAAGATATCACCTATGGGGTCAAAGCCTGCTCCCCAATGGTTTCTGCTGACACTTTTGCAAGAGGCATATATACCCCTCGGGTCCCAGCAAGTTTTCACCAAGGTGGTGGGACCCAGCGATCCATTTCGGTCCTTTGCATACCTTGTTTATTCGTGTAGCCTGCCTTCCAGATAATCAATATGCACTTGCTTAGCATTTTATCCTTTGGGTTATTATGGAATCAAACTAATCAAGAGTTCTAGACTTTGACAGGTTCTTCTTATTTGCTTTCATGTTACTATAGACAACTATGCCTAGGGTCTTGAAGTTCTATCACACCACATGTAGTCACTTACATGTATGCTTACTTGACATATGTAACGCCTTAGGTATTTACAACACCACTGGTCACTATATGATAAAAGTGTGAAAATTAATCGTAAGAAATTTATATTAGTTCAAGTTTGCTCTGTGTAGATTTATTGTTCTGTTTCAGTGATGTTCTGTGATTAAATCTGAAGGGAAAAGATATCACCTATGGGGTCAAAGCCAGTTCCCCAATGGTATCAGCTGCAGCTTTTGCAAGAGACATATATACCCCTCGGGTCCCAGCAAGTTTTCACCAAGGTAGTAGGACCCAGCGATCCATTTCTCCCCTTTGCATACCTTGTTTATTTGTGTAGCCTTCCCTACAGATAATCAATATGCACTTGCTTAGCATTTCTTCTATTGGGTTATTATGAAATCAAACTAATCAAGAGTTCTAGACTTTGACAGGTTTTTCTTATTTGCTTTCATGTTACTATAGACAACTATGCCTATGGTCTTGAAGTTCTATCACACCACATGTAGTCACTTACATGTATGCTTACTTGGCATATGTAACTCTTAAGGTATTTTCAACACCACTGGTCACTATATGATAAAAGCGTGAAAATTAATCGTAAGAAATTTATTTTAGTTCAAGTTTGCTCTGTGTGGATGTATTGTTCTGTTCCAGTGATGTTCTTTGACTAAATCTGAAGGGAAAAGATATCACCTACGGGGTCAAAGCCTGTTCCCCAATGGTATCTGCTGAAGCTTTTGCAAGAGGCATATATACCCCTCGGGTCCCAGCAAGTTTTCACCAAGGTGGTAGGACCCAGCGATCCATTTCGGCCCTTTGCATACCTTGTTTATTCGTGTAGCCTGCCTTCCAGATAATCAATATGCACTTGCTTAGCATTTTATCCATTGGGTTATTATGGAATCAAACTAATCAAGAGTTCTAGACTTTGACAGGTTCTTCTTATTTGCTTTCATGTTACTATAGACAACTATGCCTAGGGTCTTGAAGTTCTATCACACCACATGTAGTCACTTACATGTATGCTTACTTGACATATGTAACTCCTTAGGTATTTACAACACCACTGGTCACTATATGATAAAAGTGTGAAAATTAATCGTAAGAAATTTATATTAGTTCAAGTTTGCTCTGTGTAGATTTATTGTTCTGTTTCAGTGATGTTCTCTGACTAAATCTGAAGGGAAAAGATATCACCTATGGGGTCAAAGCCTGCTCCCCAATGGTTTCTGCTGACACTTTTGCAAGAGGCATATATACCCCTCGGGTCCCAGCAAGTTTTCACCAAGGTGGTAGGACCCAGCGATCCATTTCGGCCCTTTGCATACCTTGTTTATTCGTGTAGCCTGCCTTCCAGATAATCAATATGCACTTGCTTAGCATTTTATCCATTGGGTTATTATGGAATCAAACTAATCAAGAGTTCTAGACTTTGACAGGTTCTTCTTATTTGCTTTCATGTTACTATAGACAACTATGCCTAGGGTCTTGAAGTTCTATCACACCACATGTAGTCACTTACATGTATACTTACTTGACATATGTACTCTTTAGGTATTTACAACACCACTGGTCACTATATGATAAAAGCGTGAAAATTAATCGTAAGAAATTTATATTAGTTCAAGTTTGCTCTGTGTGGATTTATTGTTCTGTTTCAGTGATGTTCTGTGACTAAATCTGAAGGGAAAAGATATCACCTTTGGGGTCAAAGCCTGCTCCCCAATGGTTTCTGCTGACACTTTTGCAAGAGGCATATATACCCCTCGGGTCCCAGCAAGTTTTCACCAAGGTGGTAGGACCCAGCGATCCATTTCGGCCCTTTGCATACCTTGTTTATTCGTTTAGCCAGCCTTCCAGATAATCAATATGCACTTGCTTAGCATTTTATCCATTGGGTTATTATGGAATCAAACTAATCAAGAGTTCTAGACTTTGACAGGTTCTTCTTATTTGCTTTCATGTTACTATAGACAACTATGCCTAGGGTCTTGAAGTTCTATCACACCACATGTAGTCACTTACATGTATGCTTACTTGACATATGTACTCTTTAGGTATTTACAACACCACTGGTCACTATATGATAAAAGTGTGAAAATTAATCGTAAGAAATTTATATTAGTTCAAGTTTGCTCTGTGTGGATTTATTGTTTATTGTTCTGTTTCAGTGATGTTCTTTGACATTTTGAATTTTCTGAAGGGAAAATATATCACCTACGGGGTCAAAGCCAGTTCCCCAATGGTATCAGCTGCAGCTTTTGAAAGAGACATATATACCCCTCGGGTCCCAGCAAGTTTTCACCAAGGTGGTAGGACCCAGCGATCCATTTCTCCCCTTTGCATACCTTGTTTATTCGTGTAGCCTTCCCTACAGATAATCAATATGCACTTGCTTAGCATTTCTTCCATTGGGTTATTATGAAATCAAACTAATCAAGAGTTCTAGACTTTGACAGGTTTTTCTTATTTGCTTTCATGTTACTATAGACAACTATGCCTAGGGTCTTGAAGTTCTATCACACCACATGTAGTCACTTACATGTATGCTTACTTGGCATATGTAACTCTTAAGGTATTTACAACACCACTGGTCACTATATGATAAAAGCGTGAAAATTAATTGTAAGAAATTTATTTTAGTTCAAGTTTGCTCTGTGTGGATTTATTGTTCTGTTTCAGTGATGTTCTGTGACTAAATCTGAAGGGAAAAGATATCACCTATGGGGTCAAAGCCTGCTCCCCAATGGTATCTGCTGACACTTTTGCAAGAGGCATATATACCCCTCGGGTCCCAGCAAGTTTTCACCAAGGTGGTAGGACCCAGCGATCCATTTCGGCCCTTTGCATATCTTGTATATTCGTGTAGCCTGCCTTCCAGATAATCAATATGCACTTGCTTAGCATTTTATCCATTGGGTTATTATGGAATCAAACTAATCAAGAGTTCTAGACTTTGACAGGTTCTTCTTATTTGCTTTCATGTTACTATAGACAACTATGCCTAGGGTCTTGAAGTTCTATCACACCACATGTAGTCACTTACATGTATGCTTACTTGACATATGTAACTCCTTAGGTATTTACAACACCACTGGTCACTATATGATAAAAGTGTGAAAATTAATCGTAAGAAATTTATATTAGTTCAAGTTTGCTCTGTGTAGATTTATTGTTCTGTTTCAGTGATGTTCTCTGACTAAATCTGAAGGGAAAAGATATCACCTATGGGGTCAAAGCCTGCTCCCCAATGGTTTCTGCTGACACTTTTGCAAGAGGCATATATACCCCTCGGGTCCCAGCAAGTTTTCACCAAGGTGGTAGGACCCAGCGATCCATTTCGGCCCTTTGCATACCTTGTTTATTCGTGTAGCCTGCCTTCCAGATAATCAATATGCACTTGCTTAGCATTTTATCCATTGGGTTATTATGGAATCAAACTAATCAAGAGTTCTAGACTTTGACAGGTTCTTCTTATTTGCTTTCATGTTACTATAGACAACTATGCCTAGGGTCTTGAAGTTCTATCACACCACATGTAGTCACTTACATGTATACTTACTTGACATATGTACTCTTTAGGTATTTACAACACCACTGGTCACTATATGATAAAAGCGTGAAAATTAATCGTAAGAAATTTATATTAGTTCAAGTTTGCTCTGTGTGGATTTATTGTTCTGTTTCAGTGATGTTCTGTGACTAAATCTGAAGGGAAAAGATATCACCTATGGGGTCAAAGCCTGCTCCCCAATGGTATCTGCTGACACTTTTGCAAGAGGCATATATACCCCTCGGGTCCCAGCAAGTTTTCACCAAGGTGGTAGGACCCAGCGATCCATTTCGGCCCTTTGCATACCTTGTTTATTCGTGTAGCCTGCCTTCCAGATAATCAATATGCACTTGCTTAGCATTTTATCCATTGGGTTATTATGGAATCAAACTAATCAAGAGTTCTAGACTTTGACAGGTTCTTCTTATTTGCTTTCATGTTACTATAGACAACTATGCCTAGGGTTTTGAAGTTCTATCACACCACATGTTGTCACTTACATGTATGCTTACTTGACATATGTAACGCCTTAGGTATTTACAACACCACTGGTCACTATATGATAAAAGTGTGAAAATTAATCGTAAGAAATTTATATTAGTTCAAGTTTGCTCTGTGTAGATTTATTGTTCTGTTTCAGTGATGTTCTGTGACTAAATCTGAAGGGAAAAGATATCACCTTTGGGGTCAAAGCCTGCTCCCCAATGGTTTCTGCTGACACTTTTGCAAGAGGCATATATACCCCTCGGGTCCCAGCAAGTTTTCACCAAGGTGGTAGGACCCAGCGATCCATTTCGGCCCTTTGCATACCTTGTTTATTCGTGTAGCCTGCCTTCCAGATAATCAATATGCACTTGCTTAGCATTTTATCCATTGGGTTATTATGGAATCAAACTAATCAAGAGTTCTAGACTTTGACAGGTTCTTCTTATTTGCTTTCATGTTACTATGGACAACTATGCCTAGGGTCTTGAAGTTCTATCACACCACATGTAGTCACTTACATGTATACTTACTTGACATATGTACTCTTTAGGTATTTACAACACCACTGGTCACTATATGATAAAAGTGTGAAAATTAATCGTAAGAAATTTATATAATTTTAAGTTTGCTCTGTGTGGATTTATTGTTTATTGTTCTGTTTCAGTTATGTTCTTTGACATTTTGAATTTTCTGAAGGGAAAATATATCACCTACGGGGTCAAAGCCAGTTCCCCAATGGTATCAGCTGCAGCTTTTGAAAGAGACATATATACCCCTCGGGTCCCAGCAAGTTTTCACCAAGGTGGTAGGACCCAGCGATCCATTTCGGCCCTTTGCATACCTTGTTTATTCGTGTAGCCTTCCCTACAGATAATCAATATGCACTTGCTTAGCATTTTATCCATTGGGTTATTATGGAATCAAACTAATCAAGAGTTCTAGACTTTGACAGGTTCTTCTTATTTGCTTTCATGTTACTATGGACAACTATGCCTAGGGTCTTGAAGTTCTATCACACCACATGTAGTCACTTACATGTATACTTACTTGACATATGTACTCTTTAGGTATTTACAACACCACTGGTCACTATATGATAAAAGTGTGAAAATTAATCGTAAGAAATTTATATTAGTTCAAGTTTGCTCTGTGTGGATTTATTGTTCTGTTTCAGTGATGTTCTGTGACTAAATCTGAAGGGAAAAGATATCACCTATGGGGTCAAAGCCTGCTCCCCAATGGTATCTGCTGACACTTTTGCAAGAGGCATATATACCCCTCGGGTCCCAGCAAGTTTTCACCAAGGTGGTAGGACCCAGCGATCCATTTCGGCCCTTTGCATACCTTGTTTATTCGTGTAGCCTGCCTTCCAGATAATCAATATGCACTTGCTTAGCATTTTATCCATTGGGTTATTATGGAATCAAACTAATCAAGAGTTCTAGACTTTGACAGGTTCTTCTTATTTGCTTTCATGTTACTATAGACAACTATGCCTAGGGTCTTGAAGTTCTATCACACCACATGTTGTCACTTACATGTATGCTTACTTGACATATGTAACGCCTTAGGTATTTACAACACCACTGGTCACTATATGATAAAAGTGTGAAAATTAATCGTAAGAAATTTATATTAGTTCAAGTTTGCTCTGTGTAGATTTATTGTTCTGTTTCAGTGATGTTCTGTGACTAAATCTGAAGGGAAAAGATATCACCTTTGGGGTCAAAGCCTGCTCCCCAATGGTTTCTGCTGACACTTTTGCAAGAGGCATATATACCCCTCGGGTCCCAGCAAGTTTTCACCAAGGTGGTAGGACCCAGCGATCCATTTCGGCCCTTTGCATACCTTGTTTATTCGTGTAGCCTGCCTTCCAGATAATCAATATGCACTTGCTTAGCATTTTATCCATTGGGTTATTATGGAATCAAACTAATCAAGAGTTCTAGACTTTGACAGGTTCTTCTTATTTGCTTTCATGTTACTATGGACAACTATGCCTAGGGTCTTGAAGTTCTATCACACCACATGTAGTCACTTACATGTATACTTACTTGACATATGTACTCTTTAGGTATTTACAACACCACTGGTCACTATATGATAAAAGTGTGAAAATTAATCGTAAGAAATTTATATTAGTTCAAGTTTGCTCTGTGTGGATTTATTGTTTATTGTTCTGTTTCAGTTATGTTCTTTGACATTTTGAATTTTCTGAAGGGAAAATATATCACCTACGGGGTCAAAGCCAGTTCCCCAATGGTATCAGCTGCAGCTTTTGAAAGAGACATATATACCCCTCGGGTCCCAGCAAGTTTTCACCAAGGTGGTAGGACCCAGCGATCCATTTCTCCCCTTTGCATACCTTGTTTATTCGTGTAGCCTTCCCTACAGATAATCAATATGCACTTGCTTAGCATTTCTTCCATTGGGTTATTATGAAATCAGACTAATCAAGAGTTCTAGACTTTGACAGGTTTTTCTTATTTCCTTTCATGTTACTATAGACAACTATGCCTAGGGTCTTGAAGTTCTATCACACCACATGTAGTCACTTACATGTATGCTTACTTGGCATATGTAACTCTTAAGGTATTTACAACACCACTGGTCACTATATGATAAAAGCGTGAAAATTAATTGTAAGAAATTTATTTTAGTTCAAGTTTGCTCTGTGTGGATTTATTGTTCTGTTTCAGTGATGTTCTGTGACTAAATCTGAAGGGAAAAGATATCACCTATGGGGTCAAAGCCTGCTCCCCAATGGTATCTGCTGACACTTTTGCAAGAGGCATATATACCCCTCGGGTCCCAGCAAGTTTTCACCAAGGTGGTAGGACCCAGCGATCCATTTCGGCCCTTTGCATACCTTGTATATTCGTGTTGCCTGCCTTCCAGATAATCAATATGCACTTGCTTAGCATTTTATCCATTGGGTTATTATGGAATCAAACTAATCAAGAGTTCTAGACTTTGACAGGTTCTTCTTATTTGCTTTCATGTTACTATAGACAACTATGCCTAGGGTCTTGAAGTTCTATCACACCACATGTAGTCACTTACATGTATGCTTACTTGACATATGTAACGCCTTAGGTATTTACAACACCACTGGTCACTATATGATAAAAGTGTGAAAATTAATCGTAAGAAATTTATATTAGTTCAAGTTTGCTCTGAGTAGATTTATTATTCTGTTTCAGTGATGTTGTGTGACTAAATCTGAAGGGAAAAGATATCACCTATGGGGTCAAAGCCTGCTCCCCAATGGTTCCTGCTGAGACTTTTGCAAGAGGCATATATACCCCTCGGGTCCCAGCAAGTTTTCACCAAGGTGGTAGGACCCAGCGATCCATTTCGGCCCTTTGCATACCTTGTTTATTCGTGTAGCCTGCCTTCCAGATAATCAATATGCACTTGCTTAGCATTTTATCCATTGGGTTATTATGGAATCAAACTAATCAAGAGTTCTAGACTTTGACAGGTTCTTCTTATTTGCTTTCATGTTACTATAGACAACTATGCCTAGGGTCTTGAAGTTCTATCACACCACATGTAGTCACTTACATGTATACTTACTTGACATATGTACTCTTTAGGTATTTACAACACCACTGGTCACTATATGATAAAAGCGTGAAAATTAATCGTAAGAAATTTATATTAGTTCAAGTTTGCTCTGTGTGGATTTATTGTTCTGTTTCAGTGATGTTCTGTGACTAAATCTGAAGGGAAAAGATATCACCTATGGGGTCAAAGCCTGCTCCCCAATGGTATCTGCTGACACTTTTGCAAGAGACATATATACCCCTCGGGTCCCAGCAAGTTTTCACCAAGGTGGTAGGACCCAGCGATCCATTTCGGCCCTTTGCATACCTTGTTTATTCGTGTAGCCTGCCTTCCAGATAATCAATATGCACTTGCTTAGCATTTTATCCATTGGGTTATTATGGAATTAAACTAATCAAGAGTTCAAGACTTTGACAGGTTCTTCTTATTTGCTTTCATGTTACTATAGACAACTATGCCTAGGGTCTTGAAGTTCTATCACACCACATGTAGTCACTTACATGTATGCTTACTTGACATATGTAACGCCTTAGGTATTTACAACACCACTGGTCACTATATGATAAAAGTGTGAAAATTAATCGTAAGAAATTTATATTAGTTCAAGTTTGCTCTGTGTATATTTATTGTTCTGTTTCAGTGATGTTCTGTGACTAAATCTGAAGGGAAAAGATATCACCTATGGGGTCAAAGCCTGCTCCCCAATGGTTTCTGCTGACCCTTTTGCAAGAGGCATATATAACCCTCGGGTCCCAGCAAGTTTTCACCAAGGTGGTAGGACCCAGCGATCCATTTCGGTCCTTTGCATACCTTGTTTATTCGTGTAGCCTGCCTTCCAGATAATCAATATGCACTTGCTTAGCATTTTATCCATTGGGTTATTATGGAATCAAACTAATCAAGAGTTCTAGACTTTGACAGGTTCTTCTTATTTGCTTTCATGTTACTATAGACAACTATGCCTAGGGTCTTGAAGTTCTATCACACCACATGTAGTCACTTACATGTATGCTTACTTGGCATATGTAACTCTTAAGGTATTTACAACACCACTGGTCACTATATGATAAAAGTGTGAAAATTAATCGTAAGAAATTTATATTAGTTCAAGTTTGCTCTGTGTAGATTTATTGTTCTGTTTCAGTGATGTTCTGTGATTAAATCTGAAGGGAAAAGATATCACCTACGGGGTCAAAGCCTGCTCCCCAATGGTATCTGCTGAAGCTTTTGCAAGAGGCATATATACCCCTCGGGTCCCAGCAAGTTTTCACCAAGGTGGTAGGACCCAGCGATCCATTTCGGCCCTTTGCATACCTTGTTTATTCGTGTAGCCTGCCTTCCAGATAATCAATATGCACTTGCTTAGCATTTTATCCATTGGGTTATTATGGAATCAAACTAATCAAGAGTTCTAGACTTTGACAGGTTCTTCTTATTTGCTTTCATGTTACTATAGACAACTATGCCTAGGGTCTTGAAGTTCTATCACACCACATGTAGTCACTTACATGTATGCTTACTTGACATATGTAACTCCTTAGGTATTTACAACACCACTGGTCACTATATGATAAAAGTGTGAAAATTAATCGTAAGAAATTCATATTAGTTCAAGTTTGCTCTGTGTAGATTTATTGTTCTGTTTCAGTGATGTTCTCTGATTAAATCTGAAGGGAAAAGATATCACCTATGGGGTCAAAGCCTGCTCCCCAATGGTTTCTGCTGACACTTTTGCAAGAGGCATATATACCCCTCGGGTCCCAGCAAGTTTTCACCAAGGTGGTAGGACCCAGCGATCCATTTCGGCCCTTTGCATACCTTGTTTATTCGTGTAGCCTGCCTTCCAGATAATCAATATGCACTTGCTTAGCATTTTATCCATTGGGTTATTATGGAATCAAACTAATCAAGAGTTCTAGACTTTGACAGGTTCTTCTTATTTGCTTTCATGTTACTATAGACAACTATGCCTAGGGTCTTGAAGTTCTATCACACCACATGTAGTCACTTACATGTATACTTACTTGACATATGTACTCTTTAGGTATTTACAACACCACTAGTCACTATATGATAAAAGCGTGAAAATTAATCGTAAGAAATTTATATTAGTTCAAGTTTGCTCTGTGTGGATTTATTGTTCTGTTTCAGTGATGTTCTGTGACTAAATCTGAAGGGAAAAGATATCACCTATGGGGTCAAAGCCTGCTCCCCAATGGTATCTGCTGACACTTTTGCAAGAGACATATATACCCCTCGGGTCCCAGCAAGTTTTCACCAAGGTGGTAGGACCCAGCGATCCATTTCGGCCCTTTGCATACCTTGTTTATTCGTGTAGCCTGCCTTCCAGATAATCAATATGCACTTGCTTAGCATTTTATCCATTGGGTTATTATGGAATTAAACTAATCAAGAGTTCAAGACTTTGACAGGTTCTTCTTATTTGCTTTCATGTTACTATAGACAACTATGCCTAGGGTCTTGAAGTTCTATCACACCACATGTAGTCACTTACATGTATGCTTACTTGACATATGTAACGCCTTAGGTATTTACAACACCACTGGTCACTATATGATAAAAGTGTGAAAATTAATCGTAAGAAATTTATATTAGTTCAAGTTTGCTCTGTGTATATTTATTGTTCTGTTTCAGTGATGTTCTGTGACTAAATCTGAAGGGAAAAGATATCACCTATGGGGTCAAAGCCTGCTCCCCAATGGTTTCTGCTGACACTTTTGCAAGAGGCATATATACCCCTCGGGTCCCAGCAAGTTTTCACCAAGGTGGTAGGACCCAGCGATCCATTTCGGCCCTTTGCATACCTTGTTTATTCGTGTAGCCTGCCTTCCAGATAATCAATATGCACTTGCTTAGCATTTTATCCATTGGGTTATTATGGAATCAAACTAATCAAGAGTTCTAGACTTTGACAGGTTCTTCTTATTTGCTTTCATGTTACTATGGACAACTATGCCTAGGGTCTTGAAGTTCTATCACACCACATGTAGTCACTTACATGTATACTTACTTGACATATGTACTCTTTAGGTATTTACAACACCACTGGTCACTATATGATAAAAGTGTGAAAATTAATCGTAAGAAATTTATATTAGTTCAAGTTTGCTCTGTGTGGATTTATTGTTTATTGTTCTGTTTCAGTTATGTTCTTTGACATTTTGAATTTTCTGAAGGGAAAATATATCACCTACGGGGTCAAAGCCAGTTCCCCAATGGTATCAGCTGCAGCTTTTGAAAGAGACATATATACCCCTCGGGTCCCAGCAAGTTTTCACCAAGGTGGTAGGACCCAGCGATCCATTTCTCCCCTTTGCATACCTTGTTTATTCGTGTAGCCTTCCCTACAGATAATCAATATGCACTTGCTTAGCATTTCTTCCATTGGGTTATTATGAAATCAGACTAATCAAGAGTTCTAGACTTTGACAGGTTTTTCTTATTTCCTTTCATGTTACTATAGACAACTATGCCTAGGGTCTTGAAGTTCTATCACACCACATGTAGTCACTTACATGTATGCTTACTTGGCATATGTAACTCTTAAGGTATTTACAACACCACTGGTCACTATATGATAAAAGCGTGAAAATTAATTGTAAGAAATTTATTTTAGTTCAAGTTTGCTCTGTGTGGATTTATTGTTCTGTTTCAGTGATGTTCTGTGACTAAATCTGAAGGGAAAAGATATCACCTATGGGGTCAAAGCCTGCTCCCCAATGGTATCTGCTGACACTTTTGCAAGAGGCATATATACCCCTCGGGTCCCAGCAAGTTTTCACCAAGGTGGTAGGACCCAGCGATCCATTTCGGCCCTTTGCATACCTTGTATATTCGTGTAGCCTGCCTTCCAGATAATCAATATGCACTTGCTTAGCATTTTATCCATTGGGTTATTATGGAATCAAACTAATCAAGAGTTCTAGACTTTGACAGGTTCTTCTTATTTGCTTTCATGTTACTATAGACAACTATGCCTAGGGTCTTGAAGTTCTATCACACCACATGTAGTCACTTACATGTATGCTTACTTGACATATGTAACGCCTTAGGTATTTACAACACCACTGGTCACTATATGATAAAAGTGTGAAAATTAATCGTAAGAAATTTATATTAGTTCAAGTTTGCTCTGAGTAGATTTATTATTCTGTTTCAGTGATGTTGTGTGACTAAATCTGAAGGGAAAAGATATCACCTATGGGGTCAAAGCCTGCTCCCCAATGGTTCCTGCTGAGACTTTTGCAAGAGGCATATATACCCCTCGGGTCCCAGCAAGTTTTCACCAAGGTGGTAGGACCCAGCGATCCATTTCGGCCCTTTGCATACCTTGTTTATTCGTGTAGCCTGCCTTCCAGATAATCAATATGCACTTGCTTAGCATTTTATCCATTGGGTTATTATGGAATCAAACTAATCAAGAGTTCTAGACTTTGACAGGTTCTTCTTATTTGCTTTCATGTTACTATAGACAACTATGCCTAGGGTCTTGAAGTTCTATCACACCACATGTAGTCACTTACATGTATACTTACTTGACATATGTACTCTTTAGGTATTTACAACACCACTGGTCACTATATGATAAAAGCGTGAAAATTAATCGTAAGAAATTTATATTAGTTCAAGTTTGCTCTGTGTGGATTTATTGTTCTGTTTCAGTGATGTTCTGTGACTAAATCTGAAGGGAAAAGATATCACCTATGGGGTCAAAGCCTGCTCCCCAATGGTATCTGCTGACACTTTTGCAAGAGACATATATACCCCTCGGGTCCCAGCAAGTTTTCACCAAGGTGGTAGGACCCAGCGATCCATTTCGGCCCTTTGCATACCTTGTTTATTCGTGTAGCCTGCCTTCCAGATAATCAATATGCACTTGCTTAGCATTTTATCCATTGGGTTATTATGGAATTAAACTAATCAAGAGTTCAAGACTTTGACAGGTTCTTCTTATTTGCTTTCATGTTACTATAGACAACTATGCCTAGGGTCTTGAAGTTCTATCACACCACATGTAGTCACTTACATGTATGCTTACTTGACATATGTAACGCCTTAGGTATTTACAACACCACTGGTCACTATATGATAAAAGTGTGAAAATTAATCGTAAGAAATTTATATTAGTTCAAGTTTGCTCTGTGTATATTTATTGTTCTGTTTCAGTGATGTTCTGTGACTAAATCTGAAGGGAAAAGATATCACCTATGGGGTCAAAGCCTGCTCCCCAATGGTTTCTGCTGACCCTTTTGCAAGAGGCATATATAACCCTCGGGTCCCAGCAAGTTTTCACCAAGGTGGTAGGACCCAGCGATCCATTTCGGTCCTTTGCATACCTTGTTTATTCGTGTAGCCTGCCTTCCAGATAATCAATATGCACTTGCTTAGCATTTTATCCATTGGGTTATTATGGAATCAAACTAATCAAGAGTTCTAGACTTTGACAGGTTCTTCTTATTTGCTTTCATGTTACTATAGACAACTATGCCTAGGGTCTTGAAGTTCTATCACACCACATGTAGTCACTTACATGTATGCTTACTTGACATATGTAACGCCTTAGGTATTTACAACACCACTGGTCACTATATGATAAAAGTGTGAAAATTAATCGTAAGAAATTTATATTAGTTCAAGTTTGCTCTGTGTAGATTTATTGTTCTGTTTCAGTGATGTTCTGTGATTAAATCTGAAGGGAAAAGATATCACCTATGGGGTCAAAGCCTGCTCCCCAATGGTTTCTGCTGAAGCTTTTGCAAGAGGCATATATACCCCTCGGGTCCCAGCAAGTTTTCACCAAGGTGGTAGGGCCCAGCGATCCATTTCGGCCCTTTGCATACCTTTTTTTTTTTCGTGTAGCCTGCCTTCCAGATAATCAATATGCACTTGCTTAGCATTTTATCCATTGGGTTATTATGGAATCAAACTAATCAAGAGTTCTAGACTTTGACAGGTTATTTTTATTTGCTTTCATGTTACTATAGACAACTATGCCTATGGTCTTGAAGTTCTATCACACCACATGTAGTCACTTACATGTATGCTTACTTGGCATATGTAACTCTTAAGGTATTTACAACACCACTGGTCACTATATGATAAAAGCGTGAAAATTAATCGTAAGAAATTTATTTTAGTTCAAGTTTGCTCTGTGTGGATGTATTGTTCTGTTCCAGTGATGTTCTTTGACTAAATCTGAAGGGAAAAGATATCACCTACGGGGTCAAAGCCTGTTCCCCAATGGTATCTGCTGAAGCTTTTGCAAGAGGCATATATACCCCTCGGGTCCCAGCAAGTTTTCACCAAGGTGGTAGGACCCAGCGATCCATTTCGGCCCTTTGCATACCTTGTTTATTCGTGTAGCCTGCCTTCCAGATAATCAATATGCACTTGCTTAGCATTTTATCCATTGGGTTATTATGGAATCAAACTAATCAAGAGTTCTAGACTTTGACAGGTTCTTCTTATTTGCTTTCATGTTACTATAGACAACTATGCCTAGGGTCTTGAAGTTCTATCACACCACATGTAGTCACTTACATGTATGCTTACTTGACATATGTAACTCCTTAGGTATTTACAACACCACTGGTCACTATATGATAAAAGTGTGAAAATTAATCGTAAGAAATTCATATTAGTTCAAGTTTGCTCTGTGTAGATTTATTGTTCTGTTTCAGTGATGTTCTCTGATTAAATCTGAAGGGAAAAGATATCACCTATGGGGTCAAAGCCTGCTCCCCAATGGTTTCTGCTGACACTTTTGCAAGAGGCATATATACCCCTCGGGTCCCAGCAAGTTTTCACCAAGGTGGTAGGACCCAGCGATCCATTTCGGCCCTTTGCATACCTTGTTTATTCGTGTAGCCTGCCTTCCAGATAATCAATATGCACTTGCTTAGCATTTTATCCATTGGGTTATTATGGAATCAAACTAATCAAGAGTTCTAGACTTTGACAGGTTCTTCTTATTTGCTTTCATGTTACTATAGACAACTATGCCTAGGGTCTTGAAGTTCTATCACACCACATGTAGTCACTTACATGTATACTTACTTGACATATGTACTCTTTAGGTATTTACAACACCACTAGTCACTATATGATAAAAGCGTGAAAATTAATCGTAAGAAATTTATATTAGTTCAAGTTTGCTCTGTGTAGATTTATTGTTCTGTTTCAGTGATGTTCTGTGACTAAATCTGAAGGGAAAAGATATCACCTTTGGGGTCAAAGCCTGCTCCCCAATGGTTTCTGCTGACACTTTTGCAAGAGGCATATATACCCCTCGGGTCCCAGCAAGTTTTCACCAAGGTGGTAGGACCCAGCGATCCATTTCGGCCCTTTGCATACCTTGTTTATTCGTGTAGCCTGCCTTCCAGATAATCAATATGCACTTGCTTAGCATTTTATCCATTGGGTTATTATGGAATCAAACTAATCAAGAGTTCTAGACTTTGACAGGTTCTTCTTATTTGCTTTCATGTTACTATGGACAACTATGCCTAGGGTCTTGAAGTTCTATCACACCACATGTAGTCACTTACATGTATACTTACTTGACATATGTACTCTTTAGGTATTTACAACACCACTGGTCACTATATGATAAAAGTGTGAAAATTAATCGTAAGAAATTTATATTAGTTCAAGTTTGCTCTGTGTGGATTTATTGTTTATTGTTCTGTTTCAGTTATGTTCTTTGACATTTTGAATTTTCTGAAGGGAAAATATATCACCTACGGGGTCAAAGCCAGTTCCCCAATGGTATCAGCTGCAGCTTTTGAAAGAGACATATATACCCCTCGGGTCCCAGCAAGTTTTCACCAAGGTGGTAGGACCCAGCGATCCATTTCGGCCCTTTGCATACCTTGTTTATTCGTGTAGCCTTCCCTACAGATAATCAATATGCACTTGCTTAGCATTTCTTCCATTGGGTTATTATGAAATCAAACTAATCAAGAGTTCTAGACTTTGACAGGTTTTTCTTATTTCCTTTCATGTTACTATAGACAACTATGCCTAGGGTCTTGAAGTTCTATCACACCACATGTAGTCACTTACATGTATGCTTACTTGGCATATGTAACTCTTAAGGTATTTACAACACCACTGGTCACTATATGATAAAAGCGTGAAAATTAATTGTAAGAAATTTATTTTAGTTCAAGTTTGCTCTGTGTGGATTTATTGTTCTGTTTCAGTGATGTTCTGTGACTAAATCTGAAGGGAAAAGATATCACCTATGGGGTCAAAGCCTGCTCCCCAATGGTATCTGCTGACACTTTTGCAAGAGGCATATATACCCCTCGGGTCCCAGCAAGTTTTCACCAAGGTGGTAGGACCCAGCGATCCATTTCGGCCCTTTGCATACCTTGTATATTCGTGTTGCCTGCCTTCCAGATAATCAATATGCACTTGCTTAGCATTTTATCCATTGGGTTATTATGGAATCAAACTAATCAAGAGTTCTAGACTTTGACAGGTTCTTCTTATTTGCTTTCATGTTACTATAGACAACTATGCCTAGGGTCTTGAAGTTCTATCACACCACATGTAGTCACTTACATGTATGCTTACTTGACATATGTAACGCCTTAGGTATTTACAACACCACTGGTCACTATATGATAAAAGCGTGAAAATTAATCGTAAGAAATTTATATTAGTTCAAGTTTGCTCTGTGTGGATTTATTGTTCTGTTTCAGTGATGTTCTGTGACTAAATCTGAAGGGAAAAGATATCACCTATGGGGTCAAAGCCTGCTCCCCAATGGTATCTGCTGACACTTTTGCAAGAGACATATATACCCCTCGGGTCCCAGCAAGTTTTCACCAAGGTGGTAGGACCCAGCGATCCATTTCGGCCCTTTGCATACCTTGTTTATTCGTGTAGCCTGCCTTCCAGATAATCAATATGCACTTGCTTAGCATTTTATCCATTGGGTTATTATGGAATTAAACTAATCAAGAGTTCAAGACTTTGACAGGTTCTTCTTATTTGCTTTCATGTTACTATAGACAACTATGCCTAGGGTCTTGAAGTTCTATCACACCACATGTAGTCACTTACATGTATGCTTACTTGACATATGTAACGCCTTAGGTATTTACAACACCACTGGTCACTATATGATAAAAGTGTGAAAATTAATCGTAAGAAATTTATATTAGTTCAAGTTTGCTCTGTGTATATTTATTGTTCTGTTTCAGTGATGTTCTGTGACTAAATCTGAAGGGAAAAGATATCACCTATGGGGTCAAAGCCTGCTCCCCAATGGTTTCTGCTGACCCTTTTGCAAGAGGCATATATAACCCTCGGGTCCCAGCAAGTTTTCACCAAGGTGGTAGGACCCAGCGATCCATTTCGGTCCTTTGCATACCTTGTTTATTCGTGTAGCCTGCCTTCCAGATAATCAATATGCACTTGCTTAGCATTTTATCCATTGGGTTATTATGGAATCAAACTAATCAAGAGTTCTAGACTTTGACAGGTTCTTCTTATTTGCTTTCATGTTACTATAGACAACTATGCCTAGGGTCTTGAAGTTCTATCACACCACATGTAGTCACTTACATGTATGCTTACTTGACATATGTAACGCCTTAGGTATTTACAACACCACTGGTCACTATATGATAAAAGTGTGAAAATTAATCGTAAGAAATTTATATTAGTTCAAGTTTGCTCTGTGTAGATTTATTGTTCTGTTTCAGTGATGTTCTGTGATTAAATCTGAAGGGAAAAGATATCACCTATGGGGTCAAAGCCTGCTCCCCAATGGTTTCTGCTGAAGCTTTTGCAAGAGGCATATATACCCCTCGGGTCCCAGCAAGTTTTCACCAAGGTGGTAGGGCCCAGCGATCCATTTCGGCCCTTTGCATACCTTTTTTTTTTTCGTGTAGCCTGCCTTCCAGATAATCAATATGCACTTGCTTAGCATTTTATCCATTGGGTTATTATGGAATCAAACTAATCAAGAGTTCTAGACTTTGACAGGTTCTTTTTATTTGCTTTCATGTTACTATAGACAACTATGCCTATGGTCTTGAAGTTCTATCACACCACATGTAGTCACTTACATGTATGCTTACTTGGCATATGTAACTCTTAAGGTATTTACAACACCACTGGTCACTATATGATAAAAGCGTGAAAATTAATCGTAAGAAATTTATTTTAGTTCAAGTTTGCTCTGTGTGGATGTATTGTTCTGTTCCAGTGATGTTCTTTGACTAAATCTGAAGGGAAAAGATATCACCTACGGGGTCAAAGCCTGTTCCCCAATGGTATCTGCTGAAGCTTTTGCAAGAGGCATATATACCCCTCGGCTCCCAGCAAGTTTTCACCAAGGTGGTAGGACCCAGCGATCCATTTCGGCCCTTTGCATACCTTGTTTATTCGTGTAGCCTGCCTTCCAGATAATCAATATGCACTTGCTTAGCATTTTATCCATTGGGTTATTATGGAATCAAACTAATCAAGAGTTCTAGACTTTGACAGGTTCTTCTTATTTGCTTTCATGTTACTATAGACAACTATGCCTAGGGTCTTGAAGTTCTATCACACCACATGTAGTCACTTACATGTATGCTTACTTGACATATGTAACTCCTTAGGTATTTACAACACCACTGGTCACTATATGATAAAAGTGTGAAAATTAATCGTAAGAAATTCATATTAGTTCAAGTTTGCTCTGTGTAGATTTATTGTTCTGTTTCAGTGATGTTCTCTGATTAAATCTGAAGGGAAAAGATATCACCTATGGGGTCAAAGCCTGCTCCCCAATGGTTTCTGCTGACACTTTTGCAAGAGGCATATATACCCCTCGGGTCCCAGCAAGTTTTCACCAAGGTGGTAGGACCCAGCGATCCATTTCGGCCCTTTGCATACCTTGTTTATTCGTGTAGCCTGCCTTCCAGATAATCAATATGCACTTGCTTAGCATTTTATCCATTGGGTTATTATGGAATCAAACTAATCAAGAGTTCTAGACTTTGACAGGTTCTTCTTATTTGCTTTCATGTTACTATAGACAACTATGCCTAGGGTCTTGAAGTTCTATCACACCACATGTAGTCACTTACATGTATACTTACTTGACATATGTACTCTTTAGGTATTTACAACACCACTAGTCACTATATGATAAAAGCGTGAAAATTAATCGTAAGAAATTTATATTAGTTCAAGTTTGCTCTGTGTAGATTTATTGTTCTGTTTCAGTGATGTTCTGTGACTAAATCTGAAGGGAAAAGATATCACCTTTGGGGTCAAAGCCTGCTCCCCAATGGTTTCTGCTGACACTTTTGCAAGAGGCATATATACCCCTCGGGTCCCAGCAAGTTTTCACCAAGGTGGTAGGACCCAGCGATCCATTTCGGCCCTTTGCATACCTTGTTTATTCGTGTAGCCTGCCTTCCAGATAATCAATATGCACTTGCTTAGCATTTTATCCATTGGGTTATTATGGAATCAAACTAATCAAGAGTTCTAGACTTTGACAGGTTCTTCTTATTTGCTTTCATGTTACTATGGACAACTATGCCTAGGGTCTTGAAGTTCTATCACACCACATGTAGTCACTTACATGTATACTTACTTGACATATGTACTCTTTAGGTATTTACAACACCACTGGTCACTATATGATAAAAGTGTGAAAATTAATCGTAAGAAATTTATATTAGTTCAAGTTTGCTCTGTGTGGATTTATTGTTTATTGTTCTGTTTCAGTTATGTTCTTTGACATTTTGAATTTTCTGAAGGGAAAATATATCACCTACGGGGTCAAAGCCAGTTCCCCAATGGTATCAGCTGCAGCTTTTGAAAGAGACATATATACCCCTCGGGTCCCAGCAAGTTTTCACCAAGGTGGTAGGACCCAGCGATCCATTTCGGCCCTTTGCATACCTTGTTTATTCGTGTAGCCTTCCCTACAGATAATCAATATGCACTTGCTTAGCATTTCTTCCATTGGGTTATTATGAAATCAAACTAATCAAGAGTTCTAGACTTTGACAGGTTTTTCTTATTTCCTTTCATGTTACTATAGACAACTATGCCTAGGGTCTTGAAGTTCTATCACACCACATGTAGTCACTTACATGTATGCTTACTTGGCATATGTAACTCTTAAGGTATTTACAACACCACTGGTCACTATATGATAAAAGCGTGAAAATTAATTGTAAGAAATTTATTTTAGTTCAAGTTTGCTCTGTGTGGATTTATTGTTCTGTTTCAGTGATGTTCTGTGACTAAATCTGAAGGGAAAAGATATCACCTATGGGGTCAAAGCCTGCTCCCCAATGGTATCTGCTGACACTTTTGCAAGAGGCATATATACCCCTCGGGTCCCAGCAAGTTTTCACCAAGGTGGTAGGACCCAGCGATCCATTTCGGCCCTTTGCATACCTTGTATATTCGTGTTGCCTGCCTTCCAGATAATCAATATGCACTTGCTTAGCATTTTATCCATTGGGTTATTATGGAATCAAACTAATCAAGAGTTCTAGACTTTGACAGGTTCTTCTTATTTGCTTTCATGTTACTATAGACAACTATGCCTAGGGTCTTGAAGTTCTATCACACCACATGTAGTCACTTACATGTATGCTTACTTGACATATGTAACGCCTTAGGTATTTACAACACCACTGGTCACTATATGATAAAAGTGTGAAAATTAATCGTAAGAAATTTATATTAGTTCAAGTTTGCTCTGAGTAGATTTATTATTCTGTTTCAGTGATGTTGTGTGACTAAATCTGAAGGGAAAAGATATCACCTATGGGGTCAAAGCCTGCTCCCCAATGGTTTCTGCTGAGACTTTTGCAAGAGGCATATATACCCCTCGGGTCCCAGCAAGTTTTCACCAAGGTGGTAGGACCCAGCGATCCATTTCGGCCCTTTGCATACCTTGTTTATTCGTGTAGCCTGCCTTCCAGATAATCAATATGCACTTGCTTAGCATTTTATCCATTGGGTTATTATGGAATCAAACTAATCAAGAGTTCTAGACTTTGACAGGTTCTTCTTATTTGCTTTCATGTTACTATAGACAACTATGCCTAGGGTCTTGAAGTTCTATCACACCACATGTAGTCACTTACATGTATACTTACTTGACATATGTACTCTTTAGGTATTTACAACACCACTGGTCACTATATGATAAAAGCGTGAAAATTAATCGTAAGAAATTTATAGTAGTTCAAGTTTGCTCTGTGTGGATTTATTGTTCTGTTTCAGTGATGTTCTGTGACTAAATCTGAAGGGAAAAGATATCACCTATGGGGTCAAAGCCTGCTCCCCAATGGTATCTGCTGACACTTTTGCAAGAGACATATATACCCCTCGGGTCCCAGCAAGTTTTCACCAAGGTGGTAGGACCCAGCGATCCATTTCGGCCCTTTGCATACCTTGTTTATTCGTGTAGCCTGCCTTCCAGATAATCAATATGCACTTGCTTAGCATTTTATCCATTGGGTTATTATGGAATTAAACTAATCAAGAGTTCTAGACTTTGACAGGTTCTTCTTATTTGCTTTCATGTTACTATAGACAACTATGCCTAGGGTCTTGAAGTTCTATCACACCACATGTAGTCACTTACATGTATGCTTACTTGACATATGTAACGCCTTAGGTATTTACAACACCACTGGTCACTATATGATAAAAGTGTGAAAATTAATCGTAAGAAATTTATATTAGTTCAAGTTTGCTCTGTGTATATTTATTGTTCTGTTTCAGTGATGTTCTGTGACTAAATCTGAAGGGAAAAGATATCACCTATGGGGTCAAAGCCTGCTCCCCAATGGTTTCTGCTGACCCTTTTGCAAGAGGCATATATAACCCTCGGGTCCCAGCAAGTTTTCACCAAGGTGGTAGGACCCAGCGATCCATTTCGGTCCTTTGCATACCTTGTTTGTTCGTGTAACCTGCCTTCCAGATAATCAATATGCACTTGCTTAGCATTTTATCCATTGGGTTATTATGGAATCAAACTAATCAAGAGTTCTAGACTTTGACAGGTTCTTCTTATTTGCTTTCATGTTACTATAGACAACTATGCCAAGGGTCTTGAAGTTCTATCACACCACATGTAGTCACTTACATGTATGCTTACTTGACATATGTAACGCCTTAGGTATTTACAACACCACTGGTCACTATATGATAAAAGTGTGAAAATTAATCGTAAGAAATTTATATTAGTTCAAGTTTGCTCTGTGTAGATTTATTGTTCTGTTTCAGTGATGTTCTGTGATTAAATCTGAAGGGAAAAGATATCACCTATGGGGTCAAAGCCTGCTCCCCAATGGTTTCTGCTGACACTTTTGCAAGAGGCATATATACCCCTCGGGTCCCAGCAAGTTTTCACCAAGGTGGTAGGACCCAGCGATCCATTTCGGCCCTTTGCATACCTTGTTTATTCGTGTAGCCTGCCTTCCAGATAATCAATATGCACTTGCTTAGCATTTTATCCATTGGGTTATTATGGAATCAAACTAATCAAGAGTTCTAGACTTTGACAGGTTCTTCTTATTTGCTTTCATGTTACTATAGACAACTATGCCTAGGGTCTTGAAGTTCTATCACACCACATGTAGTCACTTACATGTATACTTACTTGACATATGTACTCTTTAGGTATTTACAACACCACTAGTCACTATATGATAAAAGCGTGAAAATTAATCGTAAGAAATTTATATTAGTTCAAGTTTGCTCTGTGTGGATTTATTGTTCTGTTTCAGTGATGTTCTGTGACTAAATCTGAAGGGAAAAGATATCACCTATGGGGTCAAAGCCTGCTCCCCAATGGTATCTGCTGACACTTTTGCAAGAGACATATATACCCCTCGGGTCCCAGCAAGTTTTCACCAAGGTGGTAGGACCCAGCGATCCATTTCGGCCCTTTGCATACCTTGTTTATTCGTGTAGCCTGCCTTCCAGATAATCAATATGCACTTGCTTAGCATTTTATCCATTGGGTTATTATGGAATTAAACTAATCAAGAGTTCTAGACTTTGACAGGTTCTTCTTATTTGCTTTCATGTTACTATAGACAACTATGCCTAGGGTCTTGAAGTTCTATCACACCACATGTAGTCACTTACATGTATGCTTACTTGACATATGTAACGCCTTAGGTATTTACAACACCACTGGTCACTATATGATAAAAGTGTGAAAATTAATCGTAAGAAATTTATATTAGTTCAAGTTTGCTCTGTGTATATTTATTGTTCTGTTTCAGTGATGTTCTGTGACTAAATCTGAAGGGAAAAGATATCACCTATGGGGTCAAAGCCTGCTCCCCAATGGTTTCTGCTGACACTTTTGCAAGAGGCATATATACCCCTCGGGTCCCAGCAAGTTTTCACCAAGGTGGTAGGACCCAGCGATCCATTTCGGTCCTTTGCATACCTTGTTTATTCGTGTAGCCTGCCTTCCAGATAATCAATATGCACTTGCTTAGCATTTTATCCATTGGGTTATTATGGAATCAAACTAATCAAGAGTTCTAGACTTTGACAGGTTCTTCTTATTTGCTTTCATGTTACTATAGACAACTATGCCTAGGGTCTTGAAGTTCTATCACACCACATGTAGTCACTTACATGTATGCTTACTTGACATATGTAACGCCTTAGGTATTTACAACACCACTGGTCACTATATGATAAAAGTGTGAAAATTAATCGTAAGAAATTTATATTAGTTCAAGTTTGCTCTGTGTAGATTTATTGTTCTGTTTCAGTGATGTTCTGTGATTAAATCTGAAGGGAAAAGATATCACCTATGGGGTCAAAGCCTGCTCCCCAATGGTTTCTGCTGAAGCTTTTGCAAGAGGCATATATACCCCTCGGGTCCCAGCAAGTTTTCACCAAGGTGGTAGGACCCAGCGATCCATTTCGGCCCTTTGCATACCTTGTTTATTCGTGTAGCCTGCCTTCCAGATAATCAATATGCACTTGCTTAGCATTTTATCCATTGGGTTATTATGGAATCAAACTAATCAAGAGTTCTAGACTTTGACAGGTTCTTCTTATTTGCTTTCATGTTACTATAGACAACTATGCCTATGGTCTTGAAGTTCTATCACACCACATGTAGTCACTTACATGTATACTTACTTACTCTTTAGGTATTTACAACACCACTGGTCACTATATGATAAAAGTGTGAAAATTAATCGTAAGAAATTTATATTAGTTCAAGTTTGCTCTGTGTGGATTTATTGTTTATTGTTCTGTTTCAGTGATGTTCTTTGACATTTTGAATTTTCTTAAGGGAAAATATATCACCTACGGGGTCAAAGCCAGTTCCCCAATGGTATCAGCTGCAGCTTTTGCAAGAGACATATATACCCCTCGGGTCCCAGCAAGTTTTCACCAAGTTAGTAGGACCCAGCGATCCATTTCTCCCCTTTGCATACCTTGTTTATTCGTGTAGCCTTCCCTACAGATAATCAATATGCACTTGCTTAGCATTTCTTCTATTGGGTTATTATGAAATCAAACTAATCAAGAGTTCTAGACTTTGACAGGTTTTTCTTATTTGCTTTCATGTTACTATAGACAACTATGCCTATGGTCTTGAAGTTCTATCACACCACATGTAGTCACTTACATGTATGCTTACTTGGCATATGTAACTCTTAAGGTATTTACAACACCACTGGTCACTATATGATAAAAGCGTGAAAATTAATCGTAAGAAATTTATTTTACTTCAAGTTTGCTCTGTGTGGATGTATTGTTCTGTTCCAGTGATGTTCTTTGACTAAATCTGAAGGGAAAAGATATCACCTACGGGGTCAAAGCCTGTTCCCCAATGGTATCTGCTGAAGCTTTTGCAAGAGGCATATATACCCCTCGGGTCCCAGCAAGTTTTCACCAAGGTGGTAGGACCCAGCGATCCATTTCGGCCCTTTGCATACCTTGTTTATTCGTGTAGCCTGCCTTCCAGATAATCAATATGCACTTGCTTAGCATTTTATCCATTGGGTTATTATGGAATCAAACTAATCAAGAGTTCTACACTTTGACAGGTTCTTCTTATTTGCTTTCATGTTACTATAGACAACTATGCCTAGGGTCTTGAAGTTCTATCACACCACATGTAGTCACTTACATGTATGCTTACTTGACATATGTAACTCCTTAGGTATTTACAACACCACTGGTCACTATATGATAAAAGTGTGAAAATTAATCGTAAGAAATTTATATTAGTTCAAGTTTGCTCTGTGTAGATTTATTGTTCTGTTTCAGTGATGTTCTCTGATTAAATCTGAAGGGAAAAGATATCACCTATGGGGTCAAAGCCTGCTCCCCAATGGTTTCTGCTGACACTTTTGCAAGAGGCATATATACCCCTCGGGTCCCAGCAAGTTTTCACCAAGGTGGTAGTACCCAGCGATCCATTTCGGCCCTTTGCATACCTTGTTTATTCGTGTAGCCTGCCTTCCAGATAATCAATATGCACTTGCTTAGCATTTTATCCATTGGGTTATTATGGAATCAAACTAATCAAGAGTTCTAGACTTTGACAGGTTCTTCTTATTTGCTTTCATGTTACTATAGACAACTATGCCTAGGGTCTTGAAGTTCTATCACACCACATGTAGTCACTTACATGTATGCTTACTTGACATATGTAACTCCTTAGGTATTTACAACACCACTGGTCACTATATGATAAAAGTGTGAAAATTAATCGTAAGAAATTTATATTAGTTCAAGTTTGCTCTGTGTAGATTTATTGTTCTGTTTCAGTGATGTTCTCTGACTAAATCTGAAGGGAAAAGATATCACCTATGGGGTCAAAGCCTGCTCCCCAATGGTTTCTGCTGACACTTTTGCAAGAGGCATATATACCCCTCGGGTCCCAGCAAGTTTTCACCAAGGTGGTAGGACCCAGCGATCCATTTCGGCCCTTTGCATACCTTGTTTATTCGTGTAGCCTGCCTTCCAGATAATCAATATGCACTTGCTTAGCATTTTATCCATTGGGTTATTATGGAATCAAACTAATCAAGAGTTCTAGACTTTGACAGGTTCTTCTTATTTGCTTTCATGTTACTATAGACAACTATGCCTAGGGTCTTGAAGTTCTATCACACCACATGTAGTCACTTACATGTATACTTACTTGACATATGTACTCTTTAGGTATTTACAACACCACTAGTCACTATATGATAAAAGCGTGAAAATTAATCGTAAGAAATTTATATTAGTTCAAGTTTGCTCTGTGTGGATTTATTGTTCTGTTTCAGTGATGTTCTGTGACTAAATCTGAAGGGAAAAGATATCACCTATGGGGTCAAAGCCTGCTCCCCAATGGTATCTGCTGACACTTTTGCAAGAGACATATATACCCCTCGGGTCCCAGCAAGTTTTCACCAAGGTGGTAGGACCCAGCGATCCATTTCGGCCCTTTGCATACCTTGTTTATTCGTGTAGCCTGCCTTCCAGATAATCAATATGCACTTGCTTAGCATTTTATCCATTGGGTTATTATGGAATCAAACTAATCAAGAGTTCTAGACTTTGACAGGTTCTTCTTATTTGCTTTCATGTTACTATAGACAACTATGCCTAGGGTCTTGAAGTTCTATCACACCACATGTAGTCACTTACATGTATGCTTACTTGACATATGTAACGCCTTAGGTATTTACAACACCACTGGTCACTATATGATAAAAGTGTGAAAATTAATCGTAAGAAATTTATATTAGTTCAAGTTTGCTCTGTGTATATTTATTGTTCTGTTTCAGTGATGTTCTGTGACTAAATCTGAAGGGAAAAGATATCACCTATGGGGTCAAAGCCTGCTCCCCAATGGTTTCTGCTGACACTTTTGCAAGAGGCATATATACCCCTCGGGTCCCAGCAAGTTTTCACCAAGGTGGTAGGACCCAGCGATCCATTTCGGCCCTTTGCATACCTTGTTTATTCGTGTAGCCTGCCTTCCAGATAATCAATATGCACTTGCTTAGCATTTTATCCATTGGGTTATTATGGAATCAAACTAATCAAGAGTTCTAGACTTTGACAGGTTCTTCTTATTTGCTTTCATGTTACTATAGACAACTATGCCTATGGTCTTGAAGTTCTATCACACCACATGTAGTCACTTACATGTATACTTACTTACTCTTTAGGTATTTACAACACCACTGGTCACTATATGATAAAAGTGTGAAAATTAATCGTAAGAAATTTATATTAGTTCAAGTTTGCTCTGTGTGGATTTATTGTTTATTGTTCTGTTTCAGTGATGTTCTTTGACATTTTGAATTTTCTGAAAGGAAAATATATCACCTACGGGGTCAAAGCCAGTTCCCCAATGGTATCAGCTGCAGCTTTTGCAAGAGACATATATACCCCTCGGGTCCCAGCAAGTTTTCACCAAGGTAGTAGGACCCAGCGATCCATTTCTCCCCTTTGCATACCTTGTTTATTCGTGTAGCCTTCCCTACAGATAATCAATATGCACTTGCTTAGCATTTCTTCTATTGGGTTATTATGAAATCAAACTAATCAAGAGTTCTAGACTTTGACAGGTTTTTCTTATTTGCTTTCATGTTACTATAGACAACTATGCCTATGGTCTTGAAGTTCTATCACACCACATGTAGTCACTTACATGTATGCTTACTTGGCATATGTAACTCTTAAGGTATTTTCAACACCACTGGTCACTATATGATAAAAGCGTGAAAATTAATCGTAAGAAATTTATTTTAGTTCAAGTTTGCTCTGTGTGGATGTATTGTTCTGTTCCAGTGATGTTCTTTGACTAAATCTGAAGGGAAAAGATATCACCTACGGGGTCAAAGCCTGTTCCCCAATGGTATCTGCTGAAGCTTTTGCAAGAGGCATATATACCCCTCGGGTCCCAGCAAGTTTTCACCAAGGTAGTAGGACCCAGCGATCCATTTCGGCCCTTTGCATACCTTGTTTATTCGTGTAGCCTGCCTTCCAGATAATCAATATGCACTTGCTTAGCATTTTATCCATTGGGTTATTATGGAATCAAACTAATCAAGAGTTCTAGACTTTGACAGGTTCTTCTTATTTGCTTTCATGTTACTATAGACAACTATGCCTAGGGTCTTGAAGTTCTATCACACCACATGTTGTCACTTACATGTATGCTTACTTGACATATGTAACGCCTTAGGTATTTACAACACCACTGGTCACTATATGATAAAAGTGTGAAAATTAATCGTAAGAAATTTATATTAGTTCAAGTTTGCTCTGTGTAGATTTATTGTTCTGTTTCAGTGATGTTCTGTGACTAAATCTGAAGGGAAAAGATATCACCTTTGGGGTCAAAGCCTGCTCCCCAATGGTTTCTGCTGACACTTTTGCAAGAGGCATATATACCCCTCGGGTCCCAGCAAGTTTTCACCAAGGTGGTAGGACCCAGCGATCCATTTCGGCCCTTTGCATACCTTGTTTATTCGTGTAGCCTGCCTTCCAGATAATCAATATGCACTTGCTTAGCATTTTATCCATTGGGTTATTATGGAATCAAACTAATCAAGAGTTCTAGACTTTGACAGGTTCTTCTTATTTGCTTTCATGTTACTATAGACAACTATGCCTAGGGTCTTGAAGTTCTATCACACCACATGTTGTCACTTACATGTATGCTTACTTGACATATGTAACGCCTTAGGTATTTACAACACCACTGGTCACTATATGATAAAAGTGTGAAAATTAATCGTAAGAAATTTATATTAGTTCAAGTTTGCTCTGTGTAGATTTATTGTTCTGTTTCAGTGATGTTCTGTGACTAAATCTGAAGGGAAAAGATATCACCTTTGGGGTCAAAGACTGCTCCCCAATGGTTTCTGCTGACACTTTTGCAAGAGGCATATATACCCCTCGGGTCCCAGCAAGTTTTCACCAAGGTGGTAGGACCCAGGGATCCATTTCGGCCCTTTGCATACCTTGTTTATTCGTGTAGCCTGCCTTCCAGATAATCAATATGCACTTGCTTAGCATTTTATCCATTGGGTTATTATGGAATCAAACTAATCAAGAGTTCTAGACTTTGACAGGTTCTTCTTATTTGCTTTCATGTTACTATAGACAACTATGCCTAGGGTCTTGAAGTTCTATCACACCACATGTAGTCACTTACATGTATGCTTACTTGACATATGTACTCTTTAGGTATTTACAACACCACTGGTCACTATATGATAAAAGTGTGAAAATTAATCGTAAGAAATTTATATTAGTTCAAGTTTGCTCTGTGTGGATTTATTGTTTATTGTTCTGTTTCAGTGATGTTCTTTGACATTTTGAATTTTCTGAAGGGAAAAGATATCACCTACGGGGTCAAAGCCAGTTCCCCAATGGTATCAGCTGCAGCTTTTGAAAGAGACATATATACCCCTCGGGTCCCAGCAAGTTTTCACCAAGGTGGTAGGACCCAGCGATCCATTTCTCCCCTTTGCATACCTTGTTTATTCGTGTAGCCTTCCCTACAGATAATCAATATGCACTTGCTTAGCATTTTATCCATTGGGTTATTATGGAATCAAACTAATCAAGAGTTCTAGACTTTGACAGGTTCTTCTTATTTGCTTTCATGTTACTATAGACAACTATGCCTAGGGTCTTGAAGTTCTATCACACCACATGTAGTCACTTACATGTATGCTTACTTGACATATGTAACGCCTTAGGTATTTACAACACCACTGGTCACTATATGATAAAAGTGTGAAAATTAATCGTAAGAAATTTATATTAGTTCAAGTTTGCTCTGAGTAGATTTATTATTCTGTTTCAGTGATGTTGTGTGACTAAATCTGAAGGGAAAAGATATCACCTATGGGGTCAAAGCCTGCTCCCCAATGGTTTCTGCTGACACTTTTGCAAGAGGCATATATACCCCTCGGGTCCCAGCAAGTTTTCACCAAGGTGGTAGGACCCAGCGATCCATTTCGGCCCTTTGCATACCTTGTTTATTCGTGTAGCCTGCCTTCCAGATAATCAATATGCACTTGCTTAGCATTTTATCCATTGGGTTATTATGGAATCAAACTAATCAAGAGTTCTAGACTTTGACAGGTTCTTCTTATTTGCTTTCATGTTACTATAGACAACTATGCCTAGGGTCTTGAAGTTCTATCACACCACATGTAGTCACTTACATGTATACTTACTTACTCTTTAGGTATTTACAACACCACTGGTCACTATATGATAAAAGTGTGAAAATTAATCGTAAGAAATTTATATTAGTTCAAGTTTGCTCTGTGTGGATTTATTGTTTATTGTTCTGTTTCAGTGATGTTCTTTGACATTTTGAATTTTCTTAAGGGAAAATATATCACCTACGGGGTCAAAGCCAGTTCCCCAATGGTATCAGCTGCAGCTTTTGCAAGAGACATATATACCCCTCGGGTCCCAGCAAGTTTTCACCAAGGTAGTAGGACCCAGCGATCCATTTCTCCCCTTTGCATACCTTGTTTATTCGTGTAGCCTTCCCTACAGATAATCAATATGCACTTGCTTAGCATTTCTTCCATTGGGTTATTATGAAATCAAACTAATCAAGAGTTCTAGACTTTGACAGGTTTTTCTTATTTGCTTTCATGTTACTATAGACAACTATGCCTAGGGTCTTGAAGTTCTATCACACCACATGTAGTCACTTACATGTATGCTTACTTGGCATATGTAACTCTTAAGGTATTTACAACACCACTGGTCACTATATGATAAAAGCGTGAAAATTAATTGTAAGAAATTTATTTTAGTTCAAGTTTGCTCTGTGTGGATTTATTGTTCTGTTTCAGTGATGTTCTGTGACTAAATCTGAAGGGAAAAGATATCACCTATGGGGTCAAAGCCTGCTCCCCAATGGTATCTGCTGACACTTTTGCAAGAGGCATATATACCCCTCGGGTCCCAGCAAGTTTTCACCAAGGTGGTAGGACCCAGCGATCCATTTCGGCCCTTTGCATACCTTGTATATTCGTGTAGCCTGCCTTCCAGATAATCAATATGCACTTGCTTAGCATTTTATCCATTGGGTTATTATGGAATCAAACTAATCAAGAGTTCTAGACTTTGACAGGTTCTTCTTATTTGCTTTCATGTTACTATAGACAACTATGCCTAGGGTCTTGAAGTTCTATCACACCACATGTAGTCACTTACATGTATGCTTACTTGACATATGTAACGCCTTAGGTATTTACAACACCACTGGTCACTATATGATAAAAGTGTGAAAATTAATCGTAAGAAATTTATATTAGTTCAAGTTTGCTCTGAGTAGATTTATTATTCTGTTTCAGTGATGTTGTGTGACTAAATCTGAAGGGAAAAGATATCACCTATGGGGTCAAAGCCTGCTCCCCAATGGTTTCTGCTGACACTTTTGCAAGAGGCATTTATACCCCTCGGGTCCCAGCAAGTTTTCACCAAGGTGGTAGGACCCAGCGATCCATTTCGGCCCTTTGCATACCTTGTATATTCGTGTAGCCTGCCTTCCAGATAATCAATATGCACTTGCTTAGCATTTTATCCATTGGGTTATTATGGAATCAAACTAATCAAGAGTTCTAGACTTTGACAGGTTCTTCTTATTTGCTTTCATGTTACTATAGACAACTATGCCTAGGGTCTTGAAGTTCTATCACACCACATGTAGTCACTTACATGTATGCTTACTTGACATATGTAACGCCTTAGGTATTTACAACACCACTGGTCACTATATGATAAAAGTGTGAAAATTAATCGTAAGAAATTTATATTAGTTCAAGTTTGCTCTGTGTGGATTTATTGTTTATTGTTCTGTTTCAGTGATGTTCTTTGACATTTTGAATTTTCTTAAGGGAAAATATATCACCTACGGGGTCAAAGCCAGTTCCCCAATGGTATCAGCTGCAGCTTTTGCAAGAGACATATATACCCCTCGGGTCCCAGCAAGTTTTCACCAAGGTAGTAGGACCCAGCGATCCATTTCTCCCCTTTGCATACCTTGTTTATTCGTGTAGCCTTCCCTACAGATAATCAATATGCACTTGCTTGGCATTTCTTCCATTGGGTTATTATGAAATCAAACTAATCAAGAGTTCTAGACTTTGACAGGTTTTTCTTATTTGCTTTCATGTTACTATAGACAACTATGCCTATGGTCTTGAAGTTCTATCACACCACATGTAGTCACTTACATGTATGCTTACTTGGCATATGTAACTCTTAAGGTATTTACAACACCACTGGTCACTATATGATAAAAGCGTGAAAATTAATCGTAAGAAATTTATTTTAGTTCAAGTTTGCTCTGTGTGGATGTATTGTTCTGTTCCAGTGATGTTCTTTGACTAAATCTGAAGGGAAAAGATATCACCTACGGGGTCAAAGCCTGTTCCCCAATGGTATCTGCTGAAGCTTTTGCAAGAGGCATATATACCCCTCGGGTCCCAGCAAGTTTTCACCAAGGTGGTAGGACCCAGCGATCCATTTCGGCCCTTTGCATACCTTGTTTATTCGTGTAGCCTGCCTTCCAGATAATCAATATGCACTTGCTTAGCATTTTATCCATTGGGTTATTATGGAATCAAACTAATCAAGAGTTCTAGACTTTGACAGGTTCTTCTTATTTGCTTTCATGTTACTATAGACAACTATGCCTAGGGTCTTGAAGTTCTATCACACCACATGTAGTCACTTACATGTATGCTTACTTGACATATGTAACTCCTTAGGTATTTACAACACCACTGGTCACTATATGATAAAAGTGTGAAAATTAATCGTAAGAAATTTATATTAGTTCAAGTTTGCTCTGTGTAGATTTATTGTTCTGTTTCAGTGATGTTCTCTGATTAAATCTGAAGGGAAAAGATATCACCTATGGGGTCAAAGCCTGCTCCCCAATGGTTTCTGCTGACACTTTTGCAAGAGGCATATATACCCCTCGGGTCCCAGCAAGTTTTCACCAAGGTGGTAGGACCCAGCGATCCATTTCTCCCCTTTGCATACCTTGTTTATTCGTGTAGCCTTCCCTACAGATAATCAATATGCACTTGCTTAGCATTTCTTCCATTGGGTTATTATGAAATCAAACTAATCAAGAGTTCTAGACTTTGACAGGTTTTTCTTATTTGCTTTCATGTTACTATAGACAACTATGCCTAGGGTCTTGAAGTTCTATCACACCACATGTAGTCACTTACATGTATGCTTACTTGGCATATGTAACTCTTAAGGTATTTACAACACCACTGGTCACTATATGATAAAAGCGTGAAAATTAATTGTAAGAAATTTATTTTAGTTCAAGTTTGCTCTGTGTGGATTTATTGTTCTGTTTCAGTGATGTTCTGTGACTAAATCTGAAGGGAAAAGATATCACCTATGGGGTCAAAGCCTGCTCCCCAATGGTATCTGCTGACACTTTTGCAAGAGGCATATATACCCCTCGGGTCCCAGCAAGTTTTCACCAAGGTGGTAGGACCCAGCGATCCATTTCGGCCCTTTGCATACCTTGTATATTCGTGTAGCCTGCCTTCCAGATAATCAATATGCACTTGCTTAGCATTTTATCCATTGGGTTATTATGGAATCAAACTAATCAAGAGTTCTAGACTTTGACAGGTTCTTCTTATTTGCTTTCATGTTACTATAGACAACTATGCCTAGGGTCTTGAAGTTCTATCACACCACATGTAGTCACTTACATGTATGCTTACTTGACATATGTAACGCCTTAGGTATTTACAACACCACTGGTCACTATATGATAAAAGTGTGAAAATTAATCGTAAGAAATTTATATTAGTTCAAGTTTGCTCTGAGTAGATTTATTATTCTGTTTCAGTGATGTTGTGTGACTAAATCTGAAGGGAAAAGATATCACCTATGGGGTCAAAGCCTGCTCCCCAATGGTTTCTGCTGAGACTTTTGCAAGAGGCATATATACCCCTCGGGTCCCAGCAAGTTTTCACCAAGGTGGTAGGACCCAGCGATCCATTTCGGCCCTTTGCATACCTTGTTTATTCGTGTAGCCTGCCTTCCAGATAATCAATATGCACTTGCTTAGCATTTTATCCATTGGGTTATTATGGAATCAAACTAATCAAGAGTTCTAGACTTTGACAGGTTCTTCTTATTTGCTTTCATGTTACTATAGACAACTATGCCTATGGTCTTGAAGTTCTATCACACCACATGTAGTCACTTACATGTATACTTACTTACTCTTTAGGTATTTACAACACCACTGGTCACTATATGATAAAAGTGTGAAAATTAATCGTAAGAAATTTATATTAGTTCAAGTTTGCTCTGTGTGGATTTATTGTTTATTGTTCTGTTTCAGTGATGTTCTTTGACATTTTGAATTTTCTGAAAGGAAAATATATCACCTACGGGGTCAAAGCCAGTTCCCCAATGGTATCAGCTGCAGCTTTTGCAAGAGACATATATACCCCTCGGGTCCCAGCAAGTTTTCACCAAGGTAGTAGGACCCAGCGATCCATTTCTCCCCTTTGCATACCTTGTTTATTTGTGTAGCCTTCCCTACAGATAATCAATATGCACTTGCTTAGCATTTCTTCTATTGGGTTATTATGAAATCAAACTAATCAAGAGTTCTAGACTTTGACAGGTTTTTCTTATTTGCTTTCATGTTACTATAGACAACTATGCCTATGGTCTTGAAGTTCTATCACACCACATGTAGTCACTTACATGTATGCTTACTCCCCATATGTAACTCTTAAGGTATTTTCAACACCACTGGTCACTAAATGATAAAAGCGTGAAAATTAATCGTAAGAAATTTATTTTAGTTCAAGTTTGCTCTGTGTGGATGTATTGTTCTGTTCCAGTGATGTTCTTTGACTAAATCTGAAGGGAAAAGATATCACCTACGGGGTCAAAGCCTGTTCCCCAATGGTATCTGCTGAAGCTTTTGCAAGAGGCATATATACCCCTCGGGTCCCAGCAAGTTTTCACCAAGGTGGTAGGACCCAGCGATCCATTTCGGCCCTTTGCATACCTTGTTTATTCGTGTAGCCTGCCTTCCAGATAATCAATATGCACTTGCTTAGCATTTTATCCATTGGGTTATTATGGAATCAAACTAATCAAGAGTTCTAGACTTTGACAGGTTCTTCTTATTTGCTTTCATGTTACTATAGACAACTATGCCTAGGGTCTTGAAGTTCTATCACACCACATGTAGTCACTTACATGTATGCTTACTTGACATATGTAACTCCTTAGGTATTTACAACACCACTGGTCACTATATGATAAAAGTGTGAAAATTAATCGTAAGAAATTCATATTAGTTCAAGTTTGCTCTGTGTAGATTTATTGTTCTGTTTCAGTGATGTTCTCTGATTAAATCTGAAGGGAAAAGATATCACCTATGGGGTCAAAGCCTGCTCCCCAATGGTTTCTGCTGACACTTTTGCAAGAGGCATATATACCCCTCGGGTCCCAGCAAGTTTTCACCAAGGTGGTAGGACCCAGCGATCCATTTCGGCCCTTTGCATACCTTGTTTATTCGTGTAGCCTGCCTTCCAGATAATCAATATGCACTTGCTTAGCATTTTATCCATTGGGTTATTATGGAATCAAACTAATCAAGAGTTCTAGACTTTGACAGGTTCTTCTTATTTGCTTTCATGTTACTATAGACAACTATGCCTAGGGTCTTGAAGTTCTATCACACCACATGTAGTCACTTACATGTATACTTACTTGACATATGTACTCTTTAGGTATTTACAACACCACTAGTCACTATATGATAAAAGCGTGAAAATTAATCGTAAGAAATTTATATTAGTTCAAGTTTGCTCTGTGTAGATTTATTGTTCTGTTTCAGTGATGTTCTGTGACTAAATCTGAAGGGAAAAGATATCACCTTTGGGGTCAAAGCCTGCTCCCCAATGGTTTCTGCTGACACTTTTGCAAGAGGCATATATACCCCTCGGGTCCCAGCAAGTTTTCACCAAGGTGGTAGGACCCAGCGATCCATTTCGGCCCTTTGCATACCTTGTTTATTCGTGTAGCCTGCCTTCCAGATAATCAATATGCACTTGCTTAGCATTTTATCCATTGGGTTATTATGGAATCAAACTAATCAAGAGTTCTAGACTTTGACAGGTTCTTCTTATTTGCTTTCATGTTACTATGGACAACTATGCCTAGGGTCTTGAAGTTCTATCACACCACATGTAGTCACTTACATGTATACTTACTTGACATATGTACTCTTTAGGTATTTACAACACCACTGGTCACTATATGATAAAAGTGTGAAAATTAATCGTAAGAAATTTATATTAGTTCAAGTTTGCTCTGTGTGGATTTATTGTTTATTGTTCTGTTTCAGTTATGTTCTTTGACATTTTGAATTTTCTGAAGGGAAAATATATCACCTACGGGGTCAAAGCCAGTTCCCCAATGGTATCAGCTGCAGCTTTTGAAAGAGACATATATACCCCTCGGGTCCCAGCAAGTTTTCACCAAGGTGGTAGGACCCAGCGATCCATTTCGGCCCTTTGCATACCTTGTTTATTCGTGTAGCCTTCCCTACAGATAATCAATATGCACTTGCTTAGCATTTCTTCCATTGGGTTATTATGAAATCAAACTAATCAAGAGTTCTAGACTTTGACAGGTTTTTCTTATTTCCTTTCATGTTACTATAGACAACTATGCCTAGGGTCTTGAAGTTCTATCACACCACATGTAGTCACTTACATGTATGCTTACTTGGCATATGTAACTCTTAAGGTATTTACAACACCACTGGTCACTATATGATAAAAGCGTGAAAATTAATTGTAAGAAATTTATTTTAGTTCAAGTTTGCTCTGTGTGGATTTATTGTTCTGTTTCAGTGATGTTCTGTGACTAAATCTGAAGGGAAAAGATATCACCTATGGGGTCAAAGCCTGCTCCCCAATGGTATCTGCTGACACTTTTGCAAGAGGCATATATACCCCTCGGGTCCCAGCAAGTTTTCACCAAGGTGGTAGGACCCAGCGATCCATTTCGGCCCTTTGCATACCTTGTATATTCGTGTTGCCTGCCTTCCAGATAATCAATATGCACTTGCTTAGCATTTTATCCATTGGGTTATTATGGAATCAAACTAATCAAGAGTTCTAGACTTTGACAGGTTCTTCTTATTTGCTTTCATGTTACTATAGACAACTATGCCTAGGGTCTTGAAGTTCTATCACACCACATGTAGTCACTTACATGTATGCTTACTTGACATATGTAACGCCTTAGGTATTTACAACACCACTGGTCACTATATGATAAAAGCGTGAAAATTAATCGTAAGAAATTTATATTAGTTCAAGTTTGCTCTGTGTGGATTTATTGTTCTGTTTCAGTGATGTTCTGTGACTAAATCTGAAGGGAAAAGATATCACCTATGGGGTCAAAGCCTGCTCCCCAATGGTATCTGCTGACACTTTTGCAAGAGACATATATACCCCTCGGGTCCCAGCAAGTTTTCACCAAGGTGGTAGGACCCAGCGATCCATTTCGGCCCTTTGCATACCTTGTTTATTCGTGTAGCCTGCCTTCCAGATAATCAATATGCACTTGCTTAGCATTTTATCCATTGGGTTATTATGGAATTAAACTAATCAAGAGTTCAAGACTTTGACAGGTTCTTCTTATTTGCTTTCATGTTACTATAGACAACTATGCCTAGGGTCTTGAAGTTCTATCACACCACATGTAGTCACTTACATGTATGCTTACTTGACATATGTAACGCCTTAGGTATTTACAACACCACTGGTCACTATATGATAAAAGTGTGAAAATTAATCGTAAGAAATTTATATTAGTTCAAGTTTGCTCTGTGTATATTTATTGTTCTGTTTCAGTGATGTTCTGTGACTAAATCTGAAGGGAAAAGATATCACCTATGGGGTCAAAGCCTGCTCCCCAATGGTTTCTGCTGACCCTTTTGCAAGAGGCATATATAACCCTCGGGTCCCAGCAAGTTTTCACCAAGGTGGTAGGACCCAGCGATCCATTTCGGTCCTTTGCATACCTTGTTTATTCGTGTAGCCTGCCTTCCAGATAATCAATATGCACTTGCTTAGCATTTTATCCATTGGGTTATTATGGAATCAAACTAATCAAGAGTTCTAGACTTTGACAGGTTCTTCTTATTTGCTTTCATGTTACTATAGACAACTATGCCTAGGGTCTTGAAGTTCTATCACACCACATGTAGTCACTTACATGTATGCTTACTTGACATATGTAACGCCTTAGGTATTTACAACACCACTGGTCACTATATGATAAAAGTGTGAAAATTAATCGTAAGAAATTTATATTAGTTCAAGTTTGCTCTGTGTAGATTTATTGTTCTGTTTCAGTGATGTTCTGTGATTAAATCTGAAGGGAAAAGATATCACCTATGGGGTCAAAGCCTGCTCCCCAATGGTTTCTGCTGAAGCTTTTGCAAGAGGCATATATACCCCTCGGGTCCCAGCAAGTTTTCACCAAGGTGGTAGGGCCCAGCGATCCATTTCGGCCCTTTGCATACCTTTTTTTTTTTCGTGTAGCCTGCCTTCCAGATAATCAATATGCACTTGCTTAGCATTTTATCCATTGGGTTATTATGGAATCAAACTAATCAAGAGTTCTAGACTTTGACAGGTTCTTTTTATTTGCTTTCATGTTACTATAGACAACTATGCCTATGGTCTTGAAGTTCTATCACACCACATGTAGTCACTTACATGTATGCTTACTTGGCATATGTAACTCTTAAGGTATTTACAACACCACTGGTCACTATATGATAAAAGCGTGAAAATTAATCGTAAGAAATTTATTTTAGTTCAAGTTTGCTCTGTGTGGATGTATTGTTCTGTTCCAGTGATGTTCTTTGACTAAATCTGAAGGGAAAAGATATCACCTACGGGGTCAAAGCCTGTTCCCCAATGGTATCTGCTGAAGCTTTTGCAAGAGGCATATATACCCCTCGGGTCCCAGCAAGTTTTCACCAAGGTGGTAGGACCCAGCGATCCATTTCGGCCCTTTGCATACCTTGTTTATTCGTGTAGCCTGCCTTCCAGATAATCAATATGCACTTGCTTAGCATTTTATCCATTGGGTTATTATGGAATCAAACTAATCAAGAGTTCTAGACTTTGACAGGTTCTTCTTATTTGCTTTCATGTTACTATAGACAACTATGCCTAGGGTCTTGAAGTTCTATCACACCACATGTAGTCACTTACATGTATGCTTACTTGACATATGTAACTCCTTAGGTATTTACAACACCACTGGTCACTATATGATAAAAGTGTGAAAATTAATCGTAAGAAATTCATATTAGTTCAAGTTTGCTCTGTGTAGATTTATTGTTCTGTTTCAGTGATGTTCTCTGATTAAATCTGAAGGGAAAAGATATCACCTATGGGGTCAAAGCCTGCTCCCCAATGGTTTCTGCTGACACTTTTGCAAGAGGCATATATACCCCTCGGGTCCCAGCAAGTTTTCACCAAGGTGGTAGGACCCAGCGATCCATTTCGGCCCTTTGCATACCTTGTTTATTCGTGTAGCCTGCCTTCCAGATAATCAATATGCACTTGCTTAGCATTTTATCCATTGGGTTATTATGGAATCAAACTAATCAAGAGTTCTAGACTTTGACAGGTTCTTCTTATTTGCTTTCATGTTACTATAGACAACTATGCCTAGGGTCTTGAAGTTCTATCACACCACATGTAGTCACTTACATGTATACTTACTTGACATATGTACTCTTTAGGTATTTACAACACCACTAGTCACTATATGATAAAAGCGTGAAAATTAATCGTAAGAAATTTATATTAGTTCAAGTTTGCTCTGTGTAGATTTATTGTTCTGTTTCAGTGATGTTCTGTGACTAAATCTGAAGGGAAAAGATATCACCTTTGGGGTCAAAGCCTGCTCCCCAATGGTTTCTGCTGACACTTTTGCAAGAGGCATATATACCCCTCGGGTCCCAGCAAGTTTTCACCAAGGTGGTAGGACCCAGCGATCCATTTCGGCCCTTTGCATACCTTGTTTATTCGTGTAGCCTGCCTTCCAGATAATCAATATGCACTTGCTTAGCATTTTATCCATTGGGTTATTATGGAATCAAACTAATCAAGAGTTCTAGACTTTGACAGGTTCTTCTTATTTGCTTTCATGTTACTATGGACAACTATGCCTAGGGTCTTGAAGTTCTATCACACCACATGTAGTCACTTACATGTATACTTACTTGACATATGTACTCTTTAGGTATTTACAACACCACTGGTCACTATATGATAAAAGTGTGAAAATTAATCGTAAGAAATTTATATTAGTTCAAGTTTGCTCTGTGTGGATTTATTGTTTATTGTTCTGTTTCAGTTATGTTCTTTGACATTTTGAATTTTCTGAAGGGAAAATATATCACCTACGGGGTCAAAGCCAGTTCCCCAATGGTATCAGCTGCAGCTTTTGAAAGAGACATATATACCCCTCGGGTCCCAGCAAGTTTTCACCAAGGTGGTAGGACCCAGCGATCCATTTCGGCCCTTTGCATACCTTGTTTATTCGTGTAGCCTTCCCTACAGATAATCAATATGCACTTGCTTAGCATTTCTTCCATTGGGTTATTATGAAATCAAACTAATCAAGAGTTCTAGACTTTGACAGGTTTTTCTTATTTCCTTTCATGTTACTATAGACAACTATGCCTAGGGTCTTGAAGTTCTATCACACCACATGTAGTCACTTACATGTATGCTTACTTGGCATATGTAACTCTTAAGGTATTTACAACACCACTGGTCACTATATGATAAAAGCGTGAAAATTAATTGTAAGAAATTTATTTTAGTTCAAGTTTGCTCTGTGTGGATTTATTGTTCTGTTTCAGTGATGTTCTGTGACTAAATCTGAAGGGAAAAGATATCACCTATGGGGTCAAAGCCTGCTCCCCAATGGTATCTGCTGACACTTTTGCAAGAGGCATATATACCCCTCGGGTCCCAGCAAGTTTTCACCAAGGTGGTAGGACCCAGCGATCCATTTCGGCCCTTTGCATACCTTGTATATTCGTGTTGCCTGCCTTCCAGATAATCAATATGCACTTGCTTAGCATTTTATCCATTGGGTTATTATGGAATCAAACTAATCAAGAGTTCTAGACTTTGACAGGTTCTTCTTATTTGCTTTCATGTTACTATAGACAACTATGCCTAGGGTCTTGAAGTTCTATCACACCACATGTAGTCACTTACATGTATGCTTACTTGACATATGTAACGCCTTAGGTATTTACAACACCACTGGTCACTATATGATAAAAGTGTGAAAATTAATCGTAAGAAATTTATATTAGTTCAAGTTTGCTCTGAGTAGATTTATTATTCTGTTTCAGTGATGTTGTGTGACTAAATCTGAAGGGAAAAGATATCACCTATGGGGTCAAAGCCTGCTCCCCAATGGTTTCTGCTGAGACTTTTGCAAGAGGCATATATACCCCTCGGGTCCCAGCAAGTTTTCACCAAGGTGGTAGGACCCAGCGATCCATTTCGGCCCTTTGCATACCTTGTTTATTCGTGTAGCCTGCCTTCCAGATAATCAATATGCACTTGCTTAGCATTTTATCCATTGGGTTATTATGGAATCAAACTAATCAAGAGTTCTAGACTTTGACAGGTTCTTCTTATTTGCTTTCATGTTACTATAGACAACTATGCCTAGGGTCTTGAAGTTCTATCACACCACATGTAGTCACTTACATGTATACTTACTTGACATATGTACTCTTTAGGTATTTACAACACCACTGGTCACTATATGATAAAAGCGTGAAAATTAATCGTAAGAAATTTATAGTAGTTCAAGTTTGCTCTGTGTGGATTTATTGTTCTGTTTCAGTGATGTTCTGTGACTAAATCTGAAGGGAAAAGATATCACCTATGGGGTCAAAGCCTGCTCCCCAATGGTATCTGCTGACACTTTTGCAAGAGACATATATACCCCTCGGGTCCCAGCAAGTTTTCACCAAGGTGGTAGGACCCAGCGATCCATTTCGGCCCTTTGCATACCTTGTTTATTCGTGTAGCCTGCCTTCCAGATAATCAATATGCACTTGCTTAGCATTTTATCCATTGGGTTATTATGGAATTAAACTAATCAAGAGTTCTAGACTTTGACAGGTTCTTCTTATTTGCTTTCATGTTACTATAGACAACTATGCCTAGGGTCTTGAAGTTCTATCACACCACATGTAGTCACTTACATGTATGCTTACTTGACATATGTAACGCCTTAGGTATTTACAACACCACTGGTCACTATATGATAAAAGTGTGAAAATTAATCGTAAGAAATTTATATTAGTTCAAGTTTGCTCTGTGTATATTTATTGTTCTGTTTCAGTGATGTTCTGTGACTAAATCTGAAGGGAAAAGATATCACCTATGGGGTCAAAGCCTGCTCCCCAATGGTTTCTGCTGACCCTTTTGCAAGAGGCATATATAACCCTCGGGTCCCAGCAAGTTTTCACCAAGGTGGTAGGACCCAGCGATCCATTTCGGTCCTTTGCATACCTTGTTTGTTCGTGTAACCTGCCTTCCAGATAATCAATATGCACTTGCTTAGCATTTTATCCATTGGGTTATTATGGAATCAAACTAATCAAGAGTTCTAGACTTTGACAGGTTCTTCTTATTTGCTTTCATGTTACTATAGACAACTATGCCAAGGGTCTTGAAGTTCTATCACACCACATGTAGTCACTTACATGTATGCTTACTTGACATATGTAACGCCTTAGGTATTTACAACACCACTGGTCACTATATGATAAAAGTGTGAAAATTAATCGTAAGAAATTTATATTAGTTCAAGTTTGCTCTGTGTAGATTTATTGTTCTGTTTCAGTGATGTTCTGTGATTAAATCTGAAGGGAAAAGATATCACCTATGGGGTCAAAGCCTGCTCCCCAATGGTTTCTGCTGACACTTTTGCAAGAGGCATATATACCCCTCGGGTCCCAGCAAGTTTTCACCAAGGTGGTAGGACCCAGCGATCCATTTCGGCCCTTTGCATACCTTGTTTATTCGTGTAGCCTGCCTTCCAGATAATCAATATGCACTTGCTTAGCATTTTATCCATTGGGTTATTATGGAATCAAACTAATCAAGAGTTCTAGACTTTGACAGGTTCTTCTTATTTGCTTTCATGTTACTATAGACAACTATGCCTAGGGTCTTGAAGTTCTATCACACCACATGTAGTCACTTACATGTATACTTACTTGACATATGTACTCTTTAGGTATTTACAACACCACTAGTCACTATATGATAAAAGCGTGAAAATTAATCGTAAGAAATTTATATTAGTTCAAGTTTGCTCTGTGTGGATTTATTGTTCTGTTTCAGTGATGTTCTGTGACTAAATCTGAAGGGAAAAGATATCACCTATGGGGTCAAAGCCTGCTCCCCAATGGTATCTGCTGACACTTTTGCAAGAGACATATATACCCCTCGGGTCCCAGCAAGTTTTCACCAAGGTGGTAGGACCCAGCGATCCATTTCGGCCCTTTGCATACCTTGTTTATTCGTGTAGCCTGCCTTCCAGATAATCAATATGCACTTGCTTAGCATTTTATCCATTGGGTTATTATGGAATTAAACTAATCAAGAGTTCTAGACTTTGACAGGTTCTTCTTATTTGCTTTCATGTTACTATAGACAACTATGCCTAGGGTCTTGAAGTTCTATCACACCACATGTAGTCACTTACATGTATGCTTACTTGACATATGTAACGCCTTAGGTATTTACAACACCACTGGTCACTATATGATAAAAGTGTGAAAATTAATCGTAAGAAATTTATATTAGTTCAAGTTTGCTCTGTGTATATTTATTGTTCTGTTTCAGTGATGTTCTGTGACTAAATCTGAAGGGAAAAGATATCACCTATGGGGTCAAAGCCTGCTCCCCAATGGTTTCTGCTGACACTTTTGCAAGAGGCATATATACCCCTCGGGTCCCAGCAAGTTTTCACCAAGGTGGTAGGACCCAGCGATCCATTTCGGTCCTTTGCATACCTTGTTTATTCGTGTAGCCTGCCTTCCAGATAATCAATATGCACTTGCTTAGCATTTTATCCATTGGGTTATTATGGAATCAAACTAATCAAGAGTTCTAGACTTTGACAGGTTCTTCTTATTTGCTTTCATGTTACTATAGACAACTATGCCTAGGGTCTTGAAGTTCTATCACACCACATGTAGTCACTTACATGTATGCTTACTTGACATATGTAACGCCTTAGGTATTTACAACACCACTGGTCACTATATGATAAAAGTGTGAAAATTAATCGTAAGAAATTTATATTAGTTCAAGTTTGCTCTGTGTAGATTTATTGTTCTGTTTCAGTGATGTTCTGTGATTAAATCTGAAGGGAAAAGATATCACCTATGGGGTCAAAGCCTGCTCCCCAATGGTTTCTGCTGAAGCTTTTGCAAGAGGCATATATACCCCTCGGGTCCCAGCAAGTTTTCACCAAGGTGGTAGGACCCAGCGATCCATTTCGGCCCTTTGCATACCTTGTTTATTCGTGTAGCCTGCCTTCCAGATAATCAATATGCACTTGCTTAGCATTTTATCCATTGGGTTATTATGGAATCAAACTAATCAAGAGTTCTAGACTTTGACAGGTTCTTCTTATTTGCTTTCATGTTACTATGGACAACTATGCCTAGGGTCTTGAAGTTCTATCACACCACATGTAGTCACTTACATGTATACTTACTTGACATATGTACTCTTTAGGTATTTACAACACCACTGGTCACTATATGATAAAAGTGTGAAAATTAATCGTAAGAAATTTATATTAGTTCAAGTTTGCTCTGTGTGGATTTATTGTTTATTGTTCTGTTTCAGTTATGTTCTTTGACATTTTGAATTTTCTGAAGGGAAAATATATCACCTACGGGGTCAAAGCCAGTTCCCCAATGGTATCAGCTGCAGCTTTTGAAAGAGACATATATACCCCTCGGGTCCCAGCAAGTTTTCACCAAGGTGGTAGGACCCAGCGATCCATTTCGGCCCTTTGCATACCTTGTTTATTCGTGTAGCCTTCCCTACAGATAATCAATATGCACTTGCTTAGCATTTCTTCCATTGGGTTATTATGAAATCAAACTAATCAAGAGTTCTAGACTTTGACAGGTTTTTCTTATTTCCTTTCATGTTACTATAGACAACTATGCCTAGGGTCTTGAAGTTCTATCACACCACATGTAGTCACTTACATGTATGCTTACTTGGCATATGTAACTCTTAAGGTATTTACAACACCACTGGTCACTATATGATAAAAGCGTGAAAATTAATTGTAAGAAATTTATTTTAGTTCAAGTTTGCTCTGTGTGGATTTATTGTTCTGTTTCAGTGATGTTCTGTGACTAAATCTGAAGGGAAAAGATATCACCTATGGGGTCAAAGCCTGCTCCCCAATGGTATCTGCTGACACTTTTGCAAGAGGCATATATACCCCTCGGGTCCCAGCAAGTTTTCACCAAGGTGGTAGGACCCAGCGATCCATTTCGGCCCTTTGCATACCTTGTATATTCGTGTTGCCTGCCTTCCAGATAATCAATATGCACTTGCTTAGCATTTTATCCATTGGGTTATTATGGAATCAAACTAATCAAGAGTTCTAGACTTTGACAGGTTCTTCTTATTTGCTTTCATGTTACTATAGACAACTATGCCTAGGGTCTTGAAGTTCTATCACACCACATGTAGTCACTTACATGTATGCTTACTTGACATATGTAACGCCTTAGGTATTTACAACACCACTGGTCACTATATGATAAAAGTGTGAAAATTAATCGTAAGAAATTTATATTAGTTCAAGTTTGCTCTGAGTAGATTTATTATTCTGTTTCAGTGATGTTGTGTGACTAAATCTGAAGGGAAAAGATATCACCTATGGGGTCAAAGCCTGCTCCCCAATGGTTTCTGCTGAGACTTTTGCAAGAGGCATATATACCCCTCGGGTCCCAGCAAGTTTTCACCAAGGTGGTAGGACCCAGCGATCCATTTCGGCCCTTTGCATACCTTGTTTATTCGTGTAGCCTGCCTTCCAGATAATCAATATGCACTTGCTTAGCATTTTATCCATTGGGTTATTATGGAATCAAACTAATCAAGAGTTCTAGACTTTGACAGGTTCTTCTTATTTGCTTTCATGTTACTATAGACAACTATGCCTAGGGTCTTGAAGTTCTATCACACCACATGTAGTCACTTACATGTATACTTACTTGACATATGTACTCTTTAGGTATTTACAACACCACTGGTCACTATATGATAAAAGCGTGAAAATTAATCGTAAGAAATTTATAGTAGTTCAAGTTTGCTCTGTGTGGATTTATTGTTCTGTTTCAGTGATGTTCTGTGACTAAATCTGAAGGGAAAAGATATCACCTATGGGGTCAAAGCCTGCTCCCCAATGGTATCTGCTGACACTTTTGCAAGAGACATATATACCCCTCGGGTCCCAGCAAGTTTTCACCAAGGTGGTAGGACCCAGCGATCCATTTCGGCCCTTTGCATACCTTGTTTATTCGTGTAGCCTGCCTTCCAGATAATCAATATGCACTTGCTTAGCATTTTATCCATTGGGTTATTATGGAATTAAACTAATCAAGAGTTCTAGACTTTGACAGGTTCTTCTTATTTGCTTTCATGTTACTATAGACAACTATGCCTAGGGTCTTGAAGTTCTATCACACCACATGTAGTCACTTACATGTATGCTTACTTGACATATGTAACGCCTTAGGTATTTACAACACCACTGGTCACTATATGATAAAAGTGTGAAAATTAATCGTAAGAAATTTATATTAGTTCAAGTTTGCTCTGTGTATATTTATTGTTCTGTTTCAGTGATGTTCTGTGACTAAATCTGAAGGGAAAAGATATCACCTATGGGGTCAAAGCCTGCTCCCCAATGGTTTCTGCTGACCCTTTTGCAAGAGGCATATATAACCCTCGGGTCCCAGCAAGTTTTCACCAAGGTGGTAGGACCCAGCGATCCATTTCGGTCCTTTGCATACCTTGTTTGTTCGTGTAACCTGCCTTCCAGATAATCAATATGCACTTGCTTAGCATTTTATCCATTGGGTTATTATGGAATCAAACTAATCAAGAGTTCTAGACTTTGACAGGTTCTTCTTATTTGCTTTCATGTTACTATAGACAACTATGCCAAGGGTCTTGAAGTTCTATCACACCACATGTAGTCACTTACATGTATGCTTACTTGACATATGTAACGCCTTAGGTATTTACAACACCACTGGTCACTATATGATAAAAGTGTGAAAATTAATCGTAAGAAATTTATATTAGTTCAAGTTTGCTCTGTGTAGATTTATTGTTCTGTTTCAGTGATGTTCTGTGATTAAATCTGAAGGGAAAAGATATCACCTATGGGGTCAAAGCCTGCTCCCCAATGGTTTCTGCTGACACTTTTGCAAGAGGCATATATACCCCTCGGGTCCCAGCAAGTTTTCACCAAGGTGGTAGGACCCAGCGATCCATTTCGGCCCTTTGCATACCTTGTTTATTCGTGTAGCCTGCCTTCCAGATAATCAATATGCACTTGCTTAGCATTTTATCCATTGGGTTATTATGGAATCAAACTAATCAAGAGTTCTAGACTTTGACAGGTTCTTCTTATTTGCTTTCATGTTACTATAGACAACTATGCCTAGGGTCTTGAAGTTCTATCACACCACATGTAGTCACTTACATGTATACTTACTTGACATATGTACTCTTTAGGTATTTACAACACCACTAGTCACTATATGATAAAAGCGTGAAAATTAATCGTAAGAAATTTATATTAGTTCAAGTTTGCTCTGTGTGGATTTATTGTTCTGTTTCAGTGATGTTCTGTGACTAAATCTGAAGGGAAAAGATATCACCTATGGGGTCAAAGCCTGCTCCCCAATGGTATCTGCTGACACTTTTGCAAGAGACATATATACCCCTCGGGTCCCAGCAAGTTTTCACCAAGGTGGTAGGACCCAGCGATCCATTTCGGCCCTTTGCATACCTTGTTTATTCGTGTAGCCTGCCTTCCAGATAATCAATATGCACTTGCTTAGCATTTTATCCATTGGGTTATTATGGAATTAAACTAATCAAGAGTTCTAGACTTTGACAGGTTCTTCTTATTTGCTTTCATGTTACTATAGACAACTATGCCTAGGGTCTTGAAGTTCTATCACACCACATGTAGTCACTTACATGTATGCTTACTTGACATATGTAACGCCTTAGGTATTTACAACACCACTGGTCACTATATGATAAAAGTGTGAAAATTAATCGTAAGAAATTTATATTAGTTCAAGTTTGCTCTGTGTATATTTATTGTTCTGTTTCAGTGATGTTCTGTGACTAAATCTGAAGGGAAAAGATATCACCTATGGGGTCAAAGCCTGCTCCCCAATGGTTTCTGCTGACACTTTTGCAAGAGGCATATATACCCCTCGGGTCCCAGCAAGTTTTCACCAAGGTGGTAGGACCCAGCGATCCATTTCGGTCCTTTGCATACCTTGTTTATTCGTGTAGCCTGCCTTCCAGATAATCAATATGCACTTGCTTAGCATTTTATCCATTGGGTTATTATGGAATCAAACTAATCAAGAGTTCTAGACTTTGACAGGTTCTTCTTATTTGCTTTCATGTTACTATAGACAACTATGCCTAGGGTCTTGAAGTTCTATCACACCACATGTAGTCACTTACATGTATGCTTACTTGACATATGTAACGCCTTAGGTATTTACAACACCACTGGTCACTATATGATAAAAGTGTGAAAATTAATCGTAAGAAATTTATATTAGTTCAAGTTTGCTCTGTGTAGATTTATTGTTCTGTTTCAGTGATGTTCTGTGATTAAATCTGAAGGGAAAAGATATCACCTATGGGGTCAAAGCCTGCTCCCCAATGGTTTCTGCTGAAGCTTTTGCAAGAGGCATATATACCCCTCGGGTCCCAGCAAGTTTTCACCAAGGTGGTAGGACCCAGCGATCCATTTCGGCCCTTTGCATACCTTGTTTATTCGTGTAGCCTGCCTTCCAGATAATCAATATGCACTTGCTTAGCATTTTATCCATTGGGTTATTATGGAATCAAACTAATCAAGAGTTCTAGACTTTGACAGGTTCTTCTTATTTGCTTTCATGTTACTATAGACAACTATGCCTATGGTCTTGAAGTTCTATCACACCACATGTAGTCACTTACATGTATACTTACTTACTCTTTAGGTATTTACAACACCACTGGTCACTATATGATAAAAGTGTGAAAATTAATCGTAAGAAATTTATATTAGTTCAAGTTTGCTCTGTGTGGATTTATTGTTTATTGTTCTGTTTCAGTGATGTTCTTTGACATTTTGAATTTTCTTAAGGGAAAATATATCACCTACGGGGTCAAAGCCAGTTCCCCAATGGTATCAGCTGCAGCTTTTGCAAGAGACATATATACCCCTCGGGTCCCAGCAAGTTTTCACCAAGTTAGTAGGACCCAGCGATCCATTTCTCCCCTTTGCATACCTTGTTTATTCGTGTAGCCTTCCCTACAGATAATCAATATGCACTTGCTTAGCATTTCTTCTATTGGGTTATTATGAAATCAAACTAATCAAGAGTTCTAGACTTTGACAGGTTTTTCTTATTTGCTTTCATGTTACTATAGACAACTATGCCTATGGTCTTGAAGTTCTATCACACCACATGTAGTCACTTACATGTATGCTTACTTGGCATATGTAACTCTTAAGGTATTTACAACACCACTGGTCACTATATGATAAAAGCGTGAAAATTAATCGTAAGAAATTTATTTTACTTCAAGTTTGCTCTGTGTGGATGTATTGTTCTGTTCCAGTGATGTTCTTTGACTAAATCTGAAGGGAAAAGATATCACCTACGGGGTCAAAGCCTGTTCCCCAATGGTATCTGCTGAAGCTTTTGCAAGAGGCATATATACCCCTCGGGTCCCAGCAAGTTTTCACCAAGGTGGTAGGACCCAGCGATCCATTTCGGCCCTTTGCATACCTTGTTTATTCGTGTAGCCTGCCTTCCAGATAATCAATATGCACTTGCTTAGCATTTTATCCATTGGGTTATTATGGAATCAAACTAATCAAGAGTTCTACACTTTGACAGGTTCTTCTTATTTGCTTTCATGTTACTATAGACAACTATGCCTAGGGTCTTGAAGTTCTATCACACCACATGTAGTCACTTACATGTATGCTTACTTGACATATGTAACTCCTTAGGTATTTACAACACCACTGGTCACTATATGATAAAAGTGTGAAAATTAATCGTAAGAAATTTATATTAGTTCAAGTTTGCTCTGTGTAGATTTATTGTTCTGTTTCAGTGATGTTCTCTGATTAAATCTGAAGGGAAAAGATATCACCTATGGGGTCAAAGCCTGCTCCCCAATGGTTTCTGCTGACACTTTTGCAAGAGGCATATATACCCCTCGGGTCCCAGCAAGTTTTCACCAAGGTGGTAGTACCCAGCGATCCATTTCGGCCCTTTGCATACCTTGTTTATTCGTGTAGCCTGCCTTCCAGATAATCAATATGCACTTGCTTAGCATTTTATCCATTGGGTTATTATGGAATCAAACTAATCAAGAGTTCTAGACTTTGACAGGTTCTTCTTATTTGCTTTCATGTTACTATAGACAACTATGCCTAGGGTCTTGAAGTTCTATCACACCACATGTAGTCACTTACATGTATGCTTACTTGACATATGTAACTCCTTAGGTATTTACAACACCACTGGTCACTATATGATAAAAGTGTGAAAATTAATCGTAAGAAATTTATATTAGTTCAAGTTTGCTCTGTGTAGATTTATTGTTCTGTTTCAGTGATGTTCTCTGACTAAATCTGAAGGGAAAAGATATCACCTATGGGGTCAAAGCCTGCTCCCCAATGGTTTCTGCTGACACTTTTGCAAGAGGCATATATACCCCTCGGGTCCCAGCAAGTTTTCACCAAGGTGGTAGGACCCAGCGATCCATTTCGGCCCTTTGCATACCTTGTTTATTCGTGTAGCCTGCCTTCCAGATAATCAATATGCACTTGCTTAGCATTTTATCCATTGGGTTATTATGGAATCAAACTAATCAAGAGTTCTAGACTTTGACAGGTTCTTCTTATTTGCTTTCATGTTACTATAGACAACTATGCCTAGGGTCTTGAAGTTCTATCACACCACATGTAGTCACTTACATGTATACTTACTTGACATATGTACTCTTTAGGTATTTACAACACCACTAGTCACTATATGATAAAAGCGTGAAAATTAATCGTAAGAAATTTATATTAGTTCAAGTTTGCTCTGTGTGGATTTATTGTTCTGTTTCAGTGATGTTCTGTGACTAAATCTGAAGGGAAAAGATATCACCTATGGGGTCAAAGCCTGCTCCCCAATGGTATCTGCTGACACTTTTGCAAGAGACATATATACCCCTCGGGTCCCAGCAAGTTTTCACCAAGGTGGTAGGACCCAGCGATCCATTTCGGCCCTTTGCATACCTTGTTTATTCGTGTAGCCTGCCTTCCAGATAATCAATATGCACTTGCTTAGCATTTTATCCATTGGGTTATTATGGAATCAAACTAATCAAGAGTTCTAGACTTTGACAGGTTCTTCTTATTTGCTTTCATGTTACTATAGACAACTATGCCTAGGGTCTTGAAGTTCTATCACACCACATGTAGTCACTTACATGTATGCTTACTTGACATATGTAACGCCTTAGGTATTTACAACACCACTGGTCACTATATGATAAAAGTGTGAAAATTAATCGTAAGAAATTTATATTAGTTCAAGTTTGCTCTGTGTATATTTATTGTTCTGTTTCAGTGATGTTCTGTGACTAAATCTGAAGGGAAAAGATATCACCTATGGGGTCAAAGCCTGCTCCCCAATGGTTTCTGCTGACACTTTTGCAAGAGGCATATATACCCCTCGGGTCCCAGCAAGTTTTCACCAAGGTGGTAGGACCCAGCGATCCATTTCGGCCCTTTGCATACCTTGTTTATTCGTGTAGCCTGCCTTCCAGATAATCAATATGCACTTGCTTAGCATTTTATCCATTGGGTTATTATGGAATCAAACTAATCAAGAGTTCTAGACTTTGACAGGTTCTTCTTATTTGCTTTCATGTTACTATAGACAACTATGCCTATGGTCTTGAAGTTCTATCACACCACATGTAGTCACTTACATGTATACTTACTTACTCTTTAGGTATTTACAACACCACTGGTCACTATATGATAAAAGTGTGAAAATTAATCGTAAGAAATTTATATTAGTTCAAGTTTGCTCTGTGTGGATTTATTGTTTATTGTTCTGTTTCAGTGATGTTCTTTGACATTTTGAATTTTCTGAAAGGAAAATATATCACCTACGGGGTCAAAGCCAGTTCCCCAATGGTATCAGCTGCAGCTTTTGCAAGAGACATATATACCCCTCGGGTCCCAGCAAGTTTTCACCAAGGTAGTAGGACCCAGCGATCCATTTCTCCCCTTTGCATACCTTGTTTATTCGTGTAGCCTTCCCTACAGATAATCAATATGCACTTGCTTAGCATTTCTTCTATTGGGTTATTATGAAATCAAACTAATCAAGAGTTCTAGACTTTGACAGGTTTTTCTTATTTGCTTTCATGTTACTATAGACAACTATGCCTATGGTCTTGAAGTTCTATCACACCACATGTAGTCACTTACATGTATGCTTACTTGGCATATGTAACTCTTAAGGTATTTTCAACACCACTGGTCACTATATGATAAAAGCGTGAAAATTAATCGTAAGAAATTTATTTTAGTTCAAGTTTGCTCTGTGTGGATGTATTGTTCTGTTCCAGTGATGTTCTTTGACTAAATCTGAAGGGAAAAGATATCACCTACGGGGTCAAAGCCTGTTCCCCAATGGTATCTGCTGAAGCTTTTGCAAGAGGCATATATACCCCTCGGGTCCCAGCAAGTTTTCACCAAGGTAGTAGGACCCAGCGATCCATTTCGGCCCTTTGCATACCTTGTTTATTCGTGTAGCCTGCCTTCCAGATAATCAATATGCACTTGCTTAGCATTTTATCCATTGGGTTATTATGGAATCAAACTAATCAAGAGTTCTAGACTTTGACAGGTTCTTCTTATTTGCTTTCATGTTACTATAGACAACTATGCCTAGGGTCTTGAAGTTCTATCACACCACATGTTGTCACTTACATGTATGCTTACTTGACATATGTAACGCCTTAGGTATTTACAACACCACTGGTCACTATATGATAAAAGTGTGAAAATTAATCGTAAGAAATTTATATTAGTTCAAGTTTGCTCTGTGTAGATTTATTGTTCTGTTTCAGTGATGTTCTGTGACTAAATCTGAAGGGAAAAGATATCACCTTTGGGGTCAAAGCCTGCTCCCCAATGGTTTCTGCTGACACTTTTGCAAGAGGCATATATACCCCTCGGGTCCCAGCAAGTTTTCACCAAGGTGGTAGGACCCAGCGATCCATTTCGGCCCTTTGCATACCTTGTTTATTCGTGTAGCCTGCCTTCCAGATAATCAATATGCACTTGCTTAGCATTTTATCCATTGGGTTATTATGGAATCAAACTAATCAAGAGTTCTAGACTTTGACAGGTTCTTCTTATTTGCTTTCATGTTACTATAGACAACTATGCCTAGGGTCTTGAAGTTCTATCACACCACATGTTGTCACTTACATGTATGCTTACTTGACATATGTAACGCCTTAGGTATTTACAACACCACTGGTCACTATATGATAAAAGTGTGAAAATTAATCGTAAGAAATTTATATTAGTTCAAGTTTGCTCTGTGTAGATTTATTGTTCTGTTTCAGTGATGTTCTGTGACTAAATCTGAAGGGAAAAGATATCACCTTTGGGGTCAAAGACTGCTCCCCAATGGTTTCTGCTGACACTTTTGCAAGAGGCATATATACCCCTCGGGTCCCAGCAAGTTTTCACCAAGGTGGTAGGACCCAGGGATCCATTTCGGCCCTTTGCATACCTTGTTTATTCGTGTAGCCTGCCTTCCAGATAATCAATATGCACTTGCTTAGCATTTTATCCATTGGGTTATTATGGAATCAAACTAATCAAGAGTTCTAGACTTTGACAGGTTCTTCTTATTTGCTTTCATGTTACTATAGACAACTATGCCTAGGGTCTTGAAGTTCTATCACACCACATGTAGTCACTTACATGTATGCTTACTTGACATATGTACTCTTTAGGTATTTACAACACCACTGGTCACTATATGATAAAAGTGTGAAAATTAATCGTAAGAAATTTATATTAGTTCAAGTTTGCTCTGTGTGGATTTATTGTTTATTGTTCTGTTTCAGTGATGTTCTTTGACATTTTGAATTTTCTGAAGGGAAAAGATATCACCTACGGGGTCAAAGCCAGTTCCCCAATGGTATCAGCTGCAGCTTTTGAAAGAGACATATATACCCCTCGGGTCCCAGCAAGTTTTCACCAAGGTGGTAGGACCCAGCGATCCATTTCTCCCCTTTGCATACCTTGTTTATTCGTGTAGCCTTCCCTACAGATAATCAATATGCACTTGCTTAGCATTTTATCCATTGGGTTATTATGGAATCAAACTAATCAAGAGTTCTAGACTTTGACAGGTTCTTCTTATTTGCTTTCATGTTACTATAGACAACTATGCCTAGGGTCTTGAAGTTCTATCACACCACATGTAGTCACTTACATGTATGCTTACTTGACATATGTAACGCCTTAGGTATTTACAACACCACTGGTCACTATATGATAAAAGTGTGAAAATTAATCGTAAGAAATTTATATTAGTTCAAGTTTGCTCTGAGTAGATTTATTATTCTGTTTCAGTGATGTTGTGTGACTAAATCTGAAGGGAAAAGATATCACCTATGGGGTCAAAGCCTGCTCCCCAATGGTTTCTGCTGACACTTTTGCAAGAGGCATATATACCCCTCGGGTCCCAGCAAGTTTTCACCAAGGTGGTAGGACCCAGCGATCCATTTCGGCCCTTTGCATACCTTGTTTATTCGTGTAGCCTGCCTTCCAGATAATCAATATGCACTTGCTTAGCATTTTATCCATTGGGTTATTATGGAATCAAACTAATCAAGAGTTCTAGACTTTGACAGGTTCTTCTTATTTGCTTTCATGTTACTATAGACAACTATGCCTAGGGTCTTGAAGTTCTATCACACCACATGTAGTCACTTACATGTATACTTACTTACTCTTTAGGTATTTACAACACCACTGGTCACTATATGATAAAAGTGTGAAAATTAATCGTAAGAAATTTATATTAGTTCAAGTTTGCTCTGTGTGGATTTATTGTTTATTGTTCTGTTTCAGTGATGTTCTTTGACATTTTGAATTTTCTTAAGGGAAAATATATCACCTACGGGGTCAAAGCCAGTTCCCCAATGGTATCAGCTGCAGCTTTTGCAAGAGACATATATACCCCTCGGGTCCCAGCAAGTTTTCACCAAGGTAGTAGGACCCAGCGATCCATTTCTCCCCTTTGCATACCTTGTTTATTCGTGTAGCCTTCCCTACAGATAATCAATATGCACTTGCTTAGCATTTCTTCCATTGGGTTATTATGAAATCAAACTAATCAAGAGTTCTAGACTTTGACAGGTTTTTCTTATTTGCTTTCATGTTACTATAGACAACTATGCCTAGGGTCTTGAAGTTCTATCACACCACATGTAGTCACTTACATGTATGCTTACTTGGCATATGTAACTCTTAAGGTATTTACAACACCACTGGTCACTATATGATAAAAGCGTGAAAATTAATTGTAAGAAATTTATTTTAGTTCAAGTTTGCTCTGTGTGGATTTATTGTTCTGTTTCAGTGATGTTCTGTGACTAAATCTGAAGGGAAAAGATATCACCTATGGGGTCAAAGCCTGCTCCCCAATGGTATCTGCTGACACTTTTGCAAGAGGCATATATACCCCTCGGGTCCCAGCAAGTTTTCACCAAGGTGGTAGGACCCAGCGATCCATTTCGGCCCTTTGCATACCTTGTATATTCGTGTAGCCTGCCTTCCAGATAATCAATATGCACTTGCTTAGCATTTTATCCATTGGGTTATTATGGAATCAAACTAATCAAGAGTTCTAGACTTTGACAGGTTCTTCTTATTTGCTTTCATGTTACTATAGACAACTATGCCTAGGGTCTTGAAGTTCTATCACACCACATGTAGTCACTTACATGTATGCTTACTTGACATATGTAACGCCTTAGGTATTTACAACACCACTGGTCACTATATGATAAAAGTGTGAAAATTAATCGTAAGAAATTTATATTAGTTCAAGTTTGCTCTGAGTAGATTTATTATTCTGTTTCAGTGATGTTGTGTGACTAAATCTGAAGGGAAAAGATATCACCTATGGGGTCAAAGCCTGCTCCCCAATGGTTTCTGCTGACACTTTTGCAAGAGGCATTTATACCCCTCGGGTCCCAGCAAGTTTTCACCAAGGTGGTAGGACCCAGCGATCCATTTCGGCCCTTTGCATACCTTGTATATTCGTGTAGCCTGCCTTCCAGATAATCAATATGCACTTGCTTAGCATTTTATCCATTGGGTTATTATGGAATCAAACTAATCAAGAGTTCTAGACTTTGACAGGTTCTTCTTATTTGCTTTCATGTTACTATAGACAACTATGCCTAGGGTCTTGAAGTTCTATCACACCACATGTAGTCACTTACATGTATGCTTACTTGACATATGTAACGCCTTAGGTATTTACAACACCACTGGTCACTATATGATAAAAGTGTGAAAATTAATCGTAAGAAATTTATATTAGTTCAAGTTTGCTCTGTGTGGATTTATTGTTTATTGTTCTGTTTCAGTGATGTTCTTTGACATTTTGAATTTTCTTAAGGGAAAATATATCACCTACGGGGTCAAAGCCAGTTCCCCAATGGTATCAGCTGCAGCTTTTGCAAGAGACATATATACCCCTCGGGTCCCAGCAAGTTTTCACCAAGGTAGTAGGACCCAGCGATCCATTTCTCCCCTTTGCATACCTTGTTTATTCGTGTAGCCTTCCCTACAGATAATCAATATGCACTTGCTTGGCATTTCTTCCATTGGGTTATTATGAAATCAAACTAATCAAGAGTTCTAGACTTTGACAGGTTTTTCTTATTTGCTTTCATGTTACTATAGACAACTATGCCTATGGTCTTGAAGTTCTATCACACCACATGTAGTCACTTACATGTATGCTTACTTGGCATATGTAACTCTTAAGGTATTTACAACACCACTGGTCACTATATGATAAAAGCGTGAAAATTAATCGTAAGAAATTTATTTTAGTTCAAGTTTGCTCTGTGTGGATGTATTGTTCTGTTCCAGTGATGTTCTTTGACTAAATCTGAAGGGAAAAGATATCACCTACGGGGTCAAAGCCTGTTCCCCAATGGTATCTGCTGAAGCTTTTGCAAGAGGCATATATACCCCTCGGGTCCCAGCAAGTTTTCACCAAGGTGGTAGGACCCAGCGATCCATTTCGGCCCTTTGCATACCTTGTTTATTCGTGTAGCCTGCCTTCCAGATAATCAATATGCACTTGCTTAGCATTTTATCCATTGGGTTATTATGGAATCAAACTAATCAAGAGTTCTAGACTTTGACAGGTTCTTCTTATTTGCTTTCATGTTACTATAGACAACTATGCCTAGGGTCTTGAAGTTCTATCACACCACATGTAGTCACTTACATGTATGCTTACTTGACATATGTAACTCCTTAGGTATTTACAACACCACTGGTCACTATATGATAAAAGTGTGAAAATTAATCGTAAGAAATTTATATTAGTTCAAGTTTGCTCTGTGTAGATTTATTGTTCTGTTTCAGTGATGTTCTCTGATTAAATCTGAAGGGAAAAGATATCACCTATGGGGTCAAAGCCTGCTCCCCAATGGTTTCTGCTGACACTTTTGCAAGAGGCATATATACCCCTCGGGTCCCAGCAAGTTTTCACCAAGGTGGTAGGACCCAGCGATCCATTTCTCCCCTTTGCATACCTTGTTTATTCGTGTAGCCTTCCCTACAGATAATCAATATGCACTTGCTTAGCATTTCTTCCATTGGGTTATTATGAAATCAAACTAATCAAGAGTTCTAGACTTTGACAGGTTTTTCTTATTTGCTTTCATGTTACTATAGACAACTATGCCTAGGGTCTTGAAGTTCTATCACACCACATGTAGTCACTTACATGTATGCTTACTTGGCATATGTAACTCTTAAGGTATTTACAACACCACTGGTCACTATATGATAAAAGCGTGAAAATTAATTGTAAGAAATTTATTTTAGTTCAAGTTTGCTCTGTGTGGATTTATTGTTCTGTTTCAGTGATGTTCTGTGACTAAATCTGAAGGGAAAAGATATCACCTATGGGGTCAAAGCCTGCTCCCCAATGGTATCTGCTGACACTTTTGCAAGAGGCATATATACCCCTCGGGTCCCAGCAAGTTTTCACCAAGGTGGTAGGACCCAGCGATCCATTTCGGCCCTTTGCATACCTTGTATATTCGTGTAGCCTGCCTTCCAGATAATCAATATGCACTTGCTTAGCATTTTATCCATTGGGTTATTATGGAATCAAACTAATCAAGAGTTCTAGACTTTGACAGGTTCTTCTTATTTGCTTTCATGTTACTATAGACAACTATGCCTAGGGTCTTGAAGTTCTATCACACCACATGTAGTCACTTACATGTATGCTTACTTGACATATGTAACGCCTTAGGTATTTACAACACCACTGGTCACTATATGATAAAAGTGTGAAAATTAATCGTAAGAAATTTATATTAGTTCAAGTTTGCTCTGAGTAGATTTATTATTCTGTTTCAGTGATGTTGTGTGACTAAATCTGAAGGGAAAAGATATCACCTATGGGGTCAAAGCCTGCTCCCCAATGGTTTCTGCTGAGACTTTTGCAAGAGGCATATATACCCCTCGGGTCCCAGCAAGTTTTCACCAAGGTGGTAGGACCCAGCGATCCATTTCGGCCCTTTGCATACCTTGTTTATTCGTGTAGCCTGCCTTCCAGATAATCAATATGCACTTGCTTAGCATTTTATCCATTGGGTTATTATGGAATCAAACTAATCAAGAGTTCTAGACTTTGACAGGTTCTTCTTATTTGCTTTCATGTTACTATAGACAACTATGCCTATGGTCTTGAAGTTCTATCACACCACATGTAGTCACTTACATGTATACTTACTTACTCTTTAGGTATTTACAACACCACTGGTCACTATATGATAAAAGTGTGAAAATTAATCGTAAGAAATTTATATTAGTTCAAGTTTGCTCTGTGTGGATTTATTGTTTATTGTTCTGTTTCAGTGATGTTCTTTGACATTTTGAATTTTCTGAAAGGAAAATATATCACCTACGGGGTCAAAGCCAGTTCCCCAATGGTATCAGCTGCAGCTTTTGCAAGAGACATATATACCCCTCGGGTCCCAGCAAGTTTTCACCAAGGTAGTAGGACCCAGCGATCCATTTCTCCCCTTTGCATACCTTGTTTATTTGTGTAGCCTTCCCTACAGATAATCAATATGCACTTGCTTAGCATTTCTTCTATTGGGTTATTATGAAATCAAACTAATCAAGAGTTCTAGACTTTGACAGGTTTTTCTTATTTGCTTTCATGTTACTATAGACAACTATGCCTATGGTCTTGAAGTTCTATCACACCACATGTAGTCACTTACATGTATGCTTACTCCCCATATGTAACTCTTAAGGTATTTTCAACACCACTGGTCACTAAATGATAAAAGCGTGAAAATTAATCGTAAGAAATTTATTTTAGTTCAAGTTTGCTCTGTGTGGATGTATTGTTCTGTTCCAGTGATGTTCTTTGACTAAATCTGAAGGGAAAAGATATCACCTACGGGGTCAAAGCCTGTTCCCCAATGGTATCTGCTGAAGCTTTTGCAAGAGGCATATATACCCCTCGGGTCCCAGCAAGTTTTCACCAAGGTGGTAGGACCCAGCGATCCATTTCGGCCCTTTGCATACCTTGTTTATTCGTGTAGCCTGCCTTCCAGATAATCAATATGCACTTGCTTAGCATTTTATCCATTGGGTTATTATGGAATCAAACTAATCAAGAGTTCTAGACTTTGACAGGTTCTTCTTATTTGCTTTCATGTTACTATAGACAACTATGCCTAGGGTCTTGAAGTTCTATCACACCACATGTAGTCACTTACATGTATGCTTACTTGACATATGTACTCTTTAGGTATTTACAACACCACTGGTCACTATATGATAAAAGTGTGAAAATTAATCGTAAGAAATTTATATTAGTTCAAGTTTGCTCTGTGTAGATTTATTGTTCTGTTTCAGTGATGTTCTGTGACTAAATCTGAAGGGAAAAGATATCACCTTTGGGGTCAAAGCCTGCTCCCCAATGGTTTCTGCTGACACTTTTGCAAGAGGCATATATACCCCTCGGGTCCCAGCAAGTTTTCACCAAGGTGGTAGGACCCAGGGATCCATTTCGGCCCTTTGCATACCTTGTTTATTCGTGTAGCCTGCCTTCCAGATAATCAATATGCACTTGCTTAGCATTTTATCCATTGGGTTATTATGGAATCAAACTAATCAAGAGTTCTAGACTTTGACAGGTTCTTCTTATTTGCTTTCATGTTACTATAGACAACTATGCCTAGGGTCTTGAAGTTCTATCACACCACATGTAGTCACTTACATGTATGCTTACTTGACATATGTAACTCCTTAGGTATTTACAACACCACTGGTCACTATATGATAAAAGTGTGAAAATTAATCGTAAGAAATTTATATTAGTTCAAGTTTGCTCTGTGTAGATTTATTGTTCTGTTTCAGTGATGTTCTCTGACTAAATCTGAAGGGAAAAGATATCACCTATGGGGTCAAAGCCTGCTCCCCAATGGTTTCTGCTGACACTTTTGCAAGAGGCATATATACCCCTCGGGTCCCAGCAAGTTTTCACCAAGGTGGTAGGACCCAGCGATCCATTTCGGCCCTTTGCATACCTTGTTTATTCGTGTAGCCTGCCTTCCAGATAATCAATATGCACTTGCTTAGCATTTTATCCATTGGGTTATTATGGAATCAAACTAATCAAGAGTTCTAGACTTTGACAGGTTCTTCTTATTTGCTTTCATGTTACTATAGACAACTATGCCTAGGGTCTTGAAGTTCTATCACACCACATGTAGTCACTTACATGTATACTTACTTGACATATGTACTCTTTAGGTATTTACAACACCACTGGTCACTATATGATAAAAGCGTGAAAATTAATCGTAAGAAATTTATATTAGTTCAAGTTTGCTCTGTGTGGATTTATTGTTCTGTTTCAGTGATGTTCTGTGACTAAATCTGAAGGGAAAAGATATCACCTATGGGGTCAAAGCCTGCTCCCCAATGGTTTCTGCTGACACTTTTGCAAGAGGCATATATACCCCTCGGGTCCCAGCAAGTTTTCACCAAGGTGGTAGGACCCAGCGATCCATTTCGGTCCTTTGCATACCTTGTTTATTCGTGTAGCCTGCCTTCCAGATAATCAATATGCACTTGCTTAGCATTTTATCCATTGGGTTATTATGGAATCAAACTAATCAAGAGTTCTAGACTTTGACAGGTTCTTCTTATTTGCTTTCATGTTACTATAGACAACTATGCCTATGGTCTTGAAGTTCTATCACACCACATGTAGTCACTTACATGTATACTTACTTACTCTTTAGGTATTTACAACACCACTGGTCACTATATGATAAAAGTGTGAAAATTAATCGTAAGAAATTTATATTAGTTCAAGTTTGCTCTGTGTGGATTTATTGTTTATTGTTCTGTTTCAGTGATGTTCTTTGACATTTTGAATTTTCTTAAGGGAAAATATATCACCTACGGGGTCAAAGCCAGTTCCCCAATGGTATCAGCTGCAGCTTTTGCAAGAGACATATATACCCCTCGGGTCCCAGCAAGTTTTCACCAAGGTAGTAGGACCCAGCGATCCATTTCTCCCCTTTGCATACCTTGTTTATTCGTGTAGCCTTCCCTACAGATAATCAATATGCACTTGCTTAGCATTTCTTCTATTGGGTTATTATGAAATCAAACTAATCAAGAGTTCTAGACTTTGACAGGTTTTTCTTATTTGCTTTCATGTTACTATAGACAACTATGCCTATGCTCTTGAAGTTCTATCACACCACATGTAGTCACTTACATGTATGCTTACTTGGCATATGTAACTCTTAAGGTATTTACAACACCACTGGTCACTATATGATAAAAGCGTGAAAATTAATTGTAAGAAATTTATTTTAGTTCAAGTTTGCTCTGTGTGGATGTATTGTTCTGTTCCAGTGATGTTCTTTGACTAAATCTGAAGGGAAAAGATATCACCTACGGGGTCAAAGCCTGTTCCCCAATGGTATCTGCTGAAGCTTTTGCAAGAGGCATATATACCCCTCGGGTCCCAGCAAGTTTTCACCAAGGTGGTAGGACCCAGCGATCCATTTCGGCCCTTTGCATACCTTGTTTATTCGTGTAGCCTGCCTTCCAGATAATCAATATGCACTTGCTTAGCATTTTATCCATTGGGTTATTATGGAATCAAACTAATCAAGAGTTCTAGACTTTGACAGGTTCTTCTTATTTGCTTTCATGTTACTACAGACAACTATGCCTAGGGTCTTGAAGTTCTATCACACCACATGTAGTCACTTACATGTATGCTTACTTGACATATGTAACTCCTTAGGTATTTACAACACCACTGGTCACTATATGATAAAAGTGTGAAAATTAATCGTAAGAAATTTATATTAGTTCAAGTTTGCTCTGTGTAGATTTATTGTTCTGTTTCAGTGATGTTCTCTGATTAAATCTGAAGGGAAAAGATATCACCTATGGGGTCAAAGCCTGCTCCCCAATGGTTTCTGCTGACACTTTTGCAAGAGGCATATATACCCCTCGGGTCCCAGCAAGTTTTCACCAAGGTGGTAGTACCCAGCGATCCATTTCGGCCCTTTGCATACCTTGTTTATTCGTGTAGCCTGCCTTCCAGATAATCAATATGCACTTGCTTAGCATTTTATCCATTGGGTTATTATGGAATCAAACTAATCAAGAGTTCTAGACTTTGACAGGTTCTTCTTATTTGCTTTCATGTTACTATAGACAACTATGCCTAGGGTCTTGAAGTTCTATCACACCACATGTAGTCACTTACATGTATACTTACTTGACATATGTACTCTTTAGGTATTTACAACACCACTGGTCACTATATGATAAAAGCGTGAAAATTAATCGTAAGAAATTTATATTAGTTCAAGTTTGCTCTGTGTGGATTTATTGTTCTGTTTCAGTGATGTTCTGTGACTAAATCTGAAGGGAAAAGATATCACCTATGGGGTCAAAGCCTGCTCCCCAATGGTATCTGCTGACACTTTTGCAAGAGACATATATACCCCTCGGTTCCCAGCAAGTTTTCACCAAGGTGGTAGGACCCAGCGATCCATTTCGGCCCTTTGCATACCTTGTTTATTCGTGTAGCCTGCCTTCCAGATAATCAATATGCACTTGCTTAGCATTTTATCCATTGGGTTATTATGGAATTAAACTAATCAAGAGTTCTAGACTTTGACAGGTTCTTCTTATTTGCTTTCATGTTACTATAGACAACTATGCCTAGGGTCTTGAAGTTCTATCACACCACATGTAGTCACTTACATGTATGCTTACTTGACATATGTAACGCCTTAGGTATTTACAACACCACTGGTCACTATATGATAAAAGTGTGAAAATTAATCGTAAGAAATTTATATTAGTTCAAGTTTGCTCTGTGTATATTTATTGTTCTGTTTCAGTGATGTTCTGTGACTAAATCTGAAGGGAAAAGATATCACCTATGGGGTCAAAGCCTGCTCCCCAATGGTTTCTGCTGACACTTTTGCAAGAGGCATATATACCCCTCGGGTCCCAGCAAGTTTTCACCAAGGTGGTAGGACCCAGCGATCCATTTCGGTCCTTTGCATACCTTGTTTATTCGTGTAGCCTGCCTTCCAGATAATCAATATGCACTTGCTTAGCATTTTATCCATTGGGTTATTATGGAATCAAACTAATCAAGAGTTCTAGACTTTGACAGGTTCTTCTTATTTGCTTTCATGTTACTATAGACAACTATGCCTATGGTCTTGAAGTTCTATCACACCACATGTAGTCACTTACATGTATACTTACTTACTCTTTAGGTATTTACAACACCACTGGTCACTATATGATAAAAGTGTGAAAATTAATCGTAAGAAATTTATATTAGTTCAAGTTTGCTCTGTGTGGATTTATTGTTTATTGTTCTGTTTCAGTGATGTTCTTTGACATTTTGAATTTTCTTAAGGGAAAATATATCACCTACGGGGTCAAAGCCAGTTCCCCAATGGTATCAGCTGCAGCTTTTGCAAGAGACATATATACCCCTCGGGTCCCAGCAAGTTTTCACCAAGGTAGTAGGACCCAGCGATCCATTTCTCCCCTTTGCATACCTTGTTTATTCGTGTAGCCTTCCCTACAGATAATCAATATGCACTTGCTTAGCATTTCTTCTATTGGGTTATTATGAAATCAAACTAATCAAGAGTTCTAGACTTTGACAGGTTTTTCTTATTTGCTTTCATGTTACTATAGACAACTATGCCTATGGTCTTGAAGTTCTATCACACCACATGTAGTCACTTACATGTATGCTTACTTGGCATATGTAACTCTTAAGGTATTTACAACACCACTGGTCACTATATGATAAAAGCGTGAAAATTAATCGTAAGAAATTTATTTTAGTTGAAGTTTGCTCTGTGTGGATGTATTGTTCTGTTCCAGTGATGTTCTTTGACTAAATCTGAAGGGAAAAGATATCACCTACGGGGTCAAAGCCTGTTCCCCAATGGTATCTGCTGAAGCTTTTGCAAGAGGCATATATACCCCTCGGGTCCCAGCAAGTTTTCACCAAGGTGGTAGGACCCAGCGATCCATTTCGGCCCTTTGCATACCTTGTTTATTCGTGTAGCCTGCCTTCCAGATAATCAATATGCACTTGCTTAGCATTTTATCCATTGGGTTATTATGGAATCAAACTAATCAAGAGTTCTAGACTTTTACAGGTTCTTCTTATTTGCTTTCATGTTACTATAGACAACTATGCCTAGGGTCTTGAACTTCTATCACACCACATGTAGTCACTTACATGTATGCTTACTTGACATATGTAACTCCTTAGGTATTTACAACACCACTGGTCACTATATGATAAAAGCGTGAAAATTAATCGTAAGAAATTTTATTTTAGTTCAAGTTTGCTCTGTGTGGATTTATTGTTCTGTTTAAGTGATGTTCTTTGACTAAATCTGAAGGGAAAAGATATCACCTATGGGGTCAAAGCCTGTTCCCCAATGGTATCTGCTGCAGCTTTTGCAAGAGGCATATATACCCCTCGGATCCCAGCAAGTTTTCACCAAGGTGGTCGGACCCAGCGATCCATTTCTCCCCTTTGCATACCTTGTTTATTCGTGTACCCTTCCTTACAGATAATCAATATGCACTTGCTTAGCATTTCTTCCATTGGGTTATTATGAAATCAAACTAATCAAGAGTTCTAGACTTTGACAGGTTCTTCTTATTTTATTTCATTTTACTATAGACAACTATGCCTAGGGTCTTGAAGTTCTATCACACCACATGTAGTCACTTACATTTATGCTTACTTGGCATATATAATTCTTTAGGTATTTACAACACCACTGGTCACTAAATGATAAAAGTGTGAAAATTAATTGTAAGAAGAAGTTTATATTAGTTCAAGTTTGCTCTGTGTGGATGTATTGTTCTGTTCCAGTGATTTTCTGTGACTAAATCTGAAGGGAAAAGATATCACCTATGGGGTCAAAGCCTGCTCCCCAATGGTATCTGCTGACACTTTTGCAAGAGGCATATATACCCCTCGGGTCCCAGCAAATTTTCACCAAGGTGGTAGGACCCAGCGATCCATCTCGGCCCTTTGCATACCTTGTTTATTCGTGTAGCCTGCCTTCCAGATAATCAATATGCACTTGCTTAGCATTTTATCCATTGGGTTATTATGGAATCAAACTAATCAAGAGTTCTAGACTTTGACAGGTTCTTCTTATTTGCTTTCATGTTACTATAGACAACTATGCCTAGGGTCTTGAAGTTCTATCACACCACATGTAGTCACTTACATGTATACTTACTTGACATATGTAACTCTTTAGGCATTTACAACACCACTGGTCACTATATGATAAAAGTGTGAAAATTTATCGTAAGAAATTTATATTAGTTCAAGTTTGCTCTGTGTGGATTTATTGTTTATTGTTCTGTTTCAGTGATGTTCTTTGACATTTTGAATTTTCTGAAGGGAAAATATATCACCTACGGGGTCAAAGCCAGTTCCCCAATGGTATCAGCTGCAGCTTTTGCAAGAGACATATATACCCCCCGGGTCCCAGCAAGTTTTCACCAAGGTGGTAGGACCCAGCGATCCATTTCTCCCCTTTGCATACCTTGTTTATTCGTGTAGCCTTCCCTACAGATAATCAATATGCACTTGCTTAGCATTTCTTCCATTGGGTTATTATGAAATCAAACTAATCAAGAGTTCTAGACTTTGACAGGTTTTTCTTATTTGCTTTCATGTTACTATAGACAACTATGCCTATGGTCTTGAAGTTCTATCACACCACATGTAGTCACTTACATGTATGCTTACTTGACATATGTAACGCCTTAGGTATTTACAACACCACTGGTCAGTATATGATAAAAGTGTGAAAATTAATCGTAAGAAATTTATATTAGTTCAAGTTTGCTCTGTGTAGATTTATTGTTCTGTTTCAGTGATGTTGTGTGACTAAATCTGAAGGGAAAAGATATCACCTATGGGGTCAAAGCCTGCTCCCCAATGGTTTCTGCTGACACTTTTGCAAGAGGCATATATACCCCTCGGGTCCCAGCAAGTTTTCACCAAGGTGGTAGGACCCAGCGATCCATTTCGGCCCTTTGCATACCTTGTTTATTCGTGTAGCCTGCCTTCCAGATAATCAATATGCACTTGCTTAGCATTTTATCCATTGGGTTATTATGGAATCAAACTAATCAAGAGTTCTAGACTTTGACAGGTTCTTCTTATTTGCTTTCATGTTACTATAGACAACTATGCCTAGGGTCTTGAAGTTCTATCACACCACATGTAGTCACTTACATGTATACTTACTTGACATATGTACTCTTTAGGTATTTACAACACCACTGGTCACTATATGATAAAAGTGTGAAAATTAATCGTAAGAAATTTATATTAGTTCAAGTTTGCTCTGTGTGGATTTATTGTTTATTGTTCTGTTTCAGTGATGTTCTTTGACATTTTGAATTTTCTGAAGGGAAAATATATCACCTACGGGGTCAAAGCCAGTTCCCCAATGGTATCAGCTGCAGCTTTTGCAAGAGACATATATACCCCTCGGGTCCCAGCAAGTTTTCACCAAGGTGGTAGGACCCAGCGATCCATTTCGGCCCTTTGCATACCTTGTTTATTCGTGTAGCCTGCCTTCCAGATAATCAATATGCACTTGCTTAGCATTTTATCCATTGGGTTATTATGGAATCAAACTAATCAAGAGTTCTAGACTTTGACAGGTTCTTCTTATTTGCTTTCATGTTACTATAGACAACTATGCCTAGGGTCTTGAAGTTCTATCACACCACATGTAGTCACTTACATGTATACTTACTTACTCTTTAGGTATTTACAACACCACTGGTCACTATATGATAAAAGTGTGAAAATTAATCGTAAGAAATTTATATTAGTTCAAGTTTGCTCTGTGTGGATTTATTGTTTATTGTTCTGTTTCAGTGATGTTCTTTGACATTTTGAATTTTCTGAAGGGAAAATATATCACCTACGGGGTCAAAGCCAGTTCCCCAATGGTATCAGCTGCAGCTTTTGCAAGAGACATATATACCCCTCGGGTCCCAGCAAGTTTTCACCAAGGTGGTAGGACCCAGCGATCCATTTCGGCCCTTTGCATACCTTGTTTATTCGTGTAGCCTGCCTTCCAGATAATCAATATGCACTTGCTTAGCATTTTATCCATTGGGTTATTATGGAATCAAACTAATCAAGAGTTCTAGACTTTGACAGGTTCTTCTTATTTGCTTTCATGTTACTATAGACAACTATGCCTAGGGTCTTGAAGTTCTATCACACCACATGTAGTCACTTACATGTATACTTACTTACTCTTTAGGTATTTACAACACCACTGGTCACTATATGATAAAAGTGTGAAAATTAATCGTAAGAAATTTATATTAGTTCAAGTTTGCTCTGTGTGGATTTATTGTTTATTGTTCTGTTTCAGTGATGTTCTTTGACATTTTGAATTTTCTGAAAGGAAAATATATCACCTACGGGGTCAAAGCCAGTTCCCCAATGGTATCAGCTGCAGCTTTTGCAAGAGACATATATACCCCTCGGGTCCCAGCAAGTTTTCACCAAGGTAGTAGGACCCAGCGATCCATTTCTCCCCTTTGCATACCTTGTTTATTTGTGTAGCCTTCCCTACAGATAATCAATATGCACTTGCTTAGCATTTCTTCTATTGGGTTATTATGAAATCAAACTAATCAAGAGTTCTAGACTTTGACAGGTTTTTCTTATTTGCTTTCATGTTACTATAGACAACTATGCCTATGGTCTTAAAGTTCTATCACACCACATGTAGTCACTTACATGTATGCTTACTTGGCATATGTAACTCTTAAGGTATTTACAACACCACTGGTCACTATATGATAAAAGCGTGAAAATTAATCGTAAGAAATTTTATTTTAGTTCAAGTTTGCTCTGTGTGGATTTATTGTTCTGTTTAAGTGATGTTCTTTGACTAAATCTGAAGGGAAAAGATATCACCTATGGGGTCAAAGCCTGTTCCCCAATGGTATCTGCTGCAGCTTTTGCAAGAGGCATATATACCCCTCGGGTCCCAGCAAGTTTTCACCAAGGTGGTCGGACCCAGCGATCCATTTCTCCCCTTTGCATACCTTGTTTATTCGTGTACCCTTCCTTACAGATAATCAATATGCACTTGCTTAGCATTTCTTCCATTGGGTTATTATGAAATCAAACTAATCAAGAGTTCTAGACTTTGACAGGTTCTTCTTATTTTATTTCATTTTACTATAGACAACTATGCCTAGGGTCTTGAAGTTCTATCACACCACATGTAGTCACTTACATTTATGCTTACTTGGCATATATAATTCTTTAGGTATTTACAACACCACTGGTCACTAAATGATAAAAGTGTGAAAATTAATTGTAAGAAGAAGTTTATATTAGTTCAAGTTTGCTCTGTGTGGATGTATTGTTCTGTTCCAGTGATTTTCTGTGACTAAATCTGAAGGGAAAAGATATCACCTATGGGGTCAAAGCCTGCTCCCCAATGGTATCTGCTGACACTTTTGCAAGAGGCATATATACCCCTCGGGTCCCAGCAAATTTTCACCAAGGTGGTAGGACCCAGCGATCCATCTCGGCCCTTTGCATACCTTGTTTATTCGTGTAGCCTGCCTTCCAGATAATCAATATGCACTTGCTTAGCATTTTATCCATTGGGTTATTATGGAATCAAACTAATCAAGAGTTCTAGACTTTGACAGGTTCTTCTTATTTGCTTTCATGTTACTATAGACAACTATGCCTAGGGTCTTGAAGTTCTATCACACCACATGTAGTCACTTACATGTATACTTACTTGACATATGTAACTCTTTAGGCATTTACAACACCACTGGTCACTATATGATAAAAGTGTGAAAATTTATCGTAAGAAATTTATATTAGTTCAAGTTTGCTCTGTGTGGATTTATTGTTTATTGCTCTGTTTCAGTGATGTTCTTTGACATTTTGAATTTTCTGAAGGGAAAATATATCACCTACGGGGTCAAAGCCAGTTCCCCAATGGTATCAGCTGCAGCTTTTGCAAGAGACATATATACCCCCCGGGTCCCAGCAAGTTTTCACCAAGGTGGTAGGACCCAGCGATCCATTTCTCCCCTTTGCATACCTTGTTTATTCGTGTAGCCTTCCCTACAGATAATCAATATGCACTTGCTTAGCATTTCTTCCATTGGGTTATTATGAAATCAAACTAATCAAGAGTTCTAGACTTTGACAGGTTTTTCTTATTTGCTTTCATGTTACTATAGACAACTATGCCTATGGTCTTGAAGTTCTATCACACCACATGTAGTCACTTACATGTATGCTTACTTGGCATATGTAACTCCTTAGGTATTTACAACACCACTGGTCACTATATGATAAAAGTGTGAAAATTAATCGTAAGAAATTTATATTAGTTCAAGTTTGCTCTGTGTAGATTTATTGTTCTGTTTCAGTGATGTTCTCTGACTAAATCTGAAGGGAAAAGATATCACCTATGGGGTCAAAGCCTGCTCCCCAATGGTTTCTGCTGACACTTTTGCAAGAGGCATATATACCCCTCGGGTCCCAGCAAGTTTTCACCAAGGTGGTAGGACCCAGCGATCCATTTCGGCCCTTTGCATACCTTGTTTATTCGTGTAGCCTGCCTTCCAGATAATCAATATGCACTTGCTTAGCATTTTATCCATTGGGTTATTATGGAATCAAACTAATCAAGAGTTCTAGACTTTGACAGGTTCTTCTTATTTGCTTTCATGTTACTATAGACAACTATGCCTAGGGTCTTGAAGTTCTATCACACCACATGTAGTCACTTACATGTATACTTACTTGACATATGTACTCTTTAGGTATTTACAACACCACTGGTCACTATATGATAAAAGTGTGAAAATTAATCGTAAGAAATTTATATTAGTTCAAGTTTGCTCTGTGTGGATTTATTGTTTATTGTTCTGTTTCAGTGATGTTCTTTGACATTTTGAATTTTCTGAAGGGAAAATATATCACCTACGGGGTCAAAGCCAGTTCCCCAATGGTATCAGCTGCAGCTTTTGCAAGAGACATATATACCCCTCGGGTCCCAGCAAGTTTTCACCAAGGTGGTAGGACCCAGCAATCCATTTCGGCCCTTTGCATACCTTGTATATTCGTGTAGCCTGCCTTCCAGATAATCAATATGCACTTGCTTAGCATTTTATCCATTGGGTTATTATGGAATCAAACTAATCAAGAGTTCTAGACTTTGACAGGTTCTTCTTATTTGCTTTCATGTTACTATAGACAACTATGCCTAGGGTCTTGAAGTTCTATCACACCACATGTAGTCACTTACATGTATACTTACTTACTCTTTAGGTATTTACAACACCACTGGTCACTATATGATAAAAGTGTGAAAATTAATCGTAAGAAATTTATATTAGTTCAAGTTTGCTCTGTGTGGATTTATTGTTTATTGTTCTGTTTCAGTGATGTTCTTTGACATTTTGAATTTTCTGAAAGGAAAATATATCACCTACGGGGTCAAAGCCAGTTCCCCAATGGTATCAGCTGCAGCTTTTGCAAGAGACATATATACCCCTCGGGTCCCAGCAAGTTTTCACCAAGGTAGTAGGACCCAGCGATCCATTTCTCCCCTTTGCATACCTTGTTTATTTGTGTAGCCTTCCCTACAGATAATCAATATGCACTTGCTTAGCATTTCTTCTATTGGGTTATTATGAAATCAAACTAATCAAGAGTTCTAGACTTTGACAGGTTTTTCTTATTTGCTTTCATGTTACTATAGACAACTATGCCTATGGTCTTGAAGTTCTATCACACCACATGTAGTCACTTACATGTATGCTTACTTGGCATATGTAACTCTTAAGTTATTTACAACACCACTGGTCACTATATGATAAAAGCGTGAAAATTAATCGTAAGAAATTTATATTAGTTCAAGTTTGCTCTGTGTGGATTTATTGTTCTGTTTCAGTGATGTTCTGTGACTAAATCTGAAGGGAAAAGATATCACCTATGGGGTCAAAGCCTGCTCCCCAATGGTATCTGCTGACACTTTTGCAAGAGGCATATATACCCCTCGGGTCCCAGCAAGTTTTCACCAAGGTGGTAGGACCCAGCGATCCATTTCGGCCCTTTGCATACCTTGTTTATTCGTGTAGCCTGCCCTCCAGGTAATCAATATGCACTTGCTTAGCATTTTATCCATTGGGTTATTATGGAATCAAACTAATCAAGAGTTCTAGACTTTGACAGGTTCTTCTTATTTGCTTTCATGTTACTATAGACAACTATGCCTATGGTCTTGAAGTTCTATCACACCACATGTAGTCACTTACATGTATGCTTACTTGACATATGTAACGCCTTAGGTATTTACAACACCACTGGTCACTATATGATAAAAGTGTGAAAATTAATCGTAAGAAATTTATATTAGTTCAAGTTTGCTCTGTGTAGATTTATTGTTCTGTTTCAGTGATGTTGTGTGACTAAATCTGAAGGGAAAAGATATCACCTATGGGGTCAAAGCCTGCTCCCCAATGGTTTCTGCTGACACTTTTGCAAGAGGCATATATACCCCTCGGGTCCCAGCAAGTTTTCACCAAGGTGGTAGGACCCAGCGATCCATTTCGGCCCTTTGCATACCTTGTTTATTCGTGTAGCCTGCCTTCCAGATAATCAATATGCACTTGCTTAGCATTTTATCCATTGGGTTATTATGGAATCAAACTAATCAAGAGTTCTAGACTTTGACAGGTTCTTCTTATTTGCTTTCATGTTACTATAGACAACTATGCCTAGGGTCTTGAAGTTCTATCACACCACATGTAGTCACTTACATGTATACTTACTTACTCTTTAGGTATTTACAACACCACTGGTCACTATATGATAAAAGTGTGAAAATTAATCGTAAGAAATTTATATTAGTTCAAGTTTGCTCTGTGTGGATTTATTGTTTATTGTTCTGTTTCAGTGATGTTCTTTGACATTTTGAATTTTCTGAAAGGAAAATATATCACCTACGGGGTCAAAGCCAGTTCCCCAATGGTATCAGCTGCAGCTTTTGCAAGAGACATATATACCCCTCGGGTCCCAGCAAGTTTTCACCAAGGTAGTAGGACCCAGCGATCCATTTCTCCCCTTTGCATACCTTGTTTATTTGTGTAGCCTTCCCTACAGATAATCAATATGCACTTGCTTAGCATTTCTTCTATTGGGTTATTATGAAATCAAACTAATCAAGAGTTCTAGACTTTGACAGGTTTTTCTTATTTGCTTTCATGTTACTATAGACAACTATGCCTATGGTCTTGAAGTTCTATCACACCACATGTAGTCACTTACATGTATGCTTACTTGGCATATGTAACTCTTAAGTTATTTACAACACCACTGGTCACTATATGATAAAAGCGTGAAAATTAATCGTAAGAAATTTATATTAGTTCAAGTTTGCTCTGTGTGGATTTATTGTTCTGTTTCAGTGATGTTCTGTGACTAAATCTGAAGGGAAAAGATATCACCTATGGGGTCAAAGCCTGCTCCCCAATGGTATCTGCTGACACTTTTGCAAGAGACATATATACCCCTCGGGTCCCAGCAAGTTTTCACCAAGGTGGTAGGACCCAGCGATCCATTTCGGCCCTTTGCATACCTTGTTTATTCGTGTAGCCTGCCTTCCAGATAATCAATATGCACTTGCTTAGCATTTTATCCATTGGGTTATTATGGAATTAAACTAATCAAGAGTTCTAGACTTTGACAGGTTCTTCTTATTTGCTTTCATGTTACTATAGACAACTATGCCTAGGGTCTTGAAGTTCTATCACACCACATGTAGTCACTTACATGTATACTTACTTGACATATGTACTCTTTAGGTATTTACAACACCACTGGTCACTATATGATAAAAGCGTGAAAATTAATCGTAAGAAATTTATATTAGTTCAAGTTTGCTCTGTGTGGATTTATTGTTCTGTTTCAGTGATGTTCTGTGACTAAATCTGAAGGGAAAAGATATCACCTATGGGGTCAAAGCCTGCTCCCCAATGGTATCTGCTGACACTTTTGCAAGAGACATATATACCCCTCGGGTCCCAGCAAGTTTTCACCAAGGTGGTAGGACCCAGCGATCCATTTCGGCCCTTTGCATACCTTGTTTATTCGTGTAGCCTGCCTTCCAGATAATCAATATGCACTTGCTTAGCATTTTATCCATTGGGTTATTATGGAATTAAACTAATCAAGAGTTCTAGACTTTGACAGGTTCTTCTTATTTGCTTTCATGTTACTATAGACAACTATGCCTAGGGTCTTGAAGTTCTATCACACCACATGTAGTCACTTACATGTATGCTTACTTGACATATGTAACGCCTTAGGTATTTACAACACCACTGGTCACTATATGATAAAAGTGTGAAAATTAATCGTAAGAAATTTATATTAGTTCAAGTTTGCTCTGTGTATATTTATTGTTCTGTTTCAGTGATGTTCTGTGACTAAATCTGAAGGGAAAAGATATCACCTATGGGGTCAAAGCCTGCTCCCCAATGGTATCTGCTGACACTTTTGCAAGAGGCATATATACCCCTCGGGTCCCAGCAAGTTTTCACCAAGGTGGTAGGACCCAGCGATCCATTTCGGTCCTTTGCATACCTTGTTTATTCGTGTAGCCTGCCTTCCAGATAATCAATATGCACTTGCTTAGCATTTTATCCATTGGGTTATTATGGAATCAAACTAATCAAGAGTTCTAGACTTTGACAGGTTCTTCTTATTTGCTTTCATGTTACTATAGACAACTATGCCTAGGGTCTTGAAGTTCTATCACACCACATGTAGTCACTTACATGTATGCTTACTTGACATATGTAACGCCTTAGGTATTTACAACACCACTGGTCACTATATGATAAAAGTGTGAAAATTAATCGTAAGAAATTTATATTAGTTCAAGTTTGCTCTGTGTAGATTTATTGTTCTGTTTCAGTGATGTTCTGTGATTAAATCTGAAGGGAAAAGATATCACCTATGGGGTCAAAGCCTGCTCCCCAATGGTTTCTGCTGAAGCTTTTGCAAGAGGCATATATACCCCTCGGGTCCCAGCAAGTTTTCACCAAGGTGGTAGGACCCAGCGATCCATTTCGGCCCTTTGCATACCTTGTTTATTCATGTAGCCTGCCTTCCAGATAATCAATATGCACTTGCTTAGCATTTTATCCATTGGGTTATTATGGAATCAAACTAATCAAGAGTTCTAGACTTTGACAGGTTCTTCTTATTTGCTTTCATGTTACTATAGACAACTATGCCTATGGTCTTGAAGTTCTATCACACCACATGTAGTCACTTACATGTATACTTACTTACTCTTTAGGTATTTACAACACCACTGGTCACTATATGATAAAAGTGTGAAAATTAATCGTAAGAAATTTATATTAGTTCAAGTTTGCTCTGTGTGGATTTATTGTTTATTGTTCTGTTTCAGTGATGTTCTTTGACATTTTGAATTTTCTGAAGGGAAAATATATCACCTACGGGGTCAAAGCCAGTTCCCCAATGGTATCAGCTGCAGCTTTTGCAAGAGACATATATACCCCTCGGGTCCCAGCAAGTTTTCACCAAGGTAGTAGGACCCAGCGATCCATTTCTCCCCTTTGCATACCTTGTTTATTCGTGTAGCCTTCCCTACAGATAATCAATATGCACTTGCTTAGCATTTCTTCTATTGGGTTATTATGAAATCAAACTAATCAAGAGTTCTAGACTTTGACAGGTTTTTCTTATTTGCTTTCATGTTACTATAGACAACTATGCCTATGGTCTTGAAGTTCTATCACACCACATGTAGTCACTTACATGTATGCTTACTTGACATATGTAACTCCTTAGGTATTTACAACACCACTGGTCACTATATGATAAAAGTGTGAAAATTAATCGTAAGAAATTTATATTAGTTCAAGTTTGCTCTGTGTAGATTTATTGTTCTGTTTCAGTGATGTTCTCTGACTAAATCTGAAGGGAAAAGATATCACCTATGGGGTCAAAGCCTGCTCCCCAATGGTTTCTGCTGACACTTTTGCAAGAGGCATATATACCCCTCGGGTCCCAGCAAGTTTTCACCAAGGTGGTAGGACCCAGCGATCCATTTCGGCCCTTTGCATACCTTGTTTATTCGTGTAGCCTGCCTTCCAGATAATCAATATGCACTTGCTTAGCATTTTATCCATTGGGTTATTATGGAATCAAACTAATCAAGAGTTCTAGACTTTGACAGGTTCTTCTTATTTGCTTTCATGTTACTATAGACAACTATGCCTAGGGTCTTGAAGTTCTATCACACCACATGTAGTCACTTACATGTATGCTTACTTGACATATGTAACGCCTTAGGTATTTACAACACCACTGGTCACTATATGATAAAAGTGTGAAAATTAATCGTAAGAAATTTATATTAGTTCAAGTTTGCTCTGTGTATATTTATTGTTCTGTTTCAGTGATGTTCTGTGACTAAATCTGAAGGGAAAAGATATCACCTATGGGGTCAAAGCCTGCTCCCCAATGGTATCTGCTGACACTTTTGCAAGAGGCATATATACCCCTCGGGTCCCAGCAAGTTTTCACCAAGGTGGTAGGACCCAGCGATCCATTTCGGTCCTTTGCATACCTTGTTTATTCGTGTAGCCTGCATTCCAGATAATCAATATGCACTTGCTTAGCATTTTATCCATTGGGTTATTATGGAATCAAACTAATCAAGAGTTCTAGACTTTGACAGGTTCTTCTTATTTGCTTTCATGTTACTATAGACAACTATGCCTAGGGTCTTGAAGTTCTATCACACCACATGTAGTCACTTACATGTATACTTACTTGACATATGTACTCTTTAGGCATTTACAACACCACTGGTCACTATATGATAAAAGTGTGAAAATTTATCGTAAGAAATTTATATTAGTTCAAGTTTGCTCTGTGTGGATTTATTGTTTATTGCTCTGTTTCAGTGATGTTCTTTGACATTTTGAATTTTCTGAAGGGAAAATATATCACCTACGGGGTCAAAGCCAGTTCCCCAATGGTATCAGCTGCAGCTTTTGCAAGAGACATATATACCCCCCGGGTCCCAGCAAGTTTTCACCAAGGTGGTAGGACCCAGCGATCCATTTCTCCCCTTTGCATACCTTGTTTATTCGTGTAGCCTTCCCTACAGATAATCAATATGCACTTGCTTAGCATTTCTTCCATTGGGTTATTATGAAATCAAACTAATCAAGAGTTCTAGACTTTGACAGGTTTTTCTTATTTGCTTTCATGTTACTATAGACAACTATGCCTATGGTCTTGAAGTTCTATCACACCACATGTAGTCACTTACATGTATGCTTACTTGACATATGTAACGCCTTAGGTATTTACAACACCACTGGTCACTATATGATAAAAGTGTGAAAATTAATCGTAAGAAATTTATATTAGTTCAAGTTTGCTCTGTGTAGATTTATTGTTCTGTTTCAGTGATGTTGTGTGACTAAATCTGAAGGGAAAAGATATCACCTATGGGGTCAAAGCCTGCTCCCCAATGGTTTCTGCTGACACTTTTGCAAGAGGCATATATACCCCTCGGGTCCCAGCAAGTTTTCACCAAGGTGGTAGGACCCAGCGATCCATTTCGGCCCTTTGCATACCTTGTTTATTCGTGTAGCCTGCCTTCCAGATAATCAATATGCACTTGCTTAGCATTTTATCCATTGGGTTATTATGGAATCAAACTAATCAAGAGTTCTAGACTTTGACAGGTTCTTCTTATTTGCTTTCATGTTACTATAGACAACTATGCCTAGGGTCTTGAAGTTCTATCACACCACATGTAGTCACTTACATGTATACTTACTTGACATATGTACTCTTTAGGTATTTACAACACCACTGGTCACTATATGATAAAAGCGTGAAAATTAATCGTAAGAAATTTATATTAGTTCAAGTTTGCTCTGTGTGGATTTATTGTTCTGTTTCAGTGATGTTCTGTGACTAAATCTGAAGGGAAAAGATATCACCTATGGGGTCAAAGCCTGCTCCCCAATGGTATCTGCTGACACTTTTGCAAGAGACATATATACCCCTCGGGTCCCAGCAAGTTTTCACCAAGGTGGTAGGACCCAGCGATCCATTTCGGCCCTTTGCATACCTTGTTTATTCGTGTAGCCTGCCTTCCAGATAATCAATATGCACTTGCTTAGCATTTTATCCATTGGGTTATTATGGAATTAAACTAATCAAGAGTTCTAGACTTTGACAGGTTCTTCTTATTTGCTTTCATGTTACTATAGACAACTATGCCTAGGGTCTTGAAGTTCTATCACACCACATGTAGTCACTTACATGTATGCTTACTTGACATATGTAACGCCTTAGGTATTTACAACACCACTGGTCACTATATGATAAAAGTGTGAAAATTAATCGTAAGAAATTTATATTAGTTCAAGTTTGCTCTGTGTATATTTATTGTTCTGTTTCAGTGATGTTCTGTGACTAAATCTGAAGGGAAAAGATATCACCTATGGGGTCAAAGCCTGCTCCCCAATGGTTTCTGCTGACACTTTTGCAAGAGGCATATATACCCCTCGGGTCCCAGCAAGTTTTCACCAAGGTGGTAGGACCCAGCGATCCATTTCGGTCCTTTGCATACCTTGTTTATTCGTGTAGCCTGCCTTCCAGATAATCAATATGCACTTGCTTAGCATTTTATCCATTGGGTTATTATGGAATCAAACTAATCAAGAGTTCTAGACTTTGACAGGTTCTTCTTATTTGCTTTCATGTTACTATAGACAACTATGCCTATGGTCTTGAAGTTCTATCACACCACATGTAGTCACTTACATGTATACTTACTTACTCTTTAGGTATTTACAACACCACTGGTCACTATATGATAAAAGTGTGAAAATTAATCGTAAGAAATTTATATTAGTTCAAGTTTGCTCTGTGTGGATTTATTGTTTATTGTTCTGTTTCAGTGATGTTCTTTGACATTTTGAATTTTCTTAAGGGAAAATATATCACCTACGGGGTCAAAGCCAGTTCCCCAATGGTATCAGCTGCAGCTTTTGCAAGAGACATATATACCCCTCGGGTCCCAGCAAGTTTTCACCAAGGTAGTAGGACCCAGCGATCCATTTCTCCCCTTTGCATACCTTGTTTATTCGTGTAGCCTTCCCTACAGATAATCAATATGCACTTGCTTAGCATTTCTTCTATTGGGTTATTATGAAATCAAACTAATCAAGAGTTCTAGACTTTGACAGGTTTTTCTTATTTGCTTTCATGTTACTATAGACAACTATGCCTATGGTCTTGAAGTTCTATCACACCACATGTAGTCACTTACATGTATGCTTACTTGGCATATGTAACTCTTAAGGTATTTACAACACCACTGGTCACTATATGATAAAAGTGTGAAAATTAATCGTAAGAAATTTATTTTAGTTCAAGTTTGCTCTGTGTGGATGTATTGTTCTGTTCCAGTGATGTTCTTTGACTAAATCTGAAGGGAAAAGATATCACCTACGGGGTCAAAGCCTGTTCCCCAATGGTATCTGCTGAAGCTTTTGCAAGAGGCATATATACCCCTCGGGTCCCAGCAAGTTTTCACCAAGGTGGTAGGACCCAGCGATCCATTTCGGCCCTTTGCATACCTTGTTTATTCGTGTAGCCTGCCTTCCAGATAATCAATATGCACTTGCTTAGCATTTTATCCATTGGGTTATTATGGAATCAAACTAATCAAGAGTTCTAGACTCTGACAGGTTATTCTTATTTGCTTTCATGTTACTATAGACAACTATGCCTAGGGTCTTGAAGTTCTATCACACCACATGTAGTCACTTACATGTATACTTACTTACTCTTTAGGTATTTACAACACCACTGGTCACTATATGATAAAAGTGTGAAAATTAATCGTAAGAAATTTATATTAGTTCAAGTTTGCTCTGTGTGGATTTATTGTTTATTGTTCTGTTTCAGTGATGTTCTTTGACATTTTGAATTTTCTGAAGGGAAAATATATCACCTACGGGGTCAAAGCCAGTTCCCCAATGGTATCAGCTGCAGCTTTTGCAAGAGACATATATACCCCTCGGGTCCCAGCAAGTTTTCACCAAGGTAGTAGGACCCAGCGATCCATTTCTCCCCTTTGCATACCTTGTTTATTTGTGTAGCCTTCCCTACAGATAATCAATATGGACTTGCTTAGCATTTCTTCTATTGGGTTATTATGAAATCAAACTAATCAAGAGTTCTAGACTTTGACAGGTTTTTCTTATTTGCTTTCATGTTACTATAGACAACTATGCCTATGGTCTTAAAGTTCTATCACACCACATGTAGTCACTTACATGTATGCTTACTTGGCATATGTAACTCTTAAGGTATTTACAACACCACTGGTCACTATATGATAAAAGCGTGAAAATTAATCGTAAGAAATTTATTTTAGTTCAAGTTTGCTCTGTGTGGATTTATTGTTCTGTTTAAGTGATGTTCTTTGACTAAATCTGAAGGGAAAAGATTTCACCTATGGGGTCAAAGCCTGTTCCCCAATGGTATCTGCTGCAGCTTTTGCAAGAGGCATATATACCCCTCGGGTCCCAGCAAGTTTTCACCAAGGTGGTCGGACCCAGCGATCCATTTCTCCCCTTTGCATACCTTGTTTATTCGTGTACCCTTCCTTACAGATAATCAATATGCACTTGCTTAGCATTTCTTCCATTGGGTTATTATGAAATCAAACTAATCAAGAGTTCTAGACTTTGACAGGTTCTTCTTATTTTATTTCATTTTACTATAGACAACTATGCCTAGGGTCTTGAAGTTCTATCACACCACATGTAGTCACTTACATTTATGCTTACTTGGCATATATAATTCTTTAGGTATTTACAACACCACTGGTCACTAAATGATAAAAGTGTGAAAATTAATTGTAAGAAGAAGTTTATATTAGTTCAAGTTTGCTCTGTGTGGATGTATTGTTCTGTTCCAGTGATTTTCTGTGACTAAATCTGAAGGGAAAAGATATCACCTATGGGGTCAAAGCCTGCTCCCCAATGGTATCTGCTGACACTTTTGCAAGAGGCATATATACCCCTCGGGTCCCAGCAAGTTTTCACCAAGGTGGTAGGACCCAGCGATCCATCTCGGCCCTTTGCATACCTTGTTTATTCGTGTAGCCTGCCTTCCAGATAATCAATATGCACTTGCTTAGCATTTTATCCATTGGGTTATTATGGAATCAAACTAATCAAGAGTTCTAGACTTTGACAGGTTCTTCTTATTTGCTTTCATGTTACTATAGACAACTATGCCTAGGGTCTTGAAGTTCTATCACACCACATGTAGTCACTTACATGTATACTTACTTGACATATGTAACTCTTTAGGCATTTACAACACCACTGGTCACTATATGATAAAAGTGTGAAAATTTATCGTAAGAAATTTATATTAGTTCAAGTTTGCTCTGTGTGGATTTATTGTTTATTGCTCTGTTTCAGTGATGTTCTTTGACATTTTGAATTTTCTGAAGGGAAAATATATCACCTACGGGGTCAAAGCCAGTTCCCCAATGGTATCAGCTGCAGCTTTTGCAAGAGACATATATACCCCCCGGGTCCCAGCAAGTTTTCACCAAGGTGGTAGCAGCGATCCATTTCTCCCCTTTGCATACCTTGTTTATTCGTGTAGCCTTCCCTACAGATAATCAATATGCACTTGCTTAGCATTTCTTCCATTGGGTTATTATGAAATCAAACTAATCAAGAGTTCTAGACTTTGACAGGTTTTTCTTATTTGCTTTCATGTTACTATAGACAACTATGCCTATGGTCTTGAAGTTCTATCACACCACATGTAGTCACTTACATGTATGCTTACTTGACATATGTAACGCCTTAGGTATTTACAACACCACTGGTCACTATATGATAAAAGTGTGAAAATTAATCGTAAGAAATTTATATTAGTTCAAGTTTGCTCTGTGTAGATTTATTGTTCTGTTTCAGTGATGTTGTGTGACTAAATCTGAAGGGAAAAGATATCACCTATGGGGTCAAAGCCTGCTCCCCAATGGTTTCTGCTGACACTTTTGCAAGAGGCATATATACCCCTCGGGTCCCAGCAAGTTTTCACCAAGGTGGTAGGACCCAGCGATCCATTTCGGCCCTTTGCATACCTTGTTTATTCGTGTAGCCTGCCTTCCAGATAATCAATATGCACTTGCTTAGCATTTTATCCATTGGGTTATTATGGAATCAAACTAATCAAGAGTTCTAGACTTTGACAGGTTCTTCTTATTTGCTTTCATGTTACTATAGACAACTATGCCTATGGTCTTGAAGTTCTATCACACCACATGTAGTCACTTACATGTATACTTACTTGACATATGTACTCTTTAGGTATTTACAACACCACTGGTCACTATATGATAAAAGTGTGAAAATTAATCGTAAGGAATTTATATTAGTTCAAGTTTGCTCTGTGTGGATTTATTAGGGGCCAAGCCCCGAAGGGGCAAGGCACCTATTGTATCTGTTAGTTTTCTTCTTATTATTATTATTATTATTATTATTCTTCCTCCTCTTGAAGTCTATGGCAGCCCTATGAACCATACATAGGAAAATGATGAAATTTGGCACACTTGTAGTGATGGTAATGAAAAGTAATTGTAGCAATTTTTGAGTCTCTAGGTCCAACTCTATAGCGCCACCAGCAGTTCAAAAATTCAACATTGAAATGGTTATAACTTTTGAACCCTTTGATCTAGAAAAATGAAACTTAGTACACCTGATTCATCTCATCATGCTGATTAGAACCAATATCTTACATTAAGACTCCGCCCATTACAGTAGTGGCCATTTTGAAAAGTACAGTATGCAGTTTTTTTGCTACTCCTCCTTCAAAATTGGTCTAATTTTGTCCAAACATGTACTCAAATGATCTTCGGACTGAGCCGCATAAAAGTACTGTCCCCGATTTTTTTGCTATATTGGAAAAAAAAAAGTTATGATGTCGCAAACTTAACGAGGTCGACCCAAAATTGGTTCAGAAGCTATAGCTCGGCCAAACTTTGATCAATCGAAACGAAAATTGGTACACTTCATCGGAAGCATGATCTGAGGTTCCATGCCAAAGTTGGGAACAGCGCCACCTACGGGTCATGAGATATGGAAAATGCATATTTTGGCCAATAACTTATGAACAGTTTGTCAGAAAATTATAAACTTGGTGTCTATCGATTCCTTGGGTCATGACAAATCCGTGGATATCGATTTTGCCATGATGGGATGTACCACGTGTCCGCCATTTTGAATGATGTCATAATTTGCAATATCTTTTAAACTATTTGAAATTTCTTCACCAAATTTGGTATGGATCATCATTAGCATGGCCCGAAGGTACCTGAGAAATTTGATCACAGCGCCACCTAGTGTTCCAGAGATATCATTGTTTTTTGAAAAAACGCTTATAACTTTTGCTAACATTGCTTGAAATTTGATTTCTTTATGTCAATATATTCCTTGGCTTATGCCGATTTCAACGATATCTCATATGTTATTTATCAACAATGTGACTGGCCGCCATATTGGAGTGAATGTAAAACAGTTTTTTCGCTACTCCTCCTTCAAAATTGGTCTAATTTTGTCCAAACATGTACTCAAATGATCTTCGGACTGAGCCGCATAAAAGTACTGTCCCCGATTTTTTTGCTATACTGGAAAAAAAAAGTTATGATGTCGCAAACTTAATGAGGTCAACCCATAATTGGTTCAGAGGCTGTAACTTGTGAACAGTTTGTCACAAAATCATAAAATTGGTGTCTATCGATTCCTTGCGTCATGTCGAATCTGAGGATATCTATTTTGCCAGGATTGGATGTACCACATCATAAGCTATATTAGCATTAAGTTAGCTTAGCATGCTAATCTCGTTAACATGATTTTGTGTGCTCATTCACACACTGAAGCCTCTCCTCTGCAGCTTTGTAAAACATGTCCTCTGGGTGGCGCAAGTGGTTCAACCATGCGTCATGAATCCCGAACCATTGTGGTCGTGGGTTCGAGACCAGTGTGGGGCGACTTTGAAATTGTGTATAAAATAATAATTTAAATTCCTTCCGGCTCTGCACTGCTGTTGGTGCTTAAATGCTAGCTGTGCTGCTGTAATTGATGTGCTTACTGTGCTTGATGTACATTAAATTTCTGATGTTTTGCTCTTCTGGCTCCGCATTGCGCTACAGCGGCTGTTGCTTGCTCTGCCTTGCAGGGCTTGGCCCCGTATTGCTGCTTGCAGCTATATTAGCAATTGTTATTGTCAGAATAACAATTCTTCTTCCGCAAATGGGAGTCTATGGCAGCCCTATGAACCGTACACAGGAAAATGATGAAATTTGGCACACTTGTAGTGATGGCCATGAATAGTAAAAGTAGCAATTTTTGAGTCTCTAGGACCAACTCTATAGCGCCACCAGCAGTTCAAAAATTCAACATTGAAATGGTTATAACTTTTTAACCCTTTGATCCACAGAAAAGAGACATAGGATACTTGATTGCTCTCATCATGCTGATCACAAACCATATCATACAATAAGACTCCGCCCATTACAGTAGTAGCCATTTTGAAAAGTACAGTATTGCGTTTTTTTGCTACTCCTCCTTCAAAATTGGTCTGATTTTGTCCAAACATATGCTCAAATGATCTTCGGACCGAGCCGCATAAAAGTACTGTCCCCGATTTTTTTTATTCATCTTTGTTCTAAAGTTATGATGTCGCAAACTTAATGAGGTCGACCCAAAATTGGTTCAGAAGCTATAGCTCGGCCAAACTTTGATCAATCGAAACGAAAATTGGTACAATTCATCGGAAGCATGATCTGAGGTCCCATGCCAAAGTTGGGAACAGCGCTACCTATGGGTCATGAGATATGGAAAATGCATATTTTGGCCAATAACTTGTGAACGGATTGTCAGAAAATTATAAACTTGGTGTCTATCGATTCCTTGGGTCTTGACGAATCCGTGGATATCAATTTTGCCATGATGGGATGTAACATGTGTCCACCATTTTGAATTTTGTTATAATTTGCAATATCTTTTAAACTATTTGAAATTTCTTCACCAAATTTGGTATGGATCATCATTAGCATTGCCCGAAGGTACATGAGAAGTCTGATCACAGCGCCACCTAGTGTTCCAGAGATATCATTGTTTTTTGAAAAAAACGCTTATAACTTTTGCCAAAATTGCTTGAAATTTGATTTCTTTATGTCAATATATTCCTTGGCTTATGCCGATTTCAATGATATCTCATATGTTATTTTTCAACAATGTGACTGGCCGCCATATTGGAGCGAATGTTAACCAGTTTTTTCGCTACTCCTCCTTCAAAATTGGTCTAATTTTGTCCAGACATGTACTCAAATGATCTTCGGACCGAGCCGCATAAAAGTACTGTCCCTGATTTTTTTGCTATACTGGAAAAAAAAAAGTTATGATGTCGCAAACTTAATGAGGTCGACCCATAATTGGTTCAGAGGCTGTAACTTGTGAACAGTTTGTCACAAAATCATAAAATTGGTGTCTATCGATTCCTTGCGTCATGTCGAATCCGAGGATATCTTTTTTGCCAGGATTGGATATACCACATCATAAGCTACATTAGCATTAAGATAGTTTAGCATGCTAATCTGGTTAACTTGCTTTTGTGTGCTCATTCTTACATTGAAGCTCTCCTCTGCAGTTAGTGATTGTACGTCCTCTGAGTGGTGCAATCTGCTAAACCGTGTATCTAGAATCCTGAACCATTCTGGTCGTGGGTTCGAGTCCCATGTGGGATGACTTTAAAGTTGTGTATAAAGTTGTCATTTAAATTCCTTCCGGCTCTGCACTGCTGTTGGTGCTTAAATGCTCGCTGTGCTATATTTAATTTCTGCTGTTTTTGTTCTTGCGGCTCTGCACTGCTGTTGGTGCTTAAATGCTTGCTGCCCTGCTGTGCTTCATGTACATTTACATGTATATTCAATTTCTGCTCTTTTTGTTCTTCTGGCTCCGCACTGCTGTTGGTGCTTAAATGCTTGCTGTGCTGCTGTAATTGATGTGCGTACAGAACTTGCTGTGCTTGATGTACATTAAATTTCTGATGTTTTGCTCTTCTGGCTCCGCATTGCGCTACAGCGGCTGTTGCTTGCTCTGCCTTGCAGGGCTTGGCCCCGTATTGCTGCTTGCAGCTATATTTGTTTATTGTTCTGTTTCAGTGATGTTCTTTGACATTTTGAATTTTCTGAAGGGAAAATATATCACCTACGGGGTCAAAGCCAGTTCCCCAATGGTATCAGCTGCAGCTTTTGAAAGAGACATATATACCCCTCGGGTCCCAGCAAGTTTTCACCAAGGTGGTAGGACCCAGCGATCCATTTCTCCCCTTTGCATACCTTGTTTATTCGTGTAGCCTTCCCTACAGATAATCAATATGCACTTGCTTAGCATTTCTTCCATTGGGTTATTATGAAATCAAACTAATCAAGAGTTCTAGACTTTGACAGGTTTTTCTTATTTGCTCTCATGTTACTATAGACAACTATGCCTATGGTCTTGAAGTTCTATCACACCACATGTAGTCACTTACATGTATGCTTACTTGGCATATGTAACTCTTAAGGTATTTACAACACCACTGGTCACTATATGATAAAAGCGTGAAAATTAATCGTAAGAAATTTATTTTAGTTCAAGTTTGCTCTGTGTGGATTTATTGTTCTGTTTAAGTGATGTTCTTTGACTAAATCTGAAGGGAAAAGATATCACCTATGGGGTCAAAGCCTGTTCCCCAATGGTATCTGCTGCAGCTTTTGCAAGAGGCATATATACCCCTCGGGTCCCAGCAAGTTTTCACCAAGGTGGTCGGACCCAGCAATCCATTTCTCGCCATATGTAACGCCTTAGGTATTTACAACACCACTGGTCACTATATGATAAAAGTGTGAAAATTAATCGTAAGAAATTTATATTAGTTCAAGTTTGCTCTGTGTAGATTTATTGTTCTGTTTCAGTGATGTTCTGTGACTAAATCTGAAGGGAAAAGATATCACCTTTGGGGTCAAAGCCTGCTCCCCAATGGTTTCTGCTGACACTTTTGCAAGAGGCATATATACCCCTCGGGTCCCAGCAAGTTTTCACCAAGGTGGTAGGACCCAGCGATCCATTTCGGCCCTTTGCATACCTTGTTTATTCGTGTAGCCTGCCTTCCAGATAATCAATATGCACTTGCTTAGCATTTTATCCATTGGGTTATTATGGAATCAAACTAATCAAGAGTTCTAGACTTTGACAGGTTCTTCTTATTTGCTTTCATGTTACTATGGACAACTATGCCTAGGGTCTTGAAGTTCTATCACACCACATGTAGTCACTTACATGTATACTTACTTGACATATGTACTCTTTAGGTATTTACAACACCACTGGTCACTATATGATAAAAGTGTGAAAATTAATCGTAAGAAATTTATATTAGTTCAAGTTTGCTCTGTGTGGATTTATTGTTTATTGTTCTGTTTCAGTTATGTTCTTTGACATTTTGAATTTTCTGAAGGGAAAATATATCACCTACGTGGTCAAAGCCAGTTTCCCAATGGTATCAGCTGCAGCTTTTGAAAGAGACATATATACCCCTCGGGTCCCAGCAAGTTTTCACCAAGGTGGTAGGACCCAGCGATCCATTTCTCCCCTTTGCATACCTTGTTTATTCGTGTAGCCTTCCCTACAGATAATCAATATGCACTTGCTTAGCATTTCTTCCATTGGGTTATTATGAAATCAAACTAATCAAGAGTTCTAGACTTTGACAGGTTTTTCTTATTTGCTTTCATGTTACTATAGACAACTATGCCTAGGGTCTTGAAGTTCTATCACACCACATGTAGTCACTTACATGTATGCTTACTTGGCATATGTAACTCTTAAGGTATTTACAACACCACTGGTCACTATATGATAAAAGCGTGAAAATTAATTGTAAGAAATTTATTTTAGTTCAAGTTTGCTCTGTGTGGATTTATTGTTCTGTTTCAGTGATGTTCTGTGACTAAATCTGAAGGGAAAAGATATCACCTATGGGGTCAAAGCCTGCTCCCCAATGGTATCTGCTGACACTTTTGCAAGAGGCATATATACCCCTCGGGTCCCAGCAAGTTTTCACCAAGGTGGTAGGACCCAGCGATCCATTTCGGCCCTTTGCATACCTTGTATATTCGTGTAGCCTGCCTTCCAGATAATCAATATGCACTTGCTTAGCATTTTATCCATTGGGTTATTATGGAATCAAACTAATCAAGAGTTCTAGACTTTGACAGGTTCTTCTTATTTGCTTTCATGTTACTATAGACAACTATGCCTAGGGTCTTGAAGTTCTATCACACCACATGTAGCCACTTACATGTATGCTTACTTGACATATGTAACGCCTTAGGTATTTACAACACCACTGGTCACTATATGATAAAAGTGTGAAAATTAATCGTAAGAAATTTATATTAGTTCAAGTTTGCTCTGAGTAGATTTATTATTCTGTTTCAGTGATGTTGTGTGACTAAATCTGAAGGGAAAAGATATCACCTATGGGGTCAAAGCCTGCTCCCCAATGGTTTCTGCTGAGACTTTTGCAAGAGGCATATATACCCCTCGGGTCCCAGCAAGTTTTCACCAAGGTGGTAGGACCCAGCGATCCATTTCGGCCCTTTGCATACCTTGTTTATTCGTGTAGCCTGCCTTCCAGATAATCAATATGCACTTGCTTAGCATTTTATCCATTGGGTTATTATGGAATCAAACTAATCAAGAGTTCTAGACTTTGACAGGTTCTTCTTATTTGCTTTCATGTTACTATAGACAACTATGCCTAGGGTCTTGAAGTTCTATCACACCACATGTAGTCACTTACATGTATACTTACTTACTCTTTAGCCTGTTAAGCTTCACCAGTGCGTCGGCGCACTGAAGCGTTTTTTTTTTTATTTAGTTAAAAATTACTATCAGATTTAATGTTATACATTGACAAACTATACATCATTAAAAAGATACAAGACTCAAGTTTCAGTATTTGACCACTATTGTATTCTGAAAAACTTATAGTGACAGTTATGTCTTAATTTGTGTCAGGAGTTATGAAATGAAAAAATGAGTCGATACCTTTAATATGAATTATGACCGTCAGCCGCTTTCATTCATAAAAAAACTTCCGTGCTGTCGTCATGACAGCGATACACAAAACAACGTCCCTCAGGGCTTTAGCTCAAAAATGTGCAGATTTAGAGAAATATTGATATATTTTCATAAGTTTTCATCAGATTTCTATAGACAGGAATAATATTTATTGAATTTATGCCCAAATGCGTCGATGTAATCATTATGAGCGCTGGACGCTGTGATGTATTGTGTTTTCAATCCATACCAACAGCCTGAGGGCGCTACATTCACAATAATAGTCCATTTATGTAACATGAAGAAGAACCATGATCATGTGACAATCCAGGAAGTCTCGAACGCACACAAAGCTATCAGAGATCGTTGTTACATGCAGAAAAAAGACTTTCTGAAGACAATAAACATGATTGAAATGATATTTGGTTTACCTGTGTTCTTCAAATAATGTCAGGTATTTCCATAATAATAGATTATATTTATAATGTATTGCTAATCGATATAGACTTTATCATTGTGCAGAATAATAAAAAATATATATTTTATGTCTGATTTTTTAATCTGAAGCGAAATTATATCACAGAAGATTATTTAAAACACTCTACTTGCGTTATAAATTAAGTTTGAAGCACAAAAATGGTTTTAATCTCATAAATTGTCGTGTATTGATGGTGTGCTAAGCTAACATGCTAGCTAGCTCTAGGTGCACCTGCCACATGTTGCAGTTATCCTTTTATAATTTTTTTCTAAATATGCTTACTAAAATGTTTCATTATTCAAGCAGGGCATTTGATCCAGTTTTTAAATGTTAAGTAAGAACTTTGATAAAAGAAATTAGGGATTGAAACCCTATGAATAGCCAGTCGTTAGTAACTATAATGCAGACAAAAGAAATGTATATTTCGAGCCATAACCAGTCTGGAGAGGTGTTAATGTGTGCAGGGGGAGACTGAGACTGAATGGGGCTCGTTTGCACCACAAAACAATAGAGACAATATACTGGATAGATGGTTAGAAGATGGCAATAAACATCAGAGGCATCTTTAACGTCAAATCAAAATAAAGTCAACTGACATGGTCTTGAAAAACATGTAACTAAATACAGAGTTTTGGACTTATTATCTTCAGATTTTAAACATAAAATGTTTAGACATGTGGCTTTAGCTATAGTGCATTTCTAGATTGCTCCAGTGCCAACTTCAATTTTATTTTCATGAGGATGTTTCATAAAAATTAATTTCTAATAACTTTACAAAACTTTGAAGCTATTTATAACAATTTTTTTTCATTATGACAATAATTAATTCTACATTTACAATAAACTGCCAGGTGTCAGCTTTCAAATGAGATCATACTTGTGCTTTTAGTGCAAAGGGTTCATGAACTGTATCTGTTTAAGTTTGGGTATGTCATTTCTGGGGATTTTTCAAAAGTGGCGTTGCAGCTTAACAGGTTAGGTATTTACAACACCACTGGTCACTATATGATAAAAGTGTGAAAATTAATCGTAAGAAATTTATATTAGTTCAAGTTTGCTCTGTGTGGATTTATTGTTTATTGTTCTGTTTCAGTGATGTTCTTTGACATTTTGAATTTTCTGAAAGGAAAATATATCACCTACGGGGTCAAAGCCAGTTCCCCAATGGTATCAGCTGCAGCTTTTGCAAGAGACATATATACCCCTCGGGTCCCAGCAAGTTTTCACCAAGGTAGTAGGACCCAGCGATCCATTTCTCCCCTTTGCATACCTTGTTTATTTGTGTAGCCTTCCCTACAGATAATCAATATGCACTTGCTTAGCATTTCTTCTATTGGGTTATTATGAAATCAAACTAATCAAGAGTTCTAGACTTTGACAGGTTTTTCTTATTTGCTTTCATGTTACTATAGACAACTATGCCTATGGTCTTGAAGTTCTATCACACCACATGTAGTCACTTACATGTATGCTTACTTGGCATATGTAACTCTTAAGGTATTTTCAACACCACTGGTCACTATATGATAAAAGTGTGAAAATTAATCGTAAGAAATTTATATTAGTTCAAGTTTGCTCTGTGTAGATTTATTGTTCTGTTTCAGTGATGTTCTCTGACTAAATCTGAAGGGAAAAGATATCACCTATGGGGTCAAAGCCTGCTCCCCAATGGTTTCTGCTGACACTTTTGCAAGAGGCATATATACCCCTCGGGTCCCAGCAAGTTTTCACCAAGGTGGTAGGACCCAGCGATCCATTTCGGCCCTTTGCATACCTTGTTTATTCGTGTAGCCTGCCTTCCAGATAATCAATATGCACTTGCTTAGCATTTTATCCATTGGGTTATTATGGAATCAAACTAATCAAGAGTTCTAGACTTTGACAGGTTCTTCTTATTTGCTTTCATGTTACTATAGACAACTATGCCTAGGGTCTTGAAGTTCTATCACACCACATGTAGTCACTTACATGTATGCTTACTTGACATATGTAACTCCTTAGGTATTTACAACACCACTGGTCACTATATGATAAAAGTGTGAAAATTAATCGTAAGAAATTTATATTAGTTCAAGTTTGCTCTGTGTAGATTTATTGTTCTGTTTCAGTGATGTTCTGTGATTAAATCTGAAGGGAAAAGATATCACCTATGGGGTCAAAGCCTGCTCCCCAATGGTTTCTGCTGAAGCTTTTGCAAGAGGCATATATACCCCTCGGGTCCCAGCAAGTTTTCACCAAGGTGGTAGGACCCAGCGATCCATTTCTCCCCTTTGCATACCTTGTTTATTCGTGTAGCCTTCCCTACAGATAATCAATATGCACTTGCTTAGCATTTCTTCTATTGGGTTATTATGAAATCAAACTAATCAAGAGTTCTAGACTTTGACAGGTTTTTCTTATTTGCTTTCATGTTACTATAGACAACTATGCCTAGGGTCTTGAAGTTCTATCACACCACATGTAGTCACTTACATGTATACTTACTTGACATATGTACTCTTTAGGTATTTACAACACCACTGGTCACTATATGATAAAAGTGTGAAAATTAATCGTAAGAAATTTATATTAGTTCAAGTTTGCTCTGTGTGGATTTATTGTTTATTGTTCTGTTTCAGTTATGTTCTTTGACATTTTGAATTTTCTGAAGGGAAAATATATCACCTACGGGGTCAAAGCCAGTTTCCCAATGGTATCAGCTGCAGCTTTTGAAAGAGACATATATACCCCTCGGGTCCCAGCAAGTTTTCACCAAGGTGGTAGGACCCAGCGATCCATTTCTCCCCTTTGCATACCTTGTTTATTCGTGTAGCCTTCCCTACAGATAATCAATATGCACTTGCTTAGCATTTCTTCCATTGGGTTATTATGAAATCAAACTAATCAAGAGTTCTAGACTTTGACAGGTTTTTCTTATTTGCTTTCATGTTACTATAGACAACTATGCCTAGGGTCTTGAAGTTCTATCACACCACATGTAGTCACTTACATGTATGCTTACTTGGCATATGTAACTCTTAAGGTATTTACAACACCACTGGTCACTATATGATAAAAGCGTGAAAATTAATTGTAAGAAATTTATTTTAGTTCAAGTTTGCTCTGTGTGGATTTATTGTTCTGTTTCAGTGATGTTCTGTGACTAAATCTGAAGGGAAAAGATATCACCTATGGGGTCAAAGCCTGCTCCCCAATGGTTTCTGCTGACACTTTTGCAAGAGGCATATATACCCCTCGGGTCCCAGCAAGTTTTCACCAAGGTGGTAGGACCCAGCGATCCATTTCGGCCCTTTGCATACCTTGTATATTCGTGTAGCCTGCCTTCCAGATAATCAATATGCACTTGCTTAGCATTTTATCCATTGGGTTATTATGGAATCAAACTAATCAAGAGTTCTAGACTTTGACAGGTTCTTCTTATTTGCTTTCATGTTACTATAGACAACTATGCCTAGGGTCTTGAAGTTCTATCACACCACATGTAGTCACTTACATGTATGCTTACTTGACATATGTAACGCCTTAGGTATTTACAACACCACTGGTCACTATATGATAAAAGTGTGAAAATTAATCGTAAGAAATTTATATTAGTTCAAGTTTGCTCTGAGTAGATTTATTATTCTGTTTCAGTGATGTTGTGTGACTAAATCTGAAGGGAAAAGATATCACCTATGGGGTCAAAGCCTGCTCCCCAATGGTTTCTGCTGAGACTTTTGCAAGAGGCATATATACCCCTCGGGTCCCAGCAAGTTTTCACCAAGGTGGTAGGACCCAGCGATCCATTTCGGCCCTTTGCATACCTTGTTTATTCGTGTAGCCTGCCTTCTAGATAATCAATATGCACTTGCTTAGCATTTTATCCATTGGGTTATTATGGAATCAAACTAATCAAGAGTTCTAGACTTTGACAGGTTCTTCTTATTTGCTTTCATGTTACTATAGACAACTATGCCTAGGGTCTTGAAGTTCTATCACACCACATGTAGTCACTTACATGTATACTTACTTACTCTTTAGGTATTTACAACACCACTGGTCACTATATGATAAAAGTGTGAAAATTAATCGTAAGAAATTTATATTAGTTCAAGTTTGCTCTGTGTGGATTTATTGTTTATTGTTCTGTTTCAGTGATGTTCTTTGACATTTTGAATTTTCTGAAAGGAAAATATATCACCTACGGGGTCAAAGCCAGTTCCCCAATGGTATCAGCTGCAGCTTTTGCAAGAGACATATATACCCCTCGGGTCCCAGCAAGTTTTCACCAAGGTAGTAGGACCCAGCGATCCATTTCTCCCCTTTGCATACCTTGTTTATTTGTGTAGCCTTCCCTACAGATAATCAATATGCACTTGCTTAGCATTTCTTCTATTGGGTTATTATGAAATCAAACTAATCAAGAGTTCTAGACTTTGACAGGTTTTTCTTATTTGCTTTCATGTTACTATAGACCAGTGGTTTTCAAACCCTGGGTCGCGACCCTCGGGTGGGTCGCGAGACTTAAAAAATGGGTCGCCAGGATGATTTAAGGAAAATATAATTAAATTAAAAAACTAAATTTGTTTTCATAAAATCATAGTCTATAAGCCTATGTAAAAGAAACACACGCAACATGGCTATTTAAACAATTAATAGATTAATAAAACGAAAGAAAAAACTGACAGCATACTGCTGAGTTTGGTTCATTTCTGGAAGGCGCGCTGCCTCACAAACAAAGTTGACGGAAAGGAAACCGAGACGGCAGTTTGTTTGTTTTCTTTATTTTACAAAAGCACAATGTTGTGTTTTATTGCGAGTGTACACAAATATAAATAAATACTTCAGTTTCAAATGATGTCCTGAACAAAATAACGGAGTATTTCTATGATTCCATCGTGCCGGTGGCGCCTCACACGCACACAACATATTCCAGCACTGCAATCTTGACATCGCAGCCGGTTCATTATCAAAATAAAATGGTCAACCTCACATAAAAATTACACGGCTCTGTTTAAATAGTCAATATAGCCTACAATTCGTGCCATTCAGCGTAAGCACCGCTCCACTGTGATGTTACAAAGCACATTTTTGCGCATCTGAAGAGGGTGATTTTCTGAAGAGGGATCGATATTGGAACGTGAGTGAAGTACAAAGAAGCCCACGAGCGTAACTTCTTATGGGGACATGTCCTCCCCACTTTTCAAAATCCAAAATCCCGTTTGCTATTTGTTTATATAGTGTGCACACGATGTTCCCGGACGCGGACGCGCGCGCATCGACATAGGCTCGGTCCTGCTCCTCCGTGGTATCGCGGTTGCGGCACAGGCGATGAAACGCCAGAAACAACAACAGGTGACTAAGCTATCGTTATATTATCCCGCTCTTATTCATGCAAATGCTTTTTCATGCGCGACAAGACAAAAGAGAACGCGCTGTCAGTGATCCTGACACACACAAACACAAACACAAACCCACAGATAGACGCGCGCCAGTATCAAGTTCTCTTTCGCGCTAGAACGAACAACACACATGCCAAAATGTCCGTTTTGTCGAGTATCCTCACAAGAACAGTCTTAAACGAGTTAAATTAAATCTTAAATTAAAGTAAAGAGTAGTGAGAGAATGGGATGCGTGAGATCGTCAGCTGTGGCTGGTCCTAAAGTGGCAGCAGCTAATTCTCTGAGAAAATTACTAACTGCTCTTGACTAAAGAATGTTTGTAGCTTTAATAAGGATTTATCTATATTTAGTTTATAATTTATGCAGTGCAGAATGTTTTGATAACCTTATTCAATTTCTGTATATTGCATACCTGTTAGACAGGAAAGGCAGGTAATGACATTTATAATGGGTTTATGTAAGGTTTGTTTTAAGTTCACTTAAATTAAAGTTTTTATATTTTTTGAAGCCTAATAAATATTTAAAATTTGGGGGGATAATCATTTTCATTTTTTCTTAGAAGCCTATAATAAATAATAGTTTAGCATCCAAATAAATCGCGAATATGGAAAAAAAAATGTATTCGAATGAGAGAGTTAGGCTACATGAGCCCAACGCCGCTTACTTTCACTTTCGCTTTAAATTATTTCGCTTTGGCTTGTTTATATATATTTTTTTCATTCTTGTTCTGTTCTGAATATAATTAAATTTAAAGGATTTGTTGTGGAATATTAAGCATACAGCAAACGATAGTAGGCTATATTAATTGGTTAAAATTCTTACAATGGTTAATGGTTACCCGGTTAATTAGTATCCCTGTAGCTTTAGCTATAGATCAAAAGAGTGCAGAATCAACTTTGCGTTGCGATCGCGTCACGGATAAGCCACTGCACGTGCATCATCAAAAGCGGTTGTTAACAAAAGGCTTAAGAATGGGCCTATATAGGCCTATGGGTCGCGTCAATTTAAAAAAAAAAAAAAAGGGTCGCTCTTGAAAAAGTTTGAAAACCACTGCTATAGACAACTATGCCTATGGTCTTGAAGTTCTATCACACCACATGTAGTCACTTACATGTATGCTTACTTGGCATATGTAACTCTTAAGGTATTTTCAACACCACTGGTCACTATATGATAAAAGCGTGAAAATTAATCGTAAGAAATTTATTTTAGTTCAAGTTTGCTCTGTGTGGATGTATTGTTCTGTTCCAGTGATGTTCTTTGACTAAATCTGAAGGGAAAAGATATCACCTACGGGGTCAAAGCCTGTTCCCCAATGGTATCTGCTGAAGCTTTTGCAAGAGGCATATATACCCCTCGGGTCCCAGCAAGTTTTCACCAAGGTGGTAGGACCCAGCGATCCATTTCGGCCCTTTGCATACCTTGTTTATTCGTGTAGCCTGCCTTCCAGATAATCAATATGCACTTGCTTAGCATTTTATCCATTGGGTTATTATGGAATTAAACTAATCAAGAGTTCTAGACTTTGACAGGTTCTTCTTATTTGCTTTCATGTTACTATAGACAACTATGCCTAGGGTCTTGAAGTTCTATCACACCACATGTAGTCACTTACATGTATGCTTACTTGACATATGTAACGCCTTAGGTATTTACAACACCACTGGTCACTATATGATAAAAGTGTGAAAATTAATCGTAAGAAATTTATATTAGTTCAAGTTTGCTCTGTGTAGATTTATTGTTCTGTTTCAGTGATGTTCTGTGACTAAATCTGAAGGGAAAAGATATCACCTATGGGGTCAAAGCCTGCTCCCCAATGGTTTCTGCTGACACTTTTGCAAGAGGCATATATACCCCTCGGGTCCCAGCAAGTTTTCATCAAGGTGGTAGGACCCAGCGATCCATTTCGGTCCTTTGCATACCTTGTTTATTCGTGTAGCCTGCCTTCCAGATAATCAATATGCACTTGCTTAGCATTTTATCCATTGGGTTATTATGGAATCAAACTAATCAAGAGTTCTAGACTTTGACAGGTTCTTCTTATTTGCTTTCATGTTACTATAGACAACTATGCCTAGGGTCTTGAAGTTCTATCACACCACATGTAGTCACTTACATGTATGCTTACTTGACATATGTAACGCCTTAGGTATTTACAACACCACTGGTCACTATATGATAAAAGTGTGAAAATTAATCGTAAGAAATTTATATTAGTTCAAGTTTGCTCTGTGTGGATTTATTGTTTATTGTTCTGTTTCAGTGATGTTCTTTGACATTTTGAATTTTCTGAAGGGAAAATATATCACCTATGGGGTCAAAGCCTGTTCCCCAATGGTATCAGCTGCAGCTTTTGCAAGAGGCATATATACCACTCGGGTCCCAGCAAGTTTTCACCAAGGTGGTCGGACCCAGCGATCCATTTCTCGACATATGTAACGCCTTAGGTATTTACAACACCACTGGTCACTATATGATAAAAGTGTGAAAATTAATCGTAAGAAATTTATATTAGTTCAAGTTTGCTCTGTGTAGATTTATTGTTCTGTTTCAGTGATGTTCTGTGACTAAATCTGAAGGGAAAAGATATCACCTTTGGGGTCAAAGCCTGCTCCCCAATGGTTTCTGCTGACACTTTTGCAAGAGGCATATATACCCCTCGGGTCCCAGCAAGTTTTCACCAAGGTGGTAGGACCCAGCGATCCATTTCGGCCCTTTGCATACCTTGTTTATTCGTGTAGCCTGCCTTCCAGATAATCAATATGCACTTGCTTAGCATTTTATCCATTGGGTTATTATGGAATCAAACTAATCAAGAGTTCTAGACTTTGACAGGTTCTTCTTATTTGCTTTCATGTTACTATAGACAACTATGCCTAGGGTCTTGAAGTTCTATCACACCACATGTAGTCACTTACATGTATGCTTACTTGACATATGTAACTCCTTAGGTATTTACAACACCACTGGTCACTATATGATAAAAGTGTGAAAATTAATCGTAAGAAATTTATATTAGTTCAAGTTTGCTCTGTGTAGATTTATTGTTCTGTTTCAGTGATGTTCTCTGACTAAATCTGAAGGGAAAAGATATCACCTATGGGGTCAAAGCCTGCTCCCCAATGGTTTCTGCTGACACTTTTGCAAGAGGCATATATACCCCTCGGGTCCCAGCAAGTTTTGACCAAGGTGGTAGGACCCAGCGATCCATTTCGGCCCTTTGCATACCTTGTTTATTCGTGTAGCCTGCCTTCCAGATAATCAATATGCACTTGCTTAGCATTTTATCCATTGGGTTATTATGGAATCAAACTAATCAAGAGTTCTAGACTTTGACAGGTTCTTCTTATTTGCTTTCATGTTACTATGGACAACTATGCCTAGGGTCTTGAAGTTCTATCACACCACATGTAGTCACTTACATGTATACTTACTTGACATATGTACTCTTTAGGTATTTACAACACCACTGGTCACTATATGATAAAAGTGTGAAAATTAATCGTAAGAAATTTATATTAGTTCAAGTTTGCTCTGTGTGGATTTATTGTTTATTGTTCTGTTTCAGTTATGTTCTTTGACATTTTGAATTTTCTGAAGGGAAAATATATCACCTACGGGGTCAAAGCCAGTTTCCCAATGGTATCAGCTGCAGCTTTTGAAAGAGACATATATACCCCTCGGGTCCCAGCAAGTTTTCACCAAGGTAGTAGGACCCAGCGATCCATTTCTCCCCTTTGCATACCTTGTTTATTCGTGTAGCCTTCCCTACAGATAATCAATATGCACTTGCTTAGCATTTCTTCCATTGGGTTATTATGAAATCAAACTAATCAAGAGTTCTAGACTTTGACAGGTTTTTCTTATTTGCTTTCATGTTACTATAGACAACTATGCCTAGGGTCTTGAAGTTCTATCACACCACATGTAGTCACTTACATGTATGCTTACTTGGCATATGTAACTCTTAAGGTATTTACAACACCACTGGTCACTATATGATAAAAGCGTGAAAATTAATTGTAAGAAATTTATTTTAGTTCAAGTTTGCTCTGTGTGGATTTATTGTTCTGTTTCAGTGATGTTCTGTGACTAAATCTGAAGGGAAAAGATATCACCTATGGGGTCAAAGCCTGCTCCCCAATGGTATCTGCTGACACTTTTGCAAGAGGCATATATACCCCTCGGGTCCCAGCAAGTTTTCACCAAGGTGGTAGGACCCAGCGATCCATTTCGGCCCTTTGCATACCTTGTATATTCGTGTAGCCTGCCTTCCAGATAATCAATATGCACTTGCTTAGCATTTTATCCATTGGGTTATTATGGAATCAAACTAATCAAGAGTTCTAGACTTTGACAGGTTCTTCTTATTTGCTTTCATGTTACTATAGACAACTATGCCTAGGGTCTTGAAGTTCTATCACACCACATGTAGTCACTTACATGTATACTTACTTACTCTTTAGGTATTTTCAACACCACTGGTCACTATATGATAAAAGCGTGAAAATTAATCGTAAGAAATTTATTTTAGTTCAAGTTTGCTCTGTGTGGATGTATTGTTCTGTTCCAGTGATGTTCTTTGACTAAATCTGAAGGGAAAAGATATCACCTACGGGGTCAAAGCCTGTTCCCCAATGGTATCTGCTGAAGCTTTTGCAAGAGGCATATATACCCCTCGGGTCCCAGCAAGTTTTCACCAAGGTGGTAGGACCCAGCGATCCATTTCGGCCCTTTGCATACCTTGTTTATTCGTGTAGCCTGCCTTCCAGATAATCAATATGCACTTGCTTAGCATTTTATCCATTGGGTCATATAGGGATTGTCAAAGTTTTTTTTTTTTTTTTTTCCCGTCACCTTACTGAATTTTTCGTCAACGATACCAGGGACACCGAAGCACCGGGGAACATGAAATTTGGTGGGCATGTAGCCCCACTAGACTTCTAAGGAAAAATTTCGTTTGGTCCCCGGGGGCCACTCCCCCCCCGCGCTGGGCCCCCCCAAACCCCAAAAAATGCAGTTTTTCCTAAATAACTACCTGAACCGTGGCACCGAGGATGAAGAAATTTTTATGGTATGTTGGTCTACTAGACTTTTACGGAAAAATTTCGTTTGGTCCCCGGGGGCCACTTCCCCCCCCGCGCTGGGGCCCCCGTAAATTTTTCGTCAACGATACCAGGGACACCGAAACACCGGGGAACATGAAATTTGGTGGGCATGTAGCCCCACTAGACTTCTAAGGAAAAATTTCGTTTGGTCCCCGGGGGCCACTCCCCCCCCGCGCTGGGCCCCCCCAAACCCCAAAAAATGCAGTTTTTCCTAAATAACTACCTGAACCGTGGCACCGAGGATGAAGAAATTTTTATGGTATGTTGGTCTACTAGACTTTTACGGAAAAATTTCGTTTGGTCCCCGGGGGCCACTTCCCCCCCCGCGCTGGGGCCCCCGTAAATTTTTCGTCAACGATACCAGGGACACCGAAACACCAGGGAACATGAAATTTGGTGGGCATGTAGCCCCACTAGACTTCTAAGGAAAAATTTCGTTTGGTCCCCGGGGGCCACTCCCCCCCCGCACTGGGCCCCCCCAAACCCCAAAAAATGCAGTTTTTCCTAAATAACTACCTGAACCGTGGCACCGAGGATGAAGAAATTTTTATGGTATGTTGGTCTACTAGACTTTTACGGAAAAATTTCGTTTGGTCCCCGGGGGCCACTTCCCCCCCCGCGCTGGGGCCCCCGTAAATTTTTCGTCAACGATACCAGGGACACCGAAGCACCGGGGAACATGAAATTTGGTGGGCATGTAGCCCCACTAGACTTCTAAGGAAAAATTTCGTTTGGTCCCCGGGGGCCACTCCCCCCCCGCGCTGGGCCCCCCCAAACCCCAAAAAATGCAGTTTTTCCTAAATAACTACCTGAACCGTGGCACCGAGGATGAAGAAATTTTTATGGTATGTTGGTCTACTAGACTTTTACGGAAAAATTTCGTTTGGTCCCCGGGGGCCACTTCCCCCCCCCGCGCTGGGGCCCCCGTAAATTTTTCGTCAACGATACCAGGGACACCGAAACACCGGGGAACATGAAATTTGGTGGGCATGTAGCCCCACTATAGCCTGGTTCTACCAGACTCTCGTACATTTCATTTGTACAGAGAGTCTGGAATCTCTCCATTGAGAAACGTTTACTTCCTTGTAGGCGGGTTCTCTGTTAAAGTTCAAAACTATTGGATCTGCCCAGAGTCACTCAGGATCTGCCATAGCCAATCGCTAACGTGTGGTCGTGACGTATGTCATGCGCCGAAACCGGCCGGAAACATTTACAAATTCAAAATGTATAAGGACAGTGATGTATTCAGTCAACTGTCGAAGCTGGGTCTAATCATTAACAATACGCCGCTGCGGTCGTTTCGGATCTGCCGCAAATGCTGTACAGTGATCACCGGCTACTGCGCGATACGGAAACAACTTTTCTGCCTCCTTCACTTGGTCCTCCATTAGTGCAACAAGAGGGGAGAAGACAACAACTATCGGCTTTGCATCCCTATCGTTCGCCTTAGCTAACACATTCACCACTAGAACTGCCAGTCATTTTTACCGTTTTGAATTTTATATCTGCAATAACTTTGTTGAAAAAATAAATACAATCCTGCTGGTACCTGACTTTTCCTAAAAGTGTCTGTATTTTCATTTAAAATGTTTTTCATATAAATTACCTATGTAAATTACACATAAAGCAAAAAACAAAAAAAACAAATGAACATATTTACCTATTTCGGCCATAAACGGTCATATTGACCGCACTGAATTTCGCGGTATTATCATACCAATATAGGCTACGCAACAATAAAATGTGGTAAAAAATACACTAACATATTCAACAACAAATCATTTAAATGTAATGATATTCAGAACAGAACAAGAATGAAAAAATAACTAAAGCCAAAATGAAATGCTTTATACGCGAAAGTGAAAGTAAGCGGCGTTGGGCTCACGTAACTCTCTAATTAGAATCAAAATGTTTCAACATTTGCGATGTATTTGGATGCTAAACTATTCTTTATCATATAGGCTTTGAACTTCACTCACGTTCCAATATCGACGGAAAAAATCATCCTCTTCACACGCATAAAATGGTACGAATTGTAGCCTACCAGTACTGAGAAACAGAGCAGTGGAATTTTTATATGTTAGGTTGACTATTTTATTATTATATTTTATTATGGCTATAATGAACAGGCTGCAATGCTGGAATATGGTGTGTGTGTCGGCGGGCGCGATCGAACAGTGGAAACATGAAAACATCTCCGTCATTTTGTTCAGGGCATCTACGAATATTATTTATTTATAAATTATAATTAAACTTGTTTAAATGTACAGTTTGGTGTTGTTTTGTTTTTAAAAGACATCCTAATACAATAAATGCATTAATCTCTCAATTGGGGATTTATCATTAAAGATACAGAGTTTTGAATAGCGATCAAAATGACCGCTTGTGGCAGTTCTAGTAGTTATGGAATTCTGGCACTTCTAGTGCTGAGTGAGCTGGAAAATCAAACTTTTCCCGAACCCCGTGGGGAGGAGGGCCACAACATCATGGCCACCAACAAAACTTAGCAAACATTGTTCTTGCTCCGGCTTTAACTTCTGTATATTCGGCAGTTTTGCAACAACGGACCGAATAGCTTTTCTCACATCTTTCTCCGCTGCCATTACTCCAACTCAAACTGACGCACTACATCAACGTCATCGTTCTCAGCCACTCCCTCTGTTCGCTGATTGGTCCTACAAAAAATTGATTTCTGGAAACCTAAGAATATACAGCAGTCCCAGACGTAGTACTGAAGGAAAATGAAATTGAGCGGAAGTACGTAGGAGGGCGGAGCCAGGCTAGCCCCACTAGACTTCTAAGGAAAAATTTTGTTTGGTCCCCGGGGGCCACTCCCCCCCCGCGCTGGGCCCCCCCAAACCCCAAAAAATGCAGTTTTTCCTAAATAACTACCTGAACCGTGGCACCGAGGATGAAGAAATTTTTATGGTATGTTGGTCTACTAGACTTTTACGGAAAAATTTCGTTTGGTCCCCGGGGGCCACTTCCCCCCCCCCCGCGCTGGGGCCCCCTTAAATTTTTCGTCAACGATACCAGGGACACCGAAACACCGGGGAACATGAAATTTGATGGGCATGTAGCCCCACTAGACTTCTAAGGAAAAATTTCGTTTGGTCCCCGGGGGCCACTCCCCCCCCGCGCTGGGCCCCCCTTAACCCCAAAAAATGCAGTTTTTCCTAAATAACTACCTGAACCGTGGCACCGAGGATGAAGAAATTTTTATGGTATGTTGGTCTACTAGACTTTTACGGAAAAATTTCGTTTGGTCCCCGGGGGCCACTTCCCCCCCCGCGCTGGGGCCCCCGTAAATTTTTCGTCAACGATACCAGGGACACTGAAGCACTGGGGAACATGAAATTTGGTGGGCATGTAGCCCCACTAGACTTCTACGGAAAAATTTCGTTTGGTCCCCGGGGGCCACTCCCCCCCAGCGCTGGGCCCCCCCAAACCCCAAAAAATTCAGTTTTTCCTAAATAACTACCTGAACCGTGGCACCGAGGATGAAGAAATTTTTATGGTATGTTGGTCTACTAGACTTTTACGGAAAAATTTCGTTTGGTCCCCGGAGGCCACTTCCCCCCCCCCCGCGCTGGGGCCCCCGTAAATTTTTCGTCAACGATACCAGGGACACCGAAACACCGGGGAACATGAAATTTGGTGGGCATGTAGCCCCACTAGACTTCTACGGAAAAATTTCGTTTGGTCCCCGGGGGCCACTCCCCCCCCCGCGCTGGGCCCCCCTTAACCCAAAAAAAATGCAGTTTTTCCTAAATAACTACCTGAACCGTGGCACCGAGGATGAAGAAATTTTTATGGTATGTTTGTCTACTAGACTTTTACGGAAAAATTTCGTTTGGTCCCCGGGGGCCACTCCCCCCCCCCCCCGTGCTGGGGCCCCCGTAAATTTTTCGTCAACGATACCAGGGACACCGAAGCACCGGGGAACATGAAATTTGGTGGGCATGTAGCCCCACTAGACTTCTACGGAAAAATTTTGTTTGGTCCCCGGGGGCCACTCCCCCCCCGCGCTGGCCCCCCCCAAAACCAAAAAAATGCAGTTTTTCCTAAATAACTACCTGAACCGTGGCACCGAGGATGAAGAAATTTTTATGGTATGTTGGTCTACTAGACTTTTACGGAAAAATTTCGTTTTGTCCCCGGAGGCCACTTCCCCCCCCCCGCGCTGGGGCCCCCGTAAATTTTTCGTCAACGATACCAGGGACACCGAAACACCGGGGAACATGAAATTTGGTGGGCATGTAGCCCCACTAGACTTTTACGGAAAAATTTTGTTTGGTCCCCGGGGGCCACTCCCCCCCCCGCGCTGGGCCCCCCTTAACCCAAAAAAATGCAGTTTTTCCTAAATAACTACCTGAACCGTGGCACCGAGGATGAAGAAATTTTTATGGTATGTTCGTCTACTAGACTTTTACGGAAAAATTTCGTTTGGTCCCCGGGGGCCACTCCCCCCCCCGCGCTGGGGCCCCCGTAAATTTTTCGTCAACGATACCAGGGACACCGAAGCACCGGGGAACATGAAATTTGGTGGGCATGTAGCCCCACTAGACTTCTACGGAAAAATTTCGTTTGGTCCCCGGGGGCCACTCCCCCCGCGCGCTGGGCCCCCCCAAAACCAAAAAAATGCAGTTTTTCCTAAATAACTACCTGAACCGTGGCACCGAGGATGAAGAAATTTTTATGGTATGTTGGTCTACTAGACTTTTACGGAAAATTTTTGTTTGGTCCCCGGGGGCCACTTCCCCCCCCGCGCTGGGGCCCCCGTAAATTTTTCGTCAACGATACCAGGGACACCGAAGCACCGGGGAATATGAAATTTGGTGGGCATGTAGCCCCACTACACTTCTACGGAAAAATTTCGTTTGGTCCCCGGGGGCCACTCCCCCCCCGCGCCCCCCCAAACCCCAAAAAATGCAGTTTTTCCTAAATAACTACCTGAACCGTGGCACCGAGGATGAAGAAATTTTTATGGTATGTTGGTCTACTAGACTTTTATGGAAAAATTTAGTTTGGTCCCCGGGGGCCACTTCCCCCCCCCCTGCGCTGGGGCCCCCGTAAATTTTTCGTCAACGATACCAGGGACACCGAAACACCGGGGAACATGAAATTTGGTGAGCATGTAGCCCCACTAGACTTCTACGGAAAAATTTCGTTTGGTCCCCGGGGGCCACTCCCCCCCCCCGCGCTGGGCCCCCCTTAACCCAAAAAAATGCAGTTTTTCCTAAATAACTACCTGAACCGTGGCACCGAGGATGAAGAAATTTTTATGGTATGTTCGTCTACTAGACTTTTACGGAAAAATTTCGTTTGGTCCCCGGGGGCCACTCCCCCCCCCGCGCTGGGGCCCCCGTAAATTTTTCGTCAACGATACCAGGGACACCGAAGCACCGGGGAACATGAAATTTGGTGGGCATGTAGCCCCACTAGACTTCTACGGAAAAATTTCGTTTGGTCCCCGGGGGCCACTCCCCCCGCGCGCTGGGCCCCCCAAAACCAAAAAAATGCAGTTTTTCCTAAATAACTACCTGAACCGTGGCACCGAGGATGAAGAAATTTTTATGGTATGTTGGTCTACTAGACTTTTACGGAAAATTTTTGTTTGGTCCCCGGGGGCCACTCCCCCCCCCCCGCGCTGGGGCCCCCGTAAATTTTTCGTCAACGATACCAGGGACACCGAAGCACCGGGGAATATGAAATTTGGTGGGCATGTAGCCCCACTACACTTCTACGGAAAAATTTCGTTTGGTCCCCGGGGGCCACTCCCCCCCCGCGCCCCCCCAAACCCCAAAAAATGCAGTTTTTCCTAAATAACTACCTGAACCGTGGCACCGAGGATGAAGAAATTTTTATGGTATGTTGGTCTACTAGACTTTTATGGAAAAATTTCGTTTGGTCCCCGGGGGCCACTCCCCCCCCCCCTGCGCTGGGGCCCCCATAAATTTTTCGTCAACGATACCAGGGACACCGAAACACCGGGGAACATGAAATTTGGTGAGCATGTAGCCCCACTAGACTTCTACGGAAAAATTTCGTTTGGTCCCTCCCCCCACCCCCCCGCGCTGGGCCCCCCCAAACCCAAAAAAATGCATTTGTTATTGCTTTGTAATTTGTAATTGTAAACATTTGTAATTGTTATGGTATGTTGCTCTTAAGGGCCCACATCAACCTAGCCCATAATCACTCATTTGTGATTTGCGCCCCTCCCATAAAAAATGAAAATGCAATATTATTCTGCTTTAATCGCCCCTATCTTCAGTGGAGATGTTCAGAACTGCACCATATTTCATGTGTATGATTAACTTGACATCCTCTGGGGGTATCCTCTGCTAAGTTTTGTAGAATTTCATCCATGGGGGGGTATAAAATAAATTCATTTATGTGCACATTTAGTGACTGTACACTCATCGGCCTGTAGATGGTGCTGTTGAGCGAAGGGTTGCTGGTTTAGGATGATACTGTCACACACACACATGCAGGAATACAAACAAACGCAAGCATGCACACACACTGACATCCACACGCACAGACACACACCCATACACACACATACAAATCCACATGCACAGACACACACACACAAACACACACGCGCACACATGTACGCACACATACATACACGCACAGACACACACACACACACACACACACACAGACACACACATACACACACACACACACACACACACACACAGACAGACATGCACATACTATTACTTTTTTTAGGTATATACATAAACACGCAATACAGCCAAATTACTCCACGTCATTTATTTTTGTGGAAAGCCAGTGCAGGCCTGAGCGGCGGTCATATTTTGTACCGCGATGCGGTACATCTAGTTATGGAATCAAACTAATCAAGAGTTCTAGACTTTGACAGGTTCTTCTTATTTGCTTTCATGTTACTATAGACAACTATGCCTAGGGTCTTGAAGTTCTATCACACCACATGTAGTCACTTACATGTATGCTTACTTGACATATGTAACTCCTTAGGTATTTACAACACCACTGGTCACTATATGATAAAAGTGTGAAAATTAATCGTAAGAAATTTATATTAGTTCAAGTTTGCTCTGTGTAGATTTATTGTTCTGTTTCAGTGATGTTCTCTGACTAAATCTGAAGGGAAAAGATATCACCTATGGGGTCAAAGCCTGCTCCCCAATGGTTTCTGCTGACACTTTTGCAAGAGGCATATATACCCCTCGGGTCCCAGCAAGTTTTCACCAAGGTGGTAGGACCCAGCGATCCATTTCGGCCCTTTGCATACCTTGTTTATTCGTGTAGCCTGCCTTCCAGATAATCAATATGCACTTGCTTAGCATTTTATCCATTGGGTTATTATGGAATCAAACTAATCAAGAGTTCTAGACTTTGACGGGTTCTTCTTATTTGCTTTCATGTTACTATAGACAACTATGCCTAGGGTCTTGAAGTTCTATCACACCACATGTAGTCACTTACATGTATACTTACTTGACATATGTACTCTTTAGGTATTTACAACACCACTGGTCACTATATGATAAAAGCGTGAAAATTAATCGTAAGAAATTTATATTAGTTCAAGTTTGCTCTGTGTGGATTTATTGTTCTGTTTCAGTGATGTTCTGTGACTAAATCTGAAGGGAAAAGATATCACCTATGGGGTCAAAGCCTGCTCCCCAATGGTATCTGCTGACACTTTTGCAAGAGACATATATACCCCTCGGGTCCCAGCAAGTTTTCACCAAGGTGGTAGGACCCAGCGATCCATTTCGGCCCTTTGCATACCTTGTTTATTCGTGTAGCCTGCCTTCCAGATAATCAATATGCACTTGCTTAGCATTTTATCCATTGGGTTATTATGGAATCAAACTAATCAAGAGTTCTAGACTTTGACAGGTTCTTCTTATTTGCTTTCATGTTACTATAGACAACTATGCCTAGGGTCTTGAAGTTCTATCACACCACATGTAGTCACTTACATGTATGCTTACTTGACATATGTAACGCCTTAGGTATTTACAACACCACTGGTCACTATATGATAAAAGTGTGAAAATTAATCGTAAGAAATTTATATTAGTTCAAGTTTGCTCTGTGTAGATTTATTGTTCTGTTTCAGTGATGTTCTGTGATTAAATCTGAAGGGAAAAGATATCACCTATGGGGTCAAAGCCTGCTCCCCAATGGTTTCTGCTGAAGCTTTTGCAAGAGGCATATATACCCCTCGGGTCCCAGCAAGTTTTCACCAAGGTGGTAGGGCCCAGCGATCCATTTCGGCCCTTTGCATACCTTGTTTATTCGTGTAGCCTGCCTTCCAGATAATCAATATGCACTTGCTTAGCATTTTATCCATTGGGTTATTATGGAATCAAACTAATCAAGAGTTCTAGACTTTGACAGGTTCTTCTTATTTGCTTTCATGTTACTATAGACAACTATGCCTATGGTCTTGAAGTTCTATCACACCACATGTAGTCACTTACATGTATACTTACTCTTTAGGTATTTACAACACCACTGGTCACTATATGATAAAAGTGTGAAAATTAATCGTAAGAAATTTATATTAGTTCAAGTTTGCTCTGTGTGGATTTATTGTTTATTGTTCTGTTTCAGTGATGTTCTTTGACATTTTGAATTTTCTTAAGGGAAAATATATCACCTACGGGGTCAAAGCCAGTTCCCCAATGGTATCAGCTGCAGCTTTTGCAAGAGACATATATACCCCTCGGGTCCCAGCAAGTTTTCACCAAGGTAGTAGGACCCAGCGATCCATTTCTCCCCTTTGCATACCTTGTTTATTCGTGTAGCCTTCCCTACAGATAATCAATATGCACTTGCTTAGCATTTCTTCTATTGGGTTATTATGAAATCAAACTAATCAAGAGTTCTAGACTTTGACAGGTTTTTCTTATTTGCTTTCATGTTACTATAGACAACTATGCCTATGGTCTTGAAATTCTATCACACCACATGTAGTCACTTACATGTATGCTTACTTGGCATATGTAACTCTTAAGGTATTTACAACACCACTGGTCACTATATGATAAAAGCGTGAAAATTAATCGTAAGAAATTTATTTTAGTTCAAGTTTGCTCTGTGTGGATGTATTGTTCTGTTCCAGTGATGTTCTTTGACTAAATCTGAAGGGAAAAGATATCACCTACGGGGTCAAAGCCTGTTCCCCAATGGTATCTGCTGAAGCTTTTGCAAGAGGCATATATACCCCTCGGGTCCCAGCAAGTTTTCACCAAGGTGGTAGGACCCAGCGATCCATTTCGGCCCTTTGCATACCTTGTTTATTCGTGTAGCCTGCCTTCCAGATAATCAATATGCACTTGCTTAGCATTTTATCCATTGGGTTATTATGGAATCAAACTAATCAAGAGTTCTAGACTCTGACAGGTTATTCTTATTTGCTTTCATGTTACTATAGACAACTATGCCTAGGGTCTTGAAGTTCTATCACACCACATGTAGTCACTTACATGTATACTTACTTACTCTTTAGGTATTTACAACACCACTGGTCACTATATGATAAAAGTGTGAAAATTAATCGTAAGAAATTTATATTAGTTCAAGTTTGCTCTGTGTGGATTTATTGTTTATTGTTCTGTTTCAGTGATGTTCTTTGACATTTTGAATTTTCTGAAGGGAAAATATATCACCTACGGGGTCAAAGCCAGTTCCCCAATGGTATCAGCTGCAGCTTTTGCAAGAGACATATATACCCCTCGGGTCCCAGCAAGTTTTCACCAAGGTAGTAGGACCCAGCGATCCATTTCTCCCCTTTGCATACCTTGTTTATTTGTGTAGCCTTCCCTACAGATAATCAATATGCACTTGCTTAGCATTTCTTCTATTGGGTTATTATGAAATCAAACTAATCAAGAGTTCTAGACTTTGACAGGTTTTTCTTATTTGCTTTCATGTTACTATAGACAACTATGCCTATGGTCTTAAAGTTCTATCACACCACATGTAGTCACTTACATGTATGCTTACTTGGCATATGTAACTCTTAAGGTATTTACAACACCACTGGTCACTATATGATAAAAGCGTGAAAATTAATCGTAAGAAATTTATTTTAGTTCAAGTTTGCTCTGTGTGGATTTATTGTTCTGTTTAAGTGATGTTCTTTGACTAAATCTGAAGGGAAAAGATATCACCTATGGGGTCAAAGCCTGTTCCCCAATGGTATCTGCTGCAGCTTTTGCAAGAGGCATATATACCCCTCGGGTCCCAGCAAGTTTTCACCAAGGTGGTCGGACCCAGCGATCCATTTCTCCCCTTTGCATACCTTGTTTATTCGTGTACCCTTCCTTACAGATAATCAATATGCACTTGCTTAGCATTTCTTCCATTGGGTTATTATGAAATCAAACTAATCAAGAGTTCTAGACTTTGACAGGTTCTTCTTATTTTATTTCATTTTACTATAGACAACTATGCCTAGGGTCTTGAAGTTCTATCACACCACATGTAGTCACTTACATTTATGCTTACTTGGCATATATAATTCTTTAGGTATTTACAACACCACTGGTCACTAAATGATAAAAGTGTGAAAATTAATTGTAAGAAGAAGTTTATATTAGTTCAAGTTTGCTCTGTGTGGATGTATTGTTCTGTTCCAGTGATTTTCTGTGACTAAATCTGAAGGGAAAAGATATCACCTATGGGGTCAAAGCCTGCTCCCCAATGGTATCTGCTGACACTTTTGCAAGAGGCATATATACCCCTCGGGTCCCAGCAAGTTTTCACCAAGGTGGTAGGACCCAGCGATCCATTTCGGCCCTTTGCATACCTTGTTTATTCGTGTAGCCTGCCTTCCAGATAATCAATATGCACTTGCTTAGCATTTTATCCATTGGGTTATTATGGAATCAAACTAATCAAGAGTTCTAGACTTTGACAGGTTCTTCTTATTTGCTTTCATGTTACTATAGACAACTATGCCTAGGGTCTTGAAGTTCTATCACACCACATGTAGTCACTTACATGTATACTTACTTACTCTTTAGGTATTTACAACACCACTGGTCACTATATGATAAAAGTGTGAAAATTAATCGTAAGAAATTTATATTAGTTCAAGTTTGCTCTGTGTGGATTTATTGTTTATTGTTCTGTTTCAGTGATGTTCTTTGACATTTTGAATTTTCTGAAGGGAAAATATATCACCTACGGGGTCAAAGCCAGTTCCCCAATGGTATCAGCTGCAGCTTTTGCAAGAGACATATATACCCCTCGGGTCCCAGCAAGTTTTCACCAAGGTAGTAGGACCCAGCGATCTATTTCTCCCCTTTGCATACCTTGTTTATTTGTGTAGCCTTCCCTACAGATAATCAATATGCACTTGCTTAGCATTTCTTCTATTGGGTTATTATGAAATCAAACTAATCAAGAGTTCTAGACTTTGACAGGTTTTTCTTATTTGCTTTCATGTTACTATAGACAACTATGCCTATGGTCTTAAAGTTCTATCACACCACATGTAGTCACTTACATGTATGCTTACTTGGCATATGTAACTCTTAAGGTATTTACAACACCACTGGTCACTATATGATAAAAGCGTGAAAATTAATCGTAAGAAATTTATTTTAGTTCAAGTTTGCTCTTTGTGGATTTATTGTTCTGTTTAAGTGATGTTCTTTGACTAAATCTGAAGGGAAAAGATTTCACCTATGGGGTCAAAGCCTGTTCCCCAATGGTATCTGCTGCAGCTTTTGCAAGAGGCATATATACCCCTCGGGTCCCAGCAAGTTTTCACCAAGGTGGTCGGACCCAGCGATCCATTTCTCCCCTTTGCATACCTTGTTTATTCGTGTACCCTTCCTTACAGATAATCAATATGCACTTGCTTAGCATTTCTTCCATTGGGTTATTATGAAATCAAACTAATCAAGAGTTCTAGACTTTGACAGGTTCTTCTTATTTTATTTCATTTTACTATAGACAACTATGCCTAGGGTCTTGAAGTTCTATCACACCACATGTAGTCACTTACATTTATGCTTACTTGGCATATATAATTCTTTAGGTATTTACAACACCACTGGTCACTAAATGATAAAAGTGTGAAAATTAATTGTAAGAAGAAGTTTATATTAGTTCAAGTTTGCTCTGTGTGGATGTATTGTTCTGTTCCAGTGATTTTCTGTGACTAAATCTGAAGGGAAAAGATATCACCTATGGGGTCAAAGCCTGCTCCCCAATGGTATCTGCTGACACTTTTGCAAGAGGCATATATACCCCTCGGGTCCCAGCAAGTTTTCACCAAGGTGGTAGGACCCAGCGATCCATCTCGGCCCTTTGCATACCTTGTTTATTCGTGTAGCCTGCCTTCCAGATAATCAATATGCACTTGCTTAGCATTTTATCCATTGGGTTATTATGGAATCAAACTAATCAAGAGTTCTAGACTTTGACAGGTTCTTCTTATTTGCTTTCATGTTACTTTAGACAACTATGCCTAGGGTCTTGAAGTTCTATCACACCACATGTAGTCACTTACATGTATACTTACTTGACATATGTAACTCTTTAGGCATTTACAACACCACTGGTCACTATATGATAAAAGTGTGAAAATGTATCGTAAGAAATTTATATTAGTTCAAGTTTGCTCTGTGTGGATTTATTGTTTATTGCTCTGTTTCAGTGATGTTCTTTGACATTTTGAATTTTCTGAAGGGAAAATATATCACCTACGGGGTCAAAGCCAGTTCCCCAATGGTATCAGCTGCAGCTTTTGCAAGAGACATATATACCCCCCGGGTCCCAGCAAGTTTTCACCAAGGTGGTAGGACCCAGCGATCCATTTCTCCCCTTTGCATACCTTGTTTATTCGTGTAGCCTTCCCTACAGATAATCAATATGCACTTGCTTAGCATTTCTTCCATTGGGTTATTATGAAATCAAACTAATCAAGAGTTCTAGACTTTGACAGGTTCTTCTTATTTGCTTTCATGTTACTATAGACAACTATGCCTAGGGTCTTGAAGTTCTATCACACCACATGTAGTCACTTACATGTATGCTTACTTGGCATATGTAACTCTTAAGGTATTTACAACACCACTGGTCACTATATGATAAAAGTGTGAAAATTAATTGTAAGAAATTTATTTTAGTTCAAGTTTGCTCTGTGTGGATTTATTGTTCTGTTTCAGTGATGTTCTGTGACTAAATCTGAAGGGAAAAGATATCACCTATGGGGTCAAAGCCTGCTCCCCAATGGTATCTGCTGACACTTTTGCAAGAGGCATATATACCCCTCGGGTCCCAGCAAGTTTTCACCAAGGTGGTAGGACCCAGCGATCCATTTCGGCCCTTTGCATACCTTGTATATTCGTGTAGCCTGCCTTCCAGATAATCAATATGCACTTGCTTAGCATTTTATCCATTGGGTTATTATGGAATCAAACTAATCAAGAGTTCTAGACTTTGACAGGTTCTTCTTATTTGCTTTCATGTTACTATAGACAACTATGCCTAGGGTCTTGAAGTTCTATCACACCACATGTAGTCACTTACATGTATGCTTACTTGACATATGTAACGCCTTAGGTATTTACAACACCACTGGTCACTATATGATAAAAGTGTGAAAATTAATCGTAAGAAATGTATATTAGTTCAAGTTTGCTCTGAGTAGATTTATTATTCTGTTTCAGTGATGTTGTGTGACTAAATCTGAAGGGAAAAGATATCACCTATGGGGTCAAAGCCTGCTCCCCAATGGTTTCTGCTGAGACTTTTGCAAGAGGCATATATACCCCTCGGGTCCCAGCAAGTTTTCACCAAGGTGGTAGGACCCAGCGATCCATTTCGGCCCTTTGCATACCTTGTTTATTCGTGTAGCCTGCCTTCCAGATAATCAATATGCACTTGCTTAGCATTTTATCCATTGGGTTATTATGGAATCAAACTAATCAAGAGTTCTAGACTTTGACAGGTTCTTCTTATTTGCTTTCATGTTACTATAGACAACTATGCCTAGGGTCTTGAAGTTCTATCACACCACATGTAGTCACTTACATGTATACTTACTTACTCTTTAGGTATTTACAACACCACTGGTCACTATATGATAAAAGTGTGAAAATTAATCGTAAGAAATTTATATTAGTTCAAGTTTGCTCTGTGTGGATTTATTGTTTATTGTTCTGTTTCAGTGATGTTCTTTGACATTTTGAATTTTCTGAAGGGAAAATATATCACCTACGGGGTCAAAGCCAGTTCCCCAATGGTATCAGCTGCAGCTTTTGCAAGAGACATATATACCCCTCGGGTCCCAGCAAGTTTTCACCAAGGTAGTAGGACCCAGCGATCCATTTCTCCCCTTTGCATACCTTGTTTATTTGTGTAGCCTTCCCTACAGATAATCAATATGCACTTGCTTAGCATTTCTTCTATTGGGTTATTATGAAATCAAACTAATCAAGAGTTCTAGACTTTGACAGGTTTTTCTTATTTGCTTTCATGTTACTATAGACAACTATGCCTATGGTCTTAAAGTTCTATCACACCACATGTAGTCACTTACATGTATGCTTACTTGGCATATGTAACTCTTAAGGTATTTACAACACCACTGGTCACTATATGATAAAAGCGTGAAAATTAATCGTAAGAAATTTATTTTAGTTCAAGTTTGCTCTTTGTGGATTTATTGTTCTGTTTAAGTGATGTTCTTTGACTAAATCTGAAGGGAAAAGATATCACCTATGGGGTCAAAGCCTGTTCCCCAATGGTATCTGCTGCAGCTTTTGCAAGAGGCATATATACCCCTCGGGTCCCAGCAAGTTTTCACCAAGGTGGTCGGACCCAGCGATCCATTTCTCCCCTTTGCATACCTTGTTTATTCGTGTACCCTTCCTTACAGATAATCAATATGCACTTGCTTAGCATTTCTTCCATTGGGTTATTATGAAATCAAACTAATCAAGAGTTCTAGACTTTGACAGGTTCTTCTTATTTTATTTCATTTTACTATAGACAACTATGCCTAGGGTCTTGAAGTTCTATCACACCACATGTAGTCACTTACATTTATGCTTACTTGGCATATATAATTCTTTAGGTATTTACAACACCACTGGTCACTAAATGATAAAAGTGTGAAAATTAATTGTAAGAAGAAGTTTATATTAGTTCAAGTTTGCTCTGTGTAGATTTATTGTTCTGTTCCAGTGATTTTCTGTGACTAAATCTGAAGGGAAAAGATATCACCTATGGGGTCAAAGCCTGCTCCCCAATGGTATCTGCTGACACTTTTGCAAGAGGCATATATACCCCTCGGGTCCCAGCAAGTTTTCACCAAGGTGGTAGGACCCAGCGATCCATCTCGGCCCTTTGCATACCTTGTTTATTCGTGTAGCCTGCCTTCCAGATAATCAATATGCACTTGCTTAGCATTTTATCCATTGGGTTATTATGGAATCAAACTAATCAAGAGTTCTAGACTTTGACAGGTTCTTCTTATTTGCTTTCATGTTACTATAGACAACTATGCCTAGGGTCTTGAAGTTCTATCACACCACATGTAGTCACTTACATGTATACTTACTTGACATATGTAACTCTTTAGGCATTTACAACACCACTGGTCACTATATGATAAAAGTGTGAAAATGTATCGTAAGAAATTTATATTAGTTCAAGTTTGCTCTGTGTGGATTTATTGTTTATTGCTCTGTTTCAGTGATGTTCTTTGACATTTTGAATTTTCTGAAGGGAAAATATATCACCTACGGGGTCAAAGCCAGTTCCCCAATGGTATCAGCTGCAGCTTTTGCAAGAGACATATATACCCCCCGGGTCCCAGCAAGTTTTCACCAAGGTGGTAGGACCCAGCGATCCATTTCTCCCCTTTGCATACCTTGTTTATTCGTGTAGCCTTCCCTACAGATAATCAATATGCACTTGCTTAGCATTTCTTCCATTGGGTTATTATGAAATCAAACTAATCAAGAGTTCTAGACTTTGACAGGTTTTTCTTATTTGCTTTCATGTTACTATAGACAACTATGCCTATGGTCTTGAAGTTCTATCACACCACATGTAGTCACTTACATGTATGCTTACTTGACATATGTAACGCCTTAGGTATTTACAACACCACTGGTCACTATATGATAAAAGTGTGAAAATTAATCGTAAGAAATTTATATTAGTTCAAGTTTGCTCTGTGTAGATTTATTGTTCTGTTTCAGTGATGTTGTGTGACTAAATCTGAAGGGAAAAGATATCACCTATGGGGTCAAAGCCTGCTCCCCAATGGTTTCTGCTGACACTTTTGCAAGAGGCATATATACCCCTCGGGTCCCAGCAAGTTTTCACCAAGGTGGTAGGACCCAGCGATCCATTTCGGCCCTTTGCATACCTTGTTTATTCGTGTAGCCTGCCTTCCAGATAATCAATATGCACTTGCTTAGCATTTTATCCATTGGGTTATTATGGAATCAAACTAATCAAGAGTTCTAGACTTTGACAGGTTCTTCTTATTTGCTTTCATGTTACTATGGACAACTATGCCTAGGGTCTTGAAGTTCTTTCACACCACATGTAGTCACTTACATGTATACTTACTTGACATATGTACTCTTTAGGTATTTACAACACCACTGGTCACTATATGATAAAAGTGTGAAAATTAATCGTAAGAAATTTATATTAGTTCAAGTTTGCTCTGTGTGGATTTATTGTTTATTGTTCTGTTTCAGTTATGTTCTTTGACATTTTGAATTTTCTGAAGGGAAAATATATCACCTACGGGGTCAAAGCCAGTTTCCCAATGGTATCAGCTGCAGCTTTTGAAAGAGACATATATACCCCTCGGGTCCCAGCAAGTTTTCACCAAGGTAGTAGGACCCAGCGATCCATTTCTCCCCTTTGCATACCTTGTTTATTTGTGTAGCCTTCCCTACAGATAATCAATATGCACTTGCTTAGCATTTCTTCTATTGGGTTATTATGAAATCAAACTAATCAAGAGTTCTAGACTTTGACAGGTTTTTCTTATTTGCTTTCATGTTACTATAAACAACTATGCCTATGGTCTTGAAGTTCTATCACACCACATGTAGTCACTTACATGTATGCTTACTTGGCATATGTAACTCTTAAGGTATTTTCAACACCACTGGTCACTATATGATAAAAGCGTGAAAATTAATCGTAAGAAATTTATTTTAGTTCAAGTTTGCTCTGTGTGGATGTATTGTTCTGTTCCAGTGATGTTCTTTGACTAAATCTGAAGGGAAAAGATATCACCTACGGGGTCAAAGCCTGTTCCCCAATGGTATCTGCTGAAGCTTTTGCAAGAGGCATATATACCCCTCGGGTCCCAGCAAGTTTTCACCAAGGTGGTAGGACCCAGCGATCCATTTCGGCCCTTTGCATACCTTGTTTATTCGTGTAGCCTGCCTTCCAGATAATCAATATGCACTTGCTTAGCATTTTATCCATTGGGTTATTATGGAATCAAACTAATCAAGAGTTCTAGACTTTGACAGGTTCTTCTTATTTGCTTTCATGTTACTATAGACAACTATGCCTAGGGTCTTGAAGTTCTATCACACCACATGTAGTCACTTACATGTATGCTTACTTGACATATGTAACTCCTTAGGAATTTACAACACCACTGGTCACTATATGATAAAAGTGTGAAAATTAATCGTAAGAAATTTATATTAGTTCAAGTTTGCTCTGTGTAGATTTATTGTTCTGTTTCAGTGATGTTCTCTGATTAAATCTGAAGGGAAAAGATATCACCAATGGGGTCAAAGCCTGCTCCCCAATGGTTTCTGCTGACACTTTTGCAAGAGGCATATATACCCCTCGGGTCCCAGCAAGTTTTCACCAAGGTGGTAGTACCCAGCGATCCATTTCGGCCCTTTGCATACCTTGTTTATTCGTGTAGCCTGCCTTCCAGATAATCAATATGCACTTGCTTAGCATTTTATCCATTGGGTTATTATGGAATCAAACTAATCAAGAGTTCTAGACTTTGACAGGTTCTTCTTATTTGCTTTCATGTTACTATAGACAACTATGCCTAGGGTCTTGAAGTTCTATCACACCACATGTAGTCACTTACATGTATGCTTACTTGGCATATGTAACTCTTAAGGTATTTACAACACCACTGGTCACTATATGATAAAAGTGTGAAAATTAATCGTAAGAAATTTATATTAGTTCAAGTTTGCTCTGTGTGGATTTATTGTTTATTGTTCTGTTTCAGTGATGTTCTTTGACATTTTGAATTTTCTGAAGGGAAAATATATCACCTACGGGGTCAAAGCCAGTTCCCCAATGGTATCAGCTGCAGCTTTTGCAAGAGACATATATACCCCTCGGGTCCCAGCAAGTTTTCACCAAGGTAGTAGGACCCAGCGATCCATTTCTCCCCTTTGCATACCTTGTTTATTTGTGTAGCCTTCCCTACAGATAATCAATATGCACTTGCTTAGCATTTCTTCTATTGGGTTATTATGAAATCAAACTAATCAAGAGTTCTAGACTTTGACAGGTTTTTCTTATTTGCTTTCATGTTACTATAGACAACTATGCCTATGGTCTTAAAGTTCTATCACACCACATGTAGTCACTTACATGTATGCTTACTTGGCATATGTAACTCTTAAGGTATTTACAACACCACTGGTCACTATATGATAAAAGCGTGAAAATTAATCGTAAGAAATTTATTTTAGTTCAAGTTTGCTCTGTGTGGATTTATTGTTCTGTTTAAGTGATGTTCTTTGACTAAATCTGAAGGGAAAAGATATCACCTATGGGGTCAAAGCCTGTTCCCCAATGGTATCTGCTGCAGCTTTTGCAAGAGGCATATATACCCCTCGGGTCCCAGCAAGTTTTCACCAAGGTGGTCGGACCCAGCGATCCATTTCTCCCCTTTGCATACCTTGTTTATTCGTGTACCCTTCCTTACAGATAATCAATATGCACTTGCTTAGCATTTCTTCCATTGGGTTATTATGAAATCAAACTAATCAAGAGTTCTAGACTTTGACAGGTTCTTCTTATTTTATTTCATTTTACTATAGACAACTATGCCTAGGGTCTTGAAGTTCTATCATACCACATGTAGTCACTTACATTTATGCTTACTTGGCATATATAATTCTTTAGGTATTTACAACACCACTGGTCACTATATGATAAAAGTGTGAAAATTAATCGTAAGAAATTTATATTAGTTCAAGTTTGCTCTGTGTAGATTTATTGTTCTGTTTCAGTGATGTTGTGTGACTAAATCTGAAGGGAAAAGATATCACCTATGGGGTCAAAGCCTGCTCCCCAATGGTTTCTGCTGACACTTTTGCAAGAGGCATATATACCCCTCGGGTCCCAGCAAGTTTTCACCAAGGTGGTCGGACCCAGCGATCCATTTCTCGCCATATGTAACGCCTTAGGTATTTACAACACCACTGGTCACTATATGATAAAAGTGTGAAAATTAATCGTAAGAAATTTATATTAGTTCAAGTTTGCTCTGTGTAGATTTATTGATCTGTTTCAGTGATGTTCTGTGACTAAATCTGAAGGGAAAAGATATCACCTTTGGGGTCAAAGCCTGCTCCCCAATGGTTTCTGCTGACACTTTTGCAAGAGGCATATATACCCCTCGGGTCCCAGCAAGTTTTCACCAAGGTGGTAGGACCCAGCGATCCATTTCGGCCCTTTGCATACCTTGTTTATTCGTGTAGCCTGCCTTCCAGATAATCAATATGCACTTGCTTAGCATTTTATCCATTGGGTTATTATGGAATCAAACTAATCAAGAGTTCTAGACTTTGACAGGTTCTTCTTATTTGCTTTCATGTTACTATAGACAACTATGCCTAGGGTCTTGAAGTTCTATCACACCACATGTAGTCACTTACATGTATGCTTACTTGGCATATGTAACTCTTAAGGTATTTACAACACCACTGGTCACTATATGATAAAAGTGTGAAAATTAATCGTAAGAAATTTATATTAGTTCAAGTTTGCTCTGTGTGGATTTATTGTTTATTGTTCTGTTTCAGTGATGTTCTTTGACATTTTGAATTTTCTGAAGGGAAAATATATCACCTACGGGGTCAAAGCCAGTTCCCCAATGGTATCAGCTGCAGCTTTTGCAAGAGACATATATACCCCTCGGGTCCCAGCAAGTTTTCACCAAGGTAGTAGGACCCAGCGATCCATTTCTCCCCTTTGCATACCTTGTTTATTTGTGTAGCCTTCCCTACAGATAATCAATATGCACTTGCTTAGCATTTCTTCTATTGGGTTATTATGAAATCAAACTAATCAAGAGTTCTAGACTTTGACAGGTTTTTCTTATTTGCTTTCATGTTACTATAGACAACTATGCCTATGGTCTTAAAGTTCTATCACACCACATGTAGTCACTTACATGTATGCTTACTTGGCATATGTAACTCTTAAGGTATTTACAACACCACTGGTCACTATATGATAAAAGCGTGAAAATTAATCGTAAGAAATTTATTTTAGTTCAAGTTTGCTCTGTGTGGATTTATTGTTCTGTTTAAGTGATGTTCTTTGACTAAATCTGAAGGGAAAAGATATCACCTATGGGGTCAAAGCCTGTTCCCCAATGGTATCTGCTGCAGCTTTTGCAAGAGGCATATATACCCCTCGGGTCCCAGCAAGTTTTCACCAAGGTGGTCGGACCCAGCGATCCATTTCTCCCCTTTGCATACCTTGTTTATTCGTGTACCCTTCCTTACAGATAATCAATATGCACTTGCTTAGCATTTCTTCCATTGGGTTATTATGAAATCAAACTAATCAAGAGTTCTAGACTTTGACAGGTTCTTCTTATTTTATTTCATTTTACTATAGACAACTATGCCTAGGGTCTTGAAGTTCTATCATACCACATGTAGTCACTTACATTTATGCTTACTTGGCATATATAATTCTTTAGGTATTTACAACACCACTGGTCACTATATGATAAAAGTGTGAAAATTAATCGTAAGAAATTTATATTAGTTCAAGTTTGCTCTGTGTAGATTTATTGTTCTGTTTCAGTGATGTTGTGTGACTAAATCTGAAGGGAAAAGATATCACCTATGGGGTCAAAGCCTGCTCCCCAATGGTTTCTGCTGACACTTTTGCAAGAGGCATATATACCCCTCGGGTCCCAGCAAGTTTTCACCAAGGTGGTCGGACCCAGCGATCCATTTCTCGCCATATGTAACGCCTTAGGTATTTACAACACCACTGGTCACTATATGATAAAAGTGTGAAAATTAATCGTAAGAAATTTATATTAGTTCAAGTTTGCTCTGTGTAGATTTATTGATCTGTTTCAGTGATGTTCTGTGACTAAATCTGAAGGGAAAAGATATCACCTTTGGGGTCAAAGCCTGCTCCCCAATGGTTTCTGCTGACACTTTTGCAAGAGGCATATATACCCCTCGGGTCCCAGCAAGTTTTCACCAAGGTGGTAGGACCCAGCGATCCATTTCGGCCCTTTGCATACCTTGTTTATTCGTGTAGCCTGCCTTCCAGATAATCAATATGCACTTGCTTAGCATTTTATCCATTGGGTTATTATGGAATCAAACTAATCAAGAGTTCTAGACTTTGACAGGTTCTTCTTATTTGCTTTCATGTTACTATGGACAACTATGCCTAGGGTCTTGAAGTTCTATCACACCACATGTAGTCACTTACATGTATACTTACTTGACATATGTACTCTTTAGGTATTTACAACACCACTGGTCACTATATGATAAAAGTGTGAAAATTAATCGTAAGAAATTTATATTAGTTCAAGTTTGCTCTGTGTGGATTTATTGTTTATTGTTCTGTTTCAGTTATGTTCTTTGACATTTTGAATTTTCTGAAGGGAAAATATATCACCTACGGGGTCAAAGCCAGTTTCCCAATGGTATCAGCTGCAGCTTTTGAAAGAGACATATATACCCCTCGGGTCCCAGCAAGTTTTCACCAAGGTGGTAGGACCCAGCGATCCATTTCTCCCCTTTGCATACCTTGTTTATTCGTGTAGCCTTCCCTACAGATAATCAATATGCACTTGCTTAGCATTTCTTCCATTGGGTTATTATGAAATCAAACTAATCAAGAGTTCTAGACTTTGACAGGTTTTTCTTATTTGTTTTCATGTTACTATAGACAACTATGCCTAGGGTCTTGAAGTTCTATCACACCACATGTAGTCACTTACATGTATGCTTACTTGGCATATGTAACTCTTAAGGTATTTACAACACCACTGGTCACTATATGATAAAAGCGTGAAAATTAATTGTAAGAAATTTATTTTAGTTCAAGTTTGCTCTGTGTGGATTTATTGTTCTGTTTCAGTGATGTTCTGTGACTAAATCTGAAGGGAAAAGATATCACCTATGGGGTCAAAGCCTGCTCCCCAATGGTATCTGCTGACACTTTTGCAAGAGGCATATATACCCCTCGGGTCCCAGCAAGTTTTCACCAAGGTGGTAGGACCCAGCGATCCATTTCGGCCCTTTGCATACCTTGTATATTTGTGTAGCCTGCCTTCCAGATAATCAATATGCACTTGCTTAGCATTTTATCCATTGGGTTATTATGGAATCAAACTAATCAAGAGTTCTAGACTTTGACAGGTTCTTCTTATTTGCTTTCATGTTACTATAGACAACTATGCCTAGGGTCTTGAAGTTCTATCATACCACATGTAGTCACTTACATGTATGCTTACTTGACATATGTAACGCCTTAGGTATTTACAACACCACTGGTCACTATATGATAAAAGTGTGAAAATTAATCGTAAGAAATTTATATTAGTTCAAGTTTGCTCTGAGTAGATTTATTATTCTGTTTCAGTGATGTTGTGTGACTAAATCTGAAGGGAAAAGATATCACCTATGGGGTCAAAGCCTGCTCCCCAATGGTTTCTGCTGAGACTTTTGCAAGAGGCATATATACCCCTCGGGTCCCAGCAAGTTTTCACCAAGGTGGTAGGACCCAGCGATCCATTTCGGCCCTTTGCATACCTTGTTTATTCGTGTAGCCTGCCTTCCAGATAATCAATATGCACTTGCTTAGCATTTTATCCATTGGGTTATTATGGAATCAAACTAATCAAGAGTTCTAGACTTTGACAGGTTCTTCTTATTTGCTTTCATGTTACTATAGACAACTATGCCTAGGGTCTTGAAGTTCTATCACACCACATGTAGTCACTTACATGTATACTTACTTACTCTTTAGGTATTTACAACACCACTGGTCACTATATGATAAAAGTGTGAAAATTAATCGTAAGAAATTTATATTAGTTCAAGTTTGCTCTGTGTGGATTTATTGTTTATTGTTCTGTTTCAGTGATGTTCTTTGACATTTTGAATTTTCTGAAAGGAAAATATATCACCTACGGGGTCAAAGCCAGTTCCCCAATGGTATCAGCTGCAGCTTTTGCAAGAGACATATATACCCCTCGGGTCCCAGCAAGTTTTCACCAAGGTAGTAGGACCCAGCGATCCATTTCTCCCCTTTGCATACCTTGTTTATTTGTGTAGCCTTCCCTACAGATAATCAATATGCACTTGCTTAGCATTTCTTCTATTGGGTTATTATGAAATCAAACTAATCAAGAGTTCTAGACTTTGACAGGTTTTTCTTATTTGCTTTCATGTTACTATAGACAACTATGCCTATGGTCTTGAAGTTCTATCACACCACATGTAGTCACTTACATGTATGCTTACTTGGCATATGTAACTCTTAAGGTATTTTCAACACCACTGGTCACTATATGATAAAAGCGTGAAAATTAATCGTAAGAAATTTATTTTAGTTCAAGTTTGCTCTGTGTGGATGTATTGTTCTGTTCCAGTGATGTTCTTTGACTAAATCTGAAGGGAAAAGATATCACCTACGGGGTCAAAGCCTGTTCCCCAATGGTATCTGCTGAAGCTTTTGCAAGAGGCATATATACCCCTCGGGTCCCAGCAAGTTTTCACCAAGGTGGTAGGACCCAGCGATCCATTTCGGCCCTTTGCATACCTTGTTTATTCGTGTAGCCTGCCTTCCAGATAATCAATATGCACTTGCTTAGCATTTTATCCATTGGGTTATTATGGAATCAAACTAATCAAGAGTTCTACACTTTGACAGGTTCTTCTTATTTGCTTTCATGTTACTATAGACAACTATGCCTAGGGTCTTGAAGTTCTATCACACCACATGTAGTCACTTACATGTATGCTTACTTGACATATGTAACTCCTTAGGTATTTACAACACCACTGGTCACTATATGATAAAAGTGTGAAAATTAATCGTAAGAAATTTATATTAGTTCAAGTTTGCTCTGTGTAGATTTATTGTTCTGTTTCAGTGATGTTCTCTGATTAAATCTGAAGGGAAAAGATATCACCTATGGGGTCAAAGCCTGCTCCCCAATGGTTTCTGCTGACACTTTTGCAAGAGGCATATATACCCCTCGGGTCCCAGCAAGTTTTCACCAAGGTGGTAGTACCCAGCGATCCATTTCGGCCCTTTGCATACCTTGTTTATTCGTGTAGCCTGCCTTCCAGATAATCAATATGCACTTGCTTAGCATTTTATCCATTGGGTTATTATGGAATCAAACTAATCAAGAGTTCTAGACTTTGACAGGTTCTTCTTATTTGCTTTCATGTTACTATAGACAACTATGCCTAGGGTCTTGAAGTTCTATCACACCACATGTAGTCACTTACATGTATGCTTACACTGCATGAAAAGACTCAAATCCGGCAAAATACGGGCATGGTAAACTCCTGTGTAATTTGATGTTTGCCGGATGTATGCGGGAAAAAGCGGATCAGAGCAACATGGAACAGTATATTTCCAGATAAACCCGGAAACCTCAAATATGCGGACATATACAGGAATCCGTGAAATTTCACGGACATATACAGCTGAAACACTGCTGGGTGTGAGAGGACTGACAACTGTTAGGTGTGAAGACCTTTCATATGTTAATGACTGACACTAAAGGTGCTGGCTGTTCTCAGAGGGAGGGGTGGCCAGGGAGGACTTCAGGGTTGAGAATTATCTCTGGATTACTATAGGCTAAAGCAAACAAGCTTTTTGTACAGAAAAATAAATAAATTCTTAAGGACCTGAAACACAAAACCGACGTCAAAGAACTAGCAATGACTAAAGCCGACTCTAGGGTTGGCTCACGTCGCCTGTGTCAGGGCCTTAAAACCACTGCATGAAAAAAAGTCTCTTAATCAAATATTTTTTATAAAAACAGGACAAAATAAACACCCAGTCTGAACATATACGTTCACAAAAACATCTGAATATTTAATGAAATAAACAAAGGAATTTAATTAGTGCTGGGAAAAAATTAATCGCATCCAAAATAAAAGTTTGTGTTTGCATAATATATGTGTGTGTACTGTGTATAATTATTCTGTAAATACACACATATGCATGTATTTATTTAAGAAATATCTGCATGTATATACTGTATATACATTTATACACAATTTATATTATATATAAATATAAATAATAATAAAAAAAAAAATCTTAAATATATACATGCATATGTGTGTATTTATATATACAAAATAATTATATACAGTACACGCACATATATTATGCAAACACAAACTTTTATTTTGGATGCGATTAATCGCGATTAATTTTTTTCCCAGCAATAAATTTAATGGAACAAATAAAGAAAAATGAACCAAACATTTCAGAATATCTCAAATTTTATTGTGAAGTTTTACAAATTGCAGACAACAACAATTGTCACCTTTTTTACAATTGGCTTTTAGCTTGCTTAGTTGGGGAAATTTAATTTAATATTCAACAATATTATTGATCTTCCTGCGTTGACACTATTATATGAGATCTGAGCTGAGCTGGACGATGACATCACGGTTTTCTCCAAAGTGGCTATATATATCCACATTTAAATTTATTTATTTATTTATACAACAAAATGAATCACCACTGAACTGACTTAAGCTGGACTGTGAAGCTATTTTCTTCTGGAAACAAACTGTCTTGCATTACTTTCCTGTTATCTCTGTAAAGCTACTTTGAAACAATCTGTATTGTAAAAAGCACGGTGACTTGATATTTATTAAAAAGGTAGAAGGAACCTGAGCTTTTCTACTCCACTGAATTGAAGACCGAGGTCACTACAGTTAAAATCTCTTGCTGATTTAATCCACCTTTAAACTATTAATGTCTATGAACAAATAGCCTATGTATTTTTATGTTTGTGTGCCTCAGCGTTTCTGAGTGAACACCGCTGGTTTACTCACTATTTTAAAGTGTACTGTCGATCACGTGATATGACGTCATGACGTGCAGCTGACGTTACCTGAAAAATCTGTCCAAGATGGCTACCCTCTTGAGCGACGTGTATCAAGAATGAAACAACTTGTAAGTAAACCAAAACACTTCAAAACTACTTTGCTTGTTGTAATATTGTAAGAATATCACATTACACGTGATATTTGACTTAGACGAGGCTATTTTTAAGTTGCAAGCGCGGTGCCGCGGGCGCGATTGCCGTCAGTCCGCCTGCTAGTTACAGATAATATCCTGTGTACTGTTAATGTCGTGGCAGGGCAATAATGTTAACGTTAGTCAATAACTCTTTTCAGCAAGCGATAGTCCTTCTGTTTTTGAGTGTGTTGCTGCTGTTTGTGTTAAGCGCCCTGCTCTGGCAAGTTCAATGTGATGTTATCTACATGCTGATGCACCCAAATGAGCTAGTGGCTAACGTTAGCAGTTACGTTAACTTTTACTCAAACAAAGTTAAGGTTATGGACATAATATTTACCGAATGAACTATGCAAGTTTTTATTAAACCCTTTACAAACGTCTTTTCATTATAGGTTTAAGTGGAAGGAGTGCAGTGAGCATCCCCAAAATCAAGGTGACTCAAATGTTAATTTAGTCTGTAACTATTTTTCACCATTTCTTTTATTTGGAGCCTAATTCATTAGCATCAATCAAACGTCTCTTAAAAATTAAATCTCTTGCTGTCTGTTTTTGTGTGCATGTGCAGACCTACATTGTCACCAGAGAGCAACTTTATCGGTAAGTTACATTCACTTGAAATTCTGTATCATTAATTTGTCATTAAAGAGGTTGATTGCATAATTTGACTGGTTTCATATTGATTGTTTTATCTGTGCAGGTGAAGGACTTCTTGGGGAAATGGCCGGCTCTTCGGATTGAATCACAGGTAAAACAGACTCACTTCTCTTTTCTGCCACTCTTCACACATATTTCACTGCCAAATTTTTAATATGTATCACATTCAAATGGAACAGCAAATGCCACTATTCACTGTGTGTAAGAACTATCACTTTGCATGTGACCATGTTGCTCAACAATGTATTTTAACGGAACATGTTGCATCACAAATGTGTTTTCTGTTGCAAATCGAGTATTAGTCTTTTTATATAATTATTTTTGTTTGTTTTTGTAGCTTTGTGCTGAGTTCCAACGCATCACAAACGTCAACATAAGGAACCAGTTCTATGCTGTGCTTGACCAACACACACCTGCACTGGTGGCCTTGTATAGGCAGAAGGCGGCACGAACCGGTAAGATATCAGAGGTGCTGAGTGACATCTTAAAGACTTATGAACTGATATGTTTTGTCTCTTATGTTTACTGTGATGGCCAACTTATTCAAACTGAAAATTCACTTTTGAGGTTCTTGCAGATTGTGAATCCATTTAAACGCTTTTTAATTTCAAACTTTACAGGAACCCGTAAAGCGCCTCCATAATTCAGAGAACAACCCACACAAATACGATCCACAAACCGGGTAAGACTGCGTATTGTATACTGTAAATGTTAGTTTAATCTACCACTATATGGATTTGAAATACTAAAACTGAATTTCATTAATGATGCCTGCAACTTTTTCCCCCAGAATAAATTCATCACATAACCTGGCTGTGACCACTTATCTCTTCAAAGAATTAAGGACAACTTTTACAGACGTTGACCCTGAATGTGCAAAAGGTAATCTTAAAGATGTTGTAATCATTTTAATGTCCTCTGTTTTACTTAGTTTTATTGGCATTACATTTATTTATGATTTATTTAACAGGTTGCAAGACGTATTTTGAGACTTTGCGGAGGAAGTATTCTTTGGCTCAGCCTGAAAAGGCCAAGAAAAGAAACACTATGAAGAACACTGCAAAGAACCGTCAAAGAAAGAGACGGGTAAGTTAAGAAACTGGTTAAAGGGACACTTCACCCATTTGCATTAAGCTTTGCATTGTTAGAAACCCAGTCATACTATTGAATGGTCGTGCAACACTCTCTCATTTTCCCCTGAGACGGGAGAAATCTGTTATTTACCTCTTACACTTCCTCCTACAATGACGCAAAAATCGTCATTTTGCGTCATTGTAGGAGGAAGTGTTAGAGGGGGGGATTTCTGTTAAGACTACAGACACTAGTTTCTCATCTTTCCCAGAGTGGGGCGCGCTCACGCTACAGACCTATTACAGATCAGTGGGTGGGACTTTACTCTCTGAAACTGAAAGCAATATCCTCCATCTTGTTTGAAGCTAAGCTAACAGGCGCTGTGGAGACAGATGTACAATTATGACAATAGCGGAGGAGAGTGCTCAATATGATATAGAAGAAGAGGATTTCGGAAGTCTGATGCTTGAATCAGGTGTTTGTGGCTACCTTTACAAGCCGCATTATAGCGAAGAGCAGCCGAGGCAGAAGACCTGCCTGCCGCGGACGAGGAGCCCGGACTGGCTCGAGTTAGGGCGGACTGGTGGCGCCGGTGATGCAGCTACGAACCGCTACGAACACAGAGATAGAGTCCGTCTGCGGCAAAGAATTTCAACGATGACAATTTCTCCTGGACGAAATCTCTGAATCAGACGAGGACACGGACGTTTGTGTTGTGAACTATCCTAGTTTCGCACCGCATATGTTCTGACTGAACATCCAGGTACCATGCAATAATTCACCTTTTCGAAAGAAATACAAACGAGGAGTAATGCACTATATGAGTTCGCCAACTAACTAGACATTTTGTGTGAATGTGAAATGAATTTCAAGCTCTGGTAGTAGCTAGCCTTGTAGACGGAAGAGTGATTTCTCTTATAGGCAGATATGCGCTTTCTGGATTAGTGGGAGTGGCTTGCGGAGCTGTGCAATGTGGTGCATTGTGGGAGTTGTTGTCTTTCATACAAATGCGTTCTGAAGTTATTTTTTGTCTTTTCTCGGTCACGAAGGCACCAAATTAAAAAATTATTTTACATTTTGACTACATATATGACCCACTTTAAATAAAAAACAATGTTCAAATGGGTGAAATGACCCTTTAAGCAGTTGTTGTTTTTTTCTTCTTCAGAATGTAACTGTCCTCCTCTCTGTGTTTTAGTGGTTAAATTACTGTCATGTTTTGCAGTTGCTGGAGACCATGTCCAGTGTTGTACAAACCCAACACATAAAGGGAACTGTGGAAGACTGCAACAATAGAACTGATGTCTGATGAAGATGCTATTGTTGATGGAAGGCCAGTGTGGATGCTGAGGTCTCCACCAAACAGAACCACAGAGTTATCTGCTCTCTGCCAGGTACTACAAACCAGACTAGAGGCTGACCCACGCTACGTCACACCACCAGTGCATCATGGCAGTTTGAAAAAATTAATATTTACATATATACACTTTAATTTCTATATTTATTTATTGATTTTAAATTGTTTTATATTGTATACTTTGTATATTTGTTCCTTTTTGATGTGCATGTTGCTGATCTCCACGTTTTGTATTTTATTCCTTTACACCTTTAACATTTCTTTTTCCCCATTCATTTTAATGTATGTTTATAATGTTCATGTTATATTTGTTTTTGTTCCTTTAAATTTTCATCCCCTCAAATATTTTTGTTCCCCCATTCCTTTTTAATGCTTGTTTATAATGCTCTTTGTAATGTTTTATTTACCTTAATAAAAATGTCAGACTTTCTCATTGTTCTTTGTGTGTGTTTTTAAAATTATATTTGAATGTATTAAAATTGGGGTAAGGGGGGTTTAGTGTATACTGAGCAATATCTGCATAGCTGGCCTATAACCAATCAAATCACTGTGCGAAAAGGCCTAGGGTGGGTTATGTTCTAAAAGTAACCAATCAAATCACTTTCCTGGGTTTTCAATGTATCCTGTCCTCCAATAGTGGTCTGGGTAATGGGAGTGGTTTTAAAAGAAAAGGACCAATGGGGGGAAGGCCAAAAGGTGCACAAAGGTGTGAAAATGTTCTCTTGAAAAAACCTTTGAGGGATTACTTGCCATGGCAACAAATGGCTGTAGCACGGGAGTATACGTCCACAACATACATCCGATTTGGTATCATTTCGGATGTATACGGATATATACAGACCCATGGAATTTGAGCTATCCGGCCAGTATACTCCCGGATTCTTCCGAATTCCAGCAGTGTATACAGGAGTATACTGGTCCGGATACACCTCTTTTCATGCAGTGTTACTTGACATATGTAACTCCTTAGGTATTTACAACACCACTGGTCACTATATGATAAAAGTGTGAAAATTAATCGTAAGAAATTTATATTAGTTCAAGTTTGCTCTGTGTAGATTTATTGTTCTGTTTCAGTGATGTTCTCTGACTAAATCTGAAGGGAAAAGATATCACCTATGGGGTCAAAGCCTGCTCCCCAATGGTTTCTGCTGACACTTTTGCAAGAGGCATATATACCCCTCGGGTCCCAGCAAGTTTTCACCAAGGTGGTAGGACCCAGCGATCCATTTCGGCCCTTTGCATACCTTGTTTATTCGTGTAGCCTGCCTTCCAGATAATCAATATGCACTTGCTTAGCATTTTATCCATTGGGTTATTATGGAATCAAACTAATCAAGAGTTCTAGACTTTGACAGGTTCTTCTTATTTGCTTTCATGTTACTATAGACAACTATGCCTAGGGTCTTGAAGTTCTATCACACCACATGTAGTCACTTACATGTATACTTACTTGACATATGTACTCTTTAGGTATTTACAACACCACTGGTCACTATATGACAAAAGCGTGAAAATTAATCGTAAGAAATTTATATTAGTTCAAGTTTGCTCTGTGTGGATTTATTGTTCTGTTTCAGTGATGTTCTGTGACTAAATCTGAAGGGAAAAGATATCACCTATGGGGTCAAAGCCTGCTCCCCAATGGTATCTGCTGACACTTTTGCAAGAGACATATATACCCCTCGGGTCCCAGCAAGTTTTCACCAAGGTGGTAGGACCCAGCGATCCATTTCGGTCCTTTGCATACCTTGTTTATTCGTGTAGCCTGCCTTCCAGATAATCAATATGCACTTGCTTAGCATTTTATCCATTGGGTTATTATGGAATCAAACTAATCAAGAGTTCTAGACTTTGACAGGTTCTTCTTATTTGCTTTCATGTTACTATAGACAACTATGCCTAGGGTCTTGAAGTTCTATCACACCACATGTAGTCACTTACATGTATACTTACTTGACATATGTACTCTTTAGGTATTTACAACACCACTGGTCACTATATGACAAAAGCGTGAAAATTAATCGTAAGAAATTTATATTAGTTCAAGTTTGCTCTGTGTGGATTTATTGTTCTGTTTCAGTGATGTTCTGTGACTAAATCTGAAGGGAAAAGATATCACCTATGGGGTCAAAGCCTGCTCCCCAATGGTATCTGCTGACACTTTTGCAAGAGACATATATACCCCTCGGGTCCCAGCAAGTTTTCACCAAGGTGGTAGGACCCAGCGATCCATTTCGGTCCTTTGCATACCTTGTTTATTCGTGTAGCCTGCCTTCCAGATAATCAATATGCACTTGCTTAGCATTTTATCCATTGGGTTATTATGGAATCAAACTAATCAAGAGTTCTAGACTTTGACAGGTTCTTCTTATTTGCTTTCATGTTACTATAGACAACTATGCCTAGGGTCTTGAAGTTCTATCACACCACATGTAGTCACTTACATGTATGCTTACTTGACATATGTAACGCCTTAGGTATTTACAACACCACTGGTCACTATATGATAAAAGTGTGAAAATTAATCGTAAGAAATTTATATTAGTTCAAGTTTGCTCTGTGTAGATTTATTGTTCTGTTTCAGTGATGTTCTCTGATTAAATCTGAAGGGAAAAGATATCACCTATGGGGTCAAAGCCTGCTCCCCAATGGTTTCTGCTGAAGCTTTTGCAAGAGGCATATATACCCCTCGGGTCCCAGCAAGTTTTCACCAAGGTGGTAGGACCCAGCGATCCATTTCGGCCCTTTGCATACCTTGTTTATTCGTGTAGCCTGCCTTCCAGATAATCAATATGCACTTGCTTAGCATTTTATCCATTGGGTTATTATGGAATCAAACTAATCAAGAGTTCTAGACTTTGACAGGTTCTTCTTATTTGCTTTCATGTTACTATAGACAACTATGCCTAGGGTCTTGAAGTTCTATCACACCACATGTAGTCACTTACATGTATACTTACTTGACATATGTACTCTTTAGGTATTTACAACACCACTGGTCACTATATGATAAAAGCGTGAAAATTAATCGTAAGAAATTTATTTTAGTTTAAGTTTGCTCTGTGTGGATGTATTGTTCTGTTCCAGTGATGTTCTTTGACTAAATCTGAAGGGAAAAGATATCACCTACGGGGTCAAAGCCTGTTCCCCAATGGTATCTGCTGAAGCTTTTGCAAGAGGCATAAATACCCCTCGGGTCCCAGCAAGTTTTCACCAAGGTGGTAGGACCCAGCGATCCATTTCGGCCCTTTGCATACCTTGTTTATTCGTGTAGCCTGCCTTTCAGATAATCAATATGCACTTGCTTAGCATTTTATCCATTGGGTTATTATGGAATCAAACTAATCAAGAGTTCTACACTTTGACAGGTTCTTCTTATTTGCTTTCATGTTACTATAGACAACTATGCCTAGGGTCTTGAAGTTCTATCACACCACATGTAGTCACTTACATGTATACTTACTTGACATATGTACTCTTTAGGTATTTACAACACCACTGGTCACTATATGATAAAAGCGTGAAAATTAATCGTAAGAAATTTATATTAGTTCAAGTTTGCTCTGTGTGAATTTATTGTTCTGTTTCAGTGATGTTCTGTGACTAAATCTGAAGGGAAAAGATATCACCTATGGGGTCAAAGCCTGCTCCCCAATGGTATCTGCTGACACTTTTGCAAGAGGCATATATACCCCTCGGGTCCCAGCAAGTTTTCACCAAGGTGGTAGGACCCAGCGATCCATTTCTCCCCTTTGCATACCTTGTTTATTCGTGTAGCCTTCCCTACAGATAATCAATATGCACTTGCTTAGCATTTCTTCCATTGGGTTATTATGAAATCAAACTAATCAAGAGTTCTAGACTTTGACAGGTTTTTCTTATTTGCTTTCATGTTACTATAGACAACTAAGCCTAGGGTCTTGAAGTTCTATCACACCACATGTAGTCACTTACATGTATGCTTACTTGGCATATGTAACTCTTAAGGTATTTACAACACCACTGGTCACTATATGATAAAAGCGTGAAAATTAATTGTAAGAAATTTATTTTAGTTCAAGTTTGCTCTGTGTGGATTTATTGTTCTGTTTCAGTGATGTTCTGTGACTAAATCTGAAGGGAAAAGATATCACCTATGGGGTCAAAGCCTGCTCCCCAATGGTATCTGCTGACACTTTTGCAAGAGGCATATATACCCCTCGGGTCCCAGCAAGTTTTCACCAAGGTGGTAGGACCCAGCGATCCATTTCGGCCCTTTGCATACCTTGTATATTCGTGTAGCCTGCCTTCCAGATAATCAATATGCACTTGCTTAGCATTTTATCCATTGGGTTATTATGGAATCAAACTAATCAAGAGTTCTAGACTTTGACAGGTTCTTCTTATTTGCTTTCATGTTACTATAGACAACTATGCCTAGGGTCTTGAAGTTCTATCACACCACATGTAGTCACTTACATGTATGCTTACTTGACATATGTAACGCCTTAGGTATTTACAACACCACTGGTCACTATATGATAAAAGTGTGAAAATTAATCGTAAGAAATTTATATTAGTTCAAGTTTGCTCTGAGTAGATTTATTATTCTGTTTCAGTGATGTTGTGTGACTAAATCTGAAGGGAAAAGATATCACCTATGGGGTCAAAGCCTGCTCCCCAATGGTTTCTGCTGACACTTTTGCAAGAGGCATATATACCCCTCGGGTCCCAGCAAGTTTTCACCAAGGTGGTAGGACCCAGCGATCCATTTCGGCCCTTTGCATACCTTGTTTATTCGTGTAGCCTGCCTTCCAGATAATCAATATGCACTTGCTTAGCATTTTATCCATTGGGTTATTATGGAATCAAACTAATCAAGAGTTCTAGACTTTGACAGGTTCTTCTTATTTGCTTTCATGTTACTATAGACAACTATGCCTAGGGTCTTGAAGTTCTATCACACCACATGTAGTCACTTACATGTATACTTACTTACTCTTTAGGTATTTACAACACCACTGGTCACTATATGATAAAAGTGTGAAAATTAATCGTAAGAAATTTATATTAGTTCAAGTTTGCTCTGTGTGGATTTATTGTTTATTGTTCTGTTTCAGTGATGTTCTTTGACATTTTGAATTTTCTTAAGGGAAAATATATCACCTACGGGGTCAAAGCCAGTTCCCCAATGGTATCAGCTGCAGCTTTTGCAAGAGACATATATACCCCTCGGGTCCCAGCAAGTTTTCACCAAGGTAGTAGGACCCAGCGATCCATTTCTCCCCTTTGCATACCTTGTTTATTCGTGTAGCCTTCCCTACAGATAATCAATATGCACTTGCTTGGCATTTCTTCTATTGGGTTATTATGAAATCAAACTAATCAAGAGTTCTAGACTTTGACAGGTTTTTCTTATTTGCTTTCATGTTACTATAGACAACTATGCCTATGGTCTTGAAGTTCTATCACACCACATGTAGTCACTTACATGTATGCTTACTTGGCATATGTAACTCTTAAGGTATTTACAACACCACTGGTCACTATATGATAAAAGCGTGAAAATTAATCGTAAGAAATTTATTTTAGTTCAAGTTTGCTCTGTGTGGATGTATTGTTCTGTTCCAGTGATGTTCTTTGACTAAATCTGAAGGGAAAAGATATCACCTACGGGGTCAAAGCCTGTTCCCCAATGGTATCTGCTGAAGCTTTTGCAAGAGGCATATATACCCCTCGGGTCCCAGCAAGTTTTCACCAAGGTGGTAGGACCCAGCGATCCATTTCGGCCCTTTGCATACCTTGTTTATTCGTGTAGCCTGCCTTCCAGATAATCAATATGCACTTGCTTAGCATTTTATCCATTGGGTTATTATGGAATCAAACTAATCAAGAGTTCTAGACTTTGACAGGTTCTTCTTATTTGCTTTCATGTTACTATAGACAACTATGCCTAGGGTCTTGAAGTTCTATCACACCACATGTAGTCACTTACATGTATACTTACTTGACATATGTACTCTTTAGGTATTTACAACACCACTGGTCACTATATGATAAAAGCGTGAAAATTAATCGTAAGAAATTTATATTAGTTCAAGTTTGCTCTGTGTGGATTTATTGTTTATTGTTCTGTTTCAGTTATGTTCTTTGACATTTTGAATTTTCTGAAGGGAAAATATATCACCTACGGGGTCAAAGCCAGTTTCCCAATGGTATCAGCTGCAGCTTTTGAAAGAGACATATATACCCCTCGGGTCCCAGCAAGTTTTCACCAAGGTGGTAGGACCCAGCGATCCATTTCTCCCCTTTGCATACCTTGTTTATTCGTGTAGCCTTCCCTACAGATAATCAATATGCACTTGCTTAGCATTTCTTCCATTGGGTTATTATGAAATCAAACTAATCAAGAGTTCTAGACTTTGACAGGTTTTTCTTATTTGCTTTCATGTTACTATAGACAACTATGCCTAGGGTCTTGAAGTTCTATCACACCACATGTAGTCACTTACATGTATGCTTACTTGGCATATGTAACTCTTAAGGTATTTACAACACCACTGGTCACTATATGATAAAAGCGTGAAAATTAATTGTAAGAAATTTATTTTAGTTCAAGTTTGCTCTGTGTGGATTTATTGTTCTGTTTCAGTGATGTTCTGTGACTAAATCTGAAGGGAAAAGATATCACCTATGGGGTCAAAGCCTGCTCCCCAATGGTATCTGCTGACACTTTTGCAAGAGGCATATATACCCCTCGGGTCCCAGCAAGTTTTCACCAAGGTGGTAGGACCCAGCGATCCATTTCGGCCCTTTGCATACCTTGTATATTCGTGTAGCCTGCCTTCCAGATAATCAATATGCACTTGCTTAGCATTTTATCCATTGGGTTATTATGGAATCAAACTAATCAAGAGTTCTAGACTTTGACAGGTTCTTCTTATTTGCTTTCATGTTACTATAGACAACTATGCCTAGGGTCTTGAAGTTCTATCACACCACATGTAGTCACTTACATGTATGCTTACTTGACATATGTAACGCCTTAGGTATTTACAACACCACTGGTCACTAAATGATATAAGTGTGAAAATTAATCGTAAGAAATTTATATTAGTTCAAGTTTGCTCTGAGTAGATTTATTATTCTGTTTCAGTGATGTTGTGTGACTAAATCTGAAGGGAAAAGATATCACCTATGGGGTCAAAGCCTGCTCCCCAATGGTTTCTGCTGACACTTTTGCAAGAGGCATATATACCCCTCGGGTCCCAGCAAGTTTTCACCAAGGTGGTAGGACCCAGCGATCCATTTCGGCCCTTTGCATACCTTGTTTATTCGTGTAGCCTGCCTTCCAGATAATCAATATGCACTTGCTTAGCATTTTATCCATTGGGTTATTATGGAATCAAACTAATCAAGAGTTCTAGACTTTGACAGGTTCTTCTTATTTGCTTTCATGTTACTATAGACAACTATGCCTAGGGTCTTGAAGTTCTATCACACCACATGTAGTCACTTACATGTATACTTACTTACTCTTTAGGTATTTACAACACCACTGGTCACTATATGATAAAAGTGTGAAAATTAATCGTAAGAAATTTATATTAGTTCAAGTTTGCTCTGTGTGGATTTATTGTTTATTGTTCTGTTTCAGTGATGTTCTTTGACATTTTGAATTTTCTGAAAGGAAAATATATCACCTACGGGGTCAAAGCCAGTTCCCCAATGGTATCAGCTGCAGCTTTTGCAAGAGACATATATACCCCTCGGGTCCCAGCAAGTTTTCACCAAGGTAGTAGGACCCAGCGATCCATTTCTCCCCTTTGCATACCTTGTTTATTTGTGTAGCCTTCCCTACAGATAATCAATATGCACTTGCTTAGCATTTCTTCTATTGGGTTATTATGAAATCAAACTAATCAAGAGTTCTAGACTTTGACAGGTTTTTCTTATTTGCTTTCATGTTACTATAGACAACTATGCCTATGGTCTTGAAGTTCTATCACACCACATGTAGTCACTTACATGTATGCTTACTTGGCATATGTAACTCTTAAGGTATTTTCAACACCACTGGTCACTATATGATAAAAGCGTGAAAATTAATCGTAAGAAATTTATTTTAGTTCAAGTTTGCTCTGTGTGGATGTATTGTTCTGTTCCAGTGATGTTCTTTGACTAAATCTGAAGGGAAAAGATATCACCTACGGGGTCAAAGCCTGTACCCCAATGGTATCTGCTGAAGCTTTTGCAAGAGGCATATATACCCCTCGGGTCCCAGCAAGTTTTCACCAAGGTGGTAGGACCCAGCGATCCATTTCGGCCCTTTGCATACCTTGTTTATTCGTGTAGCCTGCCTTCCAGATAATCAATATGCACTTGCTTAGCATTTTATCCATTGGGTTATTATGGAATCAAACTAATCAAGAGTTCTAGACTTTGACAGGTTCTTCTTATTTGCTTTCATGTTACTATAGACAACTATGCCTAGGGTCTTGAAGTTCTATCACACCACATGTAGTCACTTACATGTATGCTTACTTGACATATGTAACTCCTTAGGTATTTACAACACCACTGGTCACTATATGATAAAAGTGTGAAAATTAATCGTAAGAAATTTATATTAGTTCAAGTTTGCTCTGTGTAGATTTATTGTTCTGTTTCAGTGATGTTCTCTGGTTAAATCTGAAGGGAAAAGATATCACCTATGGGGTCAAAGCCTGCTCCCCAATGGTTTCTGCTGACACTTTTGCAAGAGGCATATATACCCCTCGGGTCCCAGCAAGTTTTCACCAAGGTGGTAGGACCCAGCGATCCATTTCGGCCCTTTGCATACCTTGTTTATTCGTGTAGCCTGCCTTCCAGATAATCAATATGCACTTGCTTAGCATTTTATCCATTGGGTTATTATGGAATCAAACTAATCAAGAGTTCTAGACTTTGACAGGTTCTTCTTATTTGCTTTCATGTTACTATGGACAACTATGCCTAGGGTCTTGAAGTTCTATCACACCACATGTAGTCACTTACATGTATACTTACTTGACATATGTACTCTTTAGGTATTTACAACACCACTGGTCACTATATGATAAAAGTGTGAAAATTAATCGTAAGAAATTTATATTAGTTCAAGTTTGCTCTGTGTGGATTTATTGTTTATTGTTCTGTTTCAGTTATGTTCTTTGACATTTTGAATTTTCTGAAGGGAAAATATATCACCTACGGGGTCAAAGCCAGTTCCCCAATGGTATCAGCTGCAGCTTTTGAAAGAGACATATATACCCCTCGGGTCCCAGCAAGTTTTCACCAAGGTGGTAGGACCCAGCGATCCATTTCTCCCCTTTGCATACCTTGTTTATTCGTGTAGCCTTCCCTACAGATAATCAATATGCACTTGCTTAGCATTTCTTCCATTGGGTTATTATGAAATCAAACTAATCAAGAGTTCTAGACTTTGACAGGTTTTTCTTATTTGCTTTCATGTTACTATAGACAACTATGCCTAGGGTCTTGAAGTTCTATCACACCACATGTAGTCACTTACATGTATGCTTACTTGGCATATGTAACTCTTAAGGTATTTACAACACCACTGGTCACTATATGATAAAAGCGTGAAAATTAATTGTAAGAAATTTATTTTAGTTCAAGTTTGCTCTGTGTGGATTTATTGTTCTGTTTCAGTGATGTTCTGTGACTAAATCTGAAGGGAAAAGATATCACCTATGGGGTCAAAGCCTGCTCCCCAATGGTATCTGCTGACACTTTTGCAAGAGGCATATATACCCCTCGGGTCCCAGCAAGTTTTCACCAAGGTGGTAGGACCCAGCGATCCATTTCGGCCCTTTGCATACCTTGTATATTCGTGTAGCCTGCCTTCCAGATAATCAATATGCACTTGCTTAGCATTTTATCCATTGGGTTATTATGGAATCAAACTAATCAAGAGTTCTAGACTTTGACAGGTTCTTCTTATTTGCTTTCATGTTACTATAGACAACTATGCCTAGGGTCTTGAAGTTCTATCACACCACATGTAGTCACTTACATGTATGCTTACTTGACATATGTAACGCCTTAGGTATTTACAACACCACTGGTCACTATATGATAAAAGTGTGAAAATTAATCGTAAGAAATTTATATTAGTTCAAGTTTGCTCTGAGTAGATTTATTATTCTGTTTCAGTGATGTTGTGTGACTAAATCTGAAGGGAAAAGATATCACCTATGGGGTCAAAGCCTGCTCCCCAATGGTTTCTGTTGAGACTTTTGCAAGAGGCATATATACCCCTCGGGTCCCAGCAAGTTTTCACCAAGGTGGTAGGACCCAGCGATCCATTTCGGCCCTTTGCATACCTTGTTTATTCGTGTAGCCTGCCTTCCAGATAATCAATATGCACTTGCTTAGCATTTTATCCATTGGGTTATTATGGAATCAAACTAATCAAGAGTTCTAGACTTTGACAGGTTCTTCTTATTTGCTTTCATGTTACTATAGACAACTATGCCTAGGGTCTTGAAGTTCTATCACACCACATGTAGTCACTTACATGTATACTTACTTACTCTTTAGGTATTTACAACACCACTGGTCACTATATGATAAAAGTGTGAAAAGTAATCGTAAGAAATTTATATTAGTTCAAGTTTGCTCTGTGTGGATTTATTGTTCTGTTTCAGTGATGTTCTGTGATTAAATCTGAAGGGAAAAGATATCACCTATGGGGTCAAAGCCTGCTCCCCAATGGTATCTGCTGACACTTTTGCAAGAGGCATATATACCCCTCGGGTCCCAGCAAGTTTTCACCAAGGTGGTAGGACCCAGCGATCCATTTCGGCCCTTTGCATACCTTGTTTATTCGTGTAGCCTGCCTTCCAGATAATCAATATGCACTTGCTTAGCATTTTATCCATTGGGTTATTATGGAATCAAACTAATCAAGAGTTCTAGACTTTGACAGGTTCTTCTTATTTGCTTTCATGTTACTATAGACAACTATGCCTAGAGTCTTGAAGTTCTATCACACTACATGTTGTCACTTACATGTATGCTTACTTGACATATGTAACGCCTTAGGTATTTACAACACCACTGGTCACTATATGATAAAAGTGTGAAAATTAATCGTAAGAAATTTATATTAGTTCAAGTTTGCTCTGTGTAGATTTATTGTTCTGTTTCAGTGATGTTCTGTGACTAAATCTGAAGGGAAAAGATATCACCTTTGGGGTCAAAGCCTGCTCCCCAATGGTTTCTGCTGACACTTTTGCAAGAGGCATATATACCCCTCGGGTCCCAGCAAGTTTTCACCAAGGTGGTAGGACCCAGCGATCCATTTCGGCCCTTTGCATACCTTGTTTATTCGTGTAGCCTGCCTTCCAGATAATCAATATGCACTTGCTTAGCATTTTATCCATTGGGTTATTATGGAATCAAACTAATCAAGAGTTCTAGACTTTGACAGGTTCTTCTTATTTGCTTTCATGTTACTATAGACAACTATGCCTAGGGTCTTGAAGTTCTATCACACCACATGTAGTCACTTACATGTATACTTACTTGACATATGTACTCTTTAGGTATTTACAACACCACTGGTCACTATATGATAAAAGCGTGAAAATTAATCGTAAGAAATTTATATTAGTTCAAGTTTGCTCTGTGTGGATTTATTGTTCTGTTTCAGTGATGTTCTGTGACTAAATCTGAAGGGAAAAGATATCACCTATGGGGTCAAAGCCTGCTCCCCAATGGTATCTGCTGACACTTTTGCAAGAGACATATATACCCCTCGGGTCCCAGCAAGTTTTCACCAAGGTGGTAGGACCCAGCGATCCATTTCGGCCCTTTGCATACCTTGTTTATTCGTGTAGCCTGCCTTCCAGATAATCAATATGCACTTGCTTAGCATTTTATCCATTGGGTTATTATGGAATTAAACTAATCAAGAGTTCTAGACTTTGACAGGTTCTTCTTATTTGCTTTCATGTTACTATAGACAACTATGCCTAGGGTCTTGAAGTTCTATCACACCACATGTAGTCACTTACATGTATGCTTACTTGACATATGTAACGCCTTAGGTATTTACAACACCACTGGTCACTATATGATAAAAGTGTGAAAATTAATCGTAAGAAATTTATATTAGTTCAAGTTTGCTCTGTGTATATTTATTGTTCTGTTTCAGTGATGTTCTGTGACTAAATCTGAAGGGAAAAGATATCACCTATGGGGTCAAAGCCTGCTCCCCAATGGTTTCTGCTGACACTTTTGCAAGAGGCATATATACCCCTCGGGTCCCAGCAAGTTTTCACCAAGGTGGTGGGACCCAGCGATCCATTTCGGTCCTTTGCATACCTTGTTTATTCGTGTAGCCTGCCTTCCAGATAATCAATATGCACTTGCTTAGCATTTTATCCTTTGGGTTATTATGGAATCAAACTAATCAAGAGTTCTAGACTTTGACAGGTTCTTCTTATTTGCTTTCATGTTACTATAGACAACTATGCCTAGGGTCTTGAAGTTCTATCACACCACATGTAGTCACTTACATGTATACTTACTTGACATATGTACTCTTTAGGTATTTACAACACCACTGGTCACTATATGATAAAAGCGTGAAAATTAATCGTAAGAAATTTATATTAGTTCAAGTTTGCTCTGTGTGGATTTATTGTTCTGTTTCAGTGATGTTCTGTGACTAAATCTGAAGGGAAAAGATATCACCTTTGGGGTCAAAGCCTGCTCCCCAATGGTTTCTGCTGACACTTTTGCAAGAGGCATATATACCCCTCGGGTCCCAGCAAGTTTTCACCAAGGTGGTAGGACCCAGCGATCCATTTCGGCCCTTTGCATACCTTGTTTATTCGTGTAGCCAGCCTTCCAGATAATCAATATGCACTTGCTTAGCATTTTATCCATTGGGTTATTATGGAATCAAACTAATCAAGAGTTCTAGACTTTGACAGGTTCTTCTTATTTGCTTTCATGTTACTATAGACAACTATGCCTAGGGTCTTGAAGTTCTATCACACCACATGTAGTCACTTACATGTATGCTTACTTGACATATGTACTCTTTAGGTATTTACAACACCACTGGTCACTATATGATAAAAGTGTGAAAATTAATCGTAAGAAATTTATATTAGTTCAAGTTTGCTCTGTGTGGATTTATTGTTTATTGTTCTGTTTCAGTGATGTTCTTTGACATTTTGAATTTTCTGAAGGGAAAATATATCACCTACGGGGTCAAAGCCAGTTCCCCAATGGTATCAGCTGCAGCTTTTGAAAGAGACATATATACCCCTCGGGTCCCAGCAAGTTTTCACCAAGGTGGTAGGACCCAGCGATCCATTTCTCCCCTTTGCATACCTTGTTTATTCGTGTAGCCTTCCCTACAGATAATCAATATGCACTTGCTTAGCATTTCTTCCATTGGGTTATTATGAAATCAAACTAATCAAGAGTTCTAGACTTTGACAGGTTTTTCTTATTTGCTTTCATGTTACTATAGACAACTATGCCTAGGGTCTTGAAGTTCTATCACACCACATGTAGTCACTTACATGTATGCTTACTTGACATATGTAACGCCTTAGGTATTTACAACACCACTGGTCACTATATGATAAAAGTGTGAAAATTAATCGTAAGAAATTTATATTAGTTCAAGTTTGCTCTGAGTAGATTTATTATTCTGTTTCAGTGATGTTGTGTGACTAAATCTGAAGGGAAAAGATATCACCTATGGGGTCAAAGCCTGCTCCCCAATGGTTTCTGCTGAGACTTTTGCAAGAGGCATATATACCCCTCGGGTCCCAGCAAGTTTTCACCAAGGTGGTAGGACCCAGCGATCCATTTCGGCCCTTTGCATACCTTGTTTATTCGTGTAGCCTGCCTTCCAGATAATCAATATGCACTTGCTTAGCATTTTATCCATTGGGTTATTATGGAATCAAACTAATCAAGAGTTCTAGACTTTGACAGGTTCTTCTTATTTGCTTTCATGTTACTATAGACAACTATGCCTAGGGTCTTGAAGTTCTATCACACCACATGTAGTCACTTACATGTATACTTACTTGACATATGTACTCTTTAGGTATTTACAACACCACTGGTCACTATATGATAAAAGCGTGAAAATTAATCGTAAGAAATTTATATTAGTTCAAGTTTGCTCTGTGTGGATTTATTGTTCTGTTTCAGTGTTGTTCTGTGACTAAATCTGAAGGGAAAAGATATCACCTATGGGGTCAAAGCCTGCTCCCCAATGGTATCTGCTGACACTTTTGCAAGAGACATATATACCCCTCGGGTCCCAGCAAGTTTTCACCAAGGTGGTAGGACCCAGCGATCCATTTCGGCCCTTTGCATACCTTGTATATTCGTGTAGCCTGCCTTCCAGATAATCAATATGCACTTGCTTAGCATTTTATCCATTGGGTTATTATGGAATCAAACTAATCAAGAGTTCTAGACTTTGACAGGTTCTTCTTATTTGCTTTCATATTACTATAGACAACTATGCCTAGGGTCTTGAAGTTCTATCACACCACATGTAGTCACTTACATGTATGCTTACTTGACATATGTAACTCCTTAGGTATTTACAACACCACTGGTCACTATATGATAAAAGTGTGAAAATTAATCGTAAGAAATTTATATTAGTTCAAGTTTGCTCTGTGTAGATTTATTGTTCTGTTTCAGTGATGTTCTCTGACTAAATCTGAAGGGAAAAGATATCACCTATGGGGTCAAAGCCTGCTCCCCAATGGTTTCTGCTGACACTTTTGCAAGAGGCATATATACCCCTCGGGTCCCAGCAAGTTTTCACCAAGGTGGTAGGACCCAGCGATCCATTTCGGCCCTTTGCATACCTTGTTTATTCGTGTAGCCTGCCTTCCAGATAATCAATATGCACTTGCTTAGCATTTTATCCATTGGGTTATTATGGAATCAAACTAATCAAGAGTTCTAGACTTTGACAGGTTCTTCTTATTTGCTTTCATGTTACTATAGACAACTATGCCTAGGGTCTTGAAGTTCTATCACACCACATGTAGTCACTTACATGTATACTTACTTGACATATGTACTCTTTAGGTATTTACAACACCACTGGTCACTATATGATAAAAGCGTGAAAATTAATCGTAAGAAATTTATATTAGTTCAAGTTTGCTCTGTGTGGATTTATTGTTCTGTTTCAGTGATGTTCTGTGACTAAATCTGAAGGGAAAAGATATCACCTATGGGGTCAAAGCCTGCTCCCCAATGGTATCTGCTGACACTTTTGCAAGAGGCATATATACCCCTCGGGTCCCAGCAAGTTTTCACCAAGGTGGTAGGACCCAGCGATCCATTTCGGCCCTTTGCATACCTTGTTTATTCGTGTAGCCTGCCTTCCAGATAATCAATATGCACTTGCTTAGCATTTTATCCATTGGGTTATTATGGAATCAAACTAATCAAGAGTTCTAGACTTTGACAGGTTCTTCTTATTTGCTTTCATGTTACTATAGACAACTATGCCTAGGGTCTTGAAGTTCTATCACACCACATGTTGTCACTTACATGTATGCTTACTTGACATATGTAACGCCTTAGGTATTTACAACACCACTGGTCACTATATGATAAAAGTGTGAAAATTAATCGTAAGAAATTTATATTAGTTCAAGTTTGCTCTGTGTAGATTTATTGTTCTGTTTCAGTGATGTTCTGTGACTAAATCTGAAGGGAAAAGATATCACCTTTGGGGTCAAAGCCTGCTCCCCAATGGTTTCTGCTGACACTTTTGCAAGAGGCATATATACCCCTCGGGTCCCAGCAAGTTTTCACCAAGGTGGTAGGACCCAGCGATCCATTTCGGCCCTTTGCATACCTTGTTTATTCGTGTAGCCTGCCTTCCAGATAATCAATATGCACTTGCTTAGCATTTTATCCATTGGGTTATTATGGAATCAAACTAATCAAGAGTTCTAGACTTTGACAGGTTCTTCTTATTTGCTTTCATGTTACTATGGACAACTATGCCTAGGGTCTTGAAGTTCTATCACACCACATGTAGTCACTTACATGTATACTTACTTGACATATGTACTCTTTAGGTATTTACAACACCACTGGTCACTATATGATAAAAGTGTGAAAATTAATCGTAAGAAATTTATATTAGTTCAAGTTTGCTCTGTGTGGATTTATTGTTTATTGTTCTGTTTCAGTTATGTTCTTTGACATTTTGAATTTTCTGAAGGGAAAATATATCACCTACGGGGTCAAAGCCAGTTCCCCAATGGTATCAGCTGCAGCTTTTGAAAGAGACATATATACCCCTCGGGTCCCAGCAAGTTTTCACCAAGGTGGTAGGACCCAGCGATCCATTTCTCCCCTTTGCATACCTTGTTTATTCGTGTAGCCTTCCCTACAGATAATCAATATGCACTTGCTTAGCATTTCTTCCATTGGGTTATTATGAAATCAGACTAATCAAGAGTTCTAGACTTTGACAGGTTTTTCTTATTTCCTTTCATGTTACTATAGACAACTATGCCTAGGGTCTTGAAGTTCTATCACACCACATGTAGTCACTTACATGTATGCTTACTTGGCATATGTAACTCTTAAGGTATTTACAACACCACTGGTCACTATATGATAAAAGCGTGAAAATTAATTGTAAGAAATTTATTTTAGTTCAAGTTTGCTCTGTGTGGATTTATTGTTCTGTTTCAGTGATGTTCTGTGACTAAATCTGAAGGGAAAAGATATCACCTATGGGGTCAAAGCCTGCTCCCCAATGGTATCTGCTGACACTTTTGCAAGAGGCATATATACCCCTCGGGTCCCAGCAAGTTTTCACCAAGGTGGTAGGACCCAGCGATCCATTTCGGCCCTTTGCATACCTTGTATATTCGTGTTGCCTGCCTTCCAGATAATCAATATGCACTTGCTTAGCATTTTATCCATTGGGTTATTATGGAATCAAACTAATCAAGAGTTCTAGACTTTGACAGGTTCTTCTTATTTGCTTTCATGTTACTATAGACAACTATGCCTAGGGTCTTGAAGTTCTATCACACCACATGTAGTCACTTACATGTATGCTTACTTGACATATGTAACGCCTTAGGTATTTACAACACCACTGGTCACTATATGATAAAAGTGTGAAAATTAATCGTAAGAAATTTATATTAGTTCAAGTTTGCTCTGAGTAGATTTATTATTCTGTTTCAGTGATGTTGTGTGACTAAATCTGAAGGGAAAAGATATCACCTATGGGGTCAAAGCCTGCTCCCCAATGGTTCCTGCTGAGACTTTTGCAAGAGGCATATATACCCCTCGGGTCCCAGCAAGTTTTCACCAAGGTGGTAGGACCCAGCGATCCATTTCGGCCCTTTGCATACCTTGTTTATTCGTGTAGCCTGCCTTCCAGATAATCAATATGCACTTGCTTAGCATTTTATCCATTGGGTTATTATGGAATCAAACTAATCAAGAGTTCTAGACTTTGACAGGTTCTTCTTATTTGCTTTCATGTTACTATAGACAACTATGCCTAGGGTCTTGAAGTTCTATCACACCACATGTAGTCACTTACATGTATACTTACTTGACATATGTACTCTTTAGGTATTTACAACACCACTGGTCACTATATGATAAAAGCGTGAAAATTAATCGTAAGAAATTTATATTAGTTCAAGTTTGCTCTGTGTGGATTTATTGTTCTGTTTCAGTGATGTTCTGTGACTAAATCTGAAGGGAAAAGATATCACCTATGGGGTCAAAGCCTGCTCCCCAATGGTATCTGCTGACACTTTTGCAAGAGACATATATACCCCTCGGGTCCCAGCAAGTTTTCACCAAGGTGGTAGGACCCAGCGATCCATTTCGGCCCTTTGCATACCTTGTTTATTCGTGTAGCCTGCCTTCCAGATAATCAATATGCACTTGCTTAGCATTTTATCCATTGGGTTATTATGGAATTAAACTAATCAAGAGTTCAAGACTTTGACAGGTTCTTCTTATTTGCTTTCATGTTACTATAGACAACTATGCCTAGGGTCTTGAAGTTCTATCACACCACATGTAGTCACTTACATGTATGCTTACTTGACATATGTAACGCCTTAGGTATTTACAACACCACTGGTCACTATATGATAAAAGTGTGAAAATTAATCGTAAGAAATTTATATTAGTTCAAGTTTGCTCTGTGTATATTTATTGTTCTGTTTCAGTGATGTTCTGTGACTAAATCTGAAGGGAAAAGATATCACCTATGGGGTCAAAGCCTGCTCCCCAATGGTTTCTGCTGACCCTTTTGCAAGAGGCATATATAACCCTCGGGTCCCAGCAAGTTTTCACCAAGGTGGTAGGACCCAGCGATCCATTTCGGTCCTTTGCATACCTTGTTTATTCGTGTAGCCTGCCTTCCAGATAATCAATATGCACTTGCTTAGCATTTTATCCATTGGGTTATTATGGAATCAAACTAATCAAGAGTTCTAGACTTTGACAGGTTCTTCTTATTTGCTTTCATGTTACTATAGACAACTATGCCTAGGGTCTTGAAGTTCTATCACACCACATGTAGTCACTTACATGTATGCTTACTTGACATATGTAACGCCTTAGGTATTTACAACACCACTGGTCACTATATGATAAAAGTGTGAAAATTAATCGTAAGAAATTTATATTAGTTCAAGTTTGCTCTGTGTAGATTTATTGTTCTGTTTCAGTGATGTTCTGTGATTAAATCTGAAGGGAAAAGATATCACCTATGGGGTCAAAGCCTGCTCCCCAATGGTTTCTGCTGAAGCTTTTGCAAGAGGCATATATACCCCTCGGGTCCCAGCAAGTTTTCACCAAGGTGGTAGGGCCCAGCGATCCATTTCGGCCCTTTGCATACCTTTTTTTTTTTCGTGTAGCCTGCCTTCCAGATAATCAATATGCACTTGCTTAGCATTTTATCCATTGGGTTATTATGGAATCAAACTAATCAAGAGTTCTAGACTTTGACAGGTTCTTTTTATTTGCTTTCATGTTACTATAGACAACTATGCCTATGGTCTTGAAGTTCTATCACACCACATGTAGTCACTTACATGTATGCTTACTTGGCATATGTAACTCTTAAGGTATTTACAACACCACTGGTCACTATATGATAAAAGCGTGAAAATTAATCGTAAGAAATTTATTTTAGTTCAAGTTTGCTCTGTGTGGATGTATTGTTCTGTTCCAGTGATGTTCTTTGACTAAATCTGAAGGGAAAAGATATCACCTACGGGGTCAAAGCCTGTTCCCCAATGGTATCTGCTGAAGCTTTTGCAAGAGGCATATATACCCCTCGGGTCCCAGCAAGTTTTCACCAAGGTGGTAGGACCCAGCGATCCATTTCGGCCCTTTGCATACCTTGTTTATTCGTGTAGCCTGCCTTCCAGATAATCAATATGCACTTGCTTAGCATTTTATCCATTGGGTTATTATGGAATCAAACTAATCAAGAGTTCTAGACTTTGACAGGTTCTTCTTATTTGCTTTCATGTTACTATAGACAACTATGCCTAGGGTCTTGAAGTTCTATCACACCACATGTAGTCACTTACATGTATGCTTACTTGACATATGTAACTCCTTAGGTATTTACAACACCACTGGTCACTATATGATAAAAGTGTGAAAATTAATCGTAAGAAATTCATATTAGTTCAAGTTTGCTCTGTGTAGATTTATTGTTCTGTTTCAGTGATGTTCTCTGATTAAATCTGAAGGGAAAAGATATCACCTATGGGGTCAAAGCCTGCTCCCCAATGGTTTCTGCTGACACTTTTGCAAGAGGCATATATACCCCTCGGGTCCCAGCAAGTTTTCACCAAGGTGGTAGGACCCAGCGATCCATTTCGGCCCTTTGCATACCTTGTTTATTCGTGTAGCCTGCCTTCCAGATAATCAATATGCACTTGCTTAGCATTTTATCCATTGGGTTATTATGGAATCAAACTAATCAAGAGTTCTAGACTTTGACAGGTTCTTCTTATTTGCTTTCATGTTACTATAGACAACTATGCCTAGGGTCTTGAAGTTCTATCACACCACATGTAGTCACTTACATGTATACTTACTTGACATATGTACTCTTTAGGTATTTACAACACCACTAGTCACTATATGATAAAAGCGTGAAAATTAATCGTAAGAAATTTATATTAGTTCAAGTTTGCTCTGTGTGGATTTATTGTTCTGTTTCAGTGATGTTCTGTGACTAAATCTGAAGGGAAAAGATATCACCTATGGGGTCAAAGCCTGCTCCCCAATGGTATCTGCTGACACTTTTGCAAGAGACATATATACCCCTCGGGTCCCAGCAAGTTTTCACCAAGGTGGTAGGACCCAGCGATCCATTTCGGCCCTTTGCATACCTTGTTTATTCGTGTAGCCTGCCTTCCAGATAATCAATATGCACTTGCTTAGCATTTTATCCATTGGGTTATTATGGAATCAAACTAATCAAGAGTTCTAGACTTTGACAGGTTCTTCTTATTTGCTTTCATGTTACTATAGACAACTATGCCTAGGGTCTTGAAGTTCTATCACACCACATGTAGTCACTTACATGTATGCTTACTTGACATATGTAACGCCTTAGGTATTTACAACACCACTGGTCACTATATGATAAAAGTGTGAAAATTAATCGTAAGAAATTTATATTAGTTCAAGTTTGCTCTGTGTATATTTATTGTTCTGTTTCAGTGATGTTCTGTGACTAAATCTGAAGGGAAAAGATATCACCTATGGGGTCAAAGCCTGCTCCCCAATGGTTTCTGCTGACACTTTTGCAAGAGGCATATATACCCCTCGGGTCCCAGCAAGTTTTCACCAAGGTGGTAGGACCCAGCGATCCATTTCGGCCCTTTGCATACCTTGTTTATTCGTGTAGCCTGCCTTCCAGATAATCAATATGCACTTGCTTAGCATTTTATCCATTGGGTTATTATGGAATCAAACTAATCAAGAGTTCTAGACTTTGACAGGTTCTTCTTATTTGCTTTCATGTTACTATGGACAACTATGCCTAGGGTCTTGAAGTTCTATCACACCACATGTAGTCACTTACATGTATACTTACTTGACATATGTACTCTTTAGGTATTTACAACACCACTGGTCACTATATGATAAAAGTGTGAAAATTAATCGTAAGAAATTTATATTAGTTCAAGTTTGCTCTGTGTGGATTTATTGTTTATTGTTCTGTTTCAGTTATGTTCTTTGACATTTTGAATTTTCTGAAGGGAAAATATATCACCTACGGGGTCAAAGCCAGTTCCCCAATGGTATCAGCTGCAGCTTTTGAAAGAGACATATATACCCCTCGGGTCCCAGCAAGTTTTCACCAAGGTGGTAGGACCCAGCGATCCATTTCTCCCCTTTGCATACCTTGTTTATTCGTGTAGCCTTCCCTACAGATAATCAATATGCACTTGCTTAGCATTTCTTCCATTGGGTTATTATGAAATCAGACTAATCAAGAGTTCTAGACTTTGACAGGTTTTTCTTATTTCCTTTCATGTTACTATAGACAACTATGCCTAGGGTCTTGAAGTTCTATCACACCACATGTAGTCACTTACATGTATGCTTACTTGGCATATGTAACTCTTAAGGTATTTACAACACCACTGGTCACTATATGATAAAAGCGTGAAAATTAATTGTAAGAAATTTATTTTAGTTCAAGTTTGCTCTGTGTGGATTTATTGTTCTGTTTCAGTGATGTTCTGTGACTAAATCTGAAGGGAAAAGATATCACCTATGGGGTCAAAGCCTGCTCCCCAATGGTATCTGCTGACACTTTTGCAAGAGGCATATATACCCCTCGGGTCCCAGCAAGTTTTCACCAAGGTGGTAGGACCCAGCGATCCATTTCGGCCCTTTGCATACCTTGTATATTCGTGTAGCCTGCCTTCCAGATAATCAATATGCACTTGCTTAGCATTTTATCCATTGGGTTATTATGGAATCAAACTAATCAAGAGTTCTAGACTTTGACAGGTTCTTCTTATTTGCTTTCATGTTACTATAGACAACTATGCCTAGGGTCTTGAAGTTCTATCACACCACATGTAGTCACTTACATGTATGCTTACTTGACATATGTAACGCCTTAGGTATTTACAACACCACTGGTCACTATATGATAAAAGTGTGAAAATTAATCGTAAGAAATTTATATTAGTTCAAGTTTGCTCTGAGTAGATTTATTATTCTGTTTCAGTGATGTTGTGTGACTAAATCTGAAGGGAAAAGATATCACCTATGGGGTCAAAGCCTGCTCCCCAATGGTTCCTGCTGAGACTTTTGCAAGAGGCATATATACCCCTCGGGTCCCAGCAAGTTTTCACCAAGGTGGTAGGACCCAGCGATCCATTTCGGCCCTTTGCATACCTTGTTTATTCGTGTAGCCTGCCTTCCAGATAATCAATATGCACTTGCTTAGCATTTTATCCATTGGGTTATTATGGAATCAAACTAATCAAGAGTTCTAGACTTTGACAGGTTCTTCTTATTTGCTTTCATGTTACTATAGACAACTATGCCTAGGGTCTTGAAGTTCTATCACACCACATGTAGTCACTTACATGTATACTTACTTGACATATGTACTCTTTAGGTATTTACAACACCACTGGTCACTATATGATAAAAGCGTGAAAATTAATCGTAAGAAATTTATATTAGTTCAAGTTTGCTCTGTGTGGATTTATTGTTCTGTTTCAGTGATGTTCTGTGACTAAATCTGAAGGGAAAAGATATCACCTATGGGGTCAAAGCCTGCTCCCCAATGGTATCTGCTGACACTTTTGCAAGAGACATATATACCCCTCGGGTCCCAGCAAGTTTTCACCAAGGTGGTAGGACCCAGCGATCCATTTCGGCCCTTTGCATACCTTGTTTATTCGTGTAGCCTGCCTTCCAGATAATCAATATGCACTTGCTTAGCATTTTATCCATTGGGTTATTATGGAATTAAACTAATCAAGAGTTCAAGACTTTGACAGGTTCTTCTTATTTGCTTTCATGTTACTATAGACAACTATGCCTAGGGTCTTGAAGTTCTATCACACCACATGTAGTCACTTACATGTATGCTTACTTGACATATGTAACGCCTTAGGTATTTACAACACCACTGGTCACTATATGATAAAAGTGTGAAAATTAATCGTAAGAAATTTATATTAGTTCAAGTTTGCTCTGTGTATATTTATTGTTCTGTTTCAGTGATGTTCTGTGGCTAAATCTGAAGGGAAAATATATCACCTATGGGGTCAAAGCCTGCTCCCCAATGGTTTCTGCTGACCCTTTTGCAAGAGGCATATATAACCCTCGGGTCCCAGCAAGTTTTCACCAAGGTGGTAGGACCCAGCGATCCATTTCGGTCCTTTGCATACCTTGTTTATTCGTGTAGCCTGCCTTCCAGATAATCAATATGCACTTGCTTAGCATTTTATCCATTGGGTTATTATGGAATCAAACTAATCAAGAGTTCTAGACTTTGACAGGTTCTTCTTATTTGCTTTCATGTTACTATAGACAACTATGCCTAGGGTCTTGAAGTTCTATCACACCACATGTAGTCACTTACATGTATACTTACTTGACATATGTACTCTTTAGGTATTTACAACACCACTAGTCACTATATGATAAAAGCGTGAAAATTAATCGTAAGAAATTTATATTAGTTCAAGTTTGCTCTGTGTAGATTTATTGTTCTGTTTCAGTGATGTTCTGTGACTAAATCTGAAGGGAAAAGATATCACCTTTGGGGTCAAAGCCTGCTCCCCAATGGTTTCTGCTGACACTTTTGCAAGAGGCATATATACCCCTCGGGTCCCAGCAAGTTTTCACCAAGGTGGTAGGACCCAGCGATCCATTTCGGCCCTTTGCATACCTTGTTTATTCGTGTAGCCTGCCTTCCAGATAATCAATATGCACTTGCTTAGCATTTTATCCATTGGGTTATTATGGAATCAAACTAATCAAGAGTTCTAGACTTTGACAGGTTCTTCTTATTTGCTTTCATGTTACTATGGACAACTATGCCTAGGGTCTTGAAGTTCTATCACACCACATGTAGTCACTTACATGTATACTTACTTGACATATGTACTCTTTAGGTATTTACAACACCACTGGTCACTATATGATAAAAGTGTGAAAATTAATCGTAAGAAATTTATATTAGTTCAAGTTTGCTCTGTGTGGATTTATTGTTTATTGTTCTGTTTCAGTTATGTTCTTTGACATTTTGAATTTTCTGAAGGGAAAATATATCACCTACGGGGTCAAAGCCAGTTCCCCAATGGTATCAGCTGCAGCTTTTGAAAGAGACATATATACCCCTCGGGTCCCAGCAAGTTTTCACCAAGGTGGTAGGACCCAGCGATCCATTTCGGCCCTTTGCATACCTTGTTTATTCGTGTAGCCTTCCCTACAGATAATCAATATGCACTTGCTTAGCATTTCTTCCATTGGGTTATTATGAAATCAAACTAATCAAGAGTTCTAGACTTTGACAGGTTTTTCTTATTTCCTTTCATGTTACTATAGACAACTATGCCTAGGGTCTTGAAGTTCTATCACACCACATGTAGTCACTTACATGTATGCTTACTTGGCATATGTAACTCTTAAGGTATTTACAACACCACTGGTCACTATATGATAAAAGCGTGAAAATTAATTGTAAGAAATTTATTTTAGTTCAAGTTTGCTCTGTGTGGATTTATTGTTCTGTTTCAGTGATGTTCTGTGACTAAATCTGAAGGGAAAAGATATCACCTATGGGGTCAAAGCCTGCTCCCCAATGGTATCTGCTGACACTTTTGCAAGAGGCATATATACCCCTCGGGTCCCAGCAAGTTTTCACCAAGGTGGTAGGACCCAGCGATCCATTTCGGCCCTTTGCATACCTTGTATATTCGTGTTGCCTGCCTTCCAGATAATCAATATGCACTTGCTTAGCATTTTATCCATTGGGTTATTATGGAATCAAACTAATCAAGAGTTCTAGACTTTGACAGGTTCTTCTTATTTGCTTTCATGTTACTATAGACAACTATGCCTAGGGTCTTGAAGTTCTATCACACCACATGTAGTCACTTACATGTATGCTTACTTGACATATGTAACGCCTTAGGTATTTACAACACCACTGGTCACTATATGATAAAAGTGTGAAAATTAATCGTAAGAAATTTATATTAGTTCAAGTTTGCTCTGAGTAGATTTATTATTCTGTTTCAGTGATGTTGTGTGACTAAATCTGAAGGGAAAAGATATCACCTATGGGGTCAAAGCCTGCTCCCCAATGGTTTCTGCTGAGACTTTTGCAAGAGGCATATATACCCCTCGGGTCCCAGCAAGTTTTCACCAAGGTGGTAGGACCCAGCGATCCATTTCGGCCCTTTGCATACCTTGTTTATTCGTGTAGCCTGCCTTCCAGATAATCAATATGCACTTGCTTAGCATTTTATCCATTGGGTTATTATGGAATCAAACTAATCAAGAGTTCTAGACTTTGACAGGTTCTTCTTATTTGCTTTCATGTTACTATAGACAACTATGCCTAGGGTCTTGAAGTTCTATCACACCACATGTAGTCACTTACATGTATACTTACTTGACATATGTACTCTTTAGGTATTTACAACACCACTGGTCACTATATGATAAAAGCGTGAAAATTAATCGTAAGAAATTTATAGTAGTTCAAGTTTGCTCTGTGTGGATTTATTGTTCTGTTTCAGTGATGTTCTGTGACTAAATCTGAAGGGAAAAGATATCACCTATGGGGTCAAAGCCTGCTCCCCAATGGTATCTGCTGACACTTTTGCAAGAGACATATATACCCCTCGGGTCCCAGCAAGTTTTCACCAAGGTGGTAGGACCCAGCGATCCATTTCGGCCCTTTGCATACCTTGTTTATTCGTGTAGCCTGCCTTCCAGATAATCAATATGCACTTGCTTAGCATTTTATCCATTGGGTTATTATGGAATTAAACTAATCAAGAGTTCTAGACTTTGACAGGTTCTTCTTATTTGCTTTCATGTTACTATAGACAACTATGCCTAGGGTCTTGAAGTTCTATCACACCACATGTAGTCACTTACATGTATGCTTACTTGACATATGTAACGCCTTAGGTATTTACAACACCACTGGTCACTATATGATAAAAGTGTGAAAATTAATCGTAAGAAATTTATATTAGTTCAAGTTTGCTCTGTGTATATTTATTGTTCTGTTTCAGTGATGTTCTGTGACTAAATCTGAAGGGAAAAGATATCACCTATGGGGTCAAAGCCTGCTCCCCAATGGTTTCTGCTGACCCTTTTGCAAGAGGCATATATAACCCTCGGGTCCCAGCAAGTTTTCACCAAGGTGGTAGGACCCAGCGATCCATTTCGGTCCTTTGCATACCTTGTTTATTCGTGTAACCTGCCTTCCAGATAATCAATATGCACTTGCTTAGCATTTTATCCATTGGGTTATTATGGAATCAAACTAATCAAGAGTTCTAGACTTTGACAGGTTCTTCTTATTTGCTTTCATGTTACTATAGACAACTATGCCAAGGGTCTTGAAGTTCTATCACACCACATGTAGTCACTTACATGTATGCTTACTTGACATATGTAACGCCTTAGGTATTTACAACACCACTGGTCACTATATGATAAAAGTGTGAAAATTAATCGTAAGAAATTTATATTAGTTCAAGTTTGCTCTGTGTAGATTTATTGTTCTGTTTCAGTGATGTTCTGTGATTAAATCTGAAGGGAAAAGATATCACCTATGGGGTCAAAGCCTGCTCCCCAATGGTTTCTGCTGACACTTTTGCAAGAGGCATATATACCCCTCGGGTCCCAGCAAGTTTTCACCAAGGTGGTAGGACCCAGCGATCCATTTCGGCCCTTTGCATACCTTGTTTATTCGTGTAGCCTGCCTTCCAGATAATCAATATGCACTTGCTTAGCATTTTATCCATTGGGTTATTATGGAATCAAACTAATCAAGAGTTCTAGACTTTGACAGGTTCTTCTTATTTGCTTTCATGTTACTATAGACAACTATGCCTAGGGTCTTGAAGTTCTATCACACCACATGTAGTCACTTACATGTATACTTACTTGACATATGTACTCTTTAGGTATTTACAACACCACTAGTCACTATATGATAAAAGCGTGAAAATTAATCGTAAGAAATTTATATTAGTTCAAGTTTGCTCTGTGTGGATTTATTGTTCTGTTTCAGTGATGTTCTGTGACTAAATCTGAAGGGAAAAGATATCACCTATGGGGTCAAAGCCTGCTCCCCAATGGTATCTGCTGACACTTTTGCAAGAGACATATATACCCCTCGGGTCCCAGCAAGTTTTCACCAAGGTGGTAGGACCCAGCGATCCATTTCGGCCCTTTGCATACCTTGTTTATTCGTGTAGCCTGCCTTCCAGATAATCAATATGCACTTGCTTAGCATTTTATCCATTGGGTTATTATGGAATTAAACTAATCAAGAGTTCTAGACTTTGACAGGTTCTTCTTATTTGCTTTCATGTTACTATAGACAACTATGCCTAGGGTCTTGAAGTTCTATCACACCACATGTAGTCACTTACATGTATGCTTACTTGACATATGTAACGCCTTAGGTATTTACAACACCACTGGTCACTATATGATAAAAGTGTGAAAATTAATCGTAAGAAATTTATATTAGTTCAAGTTTGCTCTGTGTATATTTATTGTTCTGTTTCAGTGATGTTCTGTGACTAAATCTGAAGGGAAAAGATATCACCTATGGGGTCAAAGCCTGCTCCCCAATGGTTTCTGCTGACACTTTTGCAAGAGGCATATATACCCCTCGGGTCCCAGCAAGTTTTCACCAAGGTGGTAGGACCCAGCGATCCATTTCGGTCCTTTGCATACCTTGTTTATTCGTGTAGCCTGCCTTCCAGATAATCAATATGCACTTGCTTAGCATTTTATCCATTGGGTTATTATGGAATCAAACTAATCAAGAGTTCTAGACTTTGACAGGTTCTTCTTATTTGCTTTCATGTTACTATAGACAACTATGCCTAGGGTCTTGAAGTTCTATCACACCACATGTAGTCACTTACATGTATGCTTACTTGACATATGTAACGCCTTAGGTATTTACAACACCACTGGTCACTATATGATAAAAGTGTGAAAATTAATCGTAAGAAATTTATATTAGTTCAAGTTTGCTCTGTGTAGATTTATTGTTCTGTTTCAGTGATGTTCTGTGATTAAATCTGAAGGGAAAAGATATCACCTATGGGGTCAAAGCCTGCTCCCCAATGGTTTCTGCTGAAGCTTTTGCAAGAGGCATATATACCCCTCGGGTCCCAGCAAGTTTTCACCAAGGTGGTAGGACCCAGCGATCCATTTCGGCCCTTTGCATACCTTGTTTATTCGTGTAGCCTGCCTTCCAGATAATCAATATGCACTTGCTTAGCATTTTATCCATTGGGTTATTATGGAATCAAACTAATCAAGAGTTCTAGACTTTGACAGGTTCTTCTTATTTGCTTTCATGTTACTATAGACAACTATGCCTAGGGTCTTGAAGTTCTATCACACCACATGTTGTCACTTACATGTATGCTTACTTGACATATGTAACGCCTTAGGTATTTACAACACCACTGGTCACTATATGATAAAAGTGTGAAAATTAATCGTAAGAAATTTATATTAGTTCAAGTTTGCTCTGTGTAGATTTATTGTTCTGTTTCAGTGATGTTCTGTGACTAAATCTGAAGGGAAAAGATATCACCTTTGGGGTCAAAGCCTGCTCCCCAATGGTTTCTGCTGACACTTTTGCAAGAGGCATATATACCCCTCGGGTCCCAGCAAGTTTTCACCAAGGTGGTAGGACCCAGCGATCCATTTCGGCCCTTTGCATACCTTGTTTATTCGTGTAGCCTGCCTTCCAGATAATCAATATGCACTTGCTTAGCATTTTATCCATTGGGTTATTATGGAATCAAACTAATCAAGAGTTCTAGACTTTGACAGGTTCTTCTTATTTGCTTTCATGTTACTATGGACAACTATGCCTAGGGTCTTGAAGTTCTATCACACCACATGTAGTCACTTACATGTATAATTACTTGACATATGTACTCTTTAGGTATTTACAACACCACTGGTCACTATATGATAAAAGTGTGAAAATTAATCGTAAGAAATTTATATTAGTTCAAGTTTGCTCTGTGTGGATTTATTGTTTATTGTTCTGTTTCAGTTATGTTCTTTGACATTTTGAATTTTCTGAAGGGAAAATATATCACCTACGGGGTCAAAGCCAGTTCCCCAATGGTATCAGCTGCAGCTTTTGAAAGAGACATATATACCCCTCGGGTCCCAGCAAGTTTTCACCAAGGTGGTAGGACCCAGCGATCCATTTCTCCCCTTTGCATACCTTGTTTATTCGTGTAGCCTTCCCTACAGATAATCAATATGCACTTGCTTAGCATTTCTTCCATTGGGTTATTATGAAATCAAACTAATCAAGAGTTCTAGACTTTGACAGGTTTTTCTTATTTGCTTTCATGTTACTATAGACAACTATGCCTAGGGTCTTGAAGTTCTATCACACCACATGTTGTCACTTACATGTATGCTTACTTGACATATGTAACGCCTTAGGTATTTACAACACCACTGGTCACTATATGATAAAAGTGTGAAAATTAATCGTAAGAAATTTATATTAGTTCAAGTTTGCTCTGTGTAGATTTATTGTTCTGTTTCAGTGATGTTCTGTGACTAAATCTGAAGGGAAAAGATATCACCTTTGGGGTCAAAGCCTGCTCCCCAATGGTTTCTGCTGACACTTTTGCAAGAGGCATATATACCCCTCGGGTCCCAGCAAGTTTTCACCAAGGTGGTAGGACCCAGCGATCCATTTCGGCCCTTTGCATACCTTGTTTATTTGTGTAGCCTGCCTTCCAGATAATCAATATGCACTTGCTTAGCATTTTATCCATTGGGTTATTATGGAATCAAACTAATCAAGAGTTCTAGACTTTGACAGGTTCTTCTTATTTGCTTTCATGTTACTATAGACAACTATGCCTAGGGTCTTGAAGTTCTATCACACCACATGTAGTCACTTACATGTATGCTTACTTGACATATGTAACTCCTTAGGTATTTACAACACCACTGGTCACTATATGATAAAAGTGTGAAAATTAATCGTAAGAAATTTATATTAGTTCAAGTTTGCTCTGTGTAGATTTATTGTTCTGTTTCAGTGATGTTCTCTGACTAAATCTGAAGGGAAAAGATATCACCCATGGGGTCAAAGCCTGCTCCCCAATGGTTTCTGCTGACACTTTTGCAAGAGGCATATATACCCCTCGGGTCCCAGCAAGTTTTCACCAAGGTGGTAGGACCCAGCGATCCATTTCGGCCCTTTGCATACCTTGTTTATTCGTGTAGCCTGCCTTCCAGATAATCAATATGCACTTGCTTAGCATTTTATCCATTGGGTTATTATGGAATCAAACTAATCAAGAGTTCTAGACTTTGACAGGTTCTTCTTATTTGCTTTCATGTTACTATAGACAACTATGCCTAGGGTCTTGAAGTTCTATCACACCACATGTAGTCACTTACATGTATGCTTACTTGACATATGTAACGCCTTAGGTATTTACAACACCACTGGTCACTATATGATAAAAGTGTGAAAATTAATCGTAAGAAATTTATATTAGTTCAAGTTTGCTCTGTGTAGATTTATTGTTCTGTTTCAGTGATGTTCTGTGACTAAATCTGAAGGGAAAAGATATCACCTTTGGGGTCAAAGCCTGCTCCCCAATGGTTTTTGCTGACACTTTTGCAAGAGGCATATATACCCCTCGGGTCCCAGCAAGTTTTCACCAAGGTGGTAGGACCCAGCGATCCATTTCGGCCCTTTGCATACCTTGTTTATTCGTGTAGCCTGCCTTCCAGATAATCAATATGCACTTGCTTAGCATTTTATCCATTGGGTTATTATGGAATCAAACTAATCAAGAGTTCTAGACTTTGACAGGTTCTTCTTATTTGCTTTCATGTTACTATGGACAACTATGCCTAGGGTCTTGAAGTTCTATCACACCACATGTAGTCACTTACATGTATAATTACTTGACATATGTACTCTTTAGGTATTTACAACACCACTGGTCACTATATGATAAAAGTGTGAAAATTAATCGTAAGAAATTTATATTAGTTCAAGTTTGCTCTGTGTGGATTTATTGTTTATTGTTCTGTTTCAGTTATGTTCTTTGACATTTTGAATTTTCTGAAGGGAAAATATATCACCTACGGGGTCAAAGCCAGTTCCCCAATGGTATCAGCTGCAGCTTTTGAAAGAGACATATATACCCCTCGGGTCCCAGCAAGTTTTCACCAAGGTGGTAGGACCCAGCGATCCATTTCTCCCCTTTGCATACCTTGTTTATTCGTGTAGCCTTCCCTACAGATAATCAATATGCACTTGCTTAGCATTTCTTCCATTGGGTTATTATGAAATCAAACTAATCAAGAGTTCTAGACTTTGACAGGTTTTTCTTATTTGCTTTCATGTTACTATAGACAACTATGCCTAGGGTCTTGAAGTTCTATCACACCACATGTAGTCACTTACATGTATGCTTACTTGGCATATGTAACTCTTAAGGTATTTTCAACACCACTGGTCACTATATGATAAAAGCGTGAAAATTAATCGTAAGAAATTTATTTTAGTTCAAGTTTGCTCTGTGTGGATGTATTGTTCTGTTCCAGTGATGTTCTTTGACTAAATCTGAAGGGAAAAGATATCATCTACGGGGTCAAAGCCTGTTCCCCAATGGTATCTGCTGAAGCTTTTGCAAGAGGCATATATACCCCTCGGGTCCCAGCAAGTTTTCACCAAGGTGGTAGGACCCAGCGATCCATTTCGGCCCTTTGCATACCTTGTTTATTCGTGTAGCCTGCCTTCCAGATAATCAATATGCACTTGCTTAGCATTTTATCCATTGGGTTATTATGGAATCAAACTAATCAAGAGTTCTAGACTTTGACAGGTTCTTCTTATTTGCTTTCATGTTACTATAGACAACTATGCCTAGGGTCTTGAAGTTCTATCACACCACATGTAGTCACTTACATGTATGCTTACTTGACATATGTAACTCCTTAGGTATTTACAACACCACTGGTCACTATATGATAAAAGTGTGAAAATTAATCGTAAGAAATTTATATTAGTTCAAGTTTGCTCTGTGTAGATTTATTGTTCTGTTTCAGTGATGTTCTCTGATTAAATCTGAAGGGAAAAGATATCACCTATGGGGTCAAAGCCTGCTCCCCAATGGTTTCTGCTGACACTTTTGCAAGAGGCATATATACCCCTCGGGTCCCAGCAAGTTTTCACCAAGGTGGTAGTACCCAGCGATCCATTTCGGCCCTTTGCATACCTTGTTTATTCGTGTAGCCTGCCTTCCAGATAATCAATATGCACTTGCTTAGCATTTTATCCATTGGGTTATTATGGAATCAAACTAATCAAGAGTTCTAGACTTTGACAGGTTCTTCTTATTTGCTTTCATGTTACTATAGACAACTATGCCTAGGGTCTTGAAGTTCTATCACACCACATGTAGTCACTTACATGTATGCTTACTTGACATATGTAACTCCTTAGGTATTTACAACACCACTGGTCACTATATGATAAAAGTGTGAAAATTAATCGTAAGAAATTTATATTAGTTCAAGTTTGCTCTGTGTGGATTTATTGTTTATTGTTCTGTTTCAGTGATGTTCTTTGACATTTTGAATTTTCTTAAGGGAAAATATATCACCTACGGGGTCAAAGCCAGTTCCCCAATGGTATCAGCTGCAGCTTTTGCAAGAGACATATATACCCCTCGGGTCCCAGCAAGTTTTCACCAAGGTAGTAGGACCCAGCGATCCATTTCTCCCCTTTGCATACCTTGTTTATTCGTGTAGCCTTCCCTACAGATAATCAATATGCACTTGCTTAGCATTTCTTCTATTGGATTATTATGAAATCAAACTAATCAAGAGTTCTAGACTTTGACAGGTTTTTCTTATTTGCTTTCATGTTACTATAGACAACTATGCCTATGGTCTTGAAGTTCTATCACACCACATGTAGTCACTTACATGTATGCTTACTTGGCATATGTAACTCTTAAGGTATTTACAACACCACTGGTCACTATATGATAAAAGCGTGAAAATTAATCGTAAGAAATTTATTTTAGTTCAAGTTTGCTCTGTGTGGATGTATTGTTCTGTTCCAGTGATGTTCTTTGACTAAATCTGAAGGGAAAAGATATCACCTACGGGGTCAAAGCCTGTTCCCCAATGGTATCTGCTGAAGCTTTTGCAAGAGGCATATATACCCCTCGGGTCCCAGCAAGTTTTCACCAAGGTGGTAGGACCCAGCGATCCATTTCGGCCCTTTGCATACCTTGTTTATTCGTGTAGCCTGCCTTCCAGATAATCAATATGCACTTGCTTAGCATTTTATCCATTGGGTTATTATGGAATCAAACTAATCAAGAGTTCTACACTTTGACAGGTTCTTCTTATTTGCTTTCATGTTACTATAGACAACTATGCCTAGGGTCTTGAAGTTCTATCACACCACATGTAGTCACTTACATGTATACTTACTTACTCTTTAGGTATTTACAACACCACTGGTCACTATATGATAAAAGTGTGAAAATTAATCGTAAGAAATTTATATTAGTTCAAGTTTGCTCTGTGTGGATTTATTGTTTATTGTTCTGTTTCAGTGATGTTCTTTGACATTTTGAATTTTCTGAAAGGAAAATATATCACCTACGGGGTCAAAGCCAGTTCCCCAATGGTATCAGCTGCAGCTTTTGCAAGAGACATATATACCCCTCGGGTCCCAGCAAGTTTTCACCAAGGTGGTAGGACCCAGCGATCCATTTCGGCCCTTTGCATACCTTGTTTATTCGTGTAGCCTGCCTTCCAGATAATCAATATGCACTTGCTTAGCATTTTATCCATTGGGTTATTATGGAATTAAACTAATCAAGAGTTCTAGACTTTGACAGGTTCTTCTTATTTGCTTTCATGTTACTATAGACAACTATGCCTAGGGTCTTGAAGTTCTATCACACCACATGTAGTCACTTACATGTATGCTTACTTGACATATGTAACGCCTTAGGTATTTACAACACCACTGGTCACTATATGATAAAAGTGTGAAAATTAATCGTAAGAAATTTATATTAGTTCAAGTTTGCTCTGTGTGGATTTATTGTTTATTGTTCTGTTTCAGTGATGTTCTTTGACATTTTGAATTTTCTTAAGGGAAAATATATCACCTACGGGGTCAAAGCCAGTTCCCCAATGGTATCAGCTGCAGCTTTTGCAAGAGACATATATACCCCTCGGGTCCCAGCAAGTTTTCACCAAGGTAGTAGGACCCAGCGATCCATTTCTCCCCTTTGCATACCTTGTTTATTCGTGTAGCCTTCCCTACAGATAATCAATATGCACTTGCTTAGCATTTCTTCTATTGGGTTATTATGAAATCAAACTAATCAAGAGTTCTAGACTTTGACAGGTTTTTCTTATTTGCTTTCATGTTACTATAGACAACTATGCCTATGGTCTTGAAGTTCTATCACACCACATGTAGTCACTTACATGTATACTTACTTACTCTTTAGGTATTTACAACACCACTGGTCACTATATGATAAAAGCGTGAAAATTAATCGTAAGAAATTTATTTTAGTTCAAGTTTGCTCTGTGTGGATGCATTGTTCTGTTCCAGTGATGTTCTTTGACTAAATCTGAAGGGAAAAGATATCACCTACGGGGTCAAAGCCTGTTCCCCAATGGTATCTGCTGAAGCTTTTGCAAGAGGCATATATACCCCTCGGGTCCCAGCAAGTTTTCACCAAGGTGGTAGGACCCAGCGATCCATTTCGGCCCTTTGCATACCTTGTATATTCGTGTAGCCTGCCTTCCAGATAATCAATATGCACTTGCTTAGCATTTTATCCATTGGGTTATTATGGAATCAAACTAATCAAGAGTTCTAGACTTTGACAGGTTCTTCTTATTTGCTTTCATGTTACTATAGACAACTATGCCTAGGGTCTTGAAGTTCTATCACACCACATGTAGTCACTTACATGTATACTTACTTACTCTTTAGGTATTTACAACACCACTGGTCACTATATGATAAAAGTGTGAAAATGAATCGTAAGAAATTTATATTAGTTCAAGTTTGCTCTGTGTGGATTTATTGTTTATTGTTCTGTTTCAGTGATGTTCTTTGACATTTTGAATTTTCTTAAGGGAAAATATATCACCTACGGGGTCAAAGCCAGTTCCCCAATGGTATCAGCTGCAGCTTTTGCAAGAGACATATATACCCCTCGGGTCCCAGCAAGTTTTCACCAAGGTAGTAGGACCCAGCGATCCATTTCTCCCCTTTGCATACCTTGTTTATTCGTGTAGCCTTCCCTACAGATAATCAATATGCACTTGCTTGGCATTTCTTCTATTGGTTTATTATGAAATCAAACTAATCAAGAGTTCTAGACTTTGACAGGTTTTTCTTATTTGCTTTCATGTTACTATAGACAACTATGCCTATGGTCTTGAAGTTCTATCACACCACATGTAGTCACTTACATGTATGCTTACTTGGCATATGTAACTCTTAAGGTATTTACAACACCACTGGTCACTATATGATAAAAGCGTGAAAATTAATCGTAAGAAATTTATTTTAGTTCAAGTTTGCTCTGTGTGGATGTATTGTTCTGTTCCAGTGATGTTCTTTGACTAAATCTGAAGGGAAAAGATATCACCTACGGGGTCAAAGCCTGTTCCCCAATGGTATCTGCTGAAGCTTTTGCAAGAGGCATATATACCCCTCGGGTCCCAGCAAGTTTTCACCAAGGTGGTAGGACCCAGCGATCCATTTCGGCCCTTTGCATACCTTGTTTATTCGTGTAGCCTGCCTTCCAGATAATCAATATGCACTTGCTTAGCATTTTATCCATTGGGTTATTATGGAATCAAACTAATCAAGAGTTCTAGACTTTGACAGGTTCTTCTTATTTGCTTTCATGTTACTATAGACAACTATGCCTAGGGTCTTGAAGTTCTATCACACCACATGTTGTCACTTACATGTAAGCTTACTTGACATATGTAACGCCTTAGGTATTTACAACACCACTGGTCACTATATGATAAAAGTGTGAAAATTAATCGTAAGAAATTTATATTAGTTCAAGTTTGCTCTGTGTAGATTTATTGTTCTGTTTCAGTGATGTTCTGTGACTAAATCTGAAGGGAAAAGATATCACCTTTGGGGTCAAAGCCTGCTCCCCAATGGTTTCTGCTGACACTTTTGCAAGAGGCATATATACCCCTCGGGTCCCAGCAAGTTTTCACCAAGGTGGTAGGACCCAGCGATCCATTTCGGCCCTTTGCATACCTTGTTTATTCGTGTAGCCTGCCTTCCAGATAATCAATATGCACTTGCTTAGCATTTTATCCATTGGGTTATTATGGAATCAAACTAATCAAGAGTTCTAGACTTTGACAGGTTCTTCTTATTTGCTTTCATGTTACTATAGACAACTATGCCTAGGGTCTTGAAGTTCTATCACCCCACATGTAGTCACTTACATGTATACTTACTTGACATATGTACTCTTTAGGTATTTACAACACCACTGGTCACTATATGATAAAAGTGTGAAAATTAATCGTAAGAAATTTATATTAGTTCAAGTTTGCTCTGTGTGGATTTATTGTTTATTGTTCTGTTTCAGTGATGTTCTTTGACATTTTGAATTTTCTGAAGGGAAAATATATCACCTACGGGGTCAAAGCCAGTTCCCCAATGGTATCAGCTGCAGCTTTTGAAAGAGACATATATACCCCTCGGGTCCCAGCAAGTTTTCACCAAGGTGGTAGGACCCAGCGATCCATTTCTCCCCTTTGCATACCTTGTTTATTCGTGTAGCCTTCCCTACAGATAATCAATATGCACTTGCTTAGCATTTCTTCCATTGGGTTATTATGAAATCAAACTAATCAAGAGTTCTAGACTTTGACAGGTTTTTCTTATTTGCTTTCATGTTACTATAGACAACTATGCCTAGGGTCTTGAAGTTCTATCACACCACATGTAGTCACTTACATGTATGCTTACTTGACATATGTAACTCCTTAGGTATTTACAACACCACTGGTCACTATATGATAAAAGTGTGAAAATTAATCGTAAGAAATTTATATTAGTTCAAGTTTGCTCTGTGTAGATTTATTGTTCTGTTTCAGTGATGTTCTCTGACTAAATCTGAAGGGAAAAGATATCACCCATGGGGTCAAAGCCTGCTCCCCAATGGTTTCTGCTGACACTTTTGCAAGAGGCATATATACCCCTCGGGTCCCAGCAAGTTTTCACCAAGGTGGTAGGACCCAGCGATCCATTTCGGCCCTTTGCATACCTTGTTTATTCGTGTAGCCTGCCTTCCAGATAATCAATATGCACTTGCTTAGCATTTTATCCATTGGGTTATTATGGAATCAAACTAATCAAGAGTTCTAGACTTTGACAGGTTCTTCTTATTTGCTTTCATGTTACTATAGACAACTATGCCTAGGGTCTTGAAGTTCTATCACACCACATGTAGTCACTTACATGTATGCTTACTTGACATATGTAACGCCTTAGGTATTTACAACACCACTGGTCACTATATGATAAAAGTGTGAAAATTAATCGTAAGAAATTTATATTAGTTCAAGTTTGCTCTGTGTAGATTTATTGTTCTGTTTCAGTGATGTTCTGTGACTAAATCTGAAGGGAAAAGATATCACCTTTGGGGTCAAAGCCTGCTCCCCAATGGTTTTTGCTGACACTTTTGCAAGAGGCATATATACCCCTCGGGTCCCAGCAAGTTTTCACCAAGGTGGTAGGACCCAGCGATCCATTTCGGCCCTTTGCATACCTTGTTTATTCGTGTAGCCTGCCTTCCAGATAATCAATATGCACTTGCTTAGCATTTTATCCATTGGGTTATTATGGAATCAAACTAATCAAGAGTTCTAGACTTTGACAGGTTCTTCTTATTTGCTTTCATGTTACTATGGACAACTATGCCTAGGGTCTTGAAGTTCTATCACACCACATGTAGTCACTTACATGTATAATTACTTGACATATGTACTCTTTAGGTATTTACAACACCACTGGTCACTATATGATAAAAGTGTGAAAATTAATCGTAAGAAATTTATATTAGTTCAAGTTTGCTCTGTGTGGATTTATTGTTTATTGTTCTGTTTCAGTTATGTTCTTTGACATTTTGAATTTTCTGAAGGGAAAATATATCACCTACGGGGTCAAAGCCAGTTCCCCAATGGTATCAGCTGCAGCTTTTGAAAGAGACATATATACCCCTCGGGTCCCAGCAAGTTTTCACCAAGGTGGTAGGACCCAGCGATCCATTTCTCCCCTTTGCATACCTTGTTTATTCGTGTAGCCTTCCCTACAGATAATCAATATGCACTTGCTTAGCATTTCTTCCATTGGGTTATTATGAAATCAAACTAATCAAGAGTTCTAGACTTTGACAGGTTTTTCTTATTTGCTTTCATGTTACTATAGACAACTATGCCTAGGGTCTTGAAGTTCTATCACACCACATGTAGTCACTTACATGTATGCTTACTTGGCATATGTAACTCTTAAGGTATTTTCAACACCACTGGTCACTATATGATAAAAGCGTGAAAATTAATCGTAAGAAATTTATTTTAGTTCAAGTTTGCTCTGTGTGGATGTATTGTTCTGTTCCAGTGATGTTCTTTGACTAAATCTGAAGGGAAAAGATATCATCTACGGGGTCAAAGCCTGTTCCCCAATGGTATCTGCTGAAGCTTTTGCAAGAGGCATATATACCCCTCGGGTCCCAGCAAGTTTTCACCAAGGTGGTAGGACCCAGCGATCCATTTCGGCCCTTTGCATACCTTGTTTATTCGTGTAGCCTGCCTTCCAGATAATCAATATGCACTTGCTTAGCATTTTATCCATTGGGTTATTATGGAATCAAACTAATCAAGAGTTCTAGACTTTGACAGGTTCTTCTTATTTGCTTTCATGTTACTATAGACAACTATGCCTAGGGTCTTGAAGTTCTATCACACCACATGTAGTCACTTACATGTATGCTTACTTGACATATGTAACTCCTTAGGTATTTACAACACCACTGGTCACTATATGATAAAAGTGTGAAAATTAATCGTAAGAAATTTATATTAGTTCAAGTTTGCTCTGTGTAGATTTATTGTTCTGTTTCAGTGATGTTCTCTGATTAAATCTGAAGGGAAAAGATATCACCTATGGGGTCAAAGCCTGCTCCCCAATGGTTTCTGCTGACACTTTTGCAAGAGGCATATATACCCCTCGGGTCCCAGCAAGTTTTCACCAAGGTGGTAGTACCCAGCGATCCATTTCGGCCCTTTGCATACCTTGTTTATTCGTGTAGCCTGCCTTCCAGATAATCAATATGCACTTGCTTAGCATTTTATCCATTGGGTTATTATGGAATCAAACTAATCAAGAGTTCTAGACTTTGACAGGTTCTTCTTATTTGCTTTCATGTTACTATAGACAACTATGCCTAGGGTCTTGAAGTTCTATCACACCACATGTAGTCACTTACATGTATGCTTACTTGACATATGTAACTCCTTAGGTATTTACAACACCACTGGTCACTATATGATAAAAGTGTGAAAATTAATCGTAAGAAATTTATATTAGTTCAAGTTTGCTCTGTGTGGATTTATTGTTTATTGTTCTGTTTCAGTGATGTTCTTTGACATTTTGAATTTTCTTAAGGGAAAATATATCACCTACGGGGTCAAAGCCAGTTCCCCAATGGTATCAGCTGCAGCTTTTGCAAGAGACATATATACCCCTCGGGTCCCAGCAAGTTTTCACCAAGGTAGTAGGACCCAGCGATCCATTTCTCCCCTTTGCATACCTTGTTTATTCGTGTAGCCTTCCCTACAGATAATCAATATGCACTTGCTTAGCATTTCTTCTATTGGATTATTATGAAATCAAACTAATCAAGAGTTCTAGACTTTGACAGGTTTTTCTTATTTGCTTTCATGTTACTATAGACAACTATGCCTATGGTCTTGAAGTTCTATCACACCACATGTAGTCACTTACATGTATGCTTACTTGGCATATGTAACTCTTAAGGTATTTACAACACCACTGGTCACTATATGATAAAAGCGTGAAAATTAATCGTAAGAAATTTATTTTAGTTCAAGTTTGCTCTGTGTGGATGTATTGTTCTGTTCCAGTGATGTTCTTTGACTAAATCTGAAGGGAAAAGATATCACCTACGGGGTCAAAGCCTGTTCCCCAATGGTATCTGCTGAAGCTTTTGCAAGAGGCATATATACCCCTCGGGTCCCAGCAAGTTTTCACCAAGGTGGTAGGACCCAGCGATCCATTTCGGCCCTTTGCATACCTTGTATATTCGTGTAGCCTGCCTTCCAGATAATCAATATGCACTTGCTTAGCATTTTATCCATTGGGTTATTATGGAATCAAACTAATCAAGAGTTCTAGACTTTGACAGGTTCTTCTTATTTGCTTTCATGTTACTATAGACAACTATGCCTAGGGTCTTGAAGTTCTATCACACCACATGTAGTCACTTACATGTATGCTTACTTGACATATGTACTCTTTAGGTATTTACAACACCACTGGTCACTATATGATAAAAGTGTGAAAATTAATCGTAAGAAATTTATATTAGTTCAAGTTTGCTCTGTGTGGATTTATTGTTTATTGTTCTGTTTCAGTGATGTTCTTTGACATTTTGAATTTTCTTAAGGGAAAATATATCACCTACGGGGTCAAAGCCAGTTCCCCAATGGTATCAGCTGCAGCTTTTGCAAGAGACATATATACCCCTCGGGTCCCAGCAAGTTTTCACCAAGGTAGTAGGACCCAGCGATCCATTTCTCCCCTTTGCATACCTTGTTTATTCGTGTAGCCTTCCCTACAGATAATCAATATGCACTTGCTTGGCATTTCTTCTATTGGTTTATTATGAAATCAAACTAATCAAGAGTTCTAGACTTTGACAGGTTTTTCTTATTTGCTTTCATGTTACTATAGACAACTATGCCTATGGTCTTGAAGTTCTATCACACCACATGTAGTCACTTACATGTATGCTTACTTGGCATATGTAACTCTTAAGGTATTTACAACACCACTGGTCACTATATGATAAAAGCGTGAAAATTAATTGTAAGAAATTTATTTTAGTTCAAGTTTGCTCTGTGTGGATGTATTGTTCTGTTCCAGTGATGTTCTTTGACTAAATCTGAAGGGAAAAGATATCACCTACGGGGTCAAAGCCTGTTCCCCAATGGTATCTGCTGAAGCTTTTGCAAGAGGCATATATACCCCTCGGGTCCCAGCAAGTTTTCACCAAGGTGGTAGGACCCAGCGATCCATTTCGGCCCTTTGCATACCTTGTATATTCGTGTAGCCTGCCTTCCAGATAATCAATATGCACTTGCTTAGCATTTTATCCATTGGGTTATTATGGAATCAAACTAATCAAGAGTTCTAGACTTTGACAGGTTCTTCTTATTTGCTTTCATGTTACTATAGACAACTATGCCTAGGGTCTTGAAGTTCTATCACACCACATGTAGTCACTTACATGTATACTTACTTACTCTTTAGGTATTTACAACACCACTGGTCACTATATGATAAAAGTGTGAAAATGAATCGTAAGAAATTTATATTAGTTCAAGTTTGCTCTGTGTGGATTTATTGTTTATTGTTCTGTTTCAGTGATGTTCTTTGACATTTTGAATTTTCTTAAGGGAAAATATATCACCTACGGGGTCAAAGCCAGTTCCCCAATGGTATCAGCTGCAGCTTTTGCAAGAGACATATATACCCCTCGGGTCCCAGCAAGTTTTCACCAAGGTAGTAGGACCCAGCGATCCATTTCTCCCCTTTGCATACCTTGTTTATTCGTGTAGCCTTCCCTACAGATAATCAATATGCACTTGCTTGGCATTTCTTCTATTGGTTTATTATGAAATCAAACTAATCAAGAGTTCTAGACTTTGACAGGTTTTTCTTATTTGCTTTCATGTTACTATAGACAACTATGCCTATGGTCTTGAAGTTCTATCACACCACATGTAGTCACTTACATGTATGCTTACTTGGCATATGTAACTCTTAAGGTATTTACAACACCACTGGTCACTATATGATAAAAGCGTGAAAATTAATCGTAAGAAATTTATTTTAGTTCAAGTTTGCTCTGTGTGGATGTATTGTTCTGTTCCAGTGATGTTCTTTGACTAAATCTGAAGGGAAAAGATATCACCTACGGGGTCAAAGCCTGTTCCCCAATGGTATCTGCTGAAGCTTTTGCAAGAGGCATATATACCCCTCGGGTCCCAGCAAGTTTTCACCAAGGTGGTAGGACCCAGCGATCCATTTCGGCCCTTTGCATACCTTGTTTATTCGTGTAGCCTGCCTTCCAGATAATCAATATGCACTTGCTTAGCATTTTATCCATTGGGTTATTATGGAATCAAACTAATCAAGAGTTCTAGACTTTGACAGGTTCTTCTTATTTGCTTTCATGTTACTATAGACAACTATGCCTAGGGTCTTGAAGTTCTATCACACCACATGTTGTCACTTACATGTAAGCTTACTTGACATATGTAACGCCTTAGGTATTTACAACACCACTGGTCACTATATGATAAAAGTGTGAAAATTAATCGTAAGAAATTTATATTAGTTCAAGTTTGCTCTGTGTAGATTTATTGTTCTGTTTCAGTGATGTTCTGTGACTAAATCTGAAGGGAAAAGATATCACCTTTGGGGTCAAAGCCTGCTCCCCAATGGTTTCTGCTGACACTTTTGCAAGAGGCATATATACCCCTCGGGTCCCAGCAAGTTTTCACCAAGGTGGTAGGACCCAGCGATCCATTTCGGCCCTTTGCATACCTTGTTTATTCGTGTAGCCTGCCTTCCAGATAATCAATATGCACTTGCTTAGCATTTTATCCATTGGGTTATTATGGAATCAAACTAATCAAGAGTTCTAGACTTTGACAGGTTCTTCTTATTTGCTTTCATGTTACTATAGACAACTATGCCTAGGGTCTTGAAGTTCTATCACCCCACATGTAGTCACTTACATGTATACTTACTTGACATATGTACTCTTTAGGTATTTACAACACCACTGGTCACTATATGATAAAAGTGTGAAAATTAATCGTAAGAAATTTATATTAGTTCAAGTTTGCTCTGTGTGGATTTATTGTTTATTGTTCTGTTTCAGTGATGTTCTTTGACATTTTGAATTTTCTGAAGGGAAAATATATCACCTACGGGGTCAAAGCCAGTTCCCCAATGGTATCAGCTGCAGCTTTTGAAAGAGACATATATACCCCTCGGGTCCCAGCAAGTTTTCACCAAGGTGGTAGGACCCAGCGATCCATTTCTCCCCTTTGCATACCTTGTTTATTCGTGTAGCCTTCCCTACAGATAATCAATATGCACTTGCTTAGCATTTCTTCCATTGGGTTATTATGAAATCAAACTAATCAAGAGTTCTAGACTTTGACAGGTTTTTCTTATTTGCTTTCATGTTACTATAGACAACTATGCCTAGGGTCTTGAAGTTCTATCACACCACATGTAGTCACTTACATGTATGCTTACTTGGCATATGTAACTCTTAAGGTATTTACAACACCACTGGTCACTATATGATAAAAGCGTGAAAATTAATTGTAAGAAATTTATTTTAGTTCAAGTTTGCTCTGTGTGGATTTATTGTTCTGTTTCAGTGATGTTCTGTGACTAAATCTGAAGGGAAAAGATATCACCTATGGGGTCAAAGCCTGCTCCCCAATGGTATCTGCTGACACTTTTGCAAGAGGCATATATACCCCTCGGGTCCCAGCAAGTTTTCACCAAGGTGGTAGGACCCAGCGATCCATTTCGGCCCTTTGCATACCTTGTATATTCGTGTAGCCTGCCTTCCAGATAATCAATATGCACTTGCTTAGCATTTTATCCATTGGGTTATTATGGAATCAAACTAATCAAGAGTTCTAGACTTTGACAGGTTCTTCTTATTTGCTTTCATGTTACTATAGACAACTATGCCTAGGGTCTTGAAGTTCTATCACACCACATGTAGTCACTTACATGTATGCTTACTTGACATATGTAACGCCTTAGGTATTTACAACACCACTGGTCACTATATGATAAAAGCGTGAAAATTAATCGTAAGAAATTTATTTTAGTTCAAGTTCGCTCTGTGTGGATGTATTGTTCTGTTCCAGTGATGTTCTTTGACTAAATCTGAAGGGAAAAGATATCACCTACGGGGTCAAAGCCTGTTCCCCAATGGTATCTGCTGAAGCTTTTGCAAGAGGCATATATACCCCTCGGGTCCCAGCAAGTTTTCACCAAGGTGGTAGGACCCAGCGATCCATTTCGGCCCTTTGCATACCTTGTTTATTCGTGTAGCCTGCCTTCCAGATAATCAATATGCACTTGCTTAGCATTTTATCCATTGGGTTATTATGGAATCAAACTAATCAAGAGTTCTACACTTTGACAGGTTCTTCTTATTTGCTTTCATGTTACTATAGACAACTATGCCTAGGGTCTTGAAGTTCTATCACACCACATGTAGTCACTTACATGTATACTTACTTACTCTTTAGGTATTTACAACACCACTGGTCACTATATGATAAAAGTGTGAAAATTAATCGTAAGAAATTTATATTAGTTCAAGTTTGCTCTGTGTGGATTTATTGTTTATTGTTCTGTTTCAGTGATGTTCTTTGACATTTTGAATTTTCTGAAAGGAAAATATATCACCTACGGGGTCAAAGCCAGTTCCCCAATGGTATCAGCTGCAGCTTTTGCAAGAGACATATATACCCCTCGGGTCCCAGCAAGTTTTCACCAAGGTGGTAGGACCCAGCGATCCATTTCGGCCCTTTGCATACCTTGTTTATTCGTGTAGCCTGCCTTCCAGATAATCAATATGCACTTGCTTAGCATTTTATCCATTGGGTTATTATGGAATTAAACTAATCAAGAGTTCTAGACTTTGACAGGTTCTTCTTATTTGCTTTCATGTTACTATAGACAACTATGCCTAGGGTCTTGAAGTTCTATCACACCACATGTAGTCACTTACATGTATGCTTACTTGACATATGTAAAGCCTTAGGTATTTACAACACCACTGGTCACTATATGATAAAAGTGTGAAAATTAATCGTAAGAAATTTATATTAGTTCAAGTTTGCTCTGTGTGGATTTATTGTTTATTGTTCTGTTTCAGTGATGTTCTTTGACATTTTGAATTTTCTGAAAGGAAAATATATCACCTACGGGGTCAAAGCCAGTTCCCCAATGGTATCAGCTGCAGCTTTTGCAAGAGACATATATACCCCTCGGGTCCCAGCAAGTTTTCACCAAGGTAGTAGGACCCAGCGATCCATTTCTCCCCTTTGCATACCTTGTTTATTCGTGTAGCCTTCCCTACAGATAATCAATATGCACTTGCTTAGCATTTCTTCTATTGGGTTATTATGAAATCAAACTAATCAAGAGTTCTAGACTTTGACAGGTTTTTCTTATTTGCTTTCATGTTACTATAGACAACTATGCCTATGGTCTTGAAGTTCTATCACACCACATGTAGTCACTTACATGTATACTTACTTACTCTTTAGGTATTTACAACACCACTGGTCACTATATGATAAAAGCGTGAAAATTAATCGTAAGAAATTTATTTTAGTTCAAGTTTGCTCTGTGTGGATGCATTGTTCTGTTCCAGTGATGTTCTTTGACTAAATCTGAAGGGAAAAGATATCACCTACGGGGTCAAAGCCTGTTCCCCAATGGTATCTGCTGAAGCTTTTGCAAGAGGCATATATACCCCTCGGGTCCCAGCAAGTTTTCACCAAGGTGGTAGGACCCAGCGATCCATTTCGGCCCTTTGCATACCTTGTATATTCGTGTAGCCTGCCTTCCAGATAATCAATATGCACTTGCTTAGCATTTTATCCATTGGGTTATTATGGAATCAAACTAATCAAGAGTTCTAGACTTTGACAGGTTCTTCTTATTTGCTTTCATGTTACTATAGACAACTATGCCTAGGGTCTTGAAGTTCTATCACACCACATGTAGTCACTTACATGTATACTTACTTACTCTTTAGGTATTTACAACACCACTGGTCACTATATGATAAAAGTGTGAAAATGAATCGTAAGAAATTTATATTAGTTCAAGTTTGCTCTGTGTGGATTTATTGTTTATTGTTCTGTTTCAGTGATGTTCTTTGACATTTTGAATTTTCTTAAGGGAAAATATATCACCTACGGGGTCAAAGCCAGTTCCCCAATGGTATCAGCTGCAGCTTTTGCAAGAGACATATATACCCCTCGGGTCCCAGCAAGTTTTCACCAAGGTAGTAGGACCCAGCGATCCATTTCTCCCCTTTGCATACCTTGTTTATTCGTGTAGCCTTCCCTACAGATAATCAATATGCACTTGCTTGGCATTTCTTCTATTGGTTTATTATGAAATCAAACTAATCAAGAGTTCTAGACTTTGACAGGTTTTTCTTATTTGCTTTCATGTTACTATAGACAACTATGCCTATGGTCTTGAAGTTCTATCACACCACATGTAGTCACTTACATGTATGCTTACTTGGCATATGTAACTCTTAAGGTATTTACAACACCACTGGTCACTATATGATAAAAGCGTGAAAATTAATCGTAAGAAATTTATTTTAGTTCAAGTTTGCTCTGTGTGGATGTATTGTTCTGTTCCAGTGATGTTCTTTGACTAAATCTGAAGGGAAAAGATATCACCTACGGGGTCAAAGCCTGTTCCCCAATGGTATCTGCTGAAGCTTTTGCAAGAGGCATATATACCCCTCGGGTCCCAGCAAGTTTTCACCAAGGTGGTAGGACCCAGCGATCCATTTCGGCCCTTTGCATACCTTGTTTATTCGTGTAGCCTGCCTTCCAGATAATCAATATGCACTTGCTTAGCATTTTATCCATTGGGTTATTATGGAATCAAACTAATCAAGAGTTCTAGACTTTGACAGGTTCTTCTTATTTGCTTTCATGTTACTATAGACAACTATGCCTAGGGTCTTGAAGTTCTATCACACCACATGTTGTCACTTACATGTAAGCTTACTTGACATATGTAACGCCTTAGGTATTTACAACACCACTGGTCACTATATGATAAAAGTGTGAAAATTAATCGTAAGAAATTTATATTAGTTCAAGTTTGCTCTGTGTAGATTTATTGTTCTGTTTCAGTGATGTTCTGTGACTAAATCTGAAGGGAAAAGATATCACCTTTGGGGTCAAAGCCTGCTCCCCAATGGTTTCTGCTGACACTTTTGCAAGAGGCATATATACCCCTCGGGTCCCAGCAAGTTTTCACCAAGGTGGTAGGACCCAGCGATCCATTTCGGCCCTTTGCATACCTTGTTTTTTCGTGTAGCCTGCCTTCCAGATAATCAATATGCACTTGCTTAGCATTTTATCCATTGGGTTATTATGGAATCAAACTAATCAAGAGTTCTAGACTTTGACAGGTTCTTCTTATTTGCTTTCATGTTACTATAGACAACTATGCCTAGGGTCTTGAAGTTCTATCACCCCACATGTAGTCACTTACATGTATACTTACTTGACATATGTACTCTTTAGGTATTTACAACACCACTGGTCACTATATGATAAAAGTGTGAAAATTAATCGTAAGAAATTTATATTAGTTCAAGTTTGCTCTGTGTGGATTTATTGTTTATTGTTCTGTTTCAGTGATGTTCTTTGACATTTTGAATTTTCTGAAGGGAAAATATATCACCTACGGGGTCAAAGCCAGTTCCCCAATGGTATCAGCTGCAGCTTTTGAAAGAGACATATATACCCCTCGGGTCCCAGCAAGTTTTCACCAAGGTGGTAGGACCCAGCGATCCATTTCTCCCCTTTGCATACCTTGTTTATTCGTGTAGCCTTCCCTACAGATAATCAATATGCACTTGCTTAGCATTTCTTCCATTGGGTTATTATGAAATCAAACTAATCAAGAGTTCTAGACTTTGACAGGTTTTTCTTATTTGCTTTCATGTTACTATAGACAACTATGCCTAGGGTCTTGAAGTTCTATCACACCACATGTAGTCACTTACATGTATGCTTACTTGGCATATGTAACTCTTAAGGTATTTACAACACCACTGGTCACTATATGATAAAAGCGTGAAAATTAATTGTAAGAAATTTATTTTAGTTCAAGTTTGCTCTGTGTGGATTTATTGTTCTGTTTCAGTGATGTTCTGTGACTAAATCTGAAGGGAAAAGATATCACCTATGGGGTCAAAGCCTGCTCCCCAATGGTATCTGCTGACACTTTTGCAAGAGGCATATATACCCCTCGGGTCCCAGCAAGTTTTCACCAAGGTGGTAGGACCCAGCGATCCATTTCGGCCCTTTGCATACCTTGTATATTCGTGTAGCCTGCCTTCCAGATAATCAATATGCACTTGCTTAGCATTTTATCCATTGGGTTATTATGGAATCAAACTAATCAAGAGTTCTAGACTTTGACAGGTTCTTCTTATTTGCTTTCATGTTACTATAGACAACTATGCCTAGGGTCTTGAAGTTCTATCACACCACATGTAGTCACTTACATGTATGCTTACTTGACATATGTAACGCCTTAGGTATTTACAACACCACTGGTCACTATATGATAAAAGCGTGAAAATTAATCGTAAGAAATTTATTTTAGTTCAAGTTCGCTCTGTGTGGATGTATTGTTCTGTTCCAGTGATGTTCTTTGACTAAATCTGAAGGGAAAAGATATCACCTACGGGGTCAAAGCCTGTTCCCCAATGGTATCTGCTGAAGCTTTTGCAAGAGGCATATATACCCCTCGGGTCCCAGCAAGTTTTCACCAAGGTGGTAGGACCCAGCGATCCATTTCGGCCCTTTGCATACCTTGTTTATTCGTGTAGCCTGCCTTCCAGATAATCAATATGCACTTGCTTAGCATTTTATCCATTGGGTTATTATGGAATCAAACTAATCAAGAGTTCTACACTTTGACAGGTTCTTCTTATTTGCTTTCATGTTACTATAGACAACTATGCCTAGGGTCTTGAAGTTCTATCACACCACATGTAGTCACTTACATGTATACTTACTTACTCTTTAGGTATTTACAACACCACTGGTCACTATATGATAAAAGTGTGAAAATTAATCGTAAGAAATTTATATTAGTTCAAGTTTGCTCTGTGTGGATTTATTGTTTATTGTTCTGTTTCAGTGATGTTCTTTGACATTTTGAATTTTCTGAAAGGAAAATATATCACCTACGGGGTCAAAGCCAGTTCCCCAATGGTATCAGCTGCAGCTTTTGCAAGAGACATATATACCCCTCGGGTCCCAGCAAGTTTTCACCAAGGTGGTAGGACCCAGCGATCCATTTCGGCCCTTTGCATACCTTGTTTATTCGTGTAGCCTGCCTTCCAGATAATCAATATGCACTTGCTTAGCATTTTATCCATTGGGTTATTATGGAATTAAACTAATCAAGAGTTCTAGACTTTGACAGGTTCTTCTTATTTGCTTTCATGTTACTATAGACAACTATGCCTAGGGTCTTGAAGTTCTATCACACCACATGTAGTCACTTACATGTATGCTTACTTGACATATGTAACGCCTTAGGTATTTACAACACCACTGGTCACTATATGATAAAAGTGTGAAAATTAATCGTAAGAAATTTATATTAGTTCAAGTTTGCTCTGTGTGGATTTATTGTTTATTGTTCTGTTTCAGTGATGTTCTTTGACATTTTGAATTTTCTTAAGGGAAAATATATCACCTACGGGGTCAAAGCCAGTTCCCCAATGGTATCAGCTGCAGCTTTTGCAAGAGACATATATACCCCTCGGGTCCCAGCAAGTTTTCACCAAGGTAGTAGGACCCAGCGATCCATTTCTCCCCTTTGCATACCTTGTTTATTCGTGTAGCCTTCCCTACAGATAATCAATATGCACTTGCTTAGCATTTCTTCTATTGGGTTATTATGAAATCAAACTAATCAAGAGTTCTAGACTTTGACAGGTTTTTCTTATTTGCTTTCATGTTACTATAGACAACTATGCCTATGGTCTTGAAGTTCTATCACACCACATGTAGTCACTTACATGTATGCTTACTTGGCATATGTAACTCTTAAGGTATTTACAACACCACTGGTCACTATATGATAAAAGCGTGAAAATTAATCGTAAGAAATTTATTTTAGTTCAAGTTTGCTCTGTGTGGATGTATTGTTCTGTTCCAGTGATGTTCTTTGACTAAATCTGAAGGGAAAAGATATCACCTACGGGGTCAAAGCCTGTTCCCCAATGGTATCTGCTGAAGCTTTTGCAAGAGGCATATATACCCCTCGGGTCCCAGCAAGTTTTCACCAAGGTGGTAGGACCCAGCGATCCATTTCGGCCCTTTGCATACCTTGTTTATTCGTGTAGCCTGCCTTCCAGATAATCAATATGCACTTGCTTAGCATTTTATCCATTGGGTTATTATGGAATCAAACTAATCAAGAGTTCTACACTTTGACAGGTTCTTCTTATTTGCTTTCATGTTACTATAGACAACTATGCCTAGGGTCTTGAAGTTCTATCACACCACATGTAGTCACTTACATGTATGCTTACTTGACATATGTAACTCCTTAGGTATTTACAACACCACTGGTCACTATATGATAAAAGTGTGAAAATTAATCGTAAGAAATTTATATTAGTTCAAGTTTGCTCTGTGTAGATTTATTGTTCTGTTTCAGTGATGTTCTCTGATTAAATCTGAAGGGAAAAGATATCACCTATGGGGTCAAAGCCTGCTCCCCAATGGTTTCTGCTGACACTTTTGCAAGAGGCATATATACCCCTCGGGTCCCAGCAAGTTTTCACCAAGGTGGTAGGACCCAGCGATCCATTTCGGTCCTTTGCATACCTTGTTTATTCGTGTAGCCTGCCTTCCAGATAATCAATATGCACTTGCTTAGCATTTTATCCATTGGGTTATTATGGAATCAAACTAATCAAGAGTTCTAGACTTTGACAGGTTCTTCTTATTTGCTTTCATGTTACTATAGACAACTATGCCTATGGTCTTGAAGTTCTATCACACCACATGTAGTCACTTACATGTATACTTACTTACTCTTTAGGTATTTACAACACCACTGGTCACTATATGATAAAAGTGTGAAAATTAATCGTAAGAAATTTATATTAGTTCAAGTTTGCTCTGTGTATATTTATTGTTCTGTTTCAGTGATGTTCTGTGACTAAATCTGAAGGGAAAAGATATCACCTATGGGGTCAAAGCCTGCTCCCCAATGGTTTCTGCTGACACTTTTGCAAGAGGCATATATACCCCTCGGGTCCCAGCAAGTTTTCACCAAGGTGGTAGGACCCAGCGATCCATTTCGGTCCTTTGCATACCTTGTTTATTCGTGTAGCCTGCCTTCCAGATAATCAATATGCACTTGCTTAGCATTTTATCCATTGGGTTATTATGGAATCAAACTAATCAAGAGTTCTAGACTTTGACAGGTTCTTCTTATTTGCTTTCATGTTACTATAGACAACTATGCCTAGGGTCTTGAAGTTCTATCACACCACATGTAGTCACTTACATGTATGCTTACTTGACATATGTAACGCCTTAGGTATTTACAACACCACTGGTCACTATATGATAAAAGTGTGAAAATTAATCGTAAGAAATTTATATTAGTTCAAGTTTGCTCTGTGTAGATTTATTGTTCTGTTTCAGTGATGTTCTGTGATTAAATCTGAAGGGAAAAGATATCACCTATGGGGTCAAAGCCTGCTCCCCAATGGTTTCTGCTGAAGCTTTTGCAAGAGGCATATATACCCCTCGGGTCCCAGCAAGTTTTCACCAAGGTGGTAGGACCCAGCGATCCATTTCGGCCCTTTGCATACCTTGTTTATTCGTGTAGCCTGCCTTCCAGATAATCAATATGCACTTGCTTAGCATTTTATCCATTGGGTTATTATGGAATCAAACTAATCAAGAGTTCTAGACTTTGACAGGTTCTTCTTATTTGCTTTCATGTTACTATAGACAACTATGCCTATAGGGTCTTGAAGTTCTATCACACCACATGTAGTCACTTACATGTATGCTTACTCTTTAGGTATTTACAACACCACTGGTCACTATATGATAAAAGTGTGAAAATTAATCGTAAGAAATTTATATTAGTTCAAGTTTGCTCTGTGTATATTTATTGTTCTGTTTCAGTGATGTTCTGTGACTAAATCTGAAGGGAAAAGATATCACCTATGGGGTCAAAGCATGCTCCCCAATGGTTTCTGCTGACACTTTTGCAAGAGGCATATATACCCCTCGGGTCCCAGCAAGTTTTCACCAAGGTGGTAGGACCCAGCGATCCATTTCGGTCCTTTGCATACCTTGTTTATTCGTGTAGCCTGCCTTCCAGATAATCAATATGCACTTGCTTAGCATTTTATCCATTGGGTTATTATGGAATCAAACTAATCAAGAGTTCTAGACTTTGACAGGTTCTTCTTATTTGCTTTCATGTTACTATAGACAACTATGCCTAGGGTCTTGAAGTTCTATCACACCACATGTAGTCACTTACATGTATGCTTACTTGACATATGTAACGCCTTAGGTATTTACAACACCACTGGTCACTATATGATAAAAGTGTGAAAATTAATCGTAAGAAATTTATATTAGTTCAAGTTTGCTCTGTGTAGATTTATTGTTCTGTTTCAGTGATGTTCTGTGATTAAATCTGAAGGGAAAAGATATCACCTATGGGGTCAAAGCCTGCTCCCCAATGGTTTCTTCTGAAGCTTTTGCAAGAGGCATATATACCCCTCGGGTCCCAGCAAGTTTTCACCAAGGTGGTAGTACCCAGCGATCCATTTCGGCCCTTTGCATACCTTGTTTATTCGTGTAGCCTGCCTTCCAGATAATCAATATGCACTTGCTTAGCATTTTATCCATTGGGTTATTATGGAATCAAACTAATCAAGAGTTCTAGACTTTGACAGGTTCTTCTTATTTGCTTTCATGTTACTATAGACAACTATGCCTAGGGTCTTGAAGTTCTATCACACCACATGTAGTCACTTACATGTATGCTTACTTGACATATGTAACTCCTTAGGTATTTACAACACCACTGGTCACTATATGATAAAAGTGTGAAAATTAATCGTAAGAAATTTATATTAGTTCAAGTTTGCTCTGTGTAGATTTATTGTTCTGTTTCAGTGATGTTCTCTGACTAAATCTGAAGGGAAAAGATATCACCTATGGGGTCAAAGCCTGCTCCCCAATTGTTTCTGCTGACACTTTTGCAAGAGGCATATATACCCCTCGGGTCCCAGCAAGTTTTCACCAAGGTGGTAGGACCCAGCGATCCATTTCGGCCCTTTGCATACCTTGTTTATTCGTGTAGCCTGCCTTCCAGATAATCAATATGCACTTGCTTAGCATTTTATCCATTGGGTTATTATGGAATCAAACTAATCAAGAGTTCTAGACTTTCTTCTTATTTGCTTTCATGTTACTATAGACAACTATGCCTAGGGTCTTGAAGTTCTATCACACCACATGTAGTCACTTACATGTATACTTACTTGACATATGTACTCTTTAGGTATTTACAACACCACTGGTCACTATATGATAAAAGCGTGAAAATTAATCGTAAGAAATTTATATTAGTTCAAGTTTGCTCTGTGTGGATTTATTGTTCTGTTTCAGTGATGTTCTGTGACTAAATCTGAAGGGAAAAGATATCACCTATGGGGTCAAAGCCTGCTCCCCAATGGTATCTGCTGACACTTTTGCAAGAGGCATATATACCCCTCGGGTCCCAGCAAGTTTTCACCAAGGTGGTAGGACCCAGCGATCCATTTCGGCCCTTTACATACCTTGTTTATTCGTGTAGCCTGCCTTCCAGATAATCAATATGCACTTGCTTAGCATTTTATCCATTGGGTTATTATGGAATCAAACTAATCAAGAGTTCTAGACTTTGACAGGTTCTTCTTATTTGCTTTCATGTTACTATAGACAACTATGCCTAGGGTCTTGAAGTTCTATCACACCACATGTTGTCACTTACATGTATGCTTACTTGACATATGTAACGCCTTAGGTATTTACAACACCACTGGTCACTATATGATAAAAGTGTGAAAATTAATCGTAAGAAATTTATATTAGTTCAAGTTTGCTCTGTGTAGATTTATTGTTCTGTTTCAGTGATGTTCTGTGACTAAATCTGAAGGGAAAAGATATCACCTTTGGGGTCAAAGCCTGCTCCCCAATGGTTTCTGCTGACACTTTTGCAAGAGGCATATATACCCCTCGGGTCCCAGCAAGTTTTCACCAAGGTGGTAGGACCCAGCGATCCATTTCGGCCCTTTGCATAACTTGTTTATTCGTGTAGCCTGCCTTCCAGATAATCAATATGCACTTGCTTAGCATTTTATCCATTGGGTTATTATGGAATCAAACTAATCAAGAGTTCTAGACTTTGACAGGTTCTTCTTATTTGCTTTCATGTTACTATGGACAACTATGCCTAGGGTCTTGAAGTTCTATCACACCACATGTAGTCACTTACATGTATACTTACTTGACATATGTACTCTTTAGGTATTTACAACACCACTGGTCACTATATGATAAAAGTGTGAAAATTAATCGTAAGAAATTTATATTAGTTCAAGTTTGCTCTGTGTGGATTTATTGTTTATTGTTCTGTTTCAGTTATGTTCTTTGACATTTTGAATTTTCTGAAGGGAAAATATATCACCTACGGGGTCAAAGCCAGTCCCCCAATGGTATCAGCTGCAGCTTTTGAAAGAGACATATATACCCCTCGGGTCCCAGCAAGTTTTCACCAAGGTGGTAGGACCCAGCGATCCATTTCTCCCCTTTGCATACCTTGTTTATTCGTGTAGCCTTCCCTACAGATAATCAATATGCACTTGCTTAGCATTTCTTCCATTGGGTTATTATGAAATCAAACTAATCAAGAGTTCTAGACTTTGACAGGTGTTTCTTATTTGCTTTCATGTTACTATAGACAACTATGCCTAGGGTCTTGAAGTTCTATCACACCACATGTAGTCACTTACATGTATGCTTACTTGGCATATGTAACTCTTAAGGTATTTACAACACCACTGGTCACTATATGATAAAAGCGTGAAAATTAATTGTAAGAAATTTATTTTAGTTCAAGTTTGCTCTGTGTGGATTTATTGTTCTGTTTCAGTGATGTTCTCTGACTAAATCTGAAGGGAAAAGATATCACCTATGGGGTCAAAGCCTGCTCCCCAATGGTTTCTGCTGACACTTTTGCAAGAGGCATATATACCCCTCGGGTCCCAGCAAGTTTTCACCAAGGTGGTAGGACCCAGCGATCCATTTCGGCCCTTTGCATACCTTGTATATTCGTGTAGCCTGCCTTCCAGATAATCAATATGCACTTGCTTAGCATTTTATCCATTGGGTTATTATGGAATCAAACTAATCAAGAGTTCTAGACTTTGACAGGTTCTTCTTATTTGCTTTCATGTTACTATAGACAACTATGCCTAGGGTCTTGAAGTTCTATCACACCACATGTAGTCACTTACATGTATGCTTACTTGACATATGTAACGCCTTAGGTATTTACAACACCACTGGTCACTATATGATAAAAGTGTGAAAATTAATCGTAAGAAATTTATATTAGTTCAAGTTTGCTCTGAGTAGATTTATTATTCTGTTTCAGTGATGTTGTGTGACTAAATCTGAAGGGAAAAGATATCACCTATGGGGTCAAAGCCTGCTCCCCAATGGTTTCTGCTGAGACTTTTGCAAGAGGCATATATACCCCTCGGGTCCCAGCAAGTTTTCACCAAGGTGGTAGGACCCAGCGATCCATTTCTCCCCTTTGCATACCTTGTTTATTTGTGTAGCCTTCCCTACAGATAATCAATATGCACTTGCTTAGCATTTTATCCATTGGGTTATTATGGAATCAAGCTAATCAAGAGTTCTAGACTTTGACAGGTTCTTCTTATTTGCTTTCATGTTACTATAGACAACTATGCCTATGGTCTTGAAGTTCTATCACACCACATGTAGTCACTTACATGTATACTTACTTACTCTTTAGGTATTTACAACACCACTGGTCACTATATGATAAAAGTGTGAAAATTAATCGTAAGAAATTTATATTAGTTCAAGTTTGCTCTGTGTGGATTTATTGTTTATTGTTCTGTTTCAGTGATGTTCTTTGACATTTTGAATTTTCTTAAGGGAAAATATATCACCTACGGGGTCAAAGCCAGTTCCCCAATGGTATCAGCTGCAGCTTTTGCAAGAGACATATATACCCCTTGGGTCCCAGCAAGTTTTCACCAAGGTAGTAGGACCCAGCGATCCATTTCTCCCCTTTGCATACCTTGTTTATTCGTGTAGCCTTCCCTACAGATAATCAATATGCACTTGCTTAGCATTTCTTCTATTGGGTTATTATGAAATCAAACTAATCAAGAGTTCTAGACTTTGACAGGTTTTTCTTATTTGCTTTCATGTTACTATAGACAACTATGCCTATGGTCTTGAAGTTCTATCACACCACATGTAGTCACTTACATGTATGCTTACTTGGCATATGTAACTCTTAAGGTATTTACAACACCACTGGTCACTATATGATAAAAGTGTGAAAATTAATCGTAAGAAATTTATATTAGTTCAAGTTTGCTCTGTGTGGATTTATTGTTCTGTTTCAGTGATGTTCTGTGACTAAATCTGAAGGGAAAAGATATCACCTATGGGGTCAAAGCCTGCTCCCCAATGGTATCTGCTGACACTTTTGCAAGAGACATATATACCCCTCGGGTCCCAGCAAGTTTTCACCAAGGTGGTAGGACCCAGCGATCCATTTCGGCCCTTTGCATACCTTGTTTATTCGTGTAGCCTGCCTTCCAGATAATCAATATGCACTTGCTTAGCATTTTATCCATTGGGTTATTATGGAATCAAACTAATCAAGAGTTCTAGACTTTGACAGGTTCTTCTTATTTGCTTTCATGTTACTATAGACAACTATGCCTAGGGTCTTGAAGTTCTATCACACCACATGTAGTCACTTACATGTATGCTTACTTGACATATGTAACGCCTTAGGTATTTACAACACCACTGGTCACTATATGATAAAAGTGTGAAAATTAATCGTAAGAAATTTATATTAGTTCAAGTTTGCTCTGTGTGGATTTATTGTTCTGTTTCAGTGATGTTCTGTGATTAAATCTGAAGGGAAAAGATATCACCTATGGGGTCAAAGCCTGCTCCCCAATGGTTTCTGCTGACACTTTTGCAAGAGGCATATATACCCCTCGGGTCCCAGCAAGTTTTCACCAAGGTGGTAGGACCCAGCGATCCATTTCGGCCCTTTGCATACCTTGTATATTCGTGTAGCCTGCCTTCCAGATAATCAATATGCACTTGCTTAGCATTTTATCCATTGGGTTATTATGGAATCAAACTAATCAAGAGTTCTAGACTTTGACAGGTTCTTCTTATTTGCTTTCATGTTACTATAGACAACTATGCCTAGGGTCTTGAAGTTCTATCACACCACATGTAGTCACTTACATGTATACTTACTTGACATATGTACTCTTTAGGTATTTACAACACCACTGGTCACTATATGATAAAAGCGTGAAAATTAATCGTAAGAAATTTATATTAGTTCAAGTTTGCTCTGTGTGGATTTATTGTTCTGTTTCAGTGATGTTCTGTGACTAAATCTGAAGGGAAAAGATATCACCTATGGGGTCAAAGCCTGCTCCCCAATGGTATCTGCTGACACTTTTGCAAGAGACATATATACCCCTCGGGTCCCAGCAAGTTTTCACCAAGGTGGTAGGACCCAGCGATCCATTTCGGCCCTTTGCATACCTTGTTTATTCGTGTAGCCTGCCTTCCAGATAATCAATATGCACTTGCTTAGCATTTTATCCATTGGGTTATTATGGAATCAAACTAATCAAGAGTTCTAGACTTTGACAGGTTCTTCTTATTTGCTTTCATGTTACTATAGACAACTATGCCTAGGGTCTTGAAGTTCTATCACACCACATGTAGTCACTTACATGTATACTTACTTACTCTTTAGGTATTTACAACACCACTGGTCACTATATGATAAAAGTGTGAAAATTAATCGTAAGAAATTTATATTAGTTCAAGTTTGCTCTGTGTGGATTTATTGTTTATTGTTCTGTTTCAGTTATGTTCTTTGACATTTTGAATTTTCTGAAGGGAAAATATATCACCTACGGGGTCAAAGCCAGTTCCCCAATGGTATCAGCTGCAGCTTTTGAAAGAGACATATATACCCCTCGGGTCCCAGCAAGTTTTCACCAAGGTGGTAGGACCCAGCGATCCATTTCTCCCCTTTGCATACCTTGTTTATTCGTGTAGCCTTCCCTACAGATAATCAATATGCACTTGCTTAGCATTTCTTCCATTGGGTTATTATGAAATCAAACTAATCAAGAGTTCTAGACTTTGACAGGTTCTTCTTATTTGCTTTCATGTTACTATAGACAACTATGCCTAGGGTCTTGAAGTTCTATCACACCACATGTAGTCACTTACATGTATGCTTACTTGACATATGTAACTCCTTAGGTATTTACAACACCACTGGTCACTATATGATAAAAGCGTGAAAATTAATCGTAAGAAATTTATTTTAGTTCAAGTTTGCTCTGTGTGGATGTATTGTTCTGTTCCAGTGATGTTCTTTGACTAAATCTGAAGGGAAAAGATATCACCTACGGGGTCAAAGCCTGTTCCCCAATGGTATCTACTGAAGCTTTTGCAAGAGGCATATATACCCCTCGGGTCCCAGCAAGTTTTCACCAAGGTGGTAGGACCCAGCGATCCATTTCGGCCCTTTGCATACCTTGTTTATTCGTGTAGCCTGCCTTTCAGATAATCAATATGCACTTGCTTAGCATTTTATCCATTGGGTTATTATGGAATCAAACTAATCAAGAGTTCTACACTTTGACAGGTTCTTCTTATTTGCTTTCATGTTACTATAGACAACTATGCCTAGGGTCTTGAAGTTCTATCACACCACATGTAGTCACTTACATGTATACTTACTTGACATATGTACTCTTTAGGTATTTACAACACCACTGGTCACTATATGATAAAAGCGTGAAAATTAATCGTAAGAAATTTATAGTAGTTCAAGTTTGCTCTGTGTGAATTTATTGTTCTGTTTCAGTGATGTTCTGTGACTAAATCTGAAGGGAAAAGATATCACCTATGGGGTCAAAGCCTGCTCCCCAATGGTATCTGCTGACACTTTTGCAAGAGGCATATATACCCCTCGGGTCCCAGCAAGTTTTCACCAAGGTGGTAGGACCCAGCGATCCATTTCGGCCCTTTGCATACCTTGTTTATTCGTGTAGCCTGCCTTCCAGATAATCAATATGCACTTGCTTAGCATTTTATCCATTGGGTTATTATGGAATCAAACTAATCAAGAGTTCTAGACTTTGACAGGTTCTTCTTATTTGCTTTCATGTTACTATAGACAACTATGCCTAGGGTCTTGAAGTTCTATCACACCACATGTAGTCACTTACATGTATGCTTACTTGACATATGTAACGCCTTAGGTATTTACAACACCACTGGTCACTATATGATAAAAGTGTGAAAATTAATCGTAAGAAATTTATATTAGTTCAAGTTTGCTCTGTGTAGATTTATTGTTCTGTTTCAGTGATGTTCTGTGACTAAATCTGAAGGGAAAAGATATCACCTTTGGGGTCAAAGCCTGCTCCCCAATGGTTTCTGCTGACACTTTTGCAAGAGGCATATATACCCCTCGGGTCCCAGCAAGTTTTCACCAAGGTGGTAGGACCCAGCGATCCATTTCGGCCCTTTGCATACCTTGTTTATTCGTGTAGCCTGCCTTCCAGATAATCAATATGCACTTGCTTAGCATTTTATCCATTGGGTTATTATGGAATCAAACTAATCAAGAGTTCTAGACTTTGACAGGTTCTTCTTATTTGCTTTCATGTTACTATAGACAACTATGCCTAGGGTCTTGAAGTTCTATCACACCACATGTAGTCACTTACATGTATACTTACTTACTCTTTAGGTATTTACAACACCACTGGTCACTATATGATAAAAGTGTGAAAATTAATCGTAAGAAATTTATATTAGTTCAAGTTTGCTCTGTGTGGATTTATTGTTTATTGTTCTGTTTCAGTTATGTTCTTTGACATTTTGAATTTTCTGAAGGGAAAATATATCACCTACGGGGTCAAAGCCAGTTCCCCAATGGTATCAGCTGCAGCTTTTGAAAGAGACATATATACCCCTCGGGTCCCAGCAAGTTTTCACCAAGGTGGTAGGACCCAGCGATCCATTTCTCCCCTTTGCATACCTTGTTTATTCGTGTAGCCTTCCCTACAGATAATCAATATGCACTTGCTTAGCATTTCTTCCATTGGGTTATTATGAAATCAAACTAATCAAGAGTTCTAGACTTTGACAGGTTTTTCTTATTTGCTTTCATGTTACTATAGACAACTATGCCTAGGGTCTTGAAGTTCTATCACACCACATGTAGTCACTTACATGTATGCTTACTTGGCATATGTAACTCTTAAGGTATTTACAACACCACTGGTCACTATATGATAAAAGCGTGAAAATTAATTGTAAGAAATTTATTTTAGTTCAAGTTTGCTCTGTGTGGATTTATTGTTCTGTTTCAGTGATGTTCTGTGACTAAATCTGAAGGGAAAAGATATCACCTATGGGGTCAAAGCCTGCTCCCCAATGGTATCTGCTGACACTTTTGCAAGAGGCATATATACCCCTCGGGTCCCAGCAAGTTTTCACCAAGGTGGTAGGACCCAGCGATCCATTTCGGCCCTTTGCATACCTTGTATATTCGTGTAGCCTGCCTTCCAGATAATCAATATGCACTTGCTTAGCATTTTATCCATTGGGTTATTATGGAATCAAACTAATCAAGAGTTCTAGACTTTGACAGGTTCTTCTTATTTGCTTTCATGTTACTATAGACAACTATGCCTAGGGTCTTGAAGTTCTATCACACCACATGTAGTCACTTACATGTATACTTACTTACTCTTTAGGTATTTACAACACCACTGGTCACTATATGATAAAAGTGTGAAAATTAATCGTAAGAAATTTATATTAGTTCAAGTTTGCTCTGTGTGGATTTATTGTTTATTGTTCTGTTTCAGTGATGTTCTTTGACATTTTGAATTTTCTGAAAGGAAAATATATCACCTACGGGGTCAAAGCCAGTTCCCCAATGGTATCAGCTGCAGCTTTTGCAAGAGACATATAAACCCCTCGGGTCCCAGCAAGTTTTCACCAAGGTAGTAGGACCCAGCGATCCATTTCTCCCCTTTGCATACCTTGTTTATTTGTGTAGCCTTCCCTACAGATAATCAATATGCACTTGCTTAGCATTTCTTCTATTGGGTTATTATGAAATCAAACTAATCAAGAGTTCTAGACTTTGACAGGTTTTTCTTATTTGCTTTCATGTTACTATAGACAACTATGCCTATGGTCTTGAAGTTCTATCACAGCACATGTAGTCACTTACATGTATGCTTACTTGGCATATGTAACTCTTAAGGTATTTTCAACACCACTGGTCACTATATGATAAAAGCGTGAAAATTAATCGTAAGAAATTTATTTTAGTTCAAGTTTGCTCTGTGTGGATGTATTGTTCTGTTCCAGTGATGTTCTTTGACTAAATCTGAAGGGAAAAGATATCACCTACGGGGTCAAAGCCTGTTCCCCAATGGTATCTGCTGAAGCTTTTGCAAGAGGCATATATACCCCTCGGGTCCCAGCAAGTTTTCACCAAGGTGGTAGGACCCAGCGATCCATTTCGGCCCTTTGCATACCTTGTTTATTCGTGTAGCCTGCCTTCCAGATAATCAATATGCACTTGCTTAGCATTTTATCCATTGGGTTATTATGGAATCAAACTAATCAAGAGTTCTAGACTTTGACAGGTTCTTCTTATTTGCTTTCATGTTACTATAGACAACTATGCCTAGGGTCTTGAAGTTCTATCACACCACATGTAGTCACTTACATGTATGCTTACTTGACATATGTAACTCCTTAGGTATTTACAACACCACTGGTCACTATATGATAAAAGTGTGAAAATTAATCGTAAGAAATTTATATTAGTTCAAGTTAGCTCTGTGTAGATTTATTGTTCTGTTTCAGTGATGTTCTCTGATTAAATCTGAAGGGAAAAGATATCACCTATGGGGTCAAAGCCTATTCCCCAATGGTTTCTGCTGACACTTTTGCAAGAGGCATATATACCCCTCGGGTCCCAGCAAGTTTTCACCAAGGTGGTAGTACCCAGCGATCCATTTCGGCCCTTTGCATACCTTGTTTATTCGTGTAGCCTGCCTTCCAGATAATCAATATGCACTTGCTTAGCATTTTATCCATTGGGTTATTATGGAATCAAACTAATCAAGAGTTCTAGACTTTGACAGGTTCTTCTTATTTGCTTTCATGTTACTATAGACAACTATGCCTAGGGTCTTGAAGTTCTATCACACCACATGTAGTCACTTACATGTATGCTTACTTGACATATGTAACTCCTTAGGTATTTACAACACCACTGGTCACTATATGATAAAAGTGTGAAAATTAATCGTAAGAAATTTATATTAGTTCAAGTTTGCTCTGTGTAGATTTATTGTTCTGTTTCAGTGATGTTCTCTGACTAAATCTGAAGGGAAAAGATATCACCTATGGGGTCAAAGCCTGCTCCCCAATGGTTTCTGCTGACACTTTTGCAAGAGGCATATATACCCCTCGGGTCCCAGCAAGTTTTCACCAAGGTGGTAGGACCCAGCGATCCATTTCGGCCCTTTGCATACCCTGTTTATTCGTGTAGCCTGCCTTCCAGATAATCAATATGCACTTGCTTACGATTTTATCCATTGGGTTATTATGGAATCAAACTAATCAAGAGTTCTAGACTTTGACAGGTTCTTCTTATTTGCTTTCATGTTACTATAGACAACTATGCCTAGGGTCTTGAAGTTCTATCACACCACATGTAGTCACTTACATGTATACTTACTTGACATATGTACTCTTTAGGTATTTACAACACCACTGGTCACTATATGATAAAAGCGTGAAAATTAATCGTAAGAAATTTATATTAGTTCAAGTTTGCTCTGTGTGGATTTATTGTTCTGTTTCAGTGATGTTCTGTGACTAAATCTGAAGGGAAAAGATATCACCTATGGGGTCAAAGCCTGCTCCCCAATGGTATCTGCTGACACTTTTGCAAGAGACATATATACCCCTCGGGTCCCAGCAAGTTTTCACCAAGGTGGTAGGACCCAGCGATCCATTTCGGCCCTTTGCATACCTTGTTTATTCGTGTAGCCTGCCTTCCAGATAATCAATATGCACTTGCTTAGCATTTTATCCATTGGGTTATTATGGAATCAAACTAATCAAGAGTTCTAGACTTTGACAGGTTCTTCTTATTTGCTTTCATGTTACTATAGACAACTATGCCTAGGGTCTTGAAGTTCTATCACACCACATGTTGTCACTTACATGTATGCTTACTTGACATATGTAACTCCTTAGGTATTTACAACACCACTGGTCACTATATGATAAAAGTGTGAAAATTAATCGTAAGAAATTTATATTAGTTCAAGTTTGCTCTGTGTAGATTTATTGTTCTGTTTCAGTGATGTTCTCTGATTAAATCTGAAGGGAAAAGATATCACCTATGGGGTCAAAGCCTGCTCCCCAATGGTTTCTGCTGACACTTTTGCAAGAGGCATATATACCCCTCGGGTCCCAGCAAGTTTTCACCAAGGTGGTAGTACCCAGCGATCCATTTCGGCCCTTTGCATACCTTGTTTATTCGTGTAGCCTGCCTTCCAGATAATCAATATGCACTTGCTTAGCATTTTATCCATTGGGTTATTATGGAATCAAACTAATCAAGAGTTCTAGACTTTGACAGGTTCTTCTTATTTGCTTTCATGTTACTATAGACAACTATGCCTAGGGTCTTGAAGTTCTATCACACCACATGTAGTCACTTACATGTATGCTTACTTGACATATGTAACTCCTTAGGTATTTACAACACCACTGGTCACTATATGATAAAAGTGTGAAAATTAATCGTAAGAAATTTATATTAGTTCAAGTTTGCTCTGTGTAGATTTATTGTTCTGTTTCAGTGATGTTCTCTGACTAAATCTGAAGGGAAAAGATATCACCTATGGGGTCAAAGCCTGCTCCCCAATGGTTTCTGCTGACACTTTTGCAAGAGGCATATATACCCCTCGGGTCCCAGCAAGTTTTCACCAAGGTGGTAGGACCCAGCGATCCATTTCGGCCCTTTGCATACCTTGTTTATTCGTGTAGCCTGCCTTCCAGATAATCAATATGCACTTGCTTAGCATTTTATCCATTGGGTTATTATGGAATCAAACTAATCAAGAGTTCTAGACTTTGACAGGTTCTTCTTATTTGCTTTCATGTTACTATAGACAACTATGCCTAGGGTCTTGAAGTTCTATCACACCACATGTAGTCACTTACATGTATACTTACTTGACATATGTACTCTTTAGGTATTTACAACACCACTGGTCACTATATGATAAAAGCGTGAAAATTAATCGTAAGAAATTTATATTAGTTCAAGTTTGCTCTGTGTGGATTTATTGTTCTGTTTCAGTGATGTTCTGTGATTAAATCTGAAGGGAAAAGATATCACCTATGGGGTCAAAGCCTGCTCCCCAATGGTTTCTGCTGAAGCTTTTGCAAGAGGCATATATACCCCTCGGGTCCCAGCAAGTTTTCACCAAGGTGGTAGGACCCAGCGATCCATTTCGGCCCTTTGCATACCTTGTTTATTCGTGTAGCCTGCCTTCCAGATAATCAATATGCACTTGCTTAGCATTTTATCCATTGGGTTATTATGGAATCAAACTAATCAAGAGTTCTAGACTTTGACAGGTTCTTCTTATTTGCTTTCATGTTACTATAGACAACTATGCCTAGGGTCTTGAAGTTCTATCACACCACATGTAGTCACTTACATGTATGCTTACTTGACATATGTAACGCCTTAGGTATTTACAACACCACTGGTCACTATATGATAAAAGTGTGAAAATTAATCGTAAGAAATTTATATTAGTTCAAGTTTGCTCTGTGTATATTTATTGTTCTGTTTCAGTGATGTTCTGTGACTAAATCTGAAGGGAAAAGATATCACCTATGGGGTCAAAGCCTGCTCCCCAATGGTTTCTGCTGAAGCTTTTGCAAGAGGCATATATACCCCTCGGGTCCCAGCAAGTTTTCACCAAGGTGGTAGGACCCAGCGATCCATTTCGGCCCTTTGCATACCTTGTTTATTCGTGTAGCCTGCCTTCCAGATAATCAATATGCACTTGCTTAGCATTTTATCCATTGGGTTATTATGGAATCTAACTAATCAAGAGTTCTAGACTTGGACAGGTTCTTCTTATTTGCTTTCATGCTACTATAGACAACTATGCCTATGGTCTTGAAGTTCTATCACACCACATGTAGTCACTTACATGTATACTTACTTACTCTTTAGGTATTTACAACACCACTGGTCACTATATGATAAAAGTGTGAAAATTAATCGTAAGAAATTTATATTAGTTCAAGTTTGCTCTGTGTGGATTTATTGTTTATTGTTCTGTTTCGGTGATGTTCTTTGACATTTTGAATTTTCTTAAGGGAAAATATATCACCTACGGGGTCAAAGCCAGTTCCCCAATGGTATCAGCTGCAGCTTTTGCAAGAGACATATATACCCCTCGGGTCCCAGCAAGTTTTCACCAAGGTAGTAGGACCCAGCGATCCATTTCTCCCCTTTGCATACCTTGTTTATTCGTGTAGCCTTCCCTACAGATAATCAATATGCACTTGCTTAGCATTTCTTCTATTGGGTTATTATGAAATCAAACTAATCAAGAGTTCTAGACTTTGACAGGTTTTTCTTATTTGCTTTCATGTTACTATAGACAACTATGCCTATGGTCTTGAAGTTCTATCACACCACATGTAGTCACTTACATGTATGCTTACTTGGCATATGTAACTCTTAAGGTATTTACAACACCACTGGTCACTATATGATAAAAGCGTGAAAATTAATCGTAAGAAATTTATTTTAGTTCAAGTTTGCTCTGTGTGGATGTATTGTTCTGTTCCAGTGATGTTCTTTGACTAAATCTGAAGGGAAAAGATATCACCTACGGGGTCAAAGCCTGTTCCCCAATGGTATCTGCTGAAGCTTTTGCAAGAGGCATATATACCCCTCGGGTCCCAGCAAGTTTTCACCAAGGTGGTAGGACCCAGCGATCCATTTCGGCCCTTTGCATACCTTGTTTATTCGTGTAGCCTGCCTTCCAGATAATCAATATGCACTTGCTTAGCATTTTATCCATTGGGTTATTATGGAATCAAACTAATCAAGAGTTCTAGACTTTGACAGGTTCTTCTTATTTGCTTTCATGTTACTATGGACAACTATGCCTATGGTCTTGAAGTTCTATCACACCACATGTAGTCACTTACATGTATACTTACTTGACATATGTACTCTTTAGGTATTTACAACACCACTGGTCACTATATGATAAAAGTGTGAAAATTAATCGTAAGAAATTTATATTAGTTCAAGTTTGCTCTGTGTGGATTTATTGTTCTGTTTCAGTGATGTTCTGTGACTAAATCTGAAGGGAAAAGATATCACCTATGGGGTCAAAGCCTGCTCCCCAATGGTATCTGCTGACACTTTTGCAAGAGGCATATATACCCCTCGGGTCCCAGCAAGTTTTCACCAAGGTGGTAGGACCCAGCGATCCATTTCGGCCCTTTGCATACCTTGTTTATTCGTGTAGCCTGCCTTCCAGATAATCAATATGCACTTGCTTAGCATTTTATCCATTGGGTTATTATGGAATCAAACTAATCAAGAGTTCTAGACTTTGACAGGTTCTTCTTATTTGCTTTCATGTTACTATAGACAACTATGCCTAGGGTCTTGAAGTTCTATCACACCACATGTTGTCACTTACATGTATGCTTACTTGACATATGTAACGCCTTAGGTATTTACAACACCACTGGTCACTATATGATAAAAGTGTGAAAATTAATCGTAAGAAATTTATATTAGTTCAAGTTTGCTCTGTGTAGATTTATTGTTCTGTTTCAGTGATGTTCTGTGACTAAATCTGAAGGGAAAAGATATCACCTTTGGGGTCAAAGCCTGCTCCCCAATGGTTTCTGCTGACACTTTTGCAAGAGGCATATATACCCCTCGGGTCCCAGCAAGTTTTCACCAAGGTGGTAGGACCCAGCGATCCATTTCGGCCCTTTGCATACCTTGTTTATTCGTGTAGCCTGCCTTCCAGATAATCAATATGCACTTGCTTAGCATTTTATCCATTGGGTTATTATGGAATCAAACTAATCAAGAGTTCTAGACTTTGACAGGTTCTTCTTATTTGCTTTCATGTTACTATGGACAACTATGCCTAGGGTCTTGAAGTTCTATCACACCACATGTAGTCACTTACATGTATACTTACTTGACATATGTACTCTTTAGGTATTTACAACACCACTGGTCACTATATGATAAAAGTGTGAAAATTAATCGTAAGAAATTTATATTAGTTCAAGTTTGCTCTGTGTATATTTATTGTTCTGTTTCAGTGATGTTCTGTGACTAAATCTGAAGGGAAAAGATATCACCTATGGGGTCAAAGCCTGCTCCCCAATGGTTTCTGCTGAAGCTTTTGCAAGAGGCATATATACCCCTCGGGTCCCAGCAAGTTTTCACCAAGGTGGTAGGACCCAGCGATCCATTTCTCCCCTTTGCATACCTTGTTTATTCGTGTAGCCTTCCCTACAGATAATCAATATGCACTTGCTTAGCATTTCTTCTATTGGGTTATTATGAAATCAAACTAATCAAGAGTTCTAGACTTTGACAGGTTTTTCTTATTTGCTTTCATGTTACTATAGACAACTATGCCTATGGTCTTGAAGTTCTATCACACCACATGTAGTCACTTACATGTATGCTTACTTGGCATATGTAACTCTTAAGGTATTTACAACACCACTGGTCACTATATGATAAAAGCGTGAAAATTAATCGTAAGAAATTTATTTTAGTTCAAGTTTGCTCTGTGTGGATGTATTGTTCTGTTCCAGTGATGTTCTTTGACTAAATCTGAAGGGAAAAGATATCACCTACGGGGTCAAAGCCTGTTCCCCAATGGTATCTGCTGAAGCTTTTGCAAGAGGCATATATACCCCTCGGGTCCCAGCAAGTTTTCACCAAGGTGGTAGGACCCAGCGATCCATTTCGGCCCTTTGCATACCTTGTTTATTCGTGTAGCCTGCCTTCCAGATAATCAATATGCACTTGCTTAGCATTTTATCCATTGGGTTATTATGGAATCAAACTAATCAAGAGTTCTAGACTTTGACAGGTTCTTCTTATTTGCTTTCATGTTACTATGGACAACTATGCCTATGATCTTGAAGTTCTATCACACCACATGTAGTCACTTACATGTATACTTACTTGACATATGTACTCTTTAGGTATTTACAACACCACTGGTCACTATATGATAAAAGTGTGAAAATTAATCGTAAGAAATTTATATTAGTTCAAGTTTGCTCTGTGTGGATTTATTGTTCTGTTTCAGTGATGTTCTGTGACTAAATCTGAAGGGAAAAGATATCACCTATGGGGTCAAAGCCTGCTCCCCAATGGTATCTGCTGACACTTTTGCAAGAGGCATATATACCCCTCGGGTCCCAGCAAGTTTTCACCAAGGTGGTAGGACCCAGCGATCCATTTCGGCCCTTTGCATACCTTGTTTATTCGTGTAGCCTGCCTTCCAGATAATCAATATGCACTTGCTTAGCATTTTATCCATTGGGTTATTATGGAATCAAACTAATCAAGAGTTCTAGACTTTGACAGGTTCTTCTTATTTGCTTTCATGTTACTATAGACAACTATGCCTAGGGTCTTGAAGTTCTATCACACCACATGTTGTCACTTACATGTATGCTTACTTGACATATGTAACGCCTTAGGTATTTACAACACCACTGGTCACTATATGATAAAAGTGTGAAAATTAATCGTAAGAAATTTATATTAGTTCAAGTTTGCTCTGTGTAGATTTATTGTTCTGTTTCAGTGATGTTCTGTGACTAAATCTGAAGGGAAAAGATATCACCTTTGGGGTCAAAGCCTGCTCCCCAATGGTTTCTGCTGACACTTTTGCAAGAGGCATATATACCCCTCGGGTCCCAGCAAGTTTTCACCAAGGTGGTAGGACCCAGCGATCCATTTCGGCCCTTTGCATACCTTGTTTATTCGTGTAGCCTGCCTTCCAGATAATCAATATGCACTTGCTTAGCATTTTATCCATTGGGTTATTATGGAATCAAACTAATCAAGAGTTCTAGACTTTGACAGGTTCTTCTTATTTGCTTTCATGTTACTATGGACAACTATGCCTAGGGTCTTGAAGTTCTATCACACCACATGTAGTCACTTACATGTATACTTACTTGACATATGTACTCTTTAGGTATTTACAACACCACTGGTCACTATATGATAAAAGTGTGAAAATTAATCGTAAGAAATTTATATTAGTTCAAGTTTGCTCTGTGTGGATTTATTGTTTATTGTTCTGTTTCAGTGATGTTCTTTGACATTTTGAATTTTCTGAAGGGAAAATATATCACCTACGGGGTCAAAGCCAGTTCCCCAATGGTATCAGCTGCAGCTTTTGAAAGAGACATATATACCCCTCGGGTCCCAGCAAGTTTTCACCAAGGTGGTAGGACCCAGCGATCCATTTCTCCCCTTTGCATACCTTGTTTATTCGTGTAGCCTTCCCTACAGATAATCAATATGCACTTGCTTAGCATTTCTTCCATTGGGTTATTATGAAATCAAACTAATCAAGAGTTCTAGACTTTGACAGGTTTTTCTTATTTGCTTTCATGTTACTATAGACAACTATGCCTAGGGTCTTGAAGTTCTATCACACCACATGTAGTCACTTACATGTATGCTTACTTGGCATATGTAACTCTTAAGGTATTTACAACACCACTGGTCACTATATGATAAAAGCGTGAAAATTAATCGTAAGAAATTTATATTAGTTCAAGTTTGCTCTGTGTGGATTTATTGTTCTGTTTCAGTGATGTTCTGTGACTAAATCTGAAGGGAAAAGATATCACCTATGGGGTCAAAGCCTGCTCCCCAATGGTATCTGCTGACTCTTTTGCAAGAGACATATATACCCCTCGGGTCCCAGCAAGTTTTCACCAAGGTGGTAGGACCCAGCGATCCATTTCGGCCCTTTGCATACCTTGTTTATTCGTGTAGCCTGCCTTCCAGATAATCAATATGCACTTGCTTAGCATTTTATCCATTGGGTTATTATGGAATTAAACTAATCAAGAGTTCTAGACTTTGACAGGTTCTTCTTATTTGCTTTCATGTTACTATAGACAACTATGCCTAGGGTCTTGAAGTTCTATCACACCACATGTAGTCACTTACATGTATGCTTACTTGACATATGTAACGCCTTAGGTATTTACAACACCACTGGTCACTATATGATAAAAGTGTGAAAATTAATCGTAAGAAATTTATATTAGTTCAAGTTTGCTCTGTGTAGATTTATTGTTCTGTTTCAGTGATGTTCTGTGATTAAATCTGAAGGGAAAAGATATCACCTATGGGGTCAAAGCCTGCTCCCCAATGGTTTCTGCTGAAGCTTTTGCAAGAGGCATATATACCCCTCGGGTCCCAGCAAGTTTTCACCAAGGTGGTAGGACCCAGCGATCCATTTCGGCCCTTTGCATACCTTGTTTATTCGTGTAGCCTGCCTTCCAGATAATCAATATGCACTTGCTTAGCATTTTATCCATTGGGTTATTATGGAATCAAACTAATCAAGAGTTCTAGACTTTGACAGGTTCTTCTTATTTGCTTTCATGTTACTATAGACAACTATGCCTAGGGTCTTGAAGTTCTATCACACCACATGTAGTCACTTACATGTATGCTTACTTGACATATGTAACGCCTTAGGTATTTACAACACCACTGGTCACTATATGATAAAAGTGTGAAAATTAATCGTAAGAAATTTATATTAGTTCAAGTTTGCTCTGTGTATATTTATTGTTCTGTTTCAGTGATGTTCTGTGACTAAATCTGAAGGGAAAAGATATCACCTATGGGGTCAAAGCCTGCTCCCCAATGGTTTCTGCTGAAGCTTTTGCAAGGGGCATATATACCCCTCGGGTCCCAGCAAGTTTTCACCAAGGTGGTAGGACCCAGCGATCCATTTCGGCCCTTTGCATACCTTGTTTATTCGTGTAGCCTGCCTTCCAGATAATCAATATGCACTTGCTTAGCATTTTATCCATTGGGTTATTATGGAATCTAACTAATCAAGAGTTCTAGACTTGGACAGGTTCTTCTTATTTGCTTTCATGCTACTATAGACAACTATGCCTATGGTCTTGAAGTTCTATCACACCACATGTAGTCACTTACATGTATACTTACTTACTCTTTAGGTATTTACAACACCACTGGTCACTATATGATAAAAGTGTGAAAATTAATCGTAAGAAATTTATATTAGTTCAAGTTTGCTCTGTGTGGATTTATTGTTTATTGTTCTGTTTCGGTGATGTTCTTTGACATTTTGAATTTTCTTAAGGGAAAATATATCACCTACGGGGTCAAAGCCAGTTCCCCAATGGTATCAGCTGCAGCTTTTGCAAGAGACATATATACCCCTCGGGTCCCAGCAAGTTTTCACCAAGGTAGTAGGACCCAGCGATCCATTTCTCCCCTTTGCATACCTTGTTTATTCGTGTAGCCTTCCCTACAGATAATCAATATGCACTTGCTTAGCATTTCTTCTATTGGGTTATTATGAAATCAAACTAATCAAGAGTTCTAGACTTTGACAGGTTTTTCTTATTTGCTTTCATGTTACTATAGACAACTATGCCTATGGTCTTGAAGTTCTATCACACCACATGTAGTCACTTACATGTATGCTTACTTGGCATATGTAACTCTTAAGGTATTTACAACACCACTGGTCACTATATGATAAAAGCGTGAAAATTAATCGTAAGAAATTTATTTTAGTTCAAGTTTGCTCTGTGTGGATGTATTGTTCTGTTCCAGTGATGTTCTTTGACTAAATCTGAAGGGAAAAGATATCACCTACGGGGTCAAAGCCTGTTCCCCAATGGTATCTGCTGAAGCTTTTGCAAGAGGCATATATACCCCTCGGGTCCCAGCAAGTTTTCACCAAGGTGGTAGGACCCAGCGATCCATTTCGGCCCTTTGCATACCTTGTTTATTCGTGTAGCCTGCCTTCCAGATAATCAATATGCACTTGCTTAGCATTTTATCCATTGGGTTATTATGGAATCAAACTAATCAAGAGTTCTAGACTTTGACAGGTTCTTCTTATTTGCTTTCATGTTACTATGGACAACTATGCCTATGGTCTTGAAGTTCTATCACACCACATGTAGTCACTTACATGTATACTTACTTGACATATGTACTCTTTAGGTATTTACAACACCACTGGTCACTATATGATAAAAGTGTGAAAATTAATCGTAAGAAATTTATATTAGTTCAAGTTTGCTCTGTGTGGATTTATTGTTCTGTTTCAGTGATGTTCTGTGACTAAATCTGAAGGGAAAAGATATCACCTATGGGGTCAAAGCCTGCTCCCCAATGGTATCTGCTGACACTTTTGCAAGAGGCATATATACCCCTCGGGTCCCAGCAAGTTTTCACCAAGGTGGTAGGACCCAGCGATCCATTTCGGCCCTTTGCATACCTTGTTTATTCGTGTAGCCTGCCTTCCAGATAATCAATATGCACTTGCTTAGCATTTTATCCATTGGGTTATTATGGAATCAAACTAATCAAGAGTTCTAGACTTTGACAGGTTCTTCTTATTTGCTTTCATGTTACTATAGACAACTATGCCTAGGGTCTTGAAGTTCTATCACACCACATGTTGTCACTTACATGTATGCTTACTTGACATATGTAACGCCTTAGGTATTTACAACACCACTGGTCACTATATGATAAAAGTGTGAAAATTAATCGTAAGAAATTTATATTAGTTCAAGTTTGCTCTGTGTAGATTTATTGTTCTGTTTCAGTGATGTTCTGTGACTAAATCTGAAGGGAAAAGATATCACCTTTGGGGTCAAAGCCTGCTCCCCAATGGTTTCTGCTGACACTTTTGCAAGAGGCATATATACCCCTCGGGTCCCAGCAAGTTTTCACCAAGGTGGTAGGACCCAGCGATCCATTTCGGCCCTTTGCATACCTTGTTTATTCGTGTAGCCTGCCTTCCAGATAATCAATATGCACTTGCTTAGCATTTTATCCATTGGGTTATTATGGAATCAAACTAATCAAGAGTTCTAGACTTTGACAGGTTCTTCTTATTTGCTTTCATGTTACTATGGACAACTATGCCTAGGGTCTTGAAGTTCTATCACACCACATGTAGTCACTTACATGTATACTTACTTGACATATGTACTCTTTAGGTATTTACAACACCACTGGTCACTATATGATAAAAGTGTGAAAATTAATCGTAAGAAATTTATATTAGTTCAAGTTTGCTCTTTGTGGATTTATTGTTTATTGTTCTGTTTCAGTGATGTTCTTTGACATTTTGAATTTTCTGAAGGGAAAATATATCACCTACGGGGTCAAAGCCAGTTCCCCAATGGTATCAGCTGCAGCTTTTGAAAGAGACATATATACCCCTCGGGTCCCAGCAAGTTTTCACCAAGGTGGTAGGACCCAGCGATCCATTTCTCCCCTTTGCATACCTTGTTTATTCGTGTAGCCTTCCCTACAGATAATCAATATGCACTTGCTTAGCATTTCTTCCATTGGGTTATTATGAAATCAAACTAATCAAGAGTTCTAGACTTTGACAGGTTTTTCTTATTTGCTTTCATGTTACTATAGACAACTATGCCTAGGGTCTTGAAGTTCTATCACACCACATGTAGTCACTTACATGTATGCTTACTTGGCATATGTAACTCTTAAGGTATTTACAACACCACTGGTCACTATATGATAAAAGCGTGAAAATTAATCGTAAGAAATTTATATTAGTTCAAGTTTGCTCTGTGTGGATTTATTGTTCTGTTTCAGTGATGTTCTGTGACTAAATCTGAAGGGAAAAGATATCACCTATGGGGTCAAAGCCTGCTCCCCAATGGTATCTGCTGACACTTTTGCAAGAGACATATATACCCCTCGGGTCCCAGCAAGTTTTCACCAAGGTGGTAGGACCCAGCGATCCGTTTCGGCCCTTTGCATACCTTGTTTATTCGTGTAGCCTGCCTTCCAGATAATCAATATGCACTTGCTTAGCATTTTATCCATTGGGTTATTATGGAATTAAACTAATCAAGAGTTCTAGACTTTGACAGGTTCTTCTTATTTGCTTTCATGTTACTATAGACAACTATGCCTAGGGTCTTGAAGTTCTATCACACCACATGTAGTCACTTACATGTATGCTTACTTGACATATGTAACGCCTTAGGTATTTACAACACCACTGGTCACTATATGATAAAAGTGTGAAAATTAATCGTAAGAAATTTATATTAGTTCAAGTTTGCTCTGTGTATATTTATTGTTCTGTTTCAGTGATGTTCTGTGACTAAATCTGAAGGGAAAAGATATCATCTATGGGGTCAAAGCCTGCTCCCCAATGGTTTCTGCTGACACTTTTGCAAGAGGCATATATACCCCTCGGGTCCCAGCAAGTTTTCACCAAGGTGGTAGGACCCAGCGATCCATTTCGGTCCTTTGCATACCTTGTTTATTCGTGTAGCCTGCCTTCCAGATAATCAATATGCACTTGCTTAGCATTTTATCCATTGGGTTATTATGGAATCAAACTAATCAAGAGTTCTAGACTTTGACAGGTTCTTCTTATTTGCTTTCATGTTACTATAGACAACTATGCCTAGGGTCTTGAAGTTCTATCACACCACATGTAGTCACTTACATGTATGCTTACTTGACATATGTAACGCCTTAGGTATTTACAACACCACTGGTCACTATATGATAAAAGTGTGAAAATTAATCGTAAGAAATTTAAATTAGTTCAAGTTTGCTCTGTGTAGATTTATTGTTCTGTTTCAGTGATGTTCTGTGATTAAATCTGAAGGGAAAAGATATCACCTATGGGGTCAAAGCCTGCTCCCCAATGGTTTCTGCTGAAGCTTTTGCAAGAGGCATATATACCCCTCGGGTCCCAGCAAGTTTTCACCAAGGTGGTAGGACCCAGCGATCCATTTCGGCCCTTTGCATACCTTGTTTATTCGTGTAGCCTGCCTTCCAGATAATCAATATGCACTTGCTTAGCATTTTATCCATTGGGTTATTATGGAATCAAACTAATCAAGAGTTCTAGACTTTGACAGGTTCTTCTTATTTGCTTTCATGTTACTATAGACAACTATGCCTATGGTCTTGAAGTTCTATCACACCACATGTAGTCACTTACATGTATACTTACTTACTCTTTAGGTATTTACAACACCACTGGTCACTATATGATAAAAGTGTGAAAATTAATCGTAAGAAATTTATATTAGTTCAAGTTTGCTCTGTGTGGATTTATTGTTTATTGTTCTGTTTCAGTGATGTTCTTTGACATTTTGAATTTTCTTAAGGGAAAATATATCACCTACGGGGTCAAAGCCAGTTCCCCAATGGTATCAGCTGCAGCTTTTGCAAGAGACATATATACCCCTCGGGTCCCAGCAAGTTTTCACCAAGGTAGTAGGACCCAGCGATCCATTTCTCCCCTTTGCATACCTTGTTTATTCGTGTAGCCTTCCCTACAGATAATCAATATGCACTTGCTTAGCATTTCTTCTATTGGGTTATTATGAAATCAAACTAATCAAGAGTTCTAGACTTTGACAGGTTTTTCTTATTTGCTTTCATGTTACTATAGACAACTATGCCTATGGTCTTGAAGTTCTATCACACCACATGTAGTCACTTACATGTATGCTTACTCGCCATATGTAACTCTTAAGGTATTTACAACACCACTGGTCACTATATGATAAAAGCGTGAAAATTAATCGTAAGAAATTTATTTTAGTTCAAGTTTGCTCTGTGTGGATGTATTGTTCTGTTCCAGTGATGTTCTTTGACTAAATCTGAAGGGAAAAGATATCACCTACGGGGTCAAAGCCTGTTCCCCAATGGTATCTGCTGAAGCTTTTGCAAGAGGCATATATACCCCTCGGGTCCCAGCAAGTTTTCACCAAGGTGGTAGGACCCAGCGATCCATTTCGGCCCTTAGCATACCTTGTTTATTCGTGTAGCCTGCCTTCCAGATAATCAATATGCACTTGCTTAGCATTTTATCCATTGGGTTATTATGGAATCAAACTAATCAAGAGTTCTAGACTTTGACAGGTTCTTCTTATTTGCTTTCATGTTACTATGGACAACTATGCCTATGGTCTTGAAGTTCTATCACACCACATGTAGTCACTTACATGTATACTTACTTGACATATGTACTCTTTAGGTATTTACAACACCACTGGTCACTATATGATAAAAGTGTGAAAATTAATCGTAAGAAATTTATATTAGTTCAAGTTTGCTCTGTGTGGATTTATTGTTCTGTTTCAGTGATGTTCTGTGACTAAATCTGAAGGGAAAAGATATCACCTATGGGGTCAAAGCCTGCTCCCCAATGGTATCTGCTGACACTTTTGCAAGAGGCATATATACCCCTCGGGTCCCAGCAAGTTTTCACCAAGGTGGTAGGACCCAGCGATCCATTTCGGCCCTTTGCATACCTTGTTTATTCGTGTAGCCTGCCTTCCAGATAATCAATATGCACTTGCTTAGCATTTTATCCATTGGGTTATTATGGAATCAAACTAATCAAGAGTTCTAGACTTTGACAGGTTCTTCTTATTTGCTTTCATGTTACTATAGACAACTATGCCTAGGGTCTTGAAGTTCTATCACACCACATGTTGTCACTTACATGTATGCTTACTTGACATATGTAACGCCTTAGGTATTTACAACACCACTGGTCACTATATGATAAAAGTGTGAAAATTAATCGTAAGAAATTTATATTAGTTCAAGTTTGCTCTGTGTAGATTTATTGTTCTGTTTCAGTGATGTTCTGTGACTAAATCTGAAGGGAAAAGATATCACCTTTGGGGTCAAAGCCTGCTCCCCAATGGTTTCTGCTGACACTTTTGCAAGAGGCATATATACCCCTCGGGTCCCAGCAAGTTTTCACCAAGGTGGTAGGACCCAGCGATCCATTTCGGCCCTTTGCATACCTTGTTTATTCGTGTAGCCTGCCTTCCAGATAATCAATATGCACTTGCTTAGCATTTTATCCATTGGGTTATTATGGAATCAAACTAATCAAGAGTTCTAGACTTTGACAGGTTCTTCTTATTTGCTTTCATGTTACTATGGACAACTATGCCTAGGGTCTTGAAGTTCTATCACACCACATGTAGTCACTTACATGTATACTTACTTGACATATGTACTCTTTAGGTATTTACAACACCACTGGTCACTATATGATAAAAGTGTGAAAATTAATCGTAAGAAATTTATATTAGTTCAAGTTTGCTCTGTGTGGATTTATTGTTTATTGTTCTGTTTCAGTGATGTTCTTTGACATTTTGAATTTTCTGAAGGGAAAATATATCACCTACGGGGTCAAAGCCAGTTCCCCAATGGTATCAGCTGCAGCTTTTGAAAGAGACATATATACCCCTCGGGTCCCAGCAAGTTTTCACCAAGGTGGTAGGACCCAGCGATCCATTTCTCCCCTTTGCATACCTTGTTTATTCGTGTAGCCTTCCCTACAGATAATCAATATGCACTTGCTTAGCATTTCTTCCATTGGGTTATTATGAAATCAAACTAATCAAGAGTTCTAGACTTTGACAGGTTTTTCTTATTTGCTTTCATGTTACTATAGACAACTATGCCTAGGGTCTTGAAGTTCTATCACACCACATGTAGTCACTTACATGTATGCTTACTTGGCATATGTAACTCTTAAGGTATTTACAACACCACTGGTCACTATATGATAAAAGCGTGAAAATTAATCGTAAGAAATTTATATTAGTTCAAGTTTGCTCTGTGTGGATTTATTGTTCTGTTTCAGTGATGTTCTGTGACTAAATCTGAAGGGAAAAGATATCACCTATGGGGTCAAAGCCTGCTCCCCAATGGTATCTGCTGACACTTTTGCAAGAGACATATATACCCCTCGGGTCCCAGCAAGTTTTCACCAAGGTGGTAGGACCCAGCGATCCATTTCGGTCCTTTGCATACCTTGTTTATTCGTGTAGCCTGCCTTCCAGATAATCAATATGCACTTGCTTAGCATTTTATCCATTGGGTTATTATGGAATCAAACTAATCAAGAGTTCTAGACTTTGACAGGTTCTTCTTATTTGCTTTCATGTTACTATAGACAACTATGCCTAGGGTCTTGAAGTTCTATCACACCACATGTAGTCACTTACATGTATGCTTACTTGACATATGTAACGCCTTAGGTATTTACAACACCACTGGTCACTATATGATAAAAGTGTGAAAATTAATCGTAAGAAATTTAAATTAGTTCAAGTTTGCTCTGTGTAGATTTATTGTTCTGTTTCAGTGATGTTCTGTGATTAAATCTGAAGGGAAAAGATATCACCTATGGGGTCAAAGCCTGCTCCCCAATGGTTTCTGCTGAAGCTTTTGCAAGAGGCATATATACCCCTCGGGTCCCAGCAAGTTTTCACCAAGGTGGTAGGACCCAGCGATCCATTTCGGCCCTTTGCATACCTTGTTTATTCGTGTAGCCTGCCTTCCAGATAATCAATATGCACTTGCTTAGCATTTTATCCATTGGGTTATTATGGAATCAAACTAATCAAGAGTTCTAGACTTTGACAGGTTCTTCTTATTTGCTTTCATGTTACTATAGACAACTATGCCTATGGTCTTGAAGTTCTATCACACCACATGTAGTCACTTACATGTATACTTACTTACTCTTTAGGTATTTACAACACCACTGGTCACTATATGATAAAAGTGTGAAAATTAATCGTAAGAAATTTATATTAGTTCAAGTTTGCTCTGTGTGGATTTATTGTTTATTGTTCTGTTTCAGTGATGTTCTTTGACATTTTGAATTTTCTTAAGGGAAAATATATCACCTACGGGGTCAAAGCCAGTTCCCCAATGGTATCAGCTGCAGCTTTTGCAAGAGACATATATACCCCTCGGGTCCCAGCAAGTTTTCACCAAGGTAGTAGGACCCAGCGATCCATTTCTCCCCTTTGCATACCTTGTTTATTCGTGTAGCCTTCCCTACAGATAATCAATATGCACTTGCTTAGCATTTCTTCTATTGGGTTATTATGAAATCAAACTAATCAAGAGTTCTAGACTTTGACAGGTTTTTCTTATTTGCTTTCATGTTACTATAGACAACTATGCCTATGGTCTTGAAGTTCTATCACACCACATGTAGTCACTTACATGTATGCTTACTTGGCATATGTAACTCTTAAGGTATTTACAACACCACTGGTCACTATATGATAAAAGCGTGAAAATTAATCGTAAGAAATTTATTTTAGTTCAAGTTTGCTCTGTGTGGATGTATTGTTCTGTTCCAGTGATGTTCTTTGACTAAATCTGAAGGGAAAAGATATCACCTACGGGGTCAAAGCCTGTTCCCCAATGGTATCTGCTGAAGCTTTTGCAAGAGGCATATATACCCCTCGGGTCCCAGCAAGTTTTCACCAAGGTGGTAGGACCCAGCGATCCATTTCGGCCCTTTGCATACCTTGTTTATTCGTGTAGCCTGCCTTCCAGATAATCAATATGCACTTGCTTAGCATTTTATCCATTGGGTTATTATGGAATCAAACTAATCAAGAGTTCTAGACTTTGACAGGTTCTTCTTATTTGCTTTCATGTTACTATGGACAACTATGCCTATGGTCTTGAAGTTCTATCACACCACATGTAGTCACTTACATGTATACTTACTTGACATATGTACTCTTTAGGTATTTACAACACCACTGGTCACTATATGATAAAAGTGTGAAAATTAATCGTAAGAAATTTATATTAGTTCAAGTTTGCTCTGTGTGGATTTATTGTTCTGTTTCAGTGATGTTCTGTGACTAAATCTGAAGGGAAAAGATATCACCTATGGGGTCAAAGCCTGCTCCCCAATGGTATCTGCTGACACTTTTGCAAGAGGCATATATACCCCTCGGGTCCCAGCAAGTTTTCACCAAGGTGGTAGGACCCAGCGATCCATTTCGGCCCTTTGCATACCTTGTTTATTCGTGTAGCCTGCCTTCCAGATAATCAATATGCACTTGCTTAGCATTTTATCCATTGGGTTATTATGGAATCAAACTAATCAAGAGTTCTAGACTTTGACAGGTTCTTCTTATTTGCTTTCATGTTACTATAGACAACTATGCCTAGGGTCTTGAAGTTCTATCACACCACATGTTGTCACTTACATGTATGCTTACTTGACATATGTAACGCCTTAGGTATTTACAACACCACTGGTCACTATATGATAAAAGTGTGAAAATTAATCGTAAGAAATTTATATTAGTTCAAGTTTGCTCTGTGTAGATTTATTGTTCTGTTTCAGTGATGTTCTGTGACTAAATCTGAAGGGAAAAGATATCACCTTTGGGGTCAAAGCCTGCTCCCCAATGGTTTCTGCTGACACTTTTGCAAGAGGCATATATACCCCTCGGGTCCCAGCAAGTTTTCACCAAGGTGGTAGGACCCAGCGATCCATTTCGGCCCTTTGCATACCTTGTTTATTCGTGTAGCCTGCCTTCCAGATAATCAATATGCACTTGCTTAGCATTTTATCCATTGGGTTATTATGGAATCAAACTAATCAAGAGTTCTAGACTTTGACAGGTTCTTCTTATTTGCTTTCATGTTACTATGGACAACTATGCCTAGGGTCTTGAAGTTCTATCACACCACATGTAGTCACTTACATGTATACTTACTTGACATATGTACTCTTTAGGTATTTACAACACCACTGGTCACTATATGATAAAAGTGTGAAAATTAATCGTAAGAAATTTATATTAGTTCAAGTTTGCTCTGTGTGGATTTATTGTTTATTGTTCTGTTTCAGTTATGTTCTTTGACATTTTGAATTTTCTGAAGGGAAAATATATCACCTACGGGGTCAAAGCCAGTTCCCCAATGGTATCAGCTGCAGCTTTTGAAAGAGACATATATACCCCTCGGGTCCCAGCAAGTTTTCACCAAGGTGGTAGGACCCAGCGATCCATTTCTCCCCTTTGCATACCTTGTTTATTCGTGTAGCCTTCCCTACAGATAATCAATATGCACTTGCTTAGCATTTCTTCCATTGGGTTATTATGAAATCAAACTAATCAAGAGTTCTAGACTTTGACAGGTTTTTCTTATTTGCTTTCATGTTACTATAGACAACTATGCCTAGGGTCTTGAAGTTCTATCACACCACATGTAGTCACTTACATGTATGCTTACTTGGCATATGTAACTCTTAAGGTATTTACAACACCACTGGTCACTATATGATAAAAGCGTGAAAATTAATTGTAAGAAATTTATTTTAGTTCAAGTTTGCTCTGTGTGGATTTATTGTTCTGTTTCAGTGATGTTCTGTGACTAAATCTGAAGGGAAAAGATATCACCTATGGGGTCAAAGCCTGCTCCCCAATGGTATCTGCTGACACTTTTGCAAGAGGCATATATACCCCTCGGGTCCCAGCAAGTTTTCACCAAGGTGGTAGGACCCAGCGATCCATTTCGGCCCTTTGCATACCTTGTATATTCGTGTAGCCTGCCTTCCAGATAATCAATATGCACTTGCTTAGCATTTTATCCATTGGGTTATTATGGAATCAAACTAATCAAGAGTTCTAGACTTTGACAGGTTCTTCTTATTTGCTTTCATGTTACTATAGACAACTATGCCTAGGGTCTTGAAGTTCTATCACACCACATGTAGTCACTTACATGTATGCTTACTTGACATATGTAACGCCTTAGGTATTTACAACACCACTGGTCACTATATGATAAAAGTGTGAAAATTAATCGTAAGAAATTTATATTAGTTCAAGTTTGCTCTGAGTAGATTTATTATTCTGTTTCAGTGATGTTCTCTGATTAAATCTGAAGGGAAAAGATATCACCTATGGGGTCAAAGCCTGCTCCCCAATGGTTTCTGCTGAGACTTTTGCAAGAGGCATATATACCCCTCGGGTCCCAGCAAGTTTTCACCAAGGTGGTAGGACCCAGCGATCCATTTCGGCCCTTTGCATACCTTGTTTATTCGTGTAGCCTGCCTTCCAGATAATCAATATGCACTTGCTTAGCATTTTATCCATTGGGTTATTATGGAATCAAACTAATCAAGAGTTCTAGACTTTGACAGGTTCTTCTTATTTGCTTTCATGTTACTATAGACAACTATGCCTAGGGTCTTGAAGTTCTATCACACCACATGTAGTCACTTACATGTATACTTACTTGACATATGTACTCTTTAGGTATTTACAACACCACTGGTCACTATATGATAAAAGCGTGAAAATTAATCGTAAGAAATTTATATTAGTTCAAGTTTGCTCTGTGTGGATTTATTGTTCTGTTTCAGTGATGTTCTGTGACTAAATCTGAAGGGAAAAGATATCACCTATGGGGTCAAAGCCTGCTCCCCAATGGTATCTGCTGACACTTTTGCAAGAGACATATATACCCCTCGGGTCCCAGCAAAATTTCACCAAGGTGGTAGGACCCAGCGATCCGTTTCGGCCCTTTGCATACCTTGTTTATTCGTGTAGCCTGCCTTCCAGATAATCAATATGCACTTGCTTAGCATTTTATCCATTGGGTTATTATGGAATTAAACTAATCAAGAGTTCTAGACTTTGACAGGTTCTTCTTATTTGCTTTCATGTTACTATAGACAACTATGCCTAGGGTCTTGAAGTTCTATCACACCACATGTAGTCACTTACATGTATGCTTACTTGACATATGTAACGCCTTAGGTATTTACAACACCACTGGTCACTATATGATAAAAGTGTGAAAATTAATCGTAAGAAATTTATATTAGTTCAAGTTTGCTCTGTGTATATTTATTGTTCTGTTTCAGTGATGTTCTGTGACTAAATCTGAAGGGAAAAGATATCACCTATGGGGTCAAAGCCTGCTCCCCAATGGTTTCTGCTGACACTTTTGCAAGAGGCATATATACCCCTCGGGTCCCAGCAAGTTTTCACCAAGGTGGTAGGACCCAGCGATCCATTTCGGTCCTTTGCATACCTTGTTTATTCGTGTAGCCTGCCTTCCAGATAATCAATATGCACTTGCTTAGCATTTTATCCATTGGGTTATTATGGAATCAAACTAATCAAGAGTTCTAGACTTTGACAGGTTCTTCTTATTTGCTTTCATGTTACTATAGACAACTATGCCTAGGGTCTTGAAGTTCTATCACACCACATGTAGTCACTTACATGTATGCTTACTTGACATATGTAACGCCTTAGGTATTTACAACACCACTGGTCACTATATGATAAAAGTGTGAAAATTAATCGTAAGAAATTTATATTAGTTCAAGTTTGCTCTGTGTATATTTATTGTTCTGTTTCAGTGATGTTCTGTGACTAAATCTGAAGGGAAAAGATATCACCTATGGGGTCAAAGCCTGCTCCCCAATGGTTTCTGCTGACACTTTTGCAAGAGGCATATATACCCCTCGGGTCCCAGCAAGTTTTCACCAAGGTGGTAGTACCCAGCGATCCATTTCGGCCCTTTGCATACCTTGTTTATTCGTGTAGCCTGCCTTCCAGATAATCAATATGCACTTGCTTAGCATTTTATCCATTGGGTTATTATGGAATCAAACTAATCAAGAGTTCTAGACTTTGACAGGTTCTTCTTATTTGCTTTCATGTTACTATAGACAACTATGCCTAGGGTCTTGAAGTTCTATCACACCACATGTAGTCACTTACATGTATGCTTACTTGACATATGTAACTCCTTAGGTATTTACAACACAACTGGTCACTATATGACAAAAATGTGAAAATTAATCGTAAGAAATTTATATTAGTTCAAGTTTGCTCTGTGTAGATTTATTGTTCTGTTTCAGTGATGTTCTCTGACTAAATCTGAAGGGAAAAGATATCACCTATGGGGTCAAAGCCTGCTCCCCAATGGTTTCCGCTGACACTTTTGCAAGAGGCTTATATACCCCTCGGGTCCCAGCAAGTTTTCACCAAGGTGGTAGGACCCAGCGATCCATTTCGGCCCTTTGCATACCTTGTTTATTCGTGTAGCCTGCCTTCCAGATAATCAATATGCACTTGCTTAGCATTTTATCCATTGGGTTATTATGGAATCAAACTAATCAAGAGTTCTAGACTTTGACAGGTTCTTCTTATTTGCTTTCATGTTACTATAGACAACTATGCCTAGGGTCTTGAAGTTCTATCACACCACATGTAGTCACTTACATGTATACTTACTTGACATATGTACTCTTTAGGTATTTACAACACCACTGGTCACTATATGATAAAAGCGTGAAAATTAATCGTAAGAAATTTATATTAGTTCAAGTTTGCTCTGTGTGGATTTATTGTTCTGTTTCAGTGATGTTCTGTGACTAAATCTGAAGGGAAAAGATATCACCTATGGGGTCAAAGCCTGCTCCCCAATGGTATCTGCTGACACTTTTGCAAGAGACATATATACCCCTCGGGTCCCAGCAAGTTTTCACCAAGGTGGTAGGACCCAGCGATCCATTTCGGCCCTTTGCATACCTTGTTTATTCGTGTAGCCTGCCTTCCAGATAATCAATATGCACTTGCTTAGCATTTTATCCATTGGGTTATTATGGAATTAAACTAATCAAGAGTTCTAGACTTTGACAGGTTCTTCTTATTTGCTTTCATGTTACTATAGACAACTATGCCTAGGGTCTTGAAGTTCTATCACACCACATGTAGTCACTTACATGTATGCTTACTTGACATATGTAACGCCTTAGGTATTTACAACACCACTGGTCACTATATGATAAAAGTGTGAAAATTAATCGTAAGAAATTTATATTAGTTCAAGTTTGCTCTGTGTATATTTATTGTTCTGTTTCAGTGATGTTCTGTGACTAAATCTGAAGGGAAAAGATATCACCTATGGGGTCAAAGCCTGCTCCCCAATGGTTTCTGCTGAAGCTTTTGCAAGAGGCATATATACCCCTCGGGTCCCAGCAAGTTTTCACCAAGGTGGTAGGACCCAGCGATCCATTTCGGCCCTTTGCATACCTTGTTTATTCGTGTAGCCTGCCTTCCAGATAATCAATATGACAGGTTCTTCTTATTTGCTTTCATGTTA